>NC_064640.1:550314550-551564550 GCF_023864345.2 Schistocerca serialis cubense | reverse complement strand
CAAGTTATTTCGCATAATCTTTATAGAATCTTATAGGTATCCCATCTTGTCCTGACGCCTTTCCACTATTAAGTGATTGTCGCTGCTTTTCAATTCCACTGTCGGTTATCTCAATATCTGCCATTTCGAAGTTCGCACGACGATTGAAAGGAGGGACAATGTTACGATCTTCCGCGGTGAAACAGCTTCGGAAGACCGAATTCAGTATTTCGGCCTTCTGTCTGTTATCTTCCGTTTTGGTGCCGATGTGGTCGCTGAGAGAATGAACAGATGATTTTGACCCATTTACTGATTTTGCATCTTCGGGTTTTTACTCAGGTCGGTTGACAACGTCTTACTTTCAAAATCATTGAACGCTTCTGTCATTGCTCTCCTTACGCTCATTTTCGCTTCGTTCATCTTTTGTTTGTCAGCTAGTTTTTTACTTATCTTGAATCTGAGATGAAGTGCTCTTTGTTTACGTAGCGCTTTTCTAACATGGCTATTGAACTATGGTGGATCTTTCCCATCCCTTAAAGCCTTACTCGGAACATAATTGTGTAGGGGATATTGAACTATGCCTTTGAATTTTTTTCCATTTGTTCTCCACATCTTAGTTCTCATGACCGAATACTTGATGCTGACTGCTGAGATAGTCTGAGATTTGTATCCTGTCATCCTTGCTGAGCAAATATATCTTCCCACTTTTCTTAACATTCCTTGTAGGATCGGTCGCCATAGATGCTGCCACACCCTTATGATCACTGATACCTTCCTCTTCGTTAACTGATTCAATAAGGTCAGGTCTGTTTGTAGCCAATAGGTCTAAGACGTTACCCTCACGAGTTGGTTCGCTAACTATCTGCTCAAAGTAATTTTCGGACAAGACATCCTGAACAATTCCACACGAATCCGTCCCTTCGTGTGGCACTAGTTTTGATAGCATAACACTCCCAATTTATACCTGGTAAGTTGAAGTCACCCCCTATTTCAACGGCATGATCAGGAAAGTTACGAATGATATTCTGCAAGTTTTGTCTGAAGCGCTCCACAACTACAGACCCTGACCCACGTGGTCTATAGAAGCACCCGATCACAATTTTTGACCGTTCTTTGATACTCAATTTTACCCACATTAATTCACATTAGTAATCCGTGATAACTTGCTATATTTTATCGAATTTTTTACTGCAATGAAGACACCGCCACCATTGGCGACTGACCCGTCCTTACGACAAACAGTACAATCTGAACTTAGGATCTCGTTCTCACTGCCGTCTGGTTTCAAGCAGCTTGCTGTTCCCAATACTATCTGTGCATTGTAACTTTCAGTAAATAATACTAATTCTGGGACCTTTTCTTGGATGTTCCTGCAGTTTATTGAAATCATATTAATCTTTTCTATCTCTGATTTACGAGGACCAAGATTCTCTGAGGTGACTGTGGCTGATTTAGCCGGCACATCGTCTTTGGTCATAAGGGTGGGGTTCTCTAACCTGAAAAATCTCGATGTGCACGCCACACGTACTCCGCTACCGTAGTAGCCGCTTCCTGTGTCTAATGCACACCTAACCTGTTACGGGTGCCCTACAATTCTGCACCATAAAGCAGAGGTCGAGAAATTCGCATCCTAAACCGTCGCAGAGTCGTCTGAGCCTCTGGTTTAGATCTTCCTCTCTGCTCCAAACCAGAGGACCGCGATCAACCCTGGATACGACGCTACAAATAGACAGCTTAGCCTGCACCCCGCGTGCGTTGCTAGTTGCCTTCACCAAATCAATCATCCACCGAAAGGAGCCGTGGATGGCCTCACAACCCAAGCAGCAGGCGTCATTCGTGCCGACATGCGCCACTATATGAAGCCGGTTGCGCCCAGTGCGCTCGATAGCCGCCGGCAGGGCCTCCCCCACATCACGGATGAGACCTCCAGGCAAACATACAGAATGCACTCTGGAATTCTTTTCCGCCTCGCCTGCTGAGGGGCTCCATCACCCGCCTAACGTTGGAGCTCCCAATGACAAGCATACCTACAATCTCTACTTGTCCGGACTGGGCAGGAAAACTGACCGCTTGCCCAACGGGGCCACCAGGGGTTCAAGTGGCGCCGCGACGTCACTGCAACTTCGAGCTTTAGCTAGATGCTTGCCGACGGTAGCCAACGCAGCTTCCAGCTGTTTTTGGACAGCAGCTAACTCTCCTTGTATCCGCTCACAACAAGCACAGCCCCTAGCCGTATCGTACTGTGTATAAAACAGATATAAGGTCTCAAATGGCGCTACTGAGTTTGAATGGTATACAAAATATACCAAAGGAGAATAGAGGTACACTAAAAGTTGCTGTGCAGATTTCTCACTGTACTCTGAGACTGCAAGCTATTAAACAGAAGTAAATTTCTCTACTGAAATTGATGTTTTTACGGATACTTGTTATTAGAAATCCTGTTTACCGAAAAGTTACTGCACGATATAGATATCCATACTAGAATGCACTGATCTAAGCTGTATGCTGTCTACTAGCACAAAATAAAAACTTTGTGGCATGATGAAGTCACCCTACATTCACAAGACTCACGCTAAAACAAAAACTACGATTATTTTTCTAACCACTGGTCTACACAGTAAAATACACCCGTATAATTCACCTCTTTGCAGAAGCGCGTACAAAAAACGAAGACTAAATTAATTTTCTGTTTATCAAACAGCTGCTGCTACTATTGCGCGTCCTTTCGGCTCGGCGGCTGCCGTCCTTGTGCGCCAACCTGTTCAAAAAAGAAATGGCCAGTACCATACGGTGAAACGTTGATCATACAGAGGAACTTCATACGGAGTGACTGGAGGTGAAGATCCCCACACTCGGTCATTCTGTGTGTTCACCCCACCTGTCATAGAAAAATGAGCTTCGTCTGTCCATAGGATGGTCGAGGGCCAGCCCTCGTCAACTTAAATTCTTGCGTGAAAGTGGAGAGCGAAATCAACACGTCGTTGTGCGTCCTATGGTGCAAGCTGCTGTATGAAGTGGATTTTGTACGGATACCACTTGAGAATGGTTCGAAGCACCTTCCACACAGAGGACCACGGGATGTTCAACTGCCGGGGCACAGCACGCGCACTGCCTGACGATCGGGAATTGCGCTCAGCGTTGTCTGCCATAGCAACAGCGATTTCATCAACCGCCTGTGGTGCAACGGTCGTCGGTCTTGTCCCGGAGTGACACCCAGTTCCGCAGTTGATTCGGACTTCTTCATCATGCCCTGCACAGCAGGTGGAGAAAGAGGACCCTTCGGTAATCTTTTCAGCCGGCGATATTATCGGAGTGCATCTGCAGCATTACTGTTGTTTTGATAATAGAGGTTCACCACCCTACTCCTTTTGTCCTAGCTCATACTGAAATGGTAAAAATTGCACTGTGACTGGTCAGGTGTGTGAGACTGTGGAGCACGATGACTAATCATTGTACCTTGTGGCCATAGTTGGAATTGGACGGCGGTGCTGTGACTCATGGAAATCATGCACTACATACTGTGGTTATTAATCCTACCAAGTTTGGTATTCGTACGTTAGATAGAATCCGTGTTATAACGTGTTAAATATGGAATGTTTAATTATAACTACCCGGTATATTAAATGGGACAGTAAAACAAGAACGATCAGTAATCCAGCAGCGGTCGCGTAGCGCTGCATGTTGGCGGTAGCAGTCAGCCCGAGCCAGGACAGTGCTTTCTGGAGTACTGACCTCACGACCCTTAGCAGATTGGGTGGTTGGTGGATTTGGGGGAGGGGCCAAACAGCGTGATCATTGTTCCCAACGGATGTAGGGAAATATGCGGAAGGAAATCGGCCATGCCCTTTCAAACGAACCATTCCGGCATTTGCCAGTAGCGATTTAAGGTAATCACGGAAAATATAAATCAGGATGGCCGGATGCGGGTTTGCACCGTCGTTCTCCCGAATGCGAGTCCAGTGTGCAAACAACTGCGCCGCCTCACTCGGCTCGTTAGGAGAAATACCCTGCATACACAGATGTGGCAGAAACCAGAAAAAAATACTGCTACATTGTTAACTAAGTGTTCGTGTGTATTTGCTTCTGTAAACTGACTCCTCTTTCAAATCAGATTTTTCACATTCTAGCAATTTGTATGTTAGGGTTGTTGTTGTTTAATATGGTTGCGTGATCTATGTGGAACTATCATTATATCATCGGCTATACAAATCGGCTTTTCCGCTATCGTTGCCGGCCGGAGTGGCCGAGCGGTTCTAGGCGCTACAGTCTAGAACCGCGCTACCGCTACGGTCGAGGTTTCGAATCCTGCCTCGGGCATGGATGTGTGTGATGTCCTTAGGTTAGTTAGGTTTAAGTAGTTCTAAGTTCTAGGGGACTGATGACCTCAGAAGTTAAGTCCCATAGTGCTCAGAGCCAGTTTTTTTGCATGTCTTTCAAAGCAGAGTGGTGGATACCAGGAGACATAAATCGTTTAAGCAATTCTCTTAGAATGTTAGCGACCGTTTTTGGTTCACCTGGAAACTGAGTTGTAAACAAAATGCGAGATCTGAGAGTCCAGTCAATGAAACAGGAGACAGTACATGTCAGATAATTGTTTCTTCTCCTGCTGGATGTCCACATGTGTATAGTTGCTAAGTATTCACTTTCTGTTACATGAGCAGTTACATCAGGAATAATTATATGTCTTAGGCTTTTAGGCGTTTAGCACTTTCTGCCATGAACCGCGACACGGTTGTGGGGTAAGACATAATGGCCTTTGCAGTGTCGATTAACGTCGGAAAAAGGTCCATTGCCCTTAGGATAATTTAGGTTAAGCAGTGCGTAAGCTTAGGGTCTGATGACCTTAGCAGTTAAGTCCCATGAGATTACACACACATTTGAACATTTGAACTAAACTCTGCTCTACTCACCGCTCGCAGTCCGTAGCTCACAACTGCATTCAGTACTACTGACAGCCCGTAGGCTGCAGCACGCCACTGCTTGCGCAAGGCACTGCTGCAGTGACGTCACAGGCTCGCTCAGTGCGGAGCAGTGAGGTCGCGGCCCGTGGGCTGTGTTCCCATGCGCGTCTCTGCTGAGCCCGAGGCATATAAGTTGTTTCGCAACAGCACTGCTCGGCTCTTGGGGTGACGTCAGGGACTCGCTCTGCCCGAGACTGCTGTAGCCCATTGCGGCCGCACGACTCAGCACCGTGCGGCCCGTCGGACGTCCATGCGGCTGCCCCCTCTGAACCGGCAGCGCTAGGCAAGGCTTGCACGGCTGTCATGGCTACGGTCCTGGACGGGCCCTGACTCGATGCCCACCTATGCTGCAAACCGCACAACCAGAGCTCTCTGTCAGCCGGTTGTCACCGCCCGATTGACATCTTACATTCCAACTGCGACATCACTCCAGCAGAGGCTACATCAATTCCCATGGTCAGCCACGTCCCTGAACTGACTTAACCTTGCTGTACACGATTAGAATGACTACTCATGTAACAGCCAGTATCGTAGTCAAATATATCCTAGGAAAATGTAAGACACAAAGAAAATTTGTCTTTCTTTCTGTTTATGAAATATGTGTGTACCAGAAAGTCCACAAATGTTAATAAGTACATGTAATACGGATCGATAATGAAGAACAGAAAAGCCTTCACATTTTTTCTGCGATCAGCTAGGATATGCCTTCCTGTTTCGTATCGTCCTTTGTTCTTCAGCTTTCGCTGTGTATGCATCTATGTTGTTAGCTCATAAGAACCATGAATATACGAAGGTCGTTTGAAAAGTCATTGCAAAAATAAAAACTGCTTACATGTTTGGCGAAAACCTTTTTTTATTTTTCAACATAGTCTCCTTTTAGACTTATACACTTCGTCCAATGCTGTTCTAATTTGTTGATCCCTTCCGAATAGTAGGAATTGTCCAAGTCTGCAAAGTAGCCTCGTTTGAACGAAATCTTTGTCCCTCCAGCCATTTTTTAAAATTGGGGAACAAATAGTACCCCGAGGGAGCCAGGTGTGGAGAATATGGGGGTTGGGGATGTGAAACCAGTTGGAATCCTATTTCCATTTTGCTACCACAACTGCTGAGGTGTGTGCTGGTGCATTGTCGTGATCGAAAACGATGGTCCAATAACGATGAATAATATTCACCTGTATTAGTTTTACCCTTTTCCAGATAGTCGATGAGGATTATCCCTTGCGAATCCCAAAAGACAGTCGCCATAACCTTTCGGGCCGAAGGAATGGTCTACGGCTTTTTTGGTGCAGATTCTCCGTTGGTAACCCATTGTTTAGATTATTGTTTGGCCTCAGGAGTATAGTAATGTATTCATGTTTCATCCACAGTGACTAAACGACGCTCAAAGTCCTGCGGATTCTTCTGAACAGCTGCAAACCATCCTTGCAACACTTCGCTCAATTCCGTTTTTGGTCAAGCGTCAGCAATCGCGGAACGCATCTTGCGGATAGCTTTCTCATGTCCAAATGTTCATGCAAAATATTATGTACCCGTTCATTCGAGATGCCCACAGCACTACCAGTCTCACGCACCTTAACTCTTCTGTCATCCTTCACCATATCATGCATTTTATTAATGATTTCTGGAGTCGTAACCTCCACAGGGCGTCCAGAACGTTCAGCATCACTTGTGCCCATATGGCCACTCCTAAAATTTTGAAATCACTCATAAACTGTTCTAATCGAATGCGCAGAGTCACCGTAATGTTTATTAAGCTTCTCTTTTGTCTCCTGAGGCGTTTTGCCATTCGTAAAGTAAAGTTTAATCACCACACGAAATTCTTTTTCGACCATTTTTTGACAATCACTCGACTTCCTTGATTCACACGAATGCCAAACACAAAGAAATAGACCAATATGACTGAAAGTTGGGGTGTGTTCTTTCCAAAGATTCTACTAACTAAACATTACCTCGATAGGCGCCGTTGGTGGTATCTCTCGGACTTTGCACAGATTTCTCAAACGCCTCTCGTATTTAAGTATATTTAAATTAATACCTTTCAGAAGTATTACTTTAACAAATTACACATATCTCTGTGTGTTAATGTCTTTATCAGTTTTGTATACAGCTATTCGTAAAAGAAATGCAAAACTGCTGACGTGGAGCCCGCCCGCCATTGGTATGATCCAAATACTTATTAGCAATTTATCAGATCTTTTATGGTTCACCAGTGAACCTACAGTCTTTCAGAAACGAAGTCCCATAGTCAATTAACTATACAGCATAATTCGATTGACCGATCGCGTTATGCACTTGCCTTATGAAAATTACATTGGAGCCACATCTGTAACTTCGCGTTTCTCTCGAACACCAACCTGGATTAATAGGAAATCACAACAGGAATCGACAAGCACTGCTCGGTTAATTTGAATTGGCATTAATGAGCTGAATACCTGCTGGTAAGTGCTTGGTGATCACGACTATTTTCTTTACATTCTCTATCTTCCTTCCACCTTCGCAAGCAGACAATGTAACAGTTACAGCTCACAACTTACACTCGCTCATCCACCTTCGGGAGAAGTTGTTCCTACTGTTGAATAGGGACCACTTATACTGTGGAGACTGTGTATAGTTGCAGTTTAACGTCATACCAGAGACACTTCTGTTTACAAGAACAAAATAACTCAAGAACCGCTTCCTCAGTTCGTTGCATTGACTAGTAGTGTGAGATAAATAGTTTCCTCATACGAGAATGAGCAGCGCCGTTAATTTGGAGCAATATAGAAACGTCTTTTGCCATGTCAACAGCCGAGAGCGCTGAATCACACGAGGTCTACCTTACTCGTGAGTTCTCCCAGTAAATAACTTGCAAAACTGTGAACCAGAATCCCACCTCTGCCTCCCGCCCCTTTCCCCAATGTTGTTGTTGTGGTCTTCAGTCTGAAGACTGGTTTGATGCAGCTGTCCAAGCTAGTCTATTCTGTGCAAACATCTTCAGCGCTGCACAGCTAATGCAATGTACATCAGTTTGAACCTGCTAACTGTATTCAAGACTTTTTTCTCCCTCTACAACTTTAACACCCTTTCCCCTGTCCAACACCTACATATACACACTTCTCTCCATTACTCCATTACAAAACTGACAACTCCTTGATGACTCAGGACTTGCCCTATGAAACGAAGTTGCGCCATAAGTTTCTTGTTTTCCCCATTCATAATGCTTATGTCTCTGTGTGTGTGTGTTTATATTTCTCTCTCTCTCTCTCTCTCTCTCTCTGTGTGTGTGTTTGTGTGTGTGTGTGTGTGTGTATGTGTATTTATATTTCTCTCTCTCTCTCTCTCTCTCTCTGTGAGTGTGTGTGTGTGTGTATGAAGGCTGTGGCCAACTGCTACATTCTATTAATTGTGTCTGTCTGTAACGTGATGTGTCTTCTTTATGGTAATTAGCAGTCTTTCTTTTCTTACATTTTTGATGAATTTGTTTTTAAAATTTAATCTAAAAGAAACTGATTTCTTCCCTCAGGCGGGTTACTTTAATTAAAATTTTATGGTTAACTGATTATCAATCATTTTCTTATTCATCTAAGATTGATGATTCTTCTGATATATTATTTATTTTATATTCGGTTAAAATTTACATATTTAATGATACTATTTATTTTTGTTGATAAGATTCGGTTTTTTATTTAATTTTTGCCAAAGTAAAAATTCTACGCTGGAAATTGATCTGGAACTTAGTTGATTATAGATAGAATCTACTATTTCTGTGATATATATTCCAGAAAATTAGGGCGTTTCAGAGACCTACCAATAGTCTATGCTCACATTTCTGTTTACCTTCACAACTGGAAGAAGAAAGGAATGAAAGGATAGTGGTATCAGTGGTACCCCCCGCCACGGACCGAAATGTGATTGCAGACTGTACATATGAATATTTTTCATAACATGGTTGGAAAGACGCTGAAACAGCAAGTCCTTCGAAAATCCTTTTTCGTAAAGTGTCCACACATGCGAAACAAAAACTGAGTTGGAATATAATCCTGGATTACAGTTATACTCAGTGACAAAGTATTTACTTTCTGTGACAGAGAAAAAGAAGCTGTTGTACATTTCTACTTCTGTGCATCGTCATCCGTCAGTGGTTGAAAACTGACAATCCGTCATTCCCAGGGAATGATGCCTCCATCTCGCAGATCACAGAGTAAACAAATTTGCTCACTGGTCTGTGGAACGTGTGACCAAATCGCGTCTGCAGACAGCGTGGGGATTGCGTGCTGACCATTAACGTTTTCACTGGCGCAGCGTTCCAGGGCATCAGCTCATTTTGCCGTAAAAACTCGGTGCTTGCGGAAGGTACTGCTGTTGTGTTCCCGAGAAAAGTGTCATAAAAGCACAATGGGATTCTGCATCCAGTACCTATACTGCGTATTTGCTTTGAAAATGAAGTGGGTTCGCATCAGATGCAGGGTGGTGGCAGTTGTCGATACCAGATGCTAGCACACAAGATAAGAATGTTTTAGTCTCACGATATCGTCTAAATATCGTCAAAATACCACAATATAGTCAAGTTTGGATCTTCTACAGGGTGTTTCGCTATGTTTTGACGATTTCAAATTTGAATACCGCACACTAAAAACAAGATTCAGCGATGGTAACACCGTCTATTAGTTGTGTGAAGAGTCAAGTTTCATCCGAGATACAGATCAGTAATCATGTCGAAAGAGTCGAAGCACATCGTGCTTTCGCAGTGGTGTGCTATTTTCGCTAAGGCGAATCTGTCGTGCGCGTGCAACGTGCGTTTTTTCGGCCTTTCAAGACTCACACGAGGTATCTAATCCTTGCTCGTAGAACAATACTGAGTTAGGTAAGAAACTTCTGTACAACTGCCAGTTCATTGGGTCGAAAGTCAAATGGCCCTTGAAAAACCATCGGAACTGCCGAGAACATAGAATGTTTGCGCCGGCCAGGGTGGCCGAGCGGTTCTAGGCGCTTCAGTCTGGAACCACGTGATCGATACGGTCGCAGGTTCGAATCCTGCCTCGGGCATGGATGTGTGTCATGTCCTTAGGTTAGTTAGGTTTAAGTAGTTTTAAGTTCTAGGGGACTGATGACCTCAGATGTTAAGTCCCATAGTGCTCAGAGCCATTTGAACCATAGAATGTTTGCGTAGCAGATTACAAGCAAACCCTCGTCATTAGTTAGGGAAACTTTTTTTCAAAACGACGGTGGGACATGCCACACATTCGAGATGACCTTGCAAATTCTCTGTGAAGCGTTTGGTAATCACAAAATTTCCAAATGCGCTTGTATCGAATGGCCGTCCCGATTGCGCGATTTAACCGTGCCATGCTTGACCTACGGTGTTATTTGAAGACGAGAGCGTACTCCGACAGGCCGAGAAGCTTGCAACAGTACAAATATCGAATTCACGATGAAATTTCCAGAATTTCTCCAGCAGTTACGAAAGATGTGTTCAAAAATTGTGTGAGACGCCTCGAGTATTGTGTAGCAGCCAATGGTCGCCATTTATCCGATGTAGTATTTCATAAATAAACTTTAATAAATGTTGTAACTCGTGTAAAATGTTCAACTTTGTTTCGAGATTATTTTGTGTGTTATTTAAATTTGAAACCGTCAAAGCATTGTGAAACATCCTGTATTTCAGTTTCGTCTACTTTCAGTAAATCTGTCGTCAGACTAACGTCAACCGGACGTTCTCCATACCTCTCTGTCCTGAGCATCATCCTTCATTTTCTTTTAACTTCTTCCTCTCTTCACATATATTAGTATTCCAAAGGTTTTTCCTCCACACTCTGTCTTTCCTTCTGCTTTCTCCGCCATGATTCTCTGTAGTAGACAATACCTAAGCAGTATGCGTCACATCCAAAATGTTTTCCTCTTCTGTGTTATCCTCATAAAGTTCACTTCCTCTCCTACCTTGCTCAGCACCTCGTTGCTCGTTCTACAGATCTATTTCACTTCATCCATTCTTCTCCATAATTACGTATCAATACATTCTAAATATCTTTGTTGTTTCTGTCTGACTATCCAAGTTTCACAGCCATATAACAGATTCCACACAAAACATTTGGCGAATCTCTTGCTAAATGTAGTGGGTATGCTTCTGTTGTCAGCAAATCTCTCACTCGCCCGAAAGCAATCTTTCCCAGGGAGATTCTGTGTTTCACGCTCTCTGTACGACTTCCACTGCATATACTGGAATAGGTGAACCGGTTCTAATCTCATTCCACCTACTGATATATTAATCGTCCGTATCCTTTTCCGATTCTTATCACTTTGGTCTTGCCAACATTCAGCTTCATACCAAACTCTTTACTCTCACTAACAATGCTCTTCATCATTACTTGGAGCTCTTCCTCCGTTTCTGCCAGCACAGTCATATCAGCAGCGTACTGGGTTTTTATTATTTATCTTCCTAATAAAAGTCCTTTTGACTTTTCCAAGGCGTTATTGATTAGCTCTTGACCATGTAGTGTTGGTGAAATATAGTAACCTTGACTCACACCTCTTCAGTATCATCTTCATCTATTCCAGCTACCGCCTCTGTCCCACATAGAGTTGGTGTATCATTTTCTGTCGTTCCAATCTATAACAGTGTCTTTCAGAGTCTTGTACAGCATACACTAGTAAATTTTGTCAAATGCTTTTTCCTAGTCGACGAAACAAATATAAATTTCTCTATTCATTTTCAAACATCTTTCTTCCATCATTAACAGACACCAAATTGCATCGCTAGACCCTCTTCCTTTTCTACATCCGAACTGATCTTCTCCTATATTCCCCTCTCGTTTCCTTTTTCTCTCTGCACTGTGCTAGTCACAGCCTTGGTTACATTGCACTTACACTGAAGAGTGAAAGAAACTGGCACACCTGCCTAATATCGTGTAGGGCCCCCGCGAGTACGCAGAAATAGCGCAACACGACGTGCCATGCACTCGACAATTGTCTGAAGTAGTGCTGGAGGGAACTGACACCATGAACCCTACAGGGCTGTCTATAAATCCATAAGATTTCGAGGGGTGGAGAACTCTTCTGAACAGCATGTTGCAAGGCATCCTAGATATGCTAAATAATGTTCCTGACTGAGGAGTTCGGTGGCCAGCGGAAGTGTTTACACTCAGAGGAATGTTCCTGGAGCCACTCTGTAGCAATTCTGGAAGTATGGGGTGTCGCATTGTCCTGCTGTAATGGCCCAATGGAAATGCACAATGGAAATGAATGGATGCAGGTGATCAGACAGGATTGCTACGTATGTGTCACCTGGCCGAGTCGTATCTAGACGTATCAGGGGTCTCATGTCACACGCCCCACACCATTACAGAGCTTCCACCAACTTCATCAGTCCCCTGCTGACATGCAGGGTCCATGAATTCATGAGGTTGTATCCATATCCGTACATGTTTATCCGCACGATACAATTTTACGTGAGACTCGTCCGACCGGGCAACGTAATTCGAGTGATCAACAGTCCAATGTCGGTGCTGACGGGCCAAGGCGAGGCTCAAGGCTTTCTGTCGTGCAGTCATCAAGGTTACACGAGTGGACCTTGGGCTCCAAAAGCCATATCGATGATGTTTCGGTGAATGGTTCACACGCTGACAATTGATGGCCCAGCATTGAAATGTGCAGACACTTGTCTTCTACAGGAGTTCCCAACTGCATCGCCATATTCTGTTTGATTGCATATCTCTGTATTTGAGTACGCTTGCCTGTACCAGTTTCTGTCGCGCTTCAGTGTAAAACTAATTGTCCTTTAATCTGTATACTGATAGGCATTCCGTTTGTTTGAAAAAGAAACCATGATGGTCGTAAGGAGATCTTCATGCCAGCTACCTTTCTTATATATTCTACTGATCAGATTTGTGATTCTACACTCCTGGAAATGGAAAAAAGAACACATTGACACCGGTGTGTCAGACCCACCATACTTGCTCCGGACACTGCGAGAGGGCTGTACAAGCAATGATCACACGCACGGCACAGCGGACACACCAGGAACCGCGGTGTTGGCCGTCGAATGGCGCTAGCTGCGCAGCATTTGTGCACCGCCGCCGTCAGTGTCAGCCAGTTTGCCGTGGCATACGGAGCTCCATCGCAGTCTTTTACACTGGTAGCATGCCGCGACAGCGTGGACGTGAACCGTATGTGCAGTTGACGGACTTTGAGCGAGGGCGTATAGTGGGCATGCAGGAGGCCGGGTGGACGTACCGCCGAATTGCTCAACACGTGGGGCGTGAGGTCTCCACAGTACATCGATGTTGTCGCCAGTGGTCGGCGGAAGGTGCACGTGCCCGTCAACCTGGGACCGGACCGCAGCGACGCACGGATGCACGCCAAGACCGTAGGATCCTACGCAGTGCCGTAGGGGACCGCACCGCCACTTCCCAGCAAATTAGGGACACTGTTGCTCCTGGGGTATCGCCGAGGACCATTCGCAACCGTCTCCATGAAGCTGGGCTACGGTCTCGCACACCGTTAGGCCGTCTTCCGCTCACGCCCCAACATCGTGCAGCCCGCCTCCAGTGGTGTCGCGACAGGCGTGAATGGAGGGACGAATGGAGACGTGTCGTCTTCAGCGATGAGAATCGCTTCTGCCTTGGTGCCAATGATGGTCGTATGCGTGTTTGGCGCCGTGCAGGTGAGCGCCACAATCAGGACTGCATACGACCGAGGCACACAGGGCCAACACCCGGCATCATGGTGTGGGGAGCGATCTCCTACACTGGCCGTACACCACTGGTGATCGTCGAGGGGACACTGAATAGTGCACGGTACATCCAAACCGTCATCGAACCCATCGTTCTACCATTCCTAGAACGGCAAGGGAACTTGCTGTTCCAACAGGACAATGCACGTCCGCATGTATCCCGTGCCACCCAACGTGCTCTAGAAGGTGTAAGTCAACTACCCTGGCCAGCAAGATCTCCGGATCTGTCCCCCATTGAGCATGTTTGGGACAGGATGAAGCGTCGTCTCACGCGGTCTGCACGTCCAGCACGAACGCTGGTCCAACTGAGGCGCCAGGTGGAAATGGCATGGCAAGCCGTTCCACAGGACTACATCCAGCATCTCTACGATCGTCTCCATGGGAGAATAGCAGCCTGCATTGCTGCGAAACGTGGATATACACTGTACTAGTGCCGACATTGTGCATGCTCTGTTGCCTGTGTCTATGTGCCTGTGGTTCTGTCACTGTGATCATGTGATGTATCTGACCCCAGGAATGTGTCAATAAAGTTTCCCCTTCCTGGGACAATGAATTCACGGTGTTCTTATTTCAATTTCCAGGAGTGTAGTTATAGAATTATTCCCTAAGGTATTCTGTGCCTTAGATTATACTTTATCACATCCTTTTCCCTTCCTTAATAACTTGGATCGCTTTCTCCACCTCTCATTTTACTGTTATTGGTCCCCAGCAATTTTCGTCACAGTCTTCTTCATCCTCTCCCAGTCTTCATGATCAGCCATAGAATCATATCGATCTTCGGTATATGGTTTCTATACACATTTGTTTCCTGCAGTATTCGTTGTTACCTTTCCCTGCTTGTTTAGCATTTCTTGTTTGCTAATTTTTCGCGCTATTTTCATTGTTATACAGTTTGAAGCTCTGTATATGTGAGCAACG
Organism: Schistocerca serialis cubense; assembly: GCF_023864345.2. Lineage (NCBI taxonomy): Eukaryota > Metazoa > Arthropoda > Insecta > Orthoptera > Acrididae > Schistocerca > Schistocerca serialis. Next base: position 551,549,985 of record NC_064640.1, on the reverse strand, counting down.
TTTCCTTCTCTTTCTAATTTTATACTTCCCCACATTGATTTTACATCCAATCTTCTCATGCTTTGTCAGTAGTCCTGCTCAGCTTCTTTGCCTTAAGTTTCCAGCATTGCATCTCAGACACATAGCTTATTCGGACTCATCTTTCCCATATTTTCTCCCATGCTATTGGTAAATCGAGCGGCTTCTTCATTTTTCAGTTTCGCTAGACTCCACTTCTTCACAAGTTGTTTCTTTTTAATGCGTTTCAGTCTCGTTCTTATGTCTGCTGCAAGGAAGTTGTGACCTCTATTGGCATCTGCTCCAGGGAAAGTTTCTACATCTACATCTACATTTATACTCCGCAAGCCACCCAACGGTGTGTGGCGGAGGGCTCTTTACGTGACACTGTCATTACCTCCCTTTCCTGTTCCAGTCGCATATGGTTCGCGGGAAGAGCGACTGTCTGAAAGCCTCCGTGCGCGCTCTAATCTCTCTAATTTTACATTCGTGATCTCCTCGGGAGGCATAAGTAAGGGGAAGCAATATATTCGATACCTCATCCAGAAACGCACCCTCTTGAAACCTGGCGAGCAATCTACACCGCGATGCAGAGCGCCTCTCTTGCAGAGTCTGCCACTTGAGTTTATTAAACATCTCCGTAACGCTATCACGGTTACCAAATAACCCTGTGACGAAACGCGCCGCTCTTCTTTGGATCTTCTCTATCTCCTCCGTCAAACCGATCTGGTACGGATCCCACACTGATGAGCAATACTCAAGTATAGGTCGAACGAGTGTTTTGTAAGCCACCTCCTTTGTTGATGGACTACATTTTCTAAGCACTCTCCCAATGAATCTCAACGTGGTACCCGCCTTACCAACAATTAATCGTTCCGCACGCATACTCCCAGATATTTTACAGAAGTAACTGCTACCAGTGTTTGTTCCGCTATCATATAATCATACAATAAAGGATCCTTCTTTCTATGTATTCGCAATACATTACATTTTTTTAAGACATCCTGGTGCTGTTTTTAAATTTTTGATTGATTAATATGTGATCTATCTGGTACCTGGCTATATCACTAGGACTATTCCATGTATACAGTCTTCGTTTATGATTCCTGAACTGGGATCTGGCTGTGAGCACATCACTCTGGAATATTTGTTCTCAGAAACATACATTCAGTGAAGGGTTTTGTCCAATGTGAATCGGAATACCACAATTGTCTTGAATGCGGTGGTTTCACATTGCCTTCCGCATCCTATGCCGTTGACCTCCAATACATTCTTCCTTATTTAAAATGATTTCTCATTTCAAGGGTATGAAGGTGCCCTGAACATTTTAAGACCCAAGAAAATTTTTCTTACTTTATGTCTATGAAATATGAAATGTATGGACCAGAGAGCCCACAAATGATAAGAAGCACTTGTAATACTTTCTATGATAGTAAAGGAATACTTCACATTTTTTCTGTGCCTAGCAAGGAGATGCCTTGCTGTTTCGTGTCGTCTCCTGTTCTTCAACTTTCGCTATGTAAGCATCTATCTTGTTAGATCTTAAGAACTATGACTACATTTACGTTTTCTTAAATTCACATCTTTAAGATGTATTTATTTAATACCCCAACATATACTTTTCCATTAATCTCTTGTAATTAGCATCTTTGTTTACAGCTATTCGTGAAAAAAATGCAAAAGTGCTTACGTGGAGCCCATCCGCCATTGGCGTTATCCAGATACTGATTAGCAAATTGTCATATATTTTATCGTGCACCAATGAACCTCCAGTCTCTAAGAAACGAAGTAGACACTCGAGTAACCATACAGAATAACGCAATTGACCGATCGCGATATGCACACACCTTTCCAAAATTGCGTTGTGGCCACGTCTGTAACTTTTCGTCTGGAGATATAGGAAATCACAACAGGAATGCTGAGGAGGCCATGGCTGTTGCACTCTCGGTTCAAAAGAGAACGCGCAAATGACAGACAAAAGTTCATAGAAATTCGTGTGTCTGTAAAAAGATCGATGAGCGGAGCTAACAATAACTACCGCCGTCATACCGAAGAAAAGATCTGGTCGAGAACCCGAGAATGATCTAGTCCAATGTAAAATCGCTAGTAGGAGCTATGGGCATCCATCCAGACACCCGTTGACCAGTCTGTTGTGGCTGTAGAAGATAGCAAAACGAAAGTCGAAGGTTTAAATTCGGCACGAAATCGTTCACGCACGAAAATCGGCCAAACATTCCGTCGTTTGATCACAGCAAAGAGACCCGTATGGACGACATGGTAATAAGAATTCCTGACGTAGAGAAACAAATGAAAGTGTTGAAAACAAGTAATTCGCCAGGTCCGGACGGAATTCCAATTCGGTTTTTCAAAGAGTACTCTACGGCACTGGCCCCTTACTTAGCTTACATTTATCGTGAATCTCTCAACCAGCACAAAGTGCCAAGCGACTTGAAAGAAACGCAGGTGAGTCCTCTGTAGAAGAAGGGTAAGAGAACGGAACTGCAAAATCCTATTGATTTGCTGCAGAAATCTAGGACATATACTGAGTTCGAATACAATAAATTTCCTAGAGACCGAAAAGCATATGTCCACCAATCATCAGGGTTTTAGAAAGCCTCACTCGTGTGAAACTCAGCTTGCTCTATTCTCACATCATATACTGTGAACTATGAAAGGAGGGAAACAGGCATATTCCATATTTCTAGATTTGCGGAATGCATTTGACACGATATCTCACTGAAGACTATTAATGACAGAATCCAGTATGTTGTCCTCGACAGCGAATGTTCATCTGAGACAAGGGTATCGTCAGTAATGCCCCAGGGAATTGTGTTAGTACCGCAGTTATTTTATACATATGGTGGACGGGGTAAGCAGCAGTCTGTGGCTGTTTGCCGATGATGCTGTGGTATATGGGAAGGAGTCGTCGTTGAGTGACTCTAGGAGGCTGCAATACGACTTAGAAAAAATTTCTAGTTGGTGTGATGAATAGCTGCTAACCCTAAATATAGAAAAATGATGTTAATTCAGATGAGTTGTAAAAACAAACGCATAATGTTTGAGTACAGTATCAGCAGGTGCTGTTTGACACAATAACGTCGATTAATTATCTAGGAGTGACTTGCAAAGAAGTATGAAATGGAAAGAGCACATAAATTCTGTAGTAGGGAATGCGAATGGTCGACTTCGGTTTATTGGGAGAATACAGCAAATAGGACGTTGGTACAACCTATTCTTGAGTACTGCTCGAGTGTTTGGGATCTGTACGAGGTCGGTTTAATGGAAGACACCGAAACAATTCAGAGGCGGGCTAATATAGATTTATTACCGGTAGGTTCGAAACACCCAAGTGTTACGGAGATGCTTCGGGGACGCAAGTGAGAATCGCTGGACAGAAAGCGACGTTCTTTTCGAGGAGCACTTGTCAGAAAACTTAGAGAACCAGAATTCGAGGCTGACTGAAGTACGATTCCACTGCCGCCAACGTACATTTCGCGTAAGGACAACGAAGATCAGATTAAAGACATTAGGACTCGAGCGGAGGCATACAGATCGTTGTTTTTCTCTTGCTGTGTTTGCAAGTGGACCAGAAAAGGAAATGACCAGTAATCGTACAGGGTACCCTTCTCACGCACTAGACCCTTGCTTGCGGATTATGTGTGTAGATTTAGAATCAACAAGCAATACTTGGCTAATTCAGTTAACATTGCTGTGTTGACTTCCTGCTGGGAAGTGGTAGGTGATTACAACTAGCAGTACGGAAATACTTGAGGTAAGAGTAGAATTAGTATTGCGCTTCATTGCTAAAATTACCGAGTGCTAGGCTGCTTTTCTTACGCTTTTATTCAGAAATTCAGCAGTACATTATTCTTCCTACCTTAGGTGGCTACATATTTTCACATTATACAGTTTACAGCTTATAACAGTGAACGCAACAATACGCATTTTAGCTGACGTAAGAAGTACGACTTTTACCCATCTCGCGCATAATAGCGTGTTCCATTATTGAAGCAAAAGGTAGTTGTGCTTTAGCCATCCTTCAACGATAGTATTAATATTTTCCGCTGCGAGTTAACGCTATTTAAAGCGAAAAACGCTTCACTGCATTTTGTTAATTTCTAACCATTATGGTGAAGATGAGGCAGAAACAAATAATGAACGAAGCAAATCTTAATAATATATTTTCGAACTATGAAAGCAGTGAAGTGGAAAGCAACACCACTATGGAAGACATTAATGCTTCAGCGTGTGAAATGATTACGCCAGATGAAAATAACATAATTCAGCTACATACTGAAAGATGACAAATGCAACGGTTCCCCCTTCAGCTGACCTGCCGATTTCACCAGCACAGAATTCTGCTGAACTCACTACGCATGGAATGATGCAAAAAATCGATACCTGGGAGGCCAAAATCAACGCACAAGCTCTCGTTGTCCACCTCTTCCAATCCAACGCCGTGGGATGGTGTTGTTAAGATAACGCCATACCTCAAGGTGAACGTGAGGCGGGGCGCCGTCATACATAAAAATGAAATCGCTGGAATCTTCGTGAAATTGAGGAAACAACCAATGTTGCAACACGTTTAGGTATGACACTCCAATCAGTTTCCTCTGCAAAAAAGAAAGTTCCATAAACCGTGTGAACAGAAACGGCACAAAACACATTCAATTTCGGCGAGTCTCTCTCGGGTTGGACGACGACGAGGCCAGGATTATGGACCCCAAATTCTGACGCTATGGTGATTTACTTTACCACATAGATGAAACGTCGATTGCTCTGAAAAGATGAGCCGTTCGGAAAAAGTGTCCTCTGCCATGTGCTGGAGAACTGAGATGCAAAATCTGTACCTCCCCTTACGGTCGCCGGGATGCAGTTGCTGCAGCAACTGTAACTTGGAAGGCTTCATATGCAGGCGTCGTTTCAGAACACGTTGTTTGAGGAAGTTGAAGTTCCCTACCAGCACGTCTTGTAGGCTTGCGAGGGCTCCGTGTAAACGCATCTTGGATGCTCTCGACATTTTGATCAGATCTGGGTATCCGACCAGTGCTCTTCCCATTGCATATGCAACCATCTTCCAAGAATTTCGTGTACCAGTCATAAGTCTGCTTGTGCAGAGGCGGCTTCTTGCTGAATCGACGGCGGAATGCACGTTGCACTTCAACAATGAATTGACTTCACGCAAATTCCAACACACAAAGTGATTTCTCTTGTGATGTAGTCACCACGTTGCTACAAACAGCACTGCAGCTGTGCCACACGTTGAACCTTCCTCATCCAGTGACATGCGCACTGTGTTTCTAACTTTTGGGGGCACTACTGCTGAGACAGAGGCGGGGGGGGGGGGGGGGGGCACTACTGAACATCGCTTCTTTTTTCGAACACCTTTTGTAAATGTGATAAGTTGTAAAAGTAGAAGTTAGAAAATTATTGCCCTCTCTGCAACCAAGCAAAAGCTGTTTTTATTTTGTGTTTCTTCCTTTTTACCCTTCTTTTTTTTTGTTTACAGACTTTATTTGGTAGAGTAAACGTAGGTTATTTACTGGTAACGTGACAATTTGGAAGCTTGTACTCTCTTAGTTGTGAGGCAACGCGCTAGCTTTTTGTTGTGCAGTACTTTGCAATAAACCAGCGGAGACCGCGAGACTTGTAAATGAAATAATAAATATTACTCAGAACAGGCATATAATTGTCTAACGAAATAAAAAAGTACTTCCGCCACACGAAAGATTCGAACATGCAGCCTCATGCGCCATAGTAATACACGCAGGCTCGGAGCCACACCGATGCCAATGTTTTACTTGGTGCAATGTGCAGGCACTCTAACGGCGAGATTAGGATCGACAAGCACAACCACTGCACATGCGGCGAGGTACATCATCTGCGGACGTCACGTGTTCAATATTTGTCGTCAACTTTTCGGGTGTTTCCGACATTTGCGGCCCCATGTGTCTCGTGTTTAGTTACTTGTCTCAGTGTCATCTACGTCGCTTCGTGAGTTTTTAGAATGCTAGTAAGACTCACAGATATACAGGGTGCAATAATCAAGGGATTACCAATTTAGTATTGGAGGGCAGCGTGGAGGGTAAAAATCGTAGAGGGAGACCAAGAGACGAATACACTAAGCAGATTCAGAAGGAGGTAGGCTGCAGTACGTACTGGGAGATAAAGAAGCTTGCACATGATAGAGTAGCGTGGAGAACTGCATCAAACCAGTCTCAGGACTGAAGACCACAACAACAGCAACAGTAACCCATGTGCTTGCAACGGTCGTACTGATCACTGGAACAGTTGATGTTACCTATAATCAAGCAATGACATACGTTGCATTGCAAAGGAAACATGTAAAACATAACACTGGCGGTGCACAACGTAACCAGACGTCAGGAAGTGAGCATGTTCCCCATGAGTCTAATGTTCAGTCGTTTAAAAATTCAAAATTATTTTGAAAACCAGTGTACATAAATCAAACGTACGCAAAAACCCTGCAATAAACGAAAACGTTTCCATCAATATATACGACGGAGAAGGGATGTTAATGTTCGAAAAGAGTTTCAGCATACTTTTTCACTCATTTGTCTCCGATAGAGTTACTAAATTAAAAAGATCATCAACATGTCTGTAGCTAAAAGTGATCGACTTGCGCTGAGTAAAGAATCAGTATAACTAAAATTTCTCTCAGAAGCAGACAAAATGCATGTATACACAATACTTCTCCGGCGAGTTTCTGAAGAGAAGGAAACTTTTGACCGCTCGTTTTCCAGTAAGAAGCCACATTTTCTTCCATTTTGCAGTTCTGATTTAAATATCTTTCCAACACGTCTATTGGAGCAATACTATCATCGACATCTGCCCACAAAGGAAACTTCTTTACTTTCTCTGATAATTGAGTTCTTGTGGAATTTGATGAATGAATTCCCTTTTCGTGGCTTATCCGATGGTAAAAGTACAAAAGCTCTTTAATACATCATTTTGCAAACCGCACCAGTGTGATCCCCACTCTAAATATGAAAGTTTATTGAAACTAAAACCAGAGGTCCTGTTGTTGAAGGTATTTAAACTATTTCATTCAGTTTCAGGGCTCCGCCAAGGTCTCTCACAGATTCTATCGGTCAATCTCACAAAGTATTCTCATGTATTCGGCTATGCTTTAAGGGAAGGAACATCGACTCTGAACGTATGAGGCTTGAACTTAATTCTATGACCGACCTCGGGAGTCGTCAGTTCTCTTTGGAACTGGCCACTCATGAGTTATTACCATAGCAATAAATGGAGTCTACATCTTACCTCTGCCATTACTTTACGCCTCCTACCTTCAGATATCATTTTTAAATGACGAATGGTGGCGAGAGGAAAGCTGCTTCCTCACAGAATCTCTGGACAAACAGCTCTTCATCTAAGTATAATTTGAAGCGTTTATATAAAAGCCCGATTTCAGAAGTTTCTCTGTCCTCGGGCGCCTGACTCAATTGCTTCAACATTGTCATCGTCCATGTCTACAGAAGGTGCAGTGTAGGTGATTTCTCCATTTCTAATTCCTTGGACGCCGCTTTGAAGAGCTACAAAAACCCTTATGTTTTAAAAGCTATAAAATAAACGATTGCGTATAAGAATTACAGTAATAGAATAGCATACATACCATGAAAAGTTCGTTCATCAACGTGATACCAGTTCCTTCAGTTCAGGCTATTTCTCCCTTCCCAGAGAGCTTTTCACACAAAGACATTCTAACATTGTCAGCTACTTAGTCCAGCGAGTACCGTTAGACTGGCTCAGTGATCTATCAAGAGCATTAAGAAGACCACTTTTCTATACGTAAGTGACGCGTTCTTTCGCCGCAGTCAAGAGGCCATGAAGTTATGGACAATTGCCGCATATGTAATCCACATTAAATTTATTTCGTAGCACTGTATTTAGCATATAGCAGGAACAATTCAATCGTGAATAATGGCGCAGTACAGCGACAATGTTGGTACCTTGATCAGTGGGACAATTGACGCATGTATACTGGGCATTAAAATCATTGGATACCAAGGGACAGCCGGCCGGAGTCGCAGTGCGGTTCTAGGCACTACAGTCTGGAACCGAGCGAGCGCCACGGTCGCAGGTTCGAATTCTGCCTCAGGCATGGATGTGTGTGATGTCCTTAGGTTAGTTAGGTTTAATTAGTTCTAAGTTCTAGGCGACTGATGACCTCAGAAGTTAAGTCGCATAGTGCTCAGAGCCCTTTTACCAAGGGACATAAATCATGTAAACAATTCTCTTAGAATGTTACCGCCTGTTTTTTGGTTCATCTGGAAACTGGGTTGTAAAGACAATGCGAGATCTAAGAGTCCAAACAATAAAACAGGAGACAGTGCATGTCAGATAATTGTTTCTTCTCGCGCTCATGCTGAATGTCCACATGTCCGTAGTTGCAGAGTATGCGCCTTCTGTTATATGAGCAATTACCTCAGGCATAATTATATGTTGTAGGCTTTTAACGCTTTCTGCCATGTACTGCGACACAGTTGTGGGGTGACATATAATGGCTCTACTCACCAATCATAGCCCATAGATCCCAACTGCGGTCAGTACTTCCAACAGTCCGTAGGCTGCAGCACACCAGTGCTTGCACACGACACTGTTGCAGTAACGTCACCGGTTCGCTCAGTGTGGAGCAGTGAGGGCGCGGCCCGTGGCCTGCGTCTCCATGCGCACCTCTGCTGATGCCATGGCATACAGGTTCTTTTTTTTTTTTAATTCTTTATTCAAAACCATTATAATTATACAAATTTAACCCACTGCCTTAATTCATTAGTGGGTCCTAACAGTGATACATTTACATTAAATCTTGCAGCTTAGTGTACTTTTAGTGTGTGAGCTACAGTTAAAAAGGTTCTTCGTCCAGTCTCTTCTGCCTCCCAATGTCTACTTGTTCTACTATTTATACCTAATTACTATTACTAATTTAATTATATATGTATTCTGCAGCGTCACATGTGTGCCAGTGAAGAAGATATAAACCTACTTTTTCACGCCCTGCTCTTCGAGCTAATCCCGAAGAGCATGCCCCTGGCACTGGGCGGGCCTCGATGTTAAATTCGCTGCAGTCCCTCTCTTAATTTCCTATAAGTAAGTCCTACAAACTAAACTATCCTACGTCATTTCCGGTGTGTGTGTCACAATCGGTAGTTCCCCACTCCCCCTAGTCCTGCACGTGGCGGATCCCAACTTAGGTGTAGTCGGCCAGTCCACGTACAGGCGGTATGGGAATAGGGCTCTTGGACGCAATTGGTGGTTGTTGTCGCTTATTGTTTACTGTATCTCTCCTAAATAGTCAATTAAAACTTTTCGAGATACCTCGTTTGCCAAGGTGTTTAAAGTCTGAAAAGTCTCCTCTCGTCTAAGTAGTTGGTGTGTGTCACGGTTAGGTAGTCTGTCTCGCAGTGTGTTGGCGATATCATTGAAGAGGGGACACTCGTAAGCCACATGCTAGGGCGTGCCTTCCGGTTCGCCACAGTCGCACGCTGGTGTTGCCCTTTTCCCAAATCGACATAGATAAGTCGGGTAGGGTCCATGGCCAGTGAGAAAGTGGATCAACCCCCGCGTAGGCTCAAAGTACTTCATTTCAAGTCGTTCCCTCACATCGGGTAGAAACTGGAAGGTTCTTCGTCCAGTCTCTTCTGCCTCCCAAATCTCCTGCCAAAGCTCCTCCCCTCTTTTCCTTATCTCTCTTTTATCCCCCACTCTAGTACCCATAATATCAGCAATCTTCTCATAGTTTCCCTTCTTGGCCCAATACCAAGCCGCCTGTTCCCTTATCTTTATGTCCAGAGGGCAGAGCCCCATTATGACTAATAGGGCCCCCCCTGGAGATGTTCTATAGGCACCCACGGATCTTAATACCATGCTTCTCTGTACCCTTCTCACTGCCATGGCGGACACAACCCTCGTGAGCCTGTGCGCACAGACTCCCGAGCCATAGCCCACAACTGAGGTTAAGATACTATTATGATACAGTCTAATCAGGTGTGGAGGAAGATGGAATCTTTTGTGGCCTATGGAAATTAGGTTATTTAATATCTGAAGGGCTCGCTGAGTGACAGTTTCAATGTTTTTTCCGAAGCTCCACCTCTCATCAATGATAACTCCCAGGTAACGTGTCTCTCGTCATCGGAGAACTGGTGTTCCGTCTATTCTGACAGTTGGGTTTCTGATAAGATTTCCTTTTAGTAGTAAGTAGGTGGATTTACTGGGTGAGATCGTCATTTTAGTCGCGTGCCACCACTGTCGGAGTTTGTCTAATGCTGTCTCTATTTTCGGTTCAATGTCTTCGCGGCTACGGCCGCCAACCAACAGGAGGAGGTCATCTGCGTAGGCTATCACCTCTAGCACCTCATCGCTCTGTTGTAATTTATCTAATAAAGGCTCCATATGGATGTCCCAGAAAAGGGCGCCCAAGACGGAACCTTGGGGACATCCTTTGGTAATTATCTTTCTGATTCTTTCGCTAGATGATGATAACCATACCTCCCGATGTTTACAATAACTCCTCAGGCAACCATATAGAGGCCCTGGACATTCTTTCTCCCGCAAGCAGGAGAAGAGCGAAGGCCACCAAAGGTTGTCGAAGGCGCCACTGATATCAACCATGATGCCAACCACGTATTTGTGCGGGGTCGAGCCACAGACCTCGGCCGCCAGGGCGATTGCATCAGATGCTGACCGCCTCGGCCTGAACCCGAACTGCCTGTCGCTCACCCCACACAACACTCGATGTGCCGTCAATCTATCAGCCAGCAATTTCTCCAGTATTTTGCCAAATATATCCAACAAGCAAATCGGCCTGTAAGATTTTACTTCCGCAGGGTCCTTGTCCGGTCCTTTCTTTATGATAATTACATTTGCCGTTTTCCATATCTTTGGGAATTTTCCCTGTCTGAGGCACTCGTTATATAAGTGTGTTAGTGGCGCAGTCAGCTGGGGCACCAGAAACTGCACCACCTCCGCCACAATGCCGTCTGGCCCTGGTGCTTTTCCTTTTTTCAGTGATCTTATGTGGGTTGCCACCTCCTCCTCAGAAAAGGGGTAGACAGCCGTCTCATTACCGTATTCCTCTTGATCTTCGTCTCTGAGTTGTTTCTGTTCCTCTGTTTCCCCATCCGCATTATCGTCAGCCAACAGGGACCGGAGAAGGACCCTCGCAGTTTCCTGCCAGGACTCCGTCATCCCGCTCCCGTACCTGACTGTAGATAACTCCAGAGGAGAGCGGATTTTCTCCCTCACCAGCTTGTATGGAAGCCCCCATGGGTCCGTAACCAACTGGTTGAGCACAAAATTTTCCCAACTTCTCATCCTGACTTCGCGTAGTTCCTTTTGGAACTTCCGCTTTTCCTCTCTATTTAGCACCTGCCACCTTTGGCGTTCCTGCCAGACGACACTGCGCTGGTAGTGCCTTCTCAGCCTTCTGACAGATTGACGTAGTTCACTTAGTTCAGCAGACCCTGGTGACGGAGAGGCTGCCATGGCCCTCCTCCTTGTTGGTACAGCTGCCTTCACCGCTCTTGTCACTGCATTCACCAGTTCCTCTACTCTCTGGTCTACGTCTATGTCCAGATGCATGTCGCCTTCCGGTGATGGAGGAATGTCACACTCCCTGGCTAGGCGTTCCCAATCGGCTCTTCTATAATTTAGTGGCACCTCCCACCCCGTGGCCCAGCGGCAATCTCTTTCTCCCAGGGTAAAAGATATCAAATTATGGTCGCTTGTGGTGGCATTCTCTATGACTCTCCAATTTTGAATACTGTTAGCCATATTTGGTGTTACAAGGGTGACATCAATGTTTGTGCCTTGTCCTCCCCCTGCAGCGTAGGTAGGAGGATTGCTGGGCCTGTTTGCCACCACAAGTTGTGATGCCATTATGAGTTCCTCGATTTTTTCTCCGTTAGCATCTCTTGTGCCGCTGTACCACAGGGGGGGATTTTGCGTTAATGTCAGCTGTTACTACTACTTTTCTTCCCTGCAACGCCGTGGTAACTCTCGCTAGATGGTCTATGTAGAGTTCTATGTTGTCCCCATATTGGAAATACATGTTTATAAGAGTTATTGTTCCCATAGGGTTTGAAGCTCCACGACGTTGCAGTGGCTAGTTGTGAACTGTGAGAGTGTGGTGACTCTCAGGAGTTTATTTGTAATTATGATCGCCGCCTTCGGGTCATCTCCTCTGCTGACTATTTGCCAGCTCGCAGCAGCAAAAGCTATTTTTCCAGCCAGGGAGTATGGCTCCTGTAGACAGAGTACATCTAGTCTCCTCTCTTTCACCTCCCTTCGGAGCTCCTGCATAACGAGTCTGCTGTTGTGACTGTTAAGCTGTCCAATAGCTATTTTTGTCATTACGGGAAGTATGTATGTATTCGGTCATGTGGCCAAGTCTTGCTCCAGTCAAAAGCAATTTGTCCGTATGCTATTACCGATTGTTCGTATATGTCGTCAAGGTTAAATTTCTCTCCACGTCTTTCAAAAACTTTCTTGAGCCGGTCTCGTAAGGCTCCGAAGTCGGTGGGGAGATTCACTGATTTTAGCTGGATTCTGTCAACAGCCTCGATAACCGAGAAGGTTATCTTTCTGCCTTCTTCGTGTCCTACTCGGACCACATGTCGTAAGGCAGTGGTCAGGGTAGCTGGCTGCTCTGATCTGGATAGTTGCATAGTGTACTCCAAGTTGGGGTACACCATCACCGGATCGACCGGTGGCACTCTGACAATTGGAGAGCTTTGTACAGTGAGGCTCGTACATGAGCTTGTCGCTGTATTTTCTTGAATGAGTTTTTGGTTTGTGTGATCAGTGTGATTGTCTTTAGGCGTTACCACAGTCACAGGATGCCCTTGCCGTTGTTGGTATAATTTCGGCTTTGTTCCCCGGCTTCCAGAGGAGAGAGTTTCAGCCATGAGGGGGAGATTTGCTTGTACGCCAATGTCCATTGTTGGGAAATCAGTCTCAGTTGCTTTATCTTGTATTTCAGTTTTAGTGGCGCAGGAGAGCGACCTCAGAAAATTCCTGAATCTGTTTGCCCTCATGGCGTCCCTCCTCCTCTTGCTCGGGGACTTTCGTTTTGGCATCCAATTCGGTGTGCCTTTCTCAGCCATAGTTGGTTCTGGAAATTAATCTTTGCTCCAACATTTTGTATGTCGGGCAATTCCTGCCTGTGGCTCCGCAAGACTTCTTTCCTCGATTCTTGCAAGGTGTACAGACTGCCACCGCCTTGCAATCTTTGCGGCCATTACCATGTTCCCCACACTTAGCGCACGCCGGCTCCCTGGTGTACAACCTTAAGACGTGATCCAAGTCTCCACAGTTGTGGCAACGAGGTACCACGACATAGTCTCTTGTGTAAATGGCATGGAAGCCAACATATATTCTGCCCATTGTTGTAATGTTTCTCCACATTTGCGCTGACATCTCGGCGACGTGATGAACAACATTACGACCCCGTGGCCCAGTCTTAAATTTTAATTTGAAGCAGTTCTTAAATTCTTCCTCATTAATTTGCTCAAAATTTTGTTGCCTAATTGTTTCTAGTAGTTCTTCATTGGTCATTATTGTGGGAACGTCGTATAATATTACTAGAGGATTTCTTTTCCTCGGTGGTTCGCATTTGACCACCGAGTTCAATTTTTGGTTGTTCAGCAGTTTTTCTTTATCTTCCTCTGAAGCCACTTCAACTATAACAGAATTTCTACTTGGCTTAACATTTTTAATTCTTATTTTGTCTTTAACAGGGTCTATACTTTTTGTAAAGAGTTCTTGGATCTTTTTGACACTTGTGTCCTGCCAGGCAGTGTCCTGAGGAAAACTGCTGTGTCTGTTCTTTTTGTGATCTTATCTATAGTGTCTTTAGTCGAGTTCTGTGGGCGCTTAGTGGGCGCTTGCGCAGCCACGGCTGCCCACGTCTTTGCCGGTTGTTTCCTCAATCGGTCGTTCTCCTTTTCAAGTTCCTCCACCCTTCCTTCTAGTTTAGCGTGGGCAATAGCCCATGCTGCCAGCTCATTTTTAATAATGGCAAGCCCAGCTTGGCTTATTTTGCCATTTTTAATTTGTTGCTCCATAAGCGACGTGATTCTGTTGTATCTTTTCATAACTGTCTCATTCTCTGCCTGTCCCTGCTAGTCCTGGGGAGAGGGATCAGGCGCAGTGGAAGCTCGCTGAGGCGCACACGAGTCACTCGTTTCGTTTGTAGCCATGACGAACGAGTGAAGAAAAAAGGGGTGGGAGCCCTTCTCTTGCCCCGGACCGGCTCCTCTGGCATGGGGGGGGGGGGGGGGGGACTTCTGCAGCTCGCCCACCGACCTCGCCCCTTGGTCAAGGGCACTTCAGAGCTGCCAGGTTCAGCGCACCGTCGCCAGTGCACTGGTCCTCCTCGGTGTCCCCGTTGTCGACGATTTCACGCGACGCTCCTCGGCAACTGCACCCCGCACTCCGGACAGGCGGTTGCATCTCTCGCCCTTCGCCGCCTACTTGCCCGAGTTTCCACCTTCCGGCCAAGGACCCGCTCCTACTCAGGTGGCGGGCCGGTCCCCCAGACGTTCGGCGGTCTGGACCCATCTAACCTGGCCCAGGTGATGTCACCACCTCCTGGGTTTGGCAGAACACGCCCCGGTTACCCAGGGGCGCAGCGAAGCGCCCTTGCCGACTCGCGCCGCGATCCCACGCCGACAAACGAGATCGCCGGCATGCAGAGCACGTGCTGGTATGTACCCTGCGAACAGAAAGGGACTGATGTTCGGTCCCTTGACACAGCTCCCCCTGTGCCACGCACCCTTCGCTTTCGAATCGGGTTGGGTCGCAGCTCTCCCTTTTGTCGCAAGGCAGAATGCCAAGCTTATCATCTGGCACCACGGGAAGGCGGAAAGAGCCACTTGGGAAGGAGAGGCTATAAGAGAAGCATCACTTCCCCTGTGAGGACTGCGGCGGCACACCCGACTGGAAAGCGATACGCCCCAGTGCTAGCTTCCGTACCCTACGGCGCGCCGGGAACGGGCGGGCCCCCCCCCGAAACGCGCCGTCAAGCGACTGACCTCAAGCCAGACATACAGGTTCTTTCGCAACAGCACTGCTCGGCCCTTGGGGTGACGTCAGGGACTCGCTCGGCCCGAGACTGCTGTAGTCCAGTGCGGCCGCAGCTCGCGGCCGGGCCTCTGTGCACGACTCTGCACCCTAATGCCCGTCGGAACTCGATGCGGCTGTCCCGGCTGAACCGGCAGCGTGAGGCAAGGATCACACGTCTGTCATGGCTACGGTCCTGGACGGATGCCCAGCTCTGCTACAAAGTGCACAACCAGAGCTAGCGCTCAGCCGGTTGTTACCGACCGATTGACATCATACAAGCCAACTGCGACGTCACTTCAGCAGTGGCTGCATCAGTTCCCCACAGGCAGACACGTCCCTGAACTGACTTAACCTCAGAACAATCAGTCCTCTGATATTTTTAGTTATTCTATCTTGTACAAGTATCTCCTGTGCCAAATACAAAGATTTGTGAAACTGTTTATTGACAACATATCAAACTGAGTATTGTTTTTTCTTGTATACACCAATCCCGTAATTTTGTTGTACTTACGACTTGAATGACTACTCATGTAACAGCCAGTATCGTAGAAAATTTAAGACACCAAGGAAAATTTTCTTTCTTTATGTTTATGAAATACATGTATACCAGAAAACCACAGATGTTAGTAAGTACATGAAATACTTTCTACGACAATGAAGAACAGAGAAGGCTTCACATTTTGTCTGCGATCAGCTAGGAGATGCCTTCCTGTTTCGTATCGTCCTTTGTTCTTCAGCTTTCGCTATGTATGCATCTATCTCGTTAGCTCTTAAGAACTATGAATACACGACAGGCTTTTGAAAAGTCCGTGCAAAAATAAAAGCTGCTTACATGTTTGCTGTAAACCTTTTATATTTTTCAACATAGTCTGCTTTCAGACTTATCCACTTCGTCCGACCATGTTCTAATTTATTGATCCCTTCCGAATAATAGAAATTGTCCGAGTCTGCAAAATAGCTAATAGTTGCTGCAATCACCTCCTCGTTTGAATACAATCTTTGCCCCACCAGACAATTCTTCAAATTGAAAAGTCCGTGCAAAAATAAAAGCTGCTTACATGTTTGCTGTAAACCTTTTATATTTTTCAACATAGTCTGCTTTCAGACTTATCCACTTCGTCCGACCATGTTCTAATTTATTGATCCCTTCCGAATAATAGAAATTGTCCGAGTCTGCAAAATAGCTAATAGTTGCGGCAATCACCTCCTCGTTTGAATACAATCTTTGCCCCACCAGACAATTCTTCAAATTGGGGAACAAATAGTAGTCTGAAGGAGCCAAGTCTGGGGAATAGGGGGGGGGGGGGCGGATGTGAAACGAGTTGGAATTATATTCCCATTAATTTTACGATCACAATTACTGAGGTGTGTGCTGGTGATTTGTCGTGATGGAAAATGATGGTCCAGTAACAATGAATAATATTCACCCGTAATGGTTTTAACATTTTCCAGATAGTCGATGAGGATTATCCCTTGCCAATCCCAAAAGACAGTCGTCATAACCTTTCTGGCCGAAGGAATGGTCTTCGTTCTTTTTGGTGCAGATACTCCCTTGGTAACCCATTGTTTAGATTGTTGTTTGGTTTCAGGAGTGTAGTAATGTATCCATGTTTCATCCACAGTGACGAAACGACGCTCAAATTCCTGCGGATTCCTCTGAACAGCTGCAAACCATCCTTGCAAGACTTCGCATAATTCCGTTTTTGGTCAAGCATGAGCAATCGCGGAACGCATCTTGCGGATACCATTATCGTGTCAAAATATTCATGCAAAAATTTACATACCTGTTCATTCGAGATAACCACAGCACTAGCAATCTAATGCATCTTAACTCTTCTCTCAGCCATCACCATATCATGGATTTTATGAATGATTTCAGGAGTCGTAACCTCCACTGGGCGTCCAGGACGTTCAGCATCACTTGTGCCCATACGGCCATTCCTGAAATTTTGAAATCACTCATAAACTGTTCTAATCGAAGACGCAGAGTCAGAGTAATGTTTATCAAGCTTCTCTTTAGTCTCCTGGTACGTTTTGCCATTCGTACAGTAAAGTTTAATCAACACACGAAATACTTTTTCCTCCATGCTTTGACAATCACATGACTTCCTTGATTCACACAAATGCCAAAGAATTAGTCCAATATGACTGAAACTTGGTGTGCGTACTTTCCAAAGATGCTAGTAACTAAACAAGGCCTCGATAGGCGCCAGTGGTTCCATCTCTCGGACTTTGCACAGACTTTTGAACCGACCCTCGTATTTAAGAATATTTAACTTAACACCTTTCAGATGTCTTAATTTAACAAACTAAACATTGTATTAATGTCTTTATCAGTTTTGTATACAGCTATTCGTAAAAGAAATGCAAAACTGCTCACGTGGAGCCCGCCCGATATTGGTGGGATAAAAATACTGATTAGCAATTTATCTCTTATGGTGCACCAAAGAACCTACAGTCTTTCAGAAACGAAGTCCGATACTCAATTAACTATACAGCATAATACGATTGATCGATCGCGTTATGCACTTGCCTTAGGAAAATTACATTGGAGCAACATCAGTTACTTTGCGTTTCTCTCGAACACAGACCTGGAGTAATAGGAAATCACAGCAGGGATCAACACGCACTGCTCGGTAAATTTCAATTGACATTACTGAGCTGACTACCTGCTGGGAAGTGGTAGGTTAACACGACTATCTTCTTTACATTCTCTATGTTCCTTGCACCTTCGCAATGAGGCAAGGTAACAGTTACAGCTCACAACTTCAACTCGCTCATCCACCTACCAGAGAGGTTGTTGGTATTTTTGGGTAGGGACCACTTTTACTGTGGTCACTCCATGTGTGGTTGCAGTTAAACGTCATACCAGAGACTCATCTGTTTACAACAACAAAATACTACAAGAACACCTACATCAGTTCTTTGCATCGGCCACTAGTGTGAGATAAATACCTTTTCTCGTACGAGAACGAGCAGCGTCGGTAATTTGGAGCAATATAGAAACGTCTTTTGCCATGTCAACAGCCGAGGGCGCTGAATCACATTAGTTCTACCTTACTCATGAGTTCTCCCAGTAAAGAACTTCTAAAATTGTGTACCAGAAGCCTGCCTCTCCCTCCGACCCACTTGCTCATTGTTGTTGTTGTGAACTTCAGTCTGAAGACTAGTTTGATGTAGCTGCCCAAGCTAGTCTATTCTGAGCAAGCCTCTTCATCTCAGCACAGCTAATGCAATGTGCATCAGTTTCAACCTGCTAACTGTGTTCTAGACTTTGTCTCCCTCTATAGTTTTAACACCCCTCCCTCCCTCAGCACACACATATACACACTTCTCATCATTACCAAACTGACAAGTCCTTGATGCCTCAGGATATGCGCTATGAAACGAAGTTGTGCCATAAATTTCTTGCTTACCCCAGTTCTTATCAGTTATTCGATCTGCAGTGCCACCACTATTTTTTGGCGCTACTGAGTAAAATTGTGTATTTGCAATGGGTGTTGCAAAAGATCTTGGGAGTGAGCCATCTAAGAGCGAAGCAAACATCATTACGTCAGGTGCAGCGATGCCACTGACAGATTCCAAGATTGTGCTCCGTGAAAAGGCTGGCACCGCCATAACGACGACACAGCAGAAAGATGTTGGTAGGTCAGTAACTACATATCCAATCAACAGACTTCTTATGGTCTACATGGGTACAAGCGGTGATTTGCCAAGCAGGAATGCTCTGTCCCAACATAAATTACCATTACTTTTAGTCAAAGGTGTCTCAGTCTGGTAGCTACTATTTAAGAAGGGAGGTGTTGCCGCTGCACGAGGCGACATGAGGCTACAAGCAGCCACCATGGGATTTGGCCTCCATTAACTGTGGGCCCCCACTGATGGTTTTAAGATCAGTGCTGTGAGCTTAGCATCTTTCAGCCCGTGGGCCAACTACCAGGTGCAACCAGCCTTCAGCCATAGAAGGCAGTCGTTTGACACCATGGCTACCTGTAGCGTCACTTCCTTAACACTCGCTGTCTTCAGCACACACTGTGGAGGACGTTGCACCACAGAATTTTCTAGTTTGTTCTTCAGTAAAATGTACGACTGATAGTGAAGTTTTTATGAGTAGCCATCGATCATCATCCCGACGACAATTCACCACCTCAACTCAGACTTCCACGTGTAGAGATCATGCATCCCGGACTCCACATTTTGATGTCAGAAGTATGTGTCACGTCTAAATTTCAGTGACAAGGGAACCTTACCAGCCACCCTCCCTGGAGACGATGACTGTCGACTACTTCAGTGTTGCAGTTTCGTCGACACACAGCTTCAGTGTGCAGTGGGTAACTGCACTGACTGTTCTATTTTTCTCCCTGCGAGTATCACATGCAGGAAGCCCATCTTTTGGCAGCTTTCCAGTTCTGTTTTCATGTGTGACATGTGGCAAGTAAACTAAGACTGTGTTCTGAGGATGTTTAAATATGAACGTTATTTTTGCATATCATCAATGAGTGTGGCTCATTGTCTGGAAGTGTTTTTGCAAGGTTTATGATCGGACCGTTAAGCCTTGTGCCAGTGGATATATAGTTTGTCAGAACCGACAACACTTGCAGTCTAATGCGTGATGCAGGCGAAGGCTGCTGTGCAATCCCAGGGCTAGAGTTTTTCATCAAGCAACATACCGAAACTGACTTTCGCTGATGTGCGTTGGAACTCAGGGGGATAATGTTCAAGCTGGGGGATGCTGTCACCAGTGAAATACTGTCGCAAGGTTCGTTTGTCATGAAGGATAAATGCAGGCAAAATCACTACGGCTTCATTTGCATGATATAGTGCCACAAGGCACGGGGAAGTTGCTTTAGGTGACCTAAAGTGTTGCTACCTTATACTATTCTGGACTTTGCCTCCGGGTAGAGAGTTGTTGTTGATCACGCTGCGTTCGGTGATTGAGAGCACTTCTTTGTCTATACTCACGTTGAGACATTTAAATCCCGTGCTTGTGTCTGGGAGTTCGCGTTTCTTCGCTGTAGAATACAGAGAGGAGAAGATAGTATTAAATTATACTAGTTAGTGGAGCGCCTTCTGCTGTCCTAGTGTTTGAACGAGTTTTTTATTTTGTGGCTAGAGTTCTTCCATTGTCGCAGACATGTACGAGAACCATCATTCCGACGCACGGGACGCAGTACATTCGGTGATACTGCTACTTGCTTCAGCTTATTACGTGCATAAAGGTGAACAGCTGTGATCACGTAACTTTCATTTCCGCTGAGGTTTCACACCACTGCAGATCATCTTCGAAAGTAGTGTCTTCTAGTGTTTGGGACGTAGATGATATCAATCATCTCGCGTTTTTTATATTAGTTCGCGTACCCATCAATAGGGGCAGAATTGGGGCAACTGATCAATAATATTAGTCAGATAATTCGTTTGTATCTTTTTATGTCCATTGCATATCGATATATAAACATTTGGAATAAATAAAGTGGTTTGAATCTACAATAAATGTAAAAGCAGAAACATAATTAATATTTAGTAGTTACTAGTTCTCTTAATCATTCATTTATTTTATGGTCTAATTTATATGTTATATAGCAAGAAGGAGGAAATAATATCACCGTTAAGAGATCCTAAGATCTGCTTCAGGGGGTAGACAGACATGGCCAAATCTTTTTTTCGGGTTCAGTATTTTCCATTGCGCACATTAATTTTTACACCCGCCTGGAGCAGCAGCTTGGAAACCATACAAATAACTCCAAGAAATACTTCCTAACACTTAAATTAATATTCGAGGTTAGCAAATTCCTCTTTTCCATTAATACTCTTGTTGCTATAGTCAGTCTTCATTTTACATCCTCTCAACTTCGGCCATCATCAGTTATTTTGCTGCCCAATAGTCCTTTTAGTGTCTCATTTCGTAATCGGATTCCGTTAACACTACCCGATTTAACCCTCGCAATACCAAGGGAGAAGGAAGGGGTACTTTTTGCCTACCTTTTCAGAATACTGTAATCTTGTCATGTACATCATATTATAAAATTTTCGAAAATAAATATATTTGTAATTTTAAGTGATTTCTTCTACCAAATTCCGTAATTGTTTTAAATTATTTAGTACAACGTAGCGCAAAAATTTGTGTCTTGTCGGTGGATGCGGATTTTCAGATCGGGTGTCATATTTATATATTCAGGTTTAGGACCCTTCTTACACATAAATATATCTTTAAAAAGTATGTTGTATTAACGAAATCCGTATATCTTTGTGTTAGTCATACACTAGGCCCCCAATTTGTAGTACACATTATGGGAAGCACGTGGGTAATGCTAGGTTTAATTCAAATACGTTTCATTACCTTTCATTTAGTTCCATTGAGGTTTATCTTATAATCCCTTTTCAGGGCACTATCTATACCATTCAACTGTTATTGCAATTTCTTTTCCGTCTGACAGAACTGAAGTGTCACCAGTAAACTTCAAATTGTTTATTGTTTCTCCCTCATATTTAATTCTGGTCATAAATTTATCCTTGTATTCTTCACTGCTTGTTCGGTGTAGATGTTGAAATACATCGAGTGTAGGTTACACGAATGTCTCACCCCATCTTCAAATTGCACAACTAGAAATTCAGCAGATGGAATAACAGAATTTATGTGCTTCAACAAGATTTGTTCTTTGATGGGATGGGGCTGTGATATAAATGTCCAGTCCCATTACCCCTCTATTCTTTATACCGGAGGGCAGCAAAATTCATATTTCAGTGCATATACGGCAAAAATTCAAACTTTCATTTAGTACGACATGGATTCCCAAGGATTCACCTGTTACCAGGTGTGCAGGAACATGTAGGAATGAGCGTCTCCCCTATTTCCGAAATTCTTATGGTCTACATGGTTCCATGCTGTGATTTGCATAGCAAGAACGCTCTGTCCCAACACAAATTACCATTATTTTCAGTCAAATTTGCTCCTGCTTCTGGTTTTAAGATCAGTTCTGTGGCTTATTATCTTCCAGCCAGTGGGCCACCTTCAGGCCAACTACCAGGTGCAAACATCCCTCTGCCATAGAAGGCAGTCACTTGAGACCATGGCCACCTGTTGCATCACTCACTGTTTTCAGCACACGTTATGGAGGATGTTGCACTACAGAATGTTCTAGTTTGTTCTTCAGTAAAATGTATGACTAATAGTGAAGTTTTTATGAGCAGCCATCTATCATCATCCCGGCAACATTCCACCACCTCAACTCAGAGCTCCACATGTACATCTACATCTACATGGATACTCTTCAAATCACATTTAAGTGCCTGGCAGAACCACCTTCACAATTCTCTAATTTTCCAATGTCGTAAGTAGGGGGACAAGGGGGTGTCAAGTCACTCTGCATTGATGCCAAATTTATTCAAGATGGTGGCGATGACGTCATCCAAGATGGCCGCATGTAGTCTTGGCAACAGCGCATGATGTCATCCAAGATGGCGGCTTTTGGCGGGAAAATAGGCCAATTGTGCTATGTCCACTAGCCTAACCTCAAGAAAAAATGGCGGCAATTTTGAATTTTGGCGGGAAAATAGCCCAATTGTCCTACGTCCACTAACCCAAGCCTCCAGAAGAAAAAATGGCGGGAGGTTTAATTCCAACACGTTAATGCATGCAAAAACCGTACTTGTCCTTATTATTATTGATTATCATTTATTAACATTCATTATCATTTATTATTATTTATTATTATTTATATCATGCACGTGTGAATGCAAGCCAACTGTGTTAGATCATACCCTTGCCCCCAGAGAGCGCCACCAACACATTATTAAAGATGGTTGATTTTGGTGGGAAGAAAGCCAATTGTGCTACCTCCACTGAACTACCATTACTGTTCTCCTGCACGTTCATTCTTCGCTGAGCTGTCGTTGCCATGTGTTCGATCATAGAGATGGATGTGGGTGATAGGGCAGCCTTCAATAACTACATTTCATGTAGAAATTCGAGGGAGGACTGTAGCCACAGTTCACTACATGAGGTGTGGAAGCGTATGATAATGGAGGAGTGTCGGATCAATAAGTACAAGAATTCTGTTCAGCAGATTTCGGCATGCAGAGGAATGGAGCCAGGAGGCATCCCGTAACCAGCATATGCTCATGCGCATGCGCAAACTGCAGGCTTATTTACCATCAAACATTCACTCTTCCAAAACGCAAGAGACGTTCAGTTGACACCAATTCGCTTCGGCGTAAGCATATTCGTATACAACGTATATACCATTGAAGACCATCCTGCAGAATGTGTTCAATCGATGAGTTATTGGTGTTTGAACTCGATGAGTTTAACAGCAGTGTAGTTTGCAAGCATACAGCCGAGGACTGGCCCCATAACCTCCTACATGCTGAATGGAAACGTGCATTAATCCTGGAACATATGAATAAGAACAAGAACACAGTCCTCCAAATAAATTCCCTCCAACGAAATGCTTTAAAAATGCAGTACCCATCTCATGGAAACATCTGCTACTGTTGGAACTGTCTACCTTTTCTAAAGCCCACATATAAGCTCCCAGCCCCCAAGAGATGACTGCCTCCGATCCAGCAGAGCGACGAACTGATCTAGTTCACGAGTTCTCTGCTAGAGGGCACTTCGATAGGTCACGTGTTCACGTCATTCAACCAATAGCAGCACAGCATCATGATGACGTAGTTGGCCTCTATATAAGGAGCACTCGGCAGCTCCTCCATCTCTGTTCCAGTCAGTCAAGATGAAGCGACAGTCACCACCACAGCAGAATAATAGGAGGAGCAAGCAGCACCAGTAAAGTAAGTCCCCAAGTTATTGTTATTATTATTGCTCTTATTATTATTTCTCTACCAACATCACATCATTTCTTATGGATATTCGTCTTGGTCCTCCAGCAGCTCCACCCATGACGCCGGCATCAGCGGGTCCCAGCATGTCCCGGTCCACGCACGTGAAGGCCTCGGACTCGTCCACGCAGGATCCTGTAGCTCAGCTTCTCAGCATGCTGGAGCACGATAGCCAGGTGTTAATGTCGGTGCCAGAGGCTGTGTTTGACGGGGCTTCACAGTACTGGGCTCCTTCATACGCGCCGTCCACTGATCATAATCTCACAAGGGACATCCCACCATCAGTGCAAGAACAGCAGGCTAACAGCGCTGGTGTGGATGTCGTGGATGAGAAGATACCGACCGCCCCTTCACCTCATCCTTTACTATTCGCCTCAAGCTATATGTTAACAGTTAGTGGTTCAAAACGTATCCATGTAGGACTTGAAGTTTCACAATACGGTAGCCTCTCAACTGTTTTAGTGCTGGAAAATGTGCTCAAAAATACTAAAGTGAAATATTCTGACTACAAGTGGGATGAACTGTGTCGTTTAAAAACACACATCAAGAATCATATGACTACCGAATATTATTCATCCCACTCATACCAGGACATGTACTGTGGCAGTCTAACTGTGAATATTCTATCAATGTATGATGATGCTACACTAAAAATTAAAAGTGCTGATAGTTATAGTATTTTCATGCATCAACCCACTGTTGATAACTTGTTCAATTTAGACATGGGTCTAACTAGTACGACAGAGAGACTAAATAGATGGTGCCCATATGTTCAGGCAGTGTACACCGACATCATTAACTGGCTTCACAAATGTAGCATCCACATAGATGATATAGAACATTGTTTTAGTATGTGTATAACACCAGTGCCCAAGTCTTGTGCTATTACTCGAATAAGTGTTGAAAATGTCGAACTCAAATTGATTGACGGAATACGGGACTATTGTAATTCACCCATAACATTACGAGATATACGTGCTGAATTTCAAGCATACAAGAAGCAGCTATTTTCCAAATACTGTACTGCTGCTGCACCGCTTAAAAAATAATGTACTGATTTTTTCTCATGCTGATCATATTTGTAAATATTTTAATTAATAAATATATTATTTTATAATATAAAATTCGTCATTGCGTGTTTTTTATTTGTCAAGACAAAATGTCACCTACATTAATCTATATGACAGCCTTCCCTTTAAATATACCACCTCTAGTTAATTCTATTGTGTAGCCGTTGTAGCTCAGTTGGTAAGGTGACTGCGCAATAGTGACTACACACAAACACATAATTTTAATCATATAAAAGCGTATTCCACACCTTGACGTACCACAGTAGGTATCATGGCGGGCTGGGTGAAACACCCTCGCCTCAAGGGCTTTGTTGTAGGTGACTGGTCCTGTGATGATGACCAAGACCAGATGACCAGCAAGAATGGACCAACCTTCCTGACAGCATACGAGCTATAATTGTAGGTCGATCCAGCTGTGGTAAGACAAATGTCCTCATGGCTCTGTTAACGCACATAGACGGAGTCCACTTCGAGCACCTTTTCGTCTTCTCCAAAACACTCTTTCAGCCCAAGTACCAGTTACTGAAGAAAATATTAGATGGAGTAGGCGGTGCAACGTACAGAGCCTTCCGTGAAAGCGACGTCGTCCCCCCACGTGAAGTGGTAAAGCCTAACACCGCCTTCATATTTGACGATGTCGCTGTTGAAAAGCAAGATCAAATCCGTAAATATTTCTGCTTTGGCCGTCATATGGGTGTTGATGTATTTTATCTGAGTCAAACGTATTCCAGGATCCCAAAACAGCTGGTGAGGGACAACGCAAATCTCATTATAGCATTCAAACAAGACAACCCCAATTTAAAGCTCATTTACCATGCTCACGTACGGACCGACATGTCATACAATGAATTTGTAAAGATATGTGCTGATTGCTGGAACCACTCACAATACGGCTTTCTCGTTATTGATAAAACCCGTAAACTAAATGACGGTAGGTATAGCCGGAACTTCCAAGACTTTCTCCATATATAAACGTACGAAAATACCTTATCCCATCAGTTAACATTTTACCATGGACAAATTCGCATGCATGGCGGACGCTCAGTCTGACAGATTAGGTGTGCAAAGATAGAGTGCCCGAATGTACTCCGATATCAAATTTAAAAATCTTGAGTCCAGACTAGTTAAAGTGGCAAGGGAATTAAAGGACGCTCAGAAACTTCTTGCCATTAACCAAAACCGGATAGAGAACAGAATTAGCGCAATTGAGGGCATGATAGAAGCCGAGGCCGTTGTTATTGAAAAAGGTGGCGTAGGAGAAAAAGGAGATGTACAACAAAGCATATATAAAACCACGTGATATTCAGATCTCTGATTAGTATCCTTCGAAATGTCGACGAAGCATAAAGTCATTCAGGCGCGCTAAGCAGTTCGAGAAAAATTACGTTTGCTGAAGTTGGGGAATATAGGTCGTGAGCAAACACTAAATGAAACTTTTAAACCTGTTACCGAATCTATCACCAAGACAGCTTTGCATAATAATGACCCAATCGCAGAATTCACCAACCAGTATCCGACCGTTAAGATAGACAGAACATTTGGTGTCATCAGGGCGAGACCGTACATGCCGGGCTCTCAAACTATAACTTTATCCGATAGCACAATACGCATCGGGGATACAGAGTTTAAAAGAACACCTGGCTTAATGAACCTAATCTTCCTAAGGCCATCAAGAAACTTAAAATACTCAGCCGATGATCGCAGAGTCTATCGGGAAATACTTAACTTGACTGATCTGTACAAAAATCCCGACAGAACACTGAAAAAGCCTGAATACTCTAAATACACTACCATTATACGAGTACAACCTTTACTCAATTAGCAAGCTAAAAGTGTCGATGAGGGTGTAGAATTTCAGCATAAAGGAGTGAGCAATCAAGTCCCACAGTATATATATTACGATGACCCAGTTGAACTAATAGAGAGACTTTGACTGTTGATGGCTTCGGCTGCTGCGGGCAATACAGCTCATTCGAATGAGGTTGTATCCATAATCTCACAGCTTCGAGAGAGAGGTATCATCGAATAAGTATGGATACCGTGGTTCGAGAACTGCACAAGCCAGCACGCAAAACATACCATCGTAGACATATCACGATTAAAGGGCTGGATGACCTCTGGCAAGCTGATCTTGTAGATATGAATCGATATTCGCCTCATAATAATAGATTCAAATACATTTTAATGGTTATTGATACATACTCTAAATTCGCATGGGCATTACCTGTGAAAACGAAAACCGGTAGAGATATTGCTGTGGTGTTTGAGCGTCTGCTGCAGACAGGAACGAATCGATGCCCGGCCAATCTTCAAACCGATCACGGTGGTGAGTTTTACAATGACCATTTCAAGACTGTGATGACGTTTACCTGCCTTAAAGCTAGTATCGTCGAGCGGTTGAACAGAACAATCAAAGCTCAAATGTGGATGCAGTTTAATCTTCGCGGTTCGTACAAGTGGGTAGATATCCTCGCACAGATAATTGCAAAGTATAATCGAACCAAACATAGTACAATAAAAATGAGACCGATCGATGTTCGCGATCATTCACTCATAGACACAGTATATTTCCGGATGAAAATGCTGGACACTCGCAAACAGAGGTTCAATATAGGCGACATAGTATGTGTTTCAAAACACAAGACAGCGTTCGAGAAATCGTACTTACCAAATTGGTCGGCTGAGATATTCACAGTATCCAAAGTGCAGCGAACCAACCCTAGGACATATATCTTAAAGGACGGCAAGGGCGAAGAAATTGCAGGATGCTTTTACACGGAGGAATTGCTGAAGAGTTCTGAACCAGATGTATTTCTTATCGAGCGCGTGATAAGACGTCATGGGTATAGAGCACTGGTTAAATGGCTAGGATTTCGATCATCAGAAAACAGTTGGATCGAAGCTGACATGTTAGTATGTGACTGGGAGAGTAGACCTCTATCTCCTCAGTAGTGTACCATGCACGACAGGAGGCACATCATAATAAGAGGTGGAGGTGGTGTTCTCGACAAGTTGCCTGTTGAATTGCACATTCCCGGATATAACTTCTGTGGGCCTGAAACAAAGCTTCAGAAGCGCCTGGCACGAGGCGATAAAGGTATTAACCTACTAGACGAAGCCTGCCTTGAGCACGACCTCGCATACGCAGCAAGTAAGGATCTCGCAGCACGCCACGTCGCCGACCGGATATTAGCAGATAAAGCCAAGCAACTAAGGCGAAGAAAAGATCTCGGAATAGGCCAAAGCGTTGCTGCATTCGTGGTTGATAAAACCATGCATGGAAAAATTAAGTTGGGCTTGGGTGTGATGAATTTCAAACGAATTATGAAAGCAGCGCGAACAGCTTTGCGAGCGAAGAAGAACAGGAAGAAGAACAACAAACCCAGTTGTTCGAAAAACTGTATTCTCACCTCGATGTCTGCAGCTAAACATGTGTTGAATGGTGGGAACAAGAAGAAAAACACGGCTTCATTTAAACCACCTAGGGTCCTACCACTACCAAAGACTTCGGGCAGAATTATCCCGTTCCTCGTTCCAGCCCTAGCAGCCCTGTCCGCTGTAGGTTCAATCACAGGCGGGGCCGCAGCTGTCGCCAAAACGGTCAAAAACGCACAGAATGCACAAGCCCAACTAGAGGAAGCCAGAAGACATAATCGCGCTATGGAGGCAGCAGCTATCGGAAAAGGCGTCTACTTGAAACCATACAGGAAAGGACTAGGTCTCTTCACAAATAAAAATAAAGCCCGTTAGTTATCCTACCCAACAGAGCCTCACGAATAAAGATCTAGTTAAAATTCTTAAACAAAAACTTCACATTCATGGATTCCGTGGCGTCTTTATGCGGAATACATTACCGAAGACCATGTGGTGGACTAATGAGTGCGGAATTGTAAATTTAGATGTTGCTGGGGGTCCAGGGACCCACTGGGTTGCGTATGTCAAGAAAAGTCCAAATACAGTTCAGTATTTCGATTCATTCGGCGATTTATAGCCACCTGAAGAGTTAGAACGCTACTTCACCGGCAAAAGACGCATCTTCTACAATGTCTGGCGATATCAGGACTTTAACACATAACTCTGTGGTCATCTCTGCGTTATGTTCCTCATCACAGCGACGGCGAAACCCCTCTAGAATGCGTCATCGTCAGATCATGTGCGCGAGATATAAAAGAGCTGTCATTGTACACATGACCATCATTTGATGTTTAGATGCAATGTCGTACACTCTGACTTTAAAAGAGCGAGGATCAGTATTACGCGCAAATTACTTTCCGCCGATTGATTTAAGTGCAGGGGACTGGAGTATTGCACTGATTGGTCTAGAGACGTATAACAGCATTCCAAATATTACACAGAGCAACAATAAACTGCATCTTGAAATTAACGGCCGGAAGGAGATTCTACAAATACAACCTGGTGCCTACGATATTGATGATTTAAACGAACTCTTAAAACAGTCAGAAAAAGGTATTGAACTACAGGCAAACATTAATACCCTTAAATCTGAAATACGGACAGAGAGTGCTACGATTGACTTTACACAGGGACATTCAATTGGTCCACTACTAGGTTTTGCGAAGGATCGTGTTTTGGTGAAGGACGGAAGTAAATTTTACGCATCAGATCATGCTGTAGATATACTCCCAGTGAGTACATCCACGTTGAGTGTAAAATTGCCACAAACTCATACCTGAACGATAAATTGATTCACTCAATTTACGGATTCTTTCCTGCAGTCGGCACAGGGTATAAAATAGTTCAAGCCTCCACAAATGCTATATATCTCCCAGTGACTGTTCAGACACTGGACTACCTTGAACTGCGTATTGTGGACCAGAATAATCAGCTTGTTAACTTTAGAGGAGAAGAGGTCATTGTATGCCTGCATCTAAGGCGCGATGGGAATAAGGTATAAAGCTAGCACACCAGGCTCACAACCCGTCAGTGGAATGCCGAAGGGCAAGGTGATAACACGCCTTAATTACGAATCCCTCATTTCAACAGGTTTAAAACCGCAGAAAGACGTCGCTCAACGTAACTCTGTCAGTAGAGTGTGATGACCGAATTATTCGTCATGAATACCACTCACACAAACCCTATGCTTCAAGCACATTTAACAAAAATGATGAAATTAGGATTGTTATCCAGCATCAGGATGCGGTAACACTGCCTAGCAAGAGCTTCCTTTATCTGGACTACACATTTAAGAAAGCTGACGGGGCTGCCGTAGCGCTCTCGAAGCTCACTCGAAATGCCGTAGCATTCCTGTTTCAAGAGATACGCTACGAACTCAACGGAATTGAAATAAACCGAACACGCAATGTTTGTATTACATCAGCCCTTAAGACGTACGTTTCAGCCTCACCCTCTGATTCAAACAGTTTGGAAAATGCTGGGTAGTTCATAGATGGAGCGGATAGGGAGGGTGGACAAAGCCGATTTACCGCTTGCGTGCCACTAAACATGCTTATGGGTTATTTTGAGGATATGTAGTGAATAATTATCAACGCTAAACAGGAACTTATTTTGGTGAGAAGTGCAAGTGACGCAGATTCATTCTGTCAAACAGCTGCAGAGAATGTTCAAATCAAGATTAATAGCATATCATGGAAAATGCCTCACATCACTGTTGCTGACGAGGAGCGCTTGAAGCTCCTAAAGGTTCCGAATGCTGACACCTACCTACCACTAACTTTCTAATCATGGGAGCTTTTTGAATACCCAGTCCTACCTACAGTGTCCACACATACTTGGGCTATTAAAACATCAGTGCAGTTGGAAGCACCTCGATTCATCATACTCGCATTTAAAACTCAAAGGCGTGCTAATGTATCAAAAGACTCAACTGAATTGGACCACTGCAAGTTAACTAACGCCAGAGTCTACTTGAATTCAGAAGACTACCCATATGAGAATCTACATCTACAGTGGGACAGCAATGTATACAGTCTGGCATTTGACATGTATGCGAGATTCCGAGCATCTTACTATAAAGGTGTTGAAAATGAAGGATGCCTAGTCAGCCCACAGAGTTTCAAGAAGCTAGGGCCAATAATCGTGATTGACTGTTCAAAACAGAATGATATAATTAAATCAGGACCTATAGATGTACGGATTGAATTTGAATCTTCAGCAAACTTCCCTGATCAGACTTTGGAATATGTTCTCGTTCTGCATGATCGTCTCGTTAGCGACTGTCCGGTCACTGGTGTAGTGCAACGAGTTGTATAAATTAATACGCACTCTGCTAGCTGTAGTGAATATCACGATGTTACCTGAAGGTGTGAGGATCGTAGCTGACGTTCAAGGATTGTACTATGATGTAATTAAAGACTGTGCATTAATAGCATTCACGCAAAGTGATGAAGTAACAGGAACATTTGTATCAAGAGTTGAATCGCCGAAACCATTTAAAGACGTCAAGTGCAATAAGACAGTCAGAAGTGCGATGTGGCTAACAAAATTTTATCATGGTATTATGTGGGATGCCCCTGGCATCTCTTATAAACATTTGCTGCAATTGCTGAGTGTATTTGATGACCAGGAGACAATAATCAGCGTTAAAGGCGATGAGAAGAGTAGCTGGCTGCGTCGAATCTTCAAATATGCGGCTATCCATAACCTGGAATACTACGATTGTCCACCTATCCATCAACTTAGACAGCGAACGTGTGAAGAAGAAAAAAATTGTTTTGTACCTGCATCTGAAAATGTAAAATAACTTTTAAAATGGCTCACAAATAAATAAATAATTTTTTTTCTCCGTAAGAATTCTTGTTGCTTTCTTTCTCTGACACCTACGTCCATAGAAGTAAGTTTATTGGTGATACTGTGCGTGAAGTGCATTCCATTGGAGCTGTCTGAGCCAGTTTACCTATTTCCACGTCGCCGGCGCGGCGATGAGTCAGCCATTGAAAGTGACGACCTGAAAGAGATAGTGCTAGGGTCGGCTTCGCCAGATGCCCGCCGTTTAAAATGACAGGACCACAAAGAGAGTGGCGGGGTCTGTTTGTGACTGGTGGACGAAGTCCAGCACGCATCATTCAGATTTCATCTGTCTTTAAATCAGTAAAAACCTTATAGGTCTCTCTCTGTACCAGTTCAACGTATATGGATCATGACTGAAGGTGAAACAATAACAAACTCAGGCAATTTTTTTTACAGTAAAATAATTGAATTTATTATTCAATTCATATTTTTTTCAAACGTTGTTTGCGACATATCGGTTTACAGTAAAATGATTCACTCTTTTTTTTCACATTATATCAGTTTAGAGATACATTATTTGTCTTCAAGTAAAAATATGAAAGTTCAAATCTTTGCAGATACGTGTTTTTACATTATTCATAAATATATAAGCATTGTGCAGAGATAACTCTCTCTCTCTCTCTCTCTCTCTCTCTCTCTCTCTCTCTCTCTCTCTCTCTCTCTATATATATATATATATATATATATATATATATATATATATATATAACTAAAACAGAGGTACTACAACGTAATTATAGTATCTTACAAGGTAAATAATATCTCTAGTGAAGTTCCACCGGAAACACTTTTTTAACTAATGGCAAACTTATTTTTTGATAGTGGCTCTATAACAATTTCCGCTAGCAATTTAAATTATGTTTCATTGAAGTAAGTGGCTCTAGACATTTTCCACTACAACAAGCAGGTGAACACATATTTCTCGGTATAAAGATTTTTTCCACAGTCAAGTGAACATTATATATATATAAAGAATTTAATTGATGGAACTCACATTCTTAAAAAACTAGTTGTGACTGAATTGCTAGCGGCAGGTAAAACTTACAACTACTACTAAGATCAAAGCAGATACGAACTGCGAAAATTGTATTTTCGTCTTCTTCTATTTGATTATAAAAGGTGTAAAATTTTTATCTGTTTTCAGTCATATAGCCATTGACAAGTAATAGTAGCAAAAAATATACAAATATATATAAAGACTTTTTCTTATAAATGGTTTTATTTTAGTTTTTTATGATTTTTTTTTCTTCGATAAAATAAATAATATTTACACACATGCACACTTAACACAGGCTCGCACACATTCACACACACTCAAACATACACGGAAGTACGCACACTACAAAACACTCTCATCCAGTATTTACACTATGATAAAAGGGTCATACTACTACTCTGCAGACACTCTCACCGCCTCTCTCTCTCTCTCTCTCTCTCTCTCTCTCTCTCTCTCTCTCTCTCTCTCACTATCTCTCTCTCCCTCGCAATCAGAGTCCCCCGCCCTTTCTCTCGCTACAAGTGAGTAGTGTGAGTACGGGCGAGTTTCAATGGCGTAATCACAGATGACCCTTTTATCGTCATGAGGCGACAGATAGATTTTAAACTGCAGCACAGTGTACACCTCGTGCGCTGTTGATCGAATACTAGTTTGGCGGACCATATGCGGCGGCTGCAGCTCAGCACCGCGAACACCACCACGTAGGCACTGCAAATAGTCTTCGATAGACAGAGCTCGTGATGCCATCCGTCGTACCCCTTAGCCGGTCTCTGAGTGGGACCTTCCAATGTGCGATATGTATACATCTTGGAACGAAGAAGTACAAACTCCGCAATCGGCAATCCTTTCGACTCGTCTTTCATGAGATCGATAACCTTCTTGTTTTGCGGAACAATACCATAAGGATTATCGGTCGCATAAGAAGACGTGTCGAATTCATTGGCGTGGTACCTAATTACTTCATATGGATTGCAGTTCTTCACCCAATAGATGAAACTATCTGTGTCCATGTAAAGTAATTTAGGATCTGCGAAATGAGTTTTCGCGAACTCTTGATGAAATCAGTACATGTGGAGTTTGGATGGGTCTAGTATGCACATCCCCACATAGATAGGTTAAGTAAACTCTACTGCAGTTTTAGCCATCTCCACAGCAACAAAATTCTTATTGAAAATAGTGACCCGTTTAAAATTTGGTCTGGCAATGCATTTTCGTACGCCATAACGCCCATCCCATTGCGTTCTAATAAAAATTTCACGTCGTTCCCTCAAATTCTCCATAGTTTTTCTGAAAATTGAATTATTCATTAATTTATAAAAATCTTTCTCAAAGTCACACGACGCGGAAGTTCTCTGTCTCGTATTCAGATCAATATATTCGTTCAGCCAGAGGGACTGCTTGGAGGAGATGGCCCGGGTGATTTTAACCAGCTCCATACCCAAGCTGAGGCATTGCTGGAGGTTAAGATAGTGAATGATGTACCTCTGCTTGTCCCCCAGCGTTGTCATCAGTTTCGGTGTGGAACCTCCTCGCGGAACTAGTTGCTCTGGACACAGCGGCAAATCGGCATGCAAACTAATAGGGTATTTTAGTTCTACCTCTACAACATACCCTACATCAGAATCGGCGGCCATACCCCCCCCCCCCCGATTTTTCCACCTAATCCCTTGCATTCATCTTCAGACAGCCATGCAAACTCGCTAATGGGCAGACATTGTTTAATAGCGTGTCCGTATAAGTTATTCATATCGAGATACAATATATAACTTGAATCAAGGGATGCGTTAAACCTGTCACCCATGCATGGGTTATTTGCTTTTGCGTGTCTATGAATATATTGGCAGAGCCCCCCACGGATCCCTCTCTCAAAGAAAAGAAGCATGTCAGGATCGGTCAATAATTCGATACTGCCCATCGTTTTCTTGAGCATTGCGTCCCAAGACAACCCAGGTGCCGTGTAATAAAAGGGAGGGTCCAGAGAATATGTGGTCATACATAGACTCCGGAACTTCTCGAAAACGTCCGCAAGCAAGCGCACGTCTGTGTCCATGTAAAGACGTGCGTACTCTCCTAAATTAAAAATATTGAATTCCCGCCAGACATTCACGGCATGCTCATACTCTGCATTCGTTATCGTGTCGCCTGTGAGGTTACTGGAGAATGCAGTTATGCCGGGTAGCCTGGTTTCGTCGAGTTTGGCAATACTATTCACATACTCGTATGGGAAAACCCCTTTTCTAGTCACAAGTTGCAACTTTTCCTCGTCGGGAAATGCAGCTCGAGTGATATGCATATCCGCCGGAGGTAGAGTTTCAACAAGTTTCTGTAGTGGTGCCTGCATAAAACGTAGTGTATCGAGGAAGTGCAGCGTAGTTCTTGCCATCATTCGTTTGGAGAATGATATATACGTCTCGACGCTCTCAGGTAGGACACTCAACTGATCTTTCTCCAAACCGAAATCTGCCAAGTGCTCAACTAGGAAATGAGCGTCATACCCACTTAAATTATGAGAAAAAACTGGTATGTGCCTAGGTAATTGGTACTTCAAATTGCACGCATTGTGAGCAGCACCACGTAATTTCCCTGTAAGATGACAGTGGTTCCTACGAGGAGTTTCCGCTTTTCTGTCCAACGGCAGCCCACAAATATGACACTCGGTGGCTTTATTGTACAAATCTTCATTCTCCTTTAACTTCATAAATTTGTTTTCCTGGGTAGGCATAATAACACGTACCGCATCCTTGGAAGTACAGTCTACCAGATGCATAGCTAATAACTGTTCAAAGGAGAAATAATTGAGACACCTTAAACAAATATGCTTTTTACACCGTATGTCACTTAACTGGGAATAAAGGAGGCGGGACACGTCCTTTATCCAGACATAGTGATAATTATCGCCTTCAGAGAAGAGCCGAATATTTACATGCAGTTCACGCTCACTGGCAAATTTTGAGAAATGGAGAGGTCCTATAACAACATGCATGTCTTGCTCGTCTGACTTGCTTTTCTTCTTCTCCAGGCCATAAACGTGTACCGATTTACCAGTATTTTGTGCCTCGAATTTAGGTATGTCCTGGATCTTGATGGGGAACTCAATAGCATCAAAGTTATAATATGCGTTAATATCACTGACATTGTATGTACCCGGACGATGAGGGTTATCTGTATAATTATAGTTTCTTTTGCAAGCCATGATGGACCATGCAAAACAAGTGTGATCTTTTCTATTTTGAACATTAATGCACGTCCTCTTGTTACCTATATCTTGAGAGAGCTTGATATAGCTAGACCCTCCATTTAACAGATCGTGGACATGTATATGGATGTCCGGGTGTAGAATTCTGCTGAGTGCCTTAGCTGAGCCGTTGACTTCCATCTCGGAAAACCGGCCCAATATGACACTCAAGGTGGATTTACGAAACCACTCGGCGATCGATGTGCTCTGCGCTATCACGCCATTATCCCCCCAAAGATAATGGATGCTGGTCTCTCCATCGCCAGAATGATCCTTGGGGAGGGGGGAGGGGGTGCGACAACTCAATGTATAGAACTGCACTGCACTTAACGGCGAGGTAACGCGGATTATCGACTACCTTGAGGAGCTCGGTTTCCAGGACAGGGAGGCTCGCGTTTAAGAATCCAACAGGATCGCGGTACCCCCCTGCCGAGTTTTCGATCCTAGCGACCGAGATACGCTCCTCGAAGGCGTCGGCAATCGGCGAGTATTGTAACTGCGGTATGGTGTCACCGACCTGATCTACTTGACTAAAAGGGCGGGTTAGAGAACTGCCACTAGTCACAGGATGATCACTATTACTGCTAATAATACTGGGGGTCCAACCAGTGGATGACGGTGTTAGCGATGGTGTGTCATCATCACTTAATGGGAGGGGTATGCGTGTTGGTACACGAACCTTGCGCTGGCGGTGTCGTGGATGGTCAGCTTGCGGAGGCGGAGAAGGTGGCGAGGAGAGACCAGTGGAGCAGCCAGGCCGCAGCGAGGGACCCCTGGCAGTGCTGCTAACCGCTTGTTGTGATGTACAAGGACGACAGGTAGTTTGGGCTGCCGCCGCGGCCTGTCAAGCTGTGTTGATCGGTGCGATGGAAGGTGGGGTGTCTCTTCGCCCACCCTCAAGCCCCGCGCCTGTAACCGCTGCTCGCGGAACACGGGCAATGCCGTGAGATATACCTGTAACGTAAATATAAGTTTAATGATCTGGATTTAAAAGTGGGATAAATATCAAATGGTTCAAATGGCTCTAAGCACTATGGGACTTAACATCTGTGGTCATCAGTCCCCTAGAACTTAGAACTACTTAAACCTAACTAACCTAAGGACGCCACACACATCCATGCCCGAGGCAGGATTCGAACCTGCGACCGTAGCAGTCGCGCGGTTCCGGACTGAGCGCCTAGAACTGCTAGACCACCGCGGCCGGCAGGGATAAATAATAATAATTATTATAACAGTAAATAATGGTAATTATTTTGGACTAATGATGAAAACTATTCACCTTTTCCGATCTCATTCCACAGCTTCAGCAGTTCATTGCCGCATTCGACAAGCCCCTCGAGCCAGTCAGGCATGTCCAGTTCGTCCTCATCTAAAAAGTTATTACTATGTTCGGCTCCCTCGTTCTGCGTGGAATTAGGATGATCTAGAAACAACATATATGTTAAGGCTAGATCAATACACTACGAAAAAGCGAATATATATTAAAAGAACAAGAATAAAAAATTATTTAATTTTTTAGCGAGTATGATTTTTTTTATTATTAGAGATGAACTCACATTCACGACGAGCTCTCTCCATTTCGAGTTGGCGATCAAGCTCTTCTAGCGCTGGGCCGATGTAATCTAGAAAGATGGAATATAATGAGTATAATATAAAGTAAAAAATGTTTGTAGAAGAAGTTTGGTGATACAGAAATGAGAGGACGAAGGCAGATATATAAAAAAATGAAATCTTTATAGAGAGCGAGTATAGCATACACACACACACACACACACACACACAATCACACACACACACACACACACACACCAAGTGAAAAGCGGATCTTTATATAGAGCTATCCAAAACAGATGTAGCGCTCGTACACGGAGTTAAAGGGTAGAGATATCAGAACATTCAAAAAATGTACTTACCAGGTAATGGAACTCGTTCAGGACAAGGCTGATTGACGCCACCTGCTCGCTCCTCAGACTCGAGGATAATGTCCACGAGTTCAGCTATAACAATGAGATATATATTTAATAACCGGAATATATAAGATATAAAGGAAAAATGATCATCAAAAACAAAAATTATTTACTTACTCGATAATGGTGAATCGTGGAGTCTAAGTCTGGCTGTTGAATCTCTTCATTTTAACAGCAACAAAGCAGACACACAAATGCACGATATGGAATGCAAGTGACGAGTGAGAAAGATGACGGGGGGGGGGGGGGGGGGGAGTGTGACTCCTTATATAAGTGTGATGACGTAGTATCACGTGATCTTAGGATGAACGAATGGCTGTTGAGAATTCTGTGGGGGTGGTGAATGAGTTCACTAGCACCCTTAGTAGCTGAAATCTGAACTAGTCAGATGGTTGCAGGACATGGTGGAGGGCTGAGCATTTTATAATTTATAAAATTATAGACAAGTAATTCATAGTATCGTTGAAAATCTTATTTAGATTTGAGAGAGGATTATAGTGAGAGCATTATGTGTGTGTTAGGATGAATGATTTATTATTATTATTATTATTATTATTATTTAAAAGTATGTTATATAGGCGTAATTCGAGGTTGATGGTATTAAGAATGGTATGGAAGGAAATGTTTTTGGAGATGAATATTGTTAGGTACTTTTTATTGGCGACGAGTTTATGGTAGGGAGCGAATATATTTTGAATGAATAAAGGGGAGGTTAAGTATTTTGGGACCATATAGAATTTGAGTGAGTTGAGACGTTTGCTAGGAGCGTGCGATGGCTCCCGCATGAGCGCATGACATTGACTGTTTTTTTTATTTATTTGAGTTAAGAGCTTCATGTTAAATTGACTTGCGGAGGTACGTATCTTGACGGGAGCGACGGTTCACGCGTATGTGTATGTATCCACGAAGATCTCAGATTAGGTAATCGGGATATGTGGGGTGAATAGTGAGAATCGGGTGATCAGTTAACTTAGTGAGAGCGTTCTTTGTCCCACAGAGCCACGTGGTCGATCGCTGGTTGTGATGAAAAAGAAGTTTCCATCTCGGTAGCCATCAATCCAGTTCGAGTGTGTTGGTTCCTGTCTATCGGTGAGGGAATTCCAGAGTTTATGGGGCGAGAGCGTAGTTTGTGCTCCATCATCACATGTCCGGGGGCGCCGTGGAGTCGGGGGCATGTGGCGTAATGGTGGTTTGGACAAAGCAAGCGTGTCGGTTCCTGTCCGTCGGTGCTGGGAAATTGCGGACTTTAGGACCGATATAGCTTTTAGTGTGTCACGTGATAGAACTTTCCAAACATCTCGGGCGGTTGTGTGAGCTAGGTATCGGCAGGTTGGAACCTGATCAGAAAAAAAAAAAAAAAAAAATTGGGGTGGAACGTGTCCTTTGTCCAGCACGAAGTCCTGTCCAGCATTAAGTGCTCGCGGGCGAGTAAGAATGTTTACGTCGCCGGACTCTGAGGTGAGCGCGGCTGACAGTTTGTGGCGGGACTCTGGGACGCCAGTTGGCGACTACCTACCTGGCGTGCTGGCTGGGGACTCTGCGGGCCCGCCGACAGGCGGGGCACGGAGCGGGCTGAGCCATGTGCGCGTACGTCAGCTGCGCTCTGGAGTTCGATTGGTAATGCATTTTTAAAGCTTTTCGTTGGAGGGAATTTATTTGGAGGACTGTGTTCTTGTTCTTATTCATATGTTCCAGGATTAATGCACGTTTCCATTCAACATGTAGGAGGTTATGGGGGCAGTCCTCGGCTGTATGCTTGCAAACTACACTGCTGTTAAACTCATCGCGGTCAAACACCAATAACTCATCGATTGAACACATTCTGCAGGATGGTCTTCAATGGTATACACGTCGTATACGAATATGCTTATGCCGAAGCAAATTGGGGTCAACTAAACGTCTCTTGCGTTTTGGAAGAGTGAATGTTTGATGGCAAATAAGCCTGCAGTTTGCACATGCGCATGAGCATATGCTGGTTACGGGATGCATCCTGGCTCCATCCCACTGCATGCCGAAATCTGCTGAACAGAATTCTTGTACTTATTGCTCCGACACTCCTCCATTATCATACGCTTCCGCACCTCATGTAGTGAACTGTGGCTACAGTCCTCCCTTGAATGTCTAC
This sequence comes from Schistocerca serialis cubense, assembly GCF_023864345.2. Lineage (NCBI taxonomy): Eukaryota > Metazoa > Arthropoda > Insecta > Orthoptera > Acrididae > Schistocerca > Schistocerca serialis. The sequence continues at coordinate 551,509,904 of NC_064640.1, read as the reverse complement.
ATGGAATGCAGTTATTAAAGGCTGCTCTATCACCCACATCCATCTCTATGATCGAACATATGGCAACGACAGATCAGCAAAGACTGAATGTGCAGGAGAACGGTAATGGTAGTTCAGTGGAGGTAGCACCATTGGCTTTTTTCCCACCAAAATCAACCATCTTTAATGACGTCTTGGTGGCGCTCTCTGGTGGCAAGGGTATGAACTACCACAGTTGGATTGCATACACACTTGAATGATATACATAATAATAAATAATAATAAATGATAATGAATGTTAATAAATGATAATCAATAATAATAAAGACAAGTACGGTTTTTGCATGCATTATCGTGTTGGAATTCAAACTTCCCACCATTTTTTCTTCTGGAGGCTTGGGTTTGTGGACATAGCACAATAGGGCTATTTTCCCTCCAAAATTCAAAATTGCCGCAATTTTTTTTGAGGTTAGGTTAGAGGACGTAGCACAATTGACATACTTTCCCACCAAAAGCCGCCATCTTGGATGACGTCATGCGATATTGCCAAGTCTACATGCCACCATCTTTGATGACGTCATCGCCGCCATCTTGAATAAATTTGGCAAGAATGCAGAGTGACCTGACATCCCCGTTGTCCCCATACTGTCATATAACACACGGAAAGAATGAGCACCTATATCTTTCCGTACGAGCTCTGATTTCCCCTATTTTATCGTGGTGATCGTTCCTCCCTATGTAGGTCGGTGTCAACAAAATATTTTCGCATTCAGAGGAGAAAGTAGGTGATTGGAATTTGGTGAGAAGATTCCATCGCAACGAAAAACGCCTTTCTTTTAATGATCTCCAGCCCAAATCCTGTATCATTTCTGTGACACGCTCTCCCATATTTCGTGATCATACAAAACGTGCTGCCCTTCTTTGAACTTTTTCGATGTACTCCGTCAGTCCTATCTGGTAAGAATCCCACACTGCGCAGCAGTATTCTAAAAGAGGAGGGACAAGCGAAGTATCCTCTTGTAGTGTAGTGTCCTCCTTAGTAGGTTTGTTACATTTTCTAAGTGTCCTGCCAATAAAACGCAGCCTTTCTTAAGCCTTCCCCACAGCAGTTTCTATGTGCTCTTTCCAATTTAAGTTGTTCGTAATTGTAATACCTAGGTATTTAGTTGAATATACGGCTTTTAGATTAGACTGATTTATCATGTAACCGAAGTTTAAACAGTTCCTTTTAGCATTCATGTGGATGACCTCACACTTTATGTTATTTAGGGTGAACTGCCACTTTTCGCACCATTCAGATATTTTTTCTAAATAGTTTTTCAATTTGTTTTTACCTTATGATGACTTTATTAGACGATAAACGACAGTGTCATCTGCAAACAATCGAAGACGGCTGCTCAGATTGTCTCCCAAATCGTTTATATAGATAAGGAACAGCAAAGGGCTTATAAGACTACCTTGGGGAACACCTGAAATCACTTCTGTATTACTCGATGACTTTCTGTCAATTACTACGCAATGTGACCTCTCTGACAGGAAATCGCAAGTCCACTCACATAAGTCAGACGATATTCCACAAGCACGCAATTTCACTACGAGCTGCTAGTGTGTTACGATGTCAAAAGACTTCCGGTATTCCAGGATTACGGAATTGTTCTGAAATCCCTTGCAATAGCACTCGGCACTTCGTGTGAATAAAGAGCTGGTTGTATTTTAAACCCATGTTGACTGTGTGTCAATAGTTCGTTTCCTTCGAGCTAATTCATAATGTTCGATCACAATATATGTTCTAAAATCCTGCTGCACATAGACGTGAACGGTATGGGCCTGTAATTTAGTGGGTTACTCCTACTGCCTTTCGTGAATATTGGTGTGACCTGTGCAACTTTCCAGTAATTGGGTACGGATCTTTCGTGGAGCGAACGGTTGTATATGATTGTTAAGTATGGAGCTAATACATCAGCGTACTCATAAATGAATCTAATTGGTATACAGTCTGGTCTAAAAGTCTTGCTTTTATTAAGTGATTTGAGCTGCTTCACTACTTCGAGGATACTCACTTCTACGTTACTCATGTTGGCAGCTGTTCTGGAATATTTACTTCGTCTTCTTTTTTTAGGCATTTCGGAAGGCTGTATTTAGTAACTCTGCTTTGGTAACACTGTCTTCGATAGTAACTCCATTGTTATAGAGCAGAGAAGGTATTGATTGTTTCTTGCCGCTAACGTACTTCACATACGATCAGAATCTTTTTGGATTTTCTACCAGGTTTCGAGACAAAGTTTCGTTGTGGAAACTGTTATAGGCGTCTCGCATTGAACTCCGCGCTAAATTTCGAGCTCCTGTAAAGAATCGCCAATCTTGGGGATTTTGCGTCTGTTTAAATTTGGCATGTTGGTTTCGTTGTTTCTGCTACAGTGTTCTAACCCATTTTGTGTACCAAGGAGGATCAGCTGCGTTGTTTGTTTGTTTATTTGATATAAATCTCTCTACTCCTGCCGATACTATTTCTTTGAATTAAAGCCACGTCTGGTCTACATTTATATTATTAATTTGGAATAAGTGGAGATTGTCTCTCAGGTAGGCGTCAAGTGAATTTTTATTTGCTTTTTGGAATAGGTATATTTTTCGCACGTTTTTCGAGAATTTGGCGATTACAATATTCAGTCTCACTACGACAACCCGGTGTTCACTAATTCCTATATCAATTTTGCTGCTCGTTATTAACTCAGGATTATTTGTTGCTAAGAGGTAAACTGTGTTTTCACAATCGTTTACTATTCGCGTGGGCTCATGAACTGCTCGACATAATTTTCAAAGAATGCGTTTGGCAAAATTTCGGATGATATTTTATGCGTACTTCCGGAATTAAACATGTACTTTCGCCAACATATCGAGGGTAAATTAAAGTCGCCACCAACTATTATCGTATGAGTCGGGTCCGTGTTTGAAATGAAACTCAAGTTTTTTTGAACCTTTCTGCAACTGCATCACCTGAACTCTGAGGACAGTAAAAGGATCCCATTATTATTTTATTCCGTTTGCCAACAATGACGTCTGCCCATACTAACTCACAGGAAGTATTTACTTCAATTACGCGACAAATTAAACTACTTCTGACAGTAACTAACACGCCACCGCCAACGGTGTTTAGCCTATCTTTTCGAAACACCGTTAGGTTCAAAAATGGCTCTGAGCACTATGGGACTTAACATCAGAGGTCATCAGTCCCCTAGAACTTAGAGCTACTTAAACCTAACTAACCTAAGGACGTCACACACATCAATGCCCGAGGCAGGATTCGAACCTGCGACCATAGCAGTTTCGCAGTTCCGGACTGAAATGCTTAAAACCGCTCGGCCACCGGGGCTGGCACACCGTTGGGCTCTTCGCAAAAATTTCGGCTGAGCTTATATACGATTTTAGCCAGCTTTCAGTGCCTATAACGGGTTGAGAATCAGTGCTTTCTATTAGCGCTTGGAGCTCTGGTTCGTTCCCAACACAGCTACAACAATTTACAACTGTTATACCAATGAGTCCTGCATCTACGTTTTTTCTGTGTTCAGCTTGCACCCTTTGTGACCGAAGCCCTTCTTGTGTTTTCCCGAGACCCTCTAACCTAAACAACCGTCCAATCCACGCCACACACCCCTTCCACCCGTGTAGCCGCCTCCGGCGTATAGTGGACACCTGACCTCTTCAGTGGAACCCGAAACCCAACCACCCGTTGGCGCAAGTCGAGGAATCTGCAGACTACCCGCTCGCAGAGCCTCTGATTCAGACCCACCACTCGGCTCTGTACCAGAGGTCCGCAATCAGTCCTGTCGACTAAGCTGCAAATGGTCAGCTCTGCTTTCATCTTGCAACCAAGACTGGCAGCCTTTACCACTTCTGTTAGTCGCTCGAAACCGGAGAGAATCTCTTCCGATCCAAAGTGACACACATCACTGGTACCGATGTGAGCAACCACCTGCAGTTGGCTGCACACTGTGCTCTACATGGCATCCGGGAGGACCCTTTCCACTTCTGGAATGACTCCACCCGGTATGCACACGGAGTGCACATTGGATTTCTTACCCTTCTTGTCAGCCAAGTCGGTAAGGGGCCCCATAACGCACCTAACGTTGGAGCTCCCAACTACCAATAATCCCACCCTCTGCAATTGCCCAGATCTTGCAGGCTGAGTGGTTTCCTCTGAAACAGGACAGGTGACAGCATCTGGCTCATCAACAGCGTCAGCCACAGATATTGCCTGGAACCTGTTTGTCAGACAAACCGGCGAGGCCTTATGTGCGGCCGCTTGGGAAGTCTTTTGCCGCCTGCTTCGCCCTGGGGCAACCTCTACATTTTGATGTCAGAAGTGTGTGTCACCACTAAATTTCAGTGACAGAGGAACCTTACCACCCACCCTGCCTGGAGACGATGACTCTCGGCTACCTGAGCGTTGCAGTTTCGTCGACAGACAGCATCAGTATGCAGTGGGTGATTGCACTGACTGTTCTTTTTTTTCCCCCTGCGAGTGTCACGTCGAGTCAGTCCACCTTTCACCAGCTTTTCAGTTCCGTTTTCATGTGTGACATGTGGCAAGTAAACTCAAACTGGGTTATGAGGATGTGTTAATATGAACTTTATTTATCTCTGTCATCAATGAGTGTGGCTCATTGTCTGGAATGGTATAAGGTGTTAACCATGTGAAGCTTCTTAGTGGGGGAAGATGAGTTTTGTTTGGAAGTTGGAGTTTTCTGGTAGTTTACGCCGTTTTGAATGGGGAATGTATTTCATTTCGAGCAATAGATGTGGCTCACTACGTTTAAAAGCGTAAAGTAGAAGTCATGAGTAGCCGCTCAAGCGGAGAAGTTAAGTTACAGTAACTGTTAGGATAGAATTACATTAAGTGTTGTAAGGTGGCATGATTTTAAGCCACATTACAACTACTACTCCGGAAAGAAGATCCTTTAACAATATAAACAACGAGACAGGAAACCATTAACGATACTGGCATCGGCTAGGGATCTTAATTTGTTGCAGAATATCTGCACGTTGGACGATAGTGAAGCGGACGGAGACGGGAGGCTGGCAGGAGAACGGGAAAATCACAAGCGAGGCAGGCAGGCCTGCGAGCTGTAGACAACATCGAACGTAAGCTCCTGGAAATCCCTGGTGGGTGGACCGCGGCTTAGCGGGAGCCACGTGGCTGAGGACAAGGAGAAGACACAGGGGCTCGCTCTTAAAACGCGTGGCGGCGTGTAGGTGGTTTTTCCGAACGGCCGTAGCAGAAGATTATGGATCAGTCTGGAAACTTCTAGAAGATTCGGTCGATTGCAAAACTGACATTGGTCGGCGCTCGGAAACGAACGCCTTCCAGTAACATGATTGGCCACACACTTTAAAGGGGGGAAGAAAAAAGAACAGGAGCTACGAAAAAGCGTTGCGACTGTGAAACACTTGTTCCTGGGGCGTCGAGGAGAAAGGTTGGTACTGGCAAGGTGTGCGACCTCGTTACTGGGACAGAGTACTTGTAGCGAGAGCCTGAGGATCGTTTGGTGTTCCACGGCAGCCGTGGAGGTGCCTGCCGAAGCTTTTGGGAGGCAGAATTTATGTTATCTCGCTGAGGAGTGAACCTCTGCAGCGATAAGTATTGATCACAGTAGTGGTCGTGCATTCGCAACGGCGGTTAGGGAAGTAAATTAAATTGCTGAGCTGGCCTGTGTGGCCGAGCGGTTCTTGGCGCTTTAGGCTAGATCCGAGCGGCCGCTACGGTCGCAGGTTTGAATCCTGCCTCGGGCATGGATGTGTGTGCTGTCCTTAGGTTAGTTAGGTGTAAGTAGTTCTAAGTTCTAGGGGACTGACGGCTTCAGATGTTAAGTCACATAGTGCTCAGAGCCATTTCACCCATTTGAACCATAAATTGCTGATCACGTGTCATTTTCGTTCTATCCTGAGGCTTCACTTTGCTAGTCGCTAGAGTAGTTCTAAATGTATTTGCAATTGCCATAGCTGATGTCAGTATTCCGCGTTGAATTAACAACCGCGAATATATCACAGGACAGACGATTACCAAATGTGAATAGGCAGAACTAAAATATTGCTCGTACTGTGTAATCTTGTAAAGGAAAAATTGCAGAAGAGTAAAGAGTTTAACACTACTACTTTCGTTTGTCATGTTATTGTCTCCTTATTTGTGTATTTCATGTTTGCAACCAGCTGATGGAGGCAGTGTTAGTAGGTCTGCACATCTGAACACTCTAGGATATATTGGGGATATGGTTAGAAACCAACCAGATTTGCTTACGACTATTTGATGTCACATGTAGAGCAAAGGATAAGCTTACCCTTCTGGAGAGCGTATAAGTGTCAAGGCGAATAATTAACGTTATAAAATCCACTGTGCGAAGTTTTTCACTTTTACGTTCGCAAGCTTACCCATCAGCAGAAAAGAGCAAAACAGAAGCGGCCGCCAAATGGTTCAAATGGATCTGAGCACTATGGGACTTAATATCAGAGGTCATCAGTCCCCTAGAACTTAGAACTACTTAAACCTAACCAACCTAAAGACAGCACACACATCCATGCCCGAGGCCGGATTCGAACGTGCGACTGCAGCGGTCGCACGGTTCCAGACTGAAGTGCCTAGATCCGCTCTGCCACTCCGGCCGGCAGAAGCGGTAGCATACAGTGTCCTTGTCGTAGTACTGTTTTGTTCTCCTCCTTTGTTGTTTGCGCAATTAGTGAGGTATATCCTGACGGAGAGGTTGCGAATTCCTGCAGCCTGGACCAGATGTAGAGGGAAGTGCATGTGCCGATGATTTTTGTGTCTTGCGGAGTGCAACTGCCAACAGTAATTTTGTTGTAGATATTTAGGAGGTTGCACAGAAAGCTATCAATAACGCTGATTGTATTGCAGATGTTTTGGGCACTGAAATGGTACAGACGCATTTAGTATTTCCGAAGGACGCATATGCTGCACCATATCTGATGGCACTGCCTCCTCAGAACATGGGTGGGGAAGAAAGAGGAAATGTGTTCGTAAGGTTAATGATCGGGTCGACAAGGCTTGTGCCAGTGGATCAGGAGATTGACAAAACTGACAACACTTGCAGTGTAATGCGTGATGCAGGCGAAGGCTGCTGTGCAATCACAGGACTGGACTTTCTCATCAAGCATCATGCCGAAACTGACTTTCGATGACGAGCGGTGGAACTCAGCGGGATAATGTTCAAGCTGGGGGGAGCTGTCACCAGTGAAATACACTCGCAAGCTTCGTTTGTCATGAAGGACAAATGCGGGCAAAATCACGAAGGCCTAATTTGTATGATATAGTGCCACAAGGCACTGGGAAGTTGCTTCAGGTGACAGAAGGTGTTGCTAACTTATACGATTCTGGATTTCGCCTCCGGGTAGGAAGTCATCGTTGAGTACGCAGCGTTCAGTGATTGAGAGCACTTCTTCTGTTCATACCCACGTTGAGCCTACTAAATTCTGTCCTTGTGACTGGGAGTTCGCAGTTCTTTTCTGTAGAATACAGAGAGGAGAAGCTAGTATCAGATTATACTAGTTAGAGGACCGCCATCTGCCGTCCTAGTGTTTGAATGAGTTTTTTTATTTTGTGGCTGGAGTTCTTTCGTCGTCGCAGACGTGTACGAGAACCACCACTCCGACGCACGGGATGTAGTACAATCGGTGATATTACCAATAGCTTTGGCCTTTAGGGCTATAAAGCTAAACAGCATTTCCACTGAGGTTGCCCACCACTGTAGATCATCTTTGAAAATACTGTCTTCTAGTGTTTGGGACGTAGATGATGTCAGTCATCTCACGTTATTTATATTATATCACGTAGCCAGAAAAAAGGTGCAGATGTGGGCAGTTGGTCAGTAATATTAGTCAGTAAGTTCATTTGTATCTCTGTGTGTCCATTGCACATCGACATATAAACAATTTGTAATAAATAAAGGCGTGTTAATCCTCAATAAATGTATAAGCAGAGACACAAATAATTAGTAGTTACTAGTTTCCTTAGACCTTCATTTATTTTTATGTTGTGATTTATACTTTAAAGAGCAAGAAGGAGGAAATAATATCACCGTTAACAGATCCTAAGATCTGTTTAAGGGTGTAGTCAAACAGGGCAAAATCTTTATTTTAGCGTTCAGTATTTTCCATTGCGCACATTCATTTTTGCACCCGCCTGGAGTAGCATCTAGGAAACCACACAAATACCTGCAGGAAATACTTCCTAACACTTAAGTTTATATTCGATGTTAGCAAAACCCTCTTTTTCATTAATACTTTTCTTGCTATAGACAGTCTTCATTTTATATCCTCTCTACTTCTGCCATCATCAGTTATTTTGCTCCCAAATAATGCTTCTGGTGTCTCATTTCGTAACCTGGTTCTCTTAACACTTCCTCATTTAACCCTTGCAATACCAAGGGTGTGGGAAGGGGTACTTTATTCCTACGTTTCCCGAACACTGTTGTCTAGTCATGTACATTATATTTTAAAATTTTGAAAAAGTATATATTTGTGATTTATAATGATTTCTTGTACCATATTCAGTAATTGTTTAAAATTTTTCAGAAAAACTTAATGCAAATATTTAGGCCTTGTCAGTGCATGTGAATTTTCACAAATAGTGTCATATTTGTATTTTCAGGTTCAGGACACATCTTAAACGTAAATATATCATTAAAAAGTATGTTGTGCGTAAAAGACAACGGAAATTATCTGGACAAATAACTTTTCATCAAAATAATTTGAGGCGTCTATGTAAAAGTCCGATTTCAGAAGCTTCTCTGCCCTTGGGCGCCTGACTCAAATGCTTTAACATTGTCATTGTCCATATCAACAGAAGGTGTAGTGTAGGTGATTCCTCCAGTTCTAATTCCTTGGACGCCGCTTCGAAGAGCTACAAAAACCCTTATATTTTAATAGCTTTAAAACAAACGATTACGTATAAGAATAACTGCAATGGAATAGCATAAATACTGTGAATAGTTCTTTCATCAGCGTGATATCAGTTCATTCGTTTCGGGCTATTCCTCTCTTCTCAGTGAGTTTTTAGCGTAAAGGCAAACTAACATTGTCAGGTGCATATTCCAGCGAGTATCGTTAGACGGGCTCAGTTATCTATCAAGAGCATTAAGAAGACCAACTTTGATTACGTTATTGACACGTTCTTTAGCCACATTCAAAAGACCATCAACGTGTGGACAATTGACACATATATACTCCGCATTAAAATTATTTCGTAGTCTTTTATTTATCATATGGCAGGAACAATTCAATCGTGAATAATCGCGCAGTGCAACGACGATGTTGGTTACTTGATCTGTTGTGTGCTGCATGTTTTTCAAAGTGGAGTTGTGGATACCAAGAGACATAAATCGTTTAAATAATTCTCTTAGAATGTTACCGCCCGTTTTTGGTTCATCTGGAAACTGAGTAGCAAACAAATTGCGAGATCTGAGAGTCCAGTCAATGAAACAGGATACAGTGCATGTCAGATAATTGTTTCTCCGCGCACTGGAAGTACACATGTCTGTAATTGCTGAGTATTCACCTTCTGTCATATGAGCAATGAGTAATTATATGTCACAGGCGTTTAACACTTTCTGCCATGAACCGCGACACAGTTGTGGGGTGAGACATAACGGCCTTTGCAGTGTCAATTAACGTCTGAACAAGATCCATAAGACATTCACATCTTATAGTTCCATGCGACCTAACATCTCGTGCTCACATACCCACACATTTATCGACATTTACCTCCTGAGCAGATTTAGGAAGTTGCTCCTCGTCCGCATGAGACCCTTGTTTATTAGACACGCATGGATGGCGAGAAATGGGTGAAGTGCCACTTGACCCTTCGGCAGGAGTGTAAATTTCACAGCACAGCGTACAGCAAACAAATTGAACGCTTTTCCTAACGCCATCCTAAATAGGTTTTATAACGATACACACTGAACATTTAAGATTCGTTTCAAGCTGTGTGGTTCTCTACTCATCACTGAATAATTTTTCTTTTACTGCACTTTTTCTTGACATGCGCTCCATCCTCTGCAGACCATGGTTAGTTTCCGAGCTCATTTTGTGTGTTACGACAAAAATGAAGAATTCCTACCATGCCACAAAACACTGCTCTACTCACCGCTCGTAGCCCGTAGCTCGCAACTGCGGTCAGTACTACCAACAGCCCGTAGGCAGCAGCACGCCAGTGCTTGCGCAGGGCACTGGTACAGTGCCGTCACAGGCTCGCTGAGTGCGGAGCAGTGAGGTCGCGGCCCGTGTGCTGCGTCTCCAAACGCAACTTTGCTGAAGCCCTGGCACACAGGTTCTTTCGCAACAGCGCTGCTCGGCCCTTGGGGTGACGTCAAGGACTAGCTCGGCCAGAGACTGCTGTAGTCCAGTGCGGTTGCAGCTCGCGGGCCGGGCCTCTGTGCACGACTCTGCACCCTGCGGCCCGTCGGACCTCGATGCGGCTGCCCGGCAGAACCAGCAGTGCACGTCTGTCATAAGTACGGTCCTGGATGGACCGCACCTCGATGCCGACCTCTGCTACAAAGTGCACAACCAGAGCTGGAGCTCAGCCGGTCGTCACCGACCGATTGATATCATACAAGCCAACTACGACGTCATTTCCACAGTGGCTGCAGCAATTCCCAAGGTCAGACATGTCAGTGAACTGACTTAACCTCTTATCCTCAGAACAATGATTCCTCTGAAATTTTAAGTTAGTGTATCTTTTAGAAATTTCTCCCATGCCAATGTAAATGATTTCTCAAACTGTTTATTTAAAACTTGTCAAATTGTGTATTGTTTTTTCATGTATACACCAATCTTGTAAATTTGTTGTACTGACGACTACTCATGTAACAGCCAGTATCGTAGTCAAATATATCGTCGGAAAATGTAAGACAAAAGAAAAATTTTCTTTCTTTATATTTATGAAATATCTGTGTACCATAAAGTCCATAAATGTTAAAACGTACAAGTAATACTTTCTACGATAATGAAGAACAGAGAAGCTTTCACATTTTCTCTGCAATCAGCTAGGAAACGCCTTTCACTTTCGCATCGTCCTTTGTTCTTCAGCTTTCGGTATGTATGCATCTATCTTCTTAGCTCTTAAGAACAATGAATATATGAGGGGGGTTTGAAAAGTCCCTGCAAAAATAAAAACTGCTTACATATTTGGGGTAAAACTTTTTTATTTTTCTACATAGTCTCCTTTTATACTTACAGACTTCGTCCAACGCTGTTCTAATTTCTTGATCCCTTCCAAATAACAGGAATTGTCCAAGTCTGCAAAATAGGTAATAGTTGCAGCAATCACCTCCTCGTTTGAATAAAATATTTGTACCGCCAGCCATTTCTTCAAATTGGGGAACAAATAGTATGAGGGAGCCAAGTCTGGATAATAGCGGAGAGGGGACGTGAAACGAGTTGGAACCCAATTTCCATTAATTTTGCGACCACAACTGCTAAGGTGTGTGCTGTTGCATTGTCGTGATGGAAAAGGACGCTCCAATAATGGTGAATAATATTCACCTGTAAGAGTTTCAACCTTTTCCAATTAGTCGAGTACGATTATCCCTTGTGAATCCCGTAAGACAGTCGCCATAACCTTTCTGGCCGAAGGAATGGTCTTCGTCTTTTTTGGTTCAGATTCTCCCTTGGTAACCCATTGTTTAGATTGTTGTTTGGTCTCAGGAGTACAGTAATGTATCCATGATTCGTGCACATTGACGAAACGACGCTCAAAGTCCTGCGGATTCTTCTGAACAGGTGCAAACCATCCTTGCAACACTTCGCACAATTCCGTTTTTGTTTAAGCATGAGCAATTGCGGAACGCATCTTGCGGATAACTATCTCATATCCAAATGTTCATGCAAAATATTATGTACCCGTTCATTCGAGATGCCCACAGCACTAGCAATCTAACGCACCTTAACTCTTCTGTCATCCATCACCATATCGTGGATTTTATCAACCATTTCTGGAGTCGTAACCTCCACAGTGAATCCAGAACTTTCAGCATCAAATGGCTCTGAGTACTATGGGACTTAACATCTGAGATCATGAGTCTCCTAGAACTTAGAACTACTTAAACATAACTAACCTAAGGACATCACACACAACCATGGCCGAAGCTGGGTTCGAACCAGCGACCGTAGCGGTCGCGCGATTCCAGACTGTAGCGCCTAGAACCGCCCGGCCACTGAGGCTGGCTCGTTCAGCATCACTTGTGTCCATATGGCCACTCGTAAAATTTTGAGTCAGTTATAAACTGTACTAATCGAAGGTGCAGACTCACTGTAATTTTTATCAAGCTTCAGTTTAGTCTCCTGAGGCGTTTTCCCTTTCATAAAGTAAAGTTTGAACACCACACGACATTCTTTTTCATTCGTTTTTTGACAATCACTCGACTTCCTTGATTCACACGAATGCCAAACACAAAGAAATAGAACATTATGACTGAAACTTGGTGTGCGTTCTTTCCAAAGATGCTACTAACTAAACATGATCTCGTTAGGCGCCGGTGGTGACATATCTCGGACTTTGCACAGACTTTTCAAACGACCCTCGTATTTACGTATATTTAAATTAGTACCTGCCAGATGTATTATATTAACAAACTAAACATATCTCTTTGTATTAATGTCTTTATCAGCTTTGTATACAACTATTCGTGAAACAAATTTAAAACTGCTGACGTGGAGCCCCTCCGCCATTGGTGTGATCCAAGTACCGAATATCAATTTATGAGATCTTTTATGGTACACCAAAGAACCTATAGTCTTTCAGAAACGAAGTACGATAGGAATTAAGTCCAGGAATCGACAAGCACTGCTCAGCTAAATTCAGTTGACATTACTTACCCGATTACCTGCTGGTAAGTGGTAGGTGATCATGCGTATTTTCCTTACATTCTCCATCTTCCTTCCACGTTCGTAAACAGGCAAGGTAACAGTTACAGCTCACAACTTCCACTCGCTCATCCACCTACCAGAGAGATTGTTGCTATTGTTGGATAGAGACCACTTATGCTGTGGTCGCTCCATGTGTGGTTGCAGTTTAACGTCATACCAGAGACAAATCTGTTTACAACAGCAAAATTTACAAGAACCGCTACATCAGTTCGTTGATTGGAAACTATTGTGAGACAAATACCTTTTCTCATACGAGAATGAGCACCGCCGTTAATTTAGAGCAATATGGAAACATCTTTTGCCCTGTCAACAGCCGAGAGTGCAGAATCACACGAGATCAACCTTACTCGTGAGTTCTCCCAGTAAAGAACTTACAAAATTGTGGACCAGACGCCTACCTCTCCCTCCCGCCCACTTCCTCAATGATGTTGATGTGGTCCTCAGTCTGAAGACTGGTTTGATGCAGCTGCCCAAACTAGCCTATTCTGTGCAAGCCTCTTCAGCGCTGCAGAGATAATGCAATGTGCATCAGTTTGAACCTGCTAACTGTATTCAAGACTTTGTCTCCCTCTACAATTTTGTCACCCCCCCACTCCAACACCCACATATGTACACCTCTCTCCATTACCAAACTGACAAGTCCTCGATACCTCAGGATATGCCCTATGAAACGAAGCTGTACCATAAATTTCATGTTTTCCCCAGTTCGACTCAGTATCTTCTTATCAGTTATTCGATCTGCAGTGCCACCACTATTTTTCGCTGCTGATGAGTAAAATTGTGATGTTGCTATGGCTGTTGGAAAAGATCTTGGGAGTGGGCCAGCTCAGAGGCGACCAAACAACATTACGTCAGATTCAGCAATGCCACTGGCATATTCCCACATTATGTTCCAGGAAAGTTGCTGGCACCGCCATAACGACGACACAGCAAAAATTCGTTGGTAAGACAGTAACTACACTTCCAATCAGCAAATTTCTTATCGTCTACATGTTTGCAATTTGTGATTTGAATAGCAAATGCGCTCTGTCCCAACATAAATTACCATTATCTTCAGTCAAATGTGCCTGTGTCTGGTAGCTACTATTTAAGAGGAGGGGTCTTGCCGCACCACGAGGCGACATGAGGCTACAAGCAGCCACCTCGAGATTTGGCCTCTATTAAGTGTGGGCCCCTGCTGCTGGTTTTAAGATCAGTGCTGTGAGCTTAGCATCATCCAGCCTGTGGGCGAACTACCAGGTGCAACTAGCCTTCGGCCATAGAAGGCAGTCGTTTGAGACTACGGCCACCTGTTGCGTCAGTTCCTTAACACACCCTGTCTTCAGCACACTCTATGGAGGACGTTGCACCACGGAATGTTCTAATTTGTTCTTCAGTAAAATGTACTACTAATAGTGAAGTTTTTATGAGCAGCCATCGATCATAATCCCAACAACAATTCACCTCCTCAACTCAGACTTCCACATGTGGAGGTCATCCATCGTCGACCTCCACATTTTGATGTCAGAAGTGTGTGTCACGTCTAAACTTCAGTGACAGGGGAACCTTACCAGCCACCCTCCCTGGAGACGATGACTCTCGACTACCTCAGGGTTGCAGTTTCGTCGACAGACAGCATCAGTATGCAGTGGGTGAGTACACTGCATGTTCTATTTTTCCCCCTTTGCGAGTGTCACGTCGAGTCAGTGCACCTTTTAGCAGCTTTTCAATTCTGTTTTCATGTGTGACACGAGGCAAGTAAACTCTGACTGTGTCCTGAGGATGTGAAAATATGAACGTTATTTTTGCCTATCATCAATGAGTGTAACTCATTGTCTGGAAGTGTATACGGTGTTAACCATGCGAAGCTTATTAGGAGGGGATGATGAGTTTTGTGGAGAAGTCGGAGTTTTGTGGTAGTTTTCGCCGTTTTGAATGGGCAATGTATTTCATTTTGAGCAAAAAATGTGGCTCACTGCGTTTAAGCACGTAAAGTAGTAGTCATGAGTAGCCGCTCAAGTGGAGAAGTTAAGTTTTGGTAATTGTTTGGATGAAATTAGATTAAGTAACCTTGTCGTCATACTGTTTTGTTCTCCTCGTTCATTGTTTGCATAATTAGTGAGGTATATCCTGGCGGAGAGGTTGCGAATTTCTGCAGCATGGACCAGATGTGCATGGACGCGCATGTGCTGATGATTTTTGTGTCTTGCAGAGTGCAACTGCCGACAGTAAGTTTGTTGTAGATAGTTAGGTGGTGACACAGAAAGCTTTCAGTTCGGCACCATCTGTGACGGCACTGCCTCCTCAGAAGGTGGGAGAAGAAGAACTAGGAAATGTGTTTGCACGGTTCTCCTGTCTATAATCACATTGAGACGTTATCTGAATTCCGTCCCTGTGGCTAGGAGTTCTCGTTTCTTGTCTGTAGAATACAGAAAGGAGAAGATAGTATTATATTATACTAGTCAGAGGACCGCATTCATCAAACAATGGCTCTGAGCACTATGGGACTTAACATCTGAGGTCATCACTCCCCTAGAAGGTCGAACTACTTAAACCTAACTAACCTAAGGACATCACACACATCCATGCTCCAGACAAGATTCGAACCTGCGACCGTAGCAGTCGCGCGATTCCGTACTGAAGCGCCTAGAAGTGCACTGCCACCGCGGCCGGTGGACCGCATTCTGCGGTCCTAGTGTTTAATGAGTTTTTAATTTTGTGACTGCAGTTCTTCCATCGTCACCGACGTGTACGAGAACCATCACTCCGACGCACGGGATGCAGTACATTCGGTGATATTACCAATAGCTTCGGCTTTTAGGGTTATAAAGCTGAACAGCTGTGATCAAGTATGTTTCATTTCCACTGAGGTTGCCCACCACTGTAGATCATCTTTGAAAATACTGTCTTCTAGTGTTTGGGACGTAGATGATATCAGACATCTGGCGTTATTTATATTAGATCGCGGGGCCATAAAAAGGTGCCGATTTGGGCAGTTGATCAATAATATTAGTCAGGAAATTCACGGGGATAATGTTCAAGCTGGGGGAAGCTGTCACCAGTGTAATACTATCGCAAGGTTCGTTTATCATGACAGGACAAATACGGGCAAAATCATTAAGCCTTAATTTGCATGATATAGTGCCCCAAGACACTGGGAAGTTGCTTTAGGTAACCGAAGGTGTTGCTAACTTATACGATTCTGGACTTCGCCTCCAGGTGGGGAACTATCGTTAAGTACGCAGCGTTCAGTGATTGAGAGCACTTCTCCTGTCTGTACTCACGCTGAGACGTTATCTGAATTCCATCCTTGTGACTGGGAGTTCGAGTTTCTTGTCTGTAGAATACAGAAAGGAGAAGATAGTATTAGATTATACTAGTCAGAGGACCACCTTCGCCATCCTAGTGGTTAATGAGTTTTTTATTTTGTGGCTAGAGTTCTTCCATCGTTGCAGCCGTGTGCGAGAATCAGCACTCCGACGCATGGGACGCAGTACATTCTCTGATATTGCTAATTGCTTCGGCTTATTAGGGCTATAAAGCTGAACAGCTGTGATGGTGTAAGTTTCATTCCCACTGAGGTTGCACACCACTGTAGATCATCTTTGAAAGTAGTGTCTTCTAGTGTTTGGGACGTAGATGATATCAGTCATCTCGTGTCATTTATATTAGATCACGTGGCCATAAAAAGCGGCACATTTGGGCAGTTTATTAATAATGTTAGTCAGGATATTCATTTGTATCTCTTTATGTCCATTTCAAATCGACATACAAGCATTTGTAATGTATAAAGAAGTTTTAATCTACAGTAAATGTATAAGCAGAGAAAACATATTTAATAGTTGCTTGTTCCCCTAATCATTCATTTATTTTTATGTTGTAATTTATATGTTAAGGAGCAAGAAGGAGGGCCGGCCGCGGTGGTCTAGCGGTTCTAGGCGGGCAGTCCGGAACCGCGCGACTGCTACGGTCGCAGGTTCGAATCCTGCCCCGGGCATGGATGTGTGTGATGTCCTTAGGTTAGTTAGGTTTAAGTAGTTCTAAGTTCTAGGGGACTGATGACCTAAGCAGTTAAGTCCCATAGTGCTCAGAGCCATTTTTGAGCAAGAAGGAGGAAATAATATCACCGTTGAGAGATCCTAAGATCTGCTTCAGCGGGTAGTTAGACAGGGTCAAATCTTTACTTTCACGTTCTGTATTTTCCATTGTAAACATTCATTTTTACACCCCCCTGGAGCAGCATCTTGGAAACCATACAAATAACTTCAAGAAATACTTCCTAACACTGAAATTTATATTCGATGTTAGCAAATACCTCTTTTTCATTAATACTCTTGTTGCTATAGTCAGTCTTCATTTCATATCCTCCCTACTTCGGCCGTCGTCAGTTATTTTGCTGCCCAATAGTTCTTTTAGTGTCTCATTTCGTAATCAGATTCCCTTAACACTACGTGATTTAACCCTCGCAATACCAAGGAAGAGGGAATGGGTATTTTATGCCTACCTTTTCACAATACTGTAATATAGTCATGTGGATATTATTTTAAAATTTTGAAAAATATATAGTTGTGATTGTTAATGAATTCTTCCACCAGATTCAGTAGTTGTTTTAAATTTTTAAGTAAAACTTGACGCAAAAATTTGGGTCTTGTCAGTGGATATGAATTTTCTGAACAGGTGTCATATTCATATTTTCGGCTTTAGGGCCATTATTACACATAAATAAATCTTTAAAAAGTATGTTGTGCGTAAAAAATAACGAAAATTAACGAAATCCGTATATCATTGTGTTGGTCATATATTACGCCTCCCTTTTGTAGTACATGTTATAGAAAATCGGTTGGTACTGCTAGGTTTAATTCGAATACGTTACATTACCTTTCATTTAGATCCATTGAGTGATATCTTACATTCCCTTTTCAGGGCACTATCTATTCCATTCAACTGTTATTCCATGTTCTTTGAGGTTTCTGACTGGTAAACTTTAAAATGATTATTGCTTCCCCCTGATATTTAATTCTGTTTAAAAATTTATCCTTGTATGTGCTTCAACACGATTTGTTCTTTGAAGGGGTTGGGCTGTGAAATACATGTCCAGTCGCATTACTCCTCTATTCTCTTTACCTGAGGACAGCAAAATTCATATTTCAGTGCATATACGGCAAACATTGAGACATTGATATAGGACAACATGGATTCCCATGGATTCACATGTTACCAGTTGTGGAGGAACATATAGGAATCAGCGTCTCTCCTATTTCCGAACATTAAATGTTATTTTTCAAACTTCCGGAAGGGAAAACTACATTGAGATAACTATTTCTAGATCAAAAGGTAAGCCAGTTCCGTTCGATCCCACTCTTGAGAACAAAGAGAAAGGTCGGTTGGAGATGCAGTAAACAGAAAAGTGTATAGAGTGTATTGTGGGATTGGAGAAGCATGAACAAGGAAAACTCTTGTATCGTATTCATGACTTTACGGCTGTTATCTTCTGATATTATTTTTAAATGACGAATGGTGGCCAAAAGAAAGGTGCTATTTCACAGTATCTCTGGACAAATAGCTTTTAATCTAAGTATAATTTGAGGCGTTAATGTAAAAGTCAGAATTCTGAAGTTTCTCTGTCCTGGGGCACCTGAGTCAAATGTTTTAATATTGTCATAGTCCATGCCAACAGAAGGTGCAGTGCAGGTGATTTCCCAAGTTCTAGTTCCTTGGACGGCGCTTTGAAGAGCTACAAAAACCCTAGCGTTTTAAAAGCTGTAAAATAAACTATTGCCTATAAGAATTACAGTAATCGAATAGCGTACATACCGTGAAATATTCTTTCATCAGCGTGATATTAGTTCCACCATTTCGAGCTGTTTCTCCCTTCTCAAAGAGCTTTTCGCACAAAGACATTCTAACTTTGTCAGCTGCTTATTCCAACCACTATCGTTAGACGGGCTCAGTTATCTATGAAGAGCATTAAGAAGACCACTTTTCTTTACATAAGTGACGCGTTATTTCGGCACAGTCAAAAGACCATGTACATATGGGCAATTGACGAACATTTACTCTGCATTAAATTTATTTCGTAGCCCTGCATTTAGCATAGGGCAGGAACAATTCAGACCTAAATAATCATGCAGTGCAATGACAACGACCACCTTGATCAGTCGTGGGCTGCATGTCTTTCAAAGTAGAGTGTTGGATACCAGGAGACATTTGTCATCTAAACAATTCTCTTAGAAAGTTACCTCCCGTTTTTGGCTCATCTGCCCGCATCTCGTGGTCGTGCGGTAGCGTTCTCGCTTCCCACGACCGGGTTCCCGGGTTCGATTCCCGGCGGGGTCAGGGATTTTCTCTGCCTCGTGATGGCTGGGTGTTGTGTGCTGTCCTTAGGTTAGTTAGGTTTAAGTAGTTCTAAGTTCTAGGGGACTTATGACCACAGCAGTTGAGTCCCATAGTGCTCAGAGCCATTTGAACCATTTTTTTTTTTGATTCATCTAGAAACTGAGTTGTAAATGAAATGCGCGATCTGAGAGTCCAGTGAATGACACAGGGGACAGTACCTGTCAGATAATTGTCTTTTTTTTGTCTCGCTGAATGTCCACATGTCTGTAGTTGCTGACTATTCACCTCCTGTTATATGAGTAATTAACTAAGGCATAAATATATGTCGTAGGCTTTCAGCACTTTCTGCCATTTACTGCGACCAAGTTGTGGGGTGAGACATAATGCCCTTTGCAGTGTAGATTAACGTCTGAACAAGATCCATAAGAACTTCATCTCTTATGGTTCCGTATGACCCTTCGTCTCGTGCACACATAGCCACGCCTTAATCGACAGTTATCTCCTCAGCTGGTTTAGAAGTCGTTTCTCATCCACATAAGATCCTTGTTTATTAGACATGCATGGATGGCGAGAAATGTGCAAAGTGCCACTTGACCCTTCAGCATGAGAGTAAATTGCACTGCACAGCGAACAGCAAACAAAATGAACCCTTTTCCTACCACCATCTATGACACGCTTCACCACGGTCCAAACTGAACCTTTAAAATTAGCTTCAGGCTGTGTGGTTCTCCACTCACCACTCATTAGTTTTTCTTTCACTTCTTCTTTTATTGACATGTGCACCTTCTTCTGCAGACCACGTTTAGTTTCCGCACTCAGTCTGTCCAGTACGAAAAAAACGAAGAAATCGCACCACTCCATTAAACTCTGGCAGTCTAAGGCGCTGTAGTCATGGACTGTGCGGCTGGTCCCGGTGGAGATTCGAGTCCTCCCTCGGGCAAGGTTTGTGTGTGTTTCTCCTAAGGATAATTCAGGTTAAGTAGTGTAAAAGTTTAGGGTCTGATGAACTTAGCAGTTAAGTCTTATAAGATTTCATACACAATTGAATATTTGAACTAAACTCTGCTCCACTAACCGCTCGAAGACCGTAGCTCACAACTGCGGTCAGTGCTACCACAGCTCGCCAGCGCTTGCGCACGGCACTGGTGTAGTGACGTCACAGGCTTGCACAGTGCAGAGCAGTGAGGCCGCGGCCCGTGCGCTGCGTCTCCATACGCGACGCTCCTTAGCCCATGGCATACAAGTTGTTTCGCAACAGCACTGCTCGGCCCTTGGGGTGACGTCATGGACTCGGTCGGCCTGAGACTGCTGTAGCAAAGTGCGGCCACACGACTCCGCACCGTGCGGCCCGTCGGACCTCCATATGGCTGCCCTGGCTGAACCGGCAGCGCAAGGCAGGCTCGCACGGCTGTCAGTGCTACGCTCCAGGATGGGCCGCGCTTCGATTCCCACCTCTGCTGCAAACTGCACAACCAGAGCTCGCTCTCAGCCGGTTGTCACCGTCCGATTGAAACCATACAAGCCAACTGCGGCGTTAATCCAGCAGTGGCTGCATCAATTCACACGGGCAGACACGCCCCTGAACTGTCTTAACCTTGTTGTACACGACTTGAATGAATCCTCATGTAACAGCCAATATCAAAGCAAATATATCGTAGGAAAATGTAAGACACCAAGAAAATTTTTCTTTCTTTATGTTTATGAAATATGTGTGTACCAGAAAGTAAACAAATGTTAATCAGTAAATGTAATACGGGCCGATAATGAAGAACAAACAAGTGTACACATTTTTTCTGCGATCAGCTAAGAGATGCCTTCCTGTTTCGTATCGTCCTTTCTTCTTCAGCTTTCGCTATGTACGCATCTATGCACCTATCCTGTTAGCTCTTAAGAACCACGAATATACGAGGGGCGATTGAGAAATCCGTGCAAAAATAAAAACTGCTTACATGTTTGGGGTATATCTCATCTATTTTTGAACATAATCTCCTTTTAGACTTATACACTTCGTCCAACGCTGTCCTAATTTGTTGATCCCTACCGGATAGTAGGAACTGTCCGAGTCTCCAAAATAGCCAATAGTTGCTACAATCACCTCCTCATTTGAATTAAACCTTTGTCCCAAATTGGGGAACAAATAGTAACACGAGGGAGTCAGATATGGAGAATAGGGGGTGGGGGACGTGAAACGAGTTGGAATCCAATTTCCATTAATTTTACACCCACAACTGCTAGGGTGTGTGCTGATGCATTGTCGTGATCGAAAAGGACGGTCCAATAACGATGAATAATATTTACATAGTTTTCACATTTTCCAGATAGTTGATGAGAATTATCCATTGCGAAACTCAAAAGACAGTCGCCATAACCTTTCCAGCTGAAGGAATGGTTTTCGCCATTTTTGGTGCAGTTTCTCCCTCGGTAACCGATTGTTTAGATTGTTGTTTGGTCTCCGGAGTATAGTACTGTATCCGTGTTTCATAAGCAGTGACGAAACGACGCTCAAAGTCCTGCGGATTATTCTGAACAGCTTCAAACCATCCTTGCAACACTTCGCACAATTCCGTTTTTGGTCAAGCGTGAGCAATCGCAGAACGCATCTTGCGGATAGCTTTCTCATGTCCAAATGTTCATGCAAAATATTATGTACCCGTTCATTCGAGATGCCCACAGCACTTGCAATCTCACGAACCTTAACTCTTCTATCATCCATCACCATATCATGGATTTTATCAGTGATTTCTAGAGTGGTATCTTCCACATGGCGTCCAGAACGTTCAACACAACTTGTGCCCCTATGGCCACTCCTAAAATTTTGAAATCACTTATAAACTGTTCTAAGCCAAGGACAGAGTCATCAAGCTTCTCTTTAGTCTCCTGAGACGTTTTGCCTTCATAAAGTAATGTTAAATCACCACACGCAATTCTTTTTCTTCCATTTTTTTGACAATCATTCGGCTCCCTTGATTCATACGAATTCCAGACCCAAAGAAGTAGACCAAATTGACTGAAACTTGGTGTGCGTTCTTTCCAAAGATGCTAATAACTAAACATGACCTCGATAGGCGCCGGTGGTGGCATATCTCGGACTTTGCACTGACTTTTCAAACGCCCTTCGTATTTAAGTATTTTTAAATTAATACCTTTTAGATGTATTAATTTAAAAAATTAAACATATCTCTTTGAATTAATGTCTTTATCAGCTATGTATACAGCTACTCGTGAAAGAAATGCAAACCTGCTGACATGGAGCCTGTCCGCCATTGGTGAGATGCGAATACTGGTTAGCAATTTCTCAGATCATTTATGGTGCACCAAAGAACCTACAGACTTTTAGAAACGAAGTACGATACTCAATTAACTATACAGCATAATTTGACTGACGGATCGCGTTATGCACTTGCCTTATGAAAATTACGTTGGAGCCACATCTGTAACTTAGGGGCCGGCCTTTGGTGGCCGAGCGGTTCTAGGCGCTTCAGTCTGGAACTGCGCGACCACTACGGTCGCGGGTTCGAATCCTATCTCGGTCGCGGATGTGTGTGATGTCCTTAGGTTCGTTAGGTTTAAGTAGTTGTAAGTTCTAGGGGACTGATGATCTGAGATGTTAAGTCCCACAGTGCTCAGAGCCATTTTTTTAACTTGGCGTTACTATCGAACTCAAACCTGGAGTTACATTAAATCACAACAGGAATCAACAAGCACTGCTCAGTTAATTTCAATTGACAATACTGAGCTCACTACCTGCCGGTAAGTGGTAGGTGATCACGACTATTTTCTTTACATTTTCTATCTTCCTTCCACCTTCCCAAGCAGGCAAGGTAGCAGTTACAGCTCGCAACTTCCACTCGCTCATCCACCTACCAGAGAGGTTGTTGCTATTGTTGGATAGGGACCACAAACACAGTATGTTTGCAGTTTAACGTCATACCAGAGATACTTCTGTTTACAACAACAAAATAATACAAGAACCGCTACATCAGTTGGTTGCAGCTGACCAAGCTAGTCTACTCTGTGAATGCCTCTTCAGCGCTGCACAGCTAATGCAATGTGCATCAGTTTGAACCTGCTAACTGTATTCAAGACTTTGTCTCCTTCTACAATTTAACACCCCCCCTCCCACCTCCACACTACGTATACACACTTCTCTCCATTACCAAACTGACAAGTCCTTAACGCGTCATGATATGCACTATGAAACGAAGTTGTGCCATAGATTTCTTGATTTTCCCAGTTCGACTCAGTATCTTCTTATTAGTTATTGGTTTTGCTGTGTCACCACTATTTTTCGACACTACTGAGTATAACTGTGAAGTTGCCATAGCTGTTGCCAAAGATCTTGGGATTGGGTGATCTCACAGCCGACCAAATAACCGTTACGTCAGATGCAGCATTGCTGCCGGCAGATTCCCACATTGTGCTCCAGAGAAGGGGCTGGCACCGCCATAATGACGACGCAATAGAAAGGCGTTGGTAGGCTAGTAACGAAATATCCAATCAACAGACTTCTTATGGTCTACATGCGTACAAGCTGTGATTTGCAAAGCAGGAATGCTTTGTTACAACATTAACTACCATTCTTTTTAGTCAAAGGTGTCACAGTCACGTAGCTACTATTTAAGAGGAGAGTTGTTGCCGCTCCACGAGGCGACATGACGCTACAAGCAGCCACCGTGGGATTTGGCCTCCACTAACTGTGGGCCACTGCTCCTGGTTTTAAGATCAGTGATGTGGGCTTAGCATCTTTTAGCCTGTTGGCCAACTACCAGGTGTAACCAGCCTTCAGCCATAGAAGGATATCGTTTGAGACCATGGCCACCTGTTGCATCAGTTCCTTAACACTCGCTGTCTTCTGCACACACTATGGAGGACGTTTCACCACAAAATGTTCTAGTTTGTTTTTCAGTAAAAAGTATGACTAACAGTGAAGTTTTTATGAGCAACCATGGGTCATCATCCCAACAACAATCCACCACCTCAACTAAGACATCCACTTGTAGAGGTCATCCATCCTCGACCTCCACAGTGTGATGTCAGAAGTGTGGGTCACGTCTAAATTTCAGTGACAGGGGAACCCTACCAGCCACCCTCCTTGGAGACGACGACTCTCTACCACCTCAGGGTTGCTGTTTCGTCGACACACAGCACCAGTGTGCCGTGGCTGAGTGCACTGACGGTTCTATCTTTTCCCCTGTGAGTATCACATCGAATCATTGCAGCTTTTAGCACCTTTTGAGTTCTGTTTTCATGTGTCATGTAAACTCTGACAGTGTTCTGAGGATGTGTAAAAATGAGCGTTATTTTTGCCTATCATCAATGGGTGTTTCTCATTGTCTGGAAGTGTATAAGATGTGAACCATGCGTAACTTCTTAGGAGGGGAAGATGAGTTTTGTCCAGAAGTCGGATTTTTGTGGTAGATTTCGCCGTTTTGAATATGCAGTGTATTTCATTTTAAGCAATAAATGTGGCTCACTACGTGTAAGCACGTAAAGTAGTACTCATGAGTAGCCGCTCAATGGGAGAAGTTAAGTTACAGTAAGTGTTAGGGTAGAATTAGATTAAGTGTCCTCGTCGTCATACTGTTTAGTTCTCCTCGTTTGTTGTTTGCATACTTAGTGAGGTATACCCTGGCACAGAGGTTGCGACCTAATGTGGAGGGAAGTCCATATGCCGTTGATATTTGTGTCTTTCAGAGTGCAACTGCAGACAGTAATTTTTTTATAGATACATAGGACGTGACGCAGAAATAAGGCTGACTGTATTGCAGATGTTTTGGGTACTGAAATGGTACAGACGCTTTCAGTATTTTCGAAGGCCGCAGATTCGGCATCATGTGTGACGGCACTGTCTCCTTAGAAGGTGGGAGGAAAGGAAGAGGAAATGTGTTTGTAAGGGTTATGTTCGGGCCGACAAGGCTTGTACCAGTGGATCAGGACATTGACGAAAGTGACAACACTTGCAGTGTAATGCGTGACGCAGGCGAAGGTTGTTGTGCAATCCCAGGACTAGACTTTCTCATCAAGCATCATGCCGAAACTGACTTTCGATGACGCGCGGTGGAACCCAGGAGGATAATGTTCAAGCTCGGGGAAGCTGTCACCAGTGAAGTACTGTCGCAGGGTTCGTTTATCATGATAGGACAAACGTGGCAATATCACTAAAGCTTAATTTGCATGATATATGGGCACAAGGCACTGGGAAATTGCCTTAGGTGACCGAAGGTGTTGCTAACTTACACGATTCTGGACTTCGCCTCCGGGTAGGGAACCGTCGTTGAGTACGCAGCGTTCAGTGATTGAGAGCACTTCTCCTGTCTATACTCACGTTGAAACGTTATCTGAATTCCGCCCTTGCGGCTGGGAGTTCGCGTTTCTTGTCTGTAGAATACACAGAGGAGAAGTAATAGATTATACTAGTCAGAGGTCCGCCTTCTGCCATCTTAGTGTTTAATGAGTTTTTTTATTTCGTGGCTGAAGTTCTACCGTCGTCGCAGACGTGCACGAGAACCGTCAGTGCGACGCACGGGACGCAGTACATTCGGTGATATTGCTAATTGCTTCGGCACATTAGGGCTATACAGCTGATCAGCTGTGATGGTGTAAGTTTCATTTCCACTGAGGTTGCACACCAGTGTAGATCACCTTTGAAAGTAGTGTCACCTACTGTTTGGGACGTAGATGATATCAGTCATCTCGTGTTATTTATATTATATCTCGTAGCCATAAAGAGCGGCACATTTGGGCAGTTGAAGAATAATATTAGTCAGGGACTTCATTTGTATCTCTTTATGTCCATGGCACATCGACATATAAACATTTGTAATATATAAAGGGGTGTTAATTCACAATAAATGTATAAGCAGAAACAACATAAATAATTTAGTGGTCGCTAGTTCCTTAAACATTCATTTATTTTTATGTTGTAATTTATATGTTAAGGGCAAGGAGGAGGACATAATGTTAACGTTAACAGATCCGAAGACCTGCTTCAAGTGTTAATCAGACGGGGCTGACTCTTTATATTCGCGTTCAGTAATTTCCATTGCGCACATTCATTTCTACATCCGCCTATAGCAGCATCTTGGAAACCATACATATACCTACAGTAAATATTTCCTAACATTAAAATTTATATTCGATGTTGGCAAATCCCTCTTTTTCATTAATACTTTTCTTGTTATAGTCAGTCTTCATTTTATATCCTCTCTACTTCGGTCATCATCAGTTATTTTGGTGCCCAATAGTCCTTTTAGTGTCTCATTTCGTAATCAGATTCGTTAACACTTCCTGATTTAACCCTCGCAATACCAAGTGACAGGGAAGGGGTACTTTTTGCCTACCTTTTCAGAATACTATAAACCAGCACATTATATTTTAAAACTAACAAAAAATTCTTGTAATTTGTAATGATTTATTCTATCAGATACCGTAATTGGTTTAAATTTTATCAGTAAAACTTAATGCAAAAATTTAGGTCTTGTCAGTGGATGTGAATTTTCAGATCTGGTGTCATATTCATATTTTCAGGTTTACGACACTTCTTACACATAAATATATCTTTAAAAAGTATGTTGTGCGTAAAAGACAACGAAAATCAACGAAATCCGTGGATCTTTGAGTTGGCCATATATTATTCCCCCCTTTTGTAGTACACGTTATGAAAATTCCGTTGGTACTGCTAGGTTTAATTCAAATACGTTCCATTACCAATCATTTCGTTCCGTTGAGGGTTATCTCATAATCCCTTTCCAGGGCACTGTCTATTCCATTCAAGTGTTATTCCAAGTTCTTTGCTGTCTCTGACAGAATTGCAGTGCCACCGGTTAATTTCAAAATCTTTATTGCTCCTCCCTAATATTTAATTCTGTTTACAAATTTATCCCTGTATGCTTTACTGTGCCCCCCCCCCCCCCCCCCCATGAACCACTGACCTTGCCGTTGGTGGGGAGGCATGCGTGCCTCAGCGATACAGATAGCCGTACCGTAGGTGCAACCACAACGGAGGGGTATCTGTTGAGAGGCCAGACAAACGTGTGGTTCCTGAAGAGGGGCAGCAGCCTTTTGAGTAGTTGCAAGGGCAACAGTCTGGATGATTGACTGATCTGGCCTTGTAACAATAACCAAAACGGCCTTGCTGTGCCGGTACTGCAAACAGCTGAAAGCAAGGGGAAACTACAGCCGTAATTTTTCCCGAGGGCATGCAGCTTTACTGTATGATTAAATGATGATGGCGTCCTCTTGGGTAAAATATTCCGGAAGTAAAACAGTCTCCCAATCGGATCTCCGGGCGGGGACTACTCAAGAGGATGTCGTTATCAGGAGAAAGAAATCTGGCGTTCTACGGATCGGAGCGTGGAATGTCAGATCCCTTAATCGGGCTGGTAGGTTAGAAAATTTAAAAAGGGAAATGGATAGGTTGAAGTTAGATATAGTGGGAATTAGTGAAGTTCGGTGGCAGGAGGAACAAGACTTCTGGTCAGGTGACTACAGGGTTATAAACACAAAATCAAATTGGGGTAATGCTGGAGTAAGTATAATAATGAATAGGAAAATAGGAATGCGGGTAAGCTACTACAAACAGCATAGTGAACGCATTATTGTGGCCAAGATAGATACGAAGCCCACACCTACTACAGTAGTACAAGTTTATATGCCAACTGGCTCTGCAGATGACGAAGAAACTGAAGAAATGTATGATGAGATAAAAAATATTATTCAGATTGTGAGGGAGACGAAAATTTAATAGTCATGGGTGACTGGAATTCGAGTGTAGGAAAAGGGAGAGAAGGAAACATAGTAGGTGAATATGGATTGGGGCTAAGAAATGAAAGAGGAAGCCGCCTGGTAGAATTTTGCACAGAGCACAACATAATCATAACTAACACTTGGTTTAAGAATCATGAAAGAAGGTTATATTCATGGAAGACCCCTGGAGATACTAAAAGGTATCAGATAGATTATATAATGGTAAGACAGAGATTTAGGAACCAGGTTTTAAATTGTAAGATATTTCCAGGGGCAGATGTGGACTCTGACCACAATCTATTGGTTATGACCTGTAGATTAAAGCTGAAGAAACTGCAAAAAGGTGGGAATTTAAGGAGATGGGACCTGGATAAACTGAAAGAACAAGAGGTTGTACAGAGTTTCAGGGAGAGCATAAGGGAACAATTGACAGGAATGGGGGAAAGAAATACAGTAGAAGAAGAATGGGTAGCTTTGAGGGATGAAGTAGCGAAGGCAGCAGAGGATCAAGTAGGTAAATAGACGAGGGCTAATAGAAATCCGTGGGTAACAGAAGAAATATTGAATTTAATTGATGAAAGGAGAAAATATAAAAATGCAGTAACTGAAGCAGGCAAAAAGGAATAGAAACGTCTCAAAAATGAGATCGACAGGAAGTGAAAATGGCTTAGCAGGGATGGCTAGAGGACAAATGTAAGGATGTAGAGGCCTATCTCACTAGGGGTAAGATAGATACTGCCTACAGGAAAATTAAAGAGACCTTTGGAGATAAGAGAACGACTTGTTTGAATATCAAGAGCTCAGATGGAAACTCAGTTCTAAGCAAAGAAGGGAAAGCAGAAAGGTGGAAGGAGTATATACAAGGGCGATGTACTTGAGGACAGTATTATGGAAATGGAAGAGGATGTAGATGAAGATGAAATGGGAGATATGATACTGCGTGAAGAGTTTGACAGAGCACTGAAAGATCTGAGTCGAAACATGGCCCTCGGAGTATACAACATTCCATTGGAATTACTGACGGCCTTGGGAGAGCCAGTCCTAACAAAACTCTACCATCTGATGAGCAAGATGTATGAAACAGGCGAAATACCCTCAGACTTCAAGAAGAATTTAACAATTCCAATTCCAAAGAAAGCAGGTGTTGACAGATGTGAAAATTATCGAACTATCAGTTTAATAAGTCACAGCTGCAAAATACTAACACGAATTATTTACAGACGAATGGAAAAACTAGTAGAAGCCAACCTCGGGGAAGATCAGTTTGGATTCCGTAGAAACACTGGAACACGTAAGGCAATACTGACCTTACGACTTATCTTAGAAGAAAGATTAAGGAAAGGCAACCCTACGTTTCTAGCATTTGTAGACTTAGAGAAAGCTTTTGACAATGCTGACTGGAATACTCTCTTTCAAATTCTAAAGGTGGCAGGGGTAAAATACAGGGAGCGAAAGGCTATTTACATTATGTACAGAAAGCAGATGGCAGTTATAAGAGTCGAGGGGCATGAAAGGGAAGCACTGGTTGGGAAGGGAGTGAGACAGGGTTGTAGCCTCTCCCCGATGTTGTTCAATCTGTATATTGAGCAAGCAGTAAAGGAAACAAAAGAAAAATTCGGAGTGGGTATTAAAATTCATGGAGAAGAAATAAAAACTTTGAGGTTCGCCGATGACATTGTAATTCTGTCAGATACAGCAAGGGACTTGGATGAGCAGTTGAATGGAATGGACAGTGTCTTGAAAGGAGGATATAAGATGAACATCAACAAAAGCAAAACAAGGATAATGGAATGTAGTCTAATTAAGTCGGGTGATGCTGAGGGAATTAGATTAGGAAATGAGGCACTTAAAGTAGTAAAGGAGTTTTGCTATTCGGGGAGCAAAATAACTGATGATGGTCGAAGTAGAGAGGATATAAAATGTAGGCTGGCAATGGCAAGGAAAGCGTTTCTGAAGAAGACAAATTTGTTAACATCCAGTATTGATTTAAGTGTCAGGAAGTCATTTCTGAAAGTATTCGTATGGAATGTAGCCATGTATGGAAGTTAAACATGGACGATAAATAGTTTGGACAAGAAGAGAATAGAAGCTTTCGAAATGTGGTGCTACAGAAGAATGCTGAAAATTAGATGGGTAGATCACATAACTAATGTGGAAGTATTGAATAGGATTGGGGAGAAGAGAAGTTTGTGGCACAACTTGACCAGAAGAAGGGATCGGTTGGTAGGACATGTTCTGAGGCATCAAGGGATCACCAATTTAGTATTGGAGGGCAGCGTGGAGGGTAAAAATCGTAGAGGGAGACCAAGAGATGAATACACTAAGCAGATTCAGAAGGATGTAGGTTGCAGTAGGTACTGGGAGATGAAAAAGCTTGCACAGGATAGAGTAGCATGGAGAGCTGCATCAAACCAGTCTCAGGACTGAAGACCACAACAACAACATGCTTTACTGCTTGTTCGGTGTATATGTTGAATGACATCGAGTGTAGGGTACCCAAATGTCTCACTCCCATCTTCCCACTGCACAACTAGAAATCCAGCAAATGGAGTAGCAGAATTTATGTGCTTCATCAAGATTTGTTCTTTGATGTGGTGGGTCTGTGAAGTACATGTCCAGCTCCTATACTCCTCTCTTCTTTTTACCGGAGGACCGCAGAATTCATATTTCAGTGCATATACGGCAAAAATTAAACGTTCATTTAGGACAACATGGATTCCCAAGGATTAACGTGTTACCAGTTGTGGAGGAACAAACAGGAATGAGCGTCTCTCCTATTTCCGAACATTAAATGTTGTTTTTGTAACTTCCACTTGAGCAGACTACATTGAGATAACTATTTCTAGATCGAAATGTAAGCCAGTTCCGTTCGAACCCACTAGCGAGAACACATAGAAAGGCGTTTGGAGATGCAGTAATGGGAAATGTCGTAAGAGTGTATTGTAGAATTGGAGAAGTATGAAGAAGGAAAACTATTGTATCCATTTCATGACTTTACGCCTCTTACCTTCAGATATCATTACTAAATGACCAATGGTGGCCACAGGAAAGTTGCTACCTCCCATTATCTCTGCACAAATAGCTTTTCATCTAACTAAAATTTGAGGCGTTTATGTAAAAGTTCGATTACAGAAACTAATCTGTTCTGGGTCGCCTGACTCAAATGCTTTAACATTGTCATCGTCCATGTCAACAGAAGGTGCAGTGTAGGTGATGTCTCCAGTTACAATTCCTTGGACGTCGCTTTGAAGAGCTACAAAAACCCCTATTTTTAAAAGCAATAAAATAAACGATTGCGTATAAGAATTACAGTAATGGAATAGCAAACATTACGTGAAAAGTTCTTTCATCAGCGTGATATCAGTTCCTTCATATCGAAGTATTTCTCCCTTCGCAGAGAGCTTCTCGCAAAAAGACATTCTAACATTATCAGCTGCTTATTCCAGCGACTATCGTTAAACTGGCTCATTTATCTGACAAGATCATTCAGAAGAACACTTTTCTTTACGTAAGTGCCGCGTGCTTTCGCCGCAATCAAAAGACCATGAACTTATGGACAATTGACGCATATATACCCTGCAATACAATTACTTCGTAGCTCTGTATTTGACGTATGGCAGGAACAATTCAATCGTTAATATATCGCGCAGTGCAACGACAATCTTGGTACCTTTATCAGTCACGTGCTGCATGTCTTTCAAAGTACTGTGGTGGATACCAAGAGACATAAATCGTACAAACAGTTCTCTTAGAATGTTACCGCCCGTTTATGGTTCATCTGAAAACTGAGTTGTAAACAAAATGCGAGATCAGAGAGTGCAGTCTATAAAACTGGTGACAGTACATGTCAGATAATTGTTTCTTCTCTCGCTGGATGTCCACATTTCTGTAGTTGCTGAGTATTCACCTTCTGTTATATCAGCAGTTACCTCAGGGATAATTATATGTCCTAGGCTTTTAGCACTTTTTGCCATGTACCTCAACACAGTTGTGGGGTGATATACAGTGGCCTTTGCAGTGTCAACTAACGTCTGAACGAGATCCATAAGACCTTCATCTCTCATAGTTCCATACGACCTTACATCTCGTGCACACATAGCCATGCATTTATCGACAGTTATCTCCAGGGCAGGTTTAGGAAGTCGTTTCTCCTCCGCATAAGACCCTTGTTTATTATATACAAATGGATTGGGAGAAATGTGCGAAGTGCCATTTGGCCCTTCAGCATGAGAGTAAATTCCATCGAACTGCGAAATGAACGCTTTTCCTAACGGAATCCACAATAGGCTTTAACACGGTCCAAACTGAACTTTTAAGATTGGCTTTAGACTGTGTGGTTCTCTGCTCACCAGTTGTTAGTTTTTCTTTTACATCCCTTTTTCTTGATGTGCTCCTTCTTCTGGAAACCATATTGGTAATTTGCAGAAATCATGTCAGAAACAAGATCCGTTAGTACTGATGTGAGTATAGCTGCTCTGACGGAGCAAGTCTCAAAATTCTTAGAAGAGAATGCGCAGCATAAGTTACGTCATGTAGAATTAATGACGCAAATGGAGACCTTGCGTTCGGCGCAAGAGTCGCAAACGGGTTCAAGTGAGTGCAAGTCAGTAGCAATGTCCAACCTTGCAATATATCCTTCAGTAGCTAACCTGATCACGCCTTTCTCGGGTAAAACAACAGAGGATGTCACAGCGTTCATTAATGATGTTTTGGCAACAGCTGCAATGAGCAATTGGTCGGACGTAACTACGTTACGTATATCAAATTTTCGACTTGCATGGGAAGCCAAGACGTTCGTGATGTACCATGAGACGCAGACGCTTAGTAAGGCGAGCACGTTTGAAGAATTGGCAGATGGGTTACGACAAAGATATCGTAAGCAGAATAGTGCAAGATTGTTTAGGGAGAAGTTAGGTAATTTGACACAGAAGGTCAATGAGACAGTGGAGTCTTTTTCAGATAGGATACGGAAAATTAATTCGCAGACCTATGAATTATCGGGTAATTCTGATGCGGATTATGTATTACTATGAGAGGCAGAAAACAGGGCCCTCGATGTATTCCTCAGGGGAATTCCTGCAGGATTTTCTTGTAGGGTTAGGATGGAGAATCCTGGGGATATAGCTGCAGCACTGCGTATTGCAACGCATCTGCAGGAGATAGACATTGCAACAAGGGTTCGCAATGATAAACGCATCTTTGCGTCGGAGAGGAATTGTTATCGTTGTGGGAGGAAAGGTCACATGAGGGCTCAATGCAGACAGCCGCAGTGCTATGTTTGTAAACATTACTGTCACAAGGCGAATGAGTGTCGTAGTAAGCAGAATGGTAACGGAATAAACAGGAAAAAGCGTTAAACGGGAACGGGAGTGTTTCGTCCATCGGAAGACATTCCCGGTAAGCAGAAGTACGGTGAAAACTAGTACAGCGACGGATTGTTGCTTGATGGTTGTTGTAAGGAATAACAGATGTAAGTTTTAGATTGATACAGGGGCACATGCATCTGTTGCTAGTCTAGACCTCGTGGGTAGGAGAAGACTAGATACTCCTAGGTATAGATTACGTGGAATAGGGAATAATGAGTTGCAATCATTGGGTACAACACAGCTGGTTTTTAAGATTGGAACTGTAGAGTTCGGAAAGCATATGGAAGTGTTGCCAACTGTGGGACAAGGGTATTCTGTGATTCTCGGACTGGACTTCCTCGATAAACACCATGCCAAAATTAATCTTTCACAGCGTACAGTTGAACTTAGTGGATACTTGTTTTGAATTGGTACAACAGCTGTAAATGTTTCTACGTCGCGAGGTGCATCCGTTGCTAAGATATCACCAATTGAGCCGCGTACAAGGGCATTAAGGATGATTACGCATGTCAAAGTGCCTTTGGGTACAGGGAAGTTAGTTTGGTTGTCAGTATGTACCGATGTACCACAGCAGAGACTATGTGTGGTGGAGCCACTGCAGAGCAATGAAGCATTGGATAAAATGCATTGTTTAATTAGGAGGAGAGTTGCGCACGTAACGGATATAAATGAGGAACTGATGATTCCGGTCAGTGTAGATAATTTTTGGGCACATGAAGTGGATCTCTCAAAGGGTTTAGTGGTAGCAAGTTTGGAAATACTCGATGATGAGGATATAGGTGAATCCCAAGGTGATTATAACGTCAAGCAAACCGTCAAGGCATCTGTACTACGTGATAAGATTCGTCATTTGGAGAATGGTGATCGGAGAGCTATGGAAGCTTTGTTATTAGAGTATTTAGATTTGTTTACTTTGGAAGGTCCATTAACAGCAACTCCTATTACACAGCACCATACACCGACTGGCGATAGTCCGCCGGTCAATAGAAAACTATACAGGATAGCGAAACACCTACAACCACTAGTGGAAGAATTTATTAATCAACAGTTAAGGGACGGTATTACAGAGAACAGTGAAAGCCCGTGGTCTGCCAACATAGTGGTAGTTCCTAAAAAGTCATTGGACGGTACTACGAAGTATAGGTCTTTTTGTGACTATCGTTTTTTGAACACACGAACTATAACAGATGCGTATCCAATACCGAACATCACGGAAACATTGGACAACCTAGGTCGGTGTAACTATTTTTCGACGCTAGATCTAGAGAGTGGGTACCCTCAGATAGAAGTAAGTCCCAAGGATAGACCGAAGACGACCTTTACAACAAGCCTTGGTTACTTTCAGTGTCACATAATGCCATTGGGTTGAAAAACACTCCTGCTACTTTCCAGCCTCTGTTAGATGGTGTGCTTCGAGGACTGAAACCGAAGATTGCTATGGTATACCTCGATGATATTGTTACTTTTTCGCGTAATATAGAAGAGCATGTGGAACGACTGAACGAAGTATTTAGTAGGCTAAGAGAGGCAAATCTTACGCTTAATGTAAAGAAATGTCAGTTTTTCCCAGACGCAAGTGACTTATCTTGGGCATTTTATCAGTCAGGATGAGGTAAGAACGGATCCTCGTCTAACGTCGGCTGTGCGTGGTTTCCCAGTACCACAGACCATTAGACAAGTTCAGCAATATGTCGGTTTATGTAATTACTACAGACGATATGTAAAGGGGTTCGCGGAAATTGCACATCCATTAACGAGATTGTTAAAGAAAGGTGTTAAGTTTAAATGGAGAGCACAGTGTCAGGAGGCATTCGAGAAACTCAGATACTAATGGCAGACCCAGTGCTGATACTTCCTGATTTCGAACAAGAGTTCATACTATCTTGTGATGCCAGTAATATTCCTGTAGGTTTTATTCTTCCTCAGAAGGTTAATGGACAGGATCATCCAGTGACTTATGCTTCCAGGCAACTGAATAAGGCAGAGAAGACTTATTCAACTACAGAGAAAGAAATGTTAGCAGTGATTTACGTTATCTCGTATTTTCGCTGTTGTTTATAAGGGCGTAAGTTCAAGGCGATTACAGATCACGCAGCATTGAAGTGGTTGTTGGGGTTGAAAGGTTCTTCAAGTCGTTTAACTAGATGGGCACTGAAACTAAGTGAATTTGACTACGAGGTAATTCACAAACCAGGGGTAAAACATACGAATGCAGATGCACTTAGTAGAAAAACAGCAGCTGTACAAGTTGTGGGCAAAAGTGAGAAGGAGTGGATAAAGGCGCAAACTACTGACAGAGAGTGTCAATTGTTCGAACGCATCAGCAGTTTGAAATGCAGGATGGGTTGCTTTGCAGGAAGACAAAGTGCGGACTACGCGTCGTAGTACCGGAGTCGCTGAGGAAAGAAGTGTTGAAACAAGGGTACGACTATGTATTGTCGGGTCATGGTGGTAAAAGAACGACTGATAGACGAGTAGCTGAAAGGTTTTGGTGGAAGACACGTCGCAATGATGTAGAGCAGTATGTGCAGAGAGCAGATTTAAGTCATCAGAATACTACCTGAAGCGGATCGTCCGTTCGCATTCATTGGATTAGAGGTAATCGGAGCATTTAACAAGACCCAAGCGGGTAATCGATACGTATTAACAATATTAGATCATTTTTACCGATACCTGGTAATGGTAGCTATTCCAGATCAGAAGACAAGCACTGTTGCAGAAGCCTTAGTAAATAATTGGTTACTGATGTATGCTGTGCCTGATACTATAATTACAGATCAGGGTAGTAGCTTTATGTCAGAGCTGATGATGCCGTTTATTGAAAGTTAAGAAATTGCTGTCAAGCCCATTTCATCCTCAGTCGAATGGACAAACAGAATGGGTTCATAGGACGTTAGTTAAGATGATTACTCATTACGTAAATTCAGAACACGCGGATTGGGACGTGTATTTAAATCTGTTGACAGGCGCATATAACGCGAAAGTTCATACAGGAACGGGGCTCTCTCCGGGAAAAATTAATTATTATCACCGTTATATACCACACGCCTCTTCCATTTCAACTCCGCTTCATCGCTTACGCTGTAAAGGTGTTCCGTTCGTCTGGACGACGGAATGCGAAAGCGCCTTTCGCCAGTTGAAATCGGCGTTGCTTTCCAATACTTGCCTTACGCCATTCGATCCCCGGAAGCCCCTTTTGTTGATGGTGGATTCATCGGATTTCGGGATCGGTGCTGTGCTTGCACACAAAGATACACTCCTGGAAATTGAAATAAGAACACCGTGAATTCATTGTCCCAGGAAGGGGAAACTTTATTGACACATTCCTGGGGTCAGATACATCACATGATCACACTGACAGAACCACAGGCACATAGACACAGGCAACAGAGCATGCACAATGTCGGCACTAGTACAGTGTATATCCACCTTTCGCAGCAATGCAGGCTGCTATTCTCCCATGGAGACGATCGTAGAGATGCTGGATGTAGTCCTGTGGAACGGCTTGCCATGCCATTTCCACCTGGCGCCTCAGTTGGACCAGCGTTCGTGCTGGACGTGCAGACCGCGTGAGACGACGCTTCATCCGGTCCCAAACATGCTCAATGGGGGACATATCCGGAGATCTTGCTGCCAGGGTAGTTGACTTACACTTTCTAGAGCACGTTGGGTGGCACGGGATACATGCGGACGTGCATTGTCCTGTTGGAACAGCAAGTTCCCTTGCCGGTCTAAGAATGGTAGAACGATGGGTTCGATGACGGTTTGGATGTACCGTGCACTATTCAGTGTCCCCTCGACGATCACCAGTGGTGTACGCCCAGTGTAGGAGATCGCTCCCCACACCATGATGCCGGGTGTTGGCCCTGTGTGCCTCGGTCGTATGCAGTCCTGATTGTGGCGCTCACCTGCACGGCGCCAAACACGCATACGACCATCATTGGCACCAAGGCAGAAGCGACTCTCATCGCTGAAGACGACACGTCTCCATTCGTCCCTCCATTCACGCCTGTCGCGACACCACTGGAGGCGGGCTGCACGATGTTGGGGCGTGAGTGGAAGA
The DNA here is from genome assembly GCF_023864345.2 of Schistocerca serialis cubense. Lineage (NCBI taxonomy): Eukaryota > Metazoa > Arthropoda > Insecta > Orthoptera > Acrididae > Schistocerca > Schistocerca serialis. Next base: position 551,472,503 of record NC_064640.1, on the reverse strand, counting down.
TGGCCTAACGGTGTGCGGGACCGTAGCCCAGCTTCAAGGAGACGGTTGCGAATGGTGCTCGCCGATACCCCAGGAGCAACAGTGTCCCTAATTTGCTGGGAAGTGGCGGTGCGGTCCCCTACGGCACTGCGTAGGATCCTACGGTCTTGGCGTGCATCCGTGCGTCGCTGCAGTCCGGTCCCAGGTCGACGGGCACGTGCACCTTCCGCCGACCACTGGCGACAACATCGATGTACTGTGGAGACCTCACGCCCCACGTGTTGAGCAATTCAGCGGTACGTCCACCCGGCCTCCCGCATGCCCACTATACGCCCTCGCTCAAAGTCCGTCAACTGCACATACGGTTCACGTCCACGCTGTCGCGGCATGCTACCAGTGTTAAAGACTGCGATGGAGCTCCGTATGTCACGGCAAACTGGCTGACACTGACGGCGGCGGTGCACAAATGCTGCGCAGCTAGCGCCATTCGACGGCCAACACCGCGGTTCCTGGTGTGTCCGCTGTGCCGTGCGTGTGATCATTGCTTGTACAGCCCTCTCACAGTGTCTGGAGCAAGTATGGTGGGTCTGACACACCGGTGTCAATGTGTTCTTTTTTCCATTTCCAGGAGTGTAGATCACACGATCGCCCTATTGCCTTTGCGTCCAAATTGCTCTTGTGTGCGCAGAGAACTTATTCACAGATCGAGAAAGAAGCATTGGCTCTCGTATTTGGTGTTACATAGTTTCATGATTTCTTGTATGGTCGTCACTTTCCCATCATCACAGACCACAAACCTTTGACATCGCTTTTTCATCCGAACAAGCCTGTACCTCCACGTACAGCGCAGAAATTCATTCGCTGGTCTATTTTCCTCTCTCAGTACCACTACGATATCTTGTATCGGTCCACTGCTAAGCACGGAAACGCCGATGCGTTGTCCCGTTTGCCCATAGCTGAGGATAGAGCACTCGATTCCTCTGAACTTGCTTGCATGTTCATTGATTCGGAAACCGATGACGTGGTCGAATCGTTTAAGATGATTTTCGTCGTGTAGCTACAGCCACAGCTGCCGACCCTGTCCTTGCTACCATTCTGCGTTTTGTTGCTACGCAATGGCCCTTGCCAAAGTCATGGATCGGGGACCCATTGGTTCGCCGATTTTTTGCTCACAATGAGAGACTTTTTGTTCGACGTGGTGTTTTGCTGTTGCGTTCTGATAATGATCAGTCCAGGGTCGTGGTCCCGCGTTCATTACAGTCCTCTGTCTTACAGCTTCTCCACCAAGGACATGGGGTATAGTGAGATCGAAACAAATTGCTCGTCAGCACTGTACTTGGTTCGGAATCGAAGCCACGATTACTTGTATGTGCTCTTCTTGCATGGTGTGTGCCGAACAACAATTAGCCCCACTGCGGAAATTCTTTGCATGGCCAAAAGCCACTTCCCCTTGGCAACGCTTACGCATCGATTTTGCTGGTCCATTCCGGAATGCTCGATGGTTGGTTGTGGTTGATTCAATCAGTCATTTTCCTTTTGTTGTCCGGATGTCTTCCACGACGCCATCTGCCACCATCCAAGCGTTATCTGCTATCTTTTGCATTGAAGGTCTTCCACAAACTATTGTTTCCGACAATGGCCCACAATTCATGTCCGCAGAATTTCAGTCATTCTGCAAAGCCAATGGTGTTCAACATCTGACGTCCACGCCGTTTTCGCCACAGTCAAACGGTGCCACTGAACGAGTGGTCAGGACTTTGAAGTCACAGATGTTGAAGTTAAAAGAGTCGCATTCTCGGGAGGACGCGTTATTGCTCTTTTTGTCCTCGTATCGCTCTCAGCCCCGACATGGTCGCTCGCCGGCTGAGTTGCTCCACGGTCGTCGTCATCGAACCTTGATGTCTTTGCTACATCTGCCGCATCAGGTTCCTGTGCAACGGCAGACACCTGTTTTCCTCCAGGCGACGTTGTCTACTATCGTCAGTACCGAGGTTCACGGCGTTGGATCAAACGGCGCATTCTTCGCTGCCTCGGTCGCATTATGTATCTGGTTTTGGGGGCCTCTGGTGAGGTGCGCCGGCATCTCAATCAGCCGCGCCTCTGTCGTCGCACGGGATCTGCTGCTCCCCGTCTGCTTTCAGCGGCGGTGCCGTCCGGTCAGCGCCCTGGGGACCCATCTACTGGCTCGCTTCAGCCCCAGGTGTTACCGACGCTGCATTCCATTTTGCCCCATGGCGACGCGCTGCCGCCACCGCCGCCGCCGCCTGTTCTCCCGCCGGCGACGCCCGCAGTGGACGCGTCGCTGCAACCACCGGGCGCCTCCCTGGGTCACGCACTGGCGATCGCTTCCCGTGACCAGTTGTCCTCCGACATGGAACTCTTGCCTGCTCAAGACCATATGTCGTCTTCCCCGGCCCGATGGAGGTCGACCTTTCGGCCCCTCCTGTCTCTCTGCGGGCGCATACACCGCATGTTGGCGTGCACCCTGGAGCAGGTTTTCAGGCGTTTCCTAGCTCCCCGCGGTCCGAATGGCAGGATGCGGGTGGCACAGCCGCGCCTGTTGTTAGCCTCCCCACCTCGTCGCATGCGTCAACATGGGGCCCTCCCCACGGCGGGCGGAAGCCTTATGCCACCACCGTACGCCGATTTGCGGGGGAGGAATGTGGTGTCACCGCCAGACACCACACTTGCTAGGTGGTAGCCTTTAAATCGGCCGCGGTCCGTTAGTATACGTCGGACCCGCGTGTCGCCACTATCAGTGATTGCAGACCGAGCACCGCCACACGGCAGGTCTAGAGAGACTTCCTAGCACTCGCCCCAGTTGTACAATCGACTTTGCTAGCGATGGTTCACTGACAAAATACGCTCTCATTTGCCGAGACGATTGTTCAGCATAGCCTTCAGCTACGTCATTTGCTACGACCTAGCAAGGCGCCTTATCAGTTACTGTTGATATTGTGAATCATGTACAGTCCACACCTACGTTCACCATTAATGGATTAAAGTTAAGTATTCCAACAGCTACGTCCTTTTTTTCTAAATTCTAATTTCCTTGTGCTGTTCCAGACCTCACGCCAGCCTGCGTGAGCTAAAACGCGTGGCTTTCGGCCTCCTCTAGTAACCCGATGATGGCTCTCCTGCCAACCAAAACACTGACAACTGGAGGGGTCACCGCTGGGCCATCCAGTGCACCATAGGGGACTTGGACCACCGGGGCGCCTACAGTATTCAGTTAATATTGTGATATAGCAAAACCATTTCGAAGAGCAGTACCGAGTGATTTTCACCTTTTCCTGCTCCTACTCACTTCCTTCATTCGGCCAACCTTTCACATTACAGGAGCAGACCCACCTGCCGCCTTCAGGGCGGGATACAAAACTTCTCGACGAACTGCGATTAAAATTTTTTTTCCCTCTCCTCTCATTTCGTTTTTTCCTCAGTACTGCTTTAGCCTTTTTGTGATATCCCCGTCTGGCAGAGTGACTGTATGTTAGTGTTCCCACCATTCGCTATAAGAATTTCATTTGTGTAAACCACGGCTTCGCCACAGGAACAGGCTTCACTGTCCCATCTTGTACGTTTTCAGGCTCAGCAAACTGCGCAGCTGCTTGCTGCCATAAATGGACTGGTCACACTACAAACTGCAGCTACTTCAGTGCCTCCGACGCCACCGCCTGTACCGACGCCGTGGCCAACGGCGCCGCTATTTCGTGCCTTTAACCCTGACGTTGAAAGTTGGCCAGAATACATCACACAACTCGAGGCACACTTCGCAGCTTACAACATACCAGGTACAGAGCGGCTTACTTTTTTCAATGTCAACGCGGGTTTAGTGTCGGACTGTGTGCCCGTGAAATTGTTTCCCACCCCCCACCCCCCACTTTCGTGATAGTGTAAATGTGGTAGCTGCACGCTACAAATTCTTTCGCCTCCAGCGTGGCTCTACTCGGTCGAATAAAGCTTGGATAGTGGGCCTTCGGAGATTAACTTCTGATTGTGACTTCCATGGCTCATGTGGACGCCCATGTGCGGATGAAATGATTAGAGGCGCTATTGCGCAGAATGTAGCGGATCACATTGCAGGAAGTAGACTTGCTAGACAGGCAAGATACATTAGACATGGCTACTTCCACGTTCCCCCGGGTGTGTGTACTGCTAGCGCGGCACAACACGTGCCCTCCCACCCGCCAGCACGGCCAGCCATGCCGCGCCACTCGCGCGTAAGTATACAAATTTCAAACCAGGTACCCACTAAGAAACTGAAATCATGTCCGAACTGCTGTCGTGCCCACCCACGGGACCGTTACCAATCCCCCCAAGCTCTGTGTTATTTTTGTAATAAGAAAGGACATGTGCAAGCTGTGTGTAGTAAGACAAACTCTAATTTATCAATTGCCTCCCGTTCGTGTGACTCACGTGGGCGTCACCGCAACGGCAACCGCCATAATCATGATTCACATCAGCCTATGGATGTTAATGCCATTTAATCAAAGCCTTCTGCTTCACATGCTTCGACAGATCGTCGTGTGAATCTAGTTTTGCCAGACACTTCCTGTCGCATTCAGCGCGATGCGAGGAAACTTTTTGTGACGGCTCACTAGTGTTCGTTCTGTTCGCATGCAGCTGGACACTGGTGCATCAGTTTCTTTACTGAACAAATCGACGTATGACTTACATTACTCACTCCCGCTTTATCGTTCACATTCCACGCTGGTTGCACTTACTGGACAGGAAATCTCAGTGCTTGGCGTGTGTAGTTTGCTAGCCACATATGGTGCCACGACCGCTACACTGTCTTTCCGTGTGCTCTACTCTAGTGATTCTACGAACATTTTCGGCATGGGCGCATTTGAACTTTTTGGCCTCGCTATTCAGGAAAATGTACTTTGCATCAAGGCTATTGACCATGCAGACAATGTTGCCGCACTAAGCGATGATTTTGCTGAACCCTTTTCTGATGGTCTACGATTTGCCACAGATTTTTTAGCCCATGTTGCAGTTAAAGGCAATGAAATGCCTATTTTCCGGGATGGACGCCCGGTACTGCACGCCTTCGCGACGCCGTAGCTCCTGAACTTAAGCATTTGCAAGACATTGGTGTCATTGAACCTGTTTCTGCTTCACCATGGGCTACGCCTATAGTGTGTCTGAAGAAACCAAACGGTTCTCTCCGTATTTGTGCTGACTTTAAGTCTACAGTAAACCCCCAGACAGTGGTAACTACATTTCCCTTACTGCATGCTGAAGACATTTTTGATAAGATTCATGCGGGAAAATTCTTTCCACGATTGACTTGCGGGACACATACTTTCAGATTCCGCTCGACGAACAGTCGCAGCGCTATTTTGTGATCAACACCCACAGTGGATTGTTCAAGTTTCGCCGCCTTCCGTTCGGTTGTGCTTCAGCTCCAGCTATTTTTCGGTCTTATTTGCAGCAGTTGTGGACCACTGTCCCTGGTTGCTCAAATTATCTGGACGATATAGTGGCATGAGGTCGCATCCCTGACGAACATTTGCAGAATTTGCGTGCCTTATTTATTGTACTTTTGCAGGCAGGACAAAAGTGTAACAGAGGTAAGTGCAATTTTTTTGAAAGTGATATTCAGTATTTAGAACATATGATTAACGAACAGGGTATCATCCCCTTGCCCTCACATCTCAGTGCAACTAGAGACTTGCCAGCACCCAGGAACTTGAAAGAACTTCAGTCTGTGCTGGGCAAAATTTCATATTATATTCGGTTTATACCAAATGCAGCGGAGATTGCAGCGCCTTTGCATCACCTTCGGCGTAAGAACGTTCCTTTTGTTTGGTCTTCGGAATGTGACGCTGTTTTCTACAAGCTCAAATATGCTTTGTTGAGTGACCGCTATTTGATTCCTTTCGATCCCTCCAAACCTGTTGTTTTGGCTATGGATGCATCTTCTCACAGCATCAGAGCAGTTTTCTCACACCGCATTAAATTTGTCGATCGCCCGATAGCTTTTGCGTCTAAGTTGCTCAATTGTGCCAAGCAAAACTATTCTCAAATCGAGAAAGAAGTTTTAGCTATTATCTATGTTGTGAAAAAGTTTCATGATTATTTTGTACGGTCCCAAGCTCTATTTGGTCACCGACCATAAGCCTTTGACGTTGTTGCTCCACCTATCAAAGCCAGTTCTGGCCCGTACTGCACAAAAGTTGCTACGTTGGTCTTTGTTTTTCTCTAGCTACAATTACGAAATTTAGTTTCAGCCCACAGCCCAGCATGGCAATGCTGATGCTTTGTCTCGTCTGCCTATTGGTCCTGACGAAGTGTTTGATTCTTCCGAATTGTCATGCATGTTTATTGATTCACAAGATAAGGAATTAGCTGATAGTTTTGCAGTGAATTTTCGTCGGATTGCTTCCGCGCCAGCCACCTATGCTTCTCTGCAGATTCTTTTCCAGTATATCCATAATCAATGGCCTCCATCTGCCATGCAGGTTCGTGATCCACTTGTTCGACGTTACTTTGCGCAAAGGCCCAAACTGTCTATACACCACAGCGTTATCTTGTTACGAACTGACAATGATCAGTCTAATGTGGTTGTACCTCATTCGTTGCAGTCGGAAATTCTCCACTTGCTGCACGCTGGTCATTGGGGTATAGTGCGGATGAAGCAATTAGCGCGTCGTCACTGCACTTGGGTTGTGATTGATAAACATATTGAGAATTTGCTTGCTAACTGTCGCTCTTGCGTGGAGCATCAATCTGCTCACCGCCAGCGCTTCTTTGTGTGGCCGACTCCTACTGCGCCTGGGCAGGGCGTTCATATTGGATTTGCGGGTCATTTCTGGGACACCCGCTGGTTGATAGTCATTGATGCGTACAGCAACTTTCCTTTTGTTGTACCTATGTCTTCTACTACATCTGCCAGTACTATTTGGGGTTTGGCGTCTATTTCCTGCACTGAGGGCTTTCCTGAAGTTATTGTCTCCATCAATGGCCCCCAATTCGTATCGTCAGATTTTGAAGCGTCCTGGGCTGCTAATGGCATTCGCCATCTGACCTCAGCCCTGTTCCACCCCCAGTCAAATGGCAAGGCTGATCATTTAGTGCGTACGTTTAAGTCGCAGATAAGCAAATTGCGCGCCACACACTGTCACAAGCGCACGCTCTGGACTTTCCTTGCTTCATATTGCTCGCAGCCGCTCGGCACCCGTTCCGCAGCGGAATTGCTACACGGCCGCGCCCATCAGTAGCTCCAGCAGCTATTGCACCCGCTGCCGCGCGCTTCGCTATTTCGCCTCGTTGTGGCTTGGCGCCGCATGGTTTAGTGTTCTATCGCGTTTTCTATGGCAGGCAGCGCTGGGAGCAGGGACCCATCCTTCGACAACTTGGCGGCGCCTTATTTGTCATTTCTGGTCCCTACAGCACTGACAAGCGACACCGCAATCAGATCCGTTTGTGCCGTCCTCGGTTTTCTGCTGTTGGTTGTTTTCTGGCAGAATTGGAGGCTTCACGGATTCCGCCGCCTCAGCCCACTACTCCACCGACGGCGCCTCCGCTGCTCGCGCCCCCGCCGCGTTCGCGCATGCCGTTGTCTCCGTCGCCGCTGCCGGTCCAGTCACCTGCACCGGACGGACGCCTCTCGCCGTCGCCACATCCCCGGCTGTCGCCGTCGCCGCGTACCTCCACGGTGCCGGAACCGATGGACGCTGAGGCTGCTGTCACGCCACCGCCGTCGTCGCCCATAGAGGTCGATGCTCTGCCTCCTCATCCGAGCATACCTAGTGGCGGTGCGCGCCCTGGGCAGGTTTTCCACGGGGCGTTTTCCTCGCCAACTCGCGAGCAATTCGGGGCCACGGGTGGACAGCACACCCCGGCAGTACCGCTGTCTGCTGCGCTCCCCTGGGTCCCTCCAACCGTCGTCGAAAGCCCTACTCAACGACGGTATGTCGTTTCAGGGGGGAGGAATGTGGTATCGATAGCTACGATACCACGTCGTAGGTGAAAGTTCTGAAGTTATTATTACAACAGACACCGACGACAGCGCCCTATAGCTAGTGCTGTAGAGGTCTACGAGCTCCGTGACAGATTCTGTCCATTTTGATCAAGAGCAGACGGCCAGAAGACTTTGATTGCTATTGAGACTATGTACTACTTATGATGGGTCTAAGGCTTCATACCTCAGTGAAACGTTATCTATTAAGTTAATATTGTGATATACAAAAACCATTTCTAAGAACAGTACCGTGAGATTTTCATCTTTTTCTGCTCCTACTCACTTCCTTCATTTGGCCAACCTTTCACTTTACAGGAGCATACCCACGTGCTGCCTTCCAGGTGGGACACAAAAGTGATATTGCCATAGCTGTTGCAAAAGACTTTGTTAGTGAGCCAGCTCAGAACCGATCAAACACCATTACCTCAGATGCAGCAATGCCACTGGCAGATTCCCATATTGTGCTCCAGGAAAGGGGCTGGCACTGCCATAACGAAGACAAAAATGGTTCAAATGGCACTGAGCACTATAGGACTAAACATCTGAGGTCATCAGTCCCTTAGAACTTAGAACTACTTAAACCTAACTAACCTAAGGACATCAAACAAATCCATGCCCGAGGCGTGATTCGAACCTGTGACCGTAGCGGTCGCGCGGTTCCAGACTGAAGCGCCTAGAACCGCTCGGCCATTCTGGCCGGCCATAACGAAGACACAGCAAAAAGGCGTTTGTCGGCCAGTTACTACACATTCAATCAACAGACATTTTAGCAGGCCGCGGTGGCCGTGCGGTTCTAGCGCTGCAGTCCGGAACCGCAGGACTGCTGTGGTCGCAGGTTCGAATTCTGCCTCGGGCGTGGGTGTGTGTGATGTCCTTAGGTTAGTTAGGTTTAAGTAGTTCTAAGTTCTAGGGGACTCATGACCGAAGATGTTGACCCCCAAAGTGCTCAGAGCCATGTGAACCATTTGAACAGACTGCTTATGGTCTCCATGGCTCCGAGCTGTTATTTGCAGAGCAAGAAGGCTCTGTCCCAACATAAATTACAATTATATTCAGTCAAAGGTGTCTCAGTCTGATAGCTACTATTTACGAGGAGAGGTGTAAGCGGCTCCTCGAGGCGACATGATGCTACAAGTAGCCACCACGAGATTTGGCCTCCACCAACTGTGGGCCCCTGCTTCAGGTTTTAAGATCAGTGCTGTGGCTCAGCATCTTCCAGCCAGTGGACCACCTTCGGACCAACCAACAGGTGCAAACAGCCTTCCGCCATAGAAGGCAGTCGCTTGAGACCATGGACACTTGTTGCATCAGTTCCTTAACACTCGCTGTCTTCAGCACACGTTATGGAGGATGTTGCACCACAGAATGTTCGAGTTTGTTCTTCAGTAAAATGTAGGACTAATAGTGAAGTATTTATGAGCAGCCATCTATCATCATCCTGACAACAGTCCATCACCTCAATTCAGACCTCCACACGCACATCTACATCTACATGGATACTCTGCAAATCACATTTAAGTGCCTGGCAGAGGGTTCATCGAACCACCTTCACAATTCTCTATTATTCCAATCTCGTATAGCGCGTGGAAAGAATGAACACCTATATCTTTGCATACGATCTCTGATTTCCCTTATATTATCGTGGTGTCTTTTTTCCCTATGTTGGTTGGTGTCAACAAAATGTTTTCGCATTCGTAGGAGAGAGTTGGTGACTGGAATTTCGTGAGAAGATTGCAACACAACGAAAAACGCCTTTCTTTTAATGATTTCCAGCCCAAACCCTGTATCATTTCGGTCACACTCTCTCCCATATTTCGTGATAATTCAAAACGTGCTGCCTTTCTTTGAACTTTTTCGATGTACTCCGTCAGTCCTATCTGGTAAGGATCCCACACTGTGCAGCGGTATTCTAAAAGAGGACAGACAAGCGTAGTATCCTCTCGTAGCGTAGTGTCCTTAGTAGCTTTGTTGCATTTTTAAGTGTCCTGCCAATAAAACGCAGCCTTTCCTTAGCCTTCCCCACAACATTTTCTATGTGCTCTTTCCGATTAGAGTGGTTCGTAATTGTAATACCTAGGTATTTATTTCAATATACGGCTTTTAGATTAGACCGATTTATCGTGTAACCGAAGTTTGAAGAGTTCCTTCGTGCAACAGTGTTCTAACCCGTTTTGTATACCGAGGAGGATCAGCTCCGTTATTTGTTTGTTTATTTGGTATAAATCTCTCAATTTCTGCCGATACTATTTCTTTGAATTTAAGCCACATCTGGCCTACACTCATATTAATAATTTGGAATGAGTGGAGATTGTCTCTCAGGTAGGCGTCAAGTGAATTTCAATCTGCTTTTTTGTATAGGTATATTTTTCGCTCATTTTTCCACGATTTGGGGATTACAATATTCAGTCTCACTACGACCACCCTGTGTTCAGTAATCCTTATATCGGTATTGATGCTCGTTATTAACTCAGGATTATTTGTTGCTAAGAGGTAAAGTGTGTTTTCACAACCGTTTACTATTCGCGTGGGCTCATGAACTAACTGCTCCAAACAATTTTCAGAGAATGCGTTTAGCAAAATTTCGAATGATATTGTACTTGCGGAATTAAACATGTCTTTTCGCCAACATATCGAGGGTAAATTAAAGTCACCACCAACTATTATCGTATGAGTCGGGTACGTGTTTGAAATCAAGCTCAAGTTTTCTTTGAACCTTTCAGCAACTGTATCATCTGAACTGGGAGGCCAGTAAAAGGATCCCATTATTATTTTATTCCGGTTGCTAACAATGACCTCTACCCAGACTAACTCACAGGAAGTATCTACTTCTATTTCGCGACAAGTTTAACTACTTCTGAGAATCTTTTCGGAACACCGCTGGGTTCAAAAACGGCTCTGAGATCTATGGGACTTAACATCAGAGGTTATCAGTCCCTTAGAACTTAGAACTACTTAAACCTAACTAACCTAAGGACATTACACACACACATGCCCGAGGCAGGATTTGAACCTGCGACCGTAGTGGTCTCGCATTTCCAGACTGAAATACCTAGAACGACTCGGCCACCGCGGGCAGCACACCGTTAGGTTCTTCGCAAATATTTCGGCTGAGCTTATATACGACTTTAGCCAGATTTTAGTGCCTATAACGATTTGAGAATCAGTGATTTCTATTAGCTCTTGGAGCTGTGGTACAATCCCAACACAGCTACGACAATTTACAGTTCCTGTATCTACGTTCTTCCTGTGTTCAGCTCTGTACCAGAGGTCCGCAATCGGTCCTGTCGACTATACTGCAAATGGTGATCTCTGCTTTCATCTTGCAAGCAAGACTGGCAGCCTTTACCACTTCTGTTAGCTGCTAGAAACCTGTGAGAATCTCTCCTGATCGCAAGTGACACACATCAATGGTACCGACGTGAGCAACCACCTGCAGTTGGCTCCACCCTGTGCTCTTCGTGGCATCCGGGACGACCTTTTCCACATCTGGAATGACTCCACCCGGTATGCACACGGAATGCACATTGGTTTTCTTACCCTCGTTGTCAGCAAGGCCTTAAGGGACCCCTTAACGCGCCTAACGTTGGAGTTTCCAACTACCAATAATCCCACTTACTGCGATTTCCCGGATCTTGCAGGCTGAGTGGTATCCTCTGAAACAGGACAGGTGACAGCATCCGGCTCAGCAACAGCGTCTGCCACAGACAGCACCTGGAACCAGACAAACCGGGGAGGCCTTACGTGCGGCCTCTTTGGAAGTCTTCTGCCGCATGCTTCGCCCTGGGGCGACCTCTACATTTTGATGTTAGAAGTGTGTGACATTAGAAGTGTGTCACATTACCAGTGACAGAGGAACATTACCAGCCACCCTACCTGGAGACAATGACTCTCGACTACCTGAGGGTTGCAGTTTCGTCGACACACAGCATCAGTGTGCAGTGGGCCGGCCGAGTGGCCTAGCGGCTCTGGGCGGTTCAGTCTGGAGCCGCGCGACCGCTATGGTTGCAGTTTCGAATCCTGCCCCGGGCATGGATGTGTGTGATGTCCGTAGGTTAGTTAGGTTTAAGTAGTTCTAAGTTCTAGGGGACTGATGACCTCAGAAGTTAAGTGCCATAGTGCTCAGAGCCTTTTGAAGCCAAGTATGCAGTGAGTAAGTGCACCAACTGTTCTATTTTACCCCCTGCGAGTATCATGTCGAGTCAGTGCACCTTTTAGCAGCTTGCAAGGTCTGTTTTCATGTGTGACATGTGTCAAGTAAACTCAGACTGTGTTCTGTGGTAGTGTAAATATGAACGTTATTTTTCCCTATCATCAATGTGTGTGGCTCATTGTCTGGAAAGATATAAGGTGTTAACCATGCGTTGCCTCTTCGGAGGGGATGATGAGTTTTGCTTAGAAGTCGGAATTTTGTGGTAGTTTACGCCGTTTTGAATGGGGAATGTATTTCATTTCGTTAATAAATCTGGTTCACAACGATTAAGCAAGGAACGTTGTGGTCATGTGTAGATGCTCAAACGGAGACGTTAAGTTACAGTAAGTGTTAGAATGGAATTAGAATAAGTGTCCCTGTCGTCGTACTGTTTTGTTCTCCTCGTTTGTTGTTTGCGTAATTAGTGAGGTATACCCTAGCGGAGAGCTTGCGAATTTCTGCAGCCTGGACCAGATGTGCAGTGAAGTGCATGTGCCGATGATCTTTGTGTCATGCAGAGTGCAACTGCCAACAGTAATTTTGCTGTAGATATTTTGGAGGTTGCACAGAAAGCTATCAGTAAGGCTGATTGTAACGCAGATGTTGCGGGTACTGAAATGGTACAGACACATTTAGTACTTCCGAAGGCAGCAGATTCGGCAACATCTGTGATAGCCCTGCCTCCTCAGAACGTGGGAGGAGAAGAAAGATAAAATGTGTTTGTAAGCTTAATGATCGGGTCGACAAGGCGTCTGCCAGTGGATCAGGAGATTGACGAAAGTGACAACACTTGCAGTGTAATGCGTGATGCAGTCAAAGGCTGCTGATGAATCCAAGGGCTAGACTTTCTCATCATGCATCATGCCGAAACTGACTTTCGATGACACGCGGTGGAACTCAGGGGTATAATGTTCAAGCTGGGGGAAGCTGTCACCAGTGAAATACTGCTGCAAGGTTCGTTTATCGTGATAGGACAAATGAGGGCAAAATCACTAATACTTAATTTGCATGATCTAGTGCCGCAAAGCACTGGGAAGCTGCTTTAGGTGACAGAAGGTGCTGCTAACTTATACGATTCTGCACTTCGGCTATGGGTAGGGAATCGTTGTTGGCTACGCAGTGCTCAGTGATTGAGAGTATTTCTCCAGTCAATACACATGTTGAGACGTTATCTGAATTCCGTCCTTGTGGCTGGGAGTTTGCGTTTCTTGTCTGTAGAATACAGAGAGGGGAAGATATTATTAGATTATACTAGTCAGAGGTCCGCCTTCTGTCGTTCTAGTGTTTGAATAAGTTTTTTATTTTGTGGCTAGAGTTCTTCCATCGTCGCAGACGTATACGAGAACCATATCTCCGACGCACGGGACGCAGTACATTCGGTGATATTGCTAATTGCTTCGGCTTATTGCTGCTAAAAAGCTGAACGGCTGTTATCACATAAGTTTCATTTCTACTGAGGCACACAACTGTCGATCATCTTTGAAAGTTGTGTCTTCTAGTGTTTGGGACGTAGATGATATCAGTCATCTCGCGTTATTTATTTTAGATCGCGTAGCCATAAAAAGGGGCAGATTTGGGCAGTTGATCAATAATATTAGTCAGGAAATTGTATTATATAAAGGGGTTTTAATCTACAGTAATTGTATAAGCAGAAAAAACATTAATAATTAATACTTACCAGTTCCCTTAATCATTCATTTATTTTTATGTTGTAATTTATATGTTAAAGAGCAAGAAACAGAAAATAATATCACCGTTAAGACATCCTAAGATCTGCTTCAGGTGGTAGTCAGACAGGGCCAAATCTTTACTTTCGCGATCAGTATTTTCCATTGTGCACATTCTGTTTTACACCCGCCTGGAGCAGCATCTCGGAAACCATACAAATACCTTCCAGTAATACTTCCTAACACTTAAATTTATATTCGATATCACGAAATCCCTCTTTCCCATTAACACTTTTCTTGCTATAGTCATTCTTCATTTTATATCCTGTTGTGCGTAAAAGACAACGAAAATAAACGAAATAGGTATATTTTTGTGTTGGTCATATATTACGCCCCTTTTTGTAGTACACGTTATTTAAAATCCGTTGGTACTGCTAGGTTTAATTCGAATATGTTCCATTGCCTTTTATTTAGTTCCATTGGGGATTATATTATTATCCCTTTCCAGGGCAATATCTATTCCATTCAACTGTTATTCTAAGTTCTTTGCTGTCTCTGACAGAATTGCAGTGTCACCGATAATCTTCCAAATGTCTATTGCTTCTGCCTAATATTTAATTCTGTTTACAAATTTATCCTTGTATACTTTACTGCTTGTTCGGTGTAGATGTTGAATTACATCGAGTGTAGGCTACCTGAATGTCTGACTCCCATCTTCTCTTGCACAACTAGAAATCCACCGGATGATGTAGCATAATTTATGTGCTTCAAAAATATTTTTTTTGATGGGGTGGGGCTCTGAAATACATGTCCAGTCTTATTACTCCTCTCTTCTTTTTGTCGCAGGACATCAAAATTGATAGTTCAGCACATACACGGTAAAAATTCAAACTTTAATTTAGGACAGCATGGATTCCCAAGAATTTACAGGTTACCAGTTGTGGAGGAACATGTAGGAATAAGCATCTTTCCTACTTCAGAAAATTAAATGTAATTTTTGTAACTTCCAGAACAGCAGAGTACATTGAGATTACTATTTCTAGATCGAAAGGTAAGCCACTTCCATTCGAACCCACTAGCGAGAACAAAGAGAAAAGACAGTTGGAGACGCAGTAAAGGATAATGTCGTTTGAGTGTTGTCTGGGATTGGAGAAGTATATCCTGTCGTGACTTTACGCCATTTATCGTCAGATATCATTTTTAAATGACGAATTGTCGCCAGAGGAAAGTGGCTACCTCACAGCATCTCTGGACAAATAGCTTTACATCTAAGAATAATTTGAGGCGTTAATGTAAAAGTCCGATTTCAGAAACTTCTCTGTCCCGGAGGCCTGACTCAAATGCTTTAACATTGTCATTGTCCATGTCAACAGAAGGTGCAGTGTATGTGATTTCCCCAGTTCTAATTCCTTCGACGCCGCTTTGAAGAGTTACAAAAACCCTTATGTTTTAAGAGCTATAAAAGAGACGATTGCGTATAAGAATTACAGTAATCGAATAGCATACATACCGTGAAAATTTCATTCATCAGCGTGATATCAGTACCTTCATTTCGAGCTATTTCTCCCTTCTCAGAGAGCTTCTTGCACAAAGACATTCTAACATTGTCAGTTGCTTATTCCAGGGAGTATCGTTAGAATGGCTCAGTGATCTTTCAAGAGCGGGAAGATAGAGAGTGTAAAGAAAATAGTGATCACCTACCACTTACCAGCAGGTTGTCAGCTTAGTATTGTCAATTGAAATTAACTGAGCAGTGCTTGTTGATTCCTGTTGTGATTTCCTTTTACTCCAGGTTTGTGTTCGAGAAAACCCCAAAGTTTGAGATGTGGCACCAATGTTATTTTCATAAGGCAAGTGCATAGCGCGGTCGGTCTATCGAATTATGCTGCATAGTTAATAGACTCGGACTTCGTTTCATAATTATTGTAGGTCCTTTGATTCACCATAAAAGATCTGATAAATTACTGATCAGTATTTGGATCACACCAATGGCCGTCGGGCTCCACGTCAGTAGTTTTAAATTGGTTCAAATGGCTCTAAGCACTATGGGACTTAACATCTGAGGTCATCAGCCCCTAGAACTCAGAACTACTTAAAGCTAACTAACCTAAGGACATCACACACATCCATGCCCGAAGCAGGATTCGAACTTGCGACAGTAGCAATTGCGCGGTCCCGGACTGAAGCGCCTAGAACCGCTCTGCGACCGCGGCCGGCCTCAGCAGTTTTGCATTTCTTTCACGAATAGGTGTATACAAAGCTGATAAAGACATTAACACAAAGAGATATGTTTAGTTTGTTAAATTAATACATCTGAAAGGTATTAATTTAAATATACTAAAATAGGGGGGTGTTTGAAAAGTCTGTGAAAAATCCGAGAGGTGCCACCACCGGCGCCTATCGAGTTCATGTTTGCTTAGTAGCATCTTTGGAAAGATCGCACACCACGTTCCAGTCATATTGGTCTATTTCTTTGTTTTTGGCATTCGTGTCAGTCAAGGAAGTCGAGTGACTGTCAAAAAATGGACGAAAAAGAATTTCCTATGGTGATTAAACATTTCTTTATGAAAGGCAAAACGCCTCAGGAGACTAATGAGAAGCTTGATTAACATTATGTTGATTCTGCGCCTTCGCTTAGAACAGTTTATACTTGATTTCACAATTTTAGGAGTGGCCATATGGGCACAAGTGATACTGAACGTTCTGGATGCCCTGTGGAGTTTACGACTCCAGAAGTCATTGATAAAATCCATGATATATTGATGGATGACAGAACAGTTATGGTGCGTGAGACTGCTAGTGCCATGGACGTCTCGAATGAACGGGTATAAAATATTTTGCATGAACATTTGGACAGGACAAAGCTATCTGCAAGATGTGTTCCGCGATTGCTAACGCTTGACCAAAAACGGAATCGTGTGTAATGTTGCAAGGATGGTTTGCAGCTGTCCAGAAGGATCCGCAGGACTTTGAGCGTCATTTCGTTACTGTGGATGAAACGTGGATACGTTACTATACTCCTGAGACCAAACAACAATGTAAACAATGGGTTACCAAGGGAGAATCTGCATGAAAAAAGGCGAAGATCATTCCTCCGGCCAGAAAGTTTATGACGACTGTTTTTCGGGATTCGCCAGGGATAATCCTCATCGACTATCTGGAAAAGGGGAAAACTATTACAGGTGAATATTATTCATTTTTATAGGACCGTTCTTTCCCATCATGACAATGCACCAGGACAAACCTAAGCAGTTCTGGTGGCAAAATTAATGGGAATATGATTCCATCTCATTTACCATAACACACTATTCTCCAGACATGGCTCCCTTGGACTACTATTTGTTCCCCAATTTGAAGAAATGTCTGGCGAGGCAAAGATTTTATTCAAACGGGGAGGTGATTGCAGCAACAATTAGCTATATTGCAGACTTAGACAATTCCTATTATTCGGAAGGGATCAACCAATTAGAACATCTTTGGACGAAGTGCATAAGTCTAAAAGGAGACTATGTTGAAAAATAAAAGGTTTACCCCAAAGATGTATGCAGTTTTTATTTTTTCACGGTCTTTTCAAACGCCCCTCGTATATTCATGGTACTTAAGAGCTAACAAGATGGATGTATACACAGCGAAAGCTGAAGAACATAGGACGATACGAAACAGAAAGACATCTCCTAACCAATCACAGATACAATATGAAAGCTTCTCTGTTCTTCAATGTCGTAGAAAGTATTACATGTACTTATTTACATTGTGGACTTTCTGGGACAAACATATTTCATAAACATAAAGAAAGAAAAATTTTCTTGGTGTCTTACATTTCCCTGCAATATATTTGACTACGATAATGGCTGTTACATGAGTAGTCATTCAAGTCGTGTACAACAAGGTTAAGTCAATTTAGGGATGTGTCTGTCTGTGGGAATTGATTCAGCCACTGCTGGAGTGACGTCGTAGTTGGCTTGTATGATGTCAATCGGACGGTGACAACCGACTGAGAATGAGCTCTGGTTGTGCACTTTGCAGCAGAGGTGGGCATCGAAGCACGTCCCGTCCAGGAGTGTAGCCGTCACAGCCGTGCGAGCCTTGCCTAGCGCAGCTGGCTTAGCTGGGGCAGTCGCATGGAGGTCCGACGCGCCGCGCGGTGCAGAGTCATGCAGCCGCACTGGGCTACAGCAGTCTCCGGCCGAGCGAGTCCCTGACGTCACCCCAAGGGCCGAGCAGTGCTGTTGCGAAACAACTTGTATGCCACGGGCTAAGATGCAAAGTCGTGTATGGAGACGCAGCCCACGGGTCGCGACCTCACTGCTCCGCACTGAGCGAGGCTGTGACGTCACTGTATCAGTGACGTGCGCAAGCGCTGGCGTGCTGCGGCCTACGTGCTGTTGGTAGCGCTGACGGCAGCTGTGAGCTAGGGCTGTGACCGGTGAGTAGAGCAGAGTTTAGTTCAAATGTTCAAATGTGTGTGAAATCTTATGTGGCTTAACTACTAAGGTCATCAGACCAAACACCATTTCGTCCGATGCAGATTCCCATATTGTGCTCCAGGAAAGTGGGTGACACCGCCGTAACGACGACACAGCAGAAAGGCGTTATTAGGCCAGTTACTACACATCCAATCAACAGACTTCTTTTGGTCTACATGGTTGCAAGCTGTGATTTGCGAAGCAAGAGCGCTCTGTCTCAACGTGAATTACCGTTACTTTCAGTCAAAGCTGTCTCAGTCTGGTAGCTACTACACTCCTGGAAATTGAAATAAGAACACCGTGAATTCATTGTCCCAGAAAGGGGAAACTTTATTGACACATTCCTGGGGTCAGATACATCACATGATCACACTGACAGAACCACAGGCACATAGACACAAGCAACAGAGCATGCACAATGTCGGCACTAGTACAGTGTATATCCACCTTTCGCAGCAATGCAGGCTGCTATTCTCCCATGAGACGATCGTAGAGATGCTGGATGTAGTCCTGTGGAACGGCTTGCCATGCCATTTCCACCTGGCGCCTCAGTTGGACCAGCGTTCGTGCTGGACGTGCAGACCGCGTGAGACGACGCTTCATCCAGTCCCAAACATGCTCAATGGGGGACAGATCCGGAGATCTTGCTGGCCAGGGTAGTTGACTTACACCTTCTAGAGCACGTTGGGTGGCACGGGATACATGCGGACGTGCATTGTCCTGTTGGAACAGCAAGTTCCCTTGCCGGTCTAGGAATGGTAGAAGAATGGGTTCGATGACGGTTTGGATGTACCGTGCACTATTCAGTGTCCCCTCGACGATCACCAGTGGTGTACGGCCAGTGTAGGAGATCGCTCCCCACACCATGATGCCGGGTGTTGGCCCTGTGTGCCTCGGTCGTATGCAGTCCTGATTGTGGCGCTCACCTGCACGGCGCCAAACACGCATACGACCATCATTGGCACCAAGGCAGAAGCGACTCTCATCGCTGAAGACGACACGTCTCCATTCGTCCCACCATTCACGCCTGTCGCGACACCACTGGAGGCGGGCTGCACGATGTTGGGGCGTGAGCGGAAGACGGCCTAACAGTGAGCGGGACCGTAGCCCAGCTTCATGGAGACGGTTGCGAATGGTCCTCGCCGATACCCCAGGAGCAACAGTGCCCCTAATTTGCTGGGAAGTGGCGGTGCGGTCCCCTACGGCACTACGTAGGATCCTACGGTCTTGGCGTGCATCCGTGCGTCGCTGCGGTCCGGTCCCAGGTCGACGGGCACGTGCACCTTCCGCCGACCACTGGCGACAACATCGATGTACTGTGGAGACCTCACGCCCCACGTGTTGAGCAATTCGGCGGTACGTCCACCCGGCCTCCCGCATGCCCACTATACGCCCTCGCTCAAAGTCCGTCAACTGCACATACGGTTCACGTTCACGCTGTCGCGGCATGCTACCAGTGTTAAAGACTGCGATGGAGCTCCGTATGCCACGGCAAACTGGCTGACACTGACGGCGGCGGTGCACAAATGCTGCGCAGCTAGCGCCATTCGACGGCCAACACCGCGGTTCCTGGTGTGTCCGCTGTGCCGTGCGTGTGATCATTACTTGTACAGCCCTCTCGCAGTGTCTGGAGCAAGTATGGTGGGTCTGACACACCGGTGTCAATGTGTTCTTTTTTCCATTTCCAGGAGTGTATTTACGAGAAGGCGTGTATTCCACTCCTCGAGGCGACGTGATGCTCACGCAGCCACCACGAGATGTGGCCTCTACTACCTGTGGGCCCCTGTTGCTGGTTTTATGATTAGTTGTGTGGGCCTAGCATCTTCCAGGCAGTGGGGCAACTACCAGATGCAACCAGCTTTCCGCTATAGAGGGCAGTCGTTTGAGACCACGGCCACCTGTTGCGTCAGTTCCTCAACACTCACTGCCTTCAGCACACACTATGGAGGGCGTTGCACCACAAAATGTTCTAGTTTGTTCTTCAGTAAAATGTATGACCTACAGTGAAGTTCTTATGAATAGCCACAGATCATCACCCCGACAACAATCCACCACCTCAACTCAGACCTCCACATGTAGAGGTCACCCATCCTGGACCTCTACATTTTGATGTCAGAAGTGTGTGTCACCTGTAAATTTCAGTGAAAGAGGTACATTACCACCATCAGTGTGCAGCGGGTAACTGCACTGACTGTTTTATTTTTTTCCCTGCGAGTATCAGGTCACATCATTGCACCTTTTAGCAACTTTTCAGTTCTGTTTTCATGTTTGACATGTGTCAAGTAAACTCAGACTGTGTTTTGAGGATGTGTAAATTTGAGCGTTATTTTTGCTTATCATCAATGAGTGGGGCTCATTGTCTTGAAGTGTATAATGTGTTAACCATGCATAGCTTCTGAGGGGGTGAAGGTGATTTTTGTCGAGAAGTCGGAGTTTTGTTGTAATTTTCGTCGTTTTTAATGGGCAATGTAATTCATTTTGAGCAATAAATGTGGCTCACTACGTTTTAGCACATGATGTAGTAGTCATGAGTAGCCGCTCAAGTGGGGAAGTCAAGTAACTGTAAGTGTTAGGATAGAATTAGATTAAGTGTCCTTGTAGTCATACTGTTTTGTTCTC
The DNA here is from genome assembly GCF_023864345.2 of Schistocerca serialis cubense. NCBI lineage: Eukaryota > Metazoa > Arthropoda > Insecta > Orthoptera > Acrididae > Schistocerca > Schistocerca serialis. The sequence continues at coordinate 551,451,614 of NC_064640.1, read as the reverse complement.
CTCGTTTGTTGTTTGCATGGTTGGTGGCGGTATCCCCTGGCGGAGAAGTTGCGAATTTCTGCAGCCTGGACCAGATGTGCAGGGAAGTGCATGTGCCGATGATTTTGGTGTCTTGCAGTGGGCAACTGCCGACAGTAATTTTGTTGTAGATACTTAGAGGTGACAAAGAAAGCTGTCAATAAGGCTGATAGTATTGAAGATGTTTTTGGTACTGAAATGTGAGTGTAGAAATGAATGTGCGCAATGGAAAATACTGAAAGTTAATATAAAGATTTTGCCCTGTCTGGCTACCCTGTGAAGCTGATCTTAGGATCTCTTAACGGTGATATTCTTTCCTCCTTCTTGCTCTTCAACATATAAATTACAACATAAAAATAAATGAATGATTAAGGAAACTAGTAACTACTAAATTATAAATGTTGTTTCTGCTTATACATTTATTGTAGATTGAAACACCTTTATTTATTACAAATGTTTATATGTCGATGTGCAATGGACATTAAGAGATACAAACTCCAGCCACAAAAAAAAACTCATTAAACACTAGGACGGCAGAAGGCGGTCCTCTGACTAGTATAATCTAATACTACCTTCTGCTTTCTGTATTCTACAGACAAGAAATGCGAACTCCCACCCACAAGGACGGAATTCAGATAAAGACTCAGCATGAGTACAGACAGGAGAAGTGCTCTCAATCACTGAACGCTGCGTACTCAACGACGATTTCTTATCCGGAGACGAAGTCCAGAGTCGTATAAGTTAGCAACACCTTCGGTCACCTAAACCAACTTTCCAGTGCCTTGTGCAATATATCATGCAAATTAAGCATTAGTGATTTCGACCGCATTTGTCCTATCAACCCTGCGACAGTATATTACTGGTGAGGGCTTACCCCAGCTTCAACATTATCCTCCTGGGTTCCACCGCTCGTCATCGAAAGTCAGTTTCGGCATGGAGCTTGATGAAAAAGTCTAGCCCTGGGATTGCACAGCAGCCTTCGCCTGCATCACGCATTACACTGCAAGTGTTGTCACTTTTGTAAATCTCCTGATCCACTGGCACAAGCCGTGTCGGCCCGATCATAAACCTTACAAACACTTTTCCTCCTACCTTCTGAGGAGACAGTGCAGTCAAATATGGTGCCCAATCTGCGGACTTCGTAAATACTAAATGCGTCTGTACCACTTCAGTACCCAAAACATCTGCAATACAATCAGCCTTATTGATAGCTTTCTGTGTCACCTCCTAAGTATCTACAACAATATTACTGTCGGTAGTTGCACTCTGCAAGACACAAAGATCATCGGCACATGCACCTCCCTCTACATCTGGTCCAGGCTTCAGAAATTCGCAACCTCTCCGCCAGGGTATACCTCACTAATTATGCAAACAACAAACGCGGAGAACAAAACAGTACGACTGTAACACTACCGTATGCTACTGCTATAACATAACCTTAAAGTAGGAGGCAGGTCATGAAATATAGCTATCTAGTTAAAACAATTATGGTATAAGGTGAAACGTCCCCTTTGAACAATTTTACACGACTGTGCTTAACCTGACACACAATGTTTTTAGCGCAACGCAATCTGACTTTCAAAATTCCCTACAAAAGAATGGCCCTGACTAACATTAAACTATACCTTTCACAAATCACTTACCTCACAAAAATCTTCGCTGCTCAAGCTACTGCAATACAGGTGCGCCACTACTGCCAGCTAAATGAAAGATTCAAACTACTGAAGGCACTAACTACTGATAGGGATAGTTAGCAAATGAAAGATATTAATAGAGAACGAACAATGTATTTACCTTGATATGATCATGTATAAATATAGCAGTTCATGACAAATTACAAATCTCCGCCATCTCTCTCGCCACATCCACCACTGCTGGCGGCTCACCTCCAACTGCGCAACGCTACGCGCTGTTCACATCCAGCTGCCGCTGCCCAACACTACAATGGCAGACAACAATGCAAACTAGCCACAGACTGCACACAGCACAGCCAGTGATTTTCATATTGAGCGCTACGTAACGTTGCCAATAAGAAAACATAAACAGCCTACTTACATAGAGAAAACATAAACAGCCTACTTACATAGCCCCCATGCTCCCCACAAGAAATTTTACAAATTTTTTTTTGGGCAGTGGCCAATAATGATTTGATAAAATTTTTCATAATTACAATAACAAAGAAATCAAATGTACACACTTATTGATACAACGTTGGTCAAAAGCTAAAATTTTCTCACAGTCCATAAAGATAGTCCTGATCATTCATCATAATAGTAATAACAGTTTCTCATTAGTAAAAGAAATTGCACACAGAAGTAGTGGGTTTCCATACAGTCTTGAAGAAGTAGTGTTGTCCTTCCAACGGAAAGACAGTGCTGACTCTTGACATATGACAGGTAATGGGCCACAATGGAGCAAACCCACAGCAGAGTCATTCGAAGTTTTGATGAATATTGGTAGGTAGGTCATCACAGAGCAGACCCACTGTAGTCCTGGTAGAGATTACGGTATTGGTGGGCCACCAGAGGTGCAGACCCACTGCAGGCCTTGTAGAAATAATGGTACTGGTGAGTCAGCAAAGGTGTAGACCCACTGTAGTCCTTGTAGAGATAATGGTATGTCCCTCTTCCCGTATTGGAGCGCGAGTGTCCTCTGAAATACGTAATTCTTGTATTACCTGTGTCAGCTGATCTTGTACTTCCCGGATTTCTCTTTGGTGTTGTGTATTAATTTGATTCTGATTTTGTTTGAATTTTCTTATTTGTTCATACTCTTCTGTGTCAGTGAAGGCTACGGGTCTTGTGTCATTCAGATCATCATCTACCTTTGTAGATAAGTTAGTGACCTGATCCGAAAGTTCAACTACTTTCTCTGATAATGAACTAATTTCCTCCATGTGTCTTTCTACTGTGTCCTTTAAGTTTTCCTGAGTTTTTGCAAGTTGCGTAACCGAATCGGTAGATGCAACTGAGTCAATTTTAGCTTGCAAGGTCTCATGATTTTCATGATCCATAATTTGCAGTTCTTTTATGGCTGCTTCGTGATTCTGTAATGCATTTTCATGCCGCGAAAAAATAGGTTGAAAATGCTCACAAATTTGTGTTTTTACGTCGTTACAGACTTTTTGACATTTCGATTCGATTTTATGTAATTCAGTAGTTAAATCTTCACGTGTTTGTTCAAGTGTGGTGTCTAACTTTTGAAGATTTTGTTCCATTGTGTCTAACTTTTTAAGATTTTGTTCCACTGTGTCTAACTTTTTAAGATTTTGTCCCATTTGTTTCTGATTTTGTTCAAGTGTTGTGTCTAACTTTTGTAACTTTTGTCCCATTTGTTGCATTAACTGTAATAACAATGCACTGGTGTCTGAAACATGTTCCTCAGTGCTTTTCGGCAGTGAATTTGCACCGGCAACATTGACATTTTGACATGCAGAAAATGTGTCTTGACTTATTTGAGAAAACGGCGAGAACCCAAAACCTGAGTCTACAGTATTCGCAAAATTGTGTCCTGTCATTCCCGATTCCTGAGGCAAGCTGTTGCCGACCGATCGATCGATAATGCGTCCCTCTTCACTAATTGTTTCACTGTCCACGCCATTGTTTGCCGCCTGCTCCATTTCCCTATGAACAGTTACCAAATTACTACTTTGAATGTCTGTTAATTCATTACTCTGCGGCGCTATCACACTGCTTTCGTCTTCACTGTCATTTCTCAGTTTACTTTGGAGCCTAGTATTACGTTTTTCACACGCCATTATTGTCACAATATTTCACACGACAACGCAGAAAAGCACAATTTGAAGAGCAAAAATAAGAGAACACATTAACATAGCACTGAAAATAATATTTAGTTAATTGCAAGCGCAGCTGCGAAAAACTTGCTGCAAATCTACATGCATGCCACAACTGTTTTACTGTACAACAATGAAAGACTGCAACTACAAAGGAAATTCTCTCTATAATTACGCGCTAGCAATAAACAAAATCTACACTAATTACACAAACTACAAGAAAAATCAGAAGATTCCAGTGAGGTATCCTCGGCTAAGGGTCGACATATGAAACGTCCCCTTTGAACAATTTTACACGACTGTGCTTAACCTGACACACAATGTTTTTAGCGCAACGCAATCTGACTTTCAAAATTCCCTACAAAAGAATGGCCCTGACTAACATTAAACTATACCTTTCACAAATCACTTACCTCACAAAAATCTTCGCTGCTCAAGCTACTGCAATACAGGTGCGCCACTACTGCCAGCTAAATGAAAGATTCAAACTACTGAAGGCACTAACTACTGATAGGGATAGTTAGCAAATGAAAGATATTAATAGAGAACGAACAATGTATTTACCTTGATATGATCATGTATAAATATAGCAGTTCATGACAAATTACAAATCTCCGCCATCTCTCTCGCCACATCCACCACTGCTGGCGGCTCACCTCCAACTGCGCAACGCTACGCGCTGTTCACATCCAGCTGCCGCTGCCCAACACTACAATGGCAGACTACAATGCAAACTAGCCACAGACTGCACACAGCACAGCCAGTGATTTTCGTATTGAGCGCTACGTAACGTTGCCAATAAGAAAACATAAACAGCCTACTTACATAGAGAAAACATAAACAGCCTACTTACAAAGGCAACAGAGCAGTGTTAACCTCTTAGAAGAATTTTGTTGTGTTGACCGAGTTGTACCTAACGGGGGTGGCTTATCGGAAATGAAAGTCAGAATTACGTAAATATTTGAACAGTAAGAAACAAAATTTTTGTTTATCTGCACTGTTTAACGCATTGAGAAAACGGTCACCAGCCTAATTAGGCAAGAGAATGATTAACATTTTTGTTCAAGAAGATAGTTATTAGTAACTTTAACGGATAAACACAACCTATACTTTGTCACACGTGAGTGCAATGAACTCTGACACATACATATGTTTACGGTAAGAATGAAGCTAACAGCTAGAGCAGCACAAACTATTTGCAAAAATATAACAGATACCGAAACACACTATTACTTTCAGGGCTTGTTCAAACTGAATAGTCTTTATAACATTACTATTAACATTCACTGCAGGATCATAAACCGGACATAGGTAAAGTCTCTCTCAGTTAAATACTTTAATATTTAAAATGAAAGTTAATTGGAATCCACTAACAGGTTGCTTCTCACTATCTTTTGAATAAAGAAATTATGGTTTTGATAAATATTGGTCTTCCCGTTACTTGATACCTAGCATTAGCACAATAGACACACCGTGAATCCTGTTATACTGTTAATATGCACTTCCAATACACAAGAGAGACAAACACTTAGCAATCATGAACAAATAATTTTCTACTATGCAGTTTTCCACTTTTACTACAGTGAAACACAATGTTGACAAATTTGCAAGAAACTGACTCACCTTTTAAAATTTACTACAGGTAGCACTATGATAATTAACTAAGCAAAACTTTATAACCTCAATTTTAAGAACTTTAATTTATAAAAGAAACAGCAAATTGTCTTTATTACCACAGTCTTCTACTTTCAAGTAAATGATTAAATAGGTGACTTTGATACTTCACAAAACTACATTTACTGCCTACCACAATTTCACTAAATCCACAATCAATCTGAATATTCCCTTCTCATCAAAGATCAAACAACATTATGTAATTAACTGTCTAATTTTGAGGCTTTCATTTTTTCCACAAAATACGACACTCGGTAGTCGTAGTTCAGATGGGGAGGAACCTGAGAGGTGTTGTGATAGGGAAAAAATCAAGGTAGGTACATAAATTCAGTTATAAGTTACCTTATATTTGTGCACACTAAATCACCCAGTAAGCTGATCCTTCACTGTACATTATTATAGCATTCCGTTACAGTGATTGCGCAATGTGGTGTGGATTTGCAGGCAGAATTGCTGGATTCTGTCCCTTCTTGGTGGCGATGATGGATACCAATTCCAGAATCGTTCCAGTTATTTATCCATCCATCCGAGGCATTGCTAAGCGGCAGGAAAGGCCTCTCTCGGAAGCAGGACAATATACAACTCTTACACAGGCAGTGCACAGTTTGGTAGCCCCCGACTGACTCTTGACTCCATCTTTTCTACCTAGGCCAACCACATTTTGTGCGCGCTACACAGTTCCGTTCCCGAGGGGAACCACAAAACGTTTTACATACAAAATGACTAAGAACCCTAAGTGAGGATCAGCAGTTTACATAACAGTAACCAAACATATTAATTAAAACAGGACATTTGCACATATAGGTATTTCTAAACAAAATTATTTAAACAAATTCCAATTATATACAGTAAGTTTTGTTCCCTCCAAATGGGACGAAGAATTTAAATGACAGATACACTACATTGCATAGAATCACACCATAACATCAAAGTTTTCACAAAGAAATGTGTATACGATTTTGTGTTACCTATTCAATGAAACACATTTACAAATACTCAATGTTATAACGTTAAACCAAGGCGAAAGGCAAAATAAATCCATACAGCATTAGAACTATGGTGTTACACGACGACAAGGACACGTTATCTAATTCTATCCTAACACTTACTGTAACTTCTCCACCTGAGCGGCTAGTCGTGCTTAAACGTAGTGAGCCACACCGGTTGCTCAAACTGAAATACATTGCCCATTAAAAACGATGAAAACTACCACAAAACTCCGACTTCTCGACAAAACTCATCTTCCCCTCTTAAGAAGTTACGCATGGTTAACATCTTATACACTTCCAGACAATGAGCCACACTTATTGATAATAGGATAAAATAACGCTCATATTTACACATACTCAGAATACGGTCTGAGTTTACTTGACAGATGTCACAAATTAAAACAGAACTGAAAAGCAGCTAAAACGTGCACTGACTCGGCGTGATACTCGCAGGGGAAAAAAATAGAACAGACAGTGCACTCACCTACTGCACACTGATGCTGTGTTGGTTGGTTGGTTGTTTTGAGGAAGGAGACCAGACAGCGTGGTCATCGGTCTCATCGGATTAGGGAAGGATGGGGAAGGAAGTCGGCCGTGCCCTTTCAGAGGAACCATCCCGGCATTTGCCTGGAGTGATTTAGGGAAACCACGGAAAAAACCACGGAAAACCTAAATCAGGATGGCCGGACGCGGGATTGAACCGTCGTCCTCCCGAATGCGAGTCCAGTGTCTAACCACTGCGCCACCTCGCTCGGTGATGCTGTGTGTCGACGAAACTGCAACCCTGAGGTAGTTGAGAGTTATCGTCTCCAGGAAGGGTGGCTGGTAAGGTTCTCCTGTCACTGTAATTTGGACGTGACACACACTTCTGACATCAAAATGTGGAGGTCCAGGATGGATGACCTCAACACGTGGAGGTCTGAGTTGAGGTGGTGGATTGTTGTCGGGATGCTGATCGATGGCTGCTCATAAAAATTTCACTGTTAGTCATACATTTTACTGAAGAACAAACCAGAAAATTCTGTGGTGCAGCGTCCTCCATAGTGTGTGCTGAAGACAGCGGGTGTTACGGAACTGATGCAAAAGGTGGCCATGATCTCAAACGACTGCCTTCTATGGCTGAAGGCTGATTGCACCTGGTAGTTGGCCCACAGACTGGAAGATGCTAAACTCACAGCACTGACCTTAAAGCTAGCAGCAGGGGCCCACAGTTAGTGGAGGCCAAATCCCATGGTGGCTGCTTATAGCCTCATGTCGCCTTCTGGAGCGGCATATTCCTCTCCTCTTAAATAGTAGCCACCAGACTGAGACACCTTTGACTGAAAATAATGGTAATTTACGTTGGGACAGAGCGGTCTTGCATTGCAAATCATAGCTTGTAACCATGTAGACCATAAGAAGTTTGTTGATTCGATGTGTAGTTACTGGCTTACCAACGCCTTTCTGCTGCGTCGTCGTTATGGCCTTTCACTTAGCACATTGTGCGAATCTGCCGGTGGCATTGCTGCGTCTGACGTAATGGTGTTTGGTCGGCACTGAGCTGGCCCACTCCCAACATTTTTGGCAACAGCGATGGTAACATCACAATTTTACTCAGTAGCGCCGAAAAGTAGTGGTAGCACTGCAGATCGAATAACTGATAAGAAGATACTGTGTCGAACTGGGGAAGACAAGAAATTTGTGGCACAACTTCGTTTAATAGGGCATATACTGAGGCATCAAGGACTCCTCAGTTTGGAATATCATTTAATTGGTGACAGGAGAAAATACAAAAACGCATTACATGAAGCAGGCAGAAAAGAATACATACGTCTAAAGAATGACATCGACTGGAAGTGCAAAATAGCTAAGCAGGGATGGCTAGAGGGCAAATGTAATTATGTCGAGGTGCATATCACTAGGGGTAAATTAGATACAGCCTACAGGAAAATTAAAGAGATCTTTGTAGAAAAGAGAACGACTTGCATGAATATCAAAAGCTCCGATTGAAATCCAGTAATAAGCAAAGAAGGGAAAGCAGAAAGGTGGAAGGAGTATATAGAGGATCTATATAAGGGCGATGTTCTTGAGGACAATATTATAGAAATGGAAGAGAATGTACATGAAGATGAAATAGCAGATATGATACTGCGTGAAGAGTTTAACAGAGCACTGAAAGACCTAAGTCGACAGAAGGTCTTAGGAGTAGACAACATCCTATTAGAACTAATGACAGCCTTGGGAGAGCCAGGCCAAACAAAACTCTACCATCTAGTGAGCAAGATGTATGAGACAGCCGAAATACCCTCGGACTACAAGAAAAATATAATAATTCCAATCCCAAAAGAAAGCAGGTGTTGACAGATGTGAAAATTACCGAACTATCAGTTTAATAAACCACGGCTGCAAAATACTATCACGAAATCTTTACAGACGAATGGAAAAACTGTAAGAAGCCGACCTCGGGGAAGTTCAGTATGGATTCAGTAGAAATGTTGCAACACATGTGGTAATACTGACCCTACGACTTACCTTAGAATAAAGATTAAGCAAAGGCAAACTTACGTTTCTAGCATTTGTAGACTTAGAGAAAGCTATTGACAATGTTGACTAGAATACTCTCTTTCAATTTCTGAAGGTGACAGGCGAAAAATACAGGCAGCGAAAGGCTATTTACAATTTGTACAGAAACCAGATAGCAGTTATAAGAGTAGAGGGGCATGAAAGGAAAGCAGTGGTTGGGAAGGAATGAGACAGGGTTGTAGCCTATCCCCGATGTTATTCAATCTGTATATGGAGAAGAAATAAAAACTTTTGAGGTTCGCCGATGACATTGTAATTCTGTCAGGGACAGCAAAGTACCTGGAACAGCAGAACGGAATGGACAGTGCCTTGAAAGGAAGATATAAGATGAACATCAACAGAATCAAAACGAGGATAACAGAATGCAGTCGAATTAAATCGGGTGATGCTGCGGGAATTAGATTAGGAAATGAGACGCTTAAAGTAGTAAATGAGTTCTGCTATTCGGGTAGCAAAATAACTGATGATGGTCGAAGTAGAGAGGACATAAAATCCAGACTGCCTGTCGCAAGGAAAGCGTTTATGAAGAAGAGAAATGTGTTAACATCGAGTATAGATTTAAGTGTCAGGAAGTCGTTTCTGAAAGTGTTTGTATGGAGTGTAGTCATGAATGGAAGTGAAACGTGGACGATAAATAGTTTAGACAAGAAGAGAATAAAAGCTTTCGAAATGTGGTGCTACAGAATAATGCCGAAGATTAGATGGGTAGATCATATAAGTAACGAGGAGGTACTGAGTAGAATGAAAGAGGAGAGAAAATTTGTGGCACAACTTGACTAGAAGAAGGGATCGGTTGGTAGGGCATATTCTGAGGCATCAAGGGATCGCCAATTTAGTATTGGAGGGCAGCGTGGAGGATAAAAATCGTAGAAGGAGACCAAGAGATGAATACACCAAACAGATTCAGAAGGATGTAGGTTGCAGTAGGTGCTGGGAGATGAGGAGGCTTGCACAGGATGGAGTAGCATGGAGAGCTGCAGCAAACCAGCCTCTGGACTGAAGAGCAAAACAACGACAACAATAGCTAACAAAATAGGTCCATACATAGCGAAAGCTGAAGAGCAAAGGACGATACGAAACAGGAAGGCATCTCCTAGCTGGTCCCAGAAAAAATGTGTAGGCTTCTCTGTTCTTCGTTACTGTAGAAAGTATTACATGTACTTATTAACATTTTTGAACTTTCTGGCACGCATATAATTCACAAACATAAAGAAAGAAAAATTTTCTTGGTGTCTTACATTTTCCTACGACACATTTGACTACGATACTGGCTGTTACATGAGCAGTTATTCAAATAGTCAGTACAACAAAATTAATAGATTGGAGTATACAAGAAAAAAACAGTACACAATTTGACATGTTTTAAATAAACAGTTTGACAAATCATTTACATTGGCATGGGAGAAATTTCTAAAAGATACACTAACTTAATGTTTGAGACGTATCCATGTTCTGAGGATAAGAGGTTAAGTCATTTCAGTGACGTGTCTGTCCGTGGGAATTGATGCAGCCACTGCTGGAGTGACTTCGCAGTTGGCTTGTATGATGTCAGTCGGTTGGTGACGACTGGCTAAGTGCGAGTTCTGGTTGTGCACTTCGCAGCAGAGGTGGGCATCGAGGCGATGCCCGTCCAGGACCGTGGCCATGTGAGCCATGCGAGACTTGCCTCGCGCTGCCGGTTCAACCGGGGCAACCGCACCAAGGTCCGACTCGCCGCACGGTGCAGAGTAGTGCGCCCGCACTGGACTACAGCAGTCTCGGACCGAGCGAGTCCCTAACGTCACACCAAGGGCCGAGCAGTGCTGTTGCGAAAGCACCTGTATGCCAGCGGCTCAGCAGAGTTCCGTATAGGGACTGATATTATCTACGTCCCAAACACTGGAAGACACTACTTTCAAAGATGATCTACAGTGGTGTGCAACCTCAGTGGAAGTGAAACTTACGTGATTACAGCTGCTCAGCTTTATAGCCTTATTATGCGGAAACAATCACTATCACCGAATGTGCTGTGTACCCTTGCATCAGAGTAATGTTTCACGTATATGTCTGCGACGATGGAAGAACTCTGGCAGTTCGCGTTTCTTGTCTGTAGAACACAGAGAGGAGAACATATTATTAGATTATACTAGTCAGAGGGCAGCCCTCTGCCGTCCTAGCGTTTCAATGAGTTTTTTATTTTGTGGTTGGAGTTCCTCCATCGTTGCAGACGTGAACGCGAACCATCAATCCGACGCACCGGACGCAGTACATTCGATGATATTGATTGCTTTGGTATATTAGGGCTATAAAGCTGAACACCTGTGATCACATAAGTTTCACTTCCTCTGAGGTTGCACACCACTCTAGATCATCTTTGTAAATAGTGTCTTCTAGTGTCATCTTAGATGATGTCAGTCATCTCGCGTTATTTGTATTAGATCGCGTATCCATAAAAAGGGGCGGATTTGGTCAGTTGATCAATAATATTAGTCAGGAAATTCATTTGTATCTCTTTATGTCCAATGAACATCGACATATAAACATTTGTAAATAATAAAGATGTTTTAATCTACAATAAATGTATAAGCAGAAACATTAATATTTAATAGTTACTAGTTCCCTTACGCATTCATTTATTTTTATGTTGTAATTTATATGTTAAAGAGCAAGAAGGAGGAAATAATATCACCATTAAGAGATCCTATGATCTGCTTCAGGGGTTAGTCAGACAGGGCCAAATCTTCATTTGCGCGTTCAGTATTTTCCAGTGCACACATTCTTTTTTACACCTGCCTGGATCGGCATCTTGGAAACGATACAAATACCTTCCAGAAATACTTCCTAACACTTAAATTCATATTCGATGTTAGGAAATCCCTCTTTTTCATTAATACTTTTCTTGCTATAATCAGTCTTCATTTTGTATCCTCTCTACTTCGGCCATCATCAGTTATTTTGCTGCCCAATATTCCTTTTAGGGTCTCATTTTGTAAAAAGATTCCCTTAACACTACCTGGTTTAACCCTCGCAATACCAAGGGAGAGGGAAGGGGTACTTTATGCCTACCTTTTCAGAATACAGTAATCTAGTCAGGAACATTATATTTTAAAATTCTGAAAAAAAATATATTTGTGCTTTTTAATGAATTTTTCTACCAGATTCCGTAATTGTTTAAAATTTTTCAGTAAAACTTAACGCAAAAATTTAGGTCTTGTTAGTCGATGTGAATTGTCAGAACATGTCATATTCATATTTTCAGGTTTAGGACACTTCCTACTCATAAATATACCTTTAAAATAGAGGGTTATCTTATAATCCCTTTTCAGGGCTCTATCTATTCCATTCAACTGTTATTCCAAGTTCTTTGCTGCCACTGACAGAACTGCAGTGTCACCGGTTAACTTCAAAATGTTTATTGCTTCTCCCTGATATTTAGTTCTATTTACAAATTTGTCCTTGCATTCTTTACTGCTTGTGAAGTGCAGATGTTGAATAACATCCCTCGGGCATGGATGTGTGTGCCGTCCTCTTAGGTTAGTTAGGTTTAAGTAGTTCTAAGTTCTAGGGGACTGGTGACCTCAGAAGTTAAGTCCCATAGTGCTCAGAGCCATTTGAACCATTTTTGAATAACTTCGAGTGTAGGCTACCAGAATGTCTCACACCCATCATTCCATTGCACAACTAGAAATCCAGGAGATGGAGTAGCAGAATTTATGTGCTTCAGCAAGATTTGTTCTTTGATGCAGTGGGGCTATGAATTCCATGTCCAGTCTCATTACTCCTCTCTTTTTTTTACCGGTCGACAGCAAAATTCATATTTCAGTGTATATACGGCCAAAATTCAATCTCTGATTTAGGACAACATGGATTCCCAAGGATTATCATGTTACCAGTAATGGAGAAACATTTAGGAATGAGCGTCTTTTCAATCTCAGAACATTAAATGTTATTTATGTTTCTCCAAGAAGAGCAGAGTACATTGAGACAAATATTTCTAGATCGAAAGGTAAGCCACTTCCGTTCGAACCCACTAGCGAGAAAAAACAGAAAAGACGGTTAGAGTTGCAGTAAAGGGAAATGTCGTTAGAGTGTATTGTGGGATAGCAGAAGTATGAGGAAAAGAAATTACTGTATCCTTTTCATGACTCTACGCCTCTTATCTTCAGATATCATTTTTAAATGACGAATTGTGGCGAGAGGTAAAGTTGCTACCTCACAGTATCTTTGGATTAATAGCTTTTCATATAAGGCGTTTATGTAAAAGTCCAATTTCAGATGTTTCTCTGTACTGGGGCGCCTGACTCAAATGCTTTAACATTGTCATCGTCCATGTCAAGAGAAGGTGCAGTGTTCGTAATATCTCCAGTTCTAATTGCTTGGACGCCGTTTTGAAGTGCTACAAAACCTATTATGTTTTAAAAGCTCTAAAATAAACGATTGCGTATAAGAATTACAGCAGTAGAGTAGTACACGTACCGCAAAAAGTTCTTTCGTCAGTATGATATCAGTTCCTTTAGTTCGGGATATTTCTCCCTTCTCAGAGATCAATTCGCTACAAGACATTCTAACATTGCCAGCTGCTTATTCCAGCGACTACCTTAAGACTGGCTCAGTGATCTATCAGGAGCATCAAGAAGACCAACTTTCTTTAAGTAAATGATGTGTTCTTTCGCCGCAATCAAAGGACTATGAACGTATAGACGATTAACGCATATATACTCCGTATCAAAATTATTTCATAGCCCTATATTTAGCATATGGCAGGAACAATTCAGTCGTGAATAATCGCGCAGTGCAACGACAATGTTTCTACCTTGATGAGTCGTGTGCTGTATGGTTCAAATGGCTCTGAGGGCTATGGGACTTAATTTCTGAGGTCATCAGTCCCCTAGAACTTAAAACTACTTAAACCTAACTAACCTAAGGACATCACACACATCCATGTCTGAGGCAGGATTCGAACCGGCGACCATAGCGGTAGCGCGGTTCCAGACTGAAGCATCCAGAACCGCTCGGCCACTACTGCCGGCATGTGCTGTATATCTTTCAAAGTAGAATCGTTTATACCAAGAGACATTAATCGTCTAAACAATTCTCTTAGAATATTGCTGACCGTTTGTGGTTCATTTGGAAACAGGGTTGTAAACAAAATGCGAGATCTGAGAGTCCAGTAAATGAAACAGGAGGTAGTACATGGCAGCTATCGGTTTCAACTCGCGCTGGACGTGCCCATATCTGTAATTGCTTAGTATTCACCTTCTGATACATGAGCTATTACCTCAGGCATAATTATATGTCATAGGCTTTTAACACTTCCTGCTATGTACTGCAACACTGTTGTGGGGTGAGATATAAGGGCCTTTGCGGTGTCAACTACAGTATTAAAAAGATCCATAAGACCTTCACCTCTTGAAGTTCCGTAAGACCTTATGTCTCGTGCACACATAGCAACGCAATTATCGACAGTTATCTCCTGTGCTGGTTTAGGAAGTCGTTTCTCGTCCACATAAGACCTTTGTTTATTACATACGCATGGATGTCGAGAAATGTACGAAGTGCCACTTGACCCTTCAGCATGAGAGTAAATTTCACAGCACAGCAAACAGCAAAGAAAAAGAACGCTTTTCATAACGCCATCCACAACAGACTTTAACAGGGTCCAAACTGAACTCCACGCTGGTTCTGTACTCACCACTGACTAGTTTTTCTTTTACTTCCAGTTTTCTTGATATGTGCTCCTTCTTTTGCAAACCACGTTTAGTTTCCCGCTCTCATTTTGTGTGTTACGAAAAAGGTGAAGGAATCTCATCACTCCACTAAACACTTCTCCACTGACCGCTCGCACCCCGTAGCTCGCAAATGCGGTCAGTGCTACCAACAGTTCGTATGTGCAGCACACCAGTGCTTGCGCACAGCACTGGTGCAGTGACGTCACGGACTCGCTCAGTGCGGAGCAGTGAGGTCTCAACGCCAACTCTGCTGAGGCCGTGGCATACAGGTGCTTTCGCAACAGCACTGCTCGGCTTGTGGGCTGACGCCAGGGACTCCATCAGCCACTTACTGCTGTAGTCCAGTGCGGCCGCAGCTTGCGGGCCGATCCTCTCCGCACGACTCGGCCGGCGGACCTCAATGCGGCTGCCCTGCCCGAACCGGCAGCGCGAGGCAAGGCCCGCACGGCTGTCATGGCCACAGTCTTGGACGGGCCGCACTTCGATGATTACCACTGCTGCAAACTGCACAACCAGAGCTCACACTCAGCCGGTTGCCACCGACCGTTTGACATCATAAAAGCCAACTGCGAAGTCACTCCAGCAGTGGCTGCATCAATTACCATGGGCAGACACGTCCCTGAACTGAATTAACCTCATATCCTCAGAACAATGATACCTTTCAAATTTTAAGTTTGTGTATCTTGTACAAATATCTCACGTGCCAATGTAATTGATTTGTCAAACTGTTTATTTAAAACATATGAATTTGTTTATTGTTTTTCCTTGTATGTACCAATCTTGTGGTTTTGTTGTACTTACGACTTGGATGACTTTTTTTGTAACGGCCAGTGTCGTAGTCAAATACACTCCTGGAAATGGAAAAAAGAACACATTGACACCGGTGTGTCAGACCCACCATACTTGCTCCGGACACTGCGAGAGGGCTGTACAAGCAATGATCACACGCACGGCACAGCGAACACACCAGGAACCGCGGTGTTGGCCGTCGAATGGCGCTAGCTGCGCAGCATTTGTGCACCGCCGCCGTCTGTGTCAGCCAGTTTGCCGTGGCATACGGAGCTCCATCGCAGTCTTTAACACTGGTAGCATGCCGCGACAGCGTGGACGTGAACCGTATGTGCAGTTGACGGACTTTGAGCGAGGGCGTATAGTGGGCATGCGGGAGGCCGGGTGGACGTACCGCCGAATTGCTCAACACGTGGGGCGTGAGGTCTCCACAGTACATCGATGTTGTCGCCAGTGGTCGGCGGAAGGTGCACGTGCCCGTCGACCTGGGACCGGACCGCAGCGACGCACGGATGCACGCCAAGACCGTAGGTTCCTACACAGTACCGTAGGGGACCGCACCGCCACTTCCCAGCAAATTAGGGACACTGTTGCTCCTGGGGTATCGGCGAGGACCATTCGCAACCGTCTCCATGAAGCTGGGCTACGGTCCCGCACACCGTTAGGCCGTCTTCCGCTCACGCCCCAACATCGTGCAGCCCGCCTCCAGTGGTGTCGCGACAGGCGTGAATGGAGGGACGAATGGAGACGTGTCGTCTTCAGCGATGAGAGTCGCTTCTGCCTTGGTGCCAATGATGGTCGTATGCGTGTTTGGCGCCGTGCAGGTGAGCGCCACAATCAGGACTGCATACGACCGAGGCACACAGGGCCAACACCCGGCATCATGGTGTGGGGAGCGATCTCCTACACTGGCCGTACACCACTGGTGATCGTCGAGGGGACACTGAATAGTGCACGGTACATCCAAACCGTCATCGAACCCATCGTTCTACCATTCCTAGACCGGCAAGGGAACTTGCTGTTCCAACAGGACAATGCACGTCTGCATGTATCCCGTGCCACCCAACGTGCTCTAGAAGTTGTAAGTCAACTACCCTGGCCAGCAAGATCTCCGGATCTGTCCCCCATTGAGTATGTTTGGGACTGGATGAAGCGTCGTCTCACGCGGTCTGCACGTCCAGCACGAACGCTGGTCCAACTGAGGCGCCAGGTGGAAATGGCATGGCAAGCCGTTCCACAGGACTACATCCAGCATCTCTACGATCGTCTCCATGGGAGAATAGCAGCCTGCATTGCTGCGAAAGATGAATATACACTGTACTAGTGCCGACATTGTGCATGCTCTGTTGCCTGTGTCTATGTGCCTGTGGTTCTGTCAGTGTGATCATGTGATGTATCTGACCCCAGGAATGTGTCAATAAAGTTTCCCCTTCCTGGGACAATGAATTCACGGTGTTCTTATTTCAATTTCCAGGAGTGTATATCGTAGACAAACGAAAGACACCAGAAAATTTTTCGTTCTTTATGTTTATGAAATATGTGTTTACCAAAGAGTCCACAAGTGTTAAATAGTGCATGTAAACTTCCTATGGTGATAAAGAAAAGAGAAGCGTTTACATTTTTTTTTGCGATCAGCTAGGGGATGCCTTCCTGTTTCGTATCGTCCTTTGTTCTTCCACTTTCACTGTGTAAGCATCTACATTACAGGCCATAAAAATTATTACACCACGAAGATGACGTGCTACAGATTTAAACGACAGGAAGAAGGTGCTGTGAAATGCAAATGATTACTTTTCAGAGCATTCACGCAAGGACACCATAACGTTCTGACATGAGGAAAGTTTCCAACCGATTTCTCATACACAAACAGCAGTTGACCGGCGTTGCATGGTGGAACGTAATTGTGATGCCTCGTGTAAGGAGGAGAAATGCGTACCATTACGTATCCGACTTTGATAAAGGTAGGATTGTAGCCTATTGCAATTGCGGTTTATCGTATCGCGACATTGCTGCTCGCGTTGGTCGAGATCCAATGACTGTAGGCACGGCCGCAGTGGTCTAGCGGTCCTAGGCGCTCAGTCCGGAACCGCGAGACTGCTACAGTCGCAGGTTCGAATCCTGCCTCGGGCATGGATGTTTGTGATGTCCTTAGGTTAGTTAGGTTTAAGTAGTTCTAAGTTCTAGGGGACTGATGACCAAAGTAGTTAGGTCCCATGGTGCTCAGAGCCATTTGAACCAGCCATTGACTGTAGGCACAATATGGAATCGGTGGTTTCAAGAGGGTAATACGGAACGCCGAACTGGGTCCCAAAGGCCTCGTATCACTAGCAGTCGAGATGACAGTCATCTTATCCACTTGGCTGTAACAAATCGTGCACCCATGTCACGATCCCTGAGTCAGGAGATGGGGACGTTTTGAAGACAACAACCATCTGAGCGAACAGTTCGACGACGTTTGCAGCAGCATGGACCATCAGCTCGGAGACCATGGCTGCAGTTACACTTGACGCTGCATCACAGACAGTAGCGCCTGCACTACCTGCACTCAACGACGAACCTGGGTACACGAATGACAAAACGTCATTTTTTCGGATGAATCCAGGTTCTGTTTACATCATCATGATGGTCGTATCTGTGTTTGGCGACATCACGGTGAACACACTTTGGAGGCGTGTATTCGCTAAAGCCATACTGGCGTATCACTGGGCGTGATGGTATGGGGTACCATTGGTTACACGTCTCGGTCAACTCTTGTTCGCACAGTGGACGTTACATTTCAGATGCGTTACGACCCGTGGCTCTACCCTTCATTCAATCCTTGGGAAACCTTACATTTCAGCAGGATAATGCACGACTGCATGTTGCAGGACCTGTATGGGCCGTTCTGGATACAGAAAATGTTCGACTGCTGCCCTGGGCAGCATTTCTACAGATCTCTCACCAATTGAAAACGTCTGGTCGATGGTGGCCGAGCAACTGGCTCGTCACAATACGCCAGTCACTACTCTTGATTAACTGTGGTATTGTGTTGAAGCTGCAAGGCCAGTTGTACCTCTATACATCAACCAAGCTCATTTTGGCTAAATGCCAAGGCGTATCAAGGCCGTCATTACGGCTAGAGGTGGTTGTTCTGGGTACTGATTTCTCAAGATCCATATACACAAATTGCCTGAAAATGTAATCACATGTCAGTTCTAGTATAATGTATTTGTCCAATGAAACACGTTTATCATCTGCATTTCATCTTGGTGCAGCAATTTTAATGACCAGTAGTGTATCTTGTTAGCTCTTAAGAACCATGAATATATTTAAGTGCACTTAAATTAATAACTTTCTGATGTATTAACTTAACAAACTAAACTCTTTGTATAATGTCTTTATCAGTTCTGTGTTCAGCTTTCGTGAAAGATATGCAAAACTGCTGACTTGGAGTCCGTCCGCTATTGGTGTGATCCAAATACTGATTAGCAAATTTATCAGATGTTGTAAGGTGCCCCAACGAAACTGCACTCTTTCAGAAACGAAGTCCGATACTCAATTAACAATACAGCATAATGCGATTGACCGATCGCGTTATGCACTTGCCTAATGAAATTAACATTGGAGGCACATTTGTAACATTGTGTTTCTCTCGAACACCAACCTGGAGTATTAGGAAATCACAAATGGTTCAAATGGCTCTGAGCACTATGGGACTCAACTGCTGAGGTCATTAGTCCCCTAGAACTTAGAACTAGTTAAACCTAACTAACCTAAGGACATCACAAACATCCATGCCCGAGGCAGGATTCGAACCTCCGACCGTAGCGGTCTTGCGGTTCCAGACTGCAGCGCCTTTAACCGCACGGCCACTTCGGCCGGCTAGGAAATCACAACACGAATCAAGAAGCACTCAGTTAATTTCTATAGACATTACTCAGCTGGCTACCTGCTTGTAAGTGGTAGGTGATCATGACTATTTTCTTTACATTCTCTATCATCCTTCCACCTTCGCAAGCAGGCAAGGTAACACTTACAGCTCAGAACTTCCACTCGCTCATACACCTACCAGAGAGGTGGTTGCTGTTGTTGGATGGGGACCACTTATACTGTAGTCACACCATGGTAGTGACTAGTTTCCTTAATCATTCATTTATTTTTATGTTCTAATTTATATGTTACAGAGCAAGAAGGAGGAAATAATATCTCCGTTAAGACATCCTAAGATAT
The DNA here is from genome assembly GCF_023864345.2 of Schistocerca serialis cubense. NCBI lineage: Eukaryota > Metazoa > Arthropoda > Insecta > Orthoptera > Acrididae > Schistocerca > Schistocerca serialis. The sequence continues at coordinate 551,431,872 of NC_064640.1, read as the reverse complement.
GCATCAGGGGGTAGTCAGACAGGACCAAATATTCATTTTTGCGTTCAGTATTTTCCATTGCGTATATTCATTTTTACACTCGCCTGGAGAAGCATCTTGGAAACCATACAAATACCTTCCAGAAATGCTTCCTAACACTTAAATTTATATTCGATGTTAGCAAATCCCTTCTTTTCATTAATACTTTTCTTGCTATAGTCAGCCTATATTTTGTATCCTCTTTACTTCGGCCATCATCAGTTATTTCGCTGCCCAATGACGCTTTTAGTGTCTCATTTCGTAATCAGATTCCCTTAACACTACCTGATTTTACCGTCGCGATACCATGGGATAGGGAAGGGGTACTTTATCCCTACCTTTTCAGGATACTGCAATCTAGTTAGGTACATTATATTTCAAAATTTTGATTTCTTGATTACTTCTACTAGATTTCTTAATTGTTTTAAATTTTTCAGTAAAACTTAACGCCAAAATTTAGGTCTTGTCAGTTGATGTGAATTTTCAGAACATGTGTCATATTCATATTTTCAGGTTTTGGACCCTTATTACACATAAATATGTCATTAAAATGAATGCTGTGCGTAAAAGGCAACGAAAATTAACGAAATCCGTATATATTTGTGTTGGTCATATACACTCCTGGAAATTGAAATAAGAACACCGTGAATTCATTGTCCCAGGAAGGGGAAACTTTATTGACACATTCCTGGGGTCAGATACATCACATGATCACACTGACAGAACCACAGGCACATAGACACAGGCAACAGAGCATGCACAATGTCGGCACTAGTACAGTGTATATCCACCTTTCGCAGCAATGCAGGCTGCTATTCTCCCATGGAGACGATCGTAGAGATGCTGGATGTAGTCCTGTGGAACGGCTTGCCATGCCATTTCCACCTGGCACCTCAGTTGGACCAGCGTTCGTGCTGGACGTGCAGACCGCGTGAGACAACGCTTCATCCAGTCCCAAACATGCTCAATGGGGGACAGATCCGGAGATCTTGCTGGCCAGGGTAGTTGACTTACACCTTCTAGAGCATGTTGGGTGGCACGGGATACATGCGGACGTGCATTGTCCTGTTGGAACAGCAAGTTCCCTTGCCGGTCTAGGAATGGTAGAACGATGGGTTCGATGACGGTTTGGATGTACCGTGCACTATTCAGTGTCCCCTCGACGATCACCAGTGGTGTACGGCCAGTGTAGGAGATCGCTCCCCACACCATGATGCCGGGTGTTGGCCCTGTGTGTCTCGGTCGTATGCAGTCCTGATTGTGTCGCTCACCTGCACGGCGCCAAACACGCATACGACCATCATTGGCACCAAGGCAGAAGCGACTCTCATCGCTGAAGACGACACGTCTCCATTCGTCCCTCCATTCACGCCTGTCGCGACACCACTGGAGGCGGGCTGCACGATGTTGGGGCGTGAGCGGAAGACGGCCTAACGGTGTGCGGGACCGTAGCCCAGCTTCATGGAGACGGTTGCGAATGGTTCTCGCCGATACCCCAGGAGCAACAGTGTCCCTAATTTGCTGGGAAGTGGCGGTGCGGTCCCCTACGGCACTGCGTAGGATCCTACGGTCTTGGCGTGCAGCCGTGCGTCGCTGCGGTCCGGTCCCAGGTCGACGGGCACGTGCACCTTCCGCCGACCACTGGCGACAACATCGATGTACTGTGGAGACCTCACGCCCCACGTGTTGAGCAATTCGGCGGTACGTCCACCCGGCCTCCCGCATGCCCACTATACGCCCTCGCTCAAAGTCCGTCAACTGCACATACGGTTCACGTCCACGCTGTCGCGGCATGCTACCAGTGTTAAAGACTGCGATGGAGCTCCGTATGCCACGGCAAACTGGCTGACACTGACGGCGGCGGTGCACAAATGGTGCGCAGCTAGCGCCATTCGACGGCCAACACCGCGGTTCCTGGTGTGTCCGCTGTGCCGTGCGTGTGATCATTGCTTGTACAGCCCTCTCGCGGTGTCCGGAGCAAGTATGGTGGGTCTGACACACCGGTGTCAATGTGTTCTTTTTTCCATTTCCAGGAGTGTATTACAACCCCTTTTTGTAGTGCACCTGATGGAAAATACGTTGGTACTGCTAGGTTCAATTCGAATAGGTTATATTACCTTTGATTTAGTTGCATTGATTGTTATCTTATAATCCCTTTCCAGGGCACTATCTATGCCATTCAACTGTTATTCTAAGGTCTTTGCTGTCTCTGACAGAACTGCAGTGTCACCAGAAAACTTCAAAATGTTTATTGCATCTCCCTGATATTTAATTCTGTTTACAAATTCATCCTTGCATGATTTACTGCCTGTAAGGTGCAGACGTTGAATGACTTCGAGTGTAGGCTACCAGAATGTGTCACTCCCATCTTCAAATGGCACAACTAGAAATACAGCAGATGGAGTAGCAGTATTTATGTGCTTCAACAAGATTTGTTCTTTGGTGGCGTGGGGCTGTGAAATGCATGTCCAGCATCATTACTCCTCTCTTCTTTTTACCTGAGGGCAGCAAAATTCTTATTTCAGTGCATATACGGCAAAAATTCAAACTTTCATTTAGGACAACATGGATTCCCAAGGATTCACATTTTACCAGGTGTGGAGGAACATGTAGGACTGATCGTCTCTCCTATTTGTTTTTTTAACTTCCAGATGAGCAGAGTACTTTGAGATAACTATTTCTAGATCGAAAGGTAAGCCAGTTCCGTTCGAACCCACTAGCGAGAACAAATAGGAACATGGTTGGAGTTGCAGTAATGGGAAATGTCGTTAGAGTATATTGTGGGAATGGAGAAATATGGAGAAGGAAAGCTATTGTATCCATTTCATGACTTTACGCCTCTTATCTTCAGATATGATTTGTAAATGACGAATGGTGGCCAGAGGAAAGTTGCTATCTCACAGTATCTCTGGACGAATAGCTTTTCATCTAAGTATAATTTGAGGCGTAAATGTAAAAGTCCGATTTCAGAAACTTCTCTGTCCTGGGGGGGGGGGGGGGGGGGCTGACTCAAATGCTTTAACATTGTCATCGTCCATGTCAAAAGAAGGTGTAGTGCAGGTGATTTCTGCAGTTCTAATTTCTTGGACGCCGCTTTGAAGAGCTACAAAAACCCTTATATTTTAAAAGCTATAAAATAATCGATTGCGTATAAGAATTCCAGTAATAGAATAGTAAACATACAGAGAAATGTTCTTTCATCAGCGTGATATTAGTTCCTTCATTTCGGGCTATTTCTCACTTCTCAGAGAGCTTCTCGCACAAAGACATTCTAACATTGTCAGCTGCTTATTCCAGGGAGTATCGTTAGACTGGCTCAGTGATATATCAAGATCATCAGGAAGACCACTTTCCTTTACGGAAATAACGCGTTCTTTCGCCGCAATCAAATGACCATGAACGTATGGACAACTGACGCATATATACTCAGCATTAAAATAAATTTGTAGACCTGTATTTAGCATTCGGCAGGAACAAGTCAATCGTGAATATATCCCGCAGTGCAACGACAATGTTGGTATCTGCATCAGTGGTGGATACCAAGAGAAATAAATCGTCTAAACAATTCTCTTAGAATGTTACCGGCCGTTTTTGGTTCATATGGAAACTGAGTTGTAAACAAAATGCGAAATCTGAGAGTCGAGTCAATGAAACAGGAGACAGTACAAGTCAGATAATTGTTTCTTCTCGCACTGGATGTCTGCATATCTGTAGTTGCTGATCATTCACCTTCTGTTATATGAGCAACTACCTCAGGCCTAATTATATGTTGTAGGGTTTTAACTCTTTGTGCCATGTTCCACGACACAGTTGTGGGTTGAGAGATAATGGCCTTTGCAGCGTCAATTAACATCTGAACTGGATCCGTAAGACCTTCACCTCTTATAGTTCCGTTCGACCTCACGTCTCGTGCACACACAGCCACCCATTTATCGACAGTTATCTCCTGGAGAGGTTTTGGAAGTCGTTTCTCGTCCCCATAAGACTCTTGTTTATTAGACGCACATGGATGGCGAGAAATGTGTTAAGTGCCACTTGATCCTTCAGCATGAGAGTAAATTTCACAGCACAGGAACAGCAAACAAAATGAACGTTTTTCCTAACGCCAACCAGTATAGGCTTTAACACGGTCCAAACTGAACTTTTTAGATTCGCTTCAAGCTGTGCAGTTCTCTACTCATCACTGATTAATTTTTATTTTACTACACTTTTTGTTGAAATGCGCTCCTTCCTCTGCAGACGACGTTTATTTGCCGAGCTCATTTTGTGCGTTACGACAAAAATGAAGAATTCCCACCACTCCACTACACACTGCTCTACTCACCACTCGTAGCCCGTAGCTCTCAACAGTGGTCAGTAATACCAACAGCACGTAATGCGCAGCACGCCATTGCTTGCGTATGGCACTGGCGCAGTAACGTCAGGGTCTCGCTCAGTGCGGAGCAGTGAGAGCGCGGCCCCTGGGATGCGTCTAAATGCGCAACTCTGCTAAAGATGTGGCATACGGGCTCTTTCGCAACAGCACTGCTCGGCCCTTGGGGTGACGTCAGGGACACGGTCGGCAAGAGACTGCTGCAGTCCAGTGCGGCCGCAGCACGTGGGCCGGGCCTCCGTGCACGACTCTGCACTGTGCTACCTGTCGGACCTCGATGCGGCTGTCCCAGCTGAACCGGCAGCGTGAGGCAAGGCTCACACGGCTGACATGGGTGCGCTCCTGGACGGACCGCGCCTTGATGCCCACCTCTGCTACAAAGTGCACAACCAGAGCTCGCGCTCAGCCGGTCGTCACCGACCGATTGACATCATACAAGCCAACTGCGACGTCACTTCAGCAGTGGCTGCATCAATTCCCTCTGGCAGACACGTCCCTGAGCTGAGTTAACCTCTTTTCCTCAGAACAATAATTCCTCTGATATTTTAAGTTACTCTAATTTTTACAAATATCTTCTGCGACAATGAAAATGATTTGTCAAACTTTTTACTTAAAACATGTCAAATTGTGTATTGTTTTTTCTTGTATACACCAATCTTGTAGTTTTGTTGTACAGACGACTTAAATGACTAAGCATGTAACAGCCAGTATCGTAGTCAAATATATCGTAGGAAATGTAAGGCACCAAGAAAAATTTTCTTTATTTATGTACATGTAATACTTTCTACGACAATGAAGAACAGAGATGCCTTCACGTTTTTTCTGCGATCAGCTAGGAGATGCCTCCCTGTTACGTTTCATCCTTTGTTCTTCAATTTTCGCTATGTATGCATCTATCTTGTTAGCACTTAAGAACTATGAATATACGACGGGCGTTTGAAAAGTCCATTCAAAAATAGAAACTGCTTACATGTTTGGGGTAAATCTTTTTATTTTTCAGCATAGTCTCCTTTTAGACTTATACACTTCGTCCAATGCTGTTCTAATTTGTTGATCTCTTCAGAATAATAGGAATTGTCTAAGCCTGCCAAATAGCTAATAGTTGCTGAAATCACATCATCGTTTGAATAAAATCTTTGTCCCGCCAGCCATTTCTTCAAATTGGGAAACAAATAGTACTTCGAGCGAGCCAAGTCTGCAGAATAGTTGAGGGTGGGAGGGATGTGAAACGAGTTGGAATCAACTTTTCCATTAACTTTGCGACCACAATTGCTGAGGTGTATCCTCCTGCATTGTCGTGATGGAAAAGGACGGTCCAATAACGATGAATAATATTCGCCTGTAATAGTTTTACCCTTTCCCAGACAGTCGATGAGGATTGTTCCTTGCGAATCCCAAAAGACAGTCGCCATAACCTTTCCGGCCAAAGGAATTGTCTTCGCCTGTTTTCGTGCAGATTCTCCCTTGGTAGCCCATTGTTTAGAATGTTGTTTGGACTGAGGAGTTTAGTAATGTATCCATGTTTCATCTACAGTGACGAAACGACGCTTAAAGTGCTGCGGATACTTCTGAACAGCTGTAAATCATCCTTGCAACACTTCACACGATTCCATTTTTGATCAAGCGTGAGCAATCGCGGAACACATCTTGTGGGTAGCTTTCTCATGTCCAAATCTTAACGCAAAATATTATGTACCCGTTCATTCGAGATGCCCACAGAACTAGCAGTCTCACACACCTCTACTCTTCTATCATCCATTACCATATTATGGATTTTATCAATGATTTCTAGAGTGGTAACCTCCTCAGGGCGTCCAGAACGTTCAGCATCACTTGTGCCCATATGGCCACACCTAAAATTTTTAAATCACTTGTAAACTATTTTAATCGAAGGCGCAGAGTCACCGTAAATTTTATTAAGCTTCTCTTTAGTATCCTGACGTGTTTTGCCTATCATAAAGTAATGTTTAATCACCACACGAAATACTTTTTCGTCCATTTTTTGACAATCACTCGACTTCCTTGATTTACACGAATGCCAAACACAAATAAATAAACCAAATCGACTGAAACTTGGTGTGCGTCCTTTCCAAAGATGCTACTAACTAAACATAACCTCTAAAGGCGCCGGTGGTGGCATCTCTCAGACTTTGCATGGAATTTTCAAATGCCTCTCGTATTTGAGTATATTTAACTTAATATCTTTCAGTTGTATTAATTTAACAAACTAAATATATTTCTTTGTATTAATGTCTTTATCAGCTTTGTATACAGCTATTCGTGAACGAAATGCAAAACTGCTGACGTGCTGCCCGTCTGCCATTGGTGTGACCCAAATACTGATTAGCAATTTATCAGATCTTTTATGGTGCACCAAAGAACGTACAGTCTTTCAGAAACGAAATCTGATACTCAATTAACTCCAAAGCGTAATTCGATTGACCGATCGCGTTATGAACTTGACTTATGAAAATTACATTGAAGCCAAATCTGTATATATGCGTTTCTCTCGAACACCACGCTGGAGAAATAGGAAATCGCAACAGGAATCAGCAAGCACTGCTCGGTTATTTTCAATTGAGATAACTGAGCTGACTACCTGCTGGTAAGTGATAGCTGATCACGAGTATTTTCTTTACGATCTCTATCTTCCGTCCACCTTCGCAAGCTGGCGAGGAAAGAGTTACAGCTCACAACTACCACTTGCTCATCTACCTTCGAGAGCGGTTGTTGCTATTGTTGGATAGGGAACATCAGTGTGAGATAAAAAGCTTTCCTCATACAAGAATGAGCAGCGCCGTTAATTTAAAGCAATTTAGAAACGTCTTTTGCTACGTCAAAAGCCGAGGGCGCTGAATCACAAGAGATCTTCCTTACTTATGAGTTCCCCCAGTAAAGAATTTGCAAAATTGTGGACCAGAAGTCTACGTCTCCCTCCCGACCCCTTCCTCAATGTTGTTGTTGTGGTCTTCAGTCTGAAAACTGGTTTGATGCAGCTGCCCAAGCTAGTCTATTCTGCGGAAGCCTCTTCAGCGCTGCGCAGCTAATGCAATGTGCATCAGTTTGAACTTGCTCACTGTATTCAAGACTCTGTCTCCCTCTACAATTTTAACACCCCCCCCCATCCCTCCCCAACACACGCATATACACACTTATCTCCATTACCAAACTGACAAGTCCTTGGTGCCTTTGGATATGCCCTAGGAAACGAAGTTGTGCCATAAATTTCTGGTTTCCCCAGTTCGACTCAATATCTTCTTATCAGTTATTTTATCTGCAGTGCCACCACTACTTTTCGGCGCTACTGAGTAAAATTGTGAAGTTGCTATCGCTGTTGCAAAAGATCTTGGGAGTGGCCAGCTCAGAGGCGACCAAACACCATTACGTCAGATGCAGCAGTGCCACAGGCAATTTCCCACACTGTGCTCCAGGAAAGGGGCTGGCACCGCCATAACGACGACGCAGCACGAAGGCGTTGGTAGGCCAGTTACTACACATCCGATTAACAGACTTCTTATGGTTTAGATGGTTACAAGCTGTGATTTGCAAAGCAAGAACGCTCTGTCGCAACATAAATTACCATTATTTTCAGTCAAAGCTGTTACAGTCTCATAGCTACTAGAGGAGAGGTGTATGCTGCTTGACGAGGCGACATGAGACTACAAGCAGCCACCATGGTATTTGGCCTCCACTAAATGTGAGCCACTGCTGCTGGTTTAAAGATCAGTGATGTGAGCTTAGCATGTTGCTGCCTGTGGGCCAACTATCAGGTGCAAGTAGCCTTCAGCCATAGAAGGCAGTCGTTTGAGACCATGTCCATCTGTTGCATCAGTTCCTTAACACTCGCTGTCTTCAGCACACACTGTGGATGTCGTTGCACCACAGAACGTTCTAGTTTGTTCTTCAGTAAAATGTATGATTAACAGTGAAGGTTTTATGGGCAGCCATGGATCATCATCCCGACAACAATCCACCTCAACTCAGACCTCCACGTGTAGAGGTCATCCATCCTGGACCTCCACATTTTGATGTAAGAAATGTATGTCACCTCTAAGTGTCAGTGACAGGGGAACCTTAAAAGCCACCCTGCCTGGAGACGATGGCTCTCAACTACCTCATGGTTGCATTTTCGTCGACACACAGCATCAGTGTGCAGTGGTGAGTGCACTGCCTGTTTCTTTTTTCACCTGCGAGTATCACGTCGAGTCATTGCACCTTTTAGCAGCTTTTCAGTTCTGTTTCCATGTGTGACATGTGTCAAGTAAACTCAGACAATGATCTGAGGATGTGCAAATATGAGTAGTAGAGCTACGTTCATTCCACCCCATTTTCTTCTGTTGCCAAATTTATTAAAAATGGGGGGGATGACGTTATCCAAGATGGCGGCGTGTAGACTTGGCAACAGTGCATGACGTCATTTAGGATGGCCGATTTTGGCTTGAAAATAGGCCAATTGTGCTATGTCCAGTAACCTAACCTCCAGAAGAAATGGCGGGAATTTTGAATTTTGACGGAAAAATGGCCTATTGGGCAACGTCCACTAACCTAACTGTCCAGAAGAAATTGGCGTGAAATCCAAATTCCAACATGACAATGGATGCAAAACCTTACTTTTCTTTATTATTATTCGTTATCATTTATTAACATTGATTATTATTTATTATAATTCATTATCAATCATTATCATTTATTATCATTTATTATTATTTATTATTACTCGCCTACATCCACGAAACAATTCACGCCAAATGCAAATTCCAAAATGATATTGGCTGCAAAACAATATTTGTGTGTATTATTATTCTTTATCGTTCATCATTTAATATAATTTATTATTTATTATTATTTATTATCATTTATTATTATTTCTTGTTATAGGCGTACCTCCACTAACATAGAAAATCGCGCCATGTTCAAATTCATACTCCATAATCTCTTGACATCCGTACATCTATTTATTATTATTATCACTTACTATTATTTATTAGCATTTAAAATGATTTATTATAGTTTATTCAAGATGGTTTATTTTTGCATAAAAAAAATCTCTCACAAATTCAATTTCAAACACCTACTAAAAAAAAAAAGAAACCAATTGGGGTATGAGCACTAACCTAAGTTCACCTCATCCTACGAAGTTTGAATTTTTCGCACTCACTTATTGTTTCACTCCTAAGCTATGAAAATCGCGTCAAATAGTAATAAAGTGCACTTTTACTAACGTAAGTCACCTCCTTTGAATTCGTGGGAAAAGGACTGAAGTCTTTATTTCAAACAGTACCGTCGTCACTTGTTCTCCAACAGAGTTAGTACACATGTTATAGATCGCAGTCCAGTCGCCACAAGGCCTCCAGTCCAACTGAATTAGTTCATATGGTAGTCGCCGACCCGATCTAGACCGCGCGCCACCGGCAAGCGAGCGATCGCCTCACGTGACGGCCGTCGGATACGTCCGCGTCTGCTACCCGTCCAGCGGCCGTTCGCGTCACAGCCCATTGGCGCCGACTCGCGTCGCAGGCCTGCGCTGGTCCAGCGATGTAAACATGTTTTCGTGGACAGTGGAGTTCGCCCCCACCGAACAGTTGGCGCCAAATCTATTCACTGCACAGGTTGGAACCTGCAGACTTCATAACGATAGGTCGGTTGACCCAGCATCTGGTTGACAAAGAACGCCCTGCCACACGTTTGGCGTCAAAGTTCGCTCGAGAGTGGATCCCGCAATGACGTCACAAAAGGTTGTCCAGCACATGTGCCCGCCACGACGTCCCTCGCTAAGTTAATTGATCACCCAACTCTCATATTCAATCCACATTCTGCGTTTACCTAATTCAAGATCGTCGCGAAAACACACGTCCTTACACATGAGCCATCGCTCGCGCCTAAATTAGTACCTCCGCAAGTGAATGTATCAAAGTTCGCATGACTACTAAATTAAATTGATCAATTAATTAACCACTCTGATGCAGAAAAGTGCCACGTCCACCTAGAAATGGAATCAATTTTCGCCATTGCCACGCCCACCTGGGCTTGAAGTGAAAACACAAGAAAATTGTGGCAAACGAAGCCCCTAACCTAAGTCATCTGTGATGACTCAAAATCGTCTGCTTTGCCTCTCTCACACACCACGAGCGCGAGTCCGCCCACGTCGCAACCTGGACAACCTGGACCTTTATACTCGCGTCGGACATACTCTTCTGTAAATATTCAAGCTGAACTTTGTCCCGAATACCCTTGTTCAATCCACACGGTCTAGGACACGGCCGCAGCACACCACCAGTACCTAAGCGGAGAACACCGCTCACCCCACCTGTAGTTAACCGCTGAGAGACGGAGATATGCTGCAATCACATCCCTCGCGCTCTCGTAGCTACTTGCCTCAGCAATTCCATCTAACAAAACCTCCAAGTAGAAGAAATAAGAACCAACTCGAACTCTCTCATATTCTATATCGTCCCACAAATAATTAACGTACATTTTCTTTAGACATCGAGTATATCTATCACTCTCATACAAAAAACAGTCGCCCTGATGTACCTGGTGACATGTTGCACAGTCGGCAGACACGCAAACAGCTCCTAACTTCAGTGCACAATATCAGACTGCTCCTAAATAATGCAGTACACATAACTGTAAACACCATCAGTACTCGTAATCTGTCCAAATAACTCATAGCAAAATAACTCAACAGATGCGTTCAATCAACCTGTCCCACACTAAGTCACACGTCCGACAGCTCTCAATTTGCTCAAAGGTCTCTGTTCGACCCCTCAAACATGACTTGATGGCAGCTGCATTCACACCTAACACCCGAGAAATTCATATCACCTACACGGCGAACATGAGTATCCAAGCCAGAAAAAAAAGAGCCCAGTCAACATCTCCGAAATTTTATAGTGCCCCGAGAAATAGTTAACGCTCCCTTTCGTGTTTTCTCAGCTTATTTGTATATTCAAATTCTTACCCTAACAGAAGTTGCTCACGAAAATAATACTGAATGCGCTCCTAAACTCCTAACTTTCCAGCTCTCAACATACACAAATGTTCTCAATCCTCCAACAACCCAACACAACCGATTAATCATTCTCATTTCTTATCGAATTTACTGGCCTAATTTCCTAAGGACCCGTTATCGAAGTATCATCCAGGTTTTCTTTCTGAGGCTTGCTGTGCTTACTTTTACAGGGATCTCTAAATTACCTCCACAGAACCCTCAATCTACACACACACACACACACACACACACAAACACACACACACACACACACACACACACACACACACGGTCATCCTCTCGTCATTCCATAACATAAGCTATAGTAACTTTACAGTCCTTTATATACAAACCCTACACAATGTAAGCCACAGTAACTTTACAATAACGACTACATGCCCCAATTGTCTCCAATACCAAGGAAGCACTGTGAACCTACTCTTTCTTTCTACACACATGATACTCAGCGGTAATCAGCCCTTCTACATCAATGGAAGGAAGTCCCTCTCAGAACTATTCCGCAAATTTGGCGATCGCTTCCGCTCAATACAAATGCGTAACTTTCTCTTCTTGTTCCTTGCCTGCTAGCTTTTCTGCTACAAACATCTCCAGACTCATAGACTACAACAATACACCAAAATTTTTCTAAGTACAGCTTCCTGTAAACCACTGAGTAACTAGACACAAAGCGACCAAAAAATGATATTTGCACTCTCGAATACCGAAGTCGTTGATGTCATTATACTACAGTTAATTCTTACGATCGCGGTCTCAATTTATTGGCATTCCACAATGAGCTAAGCATCGGAAATACACTCTCTTGACCGTTGTTACTCTGGAAATATCTCTACCGTCTTTACGACTTCCTCTCCACTCATCACTTAACATCAATAATATTAACATTACAGTGCAATATATACAAACCCTACACAATGTAAACCACAGTAACTTTACAGTACTGCATATACACATTTGACACAAAACAGTGCACTTATCCAGTATATCTCTACAGCATGCGAAAAAATTACCCTATTCCTACAGCCTCTATATACCGCAATGCTCCCCAATCCTAGGAAAGTACCGTCAACCTGAACTTACTCTCTACAGACCTGACACTCAGAGCTAAACTTCTCTCTTATAGAAGTGGACCTAAGTCACCCTCAGAACTCTTTTTACAAATTCGGTATCGTCCCCCCTCAGCACAAACGCCTTACTGTCTCTCCCTGCCTATCTGTTTGCCCCAAACTCATAGACTGCAAGAACACATGAAGTTTCTCCATAATATTACACCATTTTAGCTGTACTTCTCAATATCATGCACTCGGCTACACCCTACCGAACAATAGTTCATCATAATTCCCAAGATATAGACTTCAAATTAATTCTCTATAAACGCCAAACATTATCTATGTGCAACATGCTGTAAACCACTGTCTAACTAGAAACAGACATATGCAAAATGGTATTTCCACTCTCGAATATTGCTCTCAGTCATGTAACATATTCGAGATCTTGGCTATAATTTACACGTCAACTAACGTCTGTCACAGAACTAGAGAACAGACAAGCGTGTATCCAACACACCACAATCGATCTTCACTCAACTAAATAAAGGAAGCAAATGTGCAGAAGTAGTCAACCGAACAATCTTCATCCCATCGAACACTCCAACCCAAATCAATCATCTTCTCAAATTCTGACTTGATCACCAAAGCCGCCCAACACATACTATTACTTCGCTATTCGGACGACTAGAGGACATCAAAGTTAACTCTTACAGATTGATACACTCCGACAGGTCTCTGCATTCAAACAGCTGCTCCCGTTACTTATTATTATTTATTATCATTTCTGATCATTTAATATTATTTATTATAACTTTTTATTTATGTCATGCTTGTGTGTTCGCCACGAGGTCCGGAGTCCAACCGGGTTTTTACACATGCCACCAGCAGGGGGCCTCATTCAAGTTGTCCGATTTTGGTAGGGAGTTTGAATTTTGGCAGAAGATCATACAATTCGTTTACCTAACAAAAATGGCTCCAAGTTCAACTGTGTTTAGATTCAATCTCAACCATCAGAGCACTCTGTCATCACGTCAGTTCATTATGCAATTACCATTGTTCAAGATGGCTGCACCCAGTGCGATACATGTCACCTTTAACGAACCTGCATGCTACAGTCTAATTCCAACTTGGCTATAGTCACACACTACACATCGTTCAACTGATCCCTTTTTCAGATCTTTGGGCATATGATATCTGCAATAAAAGTCGGAGAAAGACATATCCATTACCTTCTGCAGTCTGTCTAGAAACAGAACGACCTCAGTTAGTGCAACAGGACCTTGTCTTGACCATTCGCCGGAAATGCGAGCGCCGGCGGCGGCATGTCAAAGCCACATATCTGTCCATCTAAACAGCCGTCTGCTCAGCCCCAGGACGAGCGTGCCGAAGTTGGCTCCCTCTATACCTGCTCCGCAGCTATTGTCTAATGACATACACTGCGCAAATGGATTCCTGAATAGCGCAGATCTCTATCCTCCCCTGCATCTCCTACTCGACATGTAAACATTGCCTCCCCCAGCCAGCGAACCCGACGTCATTCCCGCCGTGCTGACTATTTCCACTCACAAATCTTAAATACCTAAATATATAAAAGCTTATTCACTCCTATCAAAACTCACCTAATAATAAAAAAGCATTCTCCCTTTCTAAGGATAGATGAGTATGCATTTAGAAAAAATAGACAAACATAATTCCAAGCCGAAGTCATACATATGATGAAAAAGAAAAAGAAGACCTCAATTTAGATTATCTGATATTTATTTACGTGTACTATTGATACAGTCGTAGATGAGTTATGTCATCCAATCGCTCGCTCCCTCAACACACACATTCACAGAACTTGTTCTACTTATATGCCACCGACCTTGTTATAATAATAATTTTCTGCAAGCATTTACGCCCCCACATACAACCCAGCTCAATAGAACATAATAATTCCATTTTCCACAGATAATCATATTCGGTGAACAATTAAACGTACTGAATTACACATACATATAGTCAAATAAGCACCATTATACATCTGAGCACCCTCAATCGACCAATGTCGCTCTCCGAACAGTTCAGCTAATTCGAGAGCCGTTTCCCCTTCGCAGAGACCCGTCAGTCTTTCTGATCAGAGCCTGCTCCCGTTTCTACAGACATCTCCAGACTCACATATTGGATGACCAAAAATATTTTTTATATAATATTATAAAATTCACGTCGTACTCGTCTATATTAAGCACAGTCCTAGTACTTTTGCGTGTCATAGACCTATGACTGATTAGAATTCCTGCCCTGCACAGACAATATAACGGACCTATGCAGAGCCTCTCACAGGAAACTATACCTTGCACCTTGTAAATCATAGTCTTACAGTCGATAGCATAACGTTGTAGCGACTTCCCTCGAAAGTGGTTGACCAGCTCTACATTTAAACTCATATGTCCCAATGACCCAATAGTTGATAACTCTGTGTTCCATTTTTAGTGATTGTTCATTTTGCACGCAAGTACGGGATCACCGTTTTCGTTGTTAGCAACCCCAGAAGTGGCGGCCCATCAACCAAAATGTCTCCCCCAACTCAAACAAGCCTTGTCACTCAGTCATTACGTGGTACCCAATGCTCGGATGGGATGGATAAGACACCACCGATCTACTGCAACATTATTCATCACAGCTGATATCGCGAAAAATTTTACAGTAAGTCCAACACTGGCCAAACATGTGACAGCATGTTTTCCTAATTTCAGTATCATAGCTAAACCATACCTCCTCTACTTTGCAAGTATCATTGCGAGCATTGATAGGCGACTGCTCAGTACGTCCATTCGCACTTAATTCTCGATCACATAAAAACGATCAAAGCATACCAGACAACGATATACATATTTCTAAGACCTCGCGCATAGTACTCGATCTATCTCTCTGCATATGCAGTCACAAAGCAATCTCGCCCTCTTACGTTGAAAGACCAACCTTACTCGCTATTCACCAGCCTACCCCGCAACATCGCTACCCAATTAATCCTCGACCGAGCAGACAAATATAGCTACACTTCACCTCTCTTGACTGAATAGAGCTTTCCTAGTCCTAACCCCTCCAAGTGCACCACATTTCTCGAGATGTAACCAAGACTTGGAGCTTAGCACACCATATCGATCTATAGTAACGGGTCTCAAAATGCCTTAATTTAATAGCATACAGTTAAAAAGAACAAGAACGGAGTGATATTTATACGCTACGTAGTACAACACATTTTTGCATAAATCAACAAACCTATCATGTGTAAAGTACTGTAGCTGCATACGACTAAAATGCAGGCTATATCACGTGACTAAAGCATCCAGATAGAACACTGGAAAAAAATTGACCTTCAGCAACTTGTCCTTCTCTAGAATAAATGAGACAACGTTTAAATCGTGCCTTGTTACAGCTCTATTCAATCGATCATCCCGTACATTCTCTGTTATCATTTAACACAGATGTGGGTAAGTTTAGACGTCAATGATTCTCGGTCCTCCTGAAAAGCATCAAATACAGTATTCAACTCGCGAATATCACTGCTACCGTAGTAGACATACACTATAATACGAACTCAACGAGAAAAAAATTGACTGCCTTCCTGATTCCACTCTCTTCAGTGTCATCGTTTACCTACATTCCTCTTGCTGCCGCATACTTGACTCCATATTCAATTTGCCCCCTGCGATCCAGATGATAAGCAAGCACGTCCTCATTTTCACCGCATTTTGGTGTATATTAGGTTAGTTTATACGTATGTGCTAATCAGTTTTCGCATTTCTTTCGACTTTCTGTCAGATCCAATCATGCGACCGCGACACAACATATCGTTCTGTGTTCTAAAATTGCCTGTAAATGTAACCCAGCCGTATCTAGTCACCTCCACATTCGGAGAGCGCTTGCCCTGTTTTCTGTATGTCTGGGTACATGCACGCCTCGCGGAAGGCTCCCAGGACCGGTGATAGACTCGAGTTAACGTTCGAATGTGAATCAGTAGCGAGTTATATCCGGAGCGATGTTCAGATGTGGATCCACAATATGCAGTGCACGGGGTAGTGTTTGAAGGTGGATCCTCCTCGCGCAAGGTAGGAAGCTGTATTCGAATGCAGATCCACAGTATACAATACCCGAGTTAGCGTTTTAGTGTGAACCTGCTGCGTACTATGTATCCGGAGCTGTGTCTGGGGTCAGATCCACCACACACAGCATCCAAGATAGGGTTCGCAGGTGGACCAAGCACGCATTACGTCCTGACAAGTAATCGATGCTCGAAGTTAGGTCCACCAGCCGATGCGACTGGGTCCTCGGAGCCGTCCGCGAGGCGTGCATGTACACAGACATACAGAAAACACAGCAAGCGCTCTCCGAATCTGCAGGTGACTGGATATGCCTGGGATACATTTACAGGCAATTTTAGAACACAGAACGATATGTTACGTTACGGTCGCATGGATGGATCTGACATAAAATCGAAAGAAATGCGAAAACTGATTAGCACATACGTATAAACAAGCCTAATATACACCGAAATGCGGTGAAAATGAGGACGTGCTTGCTTATCCTCTTGTTCGCAGGGGGCAAATTGTACATGGAGTCAAGTATGCGGCAACAAGAGGAATGTAGGTGAACGATGACATCAAAGCGAGCAGAATCACGAAGGTAGTCAATTTTTTTCTCGTTGAGTTCGTATTATAGTGTATGTCTACTGAGGTAGCAGTGATATTCGCGAGATGAATTCTGTATTTGATGCTTTTCAGGAGGACCGAGAATCATTCACGTCTAATCTTACCCACATCTGTGTTAAATGATAACAGAGAATGTACGGGATGATCGATTGAGATAGAGCTGTAACAAGGCACGATTTAAGCGTTGTCTCATTTATTCTAGAGAAGGACAAGTTGCTGAAGGTCAATTTTTTTCCAGTGTTCTATCTGGATGCTTTAGTCACGTGATATAGCCTGCATTTTAATCGTATACATCTACAGTACTTTACGCATGATAGGTTGGATGATTTATGTAAAAATGTGTTGAACTACGTAGCGTATAAATATCACTCCGTTCTTGTTCGTGTTAACTGTATGCTATTAAATTATGCCATTTTGAGATCTGTTACTACAAATCGATATGGTGTGCTAAGCTCCAAGACTTAGTTACATCTCGAGAAATGTGGTGCACTTGGAGGGGTTAGGACTAGGAAAGCTCTATTCAGTCAAGAGAGGTGAAGTGTAGCTATATTTGTCTGCCTGATGAGGATTAATTGGGTAACGATGTTGCGGGGTAGGCTGGTCAATGCCGAAGGGACGATGGTCTTTTAACGTAAGAGGGCGAGATTGCTCTGTGACCACCATATGCAGAAAGTTTGATCAAGTACTGTGGGCGAGGTCTTAGAAATATGTATATCGTTGTCGGGTATGCTTTGATCGTTTTTATGTGTTCGAGAATTAAGTGTGAATGGACGAACTGAGCAGTCATCTATCACTGCTCACAATGATACTTGCAAAGTAGAGGAGGTATGGTTTAGCTATGATACTGAAAGTAGGAAAACATGCTGTCACATGTTTGGCCAGTGTTGGGCTTACTGTAAAATTTTTCGCGATATCAGCTGTGATGGATAATATTACAGTAGATCGGTGGTGTCTTATCCATCCCATCCGAGCATTGGGTACCACGTAATGACTGAGTGACAAGGCTTGTTTGAGTTGGGGGAGACATTTTGGTTGATGGACCGCTAGT
Source organism: Schistocerca serialis cubense (assembly GCF_023864345.2). NCBI lineage: Eukaryota > Metazoa > Arthropoda > Insecta > Orthoptera > Acrididae > Schistocerca > Schistocerca serialis. The sequence continues at coordinate 551,413,685 of NC_064640.1, read as the reverse complement.
TGGGTTGCTAGCACCGAAAATGGTGATCTCGTACTTGTGTGCAAAATGAACAATCACTAGAAATGGAACGCAGAGTTATCAACTATTGCGTCATTGTGACATATGAGTATAAATGTAGAGGCCGTCAATCACTTTTGGGGGGTAGTTTGGAAAGTCGCCACACCACCACCAGGCACTTCTAGTTTCCTTGTGTTGTGGCTTTCCTTTATTTAAAATCATTCAATGTTTTGCTATCGACTGTAAGAATATGATTTTCAAGGTGCAAGTTAGAGTTTCCTGTGAGAGGCCGGGCATCAGTCTGTGTTAATGTCTGTGCAAGGCAGGAATTCTAGTTAGTCAGAGGTCTATGACACGGTAAAGTACTAGGACTGTGCTTAATATAGACGAGTACGACGTGAATTTTATAATATTATATTAAAAATATTTTTGGTCTTCTAATATGTGAGTCTGGAGATGTCTGTAGAAACAGGAACAGGCTCTGATCAGAAAGACTGACGGGTCTCTGTGAAAGGAAAACGGATCTCGAATTAGCTGAACTGTTCTGAGTGCGACTTTGGTCGAATGAGGGTGCTCTGGTGTTTAATGGTCATTTTGTACGCTATAGGTAAATGAACTCTATCTTTATTAAAACGACAAGGTGCGCATCGGAATATTGTTATCATTAGTCTTTGCTTAAGTATGTAATGTTAACTACCCTATCCTCATTGAGAGGAGTGTATATGTCGGTAAAAGTATTTGCTTATTAGACTACATGTATTCGTAATTTAGTACGTTTAATTGTTCACCGAATATGACTATCTGTGGAAAAAGGAATTATTATGTTCTATTGAGCGGGGTTGTATGTGGGGGCGTAAATGCCTGTAAAGAATTATTATTATAACGGGGTCGGTGGCATATATGTAGAACAAGTTCTGTGAAAGCGTGTGTTGAAGAAGTGAGCGAGTGGATGACACAACTCATGTACGTCAGTATCAATAGCACATGTAAATAAATGTCGGATAATCTAAATTGAGGTCTTTTTTTTCTTTTTAATCATATGTATGACTTCCGCTTGGAATTATGTCTGTCTATTTGTTCTAAATGCATACTCATCTAGGTTTGGAAAGGGAGAATGCTTTTTTATTATTAAGTGGGGTTTGACAGTGGTGAATAGGCTTTTATATATGAGAGTAATTAAGATTTGTGAGTGGAAATTGTCAGCGCAGCATGAATGACGTCGGGTTCGCTGGCTGGGGGAGACAATGTTTACATGTCGAGTTGGAGATGCAGGGGAGGATAGAAATTTGCGCTATTCAGGAATCCATTTGTGCAGTGTATGTCAATAGACAATAGCTGGAGAGCAGGTATTGAGAGAGCCCACTTCGGCATGCTCGTCCTGGGGCTGAGCAGTCGGCTGTTTAGATGGACAGATATGTGGCTTTGACATGCCGCTGGCGGCGCTTGCATTTCCGCCGAATGGTCAAGACAAGGTCCTGTTGCACTAACTGAGGTCGTTCTGTTTCTAGACAGACTGCAGAAGGTAATGGATATGTCTTTCTCCGACTTTTATTGCAGATATCATATGCCCAAAGATCTGGAAATGGGATCAGTTGAACGATGTGTAGTGTGTGACTATAGCCAAGTTGGAATTAGACTGTAGCATGCAGGTTCGTTAAAGGTGACATGTATCGCACTGGGTGCAGCCATCTTGAACAATGGTAATTGCATAATGAACTGACGTGATGACAGAGTGCTCTGATGGTTGAGATAGAATCTAAACACAGTTGAACGTGGAGCCATTTTTGTTAGGTAAGCGAATTGTATGATCTTCTGCCAAAATTCAAACTCCCTACCAAAATCGGACAACTTAAATGAGGCCCCCTGCTGGTGGCATGTGTAAAAACCCTGTTGGACTCCGGACCTCGTGGCGAACACACAAGCATGACATAAATAAAAAGTTATAATAAATAATATTAAATGATCAGAAATGATAATAAATAATAATAAGTAACGGGAGCAGCTGTTTGAATGCAGAGACCTGTCGGAGTGTATCGATCTGTAAGAGTTAACTTTGATGTCCTCTAGACGATCGAATAGCGAAGTAATAGTATGTGTTGGGCGGCTTTGTTGATCAAGTCAGAATTTGAGATGATTGATTTGGGTTTGGAGTGTTCGATGGGATGAAGATTGTTCGGTTGACTACTTCTGCACATTTGCTTCCTTTATTTAGTTGAGTGAAGATCGATTGTGGTGTGTTGGATACACGATTGTCTGTTCTCTAGTTCCGTGACAGACGCTAGTTGACGTGTAAATTATAGCCAAGATCTCGAATATGTTACATGACTGAGAGCAATATTCGAGAGTGGAAATACCATTTTGCATATGTCTGTTTCTAGTTAGACAGTGGTTTAGAGCATGTTGCACATAGATAATGTTTGGCGTTTATAGAGAATTAATTTGAAGTCTGTATCTTGGGAATTATGATGAACTATTGTTCGGTAGGATGTAGCCTAGTGCATGATATTGAGAAGTACAGCTAAAATGGTGTAATATTATGGAGAAAGTTCATGTGTTCTTGCAGTCTATGAGTTTGAGGCAAACAGATAAGGAGGGAGAGACAGTAAGGCGTTTGTGGTGAGGGGGGACGATACTGAATTTGTAAAAAGAGTTCTGAGGGTGACTTAGGTCCACTCATGAAAGAGAGAAGATTAGCTCTTAGTGTCAGGTCTGTAGAGAGTAAGAGCAGGTTGACGGTTCTTTCCTAGGATTTGGGAGCATTGCGGTATGTAGAGGCTGTGGGAATAGGGTAATTTTTTCGCATGCTGTAGAGATATACTGGATAAGTGCACTGTTTTGTGTCAAATGTGTATATGCAGTACTGTAAAGTTACTGTGGTTTACATTGTGCAGCGTTTGTATATATTGCACTGTAAAGTTAATATTGTTGATGTTATGTGATGACTAGAGAGGAAGTCGTAAAGATGGTAGAGATATTTCCAGAGTAACAGTGGTCAAGAAAGTGTATTTCCGATGCTTAGCTCATTGTGGAATGCCAATCAATTGAGACCGGGATCGTAAGATTTAACTGTAAGTATAATGACATCAACGACTTCGGTAATCTAGAGTGCAAATATCATTTTTTGGTCGCTTTGTGTCTAGTTACTCAGTGGTTTACAGGAAGCTGTACTCAGAAAAATTTTGGTGTATTCTTGTAGTCTATGAGTCTGGAGATGTTTGTAGCAAAAAAGCTAGCAGGCAAGGAATAAGAAGAGAAAGTAACGCATTTGTATTGAGGGGAAGGGATCGCCGAATTTGTGGAACAGTTCTGAGAGGGACTTCCGTCCATTGATGTAGAAGGGCTGATTACCGCTGAGTGTCATGTGTGTAGAAAGGAAGAGCAGGTTCACAGTGCTTCCTTAGGATTGGAGACAATTGGGGCATGTAGTCGGTATTGTAAAGTTACTGTGGCTTACATTGTGTAGGGTTTGTATATAAAGGAGTGTAAATTTACGATTGCTTATGTTATGGGATGAGTAGAGAGGATGACCGTGTGTGTGTGTGTGTGTGTGTGTGTGTGTGTGTGTGTGTGTGTGTGTGTGGTTGAAGGGGCTGCGGAGGTAATTTAATCGGTTGTGCTGGGATATAGTAGGATTGAAAACATTTGCTTATGTTGAGAGCTGGAAAGTTAGGAGGTTAGGAGCGCATTCAGTATTATTTTCGTGAGCAACTTCTGTTAGGGTAAGAATTTGAATTTACAAATAAGCTGAGAAAACACGAAAGGGAGCGTTAACTATTTCTGGGGCACTATACAATTTCGGAGAGGTTGACTGCGCTCTTATTTTTTTCTGGCTTGGATACTCATGTTCGCCGTGTAGGTGATATAAATTTCTCGGGTGTTAGGTGTGAATGCGGCCGTCATCAAGTCATGTTTTAGAGATCGAACAGAGACCTTTGAGCAAATTGAGAGCTCTCGGACGTGTGACTTAGTGTGGGACAGGTTGATTGAGTGCGTCTGTTGAGTTATTTTGCTATGCGCTATTTGGACAGATTACGAGTACTGATGGTGTTTACAGTTATGTGTACTGCATTATTTAGGAGCAGTCTCATATTGTGCACTGAAATTAGGAGCTGTTTACGTGTCTGCCGACTGTGCAACATGACACCAGGTACATCAGGGCGAGTGTTTTTTGTATGAGAGTGATAGATATACTCGATGTCTAAATAAAATGCACGTTAATAATTTGTGGGTCGATATAGAATATGAGAGAGTTCGAGTTGTTTCTTATTTTTTCTGCTTGGAGGTTTTGTTAGATGGAATTGCTAAGGCAAGTAGCTACGAGAGCGCGAGGGATGTGATTGCAGCATATCTCCGTCTCTCAGCGGTTAACTACAGGTGGGGTGAGCGATGTTCTCGGCTTAGGTACTGGGGGTATGCTGAGGCCATGTCCTAGACTGTGTGGATTGAACAACAGTATTCGGGTCATAGTTCAGCAAGAATATTTACAGAGGAGGATGTCCGACGCGAGTGTAAAGTTCCAGGCTGCGACGTGGGCGTTCTCGCGCTCGTGGTGTGTGAGAGAGGCAAATCAGACGATTTTGAGTCATCACAGGTGACTTAGGTTAGTGGCTTCATTTCCCACAATTTTCTTGTGTTTGTAGCGAAACACGAACTGAGCATCAGAATTCAAACTTGGCTTATTTGTATAGACAAAATGTGATATAAGTTAATGTAGGTTAGTACATGTTAGTACATCTTGGTAAACGGAATTACATATTAGTACATGTAAGCCAACGAACATGGGTCGGTAAGGGGGCATGGTGGTCGGTAGGGACTTTAACTATTTCATTTCAAGTCCAGGTGTGCGTGGCAGTGGCGAAAATTTATTCCATGTCTAGGTGGACGTGGCCCTTTTCCGCATCAGAGAGGATAATTAATTGATCAATTTAATTAAATAGTCATGGAAACTTTCTTACATTCACTTGCGGAGGTACTAAGTTAGGCGCGAGCGATGGCTCATGTGTACGGACGTGTGTTTTCGCGACGATCTTGGATTAGGTAAGCGCAGAATGTCGATTGAATATGAGAGTTTGGTGATCAATTAACTTAGCGAGGGACGTCGTGGCGAGCACATGTGCTGGACAACCTTTTGTGACGTCACTGCGGGATCCACTCTCGAGCGAACTTTGACGCCAAACGTGTGGCAGAGCGTTCTCCGAACTTTGACTCACAGAGCGCATATTATTTCTCACGGAAGCAGTCTGCAAGATGAAGTTTCCCACTTACAAAGAGTGTTTGAAGACAATGGGTACTTTCCACAACAAATAAAGAGAGCACTGAAAATGAAACCGAAAGAGGCCACAAAGACAGCAGAAGTAGATGAAGAAACCTTTAAATCTATGGCCTTCCTGCCATATGTGGGTAGCCTCTCATCAAAAATAGGACGCATTCTCAGCAGAAAAAAAGTAAAAGTGATTTTTCGTCCTCCACCCAAGACAGCTGCAATCGTGGGCTCCGTCAAAGATGATTTGCTGCTCCGAAAATCTGGAGTTTACAAAATTCCATGTGAATGTGGACTTTCTTACATCGGACAAACAACTCGTACTGTCCAAGAAAGATGTACAGAACACCGGAGGTACACACGACTTTTACAACCTAACAAGTCGGCAGTGGCAGAGCACTGTATTGATAATGGTCACAGTATGTTGTATGACAACGTCGAAATTTTGGCAACTACATCATCCTTTTGTGACCCGATAGTGAAGGGGGTAATTGAAATTCGCTTGACGACGAATTTAATTAATAGAGATAGAGGTTTAAATCTTGACAAATCATTGAATCCGGCACTTGCTGTAATAAACTCGCAAAGACGTCGTCACAGTGCAGGTCACAATGCTATATCGATTTGCCAACGCAGATCAACTGCGGAGTCACAGATACAACTCGCGCATTATGCACGTCTCTGCCGCCGACCAACGTCTCTGGCGCATTTGCATCTGTGGCCGCATGCGCAGTCGCGAGGTACGATAGTATAAAGGGACGAAGCGGGCAGTGGAGCGGAAGTCTTGCGGCTCACTCTGAAGATGGCTGAACGTTATACAGCCGAAATATTAAAAGAAGAAGGACATTTCTTGCGGCTGCACACCCGAAACGTAATGGAACAGTCTTTGCGCCGCCAAAACCTGAAGATTCACATTAAACGTTATTTTTGTAACTTCCAGAAGAGCAGAGTACATTGAGATAACTATTTCTAGATCGAAAGGTAAGTCAGTTCCGTTCGAACCCACTAGCGAGAACAAAGAGAAAAGACCACTGGAGATGCAGTAAACGGAAATGTCATTAGAGTGTATTCAGGAATTGAAGAAGGGAAACTATTGTATCCTTTTCATGACTTTACGCCTCTTATCTTCAGATATCATTTTTAAATGACGAATGGTGGCCAGAGAAAAGTTGCTACCTCACAGCACAACTGGACAATAGCTCTTCATCTATGTATAATTTGATGCGTTCATGTAAAAGTCCAATTTCAGAAGCTTCTCTGTCCTAGGGCGCCTGACTCAAATCCTTTAGCATTGTCATTGTCCACGTCGAAAGAAGGTGCAGTGCAGGCGATTTCTGATGTTCTAATTCCTTGGACGCCGCTTTGGAGAGCTACAAAAATCCGTATTTTTTAAAACCTATAAAATAAATGATTGCGTATAAGAATTACAGAAATAGAATAGCAAACATACCGTGAAAAGTTCTTTCATCAGCTTGATATCACTTCCTTCATTTCGGGATATTTCTCCCTTCTCAAAGAGCTTCTCGCACAAAGACATTCTAACATTGTCAGCTGCTTATTTCAGCGACTATCGTTAGACTGGTTCATTTATCTAACAAGAGCATTAAGAAGACCACTTTTCTTTACGTAAGTGAAATGCTCTTTCGCCGCATAAAAAGGCCACGTACATATGGACAATTGACGCATATATACTCCGCATTAAAATTATTTCCTAGCCCTGTATTTAGCATACGGCAGGAACAAATCAATCCCAAATATATAGCGCAGTGCCACGGCAATGTTGGTACCTGGATCAGTCGTGTGCTTTATGTCTTTCGAAGTACAGTGGTGGATACCAAGAGACATAAATCGTCTAAATAATGCTCTTAGAATGTTACCGCCCGTTTTTGGTTCATCTGGAAACTGAGTTGCAAAAAAATGCGAAATCTGAGAATCCAGTCAATGAAACAGAGATAGTAGATGTCAGATAATTGTTGCTTCTCGCAGTGGATGTCCGTATGTCTGTAGTTGCTGAGTATTCACCTTCTGTTATATGAGCATTTACCTCAGGCATATTTATATGTCGTAGGCTTTTAGTACTTTCTACCATGTACCACGACACAGTTGCGGGGTGAGATATAATGGCCTTTGCAGTGTCAACTAACATCTGAACAAGATCCGTAACACCTTCATCTCTTATAGTTCTGTACGACCCTACGTCTCGTGCCCACATAGCCACACTTTTATCGACAGCTATCTCCTGAGCAGATTTAGGAAGTCGTTTCTCGTCCACACAAGACCCTTGTTTATTAGACATGCATGGATGGCGAGAAATGTGTGAAGTGATACTTGAACCTTCAGCATGAGAGTAAATTTCACCGCACAGTGAACAGCAAACAAAATGAACGTTTTTCCTAACGCCACAGGCTGGCCGCGGTGGTCTCGCGGTTCTAGGCGCGCTGCCTGGAACCGTGCGACTGCTACGGTCGCAGGTTCGAATCCTGCCTCGGGCATGGATGTGTGTGATGTGCTTAGGTTAGCTGGGTTTAATAGTTCTAAGTTCTAGGGGACTGATGACCACAGCTGTTAAGTCCCATAGTGCTCAGAACCATTTGAACCATTTTTATTCATGACAGAAATGCAAAATAGCTGACATGGAGCCAGTCTGCCATTGGTGTGATCCAAATACTGATTAACAATTATCAGTTATTTAATGGTGCACCACTGAACCTACAGTCTTTCAGAAAAAAAGTCCGATAGTCAATTAACTACACAGCATAATGGGGTTGGCCGATCACGTTATGCACTTGCCTTATGACAATTACATTAGATACACATCTGTAACTTCACGTTTCTCTCGATCAATAACCTGGAGTAATAAGAAATTACAACAGGAATCAACAAGCACTGCTCGGTTAATTTCAATCGACAGTACTGATCTGACTACCTGCTGGTAAGTGGTAGGTGATCACGACTATTTTCTTTACATTCTCTATCTTCCTTCCACCTTCGCAAGCAGGGAAGGTAACAGTTAGAGCTCACGACTTCCACTCGCTCATCCACCTTCCAGAGAGGTTGCTGCTATTGTTGCCTGTACAGTGGTCACTCCATATGTGTATACGATTTAACGTCATACCAGAGACATTTCCGTTTACAACAACAAAAGAATACAAGAACCGCTACCTCAGTTCGTTGCATCGGCCAATAGTGTCAGATAAATAGCTTTTCTCATAAGAGAATGAGCAGCGCCGTTAGTTTAAAGCAATACAGAAACGTCTTTTGCCATGTCAACGTCTGAGGGTGCTGAATCACACGAGACCTACCTTTCTCATGAGTTTTCCCAGTTAAGAACTTGCAAAATTGTGGACCAGAAGCCTACTTCTCCCTCCCGCCCCCTTCCCCAGTGTTGTTGTTGTGGTGTTCAGTCTGAAGACTGGTTTGATGCAGCTGCCCAAGCTAGTCTATTCTGTGCAAGCTTCTTCAGCGCTGCACAGCTAATGCAATGTGTATCAGTTTGAACCTGCTACCTGTATTCAAGGCTTTGTCTCCCTCTACAATTTTAATACCCCACCCCCTCCCCAACACCCACATATACACACTTCTCTCCATTACCAATTTGGCAATTCCTTGGTGCCTCAGGATATGCCCTAAGAAACGAAATCGTGCTATAAATTTCTTGTTTTCCCCAGTTCGACTCAATATCTTCATATCAGTTATTCGATCTGCAGTGCCACCACTAATTTTCGGGGCTACTGATTAAAATTGTGATTGTGGTATCGATAGCTACGATGACACGGCGTAGGTGCAAGTTCTTAAGTTGGCACTACGACAGACACCGACGACAGCTCCCTCTAGCCGGTGCTGTGGAGGTCTACGAGCTCCGCGTCAGATTCTTCCCATTTTGATCAAGAGCAGACGGCCAGGACATTTCGCTTGCTATTGAGACTATGTAATACTTACGATTGGTCTAAGGTTTCCCACTTCAGTGCAAAGATATGTATTCAGTTAATACTGTGATAAAGTAAAACCATTTCTAAAAGTAGTACCGAGGGATTTTCACCTTTTCCTGCTCCTACTCACTTCCTTCAATCGGCCAGCCTTTCAGTTTGCAGGATCCGACCTACTCGCCGCCTTCCAGGCGGGGTACAATACTTAGAGACGAACAAGGATTACAATTTTTTTCCTCTCCCCTCATTTCCATTTTTACTCGTTACTCGTTTAGCTTTTTGTGATATGCCCGTGTGTCTGAGTGACTGCCTTTAGGTGTTCCCACCATTCGCTATTAAGACTTTCAATTGTGTAAACCATGGCTTCGCCACAGGAACAGGCTTCGTTGTCCAATGTTGTACGTATTCAGGCTTAGCAACTGACGCAGCTGCTTGCTGCCATAAATGGACTGGTGACACTACAAACTGCAGCTACCTTGGTGTCTATGACGCCACCGCCTGTACCGACGCCGTCGGCGACGGCACCGCCATTTCGTGCCTTCAATCCTGACGTTGAACGATGGCCAGAATCCATCGTACATCTCGAGGCACGCTTCACAGCTTACAACATGCCAGGTACAGAGCGGCTTGCGTTTTTCATTGTCAACGCGGGTGTTGTGTTGTACGTTGTGCTCGTGAAATTGTTTCCCACCACCCGCCCAGAAACTAAAACTTACGATGAAGTAATTGATGCTTTCAACACCAACTTTCGTGATAGTGTAAATGTGGTAGCTGCACGCTACAAATTCTTTCGCCTCCGGCGTGGCTCCACTCGGTCGAATAAAGCTTGGTTAGCGGGCCTTCGGGGACTAACTTCTGAGTGTGACTTTAAGTACTCGTGTGGACGCTCATATGTGGATGTAATTACTAGAGGCACTGTTGAGCAGAACGTGGCGTATCACTGCAACCGCGAACATACCCTCAGATTTAAAAACCCGTCTTTGCAGGAAGTGGACTTGCTAGACAGACAAGATACATTAGACATGGCTATTTCTACGTTCCCCCGGGTGTGTGTACTGTTAGCGCGGCACAAGACGTGCCCTCCCACCCGCCAGCACGGCCAGCCACGCCGCGTCGCTCGCGCGCAAGTAAACAAATTTCACACCGGGCACCCACTAAGAAACTGAAATCATGTCCGAACTGCTTTCGTGCCCACCCACGGGACAGTTGCCCATCCCGCCAAGCACTGTGTTATTTTTGTAATAAGAAAGGACATGTGAAAGCTGTGTGTAGTAAGAGAAACTCAAATTCACGAATTGTCTCGCGTGGGCGTCTCCGCAACGGCAACCGCCATGATCATTATTCACATCAGCCTATGGATGTTATGCCATTTATTCAAAGCCTTCTGCTTCACGTGCTTCGACAGCTCGTCGTGTGAACCAAGTTATTCCATTCACTTTCTCTCGAATTCAGCGCGTTGCGGGGAAACTTTTTGTCACTTTGCTCATTTGTGTTCGCTCTGTTCGCATGCAGCTGGACATTGGTGCGTCAGTTTCGTTACTGAAGAAATCGATGTAAGACTTGCTTTATTCACTCCCGCTTCATCTTTCACATTCCACGCTGACTACACTTACTGGACAGGAAATCTCAGTGCTTGGCGTGTGTAGTTTGCTAGCAACGTATGGTGACACGACACGTACAGTTTCTTTCCATGTGCTCTGCTCTAGTGATGGTACGAATATTTTTGGCATGGACGCATTTGAACTTTTTGGCCTCGCAATTCAGGACAATGTACTTTGCATCAACGCTATTGACCATGCAGGCAGTGTTGCCGCACTATGCGATGATTTTGCTGAACTCTTTTCTGATGGCCTTGGTTGTGCCACAGACTTTGCAGCTCATGTTGTAATTAAAGACAATGCCATGTCTATATTCCATCGTGAGCGCCCAGTAGTGCACGCACTGCCCGACGCCGTAGCTTTTAAACTTAAGCATTTGCAAGACACTGATGTCATTGAACCTGTTTCTGCTTCGCCATAGGCTTCGCCTATGTGTGTGAAGAACCAAACGGTCGTCTCCGTATATGTGATGACTTTAAGTCTACAGTAAATCCCCAGCCAGTGGTAGCTACATTTCCCTTACTGCGTCCTGAAGATATCTTTCATAAGCTTGATGCGGGAAAATTCTTTTCCACGATTGACTTGCGGGACGCATACTTTCAGATTCCTCTCAACGAACAGTCGCAGCGCTATTTTGTGATCAACACCCACCTTGGATTGTTCAAGTTTCACCGCCTTCCGTTCGGTTGTGCTTCGGCTCCTGCTATTTTTCAGTCTTATTTGCAGCAGTTGTGGGCCACTGTCCCTGGTAGCTCAAATTGTCTGTACGATATAGTGGTATCAGGTCGCACCCCTGACGACCATTTGCAGAATTTGCGTGAGTTATTTATTGTATTTTTGCAGGCAGGACTAAAGTGTAACAGGGGTAAGTGCAACTTTTTTGAAACTCAGATTCAGTATTTAGCACATATGATTAACGAACAGGGTATCCACCCGTCGCCCTCACATCTTCTGACGGCATCGGAGCGGTTCTCTCACTCCGCGTGAAGTCTGTCGATAGCCCGATAGCTTTTGCCTCTAAGTTTTCAATTCTGCCCAGCAAAATTATTCTCAAATCGAGAAAGAGGCTTTAGCTCTTGTATACGGTTTGACAAAAAGTTTCATGATTTTTTCTACGGTCGCAAGTTCTATTTGGTCACCGACCATAAACCTTTGACGTCGTTGTTCCACACGTCAAAGCCAGTTCCGGACCATACTGCACAAAAGTTGCAACGTTGGTCTTTGTTTTTCTCTAACTGCACTTACGAAATTTTGTTTCGGTCCACAGTCTAGCATGGCAATGCTGATGCTTAGTCTCGTCTGCCTATCGGTCCTGACGAGGTGTTTGATTCTTCCGAATTGTCATGCATGTTTATTGATTCACAAGATAAGGAATTAGCTGATGGTTTTGCAGTGGATTTTCCTCGCATTGCTCCCGTGACAGCCGCCGTTGCTTCTTCGCAGATTCTTTTACAGTATATTCGTGCTCAATGGCCTCCATATGCTACGCAGATTCGTGATCCACATGTTCGACATTACTTTGCGTAATGTCACAACTTGTCTGTACACCACGGTGTTATTTGTTAGGAACTGACAATGATCAGCCTTGTGTGGTTTTACCTCGTTCGTTGCAGTCGGAGATTCTCCGCTTGCTGCACGCTGGTCATTGGTTTATAGTGCGGATGAAGCAATTAACACGTCGTCACTGCACTTGGGTTGGCATTGATAAACGTATTGAGTATTTGCTTGCTAACCGTCGCTCTTGCGTGGAGCATCAATCTGCTCGCCGGCAGCGCTTCTTTGCGTGGCCGACTCCTACTGCGCCTTGGCAGCGCGTTCATATTGATTTTGCGGGTCGTTTCTGCGACAGCCGTTTGATAGACATTGACGCGTACAGCAACTTTCCGTTTGTTCTACCTATCTCTTCTACTACATCTGCCAGTACTATTTTGGTTTTGACGACTATTTTCAGCATTGAGGGCTTTCCTGAAGTTATTGTCTCCGACAATGGCCCCCAATTCGTGTCCTCAGAGTTTGAAGCGTTCTGTACTGCTAATGGCATTCGCCATTTGACCTCAGCCCCGTTCCACCCCTAGTCAAATGGCGAGGCTACATGCTTTGTGCGTATGTTTAAGTCGCAGACGAGCAAGTTACGCGCCACACACTCTCACAAATACGCGCTCTGGTCTTTCCTTGTTTCATATCGCTCGCAGCCGCTCAGCATCCGCTCCCCAGTGGAACTGCTACATGTCTGTACCCATCTGTCGCTCCTGCATCTATTGCGCCCGCCGCCTTGCGCTCCCGCTGCTTCGCCGCGTTTTGGCTTGGCGCGAATGATTTAGTGTTCTACCGCGTGACACAAATCATTGGTACCGACGTCAGCAACCACCTGCAGTTGGCCCCACCCTGTGCTCTTCGTGGCATCCGGGAGGACCCTTTCCACATCTGGAATGACTCCACCAGGTATGCACACGGCATGCACATTGATATTCTTACCCTCCTTGTCAGCAAGGCCCTAAGGGGCCCCATAACGCGCATAACGTTGGAGCTCCCAACTGCCAATAATCCCACCCACTGCGATTGTCCGGATCTTGCAGTCCGAGTGGTTTCCTCTGAAACAGGACAGGCGAGAGCTTCCGGCTCAGCGACAGTGTCAGCCACAGACAGCACCTGGAACCTGACTGTCAGACAAACCGGGGATGCCTTATGTGCGGCCGCTTGCGAAGTCTTTTGCTACCTGCTTCGCCATGAGGTGACCTGTGCATTTTGATGTCAGAAGTGTGTGTCACCACGAAATTTCAGTGAAAGGAGGAACCTTACCACCCACCCTCCCTGGAGACGATGACTCTCAACTACCTCAGGGCTGCAGTTTTGTCGACAGACAGCATCACTATGGAGTGGGTGATTGCATTGACTGTTCTTTTTTTTTCCCCTGCGACTATCACGCACAGTCAGTCCACCTATTATCAGCTTTTCTGTTCTGTTTTCATGTATGACATGTGGCAAGTAAACTCAGACTCTATTCTGAGGATGTGTAAATATGAACATTATTTTTACCTACCATCAATGGGTGTGACTCGTTGTCTGGGAGGATATAAGGTGTTAACCATGTGAAGCTTCTTAGGAGGGGAAGATGAGTTTTGTTTAGAAGTCGGAGTTTTGTGGTACTTTACGCAGTTTTGAATGGGGGATGTATTTCTTTTCGAGTAATAAATGTGGATCATTACGTTTAAGGACGTAAAGTAGTAGTCATGAATACATGCCCAAGCGGAAAACTTAAGTTACAGTAAGTGTTACAATGGAATTAGATTAAGTGTCTTTGTCGTTGTACTGTTTTGTTTTCCTCGTTTGTTGTTTGCATTATTAGTAGGGATACCCTAGTGCAGAGGTTGCGAGTTTCAGCATCCTGGACCAGATGTGCAGGGAAGCGCACGTGCCGATAATTTTTGTGTCTTGCAGAGTGCAACTGCCGACAGTAATTTTATTGTAGTTACTTAGGAGGTGACACAGAAAGCTATCAATAAGGCTGATTGTATAGCAGATGTTTTGGGTAATGAAATGGTACAGACTCATTTAGTATTTCCGAAGAACGCAGATTCGGCACCATCTGTGACGGCACTGCCTCCTCAGAAGGTGGGAGGAGAAGAAAGAGGAAATGTGTTTGTAAGGTTTATGACTGGGCCGACAAGGCTTGTGCCAGTGGGTTAGGAGATTGACAAAAGTGACAGCACTTGCAGTGTAATGGGTGATGCAGGCGAAGGCTGCTGTGCAATCCCAGGGCTAGACTTTCTCATCAAGCATCATACCAAAACTGACTTGTGATGACGCGCGGTGGAACTCAGGGGGATAATTTCTAAGCTGGGGGGAGCTGTCCCCAGTGAAATACTGTCGCAAGGTTCGTTTATCATGGTAGGACAAATGCGGGCAAAATCACTAAGGCTTAATTTGCATGATATAGTGCCACAAGACACTGGGAAGTTGCTTTAGGTAAACGAAGGTGTTGCTAACTTATACATCTCTGAAATTCGCCTTCGGGTAGGGAATCGTCGTTAAGTACGCAGCGTTCAGTGATTGAGAGCACTTCTCCTGTCTTCACTCACGTTGAGACGTTATCTGAATTCCGTCATTGTGACTGGGAGTTCACGTTTCTCGTCTGTAGAATACAGAGAGGAGAAGATAATATTAGATTATACCAGTCAAAGGACCGCCTTCTGCCATCCTAGTGTTTAATGAGATTTTTATTTTGTGGCTGGAGTTCTTCCATCGACGCAGCCGTGTACGAGAACCATCACTCCGACGCCAGGGACGCAGTACATTCGGTGATATTGCTAATTGATTCGGTTTATTTGGGCTATAAAGGTGAACAACTGTGATAATGTAAGTTTCATTTCCACTGAGATTGCACACCACTGTAGATCATCTTGGATAGTAGTGTCTTATAGTGTTTGGGACGTAGATGATGCCAGTCATCTCACGTTACTTATATTAGATAGCGTAGCCATAAATGGGGCAGATTTGACCAATTCACCGATAATGTTAGTCAGGAAATTAATTTGTATCTCTTTATGTCCATTGCACATCGACATATAAACATTTGTAATATATAAATGGATTTCAATCTACAATAAATGTATAAGCAGAAACAACATTAATATTTAGTCGTTACTAGTTTCCTTAAACATTTATTTATTTTTATGCTGCAATTTATATGTTAAAGAGCAAGAAGGAGGAAAAATATCACCGTTAAGAGAGCCTAAGATCTGCTTGTGGGGGTAGTCAGACAAGACCAAATCTTTATATTTGCGTTCAGTATTTTATACTGCTCACATTCATTTTTACATCCGCCTCGAGCAGCATCTTGGAAACCATACAAATACCTTCAAGAAATACTTCCTAACACTTAAATTTATGGTCGATGTTAGCAAACCCCTCTTTTCGTTAATACTTTTCTTGCTATAGTTAATCTTCATTTTATATCCTCTCTACTTCGGTCATCATCAGTTATTTTTCTGCCCAATAGTGCTTTTAGTGTCTCATTTCGTAATCAGATTCCTTAACACTACCTGATTTAACCCTCGCAATACCAAGGGAGATGGAAGGGGTACTTTATGCCTACCATTTTAGAATACTGTAATCTAGTCATGAACATTATATTTCAAAATTTTTGAAAAAATTTATTTGTGACTTTTAGAGATTTCTTCTACCAGATTCTGTAATTGTTTTAAAATTTTCTGTAAAACGTTAGGTCTTGTCAGTGGATGTGAATTTTCAGAACGGGTGTTATATTCGTATTTTCAGGTTTAGGACCCTTCTTACAGATAAATATATCTTTTAAAAGTATGTTGTGCTTAAAAGAGAACGAAAATTAACGAAAGCAGTATATCTTAGTGTTGGTCGTATATTACGACCCCCTTTTGTTGTACACGTTGTGGAAAATCCGTTGGTCCTGCTATGTTTAATTCGAATACGTTCCATTACCTTTCATTTAGTTCCATTGAGCGGTATCTTACAACCCCTTTCCAGGGCACTATCTATTCTGTTCAGCTGTAATTCCAAGTTCTTTGCTGACTCTGACAGAACTGCAGTGTCACTGGTAAACTTCAGAATGTTTATTGCATCTCCCAAGTATTTAATTCTGTTTACAAATTTATCCTTGTATGCTTTACTGCTTGTTCAGTGTAGATGTCGAATGACATCGAGTGTAGACTACCCACATGTCTCACTTCCATCTTCAAACTGTACAACTAGAAATCCAGCGGATGGAGTAGTAGAATTTATGTGCTTCAACATGATTTGTTTTTTTTTTTTCTTTTGGGGCAGAGAGGGGTGGAGGGAATGTGAAATACATGTCTAGCCTCTTTATACATCTCTTCTTTTTACCTGAGGGCAGCAAAATTCATATATCAGTGTAAATATGGCAAAAATTCAAACTTTCATTTAGGCCAGTATGGATTCCCCAGTTGTGGAGGAACATGTGGGAATGAGCGTCTCTCCTATATCAGTGCATTGAATGTTATTTTTGTAACTTCCAGAGGAGCAGAGTACATTGAGATAACTATTTCTAGATCGAGAGGTAAGCCAGATCCTTTCGAACCCTCAAGCGAGAACAAAGAGAAAGACGGTTGGAGATGCAGTAAAGGGAAATGTCGTTAGAGTGTATTGTGGGATTGGAGAAGTATGAGTAAGGAAAAAGATTGTATCCTTTTCATGACTTTACGCCTCTTATTTTCAAATATCAATTTTAAATGACGAATGGTGGCCATAGGAAAGTGGCTACCACACAGTATATCTGAACAAATAGCTTTTTATCTAAGTATAATTTGAGGCGTTTATGTCAAAGTCCGATTTCAGAAGCTACTCTGTCCTGGGGCGTTTGACTCAAAAGCTTTAACATTGTCATTGTCCTCGTCAACAGAAGGTTCAGTGTAGGTGATTCCTCCAGTTGTAATTCCTTGGACGCCGCTTTGAAGAGCTACAAAAGCCCTCATGTTTTAAAAGCTTTAAAATAAACGATTGCGTTTACAAATAACAGCAATAGAATAGCATAAATACCGTGCAAAGTTCTTTCATCAGCGTGGTATCAGTTCCTTCATTTCGGGCTATTCTTCCCTTCTCAGAGGTTTTTTAGCACAAAGACATTCTAACATTGTCAGCTGCTTATTCCAGCGAGTATCGCTAGACTGGCTCAGTGATCTATCAAGAGCATTGAGAAGACCACTTTTGTTTACATCCACATAAGACCCTTGTTTATTAGACGCGCTTGGATGGCGAGTAATGTGCGAAGTGCCACTTGATCCTTTAGCATGAGAGTAAATTTCACAGCACAGCGAACTGCAAATAAAATGAACGCATTTCCTAACGCCATCCAAAATAGGCTTTAACACGGTCCAAACTGAACTTTTGACATACGCTTCAAGCTGTGTGGTTCTCCACTCATCAATGATTAATTTTTCTTTTACTACCCTTTTTCCTGACATGCGCTCCTTCCTCTCCAGACCACGGTTAGTTTACAATCTCATTTTGTGCGTTACGACAAAAATGAAGAAATCCCACCATCCCACTAAACACTGCTCTACTGAAGGCTCGCAGCCCGTCGCTCACAGCTGCGGTCAGTGCTACCAACAGCACGTAGTCAGCAGCACGCCAGTGCTTGCGCAAGGCACTGATGCAGTGACGTCACAGCCTCGCTCAGTGCGGAGCAGAGAAGCCGCGGCCCGCGGGCTGTACGTGACTCTGCTTAGCCCGTGGCATACAAGTTGTTTCGCAACAGCACTGCTCGGCCCTTGGGGTGACGTCAGGGACTCGCTCGGCCCGAGACTGCTGTAGCTCAGTGTCGCCGCATGACTCTGCACCGTGTGGCCCGTCGGACCGCGGTGCGTCTGTCCCGCCTGTACAGGCAGCGCGAGGCAAGGCTCGAACGGCTGTCATAGCTACGGTCCTGGATGGGGCCGCGCCTCGATGCCCACCTCTGCAACGAAGAGCTCAACCAAACTCACACTCATCCTGTTGTCACCGACCGATTGACATCATACAAGCCAACTGCGATCTCACTCCAGCAGTGGCTGCATCAATTCCCATGCGCAGAAACGTCCCTGAACTGACTTACCTCTTATCCTCAGAACAATGATTCCTCTGAAATTTGAAGTTACTTTATCTTGTAAAAATATCTCTTGTGCCAATGAAAATGATTTGTTTATTTACAACATGTCAAATTGTGTAATGTTTTTTCTTGTATACACCAATCTTGTAATTTTGTTGTACTGACGACTTAAATGACTACTCATGTAACAGCCATTATCGTAGTAAAGTATATCGAAGGAAAATGTAAGACACCAAAAAAATTTTCTTTCTTTATGTTTATGAAATATTTGTGTACCAGAAGGACCACAAATGTTAATAAGTACATGTAATACTTTCTACAATAATGAAGAACAGAGAAGCTTTCACATTTTTTTCTGCCATCAGCTTCCAGTTTTGTATCGTCCTTTGTTCTTCAGCTTTCGCTATGAATCCATCTATCTTGTTAGCTCTTAAGAACAATGAATATACGAGGGGCGATTGAAAAGTTCCTTCAAGGGTCCAACGCTGTTCTAATTTGTTCATCCCTTCTAAATAATAGGAATTGTCCTACGCTGCAAAATAGCTAATAGTTGCTGCAATCACCTCCTCGTTTGAATAAAATATTTGTTCCGCCAGCCATTTCTTCAAATTGGGGAACAAATAGTAGTCTGAGGGAGCCAAGTCTGGAGAATAGTGGGGTATGCTAAACGAGCTGGAATCATATTCCCATTAATTTTGCCACCAGAATTGTTTAGGTTTGTCCTGGTGCATTGTCACGATGGGAAAGGACAGTCCAATAACAATGAATGATATTCACCTGTAATACTTTTACCCTTTTCCAAATAGTCGATGAGGATTATCCCTTGCGAATCCCAAAAGACAGTCGCCATAACCTTTCCGGCCAAAGGAATGGTCTTCGCCTATTTTGGTGCAGATTCTCCCTTGGTAACCAATTGTTTAGATTGTTGTTTAGTCTCAGGAGCATAGTAAGGTATCCATGTTTCATCCGCAGTGACGAAACGACGCTCAAAGTCCTGCGGATTCTTCTGAACAGCTGCAACCATCTTTGCAACACTTCGCAAAATTATGTTTTTGGTCAAGCGGGAGCAATCGCGGAACGCATCTTGCGGATAGCTTTCTCATGTCCAAATGTTCATGCAAAATATTATGTAACCGTTCCTTCGAGATGCCCGCAGCACTAGCAATCTAACGCACCTTAACTCTTCTGTCATCCATCACCTTATCATGGACTTTATCAATGATTTCTGAAGTCGTAACTTCCACAAGGTATCCAGAAATTTCAGCATCAAATGGCTCTGAGCACTATGCGACTTAACATCTGAGGTCATCAGTCCCCTAGAACTTAGAACTACTTAAACATAACTAACCTAAGGACATCACACACATCCATGCCCGAAGCAGGATTCGAACCTGCGACTGTAGTGGTCGCGCGGTTCCAGACTGCAGCGCCTAGAACCAATCGGCCACTCCAACCGGCTCGTTCAGCATCACTTGTGTCCATATGGCCACTCCTAAAATTTTGAAATCACTTATAAACTGTTCTAATCGAAGGCGCAGAGTCACCGTAATCTTTATCAAGCTTCTGTTTAGTCTCCTGAGGTGTTTCGCCTTTCATAAAGTAAAGTTTGATCACCACACGAGATTCTTTTTCGTCCATTGTTTGACAATCACTCTACTTCCTTGACTCACACGAATGCATAACACATAACACAAAGACTAATATTACTGAAACTTGCTGTGCGTTCTTTCCAAACATGCTACTAACTAAACATGACCTCGTTAGGCGCCGGTGGTGGCATCTCTCGGACTTTGCACAGACTTTTCAAATGACCCTCGTATTTACGTATATTTAAGTTAATACCTTTCAAATGTATTAATTTAACAAACTAAACATATCTCTTTGTATTAACGTCTTTATCAGCTTTGTATACAGGTATTCGTGAAAGAAATGCAAAACTGCTGACTGGGAGCCCGTCCGCCGTTCGTGTGATCCAAGTACTGATTAGCAATTTATCAGATCTTTTATGGTGCACCAAAGAATCTACAGTCATTCGGAAACGAAGTTCGATACTCAATTTACTATACAGCATAATGCGATTCGCCGATCACGTTGTGCACTTCCCTTATGAAAATTACATTAGAGCCACATCTGTAACTTTGCGTTCCTCTCGAACACCAACCCGGAGTAATAGGAAATCACAAGAGGAATTAACAACCACAGCTCGGTTAATCTCAATTGACATTACTGAGCTGACTACCTGCTGGTAAGTGGTAGGTGATCACGACTTTTTCCTTTACATTCTCTATCTTCCTTCCACCTTCGCAAGCAGGCAAGGTAACAGTTACAGCTCACAACTTCCACTCCTCCATCCACCTTGATGCTATTGTTGGATAGGGACCACTTATACTGTGGTCACTCCATGTGTGGTTACAGTTTAACGTCATACCAGAGATACTTCCGTTTACAACACCTAAATTATACAAGAACCGCTACATCAGTTGGTGGCATCGGCCAACAGTGTGAGATAAATATCTATTCTCATTCGAGAATGGGCAGCGCCGTTAATTTAGAACAATATATATACATATTTTTGCCATTTCAACAGCCGAGAAAGCTGAATCACATTAGTTCTAACTTACTCGCAACTTGTCCCAGTAAAGAACTCGCAAAATTGTGGACCAGAAGCCTACCTCTCCCTGCTGCCCCCTTCCACAATGTTGTTATTGTGGTCTTCAGTCTGAAGACTGGTTTGATGCAGATGCCTAAGCTAGTCTATTCTGTGCAAGCCTCTTCAGCGCTGCACAGCTAATGCGACGTGCGTCAGTTTGAACCTGCTAACTGTATTAAAGACTATGTCTCCCTCTACAATTTTAACACTCCCACCCCCTCCCCAACGCCCACATTTACACATTTCTCTCCATTACCTACCAACCTGAAAAGTCCTTGATGCCTCAGGATATGCCCCATGAAAGGAAGTTGTGCCATAATTTTCTTGTTTTCCCCAGTTCGACTCAGTATCGTCTTATCAGTTATTCGATCTGCAGTGCCCCACTATTTTTCGTCGCTACTGAGTAAAATAATTACCTACCAACCTGAAAAGTCCTTGATGCCTCAGGATATGCCCCATGAAAGGAAGTTGTGCCATAAATTTCTTGTTTTCCCCGGTTCGACTCAGCATCTTCTTATCAGTTATTCCATCTGCAGTGCCCCCACTATTTTTCGGCGCTGCTGAGTAAAATTGTGATGTTGCCATGGCTGTTGCAAAAGATCTTGGGAATGGGCCAGCTGAGCGCCGACGTAACACAATTACGTCAGATGCAGCAATGCCACTGGCAGATTCCCACATTGTGCTCCAGGAAAATAGCTGGCACCGCCACGACGACTCAGGAGAAATTCGTTGGTAAGCCAGTGACTACACATCCAATCAGCAAACTTCTTATCGTCTACATATTTGCAATCTGTGATTAGCAAAGCATGTGCGCTCCATCCCTAAATAAATTACCATTATTTTCAGGAAAAGGTAGCTACTATTTAAGAGGAGAGGTGTTGCCGCTCCACGAGGCGAGATGAGGCTACCAGCAGCCATCACCAGATTTGGCCTCCACTAACTGTGGGCTAATGCTGAAGGTTTTAAGATCAGTGCTGTGAACTTGGCATCTTCCAGCCTGTCGGCCAACTACCAGGTGCAATTAGCTTTCGGCCATGGAAGGTAGTCGTTTGAGACCATGGCCGCCTGTGGCGTCAGTTCCTTAACACTCGCTGTCTCCAGCACACGCTGTGGAGGACGTTGCACCACGGAATGTTCTAGTTTGTTCTTCAGTAAAATGTATGACTAATAGTGAAGTTTTTATGAGCAGCCATCGATCATAATCCCAACAACAATTCAGCTCCTCAACTCAGACCTCCACGTGTAGAGGCAATCCATCGTGGACCTCCACATTATGATGTCATAAGTGTGTGTCACGTCTAAATTTCAGTGACAGGGGAAACTTACCAGCCACCCTCCCTGGAGACAATGACTCTCGACTACCTCAGGGTTGCAGTTTCGTCGACACACAGCATCAGTATGCAGTGGGTGAGTACACTGCATGTTCTATTTTTCCCCCTTTGCAAGTATCACGTCGAGTCAGTGAACCTTTTAGCAGCTTTTTATTTCTGTTTTCAAGTGTGACATGTGGCAAGTAAACTCTGACTGTGTTCTGAGTATGTGTTAATATGAACAGTATTTTTGCCTACCATCAATGAGTGTAGCTCATTGTCTGGAAGTCTATAAGGTGTTAACCATGCGTAGCTATGGAACCCAGGGGGATAATGTTCAAGCTCGGGGAAGCTGTCACCAGTGAAATCCTGTCGCAGATTTCGTTTATCATGCTAGGACAAATGTGGGCAAAAGTCACTAAAGCTTAATTTTCATGGTATATGGGCACAAGGCACTGGGAAGTTGCTTTAGGTGACCGAAGGCGTTGCTAACTTATACGATTCTGGACTTCACCTCCGGATAGGGAATCGTCGTTGAGTACGCAGCGTTCAGTGATTGAGAGCACTTCTCCTGTCTATAGTCACATTGAAACGTTATCTGAATTCCGTCCTTGCGGCTGTTTGTTCGCGTTTCTTGTCTGTGGAATACAGAGAGGAGAAGACAGTAATAGATTATACTAGTCAGAGGAATGCCTTCTCCCATCCTAGTGTTAATGAGTTTTTTATTTTGTGGCTGGAGTTCATCCATCGTCGCACACGTGCACGAGATCCATCAGTGCACTACATTCGGTGACATTGCTAATTGCTTCGGCTTATTAGGACTATAAAGCTGATCAGCTGTGACAGTGTAAGTTTCATTTCCACTGAGGTTGCACACCACTGTAGATCATTTTCGAAAGTAGTGTCTTCTAGTGTTTGGGACGTAGATGATATCAGTCATCTCGCGTTTTTTATATTAGATCACGTAGCCATAAAAAGCGGCAGATTTGGGCAGTTTATCAATAATATTAGTCAGGAAATTCATTTGTATCTCTTTATGTCCATTGCACATCCACACATAAACATTTGTAATATATAAAGGTGTTTTAATGAACAATAAATGTATAAGCAGAAACAACATTTATAATCTAGTAGTTGCTAGTTCCCTTAATCATTCATTTATTTTTATGTTGTAATTTATATGTTAAGGGCAAGGAGTAGGAAATAATATCACCGTTAAGAGATCCTAAGACCTGCTTCAAGGGGTAGTCAGACAGGGCCAAATCTTTATTTTCGTGTTCAGTAGTTTCCATTGGGCACATACATTTTTACATCCGCCAGGAGTAGCATCTTGGAAACCACACAAATACCTTCAGTAAATACTTCCTAACATTAAAATTTATATTCGATGTTAGCATATTCCTATTTTTCAATAATACTTTTCTTGCTATAGTCAGTCTTCATTTTATATCCTCTCTACTTCGGTCATCACCAGTTATTTTGCTGCCCAATAGTCCGTTTAGTGTCTCATTTCGTAATCAGATTCGATAACACTTCCTGATTTAACCCACGTGATACCAAGGGAGAGGGAAGGGGTACTATTTGCCTACCTTCTCAGAATACTGTAATCTAGCCATGTACATTATATTTTAAAATTAAAAAAATAATTATTTGTTATATTTAATGATTTCTTCTACCAGATATAGTAATTGTTTTCAATATTTCAGTAAAAATTAAAGGAAACATTTAGGTCTTGTCAGTGGATGTGAATTTTCAGAACAGGTGTCATATTCATATTTTCAGGTTTAGGACACTTCTTACGCATAAATACATCATTAAAATATACGTTGTGCGTAGAAGACAACGAAAATTAACGAAACCCGTACATCTTTGTCTTCATCATACATTACGCCCCCCGTTTGGTGAACAGGTTACGGAAAATCCGATGGTACTGCTAGGTTTAATTCGATTACGTTCCATTACCTTTCATTTAGTTCCATTGAGGGTTATCTCATAATCCCTTTCCAGGGCACTGTCTATTCCATTCAAGTGTTATTCCAAGTTCTTTGCTGTCTATAATAGAATTGCAGTGTCACTCGTACACTGCAAAATGTTTATTGCTTTGAGAGGCACCCATATGCCTTGCTCATACTGTGGCATCAAGCAGTCAGGCCTGCAAGATGAGTGGTCTGCCAAGCGAGTGGATTTATTCTTACTTATCGCAATACATCAGTGACTGATTGTGAGCTCTAGTAACCACAATTAAGCTACAAATTAATCTCCTGTTTGAATATTGCGCAACGGATACGGATAACGCACATCTGACTATTAAAAATGTATACAACTCTGATTGTTCACTACGCACTGGCAATACCACATTTTCTTTCTCACCCAACGGCTTTGATCAACACGTAGCCATCGCACTGAATATGAATGGCGCACAAGTTATAAATTCTGGATATCATGACTACACACTATTCGAAGAACAAGGCCACCAATCTTTTTCTGTTAACTATCTTTTTTATTCAGATAAATTCTATTATGGTTCACAGATAACCTAAACACTCCATTCCATTTTATACTAGAAATACACATGAGAAACTCCGCCCAGAGGACATGGCTTTACATTGGTGATTCTCTATCTTATGATTTTGTAACTATCTAACGCTACAGTGTATTTTCCTTACAGTACCCATCACATCGAAGTGGCCGTCTCTAATTTCAAGTCCTCCACACGCCATTTCTTAAATATTTCCAACTTATAGTTCACACGCCAGTAATTCAGCTTAACTTTAGCACTCGCAAGTATTTCAACTTCTTGCTGCACGTGTTTTCATTGTGACCGTTCGTCACTTCCGAAGAGTACTACAATCCCCTTAATATTATCTGACTGACATTTAATTCTCCCCACAAAACTTCCTGAAATAGAGAAATAATTATTCCACACTAATCTTAAGTATTTCACATGCATACCATCTCTCCGCTCTTTTGTCTTTTACAGAGCACACCTAAGACAGGTCTTACCAACACAAGATCCAGCGCCAGAGTGCTGAAACATTGCCGTTCTTCAGGTCAGCTCGCACCTCCGGCAAGGTGGGGGAGCGCCATGTTACCGTATTGGTCAGCCACATTTCAGGCGCTCTAATCTCTGGTAAATTTCACCTCTTTGGTTCCACCAAAGGTGACCAAAGGACCATCTCAAAGATGATCATATTTTACACATTCGCTATCTGCGGTTAGCAGACGACCATACATTCATTCATTTCACAGATCTCACCAAATTGGATGTAATGATTTATTTTGTGGGAGTGCACATGTGATCAATTAAATAAATAATTTGTCATTCTTTCCTACAGTGATATCCGGCTTCGGTGTATTAAGTGAAATTGAGTTATTACCCACAAAAAAAATATGTTGTTCTGACAAGAATAACGAAGAATGTTGTACCTATTTTCAATGTTGGGCGGTACTGTACCCTTTCACCACCGGCTACCCATGCAAAAAGGAAAAAAAATTATAATAATTCACGGTACTATCCTTGCAATGTGAGGGTAGTTCCGAACATTTTTTTAAGAAAGCTGTTTTCGAAGAAACGTAGTAAGTCTCGATAATAACCAGAAGAAGACCTTAGCCCCTCGTGACCTTAAGTAGACGACCAAATGCTATTACTTTACCAACTTACTGACACAGTTGTCACATTATTGTACTCTGCACAATCCGGAGTAACGTACACATACAATTTTACAACAATCCAAATGACAAATAAAACATCACATCATACAAATAAAAAAATGGCGAGATAAAAATTTGCATAGTTACCTGTATCTCCATTGTTCTTAGGAGTAATCCAAACTTTACTAATTCTGTAACAAATAAAAAAAATACTAATTGTACTCATGAAATTTTAAATAGCTCACCATCTACAAAGAGCAAGTAATCTGACATACATAAATTTTGGGGTAATAAACTTCACACAGCAATGGTTCAAATGGTTCAAATGGCTCTGAGCACTATGGGACTTAACATCTATGGTCATCAGTCCCCTATAACTTAGAACTACTTAAACCTAACTAACCTAAGGACATCACACAACACCCAGTCATCTCGAGGCAGAGAAAATCCCTGACCCCGCCGGGAATCGAACCCGACACAGCAATGTCTAAATACAAAACAAAATGAACAAAAGAAAAAAATTGTGTACACTAGTTACATGTAGAATGTCAGGCTCTGTACCATTACTTTAAAATGTACATCAAAAATGGCTCTGAGCACTATGGGACTCAACATCTTAGGTCATAAGTCCCCTAGAACTTAGAACTACTTAAACCTAACTAACCTAAGAACATCACAGACACCCATGCCCAAGGCTGGATTCGAACCTGCGACTGTAGCTGTCCCGCAGTTCCGGACTGCAGCGCCAGAACCGCACGGCCACCGCAGCCGGCAAAATGTACTTCACCTACAGAGAAATTAAACTGAGAAAAAAACAATGAAATATAACAAATTACATACTGGTTACGTAATAAGTCAATGTAAGACACAATGTGATACCTCATTAACTATCATCACTTAAGCAATTGCCACCACTACTCGACTGTGAGTTTAAACCTTATCCTTGTCCAGCAGTATAAATACCTCCTTCTGAGCTAGTCAGTCCATCAACTTTGATCAATAACCGCAGTTAACAGTTAACAATAAGTGCTTGAATCCACCAGTAGCTCTCGTATTTTACTCTACTGCTCATTTCTCTGTTGTTACATATTTAGACGACAAGAACTTGCATTTCGACTAGCCTCGATTACACTTCAATGTGAAATATCATCACTGTGATAATACAAATAGGTGGCTTCAGTCAACACACCAACTAGATTATTACTGTCCACGACATCAAAATGCATCAGTTAATTCCTATATTTTTTGTGCAATGCAAACTCTTGTCCCCTGTGACAACCTTACTGACCAAAGCAACAAGAGCCGCTATGTTAGTATTACGACACTGGCTAATTATTAAAGCATCCTTGTACCAAATATTCCAATAAATATGCTACATGAACTTGATAACCCAGAACAAACAAAAAAAACCACACTAACTATTCTAAACACATATGTTGCTGAAATACGATTACACTTGCTGTCCCTTCAGGAATAAAACATATAAAAAAATTTACACAGTTACAAATACAAATACATTATTCCCTAACTTGTGAGTCACACAGAACCATTTCATTCTGTGATTTTCTTGGGGTCAAAAAGTAGCTGACAGTTTTCCTAGAAACACTGCCTCGATGTCAAAGCTCTCCCATGGTCACCCGGACGAAAGTCTTTAGGTAACTCAAATCGGCATTTTGAACACACACTGAACAGTAAACTGTATCTCACATTAAACTCAAATGTCATAGTCACTCTCAGATTACCATCCACACGAATCTGGTCATCCAGAAATGGCCCTACAACTACTATTACCCACGGTCCTTTCCTTCCAGTTCATGGTGTAATTAAAAGTCATTATGTTCCAACAAACAAAACTTATTCTCGCACCAATTATAGAAATGTCTCCTACTACAAATGAAAATGTCAATGTCCCACTTTAGTTTCTTGTGTTCAGACAATAATTAGTCAACAAACGACAACCGTCCTCTTTGAGTATAACTATCATCCCACATGCATTTTACAAAGCACACTTAACAAGTCAGTCCGAAACGTTTATGGATCCCACCGTCCAGTTGTCAAGACAAAACAAACCAATCGTTCTGTCTGCTAAAGACAAAATCTTTTCCACCACTCACAACGTGGAAACACCAGTCCTTCACTTTCCGACTTATTGAGACATACGAGCAGTCATCTTGTTTCACGGCTCCACAGTCCAGTACTAGTTAATAGCTGCTGTTAAAAAATCCCCGCCGGACTCTGCCGCGCATCGTTAATTCTACCATCGCGCCGACGCCAGGCGAGCCGTTGAGCAGAAAAACCACCCGCTGTTGCCTCTGTGGGATACTGTCTCCATTCGTAAGGGTGGCGCAATTTATGAATGGCAGTGGTAGGTGCGCCTCACCCCAGGCCGTTGACCTGCTGTAGCGGGCACGAGGAGTGGACCCCAACCGACAGTGGAGTGGGGAGCGCAGTGGCTCTGTCGCCTCTCGCATGCTGACGTCAGCTTGGCCTCCCGCATTTTTATGTAGGTACGGGCGCGTTCTGCGTGGGCACCTCAGCACTACGACACCCAATCAGTCAGACCCTTCCGTGCATCTCGCAAAA
The DNA here is from genome assembly GCF_023864345.2 of Schistocerca serialis cubense. Classification (NCBI taxonomy): domain Eukaryota; kingdom Metazoa; phylum Arthropoda; class Insecta; order Orthoptera; family Acrididae; genus Schistocerca; species Schistocerca serialis. The sequence continues at coordinate 551,385,131 of NC_064640.1, read as the reverse complement.
TTACAGACAAAAGGTTATTCTTACAGTATTTAAATACTCATTGATTACATGTATGATCTATTAGATACATTGGTAATAAAAGAATCTTTGTTATAAAAAACATAAAATCATACACCCTAGTTTTCTGCACATACAACTTCAACATTTATCCCTTTTCTATATACAGCCCACACTTGTGCTATTGATTGTAAATGTCGTCCCTCATACAAAACATGAAAGTGTTACAAAGAAAAGGAATAAGACACAATCTATACAGCTCATAGTTACAATATCAAATAGTAGACTACTTTAACATCCTATCACAGTGAACATATTAGAAACTGTTGATTCTAAAACAACAATATACAACACACCTTTGCCAGCCGGAGTGGCCGAGCAGTTCTAGGCACTTCAGTCCAGAACCGCGCAACCGCTACGGTCGCAGGTTCGAATCCTGCCTCGGGCATGGATGTGTGTGACGTCCTTAAATTAGTTAGGTTTAAGTAGTTTTAAGTTCTAGGGGACTGATGACCGCAGAAGTTAAGTCCCATAGAGCTCAGAGCCATTTGAATCATTTTGAACAACAAACCTTTGTGCTTGTGACAGACTGAAATTAGTATCTCTTTACATTATTTTACCTTTTATTATATATAACAACATTTCTAGGACATGTATGTACCATCCACATGACGTCATATCCTGACCTACCATCGAGGTTCATCCAAATCAAACAATAAAGCACATAATGTTTTACTTATTTATAGGTAGCATCCCCTTTAACAGGGATGTGCGCATTGATCACACTACTGCCGGCCGGTGTGGCCGAGCGGTTCTAGGCGCTTCAGTCTGGAACCGCGCGACCGCTACGGTCGCAGGTTCGAATCCTGCCTTGAGCATGGATGTGTATGATGTCCTTACGTTAGTTATGGTTAAGTAGTTCTAAGTTCTAAGGGACTGATGACCACAGAAGTTAAGTCCCATAGTGCTCAGAGCCATTTGAACCATTTGATCACACTACTCTATGACTCTCAGTCAACTGACATCACATTTTCTTCCTCATTTGATCCATTAATACACCAACAGAATAGGTCTAGCAGTCAGCTAACCTTAACACCACCACACTCACGTCAACATAACATACCTTTGCTCCCTTATACTCAACAACATAACACAAGGAGTTGTTTCGGGGATAGCATTCCAGTCTCCGATTTCGTCCTTTCACTCTGGCACCTCTCTCTCTCTATCGGCTTACCTCTGCATTCACTTTACCGATTATTCGTGCTGCTAAATATCAACTTAGAGTTGCAATATTTCATCTAAGAACAAAATATGCACAAATCATTCTTCCTGCAAAATAGCTGTAAACATTCTTGGGACCATTTTGATTAGTTATACTGGTACCTGGCTTCAACAACAACAACAAAATATTATTTTTGCAATATTGCAAATGTTATGGTAAGAATCAGATTTACACTTATATTACATCTTACGTCAGTATTCCACAACGTTCACCATCTGGATCTCAGACTCCCTTTGTGTCCTTTCACGTTGTGCAGTTGTCCTCATCTCTTCATTCGTATTTCGACTCTCTGTCCGTCCATTACTCCATCATTTCCTGATCTTCTTTCTCCATTCACATCAGTCTCGATTGCAGCATACACAGGCCTCTCTGTAACATATATCTAAGACATCTCCACATTATTCAAATCTACTGGCCTATATTTACCACTGTTTCATCATGTAGAATCTCTCTTTATTAATCACACTGCTTCATGTCGCTTCTCTCCTTAAATATCACCTTTATCCACTACTATTTATCACGTCGCTTCTCTCTCTATCTACCATCTTTATCCACTCATTAACCATCACGTCGTTTCTGCTTGATCCTTATTCATATGACAAAAAATTCGTACATACACCACTCTGTCGACTCCTGCTCATGACTCATTCGACCAGTCTATTCTGTCACACTTCCAGACATCCCACCTGTAAATTCTTATGTTCGATTTGACCCTGCACAGCGTTACACACCACAAATAAATACACTGCCTATCTACAATAACCCACCTACTTTCGATCTATCCTTAACTATTCCATAATTTGATGTTAGAAATGTGAAGAAGCCCACACGATTATTTTCCCTTGATCGTCTCAATCAGTACAGCATTTTCATGGACAATCGCCTCACTCTGAATGGTTCACTATACACAGTAAAGAATTTGCTAGTTAGGAATCTGTGCTTACATGAAAATTAAATGTGTGCTGAGAATATACAGCCGGCCGAAGTGGCCGTGCGGTTAAAGGCGCTGCAGTCTGGAACCGCAAGACCGCTACGGTCGCAGGTTCGAATCCTGCCTCGGGCATGGATGTTTGTGATGTCCTTAGGTTAGTTAGGTTTAACTAGTTCTAAGTTCTAGGGGACTAATAACCTCAGCAGTTGAGTCCCATAGTGCTCAGAGCCATTTGAACCATTTGAGAATATACAAGCTGGGAGAAAGGGACAACACAAGGGCTAGAAACTTTGGTGCCAGTGGCCTCTTTCCCTAACACCAGATTCCGAACAACCATACGCAGGACTTCATTATATCTGTCACCACGACAATGACATACTATATATCGGATGGCAGCTAATCTAAGAACTTCGGTCACATAGCTGATGTTACCTGTAACAGCATTTTAAATCTACCCCATGCCATACAGATCAGAATGTTGACTTTTTTCTTTCCTACAGTGGTGTCTAGCTTCGGTGTATTAAGTGAAATTCAGTTATTACCCACAAAAAAATATGTTGTTCTGACAAGAATAACGAAGAATATTGCACCTATATTCAATGTCAGGCGGTACTGTACCCTTTCAGCTTCTCCCTAATATTCTCCCTAGTATTCTGTTTACAAATTTATCCTTGTATGCTTTACTGATTGTTCGGTGTAGATGTCGAATGAAATCGAGTGTAGGGTACCCGAATGTCTCACTCCCATTTTCAAATTGCACAACTAGAATTCTAACAGATGGAGTAGCAGAATTTATGTGCTACAACAAGATTTGTTCTTTGATGGGGTGGGGCTGTGAAATACATGTCCAGCCTCATTATACCTCTCTTCTTTTTACCTGAGGACTGCAAAATTCATATTTCAGTGCATATATGGCAAAAATTCAAATTTTCAATTAGGACAACATGGATTCCCATGGATTCACGTGCTACCAGTTGTGGAGGAACATGTAGGAAAGAGCATTTCTCCTATATCAGCACAATAAATGTTATTTTTGTAACTTCCAGAAGAGCAGAGTACATTGGGATAACTATTTCTAGATCGAGAGGTAAGCCAATTCCGTTCGAACCCACTAGCGAGAACAAAGAAGAAAAACGGTTGGAAATGCAGTAAAGGGAAATGTCGTTAGACTGTATTGTGGGATTGGAGAATTGTGAGGGTGTCGTATTCATGACTTTACGTCTCTTATCTTCAGATATCATTTTTAAATGACGAATGGAGGCCAGAGGAAAGTTGCTACCTCACAATATGTCTGCACAAGTAGTTTTTCGTCTAAGTATAATTTGAGGCGTAAATGAAAAAGTCCAATTTGAGAAGTTTCTCTGTCATGGGGCGCTTGACTCAAATGCTTTAACATTGTCATTGCCCATGTCAAGAGCAGGTGCAGTGCAGCTGATTTCTGCAGTTCTAATTCCTTGGACGCCGTTTTTGAAGCGCTACCAAAACCCATATGTTTTAAAACAATGAAATAAACGATTGCGTATAAGAATTAAAGTAATAGAATAGAATAAATATCGTGAAAAGTTCTTTCATCAGCGTGATATCAGTTCCTTCATCTCGTACTATTTCTCCCTTCTCAGAGAAATTTCCGCACAAAGACAGTGTAACAAAGGGACTTAAATCGTGTAAACAATTCTCTTAAAATATTACCTCCCGTTTTTGGTTCATCTGGAAACTGGGTTATAAAGAAAACGCGAGATCTGATAGTTCAGTCAATGAAACAGGAGACAGTGCATGTCAGATAATGGTGTCTTCTCGCGCTCGCGCTGGACATGCACACGTCCGTAGTTGCTGGGTATTCGCCTTTTGTTATATGAGCAATTACCTCAGGCATAATTATATGTCGTCGGCTTTTAACAGTTTCTGCCACGTCCGGCGACACAGTTGTGGTGTGAGATAGAATGGCCTTTGCAGTGTCGATTAACATCTGAACTAGATCCATAAGACCCTCACCTCTTATAGGTCCGTACGACCTTACGTCTCGTGCACACATAGGAACGCAATTATCGACAGTTAGCTCCTGAGCTGGTTTAGGAAGTCGATTCTCGTCCACATAAGACCTTTGTTTATTCGACACGCATGGATGACGAGAAATGAACGAAGTGCCTCTTGACCCTTCAGCATTAGAGTAAATTTGACAGTACAGCGAACAGCAAAGAATAAGAACGCTTTTCCTAAATCCATCCATAATAGACTTTACCAGGGTCCAAAGTGTACTTTTAAACAGCTCCAGGCAGTGTGGCTCTCTACTCACCACTGATTAGTTTTTCTTTTACTTCCATTTTTCTTGACATGTGCTCCTTCTTCTCTAAACCATGTTTAGTATCCCGCTCTCATTTTGTGTTACGGAAAAAATGAAGAAATCCCATCACTCAACTAAACACTGCTCTACTCACCGCTCGTAGCCCGTAGCTCGTAACTGGGGTCAGTGCTACCAACAGGTCGTAGGTGCAGCACACCAGTGCTTGTGCAAGGCACTGTTGCAGTGACGTCATGGGCTCGCTCAGTGCGGAGCAGTTTGGCCGCGGCCCGTGGGCTGCGTCTCCAGGCGCAACTCTTCTGAGCCCGTGGCATACAGGTGATTTCGCAACAGCACTGCTCGGCCTTTAGGATGACGTCAGGGTCTCGCTCAGCCCGATGCTGCTGTAGCCCAGTGCGGCCGCAGCTCATGGGCCGAGCCTCTTCGCACGACTCTCCCAGGGGGCCAAGATGCGGGTGCCTCTCCTGAACCGGCAGTGCGAGGCAAGGCTCGCACTGCTGTCATGGCTACGTTCCTGGACGAGCCGCGCTTCGATGATCACCTCTGCTGCGAACTGCACAACCAGAGCTCACACTCAGCCGGTTGTCACTGACCGATTGACGACATACATGCCAACTGCGAAGTCACTCCTGCAGTGCCTGCATCAATTCCCACGGGCAGACACGTCACTGAACTGACTTAACCTCTTATACTCAGAACATTGATACGTCTCAAATTTTAAGTCAGTGTATCTTGTACAAATATCTCACGTGCCTGTGTAAATGATTTGCCAAACGGTTTATCTAAAACATATCAAATAGTGTATTGTTTTTGTTGCATACACGAATCTCGTAATTTTGTTGTACACGACTTGAATGACTACCCATGTATCAGCCAGTACCGTAGTCAAATGTATCGTAGACACCAAGAAAATTTTTCTTTCCTTATGTTTATGAAATATGTGTTTACCAGAGAGTCCACAACTGTTAAAAAGTACATGTAATACTTTCTATGTTGATAAGGAACAGGGAAGCCTCCACATTTTTTCTGCAATCAGTTAGGGGATGCCTGCCTGTTTGGTACCGTCCTTTGTTCTTCCGCTTTCGCAGTGTAAGCATCTACACTACAGGCCATTAAAATTAGGACACCACGAAGACGACGTGCTACAGACGCGAAATTTAGACGACAGGAAGAAGATGCTGTGATATGCAAATGATTAGCTTTTCAGAGCATTCACGCAAGGTTGCCGCTGATGGCGATACCTACAACGTTCTGACATGAGGAAAGTTTCCAACCGTTTTCTCATACACAAGCAACTGTTGACCGGCGTTGCCTGGTGAAACGTTGTTGTGGTGCCTCGTGTAAGGAGGAGTAATGCGTATCATCACGTTTCCCACTTTGATAAAGGTAGGATTGTAGCCTATCGAGATTGCGGTTTTTTCATATCGCGACATTGCTGCTCGCGTTGTTCGAGATCTAATGACTGTTAGCAGAATGTGGAATCCTTGGGTTCAGGAGGGTAATACGGAACGCCGTGCTGCATCGCAACGGCCTCGTATCACTAGCAGCCGAGATGAGAGGCCTCTTATCCGCTTGGCTGTAACGGATCGTGCAGCCACGTCTCGATCCCTGAGTCAACAGATGGCGACGTTTGCAAGACAACGACCACCTTCACGATCAGTTCGACGACGTTTGCAGCAGCAAGGACCATCAGCTCGGAGACCATGGCTGCAGTTACCCTTGACGCTGCATCACAGACAGGAGCGCCTGCGATGGTAAACTCAACAATGAATTTGGGTGCACGAATTTTTTCCGATGAATCCAGATTCTGTTTACAGCATCGTGATGGTCGCATCTGTGTTTGGTGACATCGCGGTGAACGCACATTGGAAGCATGTATTCGTCATCGCCATAATGGCGTATCACTCGTCGTGATGGTATGGGGTGTCATTGGTTACACGTCTCAGTCACCTGTTGTTCGCACTTGTTAACAGTGGACGTTACATGTCAGATTTGTTATGACCCATGGCTCTACACTTTATTCGATCCCATGCATTTCAGCAGGATAATGCACGACCCCATGGTGCAGGATCTGTACTGGCCATTCTGATAAAGAAAATGTTCGACTGCTTCCCTGGCCACCACATCATGCAGATCACTCACCAACTGTAAATGTCTGGTCAATGGTGGCCGAGCAACTGGCTCGTCACAATACGCTAGTCACTACTCTTGATTAACTGTGGTATCGTGTTGAAGCTGCATGGCCAGCTGTACCTGTACACGCCGTGCAAGCTCTGTTTGACTCAATGCCCAGGCGTATCAAGGCCCTAATTACAGACAGAGGTGGTTGTTCTGGGTACTGATTTCTCACGATCTATATACCCAAATTACCTGAAAATATAATCCCATGTCAGTTCTAGTAGACTATACTTGTCCAGTGAAACACGTTTATCATCTGCATTTATTCTTGGGGCAGCAATTTTAATGGTCAGTAGTGTATGTTATTAGCTTTTAAGAACCATGAATATATTTAAGTGTATTTAAATTAATAACTTCCAGATGTATTGACTTAACAAACTAAACATATCTCTTAAGCTAGGTGCAAATTGAGACGCGTATAGCACGTGTGACATGACACGACACTACAGCGCGACACACACATGCCACATGAGTCGCGCGGATGCAGCGCGTATTGCGACGCATACACCATACTTCTCACGTGCTGACTGACGGCGCTCTATGCAGAGAGAACCGAAGCGCGCGCAACCTGTTGCCTTCCTCAAACGATTTTTCAGAAACTCTTCACTGAAAATATTTGATTTTAGCCTTACTTGTAGCGTGATATGTCATCTACGTGGCGAAGTGCCCATCATCTCGCTAATAACCATTCTTATTGTGATGTACACATTTTAGTAAGACGCTACACAAAACTCAAAAAGTTTGCAACGAAAATTAGGGGTCGCTATGATTTAGCGTTTGGTGCGTATTACATCATATGTTGTAGCGTATGAAATTTAGCTAACATGTTGAATTTTTGTTTAGACTTGGGAAGAGGTCTCTATCTGCCTCCGATCTCGAGAAAATGAATCCTATGTAGCGCGCTCACTTCCGATCTCACGCCCGCGAGAATGAAGTACTCGCAACATTTCTCTTATCTCCTAAATCACTAGAGACATCGAAACGAAAGTCTGGCGAATGACAGCACACAAGGAGGAAAGTGTTTTGTCAATTCTTAAACACATGGAACATCCTGTCTATGGCGATATATCAGTACTTAACTTACCTTTTTATTTATTTCACTCCAGTGACTGTAATTTTTTAAGAGTTATCGACAGCTAGCGAAACAATAGCTTCCTAGTATGAAAATAAACATGAAATTTTTGCTCATACGTTACAGCAAACGGACACTACGAGGTTTCTCATAAGCTATTGAGCTCTGTGACTGCCAATTACTTGTTTAATGTGACATTCCGCTTCAAAATTGTGTCGGAATAGCTGCTGTGAGATGAGTTTGGCAAATTACACTGTGACAAAGGAAGTACAATTAAACCTGTACCAACAGAAATGTGGCCGTTACTCATAAATGGTGATGCTTCTTCGAATGAGAAAAGGTTAACTGACACAAAAATAGATTGCCAATTCTGTTGGAATTTTGGTGGAATCCCCGTAACCCATCGTATTTTTAAAAGTGAGTGACTGGACTGGAAACTTACCAAAGGATTTCATTCCGTCTCCTGAACTGAGCAGTATTAAAATAATGACAGGCATTCCTTCGGGCAGAATGATAGGCACATGCCAGATACTGGTTACTCACCTACGGTTTGCCAAACTGACAATGTGTGATCGCGAGTAAAATAGTTGTTATTGAGAAAAATAAACAATTGATCTGTCGCACAACTCAATGGTCAGTGTATTGTCAGCAGCGGAGGAAAATGCACGCGAGAAGAATGCAGAAGCTAGCCATGTGTGCCTTGTGAGCTGAAGTTCGAAAAGCATTGTCATGAAAGTAGGTCTGCCTTTGTCAGCAGTACATTTCAACAAATTAAATCTATCTAGTCATGATACTCCCTTAGGATATTCCTACTTTCGTAATAATACCGACCATTTTCTTCATTTGTGTAGCCTGTTGTATAATTAGTTTATTAACAATAATAATGTGCATGCAACAATTAAAATGCTTTGTCTCATCAAGGCGAACCAATTAAAACATTATTTGTGACTGTTTTTCGACTGTTTCTGGCTTGTAGCGGAAATGTGATATTCACATGCATGTAGTACAGTGTGTCGTATTACATTATTACATCCATATCCAAGTGTTCACAGTGAGACTTCTACACTTCCGATCTTCGACGCTTTTTACCAGATTACCCCTTTCCAAATTTTTGTAACAGATCGTACAGATACGCCAGCATACGAGGCAGCGAGAAGATAACCTTGTTTTACTTTCCTGTCTTGCTTCTAAATCATATGATTTTATAATATTCCTTGCTTCCTTATTCACTACCCTCTCTCTCTTCTACATCTACATCTACATGATTACTCTGCAATTCACATTTAAGTGCTTGGCGGAGGGTTCATCGAACCACAATCATACTATCTCTGTATCATTCCACTCCCGAACAGCGGACGGGAAAAACGAACGCCTAAACCTTTCTGTTCGAGCTCTGAATTCTCTTATTTTATTTTGATGATCATTCCTACCTATGTAGGTTGGGCTCAACAAAATATTTTCGCATTCAGAAGAGAAAGTTGGTGACTGATATTTCGTAAATAGATCTCGCCGCGACGAAAAACGTCTTTGCTTTAATGACTTCCATCCCAACTCGCGTATCATATCTGCCACACTCTCTCCCCTATTACGTGATGATACAAAACGAGCTGCCCTTTTTTTGCACACTTTCGATGTCCTCCGTCAATCCCACCTGGTAAGGATCCCACACCGCGCAGCAATATTCGAACAGAGGACGAACGAGTGTAGTGTAAGCTGTCTCTTTAGTGAATTTGTTGCATCTTCTAAGTGTCCTGCCAATGAAACGCAACCTTTGGCTCGCCTTCCCACAATATTATCTATGTGGTCTTTCCAACTGAAGTTGTTCATAATTTTAACACCCAGGTACTTAGTTGAATTGACAGCCTTGAGAATTGTACTATTTATTGAGTAATCGAATTCCAACGGATTTCTTTTGGAACTCATGTGGATCACGTCACACTTTCCGTTATTTAGCGTCAACTGCCACCTGCCACACCATACAACAATCTTTTCTAAATCGCTTTGCAACTGATACTGGTCTTTGGATGACCTTACTAGATGGTAAATTACAGCATCATCTGCGAACAACCTAAGAGAACTGCTCAGATTGTCACACAGGTCATTTATACAGATAAGGACCAGCAGAGGTCCCAGGACGCTTCCCTGTTGAACACCTGATATCACTTCAGTTTTACTCGATGATTTGCCTTCTATTATTACGAACTGCGACCTTCCTGATAGGAAATCACGAATCCAGTCGCACAACTGAGACGATACCCCATAGGCCCGCAGCTTGATTAGAAGTCGCTTGTGAGGAACGGTGTCAAAAGCTTTCCGGAAATCTAGAAATATGGAATCAGCTTGAGATCTCCTGTCGATAGCGGCCATTACATCGAGCAAATAAAGAGCTAGCTGCGTTGCACAAGAACGATGTTTTCTGAAACCACGCTGATTTCGTATCAATAGATCGTTCCCTTCGAGGTGATTCATAATGTTCGAATACAGTATATGCTCCAAAACCCTAATGCAAACCGACGTCAATGATATAGGTCTGTAGTTCGATGGATTACTCCAACTACCCTTCTTAAACACTGGTGCGACCTGCGCTATTTTCCAATCTGTAGGTACAGATCTATCGGTGAGCAAGCGGTTGTATATGATTGCTAAGTAGGGAGCTAATGTATCAGCGTAATCTGGAAGGAACATAATCGGTATATAATCTGGACCTGAAGACTTGCCCATATCAAGCGATTTGAGTTGCTTCGCAACCCCTAAGGTATCTATTTCTAAGAAACTCAAGCTAACAGCTGTTCGTGTTTCAAATTCGAAAATATTCCATTCGTCTTCCCTGGTGAAGGAATTTCGGAAAACTTCTTGCAAACTGAAAACATTGTGGAGGCATATGATACAATTCCAGTGGCCAATGGCTCACCAGTTACTGAAGTATGCATTTTTCTTGACAGAAGAAAAAAATACTATACGGATACAAATAACAGAAAAGCATAAAGTACTAAAGAAGAAAGCTGCAGAGTTTAATTGGCGAAAAATGAAACACCACCCAAAGGCAATAAAATTTAGTATACAGTAAGGCAATATTTATCGTATGGGCAATGCTACCACTACTCATACGCGCCGTACCGATGTGAGCATATGGCCGGAGTACTTTTCCGATCCCCGCCTCAAATTTCCCACAGTGCTAGCGAGGCACGCACGACGCGTGGCGCGAGAAACTGTGCCACAACCACAACGCCGCGCGACCCAGCGCAGGCGCGTGTCGCGTCGCAGTCGCGTCGCGTCGCAATTTGCGCGGTCCCATTTGAACCTGTGATGTTACAAAAACACGCGCTGCGCTGCGCCGCACCACACGCGCTTTACGCGTCTCAATTTGCGCCTAGCCTTAGTATAATGTCTTTATCAGATCTGTGTTCAGCTATTCATGAAAGAAATGCAAAACTGCTGACTTGGAGCCCGTCCGTCTTTGGTGTGATCCAAATACTGATTAGCAATTTATCAGATATTTATGGTGCAGCAACGAAACTGCAGTCTTTCAGAAACTAAGGCCGATACTCAATTAATTATACAGCATAATGCGATTGACCGATCACGTTGTGCACTTGCCATTTGAAATTTACATTGGAGGCACATCTGCAACTTTGCATTTCTCTCGAACACCAACCTGCAGTAATAGGAAATCACAACAGGAATCAAGAAGAAATGCTCGGTTAATTTCAATTGACATTACTGAGCTGTCTACCTGGTGGTAAGTGGTAGGAGATCATGACTATTTTCTTTACATTGTCTATCATCCTTCCACCTTCGCAAGCAGGCAAGGTAACAGTTACAGCTCAGAACTTCCACTCGTTCATCCCCCTACCAGAGTTTGTTGCTGTTGTTGGATGGGGACCACTTATGCTGTGGTCACTCCATGTATGGTTGCAGATTAACGTCATACCAGAGACATTTCTGTTTACAACAACAAAATATACTACAACCGCTACTTCAGTTCGCTGCATCGGCGACTAGTGTCAGATAAATACCTTTCCACATACGGGAATGAGCGGCACCGTTATTTTAGAGTAATACAGAAACGTCTTTTGCCATGTCAACAACTGAAGGTGGTGTATCACTCGAGATTTACCTTACTCAGTAGTTCTCCCAGGAAAGAACTTGCAAATTTATGGACCAGAAACCTACCTTTCCATCCCGTCTCCTTCCCCAATGTTGCTGTTGTGATCTTCAGTCTGAAGACTGGTTTGATGCAGCTGCCCAAGCTAGTCTATTCTGTGAAAGCCTCTTCAGCGCTGCATAGTTAAGACAGTGTACATCAGTTTGAACCTACTAACTGTATTCAAGACTTTGTCTCTCTACAATCTTAACACTCCACACCCCCTCCCCCTCCCCAACACACACATGTACACACACATCTCTCTATTACCAAACGGATAAGTCTTTGATGCCTTAGGATATGCCAATGAAACGAAGTTGTACCATAAATTTCTTGTTTTCCCCAGTTTGACTCAGTATCTTCTTATCAGTTATGCGATCTGCAGTGCCACCACTATTGTTCGGCGCTACTGAGTAAAATTGTGACATTGCCATGGCTGTTGCAAAAGATCAGCGCCGACCAAACACCATTACGTCAGATGCAGCAATACCACTGGCACATTCCCACATTGTGCTCCAGGAAAATGTATGGCACCGCCATAACGACGACACAGCAGAAAGCCGTTGGTAGGCCAGTAACTACACATCCAATCAGCAGACTTCTTATCGTCTACATGGTTGAAAGCTGTGCGCAAGTGCGCTCTGTCCCAACATGAATTACCATAATTATCAGTCAAAGATGTATCAGTCAGGTAGCTAATATTTAAGAGGAGAGGTGGCGCTCTACGAGGCGACATGAGGCTACAAGCAGCCACCATGTTACTTGGCCTCTACTAACTGTGGGCCCCTGCTGCTGGTTTTAAGATCAGTGTTGTCAGCTCAGCATCTTATACCCTGTGGGGCAACTACCAGGTTCAACCAGCAATCGGCCATAGGAGGCAGCTGTTTGAGGCCATGCCCACCTGTTGAGTCAGTTCCTTAACACTCGCTGTCTTGAGCACACATTGTGGAGGACGTTGCACCACAGGATGTTCTGGTTTGTTCTTCAGTAAAATGTATGACTAATAGTGAAGTCTTTATAAGCAGCCCCTGATCATCATCCCGACAACAATCCACCGCTTCAACTCAGACCTCCACATGTAGACGTCATCCATCCTGGACCTCCACATTTTGATGTCAGAAGTGTGTGTCAAGTGTAAATTTCAGTGACAGGGGAACCTTACCAGCCATTCTCCAGGGAGACGATGACTCTCGACTACCTGAGTGTTGCAGTTACGTCGGCACACATCAGTGTGCAGTGGGCTAGTGGACTGACTGTATTTTTTCCCCTGCGACTATCACATTGAGACAATGCAACTTTTAGCAGCTTTTCAGTTCTGTTTCCATGTGTGACATGTGGCAAGTACACTCCGACTGTGTTCTGAGGATGTGTAAAGATGAACGTTATTTCTGCCTATCATGAATGTGTGTGGCTCAGTGACTGCAAGTGTATAAGGTGTTAACTATACGTAGACTCTTAGAAGGAGAAGATGAGTTTTGTCGAGAAGTCGTAGTTTTGTGGTAGTTATTGCCGTTTTTGATGGGCAATGTATTTCATTCTGAGCAAATTATTTGGTTCACTGCGTTTAAGCGCGTATAGTAGTCGTCATGAGTAGCCGCTAAAGTGCAGAAGTTAAGTAACAGTAAGTGTTAGTGTAGAATTAGATTAATGGTCCTTGTTCCCCTCGTTTGTTGTTTGCATAATTAGTGAGGTATACCCTGGCGAAGAGGTTGCGAATTTCTGCAGCCTGGACCAGATGTGGAGCGAAGAAGATGTGCCTACGATTTTGGAGTCTTGCAGAGTGCCACTTTTGACAGTAATTTTGTTGTAGATTCTTAGGAAGTGACACGTAAAACAAATTAATTGGACTGATTGCATTGCAGGTGTTTTGGGTACTGAAATGGTACAGACGCATTTAGTATTTCCGGAAGACGCGTATTCGGCACCATCTGTGATGGCACTGCCTCCTCAGAAGGTGGGAGGAGAAGAAAGAGCAAATGTGTTGTAGGGTTTATGATCGGGCCGACAAGGCTTGTGCCAGTGGATCAGGAGACTGACAAAAGTGACAACACTTGTAGGGTAATGGGTGATACTGGCGAAGGCTGCTGTGAAATCCCAGGGTTAGGCTTTCTCATCAAGCATCATGCCGAAACTGACTTTCGATGACGTGCAGTGGAACTCAGGGTGATAATGTTCAAGCTGGGGAAGCTGCCAACAGTGAAATACTGTCATAAGGTTCGTATATCATGATAGAACAAATGCGGGCAAAATCACTAAGCATTAATCTGCGTGATGTATTGCCACGAGGCACTGGGAATTTGATTTAGGTGACCGAAGGTGTTGCTAACTTACACGATTCTGGACTTCGCCTCCGGGTAGCGAATCGTCGTTGAGTACGCAGCGTTCAGTGATTGAGAGCTCTTCTCTGGCATATACTCACATTGAGACGTTATCTCAATTCCGTCCTTCCGGCTGGGATTTCGCGTTTCTTTTCTGTAGAATACAGAGAGGAGAAGATAGTAGCCGGCCGAAGTGGCCGTGCGGTTAAAGGCGCTGCAGTCTGGAACCGCAAGACCGCTACGGTCGCAGGTTCGAATCCTGCCTCGGGCATGGATGTTTGTGATGTCCTTAGGTTAGTTAGGTTTAACTAGTTCTAAGTTCTAGGGGACTAATGACCTCAGCAGTTGAGTCCCATAGTGCTCAGAGCCATTTGAACCATTTTTGAGAAGATGGTATTAGGTTATACTAGTCTGAGGACCGCCTTCTGCCGTCCTAGCGTTTAATGAGTTTTTTATTTTGTGGCTGGAGTTCTTCCATCGTCGCAGCCGTGCACGAGAAGCGTCACTCCGACACACTAACGCAGTACATTCTCTGATATTGCTAATTGCTTTGGCTTATTAGGGCTATAAAGCTGAACAGCTGTGATCACGTAAGCTTCATTTACACTGAGGTTGCAAACCGCTATAGATCATTTTTGAAAGTAGTGTCTTTTAGTGTTTGGGACGTAGATGACATCAGTCATCTCGTGTTATTTATATTAGAACACGTAGCCTCCAAAAGGGGCACATTTGAGCAGTTGATTAATAATATTAGTAAGGAAATTCTTTTGTATCTCTTTACGTCCTTTGCACATCGACATATAAACATTTGTAACATATAAAGAGGTTTAAATCTACAGTAAATGTATAATCAGAAACAATATTAATATTTAGTAATTACTAGTTCCCTTAATCATTCATTTATTTTTATGTTGTAATGTATATGTTAAAGATCAAGAAGCAGGAAATAATATCACCGTTAAGAGATACTAAGATCTTTTTCAGGGGGTAGTCAAACAGGGCAAAATCTGTATATTTGCGTCCAGTATTTTCCACTGCGTGCTCTCATTTTTACACCCGCCTGGAGCAGCATGTTGGAAACCATACAAATACCTTCCAGAAATACTTCCTAGCACTTAAATTTATATTCGACGTTAGCAAATCCCTTGTTTTCATTAATACTTTTCCTGCTGTAGTCACTATTCATTTTATATCCTCTCTACTTCGGCCATCATCAGTTATGTTGCTGCCCAATAGTGCTTTTAGTGTCTCATTCCGTAATCAGATTCCTTTAACACTACCTGATTTAAAACTCGGAATACCAACGGAGAAGGAAGGGTTACTTTTTGCCTACCTTTTCAGAATGCTACAATCTAGCCATATACATTATATTTTAAAATTTTGAAAAAAATGTATTTGTGATTTTTAATGATTTCTTCTACCAGATTACGTTTTAAGCTTTTGAGTATAAATTAACGCCAAAATTTAGGTCTTGTCAGTGGATGTGAATTTTCAGAACATGTGTCATATTCATATTTTCAGGTTTATGACTCTTCTTACACATAAATATATCTTTCAAAACTATGCTGTGCCTAAAAGGCAACGAAAGTTGTTGGCCGTATATTACACCCCCCTTTTGTAGCACACATTATGGTAAATCCGTTGGTACTGCTAGGTTCAGTTCGAATAGGTTTCATTGCCTTTCATTTAGTTGCATTGAGGGTTATCTTATAATCCCTTTCTAAACCACTGTCTATTCCATTCAACTGTCATTCCAAGTTCTTTGCTGTCTCTGACAGAATTGCAGTGTCACCGGTAAACTTCAATATGTTTATTGCTTTTACCTGATATTTAAGTCTGTTTACAAATTTATCCTTGTATGCTTTACTGCTCGTTCCGAGTAGATGTTGAATGAGATCGATTGTTGTTCTTGTTATTGTGGTCTTCAGTCCTGAGACTGGTTTGATGCAGCTCTTTATGCTACCCAATCCCGTGCAAGTTTCTTCATCTCCCAGTACTTACTGGAACCTACATCCTTCTGAATCTGCTTAGTGTATTTATCTATTAGTCTCCCTCTACGATTTTCACCCTCCACGCTGCCCTCCACTGCTACATTTGTGATTCCTTGATGCCTCAGAACATGTCCTACCAACCGGTCCCTTCTTCTTGCCAAGTCGTGCCACAGACTCCTCTTCTCCCCAATTCTATTCAATACCTCCTCATTAGTTATGTGATCTATCCATATAATCTTCAGCATTCTTCTGAAACACCACATTTCGAAAGCTTCTATTCTCTTCTTGTCCAAACTATTTATCGTCAATGTTTCATTTCCATACATTCCATTATCTTCGTTTTGCTTTTGTTGATGTTCATCTTATATCCTCCTTTCAAGACATTGTCCATTCCATACAACTGCTCTTCCAGGTCCTTTGCTGTCTCTGACAGACTTACAATCTTATCGGCGAACCTGAAAGTTTTTATTTCTTCTCCATGGATTTTAATACCTACTCTGTATTTTTCTTTTGTTTCCTTTACTGCTTGCTCAATATACAATTTGAATAACATCGGGGAGAGGCTACAACCCCGTCTCACTCCCTTCCCAACCAATGCTTCACTTTCATGTCCCTCGACTGCTATAACTGGCATCTGGTTTCTGTACAAATTGTAAATAGCCTTTCGCTCCCTGTATTTAACCTCTGCCACCTTTAGAATTTGAAAGAGAGTATTCCAGTCAACATTGTCAAAAGCTTTCTCTAAGTCTTCACATGCTAGAAACGTAGGTTTGCCTTTCCATAATCTTTCGTCTAAAATAAGTCGTAAGGTCAGTTTTGCCTCACGTGTTCCGACATTTCTACGGAATCCAAACAGATCTTCCCAGAGGTCGGCTTCTACCAGTTTTTCCATTCGTCTGTAAACAATTCGTGTTAGTATTTTGCAGCCGTGACTCATTAAACTGATAGTTCGGTAATTTTCACATCTGTCAACACCTGCATTCTTTGGGATTGGAATTATTACGTTCTTCTTGAAGTCTGAGGGTATTTCGCCGGTCTCGTACATCTTACTCACCAGATTGTAGAGTTTCGTCAGGACTGGCTCTCCCAAAGCCGTCAGTAGATCTAATAGAAGTATGTTTGCTCCCAGGGCCCTGTTTCGAGTCAGGTGTTTCAGTGCTCTGTCAAACACTTCACGGAGTACCATATACGTATTTCATCTTCATCTACATTCTCTTCTATTTCCAAAACATTGTCTCCAACTACATCGCCCTTGTATAGACACCCTATATATTCATTCCACCTTTCTGTTTTCCCTTCTTTGCTTAGAACTTTGTTTCCATCTGAGCTCTTGATATTCATCCAAGTGGCTCTCTTTTCTCCAAAGATCTCTTTTAATTTTCTTGTAGGCAGTATCTGTCTTACCTCTAGTGAGATAAGCCTCTACATCCTTGCATTTGTCCTCTAGCCATCCCTGCTTAGTCATTTTGCACTTCCTGTCGCTCTCATTTTTGAGACGTTTGTATTCCTTTTTGCCTGCCTCATTTACTGCATTTTTATATTTTCTCCTTTCATCAATTAAATTCAATATTTATTCTGTTACCCAAGGATTTCTACTAGCCCTCGTCTTTTTACCTACTTGATCCTCTTCTGCCTACACTACTTCATCCCTCAGAGCTACCCATTCTTCTTCTACTGTATTTCTTTCCCCCATTCCTGTCAATTATCCTCTTATGCTCTCCTTGAAACTCTGTACAACCTCTGGTTTAGTCAGTTTATCCAGGTCCAATCTCCTTACATTCCCACCTTTTTTTCAGTTTCTTCAGTTCTAACCTACAGTTCATAACCAATAGATAGTGGTCAGAGTCCACATCTGCCCTGGTAATGTATTACAGTTTGAAACCTGGTTCCTAAATCTCTGTCTTACCATTATATAATTTATCTGACACCTTCTAGTACCTGCAGGATTCTTCCATGTTTACAACCTTCTATTATGATTCTTGAACCAAGTGTTAGCTATGATTAAGTTATGATCCGTGCAAAATTCTACCAGACGGATTCCTCTTTCATTTGTTACCCCAATCCATATTCAACTACTATGTTTCCTTCTCTTTCTTTTCCTACACTCGAATTCCAGTCACCCAGTCTCCCTTCACTACCTGAATAATTTCTTTTATCTCATCATACATTTCATCAATTTCTTCATCATCTACACAGCTAGCTGGCATATAAACTTGTACTACTGTAGTAGGCGTGGGCTTCGTGTATCTTGGCCACAATAATGCGTTCACTATGCAGTTTGTAGTAGCTAACCCGCACTCCTATGTTTATATTCATTATTAAACCTACTCCTGCATTACCTCTATTTGATTTTATATTTATAACCCTGTATTCACCTGACCAAAAGTCTTGTTCCTTCTGCCACCAAACTTCACTAATTCCCACTACATCTAACTTTAACCTATCCATTTCCCTTTTTAATTGTTCTAACCTATCTGCCCGATAAAGGGACCTGACATTCCACACTCAGATCCGTGGAACGCCAGTTTTCTTTCCCCTGATAATTACGTCCTCTTGAGTAGTTCCCGCCCAGAGATCCGAATGGGGGACTATTTTACCTCCGGAATGTTTTACCCAAGAGGATGTCATCATCATTT
The DNA here is from genome assembly GCF_023864345.2 of Schistocerca serialis cubense. Taxonomy (NCBI): domain Eukaryota; kingdom Metazoa; phylum Arthropoda; class Insecta; order Orthoptera; family Acrididae; genus Schistocerca; species Schistocerca serialis. The sequence continues at coordinate 551,366,283 of NC_064640.1, read as the reverse complement.
AACCATACAGTAAAGCTGCATGCCCTCGGGAAAAATTACGGCTGTAGTTTCCCCTTGCTTTCAGCAGTTCGCATTACCAGCACAGCAAGGCCGTTTTGGTTAGTGTTACAAGGCCAAATCATTCAATCATCCAGACTGTTGCCCCTGCAAATACTGAAAAAGCTGCTGCCCCGCTTCAGGAACCACACGTTTGTCTGGCCTCTCACCAGATACCCCTTCATTGTGGTTGCTCCTACGGTACGGCCATTTGCATCGGTGAGGCACGCAAGCTTCCCCACCAACGGCAAGGTCGATGGTTCATGGGGGGAGGACATCGAGTGTGGGCTACCCGAATGTCTCACTCCCATCTTCAAGTTGCACAACTAGAAATCCAGAAGATGGAGTAGCAGAATTTATGTGCTTCAACATGATTTGTTCTTTGCTGCGGTGGGGCTGTGAAATACATGTCCAGCCTTATTACTCCGCTCTTCTTTTTACCTGAGGACTGCAGAATTCATATTTCTGTGCATTACGGCATAAATTCAAACTTTCATTTAGGACAACATGGATTCCCAAGGAATCACATGTAACCAGTTCTGGAGGAACTTGTAGGAATGAGCATCTCTCCTATTTCCGAACATTAAATGTTGTTTTTGTAACTTCCAGATGAGCAGACTACATTGAGATAACTATTTCTAGATCGAAAGGTAAGCCACTTCCGTTCTAATCCACTAGCGAGAACAAATAGGAAGACGGTTGGAGATGCAGTAATGGGAAATGTCGTTAGAGTGTATTGTGGGATTGGAGAAGTATGAAGTAGGAAAACTATTGTATCCATTTCATGACTTTACGCATCTTATCTTCAGATATCATTATTAAATGAAGAATGGTGACCAGAGGAAAGTTGATACCTCACAGTATCTCTGGACAAATAGCTTTTCATATAATTAAAATTTGAGGAGTTTATGTAAAAGTACGATTTCAGAAACATCTCTGTTCTGGGGCGCCTGACTCAAATGCTTTAACATTGTCATTGTCCATGCACACAGATGGTGCAGTGTAGGTGATTTCGCCAGTTCTAATTCCTTGGACGCCGCATTGAAGAGCTACAGAAACTCTAGTGTTTTTGAAGCTGTAAAAAAAATGATTGCGTATAAGAATAACAGTAATCGAGTAGCATACATAACGTAAAAAATTCTTTCATCAGCGTATTATCAGTTACTTTATTTTGGGCTATTTCTCCCTCCCCAGAGAGCTTCTTGCACGAAGACATTCTAAGATTGTCAGCTGCTTATTCCAGCGAGCATCGTTAGACTGGCTCAGTTATCTACCAAAATCATTAATTAGACCACTTTTCTTTAAGTATGTGACGTGTTCTTTCGTCACAGTCAAAAGACCATGAGGTTATGGACAACTGACGCATATGCACTCCGCATTAAATTTATTTTGTAGTCCCATATTTAGCATATGGCAGGAACAATTCAATCGTGAATAATCATGCAGAGCAGCGACAATGTTGGTGCCTTGATCAGTAGTGTGCTGCATGTCTTTCAAAGTGGAGTGGTGGATACCAAGAGACATAAGTCGTCTAACAATTCTCTTAGAATGTCAGGGTCCATTTTTGGTTCATGTGGAAACTCGGTTGTAAATAAAATGCGAGATCTGAGACTGCAGTCAATGAAACAGCAGACAGTACATGTAAGATAATTGTTTCTTCTCGCACTGGATGTCAACAAGTCTGTAGTTGCTGAGTAATCACCTTCTCTTATATGAGCAATTACCTAAGGCATAATTATAAATCGTAGGCTTTTAGCACTTTATGTCATGTATCGCGACACATTTGGGGGTGAGACATAATGGCCTTTGCAGTGTCAACTAAAGTGTGAACAAGATCCATAAGACCTTCACCTCTTATACTTCCATAAGACCCTACATCTTGTGCACACATAGCTACACATCTATCGGCACTTATGTCCTGAGCAGGCTTAGGAAGTCGTTTCTCGTCTACACAAGACCCTTGTTTATTAGACATGCCTGGATGGGGAGAAATGTGCGAAGATCCACTTGACCCTTCAGCGTGAGAGCAAAATTCACTGTACAGCGAACAGCAAATAAAATGAACAGTTTTCCTACCAACATCCAGGACAGTCTTCACCACGGTCACATTCGCTTCAGGCTGTGTGGTTCTCCACTCACCACTCATTAGTTTTTCTTTTACTTACCTTTCTATTGACACGTGCACCTTCTTCTGCATGCCACGCTTAGTTTCTACGCTCATTTTGTCTGATGACCTAAGCAGTTAAGTCCCATAAGATTTCACACACATTTAAACATTTGAAATAACTCTGCTCTACTCATCTCTCGCGGCCCATAGCTCACAACTGCGGTCAGTGCTACGAACAACCTGGCTGCAGCGCGCCAGTGCTTGCACAAGGCACTGGTGCAGTGACGTCACGGGCTCGCTCAGTGTGTAGGAGTGAGGTCTGCTGAGCCCATGGTATACAGGTGATTTCACAACAACACTGCTCGGCCCTTGGGGTGACGTCAGGGACTCGCTCGGCCCGCGACTGCTGTAGCCCAGTGCGGCCGCACGACTCTGCACCGTGCGGCCTGTCTGACGACCATGCGGCTGCCCCGGGTGGACGGGCAGCACTACGCAAGGCTCGCACGGCTGTCATGGTTACGCTTCTGGACGGGCCGCGCCTCGATGCCCACCTCTGCTGCAAACTGCAAAACCAGAACTCACTCTCAGCCAGTTGTCACCGACCGATTGACATCATACAAGCCAACGGCGGCGTGACACCATCAATGGCTGCATCAATTCCCACCGGCAGACATGTCCCTAATCTAAAGTAACCTTGTTGTACACGACTTGAATGACTACTCATGTAACAGCCAGTATCGAAGTCAAATATATCGTAGGAACATATAAGACACCAAGAAAATTTTTCTTTCTTTATGTTTATTAAATATGTGTGTACTAGAAAGTCCAGTACATGTAATACGGGCCGATAATGAAGAACAGAGAAGCCTTCACATTTTTTCTGCGATCAGCTAGGAGATGCCTTCCTGTTTCGTATCGTCCTTTGCTCTTCAGTTTCACTATGTAAGCATCTATGCATCTGTCCTGTTAGCTCTTAAGAATGGTGAATGTACGAGGGGACATTAAAAAATCCGTGCCAAAATAAATACTGCATACATGTTTGGGGTAAACCATTTTTATTTTCAACATTGTCTCCATTTAGACTTATACGCTTCGTCCAACGCTGTTCTAATTTGTTGATCCCTTCCGAATAATAGGAATTGTCCAAGTTTGAAAAATAGCTAATAGTTGCTGCAATCACCTCCTCTTTTGAATAAAATCTTTGTCCCGCCAGCCATTTCTTCAATTTGGGAAACAAATAGTAGTGCGAACGAGCCAGGTCTGGAGAATATGGGGGGTGTGGTATGTGAAACGAGTTGGAATCCTATTTCCATTAGTTTTGCGACCACAACTTCTGAGGTGTGTGCTGGTGCATTTTCTTGATCGAAAATTACGGTCCAATAACAATGAATAATATTCACCTGTAATAGTTTTACCCTTTTCCACATAGTAGATGAGGATTATCCCTTGAGATTCCCCAAAGACAGTCTCCATAACCTTTCCGGCGAAAGGAATTGTCTTCGCCTTTTTTAGTGCAGATTCTCCCTCGGTACCCATTGTTTAGATTCTTGTTTCGACTCAGGAGTATAGTAATCTATCCATGTCTCATGCACAGTGACGAAACGACGCTCAAAGTCCTGCGGATTCTTCAGAACAGATGTAAACCATTCTTGCAACACTTCACACAGTTCCGTTTTGGTCAAACGTGAGAAATCGCGGAACGCATCTAACGGATAGCTTTCTGATGTCCACATGTTCATGCAAAATATTATGTACCCGTTCATTCGAGATGCCCACAGCACTAGCAATCTCACTCACCTTAACTCTTCTGTCATCCATCACCATATCATGGATTTTATCAATGATTTCTGGAGTCGTAACCTCCACAGGACGTCCAGAACGTCCAGCATCACTTGTGCCCATGTGGCCACTACTAAAATTTTAAATCACTTATAAACTGTTCTAAGCGAAGGCGCAGAGTCACCGTAATGTTTATCAAGCTTCTCTTTAGTCTCCTGAGGCGTTCTGCCATCCATAAAGTAATGTTTAATCACCACACGAAATTCTTTTTCGCCCATTTTTTGACAATCACACGACTTCCTTGATTCACACGAATGCCTAACACAAAACAATATACCAATGTGACTGACACTTGGTGTGCGTTCTTTCCAAAGATGCTACTAACTAAACATGACCTACATGGGCGCCGGTTCTGGCATCTCTCAGACTTTGCACGGACTCTTCAAACGCACCTCGTATTTAAGTATATTTAAATTAATACCTTTCAGAGGTATTAATTTAACCAACTAAACATATCTCTTCGTATTAATTCCTTTATCGGCTTTGTATACAGCTATTCGTGAAAGAAATACAAAACTTCTGATGCCGTCCGTTCGAACCCACTAGCGAGAACAAAGAGAAAAGACGGTTGGAGATGCAGTAAAGGGAAATGTCGTTAGAGTGTATTCTGGGATTGGAGAAGTATGAGAAAGGAAAAGTATTCTATCATTTTCATGACTTTACGCCATTTATCTTCGGATACCGTTTTTAAATGACAAATGGTCGCCAGAGGAATGTTGCTACCTCACAGCATTTCTGGACAAATAGCTTTACATCTAAGTATAATTTGAGGAGTTTATGTAAAAGTCCAATTTCACAAACCTCTCTGTCCTGGGGGGTCTGACTGAAATGCTTTAACATAGTCATTGTCCATGCCAACAGAAGGTGCAGTGTAGGTGATTTCCCCAGTTCCAGTTCCCTGGACACCGCTTGGAAGAGCTACAAAACCATTATGTCTTAAAAGCTATAAAAGAAACGATATGGTATAAGAATTACATTAATCCAATAGCATACATAACGTAAAAAGTTCTTTCATCAGCGTATTATCAGTTTCTTCATTTTGTGCTATTTTTCCCTTCTCAGAGAGCTTCGTGCACAAAGACATTCTAAAATTGTCAACTGCTTATTCCAGGCAGTATCGTTAGACTGGCTCAGTGATCTATCAAGAGCAGGAAGGTTGATGGAAGATAGAGAATGTAAAGAAAATTGTCATTACATTTACCACTTACCGGCAGGTAGTCAGCTCAGTATTGTCAATTCAAATTAACTGAGCAGTGCTTGTTAATTGCTGTTGTGATTTACTGTTACTCCAGGTTTGTGTTCGTGAGAAACGCAAACTTACAGATGTGGCTCCATTGTCATTTTCATAAGGCAAGTGCATAACGCGGTCTGTCTATCGAATTATGCTGTATAGTTAAATGAGTATCGGACTTTGTTTCATAAAGACTGTAGGTTGTTTGGTGCACCATAAAAGATTTGATAAATTACTAATCAATATTTGGATCACTCCAATGGCTGACGGGCTCCACGTGAGCAGTTTTAAATTGGTTCGAATGGCTCTGAGCACTATGGGACCTAACATCTGAGGTCATCAGTCCCCTAGAACGGAGAACAACGTAAACCTAACTACCATAAGGACATCACACACACCCATGCCCGAAGCAGGATTCCAACTTGCGACCGTAGCAGCCGCGCAGTCCCGGACTTAAGCGCCTAGAAATTCTCGGCCACTACGGACGGCCTCAGCAGTTTTACATTTCTTTCACGAATAGCTGTATACAACGCTCATAAAGTCATTAATACAAAGAGATATGTTTAGTTTGTTAAATTAATACATCTGAAAGGTATTAATTTAAATATACTTGAAAAGTCTGTGGAAAGTCCGAGAGATTCCACCACCGTCGCCTTTAGAGGTCATGGTTAGTTAGTAGCATCTTTGGAAAGTACGCACACCAAGTTTCCGTCATATTGGTTTATTTCTTTGTGTTTGGCATCCGTGTGAATCAAGGAAGTCGAGTGATTGTCAAAAAATGGACGAAAAATAATTTCGCGTCTTGATTAAACATTACTTTATGAAAGGCAAAACGCCTCAGAAAACTACAGAGGAGCTTAATAAAGTTTGCGGTGACTCTCCGCCTTCGATTAGAACAGTTTGTAAGTGATTTCAAAATTTTAGGAGTGGGCATATGGGCACAAGTGATGTTGAACGTTCTGGACGCCCTGTGGAGGTTACCACTCTCGAAATCATTGATAAAATCCATAATATGGTAATGGATGACAGAAGGGTTGAGGTGCGTGAGACTGCTAGTTCTGTGGACATCTCGAATGAACGGGTACATAATATTTTGCATGAACATTTGGACATTAGAAAGCTATCCACAAGATGCGTTCCGCTATTGCTCGCGCTTGAGCAAAAACGGAATCGTGAGAAGTGTTGCAAGGATGGTTTGCAGCTGTCCAGAAGAATCCGCAGGACTTTGAGCGTCGTTTCGCCACTGTGAATGAAACATGGATACATTACTATACTCCTGAGACCAAACAATAATGTAAACAATAGGTTACCAAGGGAGAATCTGCACCAAAAAAATGTGAAGACCATTCCTTCGGGCCGGCTGAAGTGGCCGTGCGGTTAAAGGCACTGCAGTCTGGAACTGCAAGACCGCTACGTTCGCAGGTTCGAATCCTGCCTCGGGCATGGATGTTTGTGATGTCCTTGGGTTAGTTAGGTTTAACTAGTTTTTAACTAGTTCTACGTTCTAGGGGACTAATGACCTCAGCAGTTGAGTCCCATAGTGCTCCGAGCCATTTGAACCATTTGAACCATTCCTTCGGCCAGAAAGGTTATGACGACTGTCTTTTAGGATTCGCAAGGGATAATCCTCATCGACAATCTGGAAAATAGTAAAACTATTACATGTGAATATTATTCATTATTATAGGACCGTCCTTTTCCATCATGACAATGCACCAGCACAAAGATAAGCAGTTCTGGTGGCAAAATTAATGGAAATAGGATTCCAGTTCGTTTCCCATACCCCCTGATTCTCCAGACTTGGCTCCCTCGGACTACTGTTTGTTCCACAATTTGAAGAAATTTCTGGAGAGACAAATATTTTATTCAAACAAGGAGGTGATTGCAGCAACTATTAGCTATATTAAAGACTTGGACAATTCCTATTATTCAGAAGGTATCTACAAATTAGAACAGCGTTGGACGAAGTGTATAAGTCTAAATGGAGACTATGTTGGAAAAAAAAGGTTTACCACTAACATGTAAGCACTTTCTATTTTCCACGGACTTTTCAAACGCCCCTCGTATATTCGTGGTACTTAAGAGCTAACAAGATGGATGCATACATAGCGAAAGCTGAAGAACAAAGGACGATATGAAACAGGAAGGCATCTCCTAGCTGATCGCAGAAAAAAGGTGAAGGCTTCTCTCTTCTTCATTGTCGTAGAAAGTATTACATATACTTATTAACATTTGTGGACTTTCTGGTACACAAATATTTCATAAACATAAAGAAAGAAAAATATTCTTGGTGTCTTACATTTTCCTGTGATATATATGACTTCGATACTGGCTGCTACCTGAGTAGTCATTCAAGTCGTGCAGAACAAGGTTATGTCAGTTTAGGGATGTGTGTGCCTGTGGGAATTGATGCAGTTACTGCTTGAGTGACGTCGTAATTGGCTTGTATGATGTAAATCGGTTGGTGAGAACCGGCTGAGAGTGAGCTCTGGTTGTGCAGTTTGCAACAGAGGTTGGCATCGAATCGCGGCCTGTCCAGGATTGTAGCCATCACAGCCGTAATAGCCTTACCTAGCGCAGCCGGTTCAGCTGGGGCAGTCGCATGGAGGTCCAACGCGCTGCACGTTGCAGAGTCATGCCGCCGAACTGGGCTACAGCAGTCTCCGGCCTAGCGAGTCCCTGACGTCACCCCAAGGGCTGAGCAGTGCTGTTGCGAAGCAACTTGTATGCCACGGGCTAAGCAGAGTCGCGTATGGCGATGCAGCCCACGGGATGCGGACTCACCGCTCCACACTGTGCTAGGCTGTGACGTCACTCCATCAATGCCTTGCGCAAGCGGTGGCGTGCTGCGGCATATGTGCTGTTAGTAGCACTGACGGCAGCTGCGAGCTACGGGCTGCGAGTGGTGAGTAGAGTAGAGTTTAGTTCAATGTCCAAATGTTTATGAAATCCTTTGGGACTTCATCAGACCAAACACCATTTCCTCCAATGCAGATTCCCACATTGTGCTCCAGGAAAGTGGGTGGCAACGCCGTAACGACGACACAGCAGAAAGGCATTGTTAGGCCATTTACTACACATCCAATCAACAGACTTCTTGTGGTCTACATGGTGGGATGCTGTGATTTGCGAAGCAAGAGCACTCTGTCCCAACATAAATTACCATTACTTTCAGTCAAAGGTGTCTCAGTCTGGTAGCTACTATCTACGAGGAGAGGTGTATGCCACTCCTCGAGGCGACATGATGCTTCAAGCAACCACCACGAGATATGGCCTCCACTACCTGTGGGCCCATGATGCTGGTTATAAGATCAGTTGTGTGGACTTAGCATCTTCCATCCTATGGGCCAACTACCAGGTGCAACCAGCCTTCCACAATAGAGGTCGTTTGCAACCATGGTCACCTGTTGCGTCAGTTCCTTAAGACCTGCTGTCTTCAGCACACACTATGGAGGACATTGCACCACAGAATGTTCTAGTGTGTTCTTCAGTAAAATGTATGACAAACAGTGAAGTTTTTATGAACAGCCATGGATCATCATTGCGACAACATTCCACCACCTCAACTCAGACCTCCACGTGTAGAGGTCATCCATCCTAAACCTCTACATTTTGATGTCAGAAGTGTGTGTCACCTGTATATTTCAGTGAGAGAGGAACCTTACCAGTCAACCTATGTGGAGACGATGCCTCCCGATTTTCTCATGGTTGCAGTTTCTTCGACACACAGCATCATTGCGCAGTGGGTAATTGCACTGACTGTTACATTTTTTTTTTCCCCTTCGAGTATCGCGTCGCGTCAGTGCACCTTTTAGCAGCTTTTCAGTTTTGTTTTCATGTGTGATATGTGTCAAATACACTCAGACTGTGTTCTGAGGATGTGTAAATATGAGCGTTATTTTTGCCTATCATCAATGAGTGGTGCTCATTGTCTGGTAGCATTTAAGGTGTTAACCATGCATAGCTTCTTAGGAGCGAAAGGTGATTTTTGTCGGGAAGTCGGAGTTTTGTGGTAGTTTTTGCCGTTTTTAATGGGCAATGTATTTCATTTGGAGCAAAGAATGTGGCTCACTACGTTTAAACACGTAAAGTTGTAGTCATGAGGAACCGCTCAAGTGGAGAAGTTAAGAAACAGTAAGTGTTAGGATAGAATTCGATTAAGTGTCCTTGTCGTCGTACTGTTTTGTTCTCCTCGTTTGTTGTTTGCATGATTGGTGGATGGATTCCCCGGCAGAGAAGTCTCGAATTTCTGCACCCTGGACCAGAAGTGGAGGGAAGTCCGTGTGCCGATGATTTTGGTGTCTAGCAGAGAGCAACTGCTGACTGTAATTTTGTTGTAGATACTTAGGTGACGAAGAAAGCTTTCAATAATGCTGATTGTATTGAAGATGTTTTGGGTGCTGAAATGCGGGTGTAGAAATGAATGTGCGCCATGGAAAATACTGAAAGCGAAAATAAAGATTTCGCCCTGTCTGACTACCCCGCGAAGCAGATCTTAGGATCTCTTGACGGTGAAATTGTTTCCTCCTTCTTGCTTTTTAACATGTAAATAACAACATAAAAATAAATGAATGATTAAGGGAGCTAGTGACTACTAAATATTAATCTCGTTCCTGCTTATACATTTATTGTAGATTAAAACCCCTTTACATATTACAGATCTTTATATGTCTATGTGCAATGGACATAAAGAGATACAAACTCCAGCCAAAAAATAAAAAAACTCATTAAACACTAGGACGGCAGAAGGCGGTCCTCTGACTAGTAAGGTCTAATACTATCTTGTTCTCTCTGTATTCTACAGACAAAGAATGTGAACTTCCACACACGCTGCGTTCTCAACGACGATTACCTTCTCGGACGCGAAGTCCAGAACCCTGTAAGTTAGCAACACCTTCGGTCACCTATAGCACCTTCCCAGTGCCTTGTGCCCTATAAAATGATAATTAGGCATTAGTGATTTTGCCCGCATTTGTCCTATCATGATAAACGAACCCTGCGACAGTATTTCGCTGGTGACAGCTTCCGCCAGCTTGAACATTATCCCCTTGGGTTCCACCGCTCGTCATCGAAAGTCAGTTTCGGCATGATGCTTGATGAAAAAGTCTAGCCTTGGGATTGCATGGCAGAGTTTGCCTGCATCACGCAGTACACTGCAAGTGTTGTCACTTTTGTAAATTTCCAGATCCACTGGCACAAGCCTTGTCGGCCCGATCATAACCCTCACAAACAAATTTCCTGATGTTCTCCTCCTACATTCTGAGGAGGCAGTGCCGTCAAATATAGTGCCGAAACTGCGGCCTTCGGAAACACTAAATGCGTCTGTACCATTTCAGTTTCCATCTGCAATACCATCAGTCTTATTGATAGCTTTTTGCATCACCTCTCAAATATCTACAACAAAATTACTGTCGTCATTTGTGTGGTGTCACCGCCAGACACCACACTTGCTAGGTGGTAGCCTTTAAATCGGCCGCGGACCTGTAGTATACGTCGGACCCGCGTGTCGCCACTATCAGTGATTGCAGACCGAGCGCCGCCACGCGGCAGGTCTAGAGACGTCCTAGCACTCGCCCCAGTTGTACAGCCGACTTTGCTAGCGATGGTTCACTGACAAAATACGTTCTCATTTGCCGAGACGATAGTTAGCATAGCCTTCAGCTACGTCATTTGCTACGACCTAGCAAGGCGCCATTATCATATGCTATTTATCTTGTGATGTTCACCAATTATGGATTAAAGTTAAGTATTCCAGAAGCTACGTACTTCTTTTACTAGACTCAACTCCTTTAAGTGTTCCAGACCTCACGCCAGCCTGCGTGAGCTTAAACGCGTGCCTTTCGGCTATCTCTTAGTGGCTTGGCTGTCTTGCCAAGTCACAACAATTTGCACTCTGCATGACACAAAGACCATCGGCACATGCACTTCCCTCCAAATCTGGCCCAGGCTGCAGAAATTCGCAACCTCTCCGCCAGGGTATACCTCACTAATTATGCAAACAACAAACGAGGAGAACAAAACAGTACAACGACAAGGACACATAATCTAATTCTACCCTGACGCTTACTGTAACTTAGCTTCTTCACCTGAGCGGCTAGTCATGCTTAAACGTAGTGAGCCACACTTATTGCTCAAAATGAAATACTTTGCCCATTAAAAACTACCACTAAACTCCGACCTCTCGACAAAACTTATCTTCCCCTCCTAAGAAGTTACGCATGCTTAACACCTTATACACTTCCAGACAATGAGCCACACTCACTGATAATAGGATAAAATGGCGCTCATCCTCATACATCCTCAGAACATAGTCTAAGATTACTTTACACATGTCACACATGGAAACAGAACTGAAAAGATGCTAGAAGTGCACTGAATCGGCGTGATACTCGCAGGAGAAAAAAATAGAACAGACAGTGCACTCAGCTACAGCACACTGATGCTGTGTGTCGACCAAACTGCAACCGAGGTAGTGGAGAGTTATCGTCTCCAGAGAGGGTGGCTGGTAAGGCTGACATCAAAATGTGGAGGTCCAGGATTTATGACCTGTACACGTGGAGGTCGGAGTTGAGCTGGTGGATTGTTGCCGGGATGATGATCCGTGGCTGCTCATAAAAAATTCTCTGTTAGTCATACATTTTACTGAAGAACAAACTAGAACGTTCTGTGGTGCAACATCCTCCATAACGTGTGCTGAAGACAGCGAGTGTTACGGAACTGACGCAACGAGTGGCCATGGCCTCAAACGACTGCCTTCTATGGCGGAAGGCTGGTTGCACCTGGTAGTTGGCCCACAGGATGGAAGATGCTAAACTCACAGCACAGACCTTAAAACCAGCAGCAGGGGCCCACAGTTAGTGGAGACCAAATCTCGTAGTGGCTGATTGTAGCCTCATGTCGCCTCGTGGAGCGGCATACACCTCTACTTTTAAATAGTAACTACGAGACTGAGACACCTTTGACTGAAAATAATGGTAATTTATGTTGGCATAAAGCGTTCTTGCTTTGCAAATCATAGCTTGTAACCATGTAGACCATAAGAAGTCTGTTGTAGTTACTGGCTTACCAACGCCTTACTGCTGCGTCGTTGTCATGGCCTTACCTTTAGCACAATGTAGGAATCTGCCAGTGGCATTGCAGCATCTGTCGTAATGGTGTATGGTCGGCTCTGAGCTGGTCCATTACGAAGATTTTTTGCAACAGCGATGGAAACATCACAATTTTACTCAGTAGCTCCGAAAATTAGTGGTGGCGCTGCAGATCGAATAACTGATAATAAGATACTGAGTCGAACTGTGGAAGACAAGAAATTTGTGGCACAACTTCGTTTAATAGGGCATATCCTGATTCATCAAGGACTCGTCTGTTTTGTATATAATTTAATTGATGAAAGGTGAAAATACAAAAACGCATTACATGAAGCAGGCAAAGAAGAATACATACGTCTAAAGAATGAGATCGACGGGAAGTGCAAAATGGCTAAGCAGAGATGGCTAGAGGACAAATGTAAGGATGTAGAGGCGCATATCACTAGAGGTAGGTTAGATACTGCCTACTGGAAAATTAAAGAGATCTTTGGAGAAAAGAGAACGACTTGCATGAGTATCAACAGCTCAGATGGAATTCCAGTAATAAGCAAAGAAGGGAAAGTAGAAAGGTGGAAGGAGTATATAGAGGGTCTTTACAAGGGCGATGTTCTTGAGGACAATATTATAGAAATGGAAGAGAATGTACATGAAGATGAAATAGCAGATATGATACTGCTTGAAGAGTTTAACAGAGCACTGAAAGACCTAAGTCGAAACAAGGTCCCAGGAGTAGAAAACATCCAATTAGAACTAATGACAGCCTTGAGAGAGCCAGGCCTAACAAAAGCAGGTGTTGACAGATGTGAAAATTACCGAACTATCAGTTTAATAAACCATGGCTGCAAAATACTAAGACGAACTCTTTACAGACGAATGGGTGAACTGTTAGAAGCCGACCTCGGGGAAGTTCAGTCTGGATTCCGTAGAAATATTGGAACACGTGAGCCAATACTGACACTACGACTTATCTTAGAATAAAGAGTAAGGAAAGGCAAACTTACGTTTCTAGCATTTGTAGGTTTAGAGAAAGCTTTTGTCAGTGCTGACTGGAATACTCTCTATCAAATTCTAAAGGTGGCAGGGGAAAAATACAGGGAGCGAATTGCTGTTTACAATATGTACAGAAACCAGATAGCAGTTTTAAGAGTCGAGGGGCACGAAAGGGAAGCAGTGGTTGGGAAGGGAGTGAGATGGGGTTGTAAGCCTATCCCCAATGTTATTTAATCTGTATATCGAGCAAGCAGTAAAGGAAACAATAGAAAAATTCTGAGCAGCAAATCCATGGAGAAGAAATAAAAACTTTGAGGTTCGCTGATGACATTGTAATTCTGTCCGAGACGCCAAAGGACCTGGAAGAGCAGCTGAACGGAATGGACAGTGCCTTGAAAGGAAGATATAAGATGAACATCAACAGAAGTAAAACGAGGATAATGGAATGCAGTCCAATTAAATTGGGTGATGCTGCGGGAATTAGGTTAGGAAATGAGACGCTTAAAGTAGTAAATGAGTTTGGCTATTAGGGGAGCAAAATGACTGATGATGGTCGAAGTAGAGGCGTTATAAAATGTAGGCTAGCAATGGCAAGGAAAGCGTTTCTGAAGAAGAGAAATTTGTTAACATCGAGTGTAGATTTAAGTGTCAGGAAGTCGTTTCTGAAAGTATTTGTATGGAATGTAGTCATGTATGGAAGTGAAACGTTGACGATAAATAGTTTAGACAAGAAGAGAATAGAAGCTTTGTAAATGTGTTGCTACAGAAGAATTCCGAAGATTAGATGGGTAGATCACATTACTAATGAGGAGGTACAGAATAGAATTATAGAGATGAGAAATTTGTGGCACAACTTGACTAGAAGAAGGGATCGGTTGGTAGGGCATACTCTGAGGCATCAAGAGGACGACAATTTAGTATTGGAGGGCAGCGTGGACGGTAGAAATCGTAGAGGGAGACCAAGAGATTAATATACTAAACTGATTTAGATGGATGTAGGTTGCAGTAGGTACTGGGAGATGAGGAAGCTTGCACAGGATAGAGTAGCATGGAGACCTGCAGCAAACCAGTCTCTGGACTGAAGAGCACAACAACGACAACAAGAGCTAACAAGAGAGGTGCATACATAGCCAAAGCTGAAGAACAAAGGACGATACGAAACAGGAAGACATCTCCTAGCTGATCGCAGAAAAAATGTGAAGGCTTCTCTGTTCTTGAATATCATAGGTAGTACTACATGTACTTATTAACATTTGTGAACTTTCTGGTACGCACATATTTCATAAACATACAGAAAGAAAAATTTTCTTGGTGTCTTACTTTTCCCTATGACACATTTGACTAAAATACTGGCTGTTACATGAGGAGTCATTCAAATAGTCAGTACAACAAAATTACAAGATTGGTGTATACAAGAAAAAACAAGTAAACAGTTTGACAAACCATTTACATTGGCATGGGAGAAATTTGTAAAAGATACACTAACTTTAGAGGTATCAATGTTCTGAGGATAAGAGGTTAAGTCATTTCAGTGACGTTTCTGCCCGTGGGAATTAATGCAGGCACTGCAGGAGTGACTTTGCAGTTGGCTTGAATGATGTCAGTCGGTCGGTGACGACTGGCTGAGTGCGAGCTCTGGTTGCGCACTTCACAGCAGACGTGGGCATCGAATCAATGCCCGTCCAGGACCCTAGCCATCTCAGCCATGCGAGACTTGCCTCGCGCTACCGGTTCAGCAGGGGCTGCCGCATCGAGGTCCGAGGCGCCGCACGGTGCTGAGTCATGCTCCCGCACTGGACTACAGGAGTCTCAGGCCAAGCGAGTCACTGACGTCACACCAAGGGCTGAGCAGTGCTGTTGCGAAACCACCTGTATGCCAGCAGAGTTCCGCATAGAAAAGCAGCCCACAGGCCGCGGCCTCGCTGCCTCACACTGAGCGAACCCGTGACATCACTACACCAGTGCCGTGCGCAAATAGTGCTGTGGTACGGCCTACGGGCTGTTGGTAGCGAGTTACGGGCGACGAGCGGTGAGTAGAGCAGTGTTTGATGGAGTGGTGGGATTTCTACTGTTTTTTGGTCGTGCACAAAATGAGCGCGGAAAGTAAAGGTGGTTTGCAGAAGAAGGAGTGCATGTCAAGGAAAAGGAAGGTACGTGAACCATCACTCCGATGCATTGGATGCAGTACATTCGTTGAGATTGATTATAAGCTGAACAGGTGTGATCACATATGTTTCACTTCCACTGAGGTTAAACACCACTGTAGATCATCTTTGAAAATAGTGTCTTCTAGAGTTTGGGACTTACATGATGTCAGTCATTTCACATTATTTATATTAGATCGTGTGTCCATAACAAAGGGCAGATTTGGGCAGTTGATCAATAATATTAGTCAGGAGGCGGCCGTTGTGGCCATGCGGTTCTAGGCGCTTCAGTCTGGAACTGCGCGACCACTACGTTCGTGGGTTTGAATCCTGCCTTGGGCATGGGGTGTCCTTAGGTCAGTTAGGTTTAATTACTTCTAAGTTCTAGCGGACTGCTCACCTCAGATGTTAAGTCCCATAATGCTCAGAGCCATTTGAACCATCAGTCAGGAAATTCATTTGTGTCTCTTTATAGCCCTTGCACATCGGCATATAAACATTTGTAATATATTGCAAGGCATCCACATGCCTTGCTCATACTGTGGCATCAAGCAGTCAGGCCTGCAAGATGAGTGGTCTGCCAAGCGAGTGGACTCATTCTTATTTATCGAGTAACATGAACTCTAGTACCCACAATTAAGTTACAAGTTATTCTCCTGTTTGAGTATTACGCAACGGAAACGGAAACGCAGTCTGACTATTAGTAATTTACACAACTCTGACTGTTTTCTACGCACTGGCAATACCACATTTTCTTTCTTATTTAACGGATTTGATCAACACGTGGCCATCGCACTGAATATGAATGGCGCACACATTATAAATCCTGGGTATCGTGACAACATACTATTCGAAGGAAAAGGCCACCAATCTTTTTCTCTTCACTATCTTATCTATTCTGATAAATTCTATAACCTAAACACACAAATTCTATAACCTACAACAGTAACATGTGAGAAATTCTGCCCAGTGGGCATGGCTTTACATTGATGATTCTCTATCCTATGGTGTCGTAATTATTTAACGCTACAGTGCACTTTCTGGATAGGATGGTGTATCTTTTGCTGTATCTCACACTTCGACTCTCACACCCATCATCATGAAAATTTCCTCCAGACCGAGTGGTACAAAAAGGAACATTCATAACCCACTCCTCTGAAACTATCTTGTTACTCTCCCATGCCAACCACACATACTTAAATTTAATGAAATACATCACACATAACAACATACAATACAAAGAATAGTCGCAACGTTATAATCATATCACTTTCAGCTTTCCCACTTCAATTAGTATTTATCCCAGTTTCACAGGACACTGCCCCACTTTGTAACTTTTCTTACCTACTATGAACTCTGGAGGATATGTGCACGTTTTCCTGTGCAATGCAAGCCAATTGGCGTTGCTGGATAGACGGCTGACTCACCTTGCTTCTCTCTCAGAGGATTATAGTTTGAATAAAGCGTCACACGGAAACATAACACGCAAAGTAATATTAACAACATATTCATCACACACGCGAGTCCTCAACTGATACCATCGATGAGTACTTTTCATTATCCTTTGTCTCATACACAGATTGAGACTCACACAGTACTCACCACGTAGAACTACTCATCTCTAATTTCAAGTCCTGCACGCACCATTTCTTAAATATTTCCAACTTATAGTACACACACTAGTAATTCAGCTTAACTTACACACTCGGAAGTATTTCATCTTATTGCTACACATGGTTTCATTGTGACCGTTGGTCACTTCCGAAGACAGGTCCTACCAACACAGGATCCAGCACCAGAATGCCCAAAACATGGTCGATCTTCAGGTCAGCTCGCACCTCCATCGAGGAGGGGAAGATCATGCTACCCATTGGTCAGCCACATTTCAAGCGCTCAAAGCTCAGGTAAATTTCATATGTTTGGTTCCACCAAAGGTGACCAATGGACCGTCTCAAAGATGATCATATATTCACATTCACTATCTGCGGTTAGAAGACGACCATACATTCATTCAATTCACAGATCTCACAAAATTGGATGTAGGGATTTATTTTGTGGGAGTGCACATGTAATCAATTAAATAAATAAGTTGCCATTCTTTCCTACACTGGTATCCGGCTTCACTGTATTAATTGAAATTGAGTTATTATTAGAAAAAATATGTTGTTATGACAGTGTTAACGAAGACTGTTGTACCTATTTTCAATGTCGGGCGGTACTGTACCCTTTCAGTATATAGGGCGTTTAACAATAAATGTATAAGCAGAAACAACATTTATTATTTAGTAATTACTAGTTCTGTTAATCATTCATTTATTTTTATGTTGTAATTTATATGTTAAAGAGCAAGAAGGAGGAAATAATATCACCGTTAAGAGATCCTATGACCTGCTTTAGGGGGTAGTCAGACAAGGCCAAATCTTCATTTTCGCGTTCAGTACTTTCCAGTGCGCACATTAATTTTTCACTCGCCTGGAGCAGCAGCTTGGAAACCATATAAATACCTTCAAGAAATGCTTCCTAACACTTAAATTTATATTCGATGTTAGCAAATCCCCCTTTTTCATTAATACTTTTCTAGCTATAGTCAGTCTTCATTTTGTATCCTGTCTACTTCGGCCATCATCAGTTATTTTGCTGCCCAATATTCGTTTTAGTGTCTCATTTCGTAATCAGATGTCCTTAACGCTACCTAGTTTAACCCTCGCAATACCAAGGGAGAGGGAAGCGATACATTATGCCTGCCTTTTTAGAATACAGTAATCTAGTCATGTACATTATATTTTAAAATTCTCAGAACAATATATTTGTGATTTTTAATGAATTGTTCTACCAGATTCCGTAATTGTTTTAAATTTTTCAGTAAAGCTTAACTCAAAAATTTTGGTCTTGTCAGTGGATGTGAATTTTCAGTACATGTGTCATATTCATATTTTCAGGTTTGGGATACTTCTTATGCATAATTATATCTTTAAAAAGTATGTTGTGCGTAAATGACAACGTAAAATAACGAAATCCGTATTTTTTTATTTTGGTCATATATTACACCCCTTTTTGTAGTGCACGTTATGGAAAATCCGTTGATACTGCTAGGTTTCAATCAAAAACGTTCCATTTCCTTTCATTTAGTTCCATAGGGGGTTATCTTATAATCCCTTTTCAGGGCTCAATCTATTACAGTCAGCTGTTATTCGAAGTTCTTTGCTGTATCTGACAGAACTGCAGTGTCACCGTTAAACTTCAAAATGTTTATTGCTTCTCCCCGATATTTCATTCTGTTTACAAATTTATCCTTGCCTGCTTCACTGCTTGTTCAGTGTTGATGTTGAATAACATCGAGTGTAGGCTACACGAATGTCTCACTCCCTTCATCCCATTGTACAACTAGAAATCCAGGAAATGGAGCAGCAGAATTTATGTGCTTCAACAAGATTTATTCTTTGATGGGGTGGGGCTATGAAATCCTTGTCCAGTCTCATTACTCATCACTTCTTTTTACCGGAGGACAGCAAAATTCATATTTCAGTGCATATACGGTCAAAATTCAAACTCTGATTTAGGAAAACATAGATTCCCAAGGATTCACATGTTACCAGTTGTGGAGGAACATTTAGGAACGAGCCTCTCTCCTATTTCAGAACATTAAATGTTAATTTTGTAACTCCCAGATGAGCAGAGTACATTGAGAAAACTATTTCTAGATCGAAAGGTAGGCCTCTTCCGTTCGAACCCACTCGCGAGAACAAACAGAAAAGACGGTTGGAGATGCAGTAAATGGAAATGTCGTTAGAGTGTATTGTGGGATTGCAGAAGTAAGAGGAAGGGAAACTATTGTATCCTTTTCATGACTTTGTACCTCTTATCTTCAGATATCATTTTTAAATGACGAATGGTGGCCAGAGGAAAGTTGCCACCTCACAGTATCTCTGGACAAATAGCTTTCATATAACTACAATTTGAGACATTTATGAAAAAGTCCAATTTCTGAAGTTTCTCTGTCCTGGGGCGCCTGACTCGAATGCTTCAATATTGCCATCGTCCATGTCAAGAGAATGTGCAGTGTAGGCAATTTCTCCAGTTCTAATTGCTTGGACGCCGCGTTGAAGTGCTACAAAAACCATTATGTTTCAAAAGCTATAAAATAAATGATTGCGTATAAGAATTACAGTAATAGAATAGGATACATACCGTAAAAAGTTCTTTCATCTGCATGGTAACAGGTCTTTTAGTTCGGGATATTTCTCCCTTCTCAGACAGCTTTTCGCACAAAGTGTTTTTGAAGCTGTAAAATAAACGATTGCGTATAAAAATTATAGTAATCGAATAGCATACTTAACGTAAAAATTTCTTTCATCAGCGTATTATCAGTTCCTTTATTTTGGGCTATTTCTCCCTTCTCATAGAGCTTCTTGCACGAAGACATTCTAACATTGTCAGCTTCTTATTCAAGCGAGTATCGTAAGCCGGGCTCAGTGATCTATTAAGAGCATTAAGAAGACCACTTTTCTTTACGTAAGTGATGTGTTCTTTCGCCGCAGTCAAAGGACCATGAACGTATGGACAATTAACGCACATATACTCGGCATCAAAATTATTTCATAGCCCTGTATTTAGAGTATGACAGGAACAATTCAATCATGAGTAATCGCGCAGTGCCACGACAACATTGGTACCTTGATCAGTCGTGTGCTGCATTGGTTCAAATGGCTCTGAGCACTATGGGACTTAACTTCTGAGGTCATCAGTCCCCTAGAACTTGGAACTACTTAAACCTAACTAACCTAATGACATCTCACACATCCATGTCGCAGGCGGGATTCGAACCTGGGACCGTAGCGGTAGCGTGGTTCCAGAGTGAAGCGTCCAGAACCGCTCGGCCACACTGGCTGGCATGTGCTGTATGTCTTTCAAAGTAGAATCGTGGATACCAAGAGACATTAATCGTCTAAACAATTCTCTTAGAATATTAGCGACGTTTGTGGTTCATCTGGAAACTGGGTTGTAAACAAAATGCGAAATCTGAGAGTCTAGTCAATGAAACAGGAGACAGTACATGTCAGCTAATGTTTTCTTCTTGCACTGGATGTGCACATGTCCGTATTTGCTGAGTATTCACCTTCTGTTACATGAGCAATTACCTTAGGCATAATTACGTTTTAGCTCTTTCTGCCATGTACCGCGACACAGTTGTGGAGTGAGACATATTGGCGTTTGCTATGTCAACTAATCTCTGAAAAATATCCTTAAGTCCTCAGTTCCGTATGACTTTATGTCCTGTGCACACATAGCAACGCAGTTATCGACAGATAGCTCCTGAGCTGGTTTAGGAAGTCGTTTCTCGTCCACATAAGACCTTTGTTTATTAGACACCCAAGGATGGCGGGAAATGTTCGAAGTGCCACTTGACCCTTCAGCATGAGAGTAAATTGGTCTGCACAGCGAACAGCAAACAAAATGAACGCTTTTCCTAACACCATTCACGACAGGCTTCACCAGGGTCGTAACTGAACCTTTAAAATTCGCTTCAGGGTATGTGGCTCTCCATTCACCACTCATTAGTATTTCTTTTGCTTCCCTTTATATTCACATGTGCACCTTCTTCTGCATATCACGTTTAGTTTCCGCGCTCATTTTGTGCGTTACGAAAAAATGAAGAAATCCAACCACTCCACTAAACTCTGGCGGTCTAAGGCGCCGCAGTCATGGACTGTGCGGCGAGTCCCGGTGGAGATTTGAGTCCTCACTCGGACAAAGGTTCTGTGTGTTTCTCCTTAGGATAATTTAGGTCAAGCAGTGTGTAAGTTTAGGGTCTGATGACCTCAGCAGTTAAGTCCCATAAGATTTCAAACACATTTGAATATTTGAACTAAACTGTGCTCTACTACCCGCTCGCAGCCCGTAGCTAACAACTGCAGTCAGTGCTACCAACAGCCTGTAGGCCACAGCACGCCAGCGCTTGCGCACGGCACTGCTGCAGTGACGTCACATGCTCGCTCAGTGCAGAGCAGTGAGGCTGCGGCCCGTGGGCTGCGTCTCCACGTGCGACTCTGCTGAGCCCGTGGAATACAAGCGGTTTTGCAACAGCACTGCTCGGCCCTTGAGGTGACGTCAGGGACTCACTCGGCCTGAGAGTGCTGTAGCCCAGTGCGGCCATACGACTCTGCACCGTGCGGCCTGTCAGACCTCCATGTGGCTGCCCTGGCCGACTCGGCAGCGCTAGGCAAGGCTCACACAGGTGCCATGGCTATGCTCCTGGACAGGCCACGCCACCATGCCCACCTCTGCTTCGAACTGCACAACCAGAGCTCGCTCTCAGCCGGTTGTCACCATCCAATTGACATCATACAAGCCAACTGCGGCGTCACTCCAGCAGTGGCTGCATCAATTCCCGTGGGCAGACACGTCCCTGAACTGTCTTCACCTTGTTGTACACAACCTGCATGACAACTCATGTAACAGCCAGTACCGTAGTCAAATATATGCCTTTCTGTTTCGTATCGTCGTCTGTTCTTCTGCTTTCGCTTTCTATATCCATCTATGCATCTATCCCGTTAACTCTTAAGAACCATGAATATACGAGGGGCGTTTTAAAAGTCCGTGTTTGGGTTGAACCTTTTTTATTTTTCAACATATCACAGATCTCTTATGGTGTACCAAAGAACCTACAGCCTTTCAGAAACGAATTACGATACTCAATTAACTACACAGCATAATTCGATTGACCGATCGCGTTATGGTCTTCCATTATGAAAACTACATTGGAGCCACATCTGTAACTTTGCGTTACTCTCGAACACAAACCTGGAGTAACATGAAATCACATCAGGAATCAGCAAGCACTGATCAGTTAATTTCAATTGACAATACTGAGCTCACTACCTGCTGGAAAGTGGTAGGTGATCACGACTGTTTCCTTCACATTCTTTATCGGCCTTCCACCTTCGGAAGCAGACAAGGTAACAGTAACACCTCACAAGTTCCACCGGCTCATCCACCTTCGAGAGAGGTTGTTGCTATTGTCGGATAGGGACCGCTTATACTGTATGGCTGCAGTTTAACGTCATACCAGAGACACTTCTGTTTGCAACAACAAAACAATACAAGAACTGCTACATCAGTTGGTTGCATCGGCCAACAGCGTGAGATAAATACCTTTTCGCAAACGAGAATGAGAAACGCCGTTAATTTAGAACAATATAGAAACGTCTTTTGCCATGTCAACTGCCGAGGTCGCTGAATCACACGTGATGTACCTTACTAATGAGTTCTCCCAGTAAACAACTTGCAAAGTTGTGACCAGAAGCCTACCTCTCCCTCCCACCCCCCTCCACAATGTTGTTGTTGTGGTCTGCAGTCTGAAGACTGGTTTGATGCAGCTGCCCAAGCCAGTCTATTCTGTGCAAGCCTCTTCAGCGCTGCACAGATAATGCAATGTGCATCAGTTTGAACTTGCTAACTGTATTCAAGACATTGTCTCCCTCTACAATTTTAACACCCCCCGTCTCTCAACACCCACATACACACAGCTCCCCATTACCAAACTGACAAGTCCTTAATGCGTCAGGATATGCACTATGAAACGAAGTTATGCCATAAAGATATTGATTTCCACAGTTCGACTCAGTATCATCTTATTAGTTATTTTATTTGCAGTGTCACCACTATGTTTCGGCGCTACTGAGTAAAATTATTATGTTTCCATGGCTGTTGCAAAAGATCTTGGGATTGGGCAAGCTCAGAGCCGATAAAACACCATTACGTCAGATGCAGCAATGCCACTGGCAGAATCCCACATTGTGCTCCAGAGAACCGGCTGGCACCGCCATAATGACGACGCAGCAGAATGGTGTTGGTAGCCCAGTAACTATACATCCAATCAACAGACTTCTTACGCTCTACATGGGTACAAGCTGTGATTTGCAAAGCTCCGTCCCAACATAAATTACCATTATCTTTAGTCAAAGGTGCCTCAGTCTGGAAGCTACTATTTAAGAGGAGAGGTATTGCCGCTCTACCAGGCGACATTACGCTACAAGCAGCCGCCATGTGATTTGGCCTCCACTAACTGTGGGACCCCGCTGCTGGTTTTGAGATCAGTGCTGTGAACTTCTCATCTTCCAACCTGTGGGCCAACTACCAGGTGCAACCAGTCTTCTGCCATAGAAGGCAGTCGTTTGAGATCATGGCCATCTGTTGCGTCAGTTCCTTAACACACGCTGTCTTCAGCACACACTATGGAGGACGTTGCACCACAGAATGTCCTAGTCTGTTTTTCAGTAAAATGTACGACCAACAGTGAAGTTTTTTTGAGCAACCATGTGTCATTATCCCGGCAACAATCCACCACCTCAACTCAGACATCCACGTGTAAAGGTCATCCATCCTGGACCTCAACATTTTGATGTCAGAAGTGTGGGTCACGTCTAAATTTCAGTGACTGGGGAACCTTACCAGCCACCCTCCCTGGGACGATGACTCTCTACTACCTCAGGGTTGCTGGTTCGTGGACGCACAGCATCAGTGCACAGTGGCTGAGTGCACTGACTGTTCTATTTTTTCCCCTGCGAGTATCACGTCGAATCATTGCACCTTTTAGCAGCTTTTGAGTTCTGTTTTCATGTGTGACATGTGTCAAGTAAACGCTGACTGTGTTCTGAGGATGTGTAAATATGAGCGTTATTTTTGCCTATCATCAATGGGTGTGGCTCACTGTCTGGGAGTGTATAAGGAGTTAACCATGCATAGCTTCATAGGAGGGAAAGATGAGTTTAGTCGAGAAGTCGGAGTTTTGTGGTAGTTTTCGCCGTTTTTATTATGCGGTGTGTCATTTTGAGCAATAAATGTGGCTAACTACGTTTAATCACGTAAAGTAGTAGTCATGAGTAGCCGCTCAATGAGAGAAGTTAAGTTACGGTAAGTGTTAGGATAGAATTAGATTAAGTGTCATTGTCGTCTTACTGTTTCGTTCTCCTCGCTTGTTGTTTGCATAATTAGGCAGGAGAGGTTGCGAATTTCTGCAGCCTGGACCAGATGTGGAGGGAAGTGCATGTGCCAATGATTTTTGTGTCTTGCAGAGTGAAACTCCCGACAGAAATTTTATTGTAGATACTTAGGAGGTGACGCAGAAAGCTATCAATAAGGATGATTGTATCGCACATGTTTTGGGAACTGAAATGATACAGACGCATTTAGTATTTCTGAAGGCCGCAGATTCGGCACCATCTGTGACGGCACTGCCTCCTCAGAAGGTGGGATTAGAAGTAAGAGGAAATGTGTCTGTAAGGTTTATGATAGGGCCGACAAGGCTTGTGCCAGTGGATCAGGAGATTGAATAAAGTGACAACACTTGCAGTGTAATGCGTGATGCAGGTGAAGGCTGCTCTGCAATCCTAGGGCTAGACTTCCTCATCAAGCATCATGCCGAAACTGACTTTCGATGACGCGCGGTGGAACCCAGGGAGATAATGTTCAAGCTTGGGGAAGCTGTCACCAATGAAATATTGTCGCAGCTTTCGTTTATCATGATAGGACAAATGCGGGCAAAATCACTAAGGCTTAATTTGCATGATATAGTGCCACAAGGCATTGGGAGGTTGCTTTAGGTGACCGAAGGTGTTGCTAACTTATACATCTCTGAAATTCGTCTTCGGGTAGGGAATCGTCGTTAAGTACGCAGCGTTCAGTGATTGAGAGCACTTCTCCTGTCTACACTCACGTTGAGACGTTATCTGAATTCCGTCATTGTGGCTGGGAGTTCACGTTTCTCGTCTGTAGAAATGTGGGCAAAATAACTAAAGCTTAATTTCCGTGATATATGGACACAAGGGACTGGGATGTTGCTTTATGTGAGCGAAGGTGTTGCTAATTTATACGATTCTGGACTTCGCCTCCGGGTAGGGAATCGTCGTTGGGTACCCAGCGTTCGGTGATTGAGAGCACTTCTCCTGTCTATATTCACGTTGAAACGTTATCTGAATTCCGTCTTTGCGGCTGGGATTTCGTGTTTCTTGTCTGTAGAATACAGAGAGGAGAAGATAGTAATAGATTGTACTAGTCAGAGGACCACCTTCTGCCATCCTAGTGTTTAATGAGTTTTTTATTTTGTGGCTGGAATTCTTCCATCGTCGCAGACTTGCACGAGAACCGTCACAGCGGCACACGGGACGCAATACATTCGGTGATATTGCTAATTGCTTCGGCTATTCAAAAATGAGGGTGGAAACTAAAAATGGCTTGCAGAAGAAGGAGCACATTTCAAGAAAAAGGGATGAAAAAGAAAAACTAATCAATGGTGAGCAGACACCCACACAGCGTAAATCGAATCTTAAAAGATCAGTTGGGACTCTGTTAAAGCCTATTGTGGATGGCGTTAGAATAAGCGTTCATTTTGTTTGCTGTTCGCTGTTCTATGGAATTTACTCTCATGCTGAAGGCCCAAGTGGCACTACGCACATTTCTCGCCATCCATGCGTGTATAATAAACAAGGGGCTTATGTGGAGCAGAAACGACTTTCTAAACTTGCTCAGGAGATAACTGTCGATAAAAATGTGGCTATGTGTGCAGGAGACATAGGTTCGTATGGAACTATGAGAGATGAAGGTCTTAGGGATCTTGTTCATACGTTATTTGACATTGTAAAGGCCATTATATCTAACCCCACAACTGTGTCGGGGTACATGGAAAAAAGTGCTAAAAGCCTACGACCTATATTTATGCCTGAGGTAATTGCTCATATAACAGAAGGTGAATACTCAGCAACTACAGAAATGTGGACATACAGCGCGAGCAGAAACAATTATCTGACATGTACTGTCTCCTGTTTCATTGACTGTACTCTCAGATCTCGTATTTTGTTTACACCTCAGTTTCCAGATGAACCAAAAACGGGCGGTAACATTCTAAGAGAAATGTTTCGACGATTTATGTCTCTTGGTATCCACCACAGTACTTTGAAAGACATGCAGCACACGACTGATCAAGATACCAACATTGTCGTTGCAATGCGCGATATATTGAATTGTTCCTGCCGTAAGGCAAATACAGGGCTACGAAATAATTCGGAGTATATATGCGTCAATTGTCCATAAGTTCATGGTCTTTTGATTGCGGTGAAAGAACACGGTACTTACGTAAAGAAAAGTGGTCTTCTTAATGTTCTTGTTAGATAAATGAGCAAGTCTAAGTATAGTCTCTGGAATAAGCAGCTGACAATGTTAGAATGTCTTTGTGCGAGAAGCTCTATGAGAAGGGAGAAATACCTCGAAATGAAGGAACTGATATCACGCTGATGAAAGAACTTTTCACGGTATATTTGCTATTCCATTACTGTAATTCTTATACGTAATCGTTTATTTTATGCTTTAAATAAGATAAGGGTTTTTGTAGCTCTTGCAAGCGGCGGCCAAGCAATTAGAACTCGAGAAATCACCTACACTGCTCATTCTGTTGACATGGACAATGATAATGTTAATGCATTTGAATCAGGTGCGCCAGGATAGAGAAGTTTCTGATGTCGGGCTTTTACATTTACGCTTCAAATTATACTAAGATGAAAAGCTAATTGTCCAGAGATACTGTGAGGTAGCAACTTTCCTCTGGCCACCATTCGACATATAAAAATGATATCTGAAGATAAGAGGCGTAAAGTCATGAAATGGATACAATAGTTTTCCTTCCTCATACTTCTCCAATCCCACAAAGCACTCTAACGACATTTCCCATTACTGCATCTCCAACCGTCTTTTCTATTTGTACTCGCTAGTGTGTTAGAACGGAACTCGCTTACCTTTCGATCTAGAAATAGTTAACTCAATGTACTCTACTCTTCTGGAACTTACAAAAATAATATTTAAAAATCAGAAATATTAGAGACGCTCATTCCTACATGCATCTCCAATACTGGTAACGTGTGGATCCTTGGGAGTTCATGTTGTCCTAAATCAAAGTCTGAATTTTTGCCGTATATGCACTGAAGTATGAATGTTTCTTTCGTGTGGTAGATAGAAGAGAGGAGTAATGAGGCTGGACATGTATTTCACAGTCCCACTCCATCAAAGAACAAAACTTGTTGAAGCACATAATTTCTACTACTCCATCTGCTGTATTTCTAGTTGTGCAATTGGAAGATGGTAGTAACACATTCCGGTAACCTACACTCGATGTCATTCAACATCTACACAGAACAATCAGTAAAGTATACAAGGATAAATTTGTAAACAGGATTAAATATCAGGGAGAAGTAATAAACGATTTGAAGTTTACCAATGACAATGCTATTCTGTCAGAAACAGTAAAGAACTTGGAATAACAGTTGAATGGAATAGATAGTGTCCTGGAAAGGGAATATAAGATAACCCTCAATGGAACTAAATGAAAAGTAATGGAACGTTTTCGAATTAAACATAGCAGTACCAACGGATTTTCCATAACGTGTACTACAAAAGGAGGGCGTAATATATGACCAACACAAAGATATAAGGGTTTCGTTAATTTTCGTTGTCTTTTACGCACAACATACCTTTTAAAGATATATTTGTGTGTAAGAAGGGTCCTATACCTGGAAATATGAATATGACACCTGTTCTGAAAACTCACATCCACTGACAAGACCTAAATTTTTGCGCTAAGTATTAGTGAAAAATTGAAAACAACAACGTAATCTGGTAGAAGAAATCATCAAAAATCACAAATATATTTTTATCAAAATTTTAAAAATATTTTATTTATTTATTTAGCGTATGGCTCGTAACATCACAGTAAAAATTACAGAAAAAACATGATTAAAAAAAAATTACATATGTATAAACAGAGCAATAAATAACAGTTTGTATATAAGGACACCGCCAATTGTAAATTTACACTCACAGAAGAGCAATCACAAGCAGACGATTTATGTCTGTTGGTATCCACCACAGTATCCACACCGTCGAATCTCGATGCGACTGCCCCGCCCGAACTGCCAGTGCGAGGCAAGGCTCGCACGGCTGTCATGCCTACGGTCCTGGATGGGGCCGCGCCTCGGTGCCCACCTCTGTTGCGAAGTGCTCAACCAGAACCCACACTCAGCCTATTGTCACCGACCGATTGACATCATAGAAGCCAACTGCGACTTCACTCCAGCAGTGGCTGCATCAATTCCCACAGGCAGACACATCACTGAACTGACTTAACCTCTTATCCGCAGAACATTGATACCTCGCAAACTTTTAGTTAGTGTATCTTCTACACATATCTCCCGTGCCATTGCAAATGATTTGTCTAACTCTTTACTTAAAACATGTCCAATAATTTATTGTTTTTTCTTGTTTACACCAATCTTGTAATTTTGTAGTACAGGACTTGAATAAGTACTCATATTACAGCCATTATTGTAGTCAAATGTATCGTAGACAAACGTAAGACATCAGGAAATATTTCTTTCTTTATGTTTATGAAATGTGTGTGTAGCAGAGAGTCCACAAATGTTAATAACTACATATAATACTTTCTATGATGATAAAGAACAGAGAAGCCTTCACATTTTTTTTTCTGCCATCAATTAGGAGAAGCCTTCCTGTTTAGTATCGTCCTTTGTTCTTCAGCTTTTGCTATGTTTGAATCTATCTTGTTAGCTCTTAAGAATAATGAATATATTTAAGTACATTTAAAATAACGCCTTTCAGTTTTATGATCAGCTATTCATGAAAGAAATGCCAAACTGCTTACATGGTGCCCGTCTGACTTTGGTGTGATCTAAATATTGATTGGCAATTTATCAGATCTTTAATGCTGGCCGGTGTGGCTGTGCGATTCTAGGCACTTCAGTCTGAAACCGCGTGACCGCTACGGTTTGAGGCCATGCCCACCTGTTGAGTCAGTTCATTAACCCTAGATGTCTTCAGCACACACTATGGAGGACTTGCACCACAGAATGTTCTAGTTTGTTCTTCTGTAAAATGTATGACTAATAGTGAAGTTTTTGTGAGCAGCCATCGTTCATCATCCCGACAACAATCCACCACCTCAACTCAGACCTCCGCGTGTAGAGGTCATCCATCCTGGGCCTCTACATTTTGATGTCAGAAGTGTGTGTTATGTCTAAATTTCAGTGACAGGGGAACCTTACCAGCCACTCTCCCTGGAGGCGATGACTCTCGACTACCTCAGTGTTGCAGTTTCGTCGACACACAACATCAGTGTGCAGTGGGTGAGTGGAATGACTGTTCTTTTTTTTCCCATGCGACTATCTCGTTGAGTCATTGCACCTTTCAGCAGCTTTTCAGTTCTGCTTCCATGTGTGACATGTGGCAAGTAAATTCAGACTGTGTTCTAAGGATGTGTAAATATGAATGTTATTTTTGTCTATCATGAATGGGTGTGGCTCATTGTCTGGAAGTGTGTAAGGTGTTAACCATGCGTAGCTTTTCAGGAGGGGACGATGAGTTTTGTCGAGAACTCGGAGTTTGGAGGTAGGTTTCTCAGTTTTCAATGGGCAACGTATTTCATTTTCAGCAATAAATGTGGCTCACTACGTTTAAGCGCTTAAAGTAGTAGTCATGAGTAGCTGCTTAAGTGGAGAAGTTAAGATACAGTAAGCGTTAGGAGAGAATTAGATTAAGTATCCTTTTCGTCGTACTGTTTTGTTCTCCTCGTCTGTTGTTCGCATAATTAGTGAGGTATACCCTGGCGGAGAGGTTGCGAATTTCTGCAGCCTGGTCCAGATGTGCAGGGAAGTGCATGTGACGATGATTTTTGTGTCTTGCGGAGTGCAACTACCGGCAGTAATTTTACTGTAGATACTTAGGAGGTGACACAGAAAGATATCAATAACGCTGGTTGTATTGACGATGTTTTGGGTACTAAAATGTTACAGACACATTTAGTATTTCCTAAGGACGCAGATTCACCACCATTGTGACAGCCCTGCCTCCTCAGAAGGTAGGAGGAGAACAAAGAGGAAATGTGTTTGTAAGGTTTATGATCAGTCCGACAAGGCTTGTGCCAGTGGATCAGGAGACTGACAAAAGTGTAATGTGTGATGCAGGCGAAGGATGCTGTGCAATCCCAGGGCTAGACTTTCTCATCAAGCATCATGCCGAAACCGACATCTGATGACGCGCGGTGGGTTCAAATGGTTCAAATGGCTCTGAGCACTATGGGACTTAACATCTGTGGTCATCAGTCCCCTGGAACTTAGAACTACTTAAACCGAACTAACCTAAGGACATCACACACATCCATTCCTGAGGCAGGATTCGAACCTGCGACCGTAGCAGTCGCACGGTTCCGGACTGAGCGCCTGAACCGCTAGACCACCGCGGCCGGCCGCGCGGTGGGACTCAGGGGATAATGTTTAAGCTCGGGGAAGGTGTCACCAGTGAAATACTGTCGCATGGTTCGTTTAACATGATAGGACAAATGTGGCAAAATCGCTAAGCTTTAATTTGCATGATATAGTGCCGCAAGGCACTGGGAAGTTGTTTTAGGTGACCGAAGGCGTAGCTAACTTACACTATTCTGGACTTCGCCTCCGGGTACGGAGTCGTCGTTGAGTACGCAACGTTCAGTGATTGAGAGCACTTCTTCTGTCTATACTCACGTTGAGACGTCTAAATTCCGTTTGTGAATGGGAGTTCGCGTTTCTTATCAGTAGAATACAGAGATGAGAAGATAGTATTAGATTAAACTAGTCAGAGGACCGCCTTCTGCCGTCCTAGTGTTTGAACGAGTTTTTTTATTATGTGACTGGAGTTCTTCGATCATCGCAGACGTGCACGAGAACCATCACTCCGACGCACTGGAAGAAGTACATACGGTGATGTTGCTAATTCCTTCGGCTTATTAGGGCTATAAAGCTAAACAGCTGTGATCATGTAAGTTTCATTTCCACTGACGTTTCACACCACTGGAGGTCATCATTGAATGTAGTGTCTTCTAGTGTTTGGGAAGTAGATGATATCAGTCATCTCGTGTTATTTATATTAGAACACGTAGCCACCAAAAGGGGCATATTTGAGGAGCTGATCAATAATATCAGTCAGGAAATTCATTTGTATCTCTTTATGTCCATTGCACATCGACATATAAACATTTGCAATGTATAAAGAACGTTTAATCTACAATAAATGTATAGTCAGAAACAACATTTATATTTAGTTGTTACTAGTTCCCTTAATCTTTCATTTATTTTTATGTTGTAATTTATACGTTAAAGAGCAACAAGGAGGAAACAATATGTCCGTTAAGGGATCCTAAGATCAGATTCAGCAGCCAAATCTTCATTTTCGCGTTCAGTATTTTCCATTGCGCACATTCATTTTTATATCCTATAGCGTCCCCAGTGAAATAATATTAAAAGACTTAAAAACAGT
The DNA here is from genome assembly GCF_023864345.2 of Schistocerca serialis cubense. Lineage (NCBI taxonomy): Eukaryota > Metazoa > Arthropoda > Insecta > Orthoptera > Acrididae > Schistocerca > Schistocerca serialis. Next base: position 551,334,498 of record NC_064640.1, on the reverse strand, counting down.
TTTTACAAAGGAGAGACATTTAAAAATTTAATAGTATACATTTTTATCATGAACCCGGATTATAATAATTTCCCTCTGTATGTTTTGATGGCAAAGAAATGACCTAAGGAGACGACAAGATACGCTCTTTTGTTATCTTTTGTTAATTTTTTTGTCATCTTCACTTCTTCTCTTGTTTTGGTTGCGTGTAGATGGACATCTTGCAAGTGCTGGAAAATGTAAGCATATTTGTACTAATTAAGCAAATAACATATTGATTTAATATTGTTGTTCGCTTTTAATTTGCAAGAGGTGATCCCCATTTCATGTCCGTCTTCCTTAAATTAGCCTGCATTCGAGTAATTTAAGTGCTACAATTGCAGCGGCCGATGCAGCCAACGACGTCATTACGTGGCAATATTAACTAATAAAATTTTAGCGGAAGCGAAAAACTCGCCCGCTATTGACATAATATACATTATTCTCCACAACCGACCAACGCTGCAGAAAATACGCAGCTTTAAGATTCTTATCTTCAGTACAACAGCCGAGGGCCAGAGCCAGGACTCCGACTACAATGCAATGGTTAACGGAGGTAAGAAAAAATACTGTCGTGCGTGTGTGGGCCGCAATTGTGATTAATAACTAAAGATTTTGTGCTTTAAAGTGAACTGAGTAGCTGAGGAAATTAATATGAAAAGTTTATTCCACTGTTCAAATTACTTGCTCATGTTTTAAGACTCAGCGAGTCTAACGTTCATTAACGTAACAAATAATTTATACTGAAGATTAATATTGTTGAAAAAGAGAACTTCACAAAAGTATTTTATTGTAAATCAAAACAAAAAGAAATATCCTTTCTATTAACGCCCACCACATGTACTGTCTCCTGTTTCATTGACTGGACTCTCAGATCTTGCATTTTATTTACCACTCAGTTTCCAGATGAGCCAAAAACGGGCGGTAACATTCTAAGAGAATTGTTTAGACGATATATGTATCTTGTTATCCATCACTCTACTTTGAAAGAAATTCAGTATACGACTGATCAAGGTACCAACTGAGTCGTTGCACTGCATGATTATTCACGATTGAATTGCTCCAGCCATATGCTAAATACAGGGCTACGAATAAAATTTAATGCGGACTATTTATGCGACAATTGTCCATAAGTTCATGGTCTTTTGATTGTGGCGAAAGAACGCGTCACCTACGAAAAGAAAAGTCGTCTTTTTAATTCTCTTAATAGATAGTCGCTGGAATAAGCAGCTGACAACGTTAGAATGTCTTTGTGCAAGACGCTCTCTGAGAAGGGAGAAATAGCCCAAAAAGAAGGAACTGTTAATACGCTGATGAAAGAACTTTTTACGTAATGTATGCTATTCGATTACCGTAGCTCTTTTCCGCAATCGTGAATTTTATAGCTTTTAAAACATAAGGGCTTTTGTAACTCTCCAAAGCGGCGTCCCAGGAATTAGAACTGGGGAAATCACCTACACTGCAGCTTCTTTACACATGCAAAATGACGGTATCAAAAGCATTTGAGTCAGGCGTCCCAGGACAGAGAAGCTTCTGAAATCGGACTTATACATAAACGCCTCAAATTATACTTAGACGAAAAAGCTATTTGTGCAGTGATGCTGTGAGGTTTCAACTTTCCTCTGGCCACCATTCGTCATTTAATAAAGATATCCGAAGAGGCGTAAAGTCATGAAAAGGATACATTAGTTTTCCTTCCTCATACTTCTCCAATCCCACAATACACTCTAACGACATTTCCCTTTACTGCATCTCCAACCGTCTTCTCTCTTTGTTCTCGCTAGTGGGTTCGAACGGAACTGACTTACCTTTCGATCTAGAAATAATTATCCCGATGTACTCTGCTGTTCTGCAAGTTACAAAAATAACATTTTATGTTGGGAAATAGAAGAAACGCTCATTCCTACATGTTCCTCTACAACTGGTAACACGTGGATCCTTGGGAATCCATGTTGTACTAAATGAAAGTTTGTATGTTTGCTGTACATGTACCGAAATACGAATTTTGCTGTTCTCCCGTAAAAAGAAGAGAGGAGTAAGGAGACTGGACATGTATTTCAGAGGCCCACCCCATAAAAGAACAAATCATATAGAAGTACATAAATTCTTCTACTCCATCTGCTGGATTCCTAGTTGTGCAATTTGAAGATGAGAGTGAGACATTGGGGCAGCCTACACTCTTTGTTGTTCAACATTTACACTGATCAAGCAGTAAAGCATACAAAGATAAATTTGTAAATAGAAGCAAGTATCTGGGAGAAGCAATAAACATTTTGAAGTTTACCGGTGACACTGCAATTCTGTCAGAGACAGTAAAGAACTTGGAATAACAGTTGAATGGAATAGATAGTGCCTTGGAAAGGGATTATAAAATAACCCTCAATGGAACTAAATAAAAAGTAATGGAACGTATTCAGATTAAACCTAGCATTACCAACGGATTTTGACTAACGTGTACTACAAAAGGAGGGCGTAATATATGACCAACACAAAGATATACGGATTTCGCTCATTTTCGTTGTCTTTATCGCACAACATGCTGTTTAAAGACATATTTATGTGTAAGAAGAGTCCTAAACCTGAAAATATGAATATGAGACATGTTCTGAATATTAACATCTCTTATAAGACCCAACTTTTTGCTTTACTAAAAAATTTGAAACAGTTAGGGAATCTGGTAGGAGAAATCATTTAAAATCACAAATATATTTTTTCAAAAATTTTAAAATATAATGTACATGACTAGATTACTGTGTTCTGAAAAGGTAGGCATACAGCTCCCCTTCCCTCCCCCTTTGTATTGTGAGGGTTAAATCAGGTAGTGTTAAGGGAATCTAATTACGAAATGAGACACTAAAAGGACTATTGGGCAGCAAAATATCTGATGATGGCTGAAGTAGAGAGGGTATAAAATGAAGACTGACTATAGCAAGAAAAGAATTAATGAAAAAGAGGGATTTGCTAGAATAGAATATAAATTTAAGTTTCGGAAGTATTTCGTGATGGTATTTGTATGGTTTCCAAAATGCTACTCTATGCGGGTTCTCGCGTCCGTCGGCCGTCGTAATTTAATATGTTATTTACCACAAAGATTTAATGGTGATTTTATTGTTGTTGTTGTTGTTGTTGTTGTTCTATTAAGAGAATTAAATAGACGACTTTTCTTTTTGTAGGTGACGCGTTCTTTCGCCACAATCAAAAGACCATGAACTTATGGACAATTGACGCATAAATAGTCCGCATTAAATTTTCTTCGTAGCCCTGTATTTAGCATATGGCTGGAGCAATTCAATCGTGAATAATCATGTAGTGCAACGACTCAGTTGGTACCTTGATCAGTCGTATGCTGCATTTCTTTCAAAGTAGAGTGATGGATACCAAGAGACATATATCGTCTAAACAATTCTCTTAGAATGTTACCGCCCGTTTTTGGCTCATCTGGAAACTGAGTTGTAAATAAAATGCAAGATCTGAGAGTCCAGTCAATGAAACAGGAGACAGTACATGTCAGATAATTGTTTCTTCTCGCGCTGGATGCGCACATGTCTGTAGTTCCTGAGTATTCACCTTCTGTTATATGAGCAATTACCTCAGGCATAAATATATGTTGTGGCTTTTAGCACCCTCTGCCATGTATCGCGACACATTTGTGGGGTGAGACATAATGGCCTTTGCAGCGTCGATTAACGTCTGAACAAGATCCATAAGACCTTCACCTCTTATAGTCCCGTACGACCTTATGTCTCGTGCACACATAGCCACGCATTTATCGACAGTCATCTCCTCAGTTGGTTTAGAAAGTCCTTTCTCGTCCACATCAGACCCTTTTTAGTAGACACGCATGGATGGCGAGAAATGTGCGAAGTGCCACTTGACCCTTCAGCAAGAGACTAAATTTCACCCTACGCCGAACAGCAAACAAAATGAACGCATTTCGTAACGTCATCCACGATAGGCTTTAACACTGTCCAAAGTGAACCTTTAAAGTTCGCTTCAGGCTCCACTCACCACTGATTAGTTTTCCTTTTACTTCCCTTTTTATTGGTATGCGCACCTTCTTTTCCAAACCACGTTTAGTGTCTGCGCTCATTTTGTTCGTTACGAAAAAAAAATGAACAAATCCCACTACTCCAGTAAACTCTGGCGGTCTAAGTCGCTGGAGTCATGGACTGTGCGGCTGATCCCAGTGGAGGTTCGAGTCCTCCCTCAGGCATGGGTGTGTGTTTGTCCTTAGGATAATTTAGGTAAAGTAGTGTGTAAGCTTAGGGTCCGATGTCCTTAGCAGTTAAGGCTCATAACATTTCACACACATGTGAACTACGCTCTGCTCTACTCACCGCTCACAGACTGTAGCTCACAACTGCGATCAGTGCTACCAACAGCCCATAGGCTGCAGCGCCCCAGCGCTTGCACACGGCCTCGGTGCAGTGGCGTCATGGTCTCACTCAGTGTGGAGCAGTGAGGCATCGGCATGTGGGCTGCGTCTCCATGCGTGACTCTGCCGAGCCCCTGGCATACAAGTTGTTTCGCAACAGCACTGCTCGGCCCTTGGGGTGATGTCAGGGACATGCTCGGCCCGAGACTGCTGTAGCCCAGTGTGGCCAGCCGGCCGAAGTGGCCGTGCGCTTAAAGGCGCTGCAGCCTGGAACCGCAAGACCGCTACGGTCGCAGGTTCGAATCCTGCCTCGGGCATGGATGTTTGTGATGTCCTTAGGTTAGTTCGGTTTAACTAGTTCTAAGTTCTAGGGGACTAATGACCTCAGCAGTTGAGTCCCATAGTGCTCAGAGCCATTTGAACCATTTGAGCCCAGTGTGGCCGCACGACTCTGCACCGTGCAGCCCATCGGACCTCCATGCGGCTGCCCCGGCTGAACCGACAGTGCTACGCAAGGTTCGCACAGCTGTAATGACTATGCTCCAGTAGTGGCTACATCAGTTCCCTCAGGCGGACACGTCCCTGAACTGACTTAACCTTGTTGTACACAACTTAAATGCCTGATCATGTAACAGCCAGTATCGTATTCAAATATATCGTAGGAAAACGTTAGGCACCAAGAAAAAATTTTTATGTTTATGTTTACGAAATATGTGTGTACCAGGAAGTCCACAAATGTTAATAAGTACATGTAATACGGACCGATAATGAAGAATAGAAAAGCCTTCACATTTTTTCTGCGATCAGCTAGAAGATGCCTTCCTGTTTCGTATCGTCTTTTGTTCTTCCGGTTTCGCTATGTATACATCCACTTGTTAGCTCTTAAGAACGATGAATATACGAGGGGCGTTTGAAAAGTCCATGCAAAAATAAAACCTGCTTACATATTAGGGGTAACCTTTTTTTATTTTTCAACATAGTCTCCTTTTAGACTTATACACTTCGTCCGACGCTGTTCTAATTTATTGAACCTCTCCGAATTATAGAAATTGTCCTAGTCTACAAAATAGCTAATACATGCTGCAATCACTTCCTCGTTTGAATAAAATCATTGTCCCAACAGCCATTTCTTCAAATTGGGGAACAAAAAGTAGTCTGAGGGAGCCTGGACTAGAGAATATGGCGGGTGGGGGATGTGAATCGAGTTGGAATCCTATTTCCATTAATTTTGTGACCACAACTGCTGACATGTGTACTGGTGCATTGTCGTGATGGAAAAGGACGGTCCAATGTAAATGAATAATATTCACCTGTAACAGTTTTACCCTTTTCCAGACAGTAGATAAGGATTATCCCTTGCGAATCCCAAAAGACGGTCTCCATAACCTTTCCGACCGAAGGAATGGTCTTCTCCTTTTTTGGTACAGATTCTCCCTTGATAACCTATTGTTTAGATTGTTGTTTGGTCTCAGGAGTATAGTAATGTATCCATGTTTCATCCACAGTGACGAAACGACAGTCAAAGTCCTGCGGATTCTGCTGAACAGCTGCAAATCATCCTTACAACACTTCGCACAATTCCGTTTTTGGTCAAGCGTGAGCAATCGCAGAACGCAACTTGCGGATAGCCTTCTCGTGTCCAAATGTTGATGCAAAATATTGTGTACCCGTTCATTCGAGATGCCCACAGCACCAGCAATCCCACACACCTTAACTCTTCTGTCATCCATCACCATATCATGGATTTTATCAATGATTTCTGGAGTTGTGACCTTCACAGGGCGTCCAGAACGTTCAGCATCACTTGTGCCCATATGGCCACTCACAAATTTTGAAATCACTTATAAACTGTTCTAAGCGAAGGCGCAGAGTTACTGTAATGTTTATCAAGCTTCTCTTTAGTCTCCTGAGGCGTTTTGCTTTTCATAAAGTAGTGTTTAATCACCAAAGGAATCTTTTTCGTCCATTTTTTGACAATCACTTGTTTTCCTTGATTCACACACATGCCTAACGCAATGAAATAGACCAATATGACTGAAACTTGGTGTGCGCTCTTTCCAAAGATGCTACTAACTAAACTCGATAGGCGCCGGTGGTGGCATGTCTCGGACTTTGCACGAATTTTTCAAACGCCCCTCGTATTTAAGTATATTTAAATACCTTTCAGATGAATCAATTTAACAAATTAAACATATCTCTTTGTGATAATGTCTTTATCAGCATTTATATACTGCTATTCGTAAAAGAAAAGCAAAACTGCTGACGTGGAGCCCGTCCGCCATTGGTGTGATCCAAATACTGATTAACAATTTATCAGATCTTTTATGGTGCACCAAAGGACCTACAGTCTTTCAGAAACAATGTCCGATACTCAATTAACTATGCAGCATAATTCGATTGACCGATCGCGTTATGCACTTGCCTCATGAAAATTACATCGGAGCCACATCTGTAACTTTGCGATTCTCTCGAGCACAAACCTGGAGTAACAGGAAATCCCATCAGGAATCAACAAGCACTGCGCAGTTAATTTCAATTGCCAATACCTAGCTGACTACATGCTGGTAAGTGGTAGGTGATCACGACTATTTTCATTACATTCTTTATCATCCTTCCACCTTCGCCGGCAGGCAAAGTAACAGTTACAGCTCACAACATCGACTGGCTCATCCACCTTCCAGAGAGCTTGTTGCTATTGTAGGATATGGACCACTTATACTGTATGGTTGCAGTTTAACGTCATACCACAGACACTTTTGTTTACAACAACCGCTACATCAGTTAGTTGCATGGACCAACAGTGTGGGATAGATACCTTTTCACATACGAGAATGAGCAACGCCTTTAATTGAGGGCAATATAGAAACTCTTTTGCCATGTCAAGAGCAAAGGGCACTGAATCACACGAGATCTACCTTACTCATGAGTTGTCCCAGTAAAGAACTTGCAAAATTGTGCTTCAGAAGCCTACCTCTACCTCCCACCCCCTTCCTCAATGCTGTTGATGTGGTCTTTAGCTTGAAGTCTGGTTTGATGCAGTTGCCCAAGCTAGTCTATTCTGTGCAAGCCTCTTCAGCGCTGCACAGCTAATGCCATGTGCATCAGTTTAATCCTGCTAACTGTATTCAAGACTTTGTTCTCCCTCTACAACTTTAACACCCCCCCCCCTCCCCAATACCCACATATACACACTTCTCTCCATTACCAAACAAAGAAGTCCTTCATGCCTAAGGATATGCCCTATGAAACGTAGTTGTGCCATAAATTTCTTGTTTTCCCTAGTTCGACACAGTATCGTCTTATCAGTTATTCGATCTGCAGTGCCACCACTATTTTTTGCGCTATTGAGAAAATATGTGATGTTGCCATGGATGTTGCAAAAGATGTTGCTAGTGGGCCAGCTCAGAGCCGACCAAACATCATTACGTCCGATGCAGCAATGTCACTGGTAGATTCCCACATTGTGCTCCAGGAAAGGGGCTGGCAGCGCCATAACGCTGACATAGAAGAAAGGCGTTGGTACGCCAGTAACTACACATCCAAGCGACAGACTTCTTATGGTCTACATGGATACAAGCTGAGATTTGCAAAGCAAGAATACTCAGTCGCAACATAAATTACCATTATTTTCAGTCAAAGGTGTATCAGTCTGCTAGCTACTATTTAAGGGAAGCGGTGTTGCCACTCCATGAGGCGACATGAGGCTACAAGCAGCTACCATGGAATTTGGCTCCACAAACTGTGGGCCCCTGCTGCTGGTTTTAAGATGAGTGATGTGAGCCTAGCATCTTCCAGCCTGTGGGCCAACTACCAGTTACAACCAGCCTTTCGCCATAGAAGGCAGTCGTTTGAGACCACAGAACGCTCTAGTTTGTAGTACAGTAAAATGTATGACAAATAGTGAAGAGTCTATGAGCAGCCATCGATCATCATCCCACCACCCCACTAAACACTGCTCTACCCATCGCTCGCAGCCAGTATCTTGCAACTGCCGTCAATACTACAAACAGGCCGTAGGTCCCAGCACTGGTACAGTGACGTCACGGGCTCGCTCAGTGTGGAGCACTGAGGCTGCGGTCCGTGGGCTGCGTCTCCATTTGCAACTCTGCTGAGCCTGTGACATACAGGTGCTTTCGAAACAGCACTGCTCGGCCCTTGGGGTGACGTCAGGGACTCGCTCGGACCGACAGTGTTGGTATCCAGTGCGGTCGCAGCTCGCAGGCCAGGCCTCTGTGCAAGACTCTGCACCTTGCGGCCCGTCGGACCTCAATACGGCTGTCCTGGTTCAACCGGTAGCGCGAGGCAAGGCACGCACGTCTAACATGGCTGCGCTCCTGGACGGGCTGCACCTCAATGCCCACCTGTGCTACAAAGTGCGTAATTAGAGCTCGCTCTCAGCCTGTTGTCGCCCACCGATTGACATAATACAAGCTAACGGCGATGCCACTGCGGCAGTGGCTGCTTCAATTCCCATGGGCAGACACGTCTCTGAACTGACTTACCCTCTTATACTCAGAACAATGATAACTCTCAAATTTTAAGTTAGTGTATCTTGTACAAATATTTCCCATGCCAATGAAAATGATTTGTGAAACTGTTCATTTAAAACATGTGAAATTGTGTATTCTTTTTCCTTGTATGCCCCAATGAAATGGTTGAAATGGCTCTGAGCACTATGGGACTTACATCTATGGTCATCAGTCCCCTACAACTTAGAACTACTTAATCCTAACTAACCTAAGGACAGCACACAACACCCAGTCATCACGAGGCAGAGAAAATCCCAGACCCCGCCGGGAATCGAACCCGGGAACCCGGGCGTGAGTAGCGAGAACGCTACCGCGCGACCACGAGCTGCGGACTATGCCCCAATCTTGTGGTTTTGTTGTACTTACGACTTGAATGACTACTTTTGTAACGGCCAGTGTCGTAGTCAAATGTATCGTAGAGAAACGTAAGACACCAAGAAAATTTTTCTTCCTTTATGTTTATGAAATATGTGTTTACCAGAGAGTCCACAAATGTTAATAAGTACATGTAATACTTTCTATGATAATAAAGAACAGAGAAGCCTTAACATTTTGTCTGCGACAAGCTAGATGCCTTTCTGTTTCGTATCGTCCTTTGTTCTTCAGCTTTCGCTATGTAAGCATCTATTTAGTTTGCTCTTCAGAGCCATGAATATATTTAAATTTACTTTAATTAATACTTTTCACATGCATTAATTTAACAAACTAAACATATCTCTTTGTATTAATGTCTTTATCAGCTTTGTGTACAGCTATTTGTGAAATAAATGCAAATGTGATGACGTGGAGCCCGTCCGCCATTAGTGTGATCCAAATTCAGATTAGCACTTTATCAGATCTTTTATGGTGCTCCAACGAACCTGCAGTCTTTCAGAAACGAAGTCCGATACTCAATTAACTATACAGCATAATGCGACTGACCGATCATGTTATGCACTTCCCTTATGAAAATTACTTTCGAGCCGTACTTGTAACTTTGCGTTTCTCTCGAACACCAACTTGGGTTAATAGGAATTGACGTTAATGAGCTGACTACATGCTGGAAAGTGGTTGGTGATCACGACTATTTTCTTTGCAGTCTCTATCTTCCTTCCACCTTCGCAAGCAGGCAAGGTAACAGTTACAGGTCACAACTTCCATTCACTCATCCACCTTCCCGAGACGTTGTTGCTATTGTTGGACGGGGACCACTTATACTCTGGTCACTCCACGTGTGGTTGCAGTTAATCGTCATACCAGAGGCACTTCTGCTTACAACAACAAAATAATACAAGAACCGCTACATCGGTTGGTTGCATCGGCCAACAGTGTGAGATAAATAGCTTTTCTCATACCAGGATGAGCAGCGCCGTTAATTAAGAGCAATATGGAAACGTCTTTTGCCATGTCTACAGCCGAGGGCGCTGAATCACACGAGATCTACCTTACTCGTGAGTTCTCCCAGTAAAGAACTTTCAAAAATGTGAAACAGAAGCGTACATCTCTCTCCCCACCCTTCGCAAATGTTGTTGTTGTGGTCTTCAGTCCGAAGATTGGTTTGATGCAGCTGCCCAAGCTAGTCTATTCTGTTCAAGCCTCTTCAGCACTGCACAGCTAATGCAATGTACATCATTGTGGACCTGCTAACTGTATTCACGACATTGTCTCCCTCTACAATTTTAACACCCCCCCCCCCCTCTTTCCCAACACCCACATATACACACTTTTCTTCATTACCAAACTGACAATTCTTTGATGCCTCAGGATATGCCCTATGAAACGAAGTTGTGCCATAAATATCTTGTTTTCCCCAGTTCGACACAGTATCTTCTTATCAGTTATTCGATCTGCAGTGCCACTAATATTTTTCAGCGCTACTGAGTAAAATTGTGATTTTGCCTTAGCTGTTGCAAAAGATCTTAGGAGTGGCCCAGCTCAGAGCCGACCAAACACCATTCCGTCAGATGCAGCAATACCACTGGCAGATTTCCACATTGTGCTCCAGGAAATGGGCTTACACCGCCATAATGGCGACGCAGTAGAAAGTTGTTGTTAGGCCAGTGTTGCGTTCATAGTTCCGCGTAATCAGCTCGTACACAACTTTCCCACTAGAGCGCGCCCCACTAAGCACAACAGCGCAGGCGCTGCGCTCGTCCGTCTCTGCACTACGATTTGGCGCTGCCTTAGAGGCGGACCAAATTCTGCTTCCGCCAATCGGCGTATTAATGTGTAACGCAGCCAATGAGATTGCTGCTAACGTAGAACCTTTTCTCCTCTCGGATCACAGTCGCGCAGTGATACTTGAATGCGTGAGGTATTATAACGAGTGTACAGACCTCCCATTAGTCAGTCTGCATTAGTCTGTACGAGTCTGCATTAGTCTGTACCAGTCTATAGCAAGTTTCAGTCTGCGCCTAATAAGATTATCATATTCCTTTACATAGCCATGAAGATAAATGTGTAGACGCTTTGTCAAGTATCAGAGATATGTGAGAATAAGATTAACGTACCAAGACCAAAGGAACTTCAGACTGTCAGTTGTAAACAGCATCCAGAATCAAGTTACATAATGTATAATCTTTTTATTATTTTAATAAATGTGTGTGAAAATTAATCAAGTTCTGTTTAAAGTTGGTCACTGTCAATCTGCTAATCTAAGTGTGCAAGTGGCATATCTATCGTCTGACTTAACGGTAGAAGATAAACACGCCACGATAAGACCACTAGACACATTGCCGACACTCGCCTACTTCGTTAGAGCGACAAGTCAAATAATCTGATGGTGTGTGTACCGAAGGTCTTACAGTACGCACACCACAATGGCGACGAGGTGACCGTTTAGAAAGCAATGGTATTATCGAACCCGTCACATGTAGCGCCTGGGCAACACCAATCGTTGTAATAGAAAATCCCAATGGATTATTACGTATCTGTGGAGATTTCAAGAATACTTTCAATTCACAGTGCATTATAGATACATACCTGATTCCGAAACCGGATGAGCTGATGTATGAATTAGCAGGGGGGGGGGGGGGTGTATTTCGCCAAACTGGATTTAAAGGAAGCATATCTGCAGATCCCTTTAGACAAAGATACACAAAAGTTTATGGTAATAAATACTCCGTTTGGATTGTACAGATACAAGCCCTTACCATTTGGTATCGCTTGCACACCAAGCATCTTTCGACGTTACTTGGAACAATTAATTAGAAACTGTCCTAACTCAGTTAACTATCTCGATGACATAATCGTCTCGGGAAAATCTCCACAAGATTTACTAGATAACCTGGATGAACTATTCAAGGTTCTCAGAAAGGCCAATCTCAGGTGCAACAAGGACAAATGTATATTTTTTGTCAAGAAAATTCAGTATTTACGACATATATTGTCAAATAACGGAATCAGTCCGACACCACAGCATAAAGAAGCAATACAGAAATTGCCAGCTCCGAAAGACTTAAAGCCAGTAAGAGCTTAATTAGGCCAAATTAATTATTACCAGAAATTCATACCGAAAACAGCTGCAATTTCCGAACCGTTGCACAGATTGCTTCGCAAAGGAGTCACGTGGAATTGGTTCAAAGAATGCCAGCACGCATTCGAAAAACTGAAACAAAGTTTAGTAGACGCAAAATGTCTTACGACGTATGACCCGCAAAAGTTGATCACTATTGCGGCGGACTCGTCAGATTACCGAATCGGTGCAGTCATGTCCCATAAACATCAAGTAATTGAACGACCGATTGCATACGCGTCGAAAACTTTGAACTCAAGTCAACGAAACTATAGCCAAGTAGAAAAAGAGGCTCTAGCAATTATCTTTGCAGTGAAGAAGTTTCATGACTACATACACGGAAGAAAATTTTATCTGCTCACAGACCGTAAGCCATTGATGACAATATTCGGACCACATAACAGTGTATCCACTAAGACAGCAAAGCGTTTACGACGTTGGGCATTGCTACTGTGTAATTATAACTACGAGATCTTATATAGATCGACGGCAAAACATGCCAACGCCGATGTACTTTCACGTCTACCGGCGGGTCAAGATGAACATTTTGACAAATCAGAGGACGTATGTTTTCAGATAGGCGTAATCAGTGAGGACGTAGTGGAAAATTTCCCCGTCAATGCCACCTTAATAGCTAAGTTAGTGACCAAAGATCCAGTGTTATCAAAGATAAAGCAGTATATTCTTAAGGAATGGCCAACCGATAAGAACATGTTCGCTCAGCCAGAAGTGAAATCTTATTGGAACATGAGACATGCTCTCACAGTGCACAAAGGCGTCATATTAGTTCACAGTGAAACGGGAAAAACAAGAGTAGTTATACCCAAAGCTCTCAGGACTAAAGTGCTAGCAATGTTACACCAATGTCATTGGGCATAGTACGCACAAAACGCATGGCCAGAGAACATTGCTACTGGAAGAACATTGATAAATATATTGAAACAATGTTTTCTAACTGTAAATTATGTCAGACGCATCAATCAGCTCCGCCAAGACAATATTTTCCGTGGCCACAGGCAATAGACCCTTGGTCAAGATTGCATATTGACTATGCAGGTCCTTTTATTGGAACTTCTTGGTTAATTGTCATTGATGCATTTTCAAAATTCCTTTTTGTACTACAAATGCGTACAGCTTCTTCAGTGACAACAATTCAAGCGTTGTCAAAGATCTTTTCCATTGAAGGATTGCCTCAAATCATAGTGACTGAGGCCGGCCTTAGTGGCCGTGCGGTTCTAGGCGCTTCAGTCCGGAACCGCAGGACAGCTACGGTCGCAGGTTCGAATCCTGCCTCGGGCATGGTTGTGTGTGATGTCCTTAGGTTAGTTAGGTTTAAAGTAGTTCTAAGTTCTAGGGGACTGATGACCTAAGATGTTAAGTCCCATAGTGCTCAGATCCATTTGAACCATTTGAACCATAGTGACCGATAACGGCACACGATTTACGTCGCAAGAATTCCAGTCATTCTGTCAGATGAACGGAATTGCACATTACAGGACAGCACCATTTCACCCTGAGGCTAATGGACTCGCCAAACGATTCGTATGAACGTTTAAGGCACACATGACAAAGTTGGTGCAACAGTCCAACAAAGAGACTTCCTTATTAATTTTTCTGTCACAATACAGAGCTACTCCGCACGAGGCACAATCACCAGCAGAAAACCTGCATGGGCGACAACACAGGACTTTGATGTCCATCCTAAAACCCACAATGCATCCAGAAAATGATCAACGAACGTCGAAAGGACGACGATTCCACGTAAACGACAAAGTCCTCGTAACTGTCTACCGTCGAGGAAAGCGTACTTGGACACAAGGAATCATTGTAGAATGCAATGGAAATGTCATGTATAGAATAAAAACGAAAAGCGGCATAGTTATTCGCCATACTAATCAATTACGGCAGCAAAGACAGCAGTCACATATAGGCTCAACTCCTAGGCTGTTTAATTTTGCAGACTCTGAAGCGGATATCAACCCCGAGCAGCTCGCGGAATTCCAGACGCCGTTACCGGCTGCCGCCGCCGACGCCGACGCAGCACCTTCATGGACAGCCGACTACACCAGCCGTCCAGAGCCGACATCCCCAGAGAAGATGGACGTCGAAGAAGAATTAGATTTACTCTATGACCAATGTACTGATGTTGAAATGCAATTATGTAACAAAATTTCTGCGTCTCCGGTTCCCTGTTCCGCAGGTTTTGAGTGGGTTTTCCTAGCGGACCGCGGGCGAATGCCACAGGGAACAACATGTGTGCACCCACAGAGATACGCGCGCCGGAAAGCAAGGAAGCAGAAAAAAAAGGATTTTCAAGCAAACTTCAAAAGCATTTTTTCTTCCCTGGAAGGGAGGGATATTGTGTACATAGTTCCGTGTAGTCAGCGCGTACACAACTTTCCCACTAGAGCGCACCCCGCTAAGCACAACAGCACAGGCGCAGCGCTCGACCGGCTCCGCACTATGAGATGGCGCTGCCTTAGAGACGGATAAAATTCTGCTTCCGCCGATCTGCGTATTAATATGTACCGCAGCCAATGAGATTGCTGCTAACGTAGAACCTTTTCTCCTCACGGATCACACTCGCGCAGTGATACCTGAACGAGTGAGGTATTGTAACTAGTGTACAACCTCCGATTAGTAAGTCTGCATTAGTCTGTACCAGTCTATAGTCAAGTTTCAGTCTGCGCCTAATAAGATTATCATATTCCTGTAGATATCCATGAAGATAATTGTATAGACTCTTTATTAAGTATCAGAGATATGTGAGAATAAGATTAACGTACCAAGACCAAAGGAACTTCAGATTGTCAGTTGTAAACAGCATCCAGAATAAAGTTACGTAATGTCTATGCTTTTTATTACTTTAATAAATGTGTGTGAAAATTAATCAAGTTGTGTTTAAAGTTGGTCAGCGTCAATCTGCTACTCTAAGCGTGCAAGTGGCATTTCTATCGTTTGACCTAACGGCAGAAGATAAACGTGCCACGATAAAACCATGAGACATATTGCTGACACTCGCCTACTTTGTTAGAGTGACAAGTCAAATAATCTGATGGTGAGTGTGCCGAAGGTCTTCAAGTACGCACACCACAGCCAGTTACTACACATCCAACAAACAGATGTCTTATGGTCTACATGGATTACATGCTGTGATTTGCAAAGCAAGAACGCTCTGTCCCAACATAAATTACCATTATCTTCAGTAAAAGGTGTCTCAGTCTGGTAGCTACTACTTAAGAGGAGAGGTGTATGCCGCTCCACGAGGCGACATGAGGCTACAAGCAGCCACCATGGGATTTGACCTCCACTAACTGCGGGCCCATGCTACTGGTTTTAAGATCAGTGCTGTGAGCTTAGCATCTTCCAGCCGGTGGTATGACTGCCAGGTACAGCCAGCCTTCAGCCATAGAAAGCAGTCGTTTGAGACCATGGCCACCCATTGCATCAGTTCCTTAACACTCGCTGTCTTCAGCACACACTATGGAGGAAGTTGCACCACAAAATGTTCTAGTTTGTTCTTCAGTAAAACGTATCACTAACAGTGAAGTTTTTATGAGCAGCCATCGATCATGATCGCGACAACAACCCACCACCTCAACTCAGACCTTCACGTGTACAGGTGATCCATCCTGGACCTCCACATTTTGATGTCAGAACTGTGTGTGACCTTTAAATTTCGGTGACAGGGGAACCTCACCAGCCACCCTCCCTGGAGACGATGACTCTCGACTAACTCAGGGTTGCAGTTTCATCGACACACAGCATCAGTATGCAGTGGGCCGGCCGGAGTGGCCGATCGGTTCTAGGCGCTTCAATCTGGAGCTGCGCAATCGCTACGGTCGCAGGTTCGAATCCTGCCTTGGGCATGGATGTGTGTGATGTCCGTAGGTTAGTTAGGATTAAGTAGTTCTAAGTTCTAGGGGACTGATGACCTCAGAAGTTAAGTCCAATAGTGCTCAGAGCCTTTTCAAGGAAGTGTGCAGTTGGTGAGTGCACTAACAGTTCTATTTTAGCCCCTGCGAGTACCACTTCGAGTTAGTGCACCTTTTAGCTGCTTATCAGTTCTGTTTTCATGTGTGACATTTCTCAAGTAAACTCAGACTGTGTTCTAAGGATGTGTAAATATGAACGTCATTATTAACTATTATCAATGATTGTATCTCATTGTCTGGAAGTGTATAAGGTGTTAACTATGCGTAACTTCTTAAGAGGGGAATATGAGTTTCGTCGAGAAGTCTGACTAATGTGGCAGTTTTCGCCATTTTGAATGAGCAATGGATTTCATTTTGAGCAACAAATGTGGCTCACTGCATTTAAGCACGTAAAGTAGTAGACATAAGTAGCCGCTCAAGCGGAGAAGTTAAGTTATTGTAAGTGTTAGGCTACAATTAGATTAAGTGTTCTTGTCATTGTACTGTTTTGTTCTCCTCGTTTGTTGTTTGCATAATTAGTGGGGGACACCCCGGCGGAAAAGTTGCAAATTTCTGCAGCCTGGACCAGATGTGGAGGGAAGTGCATGTGCCTATGGTTTTTGTGTCTTGCAGAGAGCAACTGCCGACAGTAATTTTGTTGTAGGCACTCAAGAGGTAACACAGAAAGCTATGTTTTGGGTACTGAAATGGTACAAACGCATTTTGAATTTCCGAAGGCCGCAGATTCGGCACCATCTCTGACGGCACTGCCTCCTCAGAACGTGGGAGGAGAAGAAACAGGAAATGTGTTTATAAGGTTTATGTTCGGGCAGACAAGGCTTGTGCCAGTGGATCTGGAGATTGACAAGTGACAACGCTTGCAGTGTATTTTGTGATGCAGGCGAAGGCTGCTGTGCAGTCCCAGGGCTTGACTTTGTCATCAACCATCATCCTGAAGCTGACTTCCGATGACGAGCGGTGGAACCCAGGGGGATCATGTTCAAGCTGGAAAAACCGACACCTGTGAAATACTGCTGTAAGGTTCGTTTATCATGATAGGACATATGTGGGAAAACCATTAAGCCTTAATTTACATGATATAGTGCCACAAGGCACTGGGAAGTTGCTTTATGTGACCGAAGGTGTTGCTAACTTATACGATTCTTGACTTCGCCTCTGGGTTGGAAATCGTCGTTGAGTACGCAGCGCTCAGTGATTGAGAGCACTTCTCCTGTCAATACTCACGTTGAGACGTTATCTGAATTCCGTCCTTGTGGCTGGGAGTTCGCATTTCTTATCTGTAGAATACAGAGAGAGGAAGGTAGTACTAGATTATACTACACAGAGGACCGCCTTATGCCGTCCTAGCGTTTAATGAGTTTTTTTATTTTGTGGCTGGAGATCTTTTATCGTCGCAGACGTGTACGAGAACCATCACTCCGACGCACCGGACGCAGTACATTCGGAGCTATTGGTAATTGCTTCGGGTTATTAGAATTATAAAGCTGAACAACTGTGATAATGTAAGTTTCATTTCCACTGAGATTCCACACCACTGTAGATCATCTTTGAAAGTATTGTCTTCTAGTGTTTGGGACGTAGATGATTTCAGTCATCTCGCTTTATTTATTTTAGATCGCGTAGCAATAAAAAGGGGCAGATTTGGGTAGTTGATCAATAATATTAGTCAGTAAATTCATTTGTATATCTTTATGTCCATTGCACATCGACATATAAACACTTGTAATATATAAAGGGGTTTTAATCTACAATAAACGTATAAGCAGAGAAAACATTAATATTTAGTAATTACCAGTTCCCTTAATCATTCATTATTTTTATGTTGTAATATATATGTTAAAGAGCAAGAAGGAGAAAATAATATCACCGTTAAGGTATCTTAAGATCTGCTTCAGGTGGTATTCAGACAGGGCCAAATCTTTACTTTCGCGATCGGTATTTTCCATAGTGCACATTCGTTTTTACACCGGCCTGGAGCAGCATCTCGGAAACTATACAAATGCTTTCCAATAATACTTCCTAACACTTAAATTTATATTCGAAATCCCTCATTCTCATTAATACTTTCTTGCTATAGTCAGTCTTCATTTTATATCCTGTTGTGCGTAAAAGACAACTACGCCCCTCTTTGTAGTACACGTTATTTAAAATCCGTTGGTACTGCTAGGTAAAATTCGAATGCATTCCATTACCTTTGATTTAGTTCCATTGGAGGTTACCTTATAATTCCTTTCCAGGGCACTATCTATACCATTCAACTGTTATTCCAAGTTCTTTGCTGCCTTTGATTGAATTGCAGTGCACCGGTAAACTTAAAAATGTTTATTGCCTCTCCCTAATATTTAATTCTGTTTACAAATTTATCCTTGTATGCTTTACTGTTTGTTCGGTGTAGATGTCGAATAACATCGAGTGCAGGCTACCTGAATGTCTGCCTCCCATCTTCCCATTGCACAAATAAAAATCCAGTGGATGGAGTAGCAGATTTTATGTGCTTCAACAAGATTAGTTTTTTGATGGAGTGGGGCTGTGAAATACAAGCCCAATATCATTACTCCTCTCTTCTGACCTGTGGACAGCAAAATTCATATTACAGTACATACACGGCAAAAATTCAAACTTTAATTTAGGACAACATGGATTCCCAAGGATCCACATGTTACCAGTCGAGGAGGAACATGTAGAAATGAGCGTGTCGCCTATTTCAGAACATTAAATGTTGTTTTTGTAACTTACAGAAGAGCAGAGTACAACGAGATAGCTATTTCTAGATCGAAAGGTAAGCCACTTCCGTTCGAACATACTAGTGAGAACAAATAGAAAGATGGTTGGAGATGCAGTAAAGGGAAATGACGATAGAGTGTATTCTGGGGTTGGAGAAGTATGAGGAAGGAAAGGTATTGTATCCTGTCATGACTTTAGGCCTCTTATCTTCAGATATCATCTTTAAATGACAAATGGTCGCCAGAGGAAGGCTACTACATCACAGTATCTCTGGACAAATAGCTTTACATCTAAGAATAATTTGAGGCGTTAATGTAAAAGTCCGATTTCAGAAACTTCTCTTTACTAGAAGGCCTGACTCAAATGCTTTAACATTGTCATTGTCCATGTCAACAGGAGGTGCAGTGTAGGTGACTCCCCCAGTTCTAATTCCTTGGACGCCGCTTTGAAGACCTACAAAAACCCTTATGTTTTAAATGGTATAAAAGGAACGATAGCGTGTAAAAATTACAGTAATCGAATAGCATACATAAGGTAAAAAGTTTTTTCATGAGCGTATTATCAGTTCCTTCATTTTGGGCTATTTCCCCCTTCTCAGAGAGCTTCTTGCACAATGACATTCTAACATTGTCAACTGCTTATTCCATGGAGTATCGATAGACTGGCTCAGTGATCTACCAAGAGCGGGAAGGTTGAAGGAAGATAGAGAATGTAAAGAAAATTGTCGTGATCACCTATCACCTACCAGCAGATAGTCAGCACAGTATTGTCAATTGAAATTAACTGAGCATTGCTTGTTGATTCGTGTTGTGATATCCTGTTACTCCAGGTTTGTGTTCGAGAGAAACGCAAAGTTACAGATGTGGCTTCAATGTTATTTTCATAAGGCAAGTCCATAACGCGGCGGTCTATCAAATTATGCTGTATAGTTAATTGAGCATCGGACTTCGTTTGATAAAGACTGTATGTTCTTTGGTGCACCATAAAAGATATGATAAATTACTAATCAGTATTTGGGTCACACCAATGGCGGACGGGCTCCACGTCAGCAGTTTTAAATTGGTTCAAATGGGTCTGAGCACTATGGGACTTAACATTTGATGTTATCAGTCCCCTAGAACTTAGAACTACTTAAACCTAACTAACCTAAGGACATCACACACATCCATGCCCGAGGCAGGATTCGAACTAGCGACCATAGCAGTCGCGCGGTCCCGGACTTAAGCGCCTAGAACCGCTCGGCCACCACTGCCGGCCTCAGCAATTTTGCATTTCTTTCACGAATAGCTGTATACAAAGCTGATAAAGACATTAACACAAAGAGATATGTTTAGTTTGGTAGATTAATACATCTGAAAGGTAGAAAATTAAATATACTTGAATACGCGGGCGTTTGAAAAGTCTGTGCAAAGTCCGAAGATGCCACCACCGGCGCCTATTGAGGACGTGTTTAGCTAGTAGCATCTTTGGAAAGAACGAACACCAAGATTTAGTCATATTGGTCTATTTCTATGTGTATGGCATTCGTGTGAATGAAGGAAGTCGAGTGATTGTCAAAAATTGGGCGAAAAAGAATTTCATTTGGTGATTAAACATTACTTTATGAATGGCAGAACGCCTCGGGGGACTAAAGAGAAGCTTGATAAACATTATAGTGACTCTGCGCCTTCGCTTAGAACAGTTTATAAGTGATTTCACAATTTTAGGAGTGGCCACTTGAGCACTAGAGATACTGAACTTTCTGGACGCCCTGTGGAGGTTACGACTACAGAAATCATTCATAAAATCCCTGATATAATTATGGAAGACAGAAGAGTTAAGGTGCGAGAGATTGCTAGTTCTGTGGGCATCTCGAATGAACGGGTACATAATATTTTGCATAAACATTTGGACACGAGAAAGCTATCCGCAAGTTGCGTTAGGCGATTGCTCACGCTTGACCAAAAACGGAATTATGCGAAGTGTTGCAAGGATGGTTTGCAGCTGTTCAGAAGAATCCGCAGGAGTTTGAGCGTCGTTTCGCCACTGTGGATGAAACATGGATAAATTACTATACTCCTGAGACCAAACAACAATCTAATCAATGGGGTACCAAGGGAGAATCTGCACCAAAAAAGGCGAAGACCATTCCTTCAGCCAGAAAGGTTATGACGGCTATCTTTTGGGGGTTCGCAAGGGATAATCCTCATCGACTATCTAAAAAAGGGTTAAACTATTACCGGTGAATATTATTCATTGTTATAGGACCGTCCTTTTCCATCATGACAACGCACCAGCACAAACCTAAGCAGTTCTGGTGGCAAAATTAATGGAAATAGGATTCCAGCTCGTTTTCGCATACCCCATTATTCTCCAGACTTGGCTCCCTCGAACTACTATTTGTTCCCCAATTTGAAGAAATGTCTGGCGAGACAAAGATTTTATTCAAACGGGGACGTGATTGCAGCAACTATCAGCTATATTGCAGACTTAGACAGTTCCTATTATTCGGAAGGGATCAACAAATTAGAACAGCGTTGGACGAAGTGTATAAATCTAAAAAGTGACTACCTTGAAAAATAAAATAGTTTACCCAAAATATGTATGCAGTTTTTATTTTTGCACGGACTTTTCAAACGCCCCTCGTATATTCTGGTACTTAAGAGCTAACAAGATGGATGCATACGTAGCGAAAGCTGAAGAACAAAGGACGATACGAAACAGGAAGGCATCTCCTAGCCGATCGCAGAACAAATGTGGAGGCTTGTCAGTTCTTCATTGTTGTAGAATGTATTACATGTACTTATTAACATTTGTGGACTTTCTGGTACACAGATATTTCATAAACCTAAGGAATGAAATATTTTCTTGGTGTCTTACATTTTCCTGCGATATATTTGACTACAATACTGGCTGTAACATGAGTAGTCATTCAAGTCATGTACAACAAGATTAAGTCAGTTCAGGGATGTGTCTGCCTGTGGGAATTGATGCAGCCACTGCTGGAGTGTCGTCGTAGTTGGCTTGTATGAAGTAAATCGGACGGTGACAACCGGCAGAGAGTGAGATCTGGTTGTGCAGTTTGCAACAGAGGTGGGCACCGAATCGCAGCCCGTCCACGATTGTAGCCATCACATCCGTGCTAGCCTTGCCTAGCGCAGCCGGTTCATCTGGGGCAGTCGCATGGAGGTCCGACGCGCCGCACGGTGCAGAGTCATGTGGCCGCAGTGGGCTACAGCAGTCTCCGGCCGAGCGAGTCCCTGACGTCACCCCAAGGGCCGAGCAGTGCTGTTGCGAAACAACTTGTATGCCACGGGCTAAGCAGTGTCGCATATGGAGACGCAGCCCACGGGCCATGGCCTCACTGCTCCGCACTGAACGAGGCTGTGGCGTCACTGCATCACTGACGTGCGCAAGCAGTAGCGTGGTGTGGCCTACGTGTTGTTGGTAGCACTGACCACAGCTGTGAGCTACGGGCTGTGAGCGGTGATTAGAGCAGAGTTTAGTTCAGATGTTCAAATGTGTATGAAATCTTATGGGAAATAACTCCTAAGGTCATCAGACCAAACACCATTTCGTCCGATGCCGATTCCCACATTGTGCTCCACTAAATGGTGGGGCACCGCCGTAACGACGACACAGCAGAAAGGCGTTTGTAGGCCAGTTACTACACATCTAATCAACAGACCTCTTCTGGTCTACATGGCTGCAAGCTGTGATTTGCGAAGCAAGAACGCTCTGTCCCAACATAAATTACCATTACTTTCAGTTAATGGTGTCTCAGTCTGGTAGCTGCTATTTACGAGAAGAGGTGTACGCCACTCGTCGAGGCGACATGATGCTTCAAGCAACCAGGGCGAGATATGGCCTCGAACACCTTTGGGCCCCTGCTGCCGGTTTTTAGATCAGTTGTGTGATACTCGCAGGGGAAAAAAATACAACAGACAGTGCACTCACCTACTGCACACTGATGCTCTGTGTCAACGAAACTGGTACCCTGAGGTAGTGGAGAGTTATCGTCTCTAGGAAGGTGGCTAGTAAGGTTCTCCTGTCAATGAAATTTAGACGTGACACACACCTCTGACATCAAAATGTGGAGGTCCAGGATGGGTGACATCTACACGTGGGGGTCTGAGTTGAGGTGGTGGATTGTTGTCGGGATGATGATCCATGGCTGCTCATAAAAACTTCACTGTCAGTCATATATTTTACTGAAGAACAAACTAATACATTCTGTGGTGCAACGTCCTCCATAGTGTGTGCTGAAGACAGCGAGTGTTAAGGAACTGATGCAACAGGTGGCCATGATCTCAAACCGAGTGCCTTCTTTGGCTGAAGGCTGATTTCACCTGGTAGTTGGTCCACAGGCTGGAAGATGCTAAACTCACAGCACTGACCTCAATACCAGCAGCAGCGGCCCACACTTAGTGCAGACCAAATCCCAAGGTGGATGCTTGTAGCCTCATGTCGCGTTGTGGAGCGGCATACACCTCTCCTCTTAAATAGTAGCTACCAGACTGAGACACCTTTTACTGAAATTAATGGTAATTTATGTTGTGACAGAGCGTTCTTGCTTTGCAAATCATAGCTTGTAACCATGTAGACCATAAGAAGTCTGTTGATTGGATGTGTAGTTACTGGCTTACCAAGCCTCTCTGCTGCATCGTCATTATGGCCTTTCCTTTAGCACAATGTGGGAATCTGCCAGTAGAATTGCTGCATCTGACATAATGGCATTTGGTCGGCTCTGAGTTGGCCCATTCCCAAGATGTTTTGCAACAGCGATGGCATCATCACAATTTTACTCAGTAGCGCAGAAAAGTAGTGGTGGCACGGCAGATCGAATAACTGATAAGAAGATACTGATGGGAACTGGGGAAGACAAGAAATTTGTGGCACCACTTCATTTAATAGGTTATATACTGAGGCATCAAGGACTCGTCAGTTTGGTTTATCATTTAATTTATGACAGGAGAAAATACAAAAACGCATTACATGAAGCAGGCGGAAAAGAATACATACGTCTAAAGAATGAGATCGACTGGAAGCGCAAAATGGCTAAGCAGGAATGGCTAGAGGACAAATGTAAGGATGGAGAGGCGCATACCACTAGGGGAAAGTTAGATACTGCCTACAGGAAAATTAAAGAAATCTTTGGAGAAAAGAGAACGACTTGAATATCAAAAGCTCAGATGGAAATCCAGTAATAAGCAAAGAAGGGAAAGCAGAAAGATGGAAGGAGTATACAGAGGGTCTATACAAGGGCGATGTTCTTGAGGACAATATTATAGAAATGGGAGAGAATGTACATGAAGATGAAATAAGAGATGTGATACTGCGTGAAGAGTTTAACAGAGCACTGAAAGACCTAAGTCGAAACAAGGTCCCAGGACTAGACAACATCCCATTAGAACTAATGACAGCCTTGGGAGAGCCAGGCCTGTCAAAACTCTACCATCTAGTGAGCAAGGCGAAATATCCTTAGACTTCAAGAAGAATATAATAATTCCAATCCCAAAGAAAGCAGGTGTTGGCAGATGTGAAAATTACCGAACTATCAGTTTAATAAACCACGGTTGCAAAATACTTACACGAATTTTTTAGAGACAAATGGAAAAACTGTTAGAAGCCGACCTCGGGGAAGTTCAGTTTGGATTCCGT
Source organism: Schistocerca serialis cubense (assembly GCF_023864345.2). NCBI lineage: Eukaryota > Metazoa > Arthropoda > Insecta > Orthoptera > Acrididae > Schistocerca > Schistocerca serialis. Next base: position 551,309,784 of record NC_064640.1, on the reverse strand, counting down.
AGAAATGTTGCAACACGTGAGGCAATACTGACCCTACCACTTATCTTAGAATAAAGATTGAGGAAAGGCAATCATACGTTTCTACCGTTTGTAGACTTAGAGAAAGCTATTGACAATATTGACTGGAATATTCTCTCTCAAGTTCTGAAGGTGACAGAGGAAAAATACAGGGAGCGAAAGGCTATTTACAATTTGTACAGTAACCAGATAGCAGTTATAAAAGTCGAGGGGCATGAAAGGGAAGCAGTGGTTGGGAAGGAAGTGAGACAGGGTTGTAGCCCATCTTTGATGTTATCCAATCTGTATATCGAGCATGCAGTAGAGGAAACAAAAGGAAAATTCGGAGCAGGAATTAAAAACCATGGAGAAGAAGAAAAAGTCTGAGGTTCGCCGATGACATTGTAATTCTGTCAGAGACAGCAAAGGACCTGGAGAAACAGCTGAACGGAATGGACAGTGCCTTGAAGAGAAGATATAAGATGAACATCAACAGAAGCAGAACAAGGATAATGGAATGCAGTCGAATTAAATCAGGTGATGCTGGAGGAATTAGATTAGGAAGTCAGAGGCTTAAAGTAGTAAATGAGTTTTGCTATCCAGGGAGCAAAATAACTGATGATGGTCGAAGTAGAGAGGATATAAAATGTAGACTGGCAATGGCAAGGAAATCGTTTCTGAGGAAGAGAAATTTGTTAACGTCGAGTATAGATTTAAGTATCAGAAAGTCGTTTCTGAAAGTGTTTGTATGGAGTGTAGTCATGTATGGAAGTGAAACGTGGACGATAAATAGTTTAGAGAAGAAGAGAATAGAAGCTTTCTAAATGTGGTACTACAGAAGAATGCCGAAGATTAGATGGGTAGACCACATAACTAATGAGGAGGAACTGAATAGAATTAAGGAGAAGAGAAATTTGTGGCACAACTTGACTGGAAGAAGGGATCGGTTGGTAGGGCATATTCTGAGGCATCAAGGGATCGCCAATTTAGTATTGGAGGGCAGCGTGGAGGATACAAATCGTAGAAGGAGACCAAGAGATGAATACACCAAACAGATTCAGAAGGATGTAGGTTGCAGTAGGTGCTGGAAAATGAGGATGCTTGCACAGGATAGAGTAGCATGGAGAGCTGCAGCAAAAAAGTCTCTGGAGTGAAGAGCACACCAACGACAACAAGAGCTAACAAGATAGGGGCATACATAGTCAAAGCTGAAGAACAAAGGAGGATACGAAACAGGGAGGCATAACCTAGCTGATGGCAGGAAAAACGTGAAGGCTCTTTGTTCTTCATTATCGTAGAAAATATAAGGAAATAAAAATTTTCTCGGTGTCATACATTTTCCTACGACACATTTGACTACGATACTGGCTGTTACATGAGTCAAATAGTCAGTACAACAAAATTACAGGATTGGTGTATACAAGAGAAACAATACACAACTTGACATGTTTTAAATAAACAGTTTGACAAATCATTTTCATTGGCACAGGAGACATTTGTACAACAGTAACTTAAAATTTCAGAGGAATCATTGTTCTGAGGATAAGAGGTTAAGTCATTTCAGGGACGCGTCTGCCCATGGGAACTATGCAGCCACTGCTGAAGTGACGTCGCAGTTGGCTTGTGTGATGTCAATCGGTCGGTGACGACCGGCTGAGCTCGAGCTCTGGTTGTGCACTTTCTAGCAGAGGTCGGGCATCGAGGTGCAGTCCGTCCAGGACCGTAGCCATGAGAGACGTGCGAGCCTTGCCTCGCGCTGCTGGTTCTGCCGGGACAGCCGCATCGAGGTCTAATGGACCGCAAGGTGCAGAGTCATGCAGAGAGGCCCCGCCCCCGAGCTTCGGCCGCACTGGACAGTTTGACCGTTTAATAAATCATTTACATTGGTATGGGAGAAATTTGTAAAAGATACACTAACTTAAAGTAAGAGACGTACCAATATTCTGAGGATGCCCGTGGGAATTGATGCAGCCACTGCTGGAGTGACTTTGCGGTTGGCTGGTATGATGTCAATCGGTCGGTGACGACTGGCTCAGTGCGAGTTCTGGTTGTGCACTTCGCAGTTGAGGTGGGCATCGAGGCGATGCCCGTCCAGGACCGTAGCCATGTCAGCCGTGCGCGACTTTCCTCGCGCTGCCGGTTCAACCGGGGCTGCTGCATCGAGTTCCGCCGCGCCGCACAGTGCAGAGTCGAGTGCCCGCACTGGACTACAGCAGTCTCGGGCCGAGTGAGTGCCTGACGTCACACCAACACCAAAGGCCGAGCAGCGCTGTTGCGAAATCACTTGTATGCCAGGGGCTTAGCAGAATTCCTCATAGAGACACAGCCCAAAGGCCGAGGCCTCGCTGCTTCACACTGAGCGAACCCGTGACATCACTGCACCAGTGCCGCGCGCAAACACTGCTGTGCAGCGGCCTACGGGCTGTTGGTAGCGAGTTATGGGGGACGAGCGGTGAGTAGAGCAGTGTGTAGTGGAGTGGTGGGATTTCTTCATTTTTTCCGTCGCGCACAAAATGAGCGCAGAACGTAAACGTGGTTTGCAGAAGAAGGAGTGCATGTCAATAAAAAGGAAGGTAAAAGAAAAACTAATCCGTGGTGAGTAAAGAACCACACAGCCTGAAGCGAATATAAAAATTTCGGTTTGGACTGTGTTAAGGCCTATTGTGGAGTGCGTTAGGAAAAGCGTTCATTTTGTTTGCTGTTCGCTATTCAGTGGAATTTACTCTCACACTGAAGGGTCAAGTGGCACTTCACACATTTCTCGCCACCCATGCGCGCCTAATAAACAAAGGTCTTATGTGGACGAGAAACGACTTCCTAAACCTGCTCAGGACGTAACTGTCGATAAATGCGTGGGTATGTGTGCACCAGACGTAAGGTCGTACGGAACTATAAGAGATGAAAGTCTTATGAATCTTGTTCAGACGTTAGTTGACACAGCAAATCCCATTATATCTCACCCCACAACTGTGTCGTCGTACATGACAGGAAGTACTAAAAGCCTACGACATGTAATTATGCCTGATATAACCAGTGAGAGAAGAAACAATTATCTGACATGTACTGTCTCCTGTTTCATTGACAGCACTCTCAGATCTCGCATGTTGTTTACAACTCAGTTTCCAGATGAACCAAAAACGGGCGGTAACATTCTAAGAGAATCGTGTAGACGTTTTATGTCTCTTGGTATCCACGACTGTACTTTGAAAGACATGCAGCCCAAGAATGATCAAGGTACCAACATTGTCGCTGCACAGAGCGATATATTCACGACTGAATTTTTCCTGCCATGTGCTAATTACAGGAAAATCAAATAATTTTAATGCGGAGTATATATGCGCCAATTGTCCATAAGTTCATGGTCTTTTGATTGCTGCGAAAGAACGTTTCACTTACGTAAAGAACAGTGGTCTTCTTATTGCCCTTGATAGATAAATGAGCTAGTGTAACGACACTCCCTGGAATAAGCAGCTGAATATGTTAGAACGTCTTTGTGCGAAAAGCTCTCTGAGAAAGGAGATATAGCCAGAAATGAACTGATATCACGCTGATGGAAGAACTTTTCACATTATGTTTGCTATTCTATTACTGTAATAATTATACGCAATCGTTTATTTTATAGCTTTTAAAACATAAGGGTTTTTGTAGCTCTTCAAAGCGGCGTCCAAGGAATTAGAACTGGAGAAATCACCTTCACTGCACCTTCTGTTGACATAGACAATGACAATGTTAAAGCATTTGAGACAGGCGCCCCAGGACAGACAAGCTTCTGAAATTGGACTTTTACATAAACACCTCAAATTATACATAGATGAAAAGCTATTTGTCAAGAGATACTGTGAGGTACCAACTTTCCGCTGGTTACCATTCGTCATTTAAAAATGATATCTGAAGATAAGAGGCGTAAAGTCATGAATAGGATACAATAGTTTTCCTTCCTCATACTTCTCCAATCCCACAATACACTCTGATAACAATTCCCTTTACAGCATCACCAACTGTCTTTTCTCTTTGTTTTCGTAAGTGGGTTCGAATGGAAGTGGCTTACCTTTCGATCTAGAAATAGTTATCTCAATGTACTCCGCTCTTCTGGGAATTACAAAAAAAAAAAACATTTAATGTTCGAAAGTAGGAGGGAAAATCATTCCTACATGTTCCTCCACAACCTGTAACACATGAATCCTTGGGAATCCATTTTGTCCTAAATGATAGTTTGAATTTTGGCTGTATATGCACTGAAATATGAATTTGACTGTCCTCAGGTAAAGTGAAGGCAGGCGTAATGACCCTGGACGTGTGTTTCACGGCCCCATCCCATCAAAGAACAAGTTATGTTGAAGCACATACATTCTGCTACTCCATCTGCCGGATTTCTAGTTGTGCAATTTGAAGATGGGAGTGAGACAATCAGGTAGCCTACACTCGGTGTCACTCAACATCTACACCGAACAAGAAGTAAAGCATACAAGGATAAACTTGTAAACAGAATAAAATATCAGGGAGAAGCAATTAACATTTTGAAGTTTACCAGTGACACTGCAATTCTCTCAGAGACAACAAAGAACTTGGAGTAACAGTTGAATGGAATAGATAGTGGCCTGGAAAGGGATTATAAGATAACCCTCAATGAAACTAAATGAAAGGTAATGGAACGTATTCGAATTAAACCTAGCAATACCAACGCATTTTAGATAACGTTTACTACAGAAGGGGCATAACGTATGACCAACACAGAACAATACGGATGTCGTTAATTTTCGGTATCTTTTACGCACAACATACTTTTTAAAGATATGCTTATGTGTAAGAAGGGTCCTAAACCTGAAATTATGAATATGACACCTCTTCAGAAAGTTCACATCCATTGACAAGACCTAAATTTTTGCGTTAAGTTTTACTGAAAAATTTAAAACAATTACAGAATCTGGTAGAAGAAATCATTAAAAATCATGAATGTATTTTTTCAGAATTTTAAAATATAATGTACGTGACTAGAAGTACATTGTTCTGGAAAGGTAGGCATAAAATATCCCTTCCTTGTCCCTTGGTATTGCGAGGGTTAAATCAGATAGTGTTAAGGGAAACTGATTCCGAAATGAGACACTAAAAGGACTATTGGGCAGCAAAATAACTGATGATGACCGAATTAGAGGGGATATAAAATGAAGACTGACTACAGCAAGAAAAGTATCAATGAATAATTGGGATTTGCTAACATCGAATATAAATTTAAGTGTTAGGAAGTATTTCTCGAAGGTATTTGTATGGTTCCCAAGATGCTGCTATAGGCGGTTGTAAAAATGAATGTGCGCAGTGGAAAATACTGAACACGAAAATAAAGATTTGGCCCTGTCTGACTACCCCATGAAGCAGATCTTAGTATCTCTTAACGGTGATATTATTTCCTCCTTCTTGCTCTTTAACATATAAAGCACGACATAAAAATAAATGAATGATTAAGGGAACTAGTAACTACTAAATATTAAAGTTTCTGATAATAAATTTATTGCAGATTAAAACATCTTTATTTATTACAAATGTTTATATGTCAGTGTGCAATGGACATAAAGAGATACAATTTCCTGACTAATATAATTGATCAACTGCTCAAATCTGTAACTTTTTATGGCTACGTGATCTAATGTAAATAACACGAGATGACTGATATCATCTACCTCCGAAACACTACAAGACACTACTTTCAAAGATGATCTACAGTGCTGTGCAACCTCAGTGGAAATGAAACTTAAGTGATCACAGGCTGTTCAGCTTTATAGTCCTAATAAGTCGAAGCAATCAATATCACCCAATGTACCGTGTCCCGTGCGTCGGAGTGATAGTTCACGTAAATGACTGCGATGATCTTATAATCCCTTTCCAGGCCACTATCTATTCCATTAAACTGTTATTCCAAGTTCTTTGTTGTCTCTGAGAGAATTGCATTGTCACTGGTAAACTTCAAAATGTTTATTGCTTCTCCCTGATATTTAATTCGGTTTACAAATTTATCCTTGCATGCTTTCCTGCTTTTCCAGTGTAGATGTTGAATGACATCACGTGTAGGCTACCCGAATGCCTCACTCTCATCATCCCATTACACAACTAGAGATCCAGGAGATGGAGTATCAGAATGTATGTGCTTCAACAAGAATTGTTCTTTGATGGGGTGGGGCTATGAAATCCATGTCCAGTCTCATTTCTCCTGTCTTCTTTTTACCGGAGGACATCAAAATTCATATTTCAGTGCATATACGGCAAAAATTCAAACTCTGATTTAGGACAACATGGATTCCCAAGGATTCACAAGTTACCAGTTGTGGTGGAACATTTAGGAATGAGCGTCTTTCTATTTCAGAACATTAAATGCTATTTTTGTAACTCCCAGAAGAGCAGAGTTCATCGAGACACCTATTTATGGATCGAAAGGTAAGCCACTTCCGTTCGAAATCACTAGCGAGAACAATGAGAAAAGACAGTTGGAGATGCAGTAAGGGGAAATGTCGTTAGAGTGTATTGTGGGATTGCAGAAGTATGAGGAAGAAAAACTACTGTATCCTTTTCATGACTTTACGCCTTTTATCTTCAGATTTCATTTTTAAATGACGAATGGTGGCCAGAGGAATGTTGCTACCTCACAGTATCTCTGGATAAATAGCTTTTCATATAAGTACAATTTGAGGCGTTTATGTAAATGTCCGATTTCAGAAGTTTCTCTGCGCTGGTGCGCCTGACTCAAAAGCCTTAACATTGTCGTCGTCCATGTCAAGAGAAGGTGCAGTGTAGGTTATTTCTGCGGCTGTAATTGCTTGGACGCCGCTTTGAAGTGCTACAAAAACCATTATGTTTTAAAAGCTATGAAACAAACGATTGCGTATATGAAATACAGTAATAGAATAGCATACATACCGTAAAAAGTTCTCTCATCAGCATGATATCAGTTCCTTTAGTTCGGGCTATTTCTCCTTTCTTAGAGAGCTTTTCACACAAAGACATTCTAACATTGTCAGCTGCCTATTCCAGCGAGTAATGTAAGACTGGCTCAGTCATCTATCAAGAGCATTAAGAAGACCACTTTTCTTTACGTAAGTGATATATTCTTTCGCCGCAGTCAAAAGACCATGAAAGTATGGACAATTAACGCATATATGCTCGGCATCAAAATTATTTCATAGCCCTGTATTTAGCATATGGCAGGAACAATTCAGTCGTGAATACTAGCGCAGTGCAACGACAATGTTGGTACTTTGATCAGTCGTGTGCTGTATGGTTCATGTGGCTCTGAGTACTATGGGACTTAACTTCTGAGGTCATCAGTCCCCTAGAACTTAGAACTACATAAAACTTACTAACCTAAGGACATCACACACATCCATGTCCGAGGCAGGATTTGAACCAGCGACCGCAGCGGTAGCGCGGTTCCAGACTGAAGCGTCCGGAACTGCTCGGCCACTCCGGTCGGCATGTGCTGTATGTCTCGCAAAGTAGAAATGTGGATACCAAGAGACATTAATCGCCTAAACAATTCTCTTAGAATGTTACCGACCGTTTGTGGTTCATCTGGAAACTGGGTTGTAAACAATGCGAGATCTGAGAGGCCAGTCACTGAAACAGGAGACAGTACATGTCAGCTAATGGTTTCTTCTCTCGCTGGACGTCCACATGTCCGTAGTTGCTGAGTATTCACCTTCTGTTACATGAGCAATTACCTCAGGCATAATTGTATGTCGTAGGCTTTTAACACTTTCTGCCATGTACGACCACACAGTTGTGGGGTGAGATATATTGGCCTTTGCGGTGTCAACTAAAGTCTGATCAAGATCCCTAAGACCTTTCTCATAGTTCCATACAACCATACGACCTTACACGTAGCAACGCAATTATCGACAGTTATCTCCTGAGCTGGTTTAGGAACTCGTTTCTAGTTTACATAAGACCTTTGTTTATTAGACACGCATGGATGGCGAGAAATGTACGATGTGCCACTTGACCCTTCAGCATGAGAGTAAATTTCACAGTACGGCGAACAGCAAAGAAAATGAATGCTTTTCCTAACGCCATCCACAATAGACTTTAACAAGGTCCAAAGTGTACTTTTAAAATTTGCTCCAGGCTGTGTGGTTCCCTACTCACCAGTGATTAGTTTTTCTTTTACTTCCCTTTTTCTTCACATGTGTTCCTTGTTCTGCAAACCACGTTTAGTTTGCCGCTCTCATATTGTGTGCTACCAACAGTTCGTAGGTAGCACACCAGTGCCTGCTCACCGCACTGGTGCATTGACGTCACGGGCTTGCTCTGTGCGGAGCAGTGAGGTCGCGGCCCGTGGGCTGCGTCTCCATGCGCAACTCTGCTGAGCCCGTGACATACAGGTGCTTTCGCAACAGCACTGATCGTCCCTTGGGATGACGTCAGGGACTCGCTCAGCGCGATATTGCTGTAGTCTAGTGCGGCCGGAGCTCGCGGGCCCAGCCTCTACACAGGACTCTCCCGGCGGACCTCGATGCGGCTGCCCCGCCCAAACCGGCAGAGCGAGGCAAAGCTCGCACTGCTGTCATGGCCACGGTGCTGGATGGGTCGCGATTCGATGATCACCTCTCCTGCAAACTACACAACCAGAGCCCACACTCAACCAGTTGTCACCGACCGATCGACATCATAAAAGCCGACTGCGAAGTCACTCCAGCAGTGACTGCATCGATTACCACGGACAGACACGTCCCTGAACTGACTTAACCTCTTAACCTCAGGACATTGATACCTTTTACATTTTAAGTCAGAGTATCTTTTACAAATATCTCATGTGCTAGTCTAAATTATTTGTCAAATTGTTTATTTAAAACATGTCAAATGATGTATTGCTTTTCTTGTATACACCAATCTTGTAATTTTGTTGTACACGATTGAATGAGTACTCATGTAACAGCCAGTATCGTAGTCAAATGTATCGTAGACAAACGTAACACACCAAGAAATTTTTTTTTCATTATGTTTATGAAATATGTGTCTAACAGAGAGTCCACAAGTGGTAAAAAGTACATGTATTACTTTCTATGATGATAAAGAACATGGAAGCCTTTACAGGTTTTCTGCGATCAGCTAGGGGATGCCTTCCTGTTTCTTATCGTCCTTTGTTCTTCCGCTTCCGCCGTGTAAGCATCTACACCACAGGCCATTAAAATTATTACACCACGAACGTGCTACAGACGCGAAATTTAAACCACAGGAAGAATATACTGTCATATGGAAACGATTACCTTTCCAGAGCTTTCACGCAAGGTTGCCGCCGGAGGCGACACCTACAACGTGCTGACATGAGGAAAGTTTCCAACCGTTTTCTCATACACAAAGAGCATCTGACAGGCGTTGCCTGGTGTAACGTTGTTGTGATGCCTCGTGTAAGGAGGAGAAATGCGTACCATCACGTTTCCGACTTCGATAAAGGTAGGATTGTAGCCTATTGCGATTGCGGTTTATCGTATCGTGACATTGTTGCTCGCGTTGGTCGAGATCCAATGACTGTAAGCAGAATATGGAATCATTGGGTTCAGGAGGGTAATACGCAACGCCGTGCTGGATTCCAACGGCCTCGTATCCCTAGCACTCGAGATGACAGGCATCTTATCCACTTCGCTGTAACCGATCGAGCAGCCACGTCTCGATCCCTGAGTCAACAGATGGGGACGTTTGCAAGACAACAACCATCTGCACGAACAGTTCGAAGGCGTTTGCAGCAGCATGGACTATCAGCTCGGAGATCATGGCTGCAGTTTCCCATGACGCTGCATCACAGACAGTAGTGCCTGCCATGGTGCACTCAACGACGAACCTGAGTGCACGAATGGCAAAACTTCATTTTTTCGGACGAATCCAGGTTCTGTTTACAGCATCGTGATGGTCGCTTCTGTGTTTGGCAACATCGCAGTGAACGCACATTGGAGGTATGTATTCGTCATCGCCATACTGGCGTATCACCCGGCGTGATGGTATGGGATGCCATTGGTTACACATCTCGGTCAGCACATGTTCGCACTTCGAACAATGGACTTTACATTTCAGAAGTGTTAAGACCCGTGGCTCTACCCTTCTTTCGATCTCTGCAAAACCTTACATTCCAGCAGGATAATGCACGACCGCATGTTGCAGGACCTGTACGGGCCGTTCTGGATACAGAAAATGTTCGACTGCTGCCCTGGCCAGCACATCATGCAGATCTCTCACCAAATGAAAGCGTCTGGTCAGTGGTGGCCGAGCAACAAGTGGCTCATCACAATACGCTAGTCACTACTCTTGATTAACTGTGGTATAGTGTTGAAGCAGCATGGGCAGTTGTACCTGTACACGCTATCCAAGCTCTGCTTGACTCAAAACTCAGGCGTATCAAGGCCGTAATTACGGCCAGAGGTGGTTGTTCCAGGTACTGATTTCTCAGTATCTATATACCCAAATTGCCTGAATATGTGATCACATGTCAGGTCTAGTATAATATGTTTGTCCAATGAAATACGTTTATCATCTGCATTTCTTCTTGGTGTAGCAATTTTAATGGCCAGTAGTGTATCTTGTTAGCTCTTAAGAACCATGAATATATTTAAGTGTAATTAAATTAACAACTTCCAGATGTATAAACTTAACAAACAAAACATATCTCTTTGTATTATGTCTTTATCAGCTTTGAGTTCAGAAATTCGTGAATGAAATGCAAAACTGCTGACGTAGAACCCCTACGTCATTGGTGTGATCCAAATACTGATTAGCAATTTATCAGATGTTTTATGGTGCCTCAACGAAACTGCAGTCTTTCAGAAACGATGTCCGATACTCCATTAACTGTACACCATAATGCAACTGACCAATCGCGTTATGCACTTGCCTTATGAAATATACATTGGAGGCAAATCTGTAACTTTGCGTTTCTCTCGAACACAAACCTGGAGTAATAGGTAATCACAACAGGAATCAACAAGCACTGCTCGGTTAATTTCGATTGACATTACTGAGCTGAATCCCTGCTGGTAAGTAGTAGGTGAAGACGACTATTTTCTTTACATTCTCTATCATCCTTACACCTTCACAAGCAGGCAGGGTAACAGTTACAGTTCAAAGCTTCCACTCGCTCATACACCTACCAGAGAGGTTGTTGCTGTTGTTGGATGGGGACCATTTATAATGTGGTCACTTCATGTGTGGTTGCGGATTAACATCATACCGGAGACATTTCTGTTTTACAACAACAAAACATACTACAACCGCTACTTCAGTTCGCTGCATCGGCGAACAGTGTGAGCCAGTTAGCTTTTTTCATACGCGAATTAGCAGTACCGTTAATTTAGAGTAATATAGAAACGTCTTTTGCCATGTCAACAGCCGAGGGTGCTGAATCACACGAGATCTACCTTACTCATGAGTTCTCCCAGGAAAGAACTTGGAAAGTTATGGAACAGAAACCTACCTTTACCTCCCATCTCGTTGCCCAATGTTGTTGCTGCGGTCTTCAGTCTGATGACTGGTTTGATGCAGCTGCCCAAACTAGTCTACTCTGTGCAAGCCTCTTCAGCGCTGCACAGCTAACGCAATGTGCATCAGTATGAACCTGCTAACTGTATTCAAGACTTCGTCACCCTCTACAATTTTAACACCCCCCCGCCCCAACACCCACATATACACACATCTCTCGATTACCAAACTGACAAGTCCTTGATGCCTTAGGATTTGCCAATGAGACGAAGTTGTGCCATAAAATTCTTTTTTTTTCTCACTTCGAATCAGTATCTTCTTATCAGTTATTCGATCTGCGCTGCTGAGTAAAATTATAACATTGCCATGGCTGTTGCAAAACATCTTTAGAGTAGGCCAGCTCAGCGCCGACCAAACACCATTACGTCAGATGCAGCAATGCCACTGGCAGATTCCCACATTGTGCTCCAGGAAAATGGCTGGCACCGCCATAACGACGACACAGCAGAAAGGCGTTGGTAGGCCTGTAACTGCACATCCAATCAGCAGACGTCTTATCGTCTACATGGTTGCAAGCTGTAATTTGCAAAGCAAGAACGCTCTGTCCCAACATAAATTACCATTCTTTTCAGTCAAAGGTGTCTCAACCTGGTACCTACTATTTACGAGGAGAGGTGTTGCAGCTCCACGAGGCGTTATGAGGCTAGAAGCTGCCACCATGGGATTTGGCATCCACTAACTATGGGCCCCTGTTGCTGGTATTAAGATCTGTGCTGTGAGTTTAGCATCTTACAGCCTGTGGGCCTACTACCAGGTGCATCCAGCCTTCGTCCATTGAAAACAGTCGTATAAGGCCATGAAAACCTTTTGCGTCAGTTCATTAACACTCGCTGTCTTCAGCACAGCTATGGAGGACGATGCACCACAGAAAGTTCTAGTTTGTTCTTCAGTAAAATGTATGACTAATAGCAAAATTTTTATGAGCAGCCATGGATCATCATCCCAACAACAGTCCACCACCTCAACTCAAACCTCCACATGTAGAGGTCATCCATACTGGACCTCCACATTTTGATGTCAGAAGTGTGTGTTATGTCTAAATTTCAGTGACAGGTGAACCTTACCAGCAACTCTCCCTGGAGACGATGACTCTCGACTAACTCAGGGTTGCAGTTTCGTCGAGTCAGTGCACCAATAAGCAGCTTTTCAGTTCTGTTTCCATGTGTGACATGTGTCAGATAAACTGAAACTGTGTTCTGAGGATGTGTAAATATTTTTGCCTATCATAAATGAGTGTGGCTCATTGACTGGAAGTGTATAAGGTGTTAACTATGGGTAGATTCTTAGAAGAGGAAGATTAGTTTTGTCGAGAAGTCGTCGTTTTTGGTAGTTTTCGCTGTTTTTAATGGGCAATCTATTTCATTTTGAGCAATAAATATGGCTCACTGTGTTTAACGGCGTAAAGTAGTAGTCATGAGCTGCTCCTAACATGGGAAGTTAAGTTACAGAAAGTGTTACGATAGAATTAGATTAAGTGTCCTTATAGTCATACTGTTTTGTTGTCCTCGTTATTTGTTTGCATTATTAGCGGGGGATACCCTGGCGGAGAGGTTGCGAATTTTTGCAGCCTTGACCAGATATGCAGGGATATGCATGTGCCGATGATTTTTGTGTCTTGCAGAGTGCAACTGCCGACAGTAATTTTGTTGTAGATACTTAGGGGGTGACACAGAAAGCTATCAATAAGACTGCTGTGCAATCCCAGGGCTGTACTCATCAAGCATCATGCCGAAGCTGACTTTCGATGACGTGCCGTGAAACTCATTTTGATAATGTTCAAGCTGGCAGAAGCTGTCTCCAGTGAAATATTGTCGCTAGGTTCGTATGTCATGATAGGACAAATCCGGGCATAATCACTAAGCCTTAATTTGCATGATGTAGTGCCACAAGGCACTGGGATTTTGCTTTAGGTGACCGAAGGTGTTGCTAACTTATACGATTCTGGACTTCGCCTCCTGGTAGAGAATCGTCGTTTAGTGACTGAGAGCACTTCTCCTGTCTATACTCACGTTGAGACGGTATCTGAATTCCATCTTTGTGGCTGGGAGTTCGCATTTCTTGTCTGTAGAATACAGAGAGGAGAAGCTAGTATTAGATTATTCTAGTAAGAGGACCGCCTGCTGCCGTCCTAGGGTTTAATGAGATTTTTATTTTGTGGCTGTAGTTCTTCCATCGTCGCAGACGTGTACGAGATCCACAAATCCGACGCAAGGGACGCAGTACATTCGGTGATATTGGTAATTGCTTCAGCTTATTTGGGCTATAAAGCTGAACAGCTGAGATCACGTAAGTTTCATTTCCGCAAAGGTTGCACACCACTGTAGATCATCTTTTAAAGTAGTGTTATTTACATTATATCGCGTAGCCACAAAATCGGCCCATTTGTGCAGTGGATCAATAATATTAGTCAGGAAATTCATTTGTATCTCTTTATGTCAATTGCACATCGACATATAAACATTTGTAATATTTAAAGAGGTTTTAATCTCCAATAAATCTATAAGCAGAAACAACATTGTAATTGATATGTTAAAGAGCAAGAAGGAGGAAATAATATAACCATTAATAGATCCTAAGATCTGCTTCAGGGGGGAGTCAGACAGGGTCAAATCTTTATATTTGCGTTCAGTATTTTCCACTGCGCACATTCATTTTTACACCCACCTGACGGAGTATCTTGGAAACGATACAAATACCTTCCAGAAATACTTCCTAACACTTAAATTTATACTCGAAGTTAGGAAATCCCTCTTATTCATTAATACTTTTCTTGCTATAGTCGCCGGCCGGAGTGGCCGTGCGGTTCTAGGCGCTGCAGTCTGGAGCCGAGCGACCACTACAGTCGCAGGTTCGAATCCTGCCTCGGGCAGAGGTGTGTGTGATGTCCTTAGGTTAGTTAGGTTTAATTAGTTCTAAGTTCTAGGCGACTGATGACCTCAGAAGTTAAGTCGCATAGTACTCAGAGCCATTAGAACCATTTTTGCTATAGTCAGTAATCATTTTGTATCCTCTCTACTTCGGCCGTCATCAGTTAATCCACTGGTACTGCTAGGTTCAATTCGAATAGGTTACATTACCTTTCCATTGAGGGTTACCTTATAATCCCTTCCCATTCAACTGTTTTCCCAAGTTCTTTGCTGTCTCTGACAGTACTACAGTGTCACTGGTAAACTTCAAAATGTTTATTGCATCTCCCTCATGTTTAATTCTGTCTACAAATATATCCTTGTATGTTCTACTGCCTGTTCTATGTAGATGTTGAATGATATCGAGTGTAGGGTACCGGAATGTCTCACTCCCATCTTCAATTTGCACAACTGGAAATCCAGGAGATGGCGTAGCAGAATTTATGTGCTTCAAAAATGATTTGTTCTTTGATGGGGTAGGGCTATGAAATACACGTCCAGCCTCATTACTCCTCTCTTCTTTTTACCTGGGGATTGCAAAATTTACCTTTCAGTGCATATACGGCTAAAATTCAAACTTTTATTTAGGATAACATGGGTTCCGAAGGATTCACATGTTACCAGTTGTGGAGGAACATGTAGGATTGAGCGTCTCTCCTATTTTGTAACTTCCTGATGTGCAGAGTACGTCTGAACCCACTAGCGAGAACAAAGAGAAAAGACTGTGGGAGATGCAGTAGTTGGAAATGTCGTTAGAGTGTATCGTGGAATTGGAGAAGTATGAAGAAAGAAAACTATTGTATCCTTTTCATGACTTGACGCCTTCAGATATCATTTTTAAATGACGAATGGTGGCCAGTGGAAAGTTGATACCTCACAGCATCTCTGGACAGTAGCTTTTCATCTAAGTATAATTTGAGGCGTTCATGTAAAAGTTCAAATTCAGAAGCTTCTCTGTCCTGGGGTGCCTGACTCAAATCCTTTAACATTGTCATTGTCCATTTCAAAAGAAGGTGCAGTGCATGTGATTTCCCCAGTTTTAGTTCCTTGGACGCAGCTTTGAAGAGCTACAAAAATCCTTATGGTTTAAAATCTATAAAATAAACTATTGTGTATAAGAATTACAGTAATAGAATAGCATACATACCGTGAAATGTTCATACATCAGCGTGATACCAGTTCCTTCATTTCGGGGTATTTCTCCCTTCTCAGAGAGCTTTTCGCACAAAGACATTCTAACACTGTCAGCTACTTATTCCAGCGACTATCATAAGACTGGCTCATTTATCTAACAAGAGCATTAAGAAACCACATTTCTTTACGTAAGTGATGCGTTATTTCGCACCAAAAGACCATGAACTTATGGACAATTGACGCATATATACTCCGCATTAAAATTATTTCTTAGCCCTGTATTTAGCATAAGGCAGGAACAACTCAATGGCGAATATATCGCGCAGTGCAACGAAAGTGTTGGTACCTGGATCAGTCGTGTGCTGCATGTCTTTCAAAGTAGAGTGGTGGATACCAAGAGACATAAATCGTCTAAACAATTCTCTTAGACTGTTATCGCCCGTTTTCGGTTGATCTGGAAACAGAGTTGTAAAAAATTGCGAAATCTGAGAGTCCAGTCAATGAAACAGGAGACAGTTGATGTCAGATATTTGTTGCTTCTCGCACTGGATGTCCACATGTCTGTAGTTGCTGAGTATTCACCCTCTGTTATATGAACAATTACCTCCGGCATAATTATATGTCATAGGCTTTTAGCACTTTCTGCTGTGTACAGCGATACATTTGTGGGGTGAGATATAGTAGCCTTTGCAGTGTCAACTAACGTCTGAACACCTTCATCTCATATAGTTCTGTACGACCTTACGTCTCGTGCACACATAGCCACACTTTTATCGACAGTTATGTTCTGAGCAAGTTTAGGAAGTCGTTTCTCGTCCACACAAGACCCTTTTTTGTTAGACACGCATTGATGGGGAGAAATGTGCGAAGTGTCACTTGACCCTTCAGCAGGAGAGTAAATTTGACCGCACAGCGAACAGCAAACAAAACGAACGTTTTTCCTAACGCCATACACAATACGCTTTAACACGGTCCAAACTGAACTTTTAAGATTCGCTTCCGGATGTGTTGTTCTCTACTCATCTTTTACTTCCCTCTTTATTGACATGCGCTCCTTCTTCTGCAATCCACATTAGTTTCCTCGCTCATTTTGTGCGTTACGACAAAAATGAGGAAATCCCACCACCCGACTAAACGCTGCTCTACTCACCGGTTCTAGCTTCCCACGCCCGGGTTCCCGGGTTCGATTCCCGGCGGGGTCAGGGATTTTCTCTGCCTCGTGATGGCTGGGTGTTGTGTGCTGTCCTTAGGTTAGTTAGGTTTAAGTAGTTCTAAGTTCTAGGGGACTTATGACCACAGCAGTTGAGTCCCATAGTGCTCAGAGCCATTTGAACCATTTTCTACCCACCGCTCGGAGCCCATAGCTCGCAACTGCGGTCAGTACTACCAAGAGCCCGTAGGCCACAGCACGCCAGTGCTTGCGCATGGCACTGTTGCAGTGACGTCACGGCCGCGGCCCGTGGGCTGCGTCTCCATGCGCAGCTCTGCTGAGCCCATGGCATACACGTTCTTTCGCAACAGCACTGCTCGGCCGTTGGCGTGACGTCAGGGCTCGCTCGGCTCAAGACTGCTGCAGTACAGTGCGGCCTCAGTAGGCGGGCCGGGCCTCTGTGCAGGACTCTACACCGTGCGTCTCGTCGGTCCTCGATGCAGCTGAACCGGCAGCGCTAAGCAAGGCTCACACAGATGTCATTATGTCATGGCTACGCTCCTGCATGGGCCACCCCTCGATGCCCACTTCTGCTGCAAGCTGCACAACCAGAGCTTGCTCTCAGCGGGTTGCCACCGACCGATTGACATCATACAAGCCAACTGCGACCTCACTCCAGAAGTGGCTGCATCAATTCCCATGTGCACACACGTCACTGAACTGCCTTAAACTCCTATCCTCAGAACAATGATACCTCTCAAATTTTAAGTTATTGTATCTTTTATTAATATCCCCCGTGCGACCACTTTTGTAAGTTTCGTAATCAAATGTATCATAGGCAATTATAAGACAACAAGAAAATTTTTCTTTCTTTATGTTTATGAAATATGTGTGTACCAGAGGGTCCACAAATGTTAATAAGTACATGTAATACTTTCTATGATAATAAAGAACAGAGAAGCCTTCACATTTTTTCTGTGATCAGCTAGGAGATGTCTTCCTGTTATTTTATTGTCCATTGTTCTTCAGCTTTCGCTATGTAAGTATCTGTCTTGTTAGCTCTTAAGAACCATGAATATATTTAAATCTATTTAAATTAATACCTTTCAGATGTAGTAATTTAATAAACTATACATATCTCTTTGTATTAATGTCTTTATCAGCTTTGTGTACAGCTAACCATGAAAGAAATGCAAAATTGCTAACGTGGAGCCTGTCTGCCGTTGGTGTGATCCAAATACTGATTAGCAATTATCAGTTATTTTATGGGGCACCAATGAACCTGCAGTCTTTCAGAAAAGAAGTCCGATAGTCAATTAACTACACAGCATAATGCGATTGACCGATAACGTTATGCACTTGCCTTATGAAAATTACGTTGGAGCCACATCTGAAACTTTACGTTTCTCTCAAACACCAACCTGGAGTAATAAGAAATCGCAAAACGAATCAACAAGCACTGCTCGGTTAATTTCAAAAGACATTACTGAGCTGACTACCTGCTGGTAAGTGGTAGGTGATCACGACTATTTTCTTTAGATTCTCTTTCTTCCTTCCACCTTCACAAGCAGGCAAGGTAACAGTTACAGTTCAGAACTTCCACTCGCTCATCCACCTTCCAGAGGGGTTGCTGCTATTGTTGCTTATACAGTTGTCACACCACATGTGGTTACAGTTTAACGTCATACCAGAGACATTTCTGTTTACAGCAACAAAATAATACAAGAACCGCTACCTCAGTTCGTTGAATCGGCCAATAGCATTAGATAAATAGCTTTTCTCATACAAGAATGAGCAGCGCCGTTAATTTAGAGCAATACAGTAACGTCTTTTGCCATGTCAACAGCCGAGGGTGCTGAATCACATGAGATCTACCTTACTCATGAGTTCTCCCAATAAAGAACTTGCAAAATTGTGGACCAGAAGCCTAGTTCCCCCTCTCGCCCTCTTCCTCAGTGTTGTTGTTGGGGTTTTCAGTCTGAAGACTGGTTTCAAGCTAGTCTATTCTGTGCAAGCCTCTTCAGCGTTTCACAGCTAATGCAATGTGCATCAGTTTGAACCTGCTACCTGTGTTCGAGACTTTGTCTCCCTCTACAATTTTAATACCCCCTTCCCCAACACCCACATATACACACTTCTCTTTATAACCAAATTGACAATTCCTTGGTGCTTCAGGATGTGCCCTGTGAAACGAAGTCGTGTCTTAAGTTTCTTGTTTTCCCCAGTTGACTCAGTATCTTCTTACCAGTTATTCGATCTGCAGCGCCACCACTAATTTTCGGCGCTACTAAGTAAAATGGTGATTATGGTATCGACAGCTACGATGCCACAGCGTACGTCGAAGTTCTTAAGTTGGCACTACGAAAGACACCGACGCCAGCTCCCTCCAGCCAGTGCTGTGCAGGTCTACGAGCTCCGCGACAGATTCTGCCCATTTTGAACAAGAGTAGACGGCGAGGACACCTCGCTTGCTATTGAGACTATGTACGACATACGACGGGTCTAAGGCTTCCCACCTCAGTGCAAAGTTAGGTATTCTGTTAATATTGTGATACAGTCGAACCATTTCTAAGGGCAGTGCCGAGAGATTTTCACCTTTTTCTGCTCCTACTCACTTCCTTCAATCGACCAAACTTTCAGTTTACAGGAGCAGACCCACCACCGCCTTACAGGCGGGATACAAAACTTGGCGACAAACTGCGATTAAAGTTTTTTTTCCCACTCCTGTCGTTTCCTTTTTTCCTCAGTACTGCTTTAGCTTTTTTGTGATGTCCCCGTGTGGCTGAGTGACTGTCTTTAAGTGTTTTCCACCATTCGCGGTAAGACTTTCATTTGCGTAAGCCATGGCTTCGCCACTGGAACAGGCTTCGCTGTCCGATCTTTTACGTTTTTAGGCTCAGCAAATGACGCAGCTGCTTGCTGCCATAAATGGACTGGTCACACTAAAAACTGCAGCTACTTCGGCGCCTCCGACGCCACCGCCTGTACCGACGCCGTGGCCAACGGCGCCGCTATTTCGTGCCTTCAATCCTGACGTTGAACGCTGGCCAGAATACATCCCACAGCTCGAGGCACACTGTGCAGCTTACAACATACCAGGTACAGAGCGGCTTGCTTTTTTTATTGTCATCGCGGGTGTTGTGTTGTACCATGTGCTCGTGAAATTGTTTCCCACCAATCGCCCAGAAACTAAAACTTACGACGAAGTAATTGATGCTTTGAATTCCCACTTTCGTGATTGTGTAAATGTGGTAGCTGCACCCTACGACTTCTTTCGCCTCCGGCGTGGCTCTACTCAGTCGAATAAAGCTTGGTTAGCGGACCTTCAGGGACTAACTTCTGATTGTGACTTTAATTACTCGTGTGGACGCTCATATGTGGATGTATATGATTAGAGGCGCTATTGCGCAGAATGTGGGGATCACCACATCCCCGAACAAATCCTCAGATTTAAAAACCCGTCTTTGCAGGAAGTGGACTTGCTAGACAGACAAGATACATTAGACATCGCTACTTCCGCGTTCGACGTGACCCAGGGTGTGTGTACTGTTAGCGCGGCACAACACGTGCCCTCCCGCCCGCCAGCACGGCCAGCAACGCCGCGTCACTCGCGCGCAAGTAAACAAATTTCACACCAGGTACCCAATAAGAAACTGAAATCATGTCCGAACTGCTTTCGTGCCAACCCACGGGACGGTTGCCCATCCCGCCAAGCACTGTGTTATTTTTGTAGTAAGAAAGGACATGCAAGCTGTGTGTAATAAGAGAAACTCTAATTTACCAATTGTCTCCCGTTCGCGTGACTCACGTAGGCGTCACCGCAACGGCAACCGCCTTGAACATGATACACATCACCCTGTGGATGTTAATGCCATTTATTCAAAGCCTTCTGCTTCGCGTACTTCGACAGCTCGTCGTGAGAATCAAGTTTTTGCCAGACATTTCCTCTCGCATTCAGCGCGATGCGAGGAAACTTTTTGTGACTTTGCTCATTTGTGTTCTTTCTGTTCGCATGCAGCTGGACACTGGTGCGTCAGTTTCTTTACTGAACAAATCGACGTATGACTTGCTTTATTCACTCCTGCTTCATCGTTCACATTCCAGCTGACTGCATTTATTGGGCAGGAAATCTCAGTGCTTGGCGAGTGTAGCTTGTTAGCCACTCATGGTGCCACGAGCCGTACAGTGTCTTTCCATGTGCTTTGCTGTAATGATACTACGAATATTTTTGGCATGGACGCATTTGAATTTTCTGGCCTCACAATTCAGGACAATGTACTTTGCATTAACGCTATTGACCATGCAGACAGTGTTGCCACATTATGCGATGATTTTGCTGAGCTCTTTTCTGATGGCCTTGGTTGTGCCACAGACATTGCAGCGCATGTTGTAGTTGAAGACAATGCCATGCCCATTTTCCGGCCTGAACGCCCGGTACTGCACGCACTGCGTCACGCCGTAGGTTCTGAACTTAAGCAATTGCAAGACATTGGTGTCATTGAACCTGTTTTTGCTTCGCCATGGGCTTCGCCTATAGTGTGTGTGAAGAAACCAAACGGTCGTCTCCGTATTTGTGCTGACTTTAAATCTACAGTGAATCCCCAGACAGTGGTAGCTACATTTCCCTTACTGCGTCCTGAAGACATTTTTGATAAGCTTGATGCGGGAAAATTCGTTTCCACGATTGACTTGCTGGACGCATACTCTCATATTCCGCTCGACGAACAGTCGTAGCCCTATTTTGTGATCAACACCCACAGTGGATTGTTCAAGTTTCGCCGCCTTCCGTTCGGTTGTGCTTCGGCTCCTGCTATTTTTCAGTCTTATTTGCAGCAGTTGTGGGCCACTGTCCCTGGTTGCTCAAATTATCTGCACGATATAGTGGTATAAGGTCGCACACGTGACGAACATTTGCAGAATTTGCGTGCCTTATTTATTGTCCTTTGGCAGGCAGGACTAAAGCGTAACAGAGGCAAGTGCAAATTTTTTCAAACTGAGATTCAGTATTTAGGACATATGATTAACGAACAGGGTATCCACCCGTCGCCGTCACATCTCAGTGCAATTAGAGACTTGCCAGCACAAAGGAACTTGAAAGAACTTCAGTCTGTGTTGGGCAAAATTTCATATGATATTCGGTTTATACCAAATGCAACGGTGATTGCAGCGCCTTTGCATCGCCTTCGGCGTAAGAATGTTCTTTTGTTTGGTCTTCGGAATGTGATGCTACTTTCCACAAGCTCAAATCTGCGTTGTTGAGTGATCGCTGTTTGATTCCATTCGATGCCTCCAAACCAGTTGTTTTGGCTGTCGATGCATCTTTCAACAGCATCGTAGCAGTTCTCTTACACCGCATTAAATCTGTCGATCGCCCGATAGCTTTTGCGCCTAAGTTGCTCAATTCTACCTAGCAAAACTATTCTCAAATCGACAAAGAAGCTTTAGTTATTGTGTATGGTGTGACAAAGTTTCATGATTTTTTGTACGGTCCCAAGTTCTATTTGGTGACCGACCATAAGCCTTTGACGTCGTTGTTCCACCTGTCAAAGCCAGTTCCGGCCCGTACTGCACAAAAGTTGCAACGTTGGTCTTTATTTTTCTCTAACTACAACTATGAAATTTTATTTCGGCCCACAGCCCAGCATGGCGATGCTGATGCTTTGTCTCGTCTGCCTATCGGTCGTGACGAAGTGTTTGATTCTTCCGAATTGTCATGAATGTTTATTGATTCACAAGATAAGGAATTACCTGATAGTTTTCCAGTAGATTTTCGTCGCATTGCTTCATCGACAGCCGCCGATGCTTCTTTGCAGACTCTTTTGCAGTATATTCGTACTCAATGGCCTCCATCTGCTACGCAGATTCGTGATCCACTTGTTCGACGTTACTTTGGATGACGTCACAATTTGTCTGTGCACCACAGTGTTATCTTGTTATGAACTGACGATGATCAGTCTTGTGTGGTTGTACCTCGTTCGTAGTAGTCGGAAATTCTCCGCTTGCTGCACGCTGCTCATTGGTTTTTAGTAAGGATGAAGCAATTAGCGCGTCGTCACTGCACTTGGATCGGCATTGATAAACGTATTGAGAATTTGCTTGCTAACTATCGCTCTTGCGTGGAGCATCAATCTGCTCGCCGGCAGCGCTTCTTTGAGTGTCCGACTCCTACTGCGCCTAGGCAGCGTGTTCATATTGATTTTGCGGGTCCTTTCTGGGACACCCGCTGGTTGGTAGTCATTGATGCATACAGCAACTTTGCTTTTGTTGTACCTATGTCTTCTATTACATCTGCCAGTACTATTCGGGCTTTGACGTCTGTTTCCTGCATTGAGGGCTTTCATGAAGTTATTGTCTCCGACAGTGGCCCCCAGTTCGTGTCCTCAGAGTTTGAAGCGTTCTGTGCTGCTAATGGCATTCGCCATTTGACCTCAGCCCCATTCCACCCCCACTCAAACGGCGAGGCTGAACGCTTTGTGCGTGCGTTTAAGTCACTGATGAGCAAGTTGCACGCCACAGACTCTCACGAGCACACGCTCTGGACTTTCCTTGCTTCATATTGCTCGCAGCCGCTTGGCACCTGTTCCCCAGTGGAATTGCTACATGCCCGCGCCCATCGGTCGCTCCTGCAGCTATGCACCTGCCGACGCGCGCTCCCGCTGCTTCGCCTCGTTGTGGGTTGGCGCCGCATGATTTAGTGTTCTATCGCATTTTCTTTGGCAGGCAGCGCTGAGAGCAGGGACGCATTCTTCGCCAGCTTGGCGGCGCCTTGTTTGTCATTTCTGGTCCCTCCAGCACTGACAAGCGACACCGGAACCAGATCCGTTTGTGCAGTGCTCGGTTTTCTGCTGTTAGTTATTTTCCGGTAAAATTGGAGGCTACCAGGATTCCGCCGCCTCAGCCCACGACTACACCGACGGCGCCTCCGCTGCTCGCGCCCACGCCACGGGCGCGCTTGCCTTCGCCGCCGCCGCCGCGTTACTTCGCGGTGCCGGAACCGATGGACGCTGAGGCTGCCGTCACGCCGTCACCGCCGTCGCCCATAGAAGTCATGGCTCTGCCTCCTCATCCGAGCACACGCAGTGGCGGTGCGCGGCCTGGGCAGGTTTTCCACGGTGCGATTTCCTCTCCCCCTCGCGAGCAATTCGGGGTCACGGGTGGACAGCACACCCCGGCAGTTTCGCTGTCCGCTGCACCCCCCTGGGTCCCTCCACCCATCTTCGGAAGTCATACACAGCGACGGTGTGTAGTGTCAGGAGGGAGGGATGTGGTATCGATAGCTACGATGCCACGGCGTCGGTGAAAGTTCTTAAGTTGGTACTACAGCAGACACAGACGACAGCACCTTCTCGCTGGTGTTGTGGAGGTCTATGAGCTCCGTGAGAGATTCTGCTCATTTTGATCAAGAGCAGACAGCCGGAAGACTTTGCTTGCTATTCAGACTATGTACTACTTATGATGGGTCTAAGTCTTCGCATCTCAGTGGAATGTTACGTATTAAGTTAATACTGTGATATAGTAAAACCATTTCCTGCTCCTACTCAATTCCTTCATTCGGCCAACCTTTCACTTTACAGGAGCAGACCCACATGCTGCCTTCCAGGCGACACAAAAGTCATATTGCCATGGCTGTTGCAAAATACTTCCTTAGTGGGCCAGCTCTGAGCCGACCGAACACCATTACGTCAGATGCAGCAATGCCACTGGCAGATTCCCACATTGTGCTCCAAGAAAGGTGCTGGCACTGGCATAACGAAGACACAGCAGAAAGGAGTTTGTAGGCCACTTACTTCTTATGGTCTACATGACTGCGAGCTGTGATATGCAAAGTAAGAACGCTCTCTCCCAACATAAATTACAGTTATTTTCAGTGAAAGGTGTTTCAGTCTGGTAGCTACACGAGGAGAGGTGTATGCCCTTCCTCGAGGCGACATGATGCTACAAGCAGCCACCATGGGGTTTGGTCTCCGCTAACTGTGGGCCCCTGCTCGTGGTTTTAAGATCAATGCTGTGGCTTAGCATCTTCCAGCCAGTGGACCACCTTCGAGCCAGCTACCAGATGCAAACAGCCTTGCGCCATAGAAGCCAGTCACTTGTATCATGGCCATGTGTTGCATCAGTTCCTTAACACTCGCTGTCTTCAGCACACGTTATGGAGGATGTTGCACCACAGAATGTTCTAGTTTGTTCTTCAGCAAAAAGTATGACTAGTGGTGAAGTTTTTACGAGCAGCCACCTATCATCATCCCGACAACAGTCCCATCCTCACCTCAGACCTCCACATGTACATCTACATCTACATGGATACCCTGAAAATCACATTTAAGTGCCTGGCGGATGGTTGATCGAACCACCTTCACAATTCCCTATTATTCCAATTTCGTATAGCGCACGGAAAGAATGAACACCTATATCTTTCCGTATGAGCTATGATTTCCCTTATTTTATGGAGGTGATCTTTCCTCCCTATGTAGGTCGGTGTGAACAACATATTTTCGCATTCGGAGGAGAAATTTGGCGATTGGAACTTTGTGAGAAGATTCCATCGCAACGAAAAACGCCTTTCTTTTAATAATTTCCAGCCCAAATCCTGTAGCATTTATGTGACTCTCTCTCCCATATTTCGTGATAAGACAAAACTTGCGGCCTATATTTGAACTCTTTCGTTGTACTCCGTCACTCCTATCTGGTAAGGATCCAACACTGCTCAGCAGTATTCAGAAAGAGGACGGACAAGCATAGTATCCTCTTGTAGCGTTGTCCTCCTTAGTACGTTTGTCACATTTTCTAAGTGTCGTGCCAATAAAACGCAGCCTTTCTTTAGCCTTCTCCACAATATTTTCTATGTGCTCTTTCCAATTTAAGTTGTTCGTAATTGTTAATACCTAGGTATTTATTTGAATATACGCCTTGTAGATTAGACTGATTTATCGTGCAATCGAAGTTTAAAGAGTTCCTTTTAGCACTCATGTGGATGACCTAACACTTTTCGTTATTTAGCGTCAACTGCCACTTTTCGCACAGTTCAGATATTTTTTCTAAATCGTTTTGGATTTTGTTTTGATCTTCTGATTACTTTATTAGTCGATAAACGACAGCGTCATCTGCAAACAACCGAAGACGGCTGCTCAGATTGTCTCCCAAATCGTATATATAGATAAGGAACAGCGAAGGACTTATAACAGCAAAGGGCCTGTAACACCACCTTGGGGAACGACTGAAATCACTTCTGAATTACTCGATGACTTTCCGTTAATTACTACGAACTATGACCTCTCTGACAGGAAATCGCAAATCCAGTCACATAACTCAGACGATATTCCATAAGCACGCAATTTCACTACGAGCAGCTTGTGTGGTACAGTGTCAAAAGCCTTCCGGAAATCCAGGAATACGGAATCGATCTGAAATCCCGTGTCTATGGCACTCAGCACTTCGTGTGAATAAAGAGCTAGTTGTGTTACACAGGAACGATGTTTTCTAACCCATTTTGACTGTGTGTCAATAGACCCTTTTCTTCGAGGTAATTCATAATGTTCGAACACAATATATGTTCTAAAATCCTGCTGCATACCGACGTTAACGATATGGGCCTGTAATTTAGTGGATTACTCCTACTAACTTTCTTGAATATTGGTGTGACCTGTGCAACTTTCGAGTCTTTGGCTACGGATCTTTCGTCAAGCGAACAGTTGTATATGATTGTTAAGTATGGAGCTAATGCATCAGCATACTCGGAAAGGAATCTAATTGGTATACAGTCTGGACCAGAAGACTTGCTTTTATTAAGTGATTTGAGTTGCATCACTACTTCGAGGATATTTACTCGTATGTTACTCATGTTGGCAGCTGTTCTCGATTCGAATTCTGGGATATTTAGTTAGTCTACTTTTGTGAAGGCATTTCGGAAGGCTGTGTTTAGTAACTCTGCTTCGGCAGCACTGTCTTCGATAGTATCTGCAATGTTATCGCGCAGATAAGGCATTGATTGTTTCTTGCCGCTGACGTACTTCACATACGACCAGAATCTTTTTGGATTTTCTGGCAGGTTTCGAGACAAAGTTTCGTTGTGGAAACTGTTGTAGGCATCTCGCATTGAACTCCGCGCTAAATTACGAGCTCCTGTAAAGGATCACCAGTCTTGGGAATTTCGCGTCTATTTAAACTTGGCATGTTTGTTTCGTTGTTCCTGCAACAGTGTTCTAAACTGTTTTGTGTACCAAGGAGAATCAGCTCTGTTGTTTGTTTGTTTGTTTATTTGGTATAAATCTCTCAATTGCTGCCGATCGTATTTCTTTGAATTTAAGCCACATTTGGTGTACACCTATATTATTAATGTGGAATGAGTGTAGACTGTCTCTCAGGAAGGCGTCGAGTGAACTTTTATCTGCTTTTTTAAATAGGTATATTTTTCGCTCAATTTTCGAGGATTTGGAGATTACAATATTCAATCTCACTACGACAACCCAGTGTTCACTAATCTCTATACCGGTTTCGGTGCTCGTTACTAACTCAGGATTATTTGTTGCTAAGAGGTAAACTGTGTTTTCACAACCG
The DNA here is from genome assembly GCF_023864345.2 of Schistocerca serialis cubense. NCBI lineage: Eukaryota > Metazoa > Arthropoda > Insecta > Orthoptera > Acrididae > Schistocerca > Schistocerca serialis. The sequence goes on along the minus strand of NC_064640.1, from coordinate 551,282,532 downwards.
TTTACTATTCGCCTGGGCTCATGAACTGCTCGAAATAATATTCAAATAATACGTTTGCAAAATTTCGGATGATATTTTATGCGTACTTCCGGAATTAAACATGTACTTTCGCCAACATATCGAGGGTAAATTAAAGTCACCACCAACTATTATCGTATGAGTCGGGTACGTGTTTGATATCAAACTCAAGTTTTCTTTGAACATTTCAGCAACTGTATCACCTGAACTGGGAGGGCTGTAAAAGGATCCCATTATTATTTTATTCCGGTTGCCAACAATGACCTCTGCCCATACTAACTCACAGGAAGTATCTACTTCAATTACGCGACAAAATGAACTACTTCTGAAAGTAACAAACACGCCACCGCCAACTTTTCGGAACACCGTTAGTTTAAAAAATGGCTCTGAGCACTATGGGACTTAACATCAGAAGTCATCAGTCCCCTGGAACCTAAAGCTACTTAAACCTAACCAACCTAAAGACATCACACACATCAATGCCCGAGGCAGGATTCGAACCTGCGACCATAGCAGTCTCGCAGTTCCGGACTGAAATGCCTAAAACCGCTCGGCCACCGGGTCCTGCACACCGTTCGGTTCTTCGCAAAAATTTCGGCTGAGCTTATATCCGATTTTAGCCAGCTTTCATTGCCTATAACGGTTTGAGCATCAGTGCTTTCTATTAGTGGTTGGAGCTCTGGTTCGTTCCCAACACAGCTATGACATTTTACTACTGTTATACCAATGATTCCTGCATCTACGTTCTTCCTGTGTTCAGCTTGCACCCTTTGTCACTGAAGCGCTTCTTGTGTTTTCACGAGACCCTCTAACCTAAACAACCGTCTAATCCACGCCACACACGCCTTCCACCTGTGTAGCCGCCTCCTTCGTATAGTGGACACCTGGCCTATTCAGTGGAGCCCGAAACCCAACCACCCGATGGCGCAAGTCGAGGAATCTACAGCCTACACGCTTGCAGAACCGTTTGAGCCTCCGATTCAGACCCACCACTCGGCTCTGTACCAGAGGTCCGCAATCGGTCCTGTCGACTATGCTGCAAATGGTCAGCTCTGCTATCATCTTGCAAGCAAGACTCCACCCGGTATGCATACGGAGTGCACATTGGATTTCTTACCCTTCTTGTCAGCCAAGTCGCTAAGGGGCCCCATAACACGCCTAACGTTGGAGCTCCCAACTACCAATAATCCCACCCTCTGCGATTGCCCGGATCTTGCAGGCTGAGTGGTTTCCTCTGAAACAGGACAGCCGACAAAATCCGGCTCAGCGACAGTGTCAGCCACAGACAGCACCTGGAACCCGTTTGTCAGACAAACCGGGGAGGCCTTAAGTGCGGCCGCCTGGGAAGTCTTCTGCCGTCTGCTTCGCCCTGGGGCGACCTCTACATTTTGATGTCAGAAGTGTGTGTCACCACCAAATTTCATTGACAGAGGAACGTTACCAGCCACCCTCCCTGGAGACGATGACTCTCGGCTACCTGAGAGTTGCAGTTTCGTCGACAGACAGCATCAGTATGCAGAGGGTGATTGCACTGACTGTTCTTTTTTTTCCTCTGCGAGTCACGTCGAGTCAGTCCACATTTTACCAGCTTTTCAGTTCTGTTTTGATGTGTGACATGTGGCTTGTAAACGCAGACTGGGTTCTGAGGATGTGTAGATATGAACGCTATTTTTCTCTGTCATCAATGGATGTGGCTCATTGTCTGGAATGGTATGAGGCATCAACCATGTGTAGCTTCTTAGGAGTGGAAGATGAGTTTTGTTTAGAAGTCGGAGTTTTGTGGTAGTTTACGCCGTTTTGAATGGGGAATGTATTTGATTTCGAGCAAAAGTTGTGGCTCGTTACGTTTAAGAACGTAAAGTAGTAGTCACGAGTAGCCGCTCAAGCAGAGAAGTTAAGTTACGGTAAGTGTTAGGATAGAATTCGATTAAGTGTTGTAAGGTGGTATGATTTTGAGACACATTACAACTACCACTCCGGAAAGAAGACCTTTTAATAGTATACATATCGAGTCAGGAAACCATTAACGATACTGAAATCGGCTAGGGATCTTAATTTGTAGCAGAATATCTGCACGTTGGCCGATAGTGAAGCGGACAGAGAACGGGAACGTCACAAGCGAGGCAGGCAATCCTGAGAGCTGTAGACAACATCGAAAGTAAGCTCCTGGAAACCCCACGCGGGTGGATCGCGGCTTAGAGGGAGCCACGTGGCCGAGGACAAGGAGAAGACACAGGGGCTCGCTCACAAAACGCGTGGCGGCGTGTAGGTGGTTTTCCGAACGGCCGTAGCAGAAGCATTTGCAACAGTCTGGAAACTTCTAGAAGCTTCGGTCGATTGCAAATCTGAGATTGGTCTGCGCTCGGAAACGAATGCCTTCCAGCAGCATGATTGGCCACACACATTAAAGGGGGGAAGAAAAGAGAACAGGAGCTACGAAAAAGCGTTGCGACTGTGAAACACTTGTTCCTGGGGCGTCGAGGAGAGAGGTTGGTCATGGCGAGGTGTGCGACCACGTTACATGGACAGAGTACTTGTAGCGAGAGCCTGAGGATCGTTTGGTGTTCCACGGCAGCCGTGGAGGTGCCTACGGAAGCTTTTGGTGAGGTAGAATTTATGTTGTCTCGCTGAGGCGAGAACCTTTGCAGCGATAAGCGTTGGATCACTGTAGCGGTCGTGCATTCGCAACGGCGGTTAGGGAAGTAAAGTAAATTGCAGATCACGTGTCTTTTTCGTTCTATGCTGAGGCTTCACGTTGCTAGTCGTGAGTGTAGTTCTAAATGTAAATGCTAGTGCCATAGCTGATGTCAGTATTCCACGTTGAATTAACAACAGCGAATATATTAAAGGACAGACGATTACCAAATGTGAATATTCAGAACTAAATTGTTGCTCGTATTGTGTAATCTTGTATAGGGTAAATTGCAGAAGAGTAAAGAACTTAACACTACTGAGTGCATCATTTCATAGCTAGTACTTTCCTTTGTCATTTTATTATCTCCTTATTTTGTATTTCATGTTTGCAACCACCTGGTGGAGGCAGTGTTAGTAGGTCAGCACATCTGAGCATTCTAGGATATATTGAGGATATGGTTAGAAACCAACCACATTTGTATACGACTACTTGATGTCACATGTAGAGCAAAGGAGAAGCTTACCCTTGTGGACAGCGTATAACTGTCAGGGCGACTGATTAGCGTTATAAAATTCGCTGTGCAAAATTATTCACTTATACGTTCGGCTCGCAGGCTAACCCATCAGCTGAAAAGAGCAAAACAGAAGCGGTAGCAAAATGGTTCTATTGGCTCTGAGCAGTATGGGACTTAACATTGGAGGTCATCAGCACCCTAGAACGAAGAACTACTTAAACCTAACCAACCTAAGGACAGCACACACACCCATGCCCGGGGCAGGATTCGAACCTGGGACCGTAGCGGTCGCGCGGATGCAGACTGAAGCGCCTAGAACCGCTCGGCCACTCCGGCCGGCAGAAGCGGTAGCATACAGTGTCCTTGTCGTCGTACTGTTTTGTTCTCCTCGTTTGTTGTTTGCGTAATTAGTGAGGTATACCCTGGCGGAGAGGTTCCGAATTCCTGCATCCTGGAACAGATGTGGAGCGAAGTGCATGTGCCGATGATTTTTGTGTCTTGCAGAGTGCAACTGCCGTCAGTAATTTTGTTGTAGATATTTAGGAGGTTGCACAGAAACCTATCAATAAGGTTGATTGTATTGCAGATGTTTTGCGTACTGAAATGGTACAGACGCATTTAGTATTTCCGAAGGACGCAGATTCTGCACCATCTGTGATGGCACTGCCTCCTCAGAACGTGGGAGGGGAAGAAAGAGGAAATGTGTTTGTAAGGTTTATGATCAGGCCGACAAGGCTTGTGCCAGTGGGTCAGGAGATTGACAATAAAAAAAATGGCTCTGAGCACTATGGGACTCAACTGCTGTGGTAATAAGTCCCCTAGAACTTAGACCTACTTAAACCTAACTAACCTAAGGACAGCACACAACACCCAGCCATCACGAGGCAGAGAAAATCCCTGACCCCGCCGGGAAGATTGACAATAGAGACAACACTTGCAGTATAATGCGTGATGCAGGCGAGGGCTGCTGTGCAATCCCTGGGCTAGACTACCTTATCAAGTAGCATGCCGAAACTGACTTTCGATGACGAGCCGTGGAACTCAGGGGGATAATGTTCAATTTTGGGGGAACTGTCACCAGTGAAGTACACTCGCAAACTTCGTTTGTCATGAACGACAAATGCGGCAAAATCAATAAGGCTTAATTTGCATTATATAGTGCCACAAGGCACTGGGAAGTTGCTTTAGGTGACAGAAGGTGTTTCTAACTTATACTATTCTGGACCTCGCCTCCGGGTAGGGAGTCATCATTGAGTACGCAGCGTTCTGTGATTGAGAGCACTTCTTGTGTTCATACTCACGTTGAGACGTTATCTGATTTCCGTCCTTGTGGAATTCGTGTTTCTTGTCTATAAAATACAGAGAAGAGAAGATAGTATTAGATTACACTAGTCAAAGTACCGCCTTCTGCCGTCCTAGTGTTTGAACGAGTTTTGTATTTTGTGGTTGCAGTTCTCACATCGTCGCAGACGTGTACGTGAATCACCACTCCGACGCACGGGACGCAGTACATTCGGTGATATTGGTAATTGCTTTTGCTTATTATGGCTATGAAGCTGAACAGCTGTGATCACGTGAGTTTCATTTCCACTGAGGTTGCACACCACTGTAGACCATCTTTCAAAGTAGTGTCTTCTAGTGTTTCGGCCGTAGATGATGTCAATCATCTCGCGTTATTTATATTAGATCACGTAGTCATAAATAGGGGCAGATTTGGGGCAGTTGTTCAATGATATTAGTCAGGAAATTCAATTGTATCATTTTATGTCCATTGCACATCTACATATAAAAATTTGTAATAAATAAAGGGGTTTTAATCTACAATAAATGTATAAGCAGAAACATTAAAGTTTACTAGTTCCCTTAAACATTCATTTATTTTTATGTTAAAGAGTAAGAAGGAAGAAATAGTAGCACCGTTAAGAGATCCGAAGATCTTCTTCAGAGGGTAGTCAGAGAGGGCCGAATCTTTATATTTGCGTTCAGTATTTTCCATTGCGGACATTCATATATACACACGCCTGGAGCAGCATCTTGGAAACCATACAAATACCTTCAAGAAATACTTACTAACACTTAAATTTATATTCGATGTTAGCAAAACTCTCTTTTTCATTAATACTTTTCTTGCTGTAGGCAGTCTTCATTTTATACCCTCTCTACTTCAGCCATCATTAGTAATTTTGCTGCCCAATAGTCCTTTTAGTGTCTCATTTCGTAATCAGATTCCTTAACACTTGCTGATTTAACCCTCGCAATACAAAGATAGAGTACTACCGTTTCAGAATACTATAATCTAGTCAAATTATTAAAATTTTGAAAAAAATATATTTGTAATTTTCAGTGATTAGTTCTACCAGATTCCGTAGCTGTTTTAAATTTTTGAGTAAAACTTAACGCAAAAAGTAAACTCTTGTCAGTGGGTGTGAGTTTTCAGAGCGGTTTCATGTTCATATTTCCAAGTTTAGGACCCATGTTACTTATAAATATATCTATAAGAAGTATGTTGCACGTAAAAAGCAACGAAAGTTAACGAAATCCGTATATCTTTGTATTGGTCATATATTACGCCACCCTATTGTAGTACACGTTATAGAAAATCCGTTGGTACTGGTAGGTTTAATTCGAATACGTTCGATTACCAATCATTTGGTTCCATTGAGGGATATCTTATAATCTGTTTTCAGGACACAATCAATTAAGTTCAACTGTTATTCCAAGTTCTTCGCTGTCTCTGTCAGAATTGCACTGTCACTGGAAAACTTCAAAATGTTTATTGCTTCTCCCCGATATTTAATTCTGTTTACAAATTTATCCTTGTGTGCTTTACTGCTTGTTCAGTGTAGATGTTGAATGAGATCGACTGGAGGCTACCCGAATGTGTCACTCCCATCTTCAAATTGCACAACTAGAAATCCAGCAGATGGAGTAGCAGAATTTATGTGCTTCAACAGGATTTGGTCTTTGATGGGGTGGGGTTGTGAAATACATGTAGAGCCTCATTACTCCTCTCTTCTTTTTACCTGAGGACAGCAACATTCATATTTCAGTGCATATACGGCAAAAATTCAGGCTTTGATATAGGACAATATGGATTCCCAAGGATTCACATGATACCAGTTGTGGAGGAACATGTAGGAATCGGCGTCTCTTCTATTTCCGAACATAAAATGTTATTTTTCTAGCTTCCGCAAGGGAAAATTACATTGAGATAAGTATTTCTAGATCGAAATGTAAGCCAGTTCCGTTCGAACCCACTAGCGAGAACAAAGAGAAAGGACGGTTGGAGATGCAGTAAATAGAAATGACGTTAGGGTGTATTGTGGGAATGGAGAAGTATGAACAAGGAAAACTCTTGTATCATTTTTATGACTTTACGCCTCTTATCTTCAGATATCATTTTTAAATGACGAATGGTGGCCAAAAGAAAGTTGCCACTTCACAGTATCTCTGGACAAACAGCTTTTAATCTAAGTACAATTTGAGACGTTAATGTAAAAGTCCGATTTCAGAAGTTTCTCTGTCCTGGGGCGCCTGATTCAAATGCTTTAACATTGTCACCGTCCAAGTCAATAGAAGGTGCAGTGCAGGTCATTTCCCAAGTTCTAATTCCTTGAACGCCACTTTGAAAAGCTACAAAAACCCTTACGTTTTAAAATCTATAAAATAAACTATTGTGTATAAGAATTACAGTAATAGAATAGCATACATACCGTGAAATGTTCTTACATGAGCGTGATATCAGTTCCTTCATTTCGGGCTATTTCTCCCTTCTCAAAGAGCTTTTCGCACAAAGACATTCTAACATTGTCACCTGCCTTTCCAGCGAGTATCGTTAGACGGGCTCAGTTATCTATCAAGAGCATTAAGAAGACCGGGTTTCTTTACGTAAGTGACGCGTTCTTTCGCCACAGTCAAAAGACCTTGAGCTTATGGGCAATTGACGCATATATACTCCACATTAAATTTATTTCGTATCCCTGTATTTAGCATATGGCAGGAACAATTCAATCCTGAATTATCATGCAGTGCAACGACAATGACAAACTTGATCAGTCGTGGGCTGCATGTCTTTCATAGTAGAGTGTTGGATACCAGGAGACATAAGTCGTCTAAACAATTTATTTTATTTATTTATTTTTATTTATTTATTTATTGTTCCGTGGGACCAAATTAAGGAGAAGTCTCCATGGTCATGGAACGAGTCAATACATGAAATTATAACACGATATAAGAAACAGATAAAATGAAATATAAAAAAAACATATTCAGGTGACAAGTCGTAAGTTTAAATAAAGAGAATCAACAATGTAGAATTGGAATTTGCTCAATTTTTTAGCTCTTCCAGGAGCTCCTCGACAGAATAGGAGTGAGCCATGAGGAAACTCTTCAGTTTACACTTAAAAGAGTTTGGGCTACTGGTAAGATTTTTGAGTTCTTGTGATAGCTTATTGAAAATGGATGCAGCAGAATATTGCACTCCTTTCTGCTCAAGAGTCAAGGATGTGCATTGCACATGCAGATTGGATTTCTGCCTAGTATTAACTGAGTGAAAGCTGCTAACTCTTGGGAATAGGCTAATATTGCTAACAACAAACGACATTAAAGAAAATATATACTGTGAGGGCAATGTCAGAATTCCCAGACTATTGAATGGGGGTCGACAAGAGGATCTCGAACTTACACCACATCTAGCTCGAGAAGCCCGTTTTCGAGCCAAAAATACCCTTTTTGAATCTGAAGAATTACCCCAAAAAATAATACCATACGACATAAGCGTATGAAAATATGCGAAGTAGACTACTTTTCGTGTTGAACTGTCACTTATTTCAGATACTGTTCTAATGGTAAATAAAGCAGCATTTAGTTTCTGAAAATTATCCTGGACATGGGCTTTCCACAACAGCTTACTATCTATCCGAACGCCTAGGAACTTGAACTGTTCCGTCTCGCTTATAATATGCCCATTCTGTCTGATCAAAATATCGGTTCTTGTTGAATTGTGAGTTAGAAACTGTAAAAACCGAATCTTACTATGATTTAGCATCAAATTATTTTCCACAAGCCACGAACTTATTTCACGAACTACATTATTTGATACTGTTTCAATATTATGTACAAGATCCTTCACTATCAAGCTGGTGTCATCAGCAAACAGAAATATTTTTGAATCACCTGTAATACTAGAAGGCATATCATTTATATAAATAAGAAACAGCAGTGGCCCCAGCACCGATCCTTGGGTAACGCCCCACTTAACAGTGCCCCATTGGGACTGAACATCACTGCCACTCTCAATATTGCGGAGAATTGCCTTCTGCTTTCTGTTCTTAAAGTAAGAGGCGAACCAATTGTAAGCTACTCCCCTTACTCCATAATGGTCCAACTTCTTCAGTAATATTTTGTGGTCAACACAGTCAAAAGCCTTCGTTAAATCAAAGAAAACACCTAGCGTTCGCAACCTTTTATTTAATCCGTCCAAAACCTCACAGAGAAAAGAGAATATAGCATTTTCAGTTGTTAAACCATTTCTAAAACCAAACTGTACATTTGACAGCAAATTATGTGAATTTAAATGCTCCAGTAACCTTGTATATACTACCTTCTCGATAACTTTAGCAAACCCCGATGGCATAGAAATAGGTCTAAAATTGTCAAGATTATCAATGTCTCCCTTTTTATAAAGTGGCTTCACTACCGAGTACTTTAATCGGTCAGGAAACCGTCCACTCCTAAAGGAAAAGTTACAGATATGGCTAAGTATTGGGCTAACATACATAGAACAATACTTCAGTATTCTGCTAGATACCCCGTCATATCCATGAGAGTTCTTGGTCTTTAGTGATTTAATTAATAACTCAATCTCCCTCTTGTCAGTATCATGGAGGAGCATTTCAGGTAACAGTCACGGAACACATTTTTCTAAGAGCGCTATATGATTCCCTGTTGGGACTAGGTTTCTATTTAGCTCACCTGCTATATTCAGAAAGTGATTATTAAATACTGTACATATATGCGACTTATCAGTAACACGGACATTCCTACTATGCACTGATTCTATATCCTCGACCTGTCTCTGCAGACCAGCCACTTCCTTTATGACTGACCATATGGTTTTAATTTTATCCTGAGACTTAGCTATTCTATCTGCATACCACATACTTTTTGCCTTCCTAATAACATTTTTAAGCACCTTACAATACTGTTTGAAATGGGCTACTGCATTTAGATTTTGACTGTTTCTACCGTTTTGATATAATTGCCACTTTGTTCTACAAGAAATTCTTATCCCTCTAGTCAGCCACCCAGGCTGCCTGTTTGTGCTAGTACCCTGTTTTGAACGTTCTAACGGAAAGCAACTTTCAAAGAGCACGAGAAAAGTCTTGAGAAAAGCATTATATTCATTGTCTACTGTATCAGCGCTATAAACATCTTGCCACTCTTGTTCCTTGATAAGGTTTACAAAGTTCTCTACAGCAACGGGATCAGCTTTCCTAAACAGCTGATGACTATATTTAACACGTATTGGAGCACAAAAATCTTTTAGAGTTAAAATTTGTGCATCATGATCTGAAAGGCCATTCACCTTTTTGCTAACAGAATGCCATTCTAGTAATGAGGAATGAACAAAAATGTTGTCTATGGTTGTTCTACTGTTCCCTTGCGCTCTCGTAGGAAAGAATACGGTTTGCATAAGATTATATGAATTAAGGAGGTCTACCAGCATCCTCTTCATTGCACAATCACTTATACAATTAATACTGAAGTCAAAGTCTCTTAGAATGTTACCGCCCATTTTTGCTTCATCTAGAAACTGAGTTGTAAATGAAATGCGAGATCTGAGAGTCAAGTCAATGAAACAGGAGACAGTACATGTCAGATAATTGCTTTTTGTCGAGCTGAGTGTCCAGATGTCTGTAGTTGCTGAGTATTCACCTTCTGTTATATGAGCAATTACCTCAGGCATAAATATATGTCGTAGGCTTTAAGCACTTTCTGCCATGTACCGCGTCCCAGTTGTGGAGTGAGACATAATGGCCTTTGCCGTGTCGATTAACGTCTGAACAAGATCCATAAGACCTTGCGTCTCGTGCACACTTAGGCACGCATTTACCAAATTATCTCGTCAGCTGGTTGAGAAAGTCGTTTCTCGTCCACATAAGACCCTTATTTATTAGACATGCATGGATGGCGAGAAATGTACGAAGTCCCACTTGACCCTTCAGCATGAGAATTAATTTGACAGTACAGCGAACAGCAAAGAAAATGAACACTCTTCCTAATGCCATCCACAATAGACTACAACAAGGTCCAAAGTGTACTTTTAAAATTTGCTCCATGCTGTGTGGTTCTCTACTCACCACTGATTAGTTTTTCTTTTGCTTCCCTTTTCCTTGACATGTGCTCCTTCGTCTGCAAACCACGTTTAGCTTCCCGCTCTCATTTTGCGTGTTCGGAAAGAAACGAAGAAATCCCATCACTCCACTAAACACTGCTCTACTCACCGCTCGTAGCCCGTAGCTCGCAACTGCAGTCAGTGCTACCAACAGCCCATAGGCAGCAGCACACCAGTGCTTGCGCAAGGCACTGGTGCAGTGACGTAATGGGCTCGCTCGGTGTGGAGCAGTGAGGCCGCGGCCCGTGGCCTGCGTCCCCATGCGCAACTCTACTGAGACCATGGCATACAGGTTCTTTCGCAACAGCACTGCTTGGCCCTTAGGATGACGTCAGGGACTCGCTCGGCCCGAGACTGCTGCAGTCCAGTGCGGCCGCAGCTCGCGGGCCGAGCCTCTTCGCACGACTCTCCCAGGGGACATCGATGCGCCTGCCCCACCTGAAGCGGCAGCGCTAGGCAAGGCACGCACGGCTGTCATGGCCACGGTACTGGACGGGCCGCACTTCGATGATTACCTCTGCTGCAAACTGCACAACCAGACCTCACACTCAGCCGGTTGTCACCGACCGATTGACATCATACAAGCCAACTACGAAGTTACTCCAGCAGTGGCTGCATCGATTACCACAGGCAGACGCGTCCCTCAACTGACTTAAACCATTATCCTCAGAACACTGATATCTCTCAAATTTAAGTTAGTGTATGTTGTTCAAATATCTCACGTGCCAATCTAAATGATTTGTCAAACTGTTTATGTAAAACATGTCAAATAGTGTATTGTTTTTCTTGTATACACCAACCTTGTAATTTTGTTGTACACGACTTGAATGAGTACTCATTTATCAGCCAGTATCGTAGTCAAATGTACCGTAGACCAACGTAAGACACCAAGATATTTTTCTTTCTTTATGTTTATGAAATATGTGTTTACCAGAGAGTCCACAAGTGTTAAAAAGTAAAAGTAATACTTTCTGTGATGATAAACAACAGAGAAGCCTTCACATTATTTCTGCAATCAGCAATGGGATGCCTTCCTGTTTCGTATCGTCCTTTGATCTTCCGCTTCCGCTCTGTAAGCATCTACACCACAGGCCATTAAAATTATTACACCACGAACGTGCTACAGTCGCGAAATTTAAACAACAGGAAGAACATGCTGTCATATGCAAATGATTACCTTTCCAGAACATTCACGCAAGGTTGCCGCCAGTTGAGACACCTACAACGTGCTGACATGAGGAAAGTTTCCAACCGTTTTCTCATACACAAACAGCAGTTGACCGGCGTTGCCTGGTGAAACGTGGTTGTGATGTCTCGTGTAAGGAGGAGAAATGCGTACCATCACGTTTACGACTTCGATAAAGGTAGGATTGTAGCCTATTGCGATTGCGGTTTATCGTATCGCGAAATTGCTCGCGTTGGTCGAGAACCCATGATTGTTAGCAGAATATGGAATCGGTGGGTTCTGGAGGGTAATACGGAACGCCGTGCTGGATCCCAACGGCCTCGTATCACAAGCAGTCGAGATGAGAGACATCTTATCCACTTGGCTGTAACAGATCGTGCAGCCACGTCTCGATCCCTGAGTCAACAGATGGGGACGTCTGCAAGGCAACAACCACCTTCACGAACAGTTGGACGACGTTTGCAACAGCATGGACCATCAGCTCGGAGATAATGGCTGCAGTTGCCCTTGACGCTGGATCACAGACAGGAGCGCCTGCGGTGGTGTACTCAACGACGAACCTGGGTGCGCGAATGGCAAAACGTCATTTTTTCGGATGAATCCAGGTTCTGTTTACAGCGTCATGATAGTCGCATCTGTGTTTGGCGACATCGTGGTGAACGCACATTGGAAGCGTGTATTCGTCATCTCCATACTGGCGGATCACCCGGCGTGATGGTATGAGGTGCCATTGGTTACACGTCTCGATCACCTCTTGTTCGCACTTCGAACAGTGGACTTGACATTTCAGATGCGTTACGACCCGTGGCTCTACCCTTCATTCGATCCCTGCGAAACCCTACATTTCAGCAGGATAATGCACGACTGCATGTTGCAGGACCTGTACGGGCCGTTCTAGATACAGAGAAATTTCGATTTGCTGCCCTGGCCAGCACATTATACAGATCTCTCACCATCTGAATGGTCAAAGGTGGCTGAGCAACTGGCTCGTCACAATACGCTAGTCACTACACTTGATTAACTGTGGTATCGTGTTGAAGCTGCATGGGCAGCTGTACCTGTACATGCCGTTCAAGCTCTGTTTGACTCAATGCCGAGGCGTATCAAGGCCGTAATTACGGCCAGAACTGGTCATTCTGGGTACTGATTTCTCAGGATCTATATACCCAAATTGCCTGAAAATGTAATCACATGTCTAATATAATATATTTGTCCAATGAAACACGTTTATCACCCGCATTTCTTCTTGGTGCAGCACTTAAGAACCATGAATATATTTAAGTTAGTTTATATTATTAACTTCCCGATGTATTAACTTAACCCACTAAACATATCTCTTTGTATAATGTCTTTATCAGCTTTTTCAGCTATTCGTGAAAGAAATGCAAAACTGCTGACGAGGAGCGCGTCCACCATTGGTGTGATCCAAATACTGATTAGCAATTTATCAGATCTTTTATGGTGCACCAAAGAACCTACAGTCTTTCAGAAACGAAGTCCGATACTCAATTAAGTATATAGCATAATTCGATGAACGATCACGTTATGCACTTGACTTATGAAAATTACATTAAGCCACATCTGTAACTTTGCGTTTCTCTCTTACACCAACCTGGAGTAATAGGAAATCACAACAGGAATCAACAAGCACTGCTCGGTTAATTTCGATTGACATTACTGAGATGACTACCTGGTGGTAAGTGGTAGGTGATCATGACTATTTTCTTTACATTATCTATCATCCTTCCGCCTACGCAAGCAGGTAACGTAACAGTTACAGCTCAGAACTTCCAGTCGCTCATCCACCTACCAGAGGGGTTGTTGCTGTTGGTGGATTGGGACGCCTTATACTGTGGTCACTCCATGTGTGGTTGCAGATTAACGTCATACCAGAGACATTACTGTTTACAACAACAAAATATACAAGAACCGATAATTCAATTCGCAGCACCGCCGAATAGTGTGAGCTAAATAGCTTTCCTCATACGGCAATGAGCAGCACCGTTAATTTAAAGTAATATAGAAACGTCTTTTGCCATGTCTCAGACGAGGGTGCTGAATCACACGAGATCTGCCTTGCTCATGAGTTCTCCCACGAAACAACTTGCAGAAACCTACCTTTCCCTCCCATCTTTCCCATGTTGTTGGGGTCTTCAGTCTGAAGACTGGTTGGATGCAGCTGCCGAAGCTAGTCTATTCTGTGCAAGCCTCTTCAACGCTGCACAGCTGACACTATGTACATCAGTTGGAACCTGCTAACTGTATTCAAGACTTTGTCTCCCTCTACCCCATTGTAACACCCCCCCACCGCTCTCCAACACCCACATATACACATATGTCTCCATTACCAAACTGACAAGTCCGTGAGGCCTTAGGATATATTCTATGAAACGAAGTTGTGCCAAGAAATTTCTTGTTTTCCTCAGTTTGATTCAGTATCTTCTTATCAGTTATTCGATCTGCAGCGCCACCACTGTTTTTCTGCGCTACTGAGTAAAATTGTGGCATTGCCATGGCTGTTGCAAAAGATCAGCGCTGACCAAACACCATTACGTCAGATGCAGCAATGCCTCTGGCAGATTCCCACATTGTGCCCCAGGAATATGGCTGGCACCGCCATAAGGACGACACAGCAGAAAGGCGTTGGTAGGCCAGTAACGACACATCCTATCAGCAGACGTCTTATCCTCTATATGGTTGCAAGCTGTGATTTGCAAAGCAACTGCGCTCTGTCCCAACATAAATTACCATTATTTTCAAAGGTGTCTCCGTGTGGTAGGTACTATATAAGAGGAGAGGTATTGCCGCTCCACGAGGTGACATGAGGCTAGAATCAGCCACCATGTTACTTGGCATCCACAAACCGTGAGCCCCTGCTGCTGGTTTTAAGATCAGTGCTGTGAGCTTAGCATCTTCCAGCCTGTGGGCCAACTACCATCTGCAACCAGCTTCGGCCATAGAAGGCAGTCGTTTGAGGCCATGCCCACCTGTTGAGTCCGTCCTTAAAACTCACTGTCTTCAGCACACACTATGGAGTACGTTGCACCACAAAATGTTGTAGTTTGTTCTTCAGTAAAATGTTTGACTAATAGTGAAGTATTAATGAGCAGCCACCGAACATCATCCCGACAACAATCCACCACCTCAACTCAGAAATGCACGTGTAGAGGTCGTCCTCCACATTTCGATGTCAGAAGTGTGTCACGTCTAAATTTCAATGACAGAGGAACTTTACCAGCCACTCTCCCTGGTGACGATTACTCTTAACTACCTCAGGGTTGCAGTTTCGTCGACACACAGCATCAGTGTGCAGTGAGTGAGTGGACTGACTGTTCTATTTTTTCCCCTGCGACTATCACGTCGAGTCATTGCACCTTTTAGCAGCTTTTCAGTTCTGTTTTCATGTGTGACATGTGGCGAGTAAATTGAGACTGTGTTCTGAAGATGTGTAAATATGAACGTTGTTTCTGACTATCATCCATGATTGTGGCTCATTGTCTGGAAGTGTATAAGGTGTTAACCATGCGTAACTTCTTAGGAGGGGAAGATGAGTTTTGTCGAGAAGTCGGAGTTTTTTGGTAGATTTCGCCGTTTTTAATATGCAATGTATTTCATTTTAAGCAATAAATGTGGCTCACTACGTGTAATCACGCAAAGTAGTAGTCATGAGTAGCTGCTCAATGGAAGAAGTTACGTTTCAATAAGTGTTAGGGTAGAATTAGATTAAGTGTCCTTGTCGTCATACTGTTTTGTTGTCCTTGTTCTTTGTTCGCATAACTAGTAAGGTATACCCATGCGCAGAGGTAGCGAATTTCGGCAGCCTGAACCAGATGAGGAGATAAGTGCATGTGCCGATGATCTTTGTGTCTTGCAGAGTGCGACTGCAGACAGTAATTTTGTTGCAGATACTTAAGAGGTGACACAGAAAGCTATGAATATCGCTGATTGTATAGCAGATGTTTTGCATACTGAAATGGTACTGACGCCTTTAATATTTAAGAAGGCCACAGATTTGGCACCATCAGTGACGGCACTGCGTCCTCAGAACGTGAGAGGAGAAGAAAGAGGAAATGTGTTTGTAAGGTTTATGATCGGGCCGACAAGGCATCTGCCAGTGGATCAGGAGATTGACGAAAGTGACAACACTTGCAGTGTTATGCGTGATGCAGGCTAAGGCTGCTGTGCAATCCCAAGGCTAGGTTATCCCATCAAGCATCATGCCGAAACTGACTTTCGATGACGCGCGGTGGAACTCACGGGGATAATGTTCAAGCTGGGGGAAGCTGTCACCAGTGAAATACTGTCGCAAGGTTCGTTTATCATGATAGGACAAATACGGGCAAAATCATTAAGCCTTAATTTGCATGATATAGTGCCACAAGACACCAGGAAGTTGCTTTAGGTAACCGAAGGTGTTGCTAACTTATACTATTCTGGACTTCGCCTCCGGGTGGGGAATTGTCGTTAAGTACGCAGCGTTCAGTGATTGAGAGCACTTCTCCTGTCTGTACTCACGCTGAGTTTTTATTTTGTGGCTAGAGTTCATCCATCGTCGCAGCCGTGTACGAGGAACATCACTATGATGCATGGGACGCAGTACATTTTCTGATATTGCTAATTACTTCGGCTTATTGGGGCTATAAAGCTGAACAGCTGTGATAGTGTAAGTTTCATTTCCACTGAGGTGTCACACCACTGTAGATCATTTTTGAAAGTAGTGTCTTCTAGTGTTTGGGACGTAGATGATATCAGCTATCTCGCGTTATTTATATTAGATCACGTGGCCATAAAAAGCGGCACATTTGGGCAGTTTATTAATAATGTTAGTCAGGAAATTCATTTGTATCTCTTTATGTCCATTGCACATCGTCATATAAACGTCTTTAATCTATAAAGGGGTTTTAATCAACATTAAATGTATAAGCAAAAACAAAATCAATATTTAGTAGTTACTAATTCCCTAAATTTATTTCTATGTTGCAATTTATATGTTAAAGAGAATGACGGAGGAAATAATATCAGCATTAAGAAATCCTAAGATCTGATTCAGGGGGTAGTCAGACAGAGCCGAATATTCATATTTGCATTCAGTATTTTCCATTGCTCACATTCGTTTTTACACCAGCCAGGATCAGCATCTTGGAAACCATACAAATACCTTCTAGTAACAGTTCCTAACACTGAAATTTATATTCGATGTTAGTAAATCCCTCTTTTTCATTAATAATTTTTTTGCTATGGTCAGTCTTCATTGTATATCCTCTC
The DNA here is from genome assembly GCF_023864345.2 of Schistocerca serialis cubense. Lineage (NCBI taxonomy): Eukaryota > Metazoa > Arthropoda > Insecta > Orthoptera > Acrididae > Schistocerca > Schistocerca serialis. Next base: position 551,265,518 of record NC_064640.1, on the reverse strand, counting down.
TACTTCGGTCATCATCAGTTATTTTGCTGCCCAATAATCATTTTACTGTCTTATTTCGTAATCTGATTCCCTAAACAGTACCTGATTTAACCCTCGTCGTACCAAGGGACAGGAGAGGGTTTCTTTGTGCCTACCTTCTCATAATACTGTAATCTACCCATTTACATTATATTTTAAAATTTTAAAATGAATATATTTGTGATTTTTAATGATTTATTCTACCAGATTACGTCGTTGTTTTTAATTTTTCACTAAGACTTAACGAAAAATTTAGGTCTTGTCAGTGGATATGAATTTTCAAAACAGGTGTCGTATTCATATTTCCAGGTTTAGGACTCTTCTTAAATACAAATATATCTTTAAAAATTATGTTGTGCGTAAAAGACAACGAAATTTAACGAAATCCGTATTTCTCTGTGTTGGTCATATATTACGCCCGCTTCTATAGTACACGTTATGGAAAATCCGTTGGTACTGCTAGGTTTAATGCAAATAGGTTACATTACCTTTCATTTAGTTCCAGTGAGGGTTATGTTATAATCCCTTTAAAGGGCACAATTTGTTCCATTCAACTGTTATTCCAAGTGCTTTGCTGTCTCTGAAAGAATTGCAGTGTCACCAGTAAACTTCATAATGTTTATTGCTTCTCCCTCATATTTAATTCTGTTTACAAATTTATCCTTGTGTGCTTTACTACTTGTTCGGTGTAGATGTTGAATGACATCGAGTGCAGGCTACCTGTATGTCTCACTCCCATCTTCAAGTTGCACAGCTAGAAATCCAGCAGATGGAGTGCAGAATTTATTTGCTTCAACAAGTTTTGGTCTTTGATGGGGTGAGGCTGTAAAATGCATGTAGAGCCTCATTACTCCTCTCTTCTTTTTAACTGACGACAGCAAAATTCATATTTCAGTGCATATACGGCAAAAATTCAAACTTTCACTTAGGACAACAAGGATTCCCAACTCCCCAACTCCCCACTTGTGCAGGAACATGTAGGAATGAGCGTCCCTCCTATTTCCGAACATTAAATGTGTTTTGTAAGTTCCAGAAGAGTAAGGTACATTGAGATAACTATTTCTACATCGAAAGGTAAGCCAGTTCCGTTCTAAACCACTAGCGAGAACAAATGCAAAAGACAGTTGGAGGTGCAGTAATGGGGAAATGTCGTTAGATTGTATTGTGGGGTTGAAGAAGTATGAACAAGGGAAACTCTTGTATCATTTTTATGACTTTACGCCTCTTATGTTCAGATATTATTTTTAAATGACGAATGGTGGCCAAGGGAAAATTGCTACCTCACAGTGTCTCTGGACAAATAGCTTTTCATCTAAGCATAATCTGAGGCGTAAATGTAAAAGTCCGATATCAGAAACTTCTCAGTCCGGGGGCGCCTGACTCAAATTCTTTAACATTGTCATTGTCCAAGTCAACAGAAGGTGCAGTGCAGGTGATTTCTCTAGTTCTAATTGGTTGGACGCCGCTTTGTAGAGCTACAAATACCTTTATTTTTTAAAAGCTATAAAACAAACGGTTGCGTATAAGAATTACAGTAATGGAATAGCAAACGTACCGTGAAAAGGTTTTTCAACAGCGTGATATCAGTTCCTACATTTCGAGCTATTTCTCCCTTCTCAGAGAGCTTCTCGCACAAAGACATTCTAACACTGTCAGCTGCTTATTCCAGCGACTATCGTTAGACTCGCTCACTTATCTAACAAGAGCAGTAAGAAGACCCCTTTTCTTTACGTAGGGGAAGCATTCTTTCGCCGCAATCAAAAGACCATGAACTTAAGAACAATTGACGCATATATACTCCGCTTTAAAATTATTTCGTAACCCTGTATTTGAAATATGGCACGAACAATTCAATCGTGAATATATCGCGCGTTGCTACGACAATGTTGGTAGCTTGATCAGTCGTGTGCTGCATATCTTTGAAAGTAATATGGTGCATACTAATTGACATTGATCGTCTAAATAATTCTCTTAGAATGTTACCGCCCGTTTTTCGTTCATCTGGAAATTGAGTTGCAAACAAAATGCGAGATCTGAGAGACTATTCAATGAAACAGGAGACAGTACATGTCAGATAATTGTTGCATCCTGCAGTGGATGTCCATATTTCTGTAGTTGCTGAGTATACACCTTCTGTTATATGAGCAATTACCTCAGTCATAACTATATGTCGTAGGCATTTAGCACTTTTTGCCATGTACCTCGACACAGTTTTGGGGTGAGATATAATGGCCTTTGCAGTATCAACTAACGTCTGAACAAGATCCCTAAGACCTTCATCTCTCTTTACGTGCACACATAGCCACGCATTTATCGACAGTTATCAGTTATCTCCTGGGCAGATTTAGGAAGTCGTTTCTGCTCCACTTAAGACCCTTGTTTATTACACACGCATGGATGGCGAGAAATTTACGAAGTGCCACTTTGGCCTTCAGCATGAGAATAAATTCCATGTAACACTGAACAGCAAACAAAATGAACGCTTTTCCTAACGCCATCCACAATAGGCCTTAACACGGTCCCAACTGAACTTTTAAGATTCGCTTTACGCTGTGTGGTTCTCTGCTCACCACTTATTAGTCTTTCTTTTCCATCCCTTTTTCTTGACATGTGCTTCTGCTTCTGCAAACCACCCTCATTTTTGCATTACGAAAAAAATGAAGAAATCACACCACTCCACTAGACACTGCATTACCCTCCACTCGTAGCCCGTAGCTGACAACTGCGGTCAGTGCTACCAACAGCCCGTAGGCGGCAGCACAGCAGGGCATTGGCAAGGCACTTGTGCAGTGACGTCACGGTCTCGCTCAGTGCGGGACAGTGAGGCCGCGGCCCGTGGGCTGCATCACCACGCGCAACTCTTCTGAGCCCGTTGTGTGCAAGTGCTTTCGCAACAGTACTGCTCGGCCCTTGGAGTGACGTCAGGAACTCGCTCAGCCCGAGATTGCTGTAGTCGAGTGTGGTCGCACGACTCTGCACTGTGCGGACCGTCGGTCCTCGATGCGGCTGCCCCGGCTGAACCGGCAGCGCGAGGCAAGGCTCGCTACGGTCCTGGACGGGCTGTGCCTCGATGCCCACTTCTGATACAAAGTGCACAACCAGAGCTCACACTCGGCCTGTTGTCACCAACCGACTGACATCATACAAACCAACTGCGACGTCACTCCAGCAGTGGCATCATTAATTCCCACGGGCAGACACGTCACTGAACTGGCTTAAACACTTATCCCCAGAACATTGAAACCTTTAAAATTTTTAGTTAGTGTATCTTGTACAAATATCTCCCATGCCAATAAAAATGATTTGTCAAACTGTTTATTTAAAACATGTCAAATGGCGTATTGTTTTTTCTTGTAAACATCATTCTTGTAAATTTGTTGTACACAACTCATGTAACAGCCAGTATCATAGTCAAATAATCCGTAGGCACATGTAAGACACCAAGAAATTTTTTTTCTTTATATTTATGAAATATGTGAGTACCAGTGAAACCAAAAATGGTAATAAGTACATGTAATACTTTCCATGAAGATAAAGAACAGAGAAGCCTTCACATTTTTTCTGTGATTAGCTAGGAGATGCCTTCCTGTTTCGTATCGTCCCTTCTTCTTCAGATTTCGCTTTGTAAACATCTACCTTGTTAGCTCATAAGAACCATGAATATATTTAAATATATTTAAATTAATACCTTTCACATGTATTGATTTAATAAACTAAACATATCTCTTTGTATTAATGTCTTCATCAGCTTTGTGTCGGCTATTCGCGAAACAAGTGCAAAACTGCTGACATGGAGCCTGTCAGCCATTGGTGTGATCCAAATATTGATTAGCAATTTGCCAGATCTTTTATGGTGCACCAACGAAACTGCAGTCTTTCAGAAACGAAGTCCGATACTCAATTAACGATACAGCATAATTCGAATGACCGATCGCGTTATGCACTTGCCTTAGGAAAATTACATCGGAGCAACATCAGTAACTTTGTGTTTCTCTCGAACACCAACATGGAGTAATAGGAAATCACAACAGGAATCAACAAGCACTGGTCGGTTAATTTCAATTGACATTACTGAGCTGACTACCTGATGGTAAGTGGTAGGTGAAGACGACTAATTTCTTTACATTCTCTATCTTCCTTCCACCTTCGCAAGCAGGCAAGGTAACAGTTAAAACTAACAACTTCCACTCTCTCATCGACCCACCAGAGAGATTATTGCTATTGTTGGATAGGGACGACTTATACTGTGGTCACTCTATGTGTGGTTGTAGTTTAACGTTATACCAGACACACTTCTGTTTACAACAACAAAACAATAACAGAACCGCTACATCAGTTTGTTGCACCAGCCAGCAGTGTGAGATAAATAGCTTTTCTCATACGAGAATGGGCAGCGCCGTTAATTTAGAACAATTTAGAAACGTGAGCACGCTGGATCGCACGAGATCTGCCTTTCTCATGAGTTCTCCCAGTAAAGAACTTGCAAAACTGTGAACCAGAAGCCTACCTCTCCCTCCCGCCCCTTCCCCAATTATGTTGTTGTGGTCTTCAGTCAGAAGATTGGTTTGATGCAGCTGCCCAAGATAGTCTATTCACTGCAAATCTCTTCAGGCTGCACAGTTAATGCAATGTACATCAGCTTGAACCTGCTAACTGTATTCAAGACTTTGTCTCCCTCTACAACTTTAACACCCTCCCCCACACTCACATATACACACTTCTCTCCATTACTCCATTACCAAACTGAAAATTCCTTGATACTTCAGGACATGACCTTTGAAATTATGTTGTACCATAAATTTATTGTTTTTCCTGGTTCGACTCAGTATCCTCTTAGCAGTTATTCGATGTGCAGTGCCACCACTATTTTTCGGCGCTACTGAGTAAAATTGTGATGTTGCCATGGCTGTTGCAAAAGACCTTGGGAATGAGCCAGCTAAGAGCCGACCAAATACCATTATGTTAGCTGTAGAAATGCCACAGGCAGATTCCCACATTGTGCTCCAGGAAACGGGCTGGCAAAGCCATAACGACGACACAGCAGAAAGGCGTTGGTAGGCCAGTTGCTACACATCCAATCAACAGACGTCTTATGGTCTACATGGTTACAAGCAGTGATTTGCGAAGCAGGAATGCTATGTCCGATCATAAATTGCCGCTATTTTCAGTCAAAGGTGTCTCAGTCTGGTACCTACTATCGTCGAGGAGAGGTGTATGCCACTCCTCGAAGCGACATGATGCCTCAAGTAACCACCACGATATTTGGACTCCACTACCTGTGGGCCCCTGCTTCTGGTTTTAAGATCAGTGCTGTGGACTACACATCTTCCAGCCAGTGCACCAACTACCATGTGCATTGTAAGGTTTATGATCGGGCCGACAAGGCTTGTGCCAGTGGATCAGGAGACTGACAAATGTGACAACACTTGCAGTGTAATGCGTGATGCAGGCGATGGCTGCTGCGCAGTCCAAGGACTAGACTTTCTGATCAAGCATCATGACGAAACTGAGTTTCGATAACGAGCGCTGGAACTCACGGGGATAACTTTCAAGCTGGGGGAAGGTGTCACCATTGAAATACTGTTGTAAGGTTCGTTTATCATGATATAGTGCCACAATGCATTGGGAAGTTGGTTTGGGTGACCGAAGGTGTTGCTAACCTATACGATTCTGGAATCGTCGTTGAGTACGCAATGTTCCCTGATTGTGAGCACTTCTCCTGTCAATACTCTCGTTGAGACGTTATCTGAATTCCGTCCTTGTTGCTGGGAGTTCACATTTCTTGTCTGTAGCATACAGAGAGGAGAAGATAGTGTTAGATTATAGTAGTCAGAGGACCGCCTTCTGCCGTCCATGTGTTTAATGAGTCTTTTTTATTTTGTGGCTGGAGTTCATCAATCGTCGCAGACGTGTACGAGAACCATCACAACGACGCACCGGATGCAGTACATTCGGTGATATTACCAATAGCTTCGGCTATTAGGGCTATAAAGCTAAACAGCTGTGATCACGTACGTTTCAATTCCACTGAGGTTGCACACCTCTGTAGATCATCTTTGTAACTAGTGTCTTCTAAAGTTTGGGATGTATACGATATCAGTCACCTCGTGTTATTTATATTAGATCGCGTAGCCAGAAAAAGGGGCACATTTGGCCAGTTGATCAATAATATTACTCAGAAAATTCATTTGTATCTCTTTATGTCCATGGCACATCGACATATAAATATTTGTAATGTTTAAAATAGTTTGTATCTACAATAAATGTATATGGAGAAACAACATTTATTATTTAGTAGTTACTAGTTCCCTTAGTCATTCATTTATTTTTATGTTGTAATTTATATGTCGAAGAGCAAGAAGGAGGAAATAATATTACCGATAAGAGATGCTAAGATCTGCTTCAAGTGTTAGACAGACAGGGCCAAATCTTCACTTTCACGTTCAGTATTTTCCATTGCGTACATTCATTTGCGCACCCGCCTGGAGTAGCATCTTGGAAACCATACAAATACCTTCAAGAAATACTTCCTAACACTTAAATTTATATTCAATGTTAGCAAAACTCTCTTTTTCATTAATACTTTTCTTGCTGTAGTCAGTCTTCACTTTATATCCTCTCTACTTCGGCCATCATCAGTTATTTTGCTGCCCAATTGTCCTTTTAGTGTCTCATTTCGAAATCAGATTCCCTTAACACCACCTGATTTAACCCTCGCCATACCAAGGAAGAGGGAAGGGATACTTTATGACTACCTTTTCAGAATACTGTAATCTAGTCATATACATTATATCTTAAATTTGAAAAAAAATATATTTGTGATTTTTAATGGTTTCTTCTTCCAGATTCCGTACTTGTTTTAAATATTTCAGTAAAACTTAATGCAAAATTTAGGTCTTGTCAGTGGTATAGCACTTTCAAAACAGGTATTATATTCATATTTTCATGTTTAGGACCCTTCTTACACATAAATACATCTTTAAAAGGTATGTTGTGCGTGAAAGACAACGAAAATTAACGAAATCCCTATATCTTTGTCTTGGTCTTATACTACACTTCCCTTTTGCAGTACACGTTATGGAAAATCCGTTGGTACTGCTAGGTTCATTTGGAATACGATCCAAGATTTCAAACTTTCATTTAGAGCAACATGGATTCCCAAAAATTCACGTGTTACTAGTTGTGGAGGAAAATGTAGGACTGATCGTCTCTCCTATTTCAGAACATTAACTGTTATTATTGTAACTTCCAGAAGAGCAGAGTACATTGAGATAACTATTTCTAGATCGAAAAGTAAGCCAGTTCCTTTCGAGCCCACTAGCGAGAACAAAGAGAAAAGACGGTTGGGGATACAGTAATGGGTAATGTCTTTAGAGTGTATTGTGAGATTGGAGAAGTATGAGGAAGCAAAACTATTGTCTCCTTTTCATGACTTTACGCCTCTTATCTTCAGATATCATTTTTAAATGACGAATGGTGGCCAGAGGAAAGTTGCTACCTCAAAGTATCTCAGGACAAATAGCTTTTCATCTAAGTATAATTTGAGTCCGATTTCAGAAGCTTCTCTGTCGTGGGACGCCTGACTCAAATGCTTTAAGATTGTCATTGTCCATGACAACAGAAGGTGCAGTGCAGGTGTTTTCTCCAGTTCTAATTCCTTGGACGCCGTTTTGAAGAGCTACAAAAACCCTTGTGTTTTTAAAGCTATAAAATAAACGATTGCGTATAAGATTACAGTAATCGAATAGTATACATAACGTAAAAAGTTCTTTCATCAGCGTATTATGTGTTCCTTCATTTTGGGCTATTTCTCTCTTCTCAGAGAGGTTCTCGCACGAAGACATTCTAACATTGTCAGCTGCTTATTCCAGCGACTATCCAGTATCTATCAAGAGCATTAAGAAGATTACTTTTCTTTACGTAAGTGACGCCTTCTTTCACCACAGTCAAAAGACCATAAGGTTAAGGACAATTGACGCATATGTACTCCCCATTAAATTAACTTCATAGCCCTGTATTTAGCAGGAACAATTCAATCGTGAATACACCGCGCAGTGCCACGACAATGTTGGTACCTTGATCAGTTGTGTGCTGTATGGTTCAAATGACTCTGAGCACAATGGGACTTAACTTCTGAAGTCATCATCCCTTAGAACTTATAACTACTTAAACCTAACTAACCTAAGGACATCACACACACCCATGCCCGAGGCAGGATTCGAACCTTCCAGACTGAAGCTCATAGAACCGCTCGGCCACTCTGGCCGGCGTTTGCTGTATGACTATCAAAGTAGAGTCGTCGATACATTAATCGTCTAAATAATTCTCTTAGGATATTACAGAGCGTTAATGGTTCATCTGGAAACTGGGCTGTAAACAAAATGCAAGATCTAAGAGTCAAGTCAATAAAACAGGTGACAGGACGCGTCAGCTAATGATTTCTTGTCGTGCTAGACGTCCACAAGTCCATAGTTGCTGAGTATTCACCTTCTGTTATATGAGCAATTACATTAGGCATAATTATATGTTGTAGGCTTTTAACACTTCCTGCCATGTACCGCGACACAGCTGTGGGGTGAGATATAATGGCCTTTGCAGTGTTGATTAACGTCTGAATAAGATGCATAAGACCTTCACATCTTATAGCTCTGTATGATCTTATGTCTCGTGCACATATAGCCACACATATATCGACAGTTATGTCCTGAGTAGGTTTAGGAAGTCGTTTCTGGTCAACACAAGACCCTTTTTTATTAGACATGCATAGATGGCGAGAAATGTGCGAAGTGTCACTAGACCTTTCTGCATAACAGCAAATTTCACTGCACAGCGAACAGCAAACAAAACGCCATCAACAATAGGGTTTTCCGCGCTGGATTAGCCGAGCGATCTAGGGCGCTGCAGTCCTGGACTGTGCGGCTGGTCCTGGTGGAGGTTCGAGTCCCCCCTCGGGCATGAGTGTGTGTGCGTTTGTCCTTACGATAACTTAGGTTAAGTAGTGTGTAAGCTTAGGGACTGATGACCTTAGCAGTTCAGTCCCATAAAATTTCACACACATTTGAACATTTTTTTAGAACAATAGGGTTAAACATGCTCCAAACTGAACATTTAAGATTCGCTTCAGAATGTGTGGTTCTTCACTCAACACTGATTAGTATTTCTTTCACTTCCCATTTTAACTGACATGCGCTCCTTCTTCTGCTGACCACATTAGTTTCCTCGCTCATTTTGTGTGTTACGACAAAAATGAAGAAATCCCACCACCCCACTAAACACTGCTCTACTCACCGCTCGTAGTCCGTAGCTTGCAACTGTGGTCAGTACTATCAACAGCCCGTAGGCCGCAGCACGCCAGTGTTTGCGCACGCACTGGTGCAGTGACGTCACGGGCTCGCTCAGTGTGGAGCATTGAGGCCGCGGCCCGTGGGCTGCGTCTTCATGCGCAGCTCTGCTGAGCCCGTGGCATACAGGTTCTTTCGCAACTGCACTGCTCGGCCCTTGAGGTGACGTCAGGGACTCGCTAGGCCCGAGAGTGCTGGAGTCCAGTGCGGCCGCAGCTCACGGGCCGGGCCTCTGCGCACGACCCAGCACCGTGCAGCCCGTCGGATCACGATGCAGCTGCCCCAGCTGAACCTGCACTGCGAGGCAAGGCTCGCACCTCTGTCATGGCTACGTTCCTGGACGGGCCGCGCCTCGATGCCCATTTCTGCTACAAAGTGCACAACCAGAGCTAACATCCATCTGGTCATCACCAACCGTTTGACATCATATAAGCTAACTGCGACGTCAGTCCAGCAGTGGCTACATCAATTCGCACGGGCAGTCACGTACCTCAACTGACTTAACCTCTCAAATTTTAATTTAATCTATCTTGTACACTTATCTCCCGTGCCAATGAAAATGATATCTCAAACTGTTTATTTAAAACATGTCAAACTGTGCATTGTTTTTTCTTGTATACACCAATCTTGTAATTTCATTGTACTAACGACATGAATAACTACTCATGTAACAACCAGTATCGTTGTCAAATGTATCATAGGAAAATGTAAGACACCAAGAAAATTTTTCTTTCTTTATGTTTATGAAATATGTGTGTACCAGAAAGTACACAAATGTTAATAAGTACATGTAATACTTACTACGATAAAGAGGAACAGAGAAGCCTTCACATTTTTTCTGTTATCAGCTAGGAGCTGGCTTCCTGTTTCGTATCGTCTTTTGTTCTTCAGCTTTCGGTATGTATGCATCCATCTTGTCAGCTCTTGTTGTTGTTGTTGTGGTCTTCAGTCCAGAGACTGGTTTGATGCAGCTCTCCATGCTACTCTATCCTGTGCAAGCTTCTTCATCTCCCAGTACCTACTGCAACCTTCATCCTTCTGAATCATTTTCGTGTATTCATCTCTTGCTCTCCGTCTACGATTTTTACTCTCCACACTGCCCTCGAATACTTATTTGGTGATCCCTTGATGCCTCAGAATATGCCCTACTAGATGATCCCTTCTTGCAGTCAAGTTGTGCCACAAATTTTTCTTCTCTCTAATTCTGTTCAATACCTCTTCATTAGTTATGTGATGTACCCATCTAATCTTCAGCATTCTTCTGTAGCACCACATTTAAAAAGCTTCTATTCTCATCTTGTCCAAATTATTTATCGTGCTCTTTCACTTCCTTACATGGCTACACTCCATACAAATACTTTCAGAATCGACTTTCTGACACCTAAATCGATACTCGATGTTAACAAATTTCTCTTCTTCAGAAACGCTTTCCTTGCCATTGCCAGTCTACATTTTATATCCTCTCTACTTTGACCATCATCACTTATTTTGCTCCCCAAATAGCAAAACTCATTTACTACTTTAAGCCTCTCATTTCCTAATCTAACTCTCGCAGCACCCCCCGCCCCCTATTTAATTCGACTACATTCCATTATACTCGTTTTGCTTCTGTTGATGTTCATCTTATGTCCTCCTTTCAAGACACTTTCCATTCCGTTCAGCTGCTCTTCCAGGTCCTTTGCTGTCCCTGACAGAATTACAATGGCATTGGCGAACCTTAAATTTTTTATTTCTTCTCCATGGACTTTAATTCCTACTCTGTATTTTTCGTTTGTTTCCTTTACTGCTTGCTCAATATACAGATTGAATAACATCTGGGATAGGCTACAACCCTGTCTCACTCCCTTCCCAACCACTGCTTCCCTTTCATGCCCATCGACTCTTATAACTGCCATCTGGTTACTGTACAAACTGTAAATAGCCTTGCGCTCCCTGTGTTTTATCCCTGCCACATTCAGAATTTGAAAGAGAGTATTCCAGTCAACATTATCGAAAGCTTTCTCTAAGTCTACAAATGCTAGAAACGTAGGTTTGCCGTTCCTAAATCTATTTTATAAGATAAGTCGTAGGGTCAGAGTTGTCTCACGTGTTCCAACATTTCTACGGAATCCAAACTGCCCTTCCCGAGGTCGGCTCTACCAGTTTTTCCATTCGTCTGTAATGAATCCGTGTTAGTATTTTGCATCTGTGTCTTATTAAACTAATAGTTCGGTAATTTTCACATTTGTCAACACCTGCTTTCTTTGGGATTGGAATTATTATATTCTTCTCGAAGTCTGAGGGTATTTCGCCTGTCTCATACATCTTGCTCACTAGGTGGTAGAGTTTTTTTAGCCCTGGCCCTCCCAAGGCTGTCATTAGTTCTAATGTAATGTTGTCTACTCCTGGGGCCTTGTTTCGACATAGGTCTTTCAGTGCTCTCTCTAATTCTTCACACAGTATCACATCTCGCATTTCATCTTCATCTACATTCTCTTCCATTTCTATAATATTGTCCTCAAGATCGTCGCCCTTGTATAGACCCTCTATATCAGGCTCATCCAAGAATTGCGCCCGGTGGGGCAGCGGGTGCAAGACAGTGTAGTTCAGCGCCCCGTACACGACCGTGTGTCGTTAGTGTCAGCATTGGGAGAGAGAGAGAGAGAGAGAGAGAGACAGAGAGAGAGAGAGAGAGAGAGAGATAGCTGCGGAGCGAGTGAGACCGCTTAGCACTGCTCTGCGTTGGATTTTCATGCGGTCTGATCCAACGTAAACAAAACATTCTATTTTAGAAATAGTTTTTACAAGTAAATATTTCTTTTTATACCTCGTGCTACAGCTTTTTGCATCACTTTTCAGAGTTTAGAAATCGGATCCTTAGTTTGGTGTTTTGTACATAATAATTTTAACTGGCCATGTTTGAAAACTAATTAAAAATTGATTTAAGGTTATAAAGCTCTTTAATTCTTACAGTCAACATTGTTAAAGACGACAATTAACATTTTACAACGACGGTTCAATCCCGCGTCCGGCCATCCTGATTTAGGTTTTCCGTGATTTCCCTAAATCAGTCCAGGCAAATGCTGGGATGGTTCCTCTGAAAGGGCACGGCCGACTTCCTTCCCCATCCTTACCTAATCCGATGAGACCGATGACCACGCTGTCTGGTCTCCTTCCCCAAAACCAACCAACCAACCAACATTTTACACGTTTTTCTTTCTCGAGGAAACGATTTTGTCTAGGTTTGGTACAATATTCCGTGAGACTGCTTACCTCCAAGACTTTGTCAAATTTTTGTCGCCAAGTAATGAACGGTTCTTAGTTTTAGCAAGCTTTAAAAGAGAGAAAAAGCACTCACAAATATACGTAGAACCAAACATTGAGAGAAATTTGGCCGCGTGCTTGTGCAAACGAGGATATTTCTCTCGTGGAAGACATCTGTAAAAGTCATCCAAAGTTTTATACCTAACAAAGTGGCTCTTCAGGCCGATATCGCACTGCAGGTCAATCAGCTCTAGTTGAAGCACTTGTGAGACGTTCTCTGCCAGAAGGGAAAACGGGGGAACAAATATATATAAGGCCGGTTGAAGCTCACTTATCTCCAAAAATTTGTTTTCAAACTGTCCTTGTAATTCGCAAACGATTTGAAAATAATCTGAAAAATCCACATCTTCTTTAACACTGTCTAGTGCAGAAAAGTGTCCACAATTCTTCTCGCGCAACTGTTTTCCCCACAAAATAACTTTTTTTTTTTAAAATGCTTGAATCGTCTGCACTAAATCAGCAACAGAGTGATTTTCGCCTTGGAGTGAAATGTTCAAAGTATTTAAATGACCATTGAGGTCACTCAAAAAAGCCAAATTCGCCACCCACTTAGAATCACAAAGTAATTCTTCTGGCGTCCTTTCATTTCAAAAAGACATTTATTTCACCCCTCAAGGAGAAAAACCGATGAAGCTCCTTTCCTCTTCTCAGCCATCTTACTTCGGTGTGGTAGGGGATGTCCGGGTATTCCGCTTCGATATCAGCCAGAAATTCTTGAAATTGGAGATGTGTGAGTCCGTGCAATCGAAGATAACTAACCGTTCGAAGAACTGTGTCCATAACATATTTTATGCTGACAACCTCCGCACAAAGTGCCTCCTGATATATCAGACAATGGACTGCCGCGAATAAGGGCAGCCGACTTCAGCCATTTTTGACCTGACGTAACCCAGGAACCCAGTGCGTATCCCTCGTAGCGCAGAGGCTCAATCCGTTGTTACACTGGTCAGGCGTTCCCGTTTTAAACCCATTGACTCTAACACGTTTTCCACGCCTAGAAAAATATCCAAACCCGTGGTCGTGTCTTATAATGGTATAAGGTCGAGTGGCGCGGCGGACGGTCGGGCGGTCCGCACGGCCAACTAAGAGACACGACTCGGCCACTGTGGCAACATACGAATTCTCCCGGGGCGATGGCCGCGGGCGATCGCGGGCGCTAGCGCCCCAGGGGCACAGTTTGGATGAGACTCCTTCCACCTTTCTGCTTTCCCTTCTTTGCTTATTACTGGATTTCCATCTGACCTCTTGATATTCATGCAAGTCGTTCTCATTTCTCCAAAGACCTCTTCAATTTTCTTGTAGGCAGTATCTATCTTACTCCTAGTGATATGCTCCTCTACATCCTTAGATTTGTCCTCTAACCATCCCTGCTTAGCCATTTTGTGTTCCTGTCGATCTCATTTTTGACACGTTTGTATTCTTTTTTGCCTGCTCCATTGACTGCATTTTTGTATTTTCTCCATTCATCAATTAAATAATATACGAGGTGCGTTTGAAAAGTCTGTGAAAAAAAAATAAAGAAAAAGAAAAAGAAAAAAGATAAAACCGCTTACATGTTTGGGGTAATTTCTTTTATTTTTCAGCATAGTCTCCTTTTAAATTTATACTCTTTGTCCAATGCTGTTCTAATTTGTTGAACCCTTCCGAATAATAGGAATTGTCTAAGTCTGCAAAATAGCTAATTGTTGCTGAAATCACCTCCTCGTTTGAATAAAATCTTTGTCCCACCAACAATTTCTTCAAATTGGGGAACAAATAGTAGTTCGAAGAGCCAAGTCTGGAGAACAGGGGAGGGGTGGATGTGAAATAAGTTGGATTCCTATTTCCATAAATTTTGCGACCACAAATGCTGATGTGTGTGATGGTGCATTGTCATGATCGAAAAGGACGGTCCAATAAAGATGAATAATATTCACCTGTAATAGTTTTACCCTTTTCCAGATAGTCGATGGGGATTGTTCCTTGCGAATCCCAAAAGACAGCCGCCATAACCGTTCCGGCCAAAGGAATGGTCTTCGCCTTTTTTGGTGCAGCTTCTCCCTTGGTAACCCATTGTATAGAATGTTCTTTGCTCTCAGGAGTATAGTAAAGTATCCATGTTTCATCCACAGTGACGATACGACGTTTAATGTTCTCTTAAAGTCCTGCCGATTCTGCCTGAACAGCAGCAAACCATCCTTGCAACACTTCACACGATTCCGTTTTTGTTCAAGCGTGAGCAAACGCGGAACGAATCTTGCAGATAGCTTTCTCATGTCCAAATGTTCATGCAAAATAGTATGTACCCGTTAATTCGAGATGCCCACAGTACTAACAATCTCACATACTTCAACTCTTCGGTCATCCATCACCATATTATGGATTTTATCAATGATTTCTGAAGTGGTAACCTCAACAGGGCGTCCAGAAAGTTCAGCAACATTTGTGCCCATATGGCCACTCCTAAAATTTAAAATCGCTTATAAACTGTTCTAATCGAAGGCGCAGAACAACATGACTGAAACTTCGTGTGCGTTCTTTCCAAAGATGCTACTAACTAAACATTACCTCGATCGGCGCCGGCGGTGGCATCTCTCGGACTTTGCACGGTCTTTTCATACACGTCTCGTATTTGAGTATATTTAAATTAATACCTTTCAGATATATTAATTTAGCAAAATAAACATATCTCTTTGTGTTAATGTCTCTATCAGGTTTGTGTACAGCTATTCGTGAAAGAAATGCAAAACTGCCTACGTGGAGCCTGTCCGCCATTGGTGTGATCCAAATACTGATTAGCAATTTATCAGATCTTTTATGGTGCACCAAAGAACCTACAGTCTTTCAGAAACGAAGTCCGGAACTCAATTAACTATATAGCATAATTCTATGACCGATCACGTTAAGCACTTGCCTTATGAAAATTACCTTAAGCCACATCTGTAACTTTGCGTTTCTCTCTTACACCAACTTGGAGTAATAGGAAATCGCAAACAGGAATCAACAAGAACTGGTCGGTTAATTTTAGTTGACATTACTGTGCTGACCATCTGCTGGTAAGTGGTAGGTGATCACGACTATTTTCTTTACCTTCTCTATCTTCCTTCCATCTTCCCAAGCAGACTAGGTAACACTTACAGCTCACAGCTTCCACTCGCCCATCCACCTTCGAGAGAGGATGTTGCTATTGCTGGCTGGAGAGCAGTTATACTGTGGTCACTCCAAGTATGGTTGCAGTTTATTATCATACCTGAGTCACTTATGTTTACAACAACAAAATAATAACAGAACCGCTGCATCAGTTGGTTGCATCGGCCAACAGTGTGAGATAAATAGCTTTTCTCATACGAGAAGGAGCAACGCCGTTAATTTAGACCAATATAGAAACGTCTTTTGCCATGTCTACAGCCGAGAGCGCTGAATCACACGAGATCTACCTTAGTCATGAGTTCTCCCGGTAAATAACTTGGAAATTTGTGGACCAAGAGCCTACCTCTCCCTCCGGCTACCCCCCTCCCCCCCCCCCCCCCAATATTGTTGTTGTGGTCTTCAATCTGAAGACTGGTTTGATGCAGCTGCCCGAGCTAGTCTATTCTGCTATTCTGTGCAAGCCTCTTCAGCGCCGCACAGCTAATGCAATGTGCATCGGTTTGAACCTGCTCACTGTATTCAAGACTTTGTCTCCCTCTACATTTTTAACACCCCCCCCAGCCCCGCCCCCCGGCGAACAACACCCACATATACACACTTTTCTCCATTACCAAACTGAGAAGTCCTTGACGTCACAACATAAATTGCCATTATTTTCAGTCAAAGGTGTCTCGGTCTGGTAGCTACTATTTACGAAAAGAAGTGTATGCCACTCCTTGAGGCGACATAATACTTCAAGGTTTTACCACGAGATTTGCCCTCCACTACCCTATGAAAAGAACTTGTGCCATATATTTGTTTTCCCCAGTTCGACTCAGTTTCTTCTTATCAGTTACACGATCTGCAGCGCCACCACTATTTTTCGGCGCTACTGAGTAAAATTGTGATGTTGCCATAGCTGTTGCAAAAGATCTTGGGAGTGAGGCAGCTCAGAGCCGACAAAACATCATTACGTCAGATGTAGCAATGCCACTATCAGATTCTCACATTATGCTCCAGGAAAGGGGTTGGCACCACCATTACGACGACACAGCACGAAGACGTTGTCAGGCCGATTACTACACATCCAATCAACAGACTTCATATAGTCCACATGGTTGCAAGCTGTGATTTGCGAAGCAAGAACGCTCTGTCCCAACATAAATTGCCATTATTTTCAGTCAAAGGTGTCTCGGTCTGGTAGCTACTATTTACGAAAAGAAGTGTATGCCACTCCTTGAGGCGACATAATACTTCAAGGTTTTACCACGAGATTTGCCCTCCACTACCTGTGGGCCCCTGCTGCTGGTTTTAAGATCACTGCTGAGGGCTTAGCATCTTCCAGTCTGTGGACCAGCAACCAGGTGCAACCTGCCTTACGCCATAGAGTGCAGTCGTTTGAGACCATGGCCACCTGTTGCCTCAGTTACTATACACTCGCTGTCTTCAGCACACGCTATGGAGGATGTTGCACCATAGAATGTTCTTGTTTGTTCTTCAATAAAATGTATAACCAATAGTGAAGTTTTTATGAACAGCCATCGATCATCATTCCGACAATAATCCACCACCTCAACTCAGATCTCTGTGTGTTTAGGTCATCCATCCTGAATCTCTACATTTCGATGTCAAAATAGTGTGTCACCACTAAATTACAGTGACAGAGGAAAATTGCCAGCCACCCTACCTGGAGACGATGACTATCGACTTCCTCAGGGTGGCAGTTTCGTCGACACACAGCATCAATATGCAGTGAGGAGTGCACTCCCCTGCGAGTATCACGTCGAGTCAGTGCACCAATAAGCAGCCTTTCAGTTCTGTTTCCATGTGTGACGTGTGTCAAGTAAACAGTCTGTGCCGGCCGGAGTGGCCGAGCGGTTCTAGGTGCTTCAGTCTGGAACCGTGCGACAGCAACGGCCGCAGGTTCGAATCCCGCTTCGGGCATGGATGTGAGTGATGTCCTTAGGTTAGTTAGGTTTAAGTAGTACTAAGTTCTAGGGGACTGATGACCTAAGATGTTAAGTCCCATAGTGCTCAGAGCCAGCCAAACTCAGTCTGTAATCTGAGTATGTGTAAACATGAACTTTATTTATGTCTATGATGAATGGGTGTGGCTCATTATCTGGAAGTGTATAAGATGTTAACCATGCGTAGCTTCTTAGGAGGGATGATGAGTTTTGTCGAGAAGCTGGAGTTTTGTGGTTGTTTTCGCTGCTTTTAATGGGCAATGTGTACCATGTTGAGCAATAAATGTGGCTCACTGCGTTTAAGCGCGTAGAGTAGTAGTCATGAGTAGCCGCTCAAATGGAGAAGTTAAGTTACAGTAAGTGTTGGGATCGAATTAGATTAAGTGTCCTTGTCGCCGTACTGTTTTGTTCTCCTCGTTTGTTGTTTGCATAATTAGTGAGGAATACCCTGGCTGAGAGGTTGCGAATTTCTGCAGCCTGGACCAGATGTGGAGGGAAGTGCATGTGCCGATAATTTTGGTGTCTTGCAGAGTGCAACTGCCGACCGTAATTTTGTTATAGACACTTAGGAAGTGACACAGAAAGCTATCAATAAGGTTGATTGAATTGCATATGTTTTGGGTACTGAAACGGTACAGACGCCTTTCGTATTTCCGAAGGCCGCAGATTCGGCACCATCTGTGACGGCACTGCCTCCTCAGAACGTGGGATGAAGGAAGGGGAAATGTGTTTGTAAGGTTTATGATCGAGCCGACAAGGCTTGTGCCAGTGGATCAGGAGAGTGACAAAAGTGACAACACTTGCAGTGTAATGCGTGATGCAGGCTAAGGCTGCTGTGCAATCCCAGGGTTAGACTTTCTCATCAAGCATCTCGCCAAAACTGACGTTCGATGAAGCGCTGTGGAACCCAGGGGGATAATTTTCAAGCTGGGGGAAGCTGTCACCAGTGAAATACACTCACAAGTTTCGTTTGTCAAAAGGGACAAAAGCAGGCAAAATCACTAAGGCTTAATTGGCATGATATAGTGCTACAAGGCACTGGGAAATTGCTTTAGATGACCGAAAGTGTTCCTGACTTATACGATTCTGGACTTCGCCTCCGGGGAGGGAGCCATCGTTGAGTACGCAGTGCTCAGTGATTGAGAGCACTTCTCGTGTCTATACTCACGTTGTGAAGTAATCTGCATTCCGTCCTTGTGGCTGGGAGTTGGCGTTTCTTGCTTGTAGAATAAAGAGAGGAGATGATAGTATTAGATTACACTAGTCAGAGGACCGCCTCCTGCCGTCCTAGTGTTTAATTAGTTTTTTATTTTGTGGCTTGAGTTCTTCCATCGGCGCAGACGTGTACGAGAACCATCACTTAGACATACGGGACGCAGTAAATTTGGTGATATTGCTAATTGCTTAGGCTTATTAGTGCTATACAGCTGAACAGCTGTGATAACGTAAGCTTCAATTCCACTGAGGTTGCACACCACTGTAGATCATCTTTTAAACCAGTGTCTTCTAGTGTTCTAGTGTATGGGACGTACATGATAACAGTCATCTCTTGTTATTAATATTATATCACGTTGCTATAAAAAGGAGCAGATGTGGGCAGTTGATCAGTAATATTAGACAGGAAATTCATTTGTATCTCTTTATGTCCATTGCACATGGACAAATAAGCATTTGTAATGTATAAAGAAATTTTAATCTACAATAAATGTATGAGCAGAAACAACATTAATATTCAGTAGTTCCTAGTTCCCTTAATCATTCACTTATTTTTATGTTGTAATTTATACGTTAAAGTGCAAGAAGGAGGAAGTAATATCACCGTTAAGAGATTCTAGGGTCTACTTCAGGGTTTAGTCAGACTGGGCCAAATCTTCATTTTCGCGTTCAGTATTTTCCATTGCGCACATTCATTTTTGCACCCGTCTAGAGTAGCATTTAGGAAACCATACAAATTCCTTCCAGAAATACTTCATAACATTTAAATATACATTCTATGTTAGCAAATCCGTCTTTTTGGTAATACTTTTCATGCTATAGTCGGTCTTCATTTGATATCCTTTCTACTTTGGCCATCATCATTTATTCTGCTGCCCAATTGTCCTTTTAGTGTCTCATTTCGTAACCTTATTCCCTTAACACTACCTGATTTAACCCCCGCAATACCAAGGGAAAGGGAAGGGGTACTTTATGCGTTTCTTTTCAGAATACTGTAATCTAGTCATGTTCATTATATTTTAAAATTTTGAAATACATATATTTGTGATTTTTAATGGTTTCTTCTTCCACATGCCGTAATTGTTTTAAATATTCCTGTAAAACTTAACGCAAAAATTTAGGTGTTCTCAGTGGTATAGAATTTTCAGAACAGGTGTTACATTAATATTTTCAGGTTTAGCACCCTTCTTACACATAAATATACCTTCAAAAGGTATGTTGTGCGTAAAAGACAACGAAAATTAACGAAATCCGTATATCTTCGTGTTGGTCATATATTACGTCCCCCTTTTGTAGTACACGTTATGGGAAACTCGTTGGTACTGCTACGTTTATTTCGAATACGTTCCAAAATTTCAAACTTTCACTTAGGACAACATGGATTCCCAAGGATTCATGTGTTACTATTTGTGGAGGAAAATGTAGGACTGAGCGTCTCTCCTATTTCCGAACTTCTTATGGTCCACATGGTTGCAAGCTGTGATCTGCTACCGAGCGAGGTGGCGCAGTGGTTAGCACACTGGACTCGCATTCGGGCGGACGACGGTTCAATCCCGTCTCCGGCCATCCTGATTTAGGTTTTCCATGATTTCCCTAAATCGCTTCAGGCAAATGCCGGGATGGTTCCTTTGAAAGGGCACGGCCGATTTCCTTCCCCATCCTTCCCTCACCCGAGCTTGCGCTCCGTCTCTAATGACCTCGTTGTCGACGGGACGTTAAACACCAATCTCCTCCTCCCCCTGTGATCTGCTAAGCGATAACGCTCTGTCCCAACATAAATTACCATTATTTTCAGTCGAAGGTGAAATTTGCCCCTGCTTCTGTTTTTAAGATCAGTGCTGTGGCCTAGCATCTTCCATCCAGTGGGCCACCTTCAGGCCAATTACCAGGTGCAAAAAGCCCTGTGCTATAGAAGGCAGTCGCTTGAGATCATGGCCACCTGCTGCATCAGTTCCTTAACACTCACTGTCTTCAGCACACGTTATGGAGGATGTTGCACCACAGAATGTTCTAGTTTGTTTTTCAGTAAAATGTATGACTAATAGTGAAGTTTTTATGAGCAGCTATCTATCATCACCCCGACAACATTTCACCACCTCAACTCAGACCTCCACATGTTCATCTACATCTACATGGATACTCTGCAAATCACATTTAAGTGCCTGGCAGAGGGTTCATCGAACCACCTTCACAACTCTCTATTATTCCAATCCCGTATAGCGCGTGGAAAGAATGAACACCCATATCTTTCCGTACGAGCTCTGATTTCCCTTATATTATCGTGGTGTCTTTTTTCCCTATGTTGGTTGGTGTCAAGAAAATGTATTCCCATTCGGAGGAGAGAGTTGGTAATTGAAATTTCGTGAGAAGATTGCATCACAACGAAAAACGCCTTTCTTTTAATGATTTCCAGCCCAAACCCTGTATCATTTCTGTGACACTCTCTCCCATATTTCGTGATAATTCAAAACGTGCTGCTTTGTTTGAACTTTTTCAATGTACTCCGTCAGTCCTATCTGGTAAGGATACCACACTGTGCAGCGGTATTCTAAAAGAGGACAGACAAGCGTAGTATCCTCTTGTAGCGTAGTGTCCTCCTTAGTAGCTTTGTTACATTTTTTAAGTGTCCTGCCAATAAAACGCAGCCTTTCCTTAGCCTTCCCCACAACATTTTCTATGTGCTCTTTCCGATTAAAGTTGTTCGTAATTGTAATACCTAGGTATTTATTTCAATATACGGCTTTTAGATTAGACTGATTTATCGTGTAACCGAAGTTAAAAGAGTTCCTTTTGGCACTCATGTGAATGACCTCACACTTCTCGTTGTTTAGGATCAACTGCCACAATTCGCACCATTCAGATATTTTTTCTAAATCGTTTTGGATTTTGTTTTGATGTTCTGATGGCTTTATTCGTCGATAAACTACAGTGTCATCTGCAAACAATCGAAGACGGCTGCTCAGATTGTCTCCCAAATCGTTTATATAGATAAGGAACAGCAAAGTGCCTATAACACTACCTTGGGGAACGCCTCAAATCAGTTCTGTATTACTATTACTCGATGACTCTCCGTCAGTTACCACGAACTGCGACCTCTCTGACAGGAAATCGCAAATCCAGTCACATAACTGAGGCGCTATTCCACAAGCACGCAACTTCCTTACGAGCAGCTTGTGTGGTACGGTGTCAAAAGCTTTCCGGATATCCAGGAATACGGAATCGATCTGAAATCCCTTGTCAATAGCACTCAGAGTTCGTGTGAATAAAGAGCTAGTTGCGTTTCACAGGAACGATGTTTTCAAAACCCGTGTTGACTGTGTGGCAATAGACCGTTTCTTCGAGGTAACTCACAACTTTCGAACACTATATATTTTCTAAAATCCTGCCGCATATCGACGTTAGCAATATGGGCCTGTAATTTAGTGGATTACTCCTTCTTCCTTTCTTTGATATTGGTGTGACCTGTGCAACTTTCCAGTCTTTGGGTAGGGATATTTCGTGGAGCGAACTGTTGTATATGATTGTTAAGTATGGAGCTAAGGCATCAGCATACTCGGAAAGGAATCTAATTGTGATACAGTCTGGACCAAAAGACTTGTTTTTATTAAGTGATTTGAATTGCTGCACTACTTCCAGGATATTTACTTCTACGTTACTCATGTTGGCAGCTGTTCTCCATTCGAATTCTGGGATATTTACTTCGTCTCATTTTGTGAAGGCATTTCGGAAGGCTGTGTTTAGTAACTCTGCTTTGGCAGCACTGTCTTCGATAGTAACTCCATTGTTATCGCGCAGAGAAGACATTGATTCTTTCTTGCCGCTAACGTACTTCACATACGACCAGAATCTATTTGAATTTTCTGCCAGGTTTCGAGACAAAGTTTCGTTATGGAAACTGTTATAGGCGTCTCGCATTGAACTCCGCCCTAAATTTCGAGCTCCTGTAAAGGATCGCCAATCTTTGGGATTTTGCGTCGTTTAGATTTGGTACGTTTGTTTCGTTGTTTCTGCAACAGTGTTCTAGTCCGTTCTGTGTAACAAGGTGGATCCACTGCGTTGTTTGTTTGTTTATTTGGTGTAAATCTCTGAATTGCTGCCGATACTATTTCTTTGAATTTAAGCCACGTCTGGTCTACACTTTATATTATTAATTTGGAATGAGTGGAGGTAGTCTCTCAGGTAGGCGTCAAGTGAATTTTTATTTGCTTTTTTGAATAGGTATATTGTTCCCTCGTTTTTCGAGAATTTGGCGATTACAATATTCACTCTCACTACGACAGCCCTGTGTTCACTAATCCCTATTTCGGTTTTGCTGCTCGTTATTAACTCAGGATTATTTGTTGCTAAGAGGTAAACTGTGTTTTCACAACCGTTTACCATTCGCGTGGGCTCATGAACTAACTGCTCCAAACAATTTTCAGAGAATGCGTTTAGCAAAATTTCGGATGATATTTTATGCGTTCTTCCGGAATTAAACATATATTTTCGCCAACATATCGAGGGTAAATTAGTCACCACCAACTATTATCGTATGAATCGGGTACGTGTTTGAAATCAAACTCAAGTTTTCTTTGAACATTTCAGCAACTGTATCACCTGAACTGGGAAGTCAGTTAAAGGGTCCCATTATTATTTTATTCCGTTTGCCAACAATGACCTCTGCCCATACTAACTCACAGGAAGTATCTACTTCAATTTCGCGACAAGTTAAGCTAGTTCTGACAGCAACAAACACGCCACCGGCAACGGTGTTCAGCCTATCTTCTCGGAACACCGTTAGTTTAAAAAATGGCCCTGAGCACTATGGGACTTAACATCAGAGGTCATCAGTCCCCTTGAACCTATAACTACTTAAACCTAACCAACGTAAGGATATCACACACCTCCATGCCCGAGGCAGGGTTCGAACCTGCGCCCGTAGTATTCTCGTAGCTCGGGAAAAAATACCTAAAACCGTCGGCCACCGGGGCAGGCACACCGTTAGGTTCCTCACAAAAATTTCGGCTTAGCTTATATCCTATTTTAGCCAGCTTTCAGTGCCTATAAAGATTTGAGCATCAGCGCTTTCTATCAGCGCTTGGAGCTCTGGTAGATTCCCAACACAGCTACAACTATTTACGACTGTTATACCAACGGTTCCTGTATCTACGTTCTTCCTGTGTTCAGCTTACACCCTTTCTGACTGCAGCCCTTCTTGTGTTTTCCCGAGACCCTCTAACCTAAACAACCGTCCAATCCGCGCCACACATCCCTTCCACCCGTGTAGCCGCCTCCTGCGTATAGTGGACACCTAACCTATTCAATGGAACCCGAATCCCAACCACCCGTTGGCGCAAGTTGAGGAATCTGCATCCTACACGCTCGCAGAACCGTCTGAGCCTCTGATTCAGACCCACCACTCGGCTCTGTACCAGGGGTCCGCAATCGGTCCTGTCGACTATGCTGCAAATGGTCTGCTCTGCTTTCATCTTGCCAGCATGACTGGCAGCCTTTACCACTTCTGTTAGCCGCACGAAACCAGAGAGAAGCTCTTCTGATCGAAAGTGACACACATCACTGGTACCGACATGGGCAACCACCTGCTGTTAGCTGCACCCTGTGCTCTTCATGGCATTGGGGAGTATCCTTTCCACATCTGGAATGACTCCACCCGGTATGCACACGGAATGCACATTGGTTTTCTTGCCCTTCTTGTCAGCAAGGCTCTAAGGGACCCCATAACGCGCCCAACGTTGGAGCTCCCAACTACCAATAATCCCACCCTCTGCGATTCCCCAGATCTTGCTGGATGAGTGGTTTCCTCTGAAACAGGACAGGCGACAGCGTCTGGCTCAGCGACAGCGTCAGCCACAGCCAGTGCCTGGAACCTGTTTGTCAGACAAACCGGCGAGGCCTTGTGTGCTCAAGCTTGGGAAATCATTTGCCGCCAGCTTCGCCCTGGGGCGACCTCTACATTTTGATGTCAGAAGTGTGTGTCACCACTAAATTTCAGTGACAGAGGAACCTTACCAGCCACCCTCCCTGGAGACGATGTCTCTCGGCTACATGAGAGTTGCAGTTTCATCGACAAAAATGGTTCAAATGGCTCTGAGCACTATGGGACTCAACTTTTGAGGTCATTAGTCCGCTAGAACTTAGAACTACTTAAACCTAACTATCCTAAGGACATCATACACATTCATGCCCGAGGCAGGATTCGAACCTGCGACCGTAGCAGTCTCGCGGTTCCAGACTGCAGCGCCTAGCACTCCACGGCCACTTCGGCCTGCTTTCGTCGACAGACAGCATCAGTATGCAGTGGGTGATTGCACTAACTGTTCTTTCTTTTCCCCTGCGAGTGTCACGTCGAGTCAGTCCACCTTTTACCAGCGATTCAGTTCTGTTTTCATGTGTGACATGTGGCAAGTAAACGCAGACTGGGTACTGAGGATGTGTAAATATGAACGTAATTTTTCTCTGTCATCAATGGGAGTGACTCATTGTCTGGAATGGTATAAGGTGTTAAACATGTGAAGCGTCTTAGGAGGAGAAGATGAATTTTGTTTAGAAGTCGGAGTAATGTGGTAGTTTACGCAGTTTTCGCCGTTCTGAATGGGGAATGTATTTCATTTCGAGTAATAAATGTGGCTCACTAGTTTAAGAACGTAAAGTAGTAGTCATGAGTAGCCGCTCAAGCGGAGAAGATAAGTTACAGTAAGTGTTAGGATAGGATTAGATTAAGTGTTGTAAGGTGGCATGATTTTGAGACATATTACAACTACCACTCCGGAAAGAAGGCCCTTTAATAGTATAAACATCGAGTCAGGAAACCTTTAACGATACTGACATCGGCTAGGGATCTTAATTTGTAGCAGAATATCTGCACGTTGGGCGATAGCGAAGCGGACGGAGTCGGGAGACTGGCAGGAGAACGGAAAAGACACAAGCGAGGCAGGTAGGCCTGAGAGCTGTAGACAGCATCGAACGTAAGCTCCTGGAAACCCCTGGCGGGTGGACCGCGGCTTAGCAGGAGCCACGTGGCCGAGGACAAGGAGAAGACACAGGGGCTCGAACACAAAACGCGTGGCGGCGTGTAGATGGTTTTCCGAACGGCCGGAGCGGAAGCTTCTGGAACAGTCTGGAAACTTCTAGAAGATTCGGTCGATTGCAAAACTGAGATTGGAGGGCGCTCAGAAATGAAAGCATTCCAGTAACATGATTGGCCACACTTTAAAGGGGGGAAGGAAAAAGAACAGGAGCTACGAAAAAGCGTTGCGCCTGTGAAACACTTGTTCCTGGGGCGTCGAGGAGAGAGGTTGGTTCTGGCAATGTGTGCGACCTCGTTACTGGGACAGAGCACTTGTAGCGAGAGCCTGAGGATCGTTTGGTGTTCCACGGCAGCCGTGGAGGTGCCTACGGAAGGTTTTGGAAGGCAGAATTTATGTTATCTCGCTGAGGCGTGAACGTCTGCAGCGATAAGCATTGATCACTGTAGTGGTCGTGCATTCACAAAGGCGGTTAGGGAAGTAAATTAAATTGCTGAGCTGGCCGGTGTGGCCGAGCGGTTCTTGGCGCTTTAGGCTGGATCCGAGCGACCGCTACGGTCGCAGGTTTGAATCCTGCCTCGGGCATGGATGTGTGTGCTGTCCTTAGGTTAGTTAGGTTTAGGTAGTTCTAAGTTCTAGGGGACTGATGACCATAGATGTTAAGTCCCATAGTGCTCAGAGCCATTTGAATCATTTTCGAGCCACTCGCAGTTAGACTTGCAGTTAGATGTGTACTGGGTCGCTGCGTAGCGCTCAGCTCAGTGATCGACATGTATTAAGGAGATGTTGCAGTATGGGTGGCCCAACCAGCAGCAGACGTGAGGGGACAGTACCGGCTCTGGTCCTCTCTGCTGCCGCTGTCAATCATCAACCCAGGATTAGCAGACATCACGGCAGACTGGCTCGCAGCCAATGCTGACCACGTCAGTGAGCCGTCGTCGACATCATGCGGGGCCTAGACCCTTTGCATCCACCTTCACAACCGGGTGAGCGATGACGCTGGGGGACTGCAGCCCGTTCCGCCTGTCCACCGTGGACGAGCCACCAGGAGGAGCAGGGAAGAAGTCTGGGTGGGATAGAGTACACTTTGCACTACGAGAACGCCTCTCGTGCGAACAGTGCCGGGACTACATCCCAGAGCCTCCTATGCGTAGCAGTTTGATGTCCGCAGCCGAGCCGGCCGGCAAGCCGGGTGCCACCAGCCACGTGTGGCCAAAGTACGAAATAAGGACATTCCTTCGCAACATCACAGCACGCGGCGTTGCGCTAGCAAGACTGTGCGGCCCAAGCTGGTGTCATTGCTATGAATCGGTGAGGACTCGGGAAGGTCTTGATATCACCAAGCCACATTGTACTTTACAGGAATAAAGGTGTTATGAACTAATAATGTTTCTTTGGCGTTCCTGTCGCGTCCACAGTCATTTCCCAGCATCCTGACTGTGGTGTCACCGCCAGACACCACACTTGCTAGGTGGTAGCCTTTAAATCGGCCGCGGTCCGTTAGTATACGTCGGACCCGCGTGTCGCCACTATCAATGATTGCAGACTGAGCGCCGACACACGGCAGGTCTAGAGAGACTTCCTAGCACTCGCCCCAGTTGTACAACCGACTTTGCTAGGGATGGTTCACTGACAAAACACACACTCATTTGCCGAGACGATAGTTTAGCATAGCCTTCAACGACGTCATTTGCTACGACCTAGCAAGGCGCCATTGTCATTTACTATTGGTATTGTGAATCATGTACTGTCCAGACCGACGTTCCCCATTAATGGATTAAACTTATGTATTCCACCAGCTACGTCCTTTTCTCTAAATTCTAATTTCTTTGTCCTGTTCCAGACCTCACGCCAGCCTGCGTGAGCTAAAACGCGTGCCTTTCGGCCTCCTCTAGTAACCCGATGATGGCTGTCCTGCCAACCAAAACACTGACAACTGGAGGGGTCACCGCTCGGCCATCCAGTGCACCATAGGGGACTTGGACCACCGGGGTGCCTACAGTATTCAGTTAATATTGTGATATAGTAAAACCATTTCGAAGAGGAGTACCGAGAGATTTTCACCTTTTCCTGCTCCTACTCACTTCCTTCATTCGGCCAACCTTTCACTTCACAGGAGCAGACCCACCTGCCGCCTTCAGGACGGGATACAAAACTTGGCGACGAACTGTGATTAAATTTTTTTTCCTCTCCTCTCATTTCGTTTTTTCCTCGGTACTGCTTTAGCCTTTTTGTGATATCCCCGTCTGGCAGAGTGACTGTATGTAAGTGTTCCCACCATTCGCTGTAAGAATTTCATTTGTGTAAACCACGGCTTCGCCACAGGAACAGGCTTCACTATCCCATCTTGTACGTTTTCAGGCTCAGCAAATGATGCAGCTGCTAGCTGCCATAAATGGACTGGTCACACCACAAACTGCAGCTACTTCGGTGCCTCTGACGCCACCGCCTGTACCGACGCCATCACCGACGGCGCCGCTTTTTCGTGCCTTCAACCCTGACGTTGAAAGTGGGCCAGAATACATCACACAACTCGAGGCACACTTCGCAGCTTACAACATACCAGGTACAGAGCGGCTTACTTTTTTCAATGTCAACGCGGGTTTTGTGTTGTACTGTGTGCTCGTGAAATTGTTTCCCACCACCTCCCACTTTCGTGATAGTGTAAATGTGGTAGCTGCACGCTACAAATTCTTTCGCCTCCAGCGTGGCTCTACTCGGTCGAATAAAGCTTGGATAGCGGGCCTTCAGAGATTAACTTCTGATTGTGACTTCCCTGCCAAATGTGGACGCTCATATGCGGATGAAATTATTAGAGGCGCTATTGCGCAGAATGTAGCGGATCACATTGCAGGAAGTAGACTTCTAGACAGACAAGATACATTAGACATGGCTACTTCCACGTTCCCCCGGGTGTGTGTACTCTTAGCGCGGCACAACACGTGCCCTCCCACCCGCCAGCACGGCCAGCCACGCCGCGCCACTCGCGCGTAAGTATACAAATTTCAAACCAGGCACCCACTAAGAAACTGAAATCATGGCCGAACTGCTTTCTTGCCCACCCACGGGACAGTTGCCAATCCCGCCAAGCACTGTGTTACGTTTGTAATAAGAAAGGACATGTGCAAGCTGTGTGTAGTAAGAGAAACTCTAATTCACCAACTGTCTCCCGATCGCGTGACTCACGTGGGCGTCACCGCAACGGCAACCGCCATAATCATGATTCACATCAGCCTATGGATGTTAATGCCATTTATTCAAAGCCTTCTGCTTCACATGCTTCGACAGATCGTCGTGTGAATCTAGTTTTGCCAGACACTTCCTGTCGCATTCAGCGCGATGCGAGGAAACTTTTTGTTGCTGCTCATTAGTGTTCGTTCTGTTCGCATGCAGCTGGACACTGGTGCGTCAGTTTCTCTACTGAACAAATCGACGTATGAGATACATTACTCACTGCCGCTTCATCGTTCACATTCCACGGTGGCTGCACTTACTGGACAGGAAATCTTAGTGCTTGGCGTGTGTAGTTTGCTAGTCACATATGGTGCCACGACTCGTACTATGTCTTTCCGTGTGCTCTGCTCTAGTGATGCTACGAACATTTTCGGCATGCACGCATTTGAACTTTTAGGCCTCGCTGTTCAGGAAAATGTACTTTGCATCAACGCTATTGACCATGCAGACAATGTTGCCGCACTATTCGATGATTTTGCTGAACTCTTTTCTGATGGTCTAGGTTTTGCCACAGATTTTTCAGCCCATGTTGCAGGTAAAGGCAATGAAAAGCCTATTTTCCGGGATGGACGCCCGGTACTGCACGCCTTCGCGACGCCGTAGCTCCTGAACTTAAGCATTTGCAAGACATTGGTGTCATTGAACCTGTTTCTGCTTCGCCATGGGCTACGCCTATAGTGTGCCTGAAGAAACGAAATGGTCGTCTCCGTATTTGTGCTGTCTTTAAGTCTACAGTAAACCTCCAGACAGTGGTAGCTACGTTTCCCTTACTGCGTGCTGAAGACATTTTTGATAAGCTTGATGCGGGAAAATTCTTTTCCACGATTGACTTGCGGGACACATACTTTCAGATTCCGCTCGACGAACAGTCGCAGCGCTATTTTGTGATCAACACCCACAGTGGATTGTTCAAATTTCGCCGCCTTCCGTTCGGTTGTGCTTCAGCTCCAGCTGTTTTTCGGTCTTATTTGCAGCAGTTGTGGACCACTGTCCCTGGTTGCTCAAATTATCTGGACGATATAGTGGTATGAGGTCGCATCCCTGACGAACATTTGCAGAATTTGCGTGCCTTATTTATTGTACTTTTGCAGGCAGGACTAAAGTGTATTAGGGGTAAGTGCAGTTGTTTTCAAACTCATATTCAGTATTTAGAACATATGATTAACGAACAGGGTATCCACCCCTCGCCCTCACATCTCAGTGCAATTAGAGACTTGCCAGCAGCCAGGAACTTGAAAGAACTTCAGTCTGTGCTGGGCAAAATTTCATATTATATTCGGTTTATACCAAATGCAGCGGAGATTGCAGCGCCTTTGCATCGCCTTCGGCGTAAGAACGTTCCTTTTGTTTGGTCTGCGGAGTGTGACGCTGTTTTCCACAAGCTCAAATCTGCTTTGTTGAGCGACCGCTATTTGATTCCTTTCGATCCCTCCAAACCAGTTGTTTTGGCTGTCGATGCATCTTGTCACAGCATCACAGCAGTTCTCACACACCGCATTAAATTTGTCGAACGCCCGATAGCTTTTGCGTCTAAGTTGCTCAGTTGTGCCAAGCAAAACTATTCTCAAATCGAGAAAGAAGCTTTAGCTATTGTCTATGGTGTGAGAAAGTTTCATGATTTTTTGTATGGTCCCAAGGTCTATTTGGTCACCGACCATAAGCCTTTGACGTTGTTGCTCCACCCGTCAAAGCCAGTTCTGGCCCGTACTGCACAAAAGTTGCTACGTAGGTCTTTGTTTTTCTCTAACTACAATTACGAAATTTTGTTTCGGCCCACAGCCCAACATGGCAATGCTGATGCTTTGTCTCGTCTGCCTATCGGTCCTGACGAAGTGTTTGATTCTTCCGAATTGTCATGCATGTTTATTGATTCACAAGATAAGGAATTAGCTGATGGTTTTGCAGTGGATTTTCGTCGCATTGCTTCTGCGCCAGCCACCTATGCTTCTTTGCAGATTCTTTTGCAGTATATTCATACTCAATGGCCCCCATCTGCTATGCAGGTTCGTGATCCACTTTGTAAGTAGGCTGTTTAGGTTTTCTTATTGGTAACGCCACGTAGCGCTCTGTATGAAAAATCACTGGCTGTGCTGTGTGCAGTCTGTGGCTAGTTTGCATTGTTGTCTGCCATTGTAGTGTTGGGCAGATGGATGTGAACAGCGCGTAGCGTTGAGCAGTTGGAGGTGAACTGCCAGCACTGGTGGATGTGGGGAGAGAGATGGCGGAGTTTTGAAATTTGCAAGACTGGATGTCATGAACTATAGTTTGCAGTTCCTTTATGGCTGCTTCGTGATTCTGTAATGCATTTTCATGACGCGAAAAAATAGGTTGGAAATGCTCACAAATTAGTGTTTTTACGTCATTAAAGACTTTTTGACATTTCGATTCAATGTTATGTAACTCAATAGTTAAATCTTCACGTGTTTGTTCAAGTGTGGTGTCTAACTTCCGAAGATTTTGTTCCATTGTGTCTAACTGTTGCTGTGTTTGTCTCTGGTGTTGTTCAATTGTGTCTAACTTTTGAAGATTTTGTCCCATTTGTTTCTTATTTTGTTCAAGCGTTGTGTCTAACTTTTGTAGCCTTTGTCCCATTTGTTGCATTAACTGTAATAACAGTGCACTGGTGTCTGAAACATGTTCCTCAGTGCTATTCGGCAGTACATTTGAACCGGCAATATTCGCGTTTTTAAAAGCAGAAAATGTGTCTCGATTTATTTGAGAAAACGGTGAGGACCTGAAACCTGAATCTACAGTATTTGTAAGATTGTGTCCTGTCATTTCGGAATCCTGAAGCGAGCTGTTGCCGACCGATCGATCGATAATGCTTTCCTGTTCACTAATTGTTTCACTGCCTACACCATTATTTGCAGCCCGCTCCATTTCCCTATGCACAATTACCAAATTACTACTTTGAATATTAGTTAATTCATTACATTGTGGCGCTAACACACTGCTTTCGTCTTCGCTGTCATTTCTCAGTTTACTTTGGAGCCTAGTATTACGTTTTTCACACGCCGTTATTGTCACAATATTTCACACGACAACTCAGAAAAACACAATTTGAACAGCAAAAATAAGAGAACACATTAACATAGCACTGAAAATAATATCTAGTTAACTGCAAGCGCAGCTGCGAGATACTTGGTGCCAAATTACATGCGTGCCACATCTGTTTTACTGTACAATGAAAGACTGCTACTACAAAGGAGATTCTCTCTACAATTATGCGCTAGCAATAAACAAAATCTACACTAATTACACAAACTACAAGAAAAAATCAGAAGATTCCAGTGAGGTATCCTCGGCTAAGGGTCGACATATGAAACGTTCCCTTCGAAAAATTTTACATGACTGTGTTTAAACTGACACACAATATTTTTAGCGCAACGCAATCTGACTTTCAAAAATCCCTACAAAAGAATGGCCCTGACTAACATTAACCTATACCTTTCACATATCACTTACCTCGCCAAAAATCTTCGTTACTCGAACTACTGCAATACAGCGAGCGTCACTACTGCCAGCTAAATAAAAGATTCGAACTACTGAAGGCACTAACTACTAATAGGCATAGTTAGCAAATGAAAGATTATGATGGAGAACAAACAATGTATTTACCTTACTAGTGTTCAAAAGTCATAATATATATAGCAGTTCATGACATCCAGTCTTACAAATTTCAAAACTCCGCCATCTCTCTCCCCACATCCACCACTGCTGGCGGCTAACCTCCAACTGCTCAACGCTACGCGCTGTTCACATCCATCTGCCCAACACTATAATGGCAGACGACAATGCAAACTAGCCACAGACCGCACACAGCACAGCCAGTGATTTTTCATACAGAGCGCTACGAGGCGTTACCAATAAGAAAACCTAAACAGCCTACTTACAACTTGTTCGACGTTACTTTGCGCAAAGTCACAAATTGTCTATACACCACGGCGTTATCTTGTTACGAACTGACAATGATCAGTCTTGTGTGGTCGTACCTCATTCGTTACAGTTGGAAATTCTCCACTTGCTGCACGCTGGTCATTGAGGGATAGTGCGGATGAAGCAATTAGCACGTCGTCACTGCACTTGGGTTAGGATTGATAAACATATTGAGAAATTGCTTGCTAACTGTCGCTCTTGCGTGGAGCATCAATCTGCTCACCGCCAGCGCTTCTTTGAGTGGCCGACTCCTACTGCGCCTAGGCAGCGCGTTCATATTGGTTTTGCGGGTCATTTCTGGGACACCCGCTGGTTGATAGTCATTGATGCGTACAGCAACTTTCCTTTTGTTGTGCCTGTATCGTCTACTACATCTGCCAGTAGTATTCGGGCTTTGACGTCTATTTTCTGCACTGAGGGCTTTCCTGAAGTTATTGTCTCCGTCAATGGCCCCCAATTCGTATCGTCAGAGTTTGAAGCGTCCTGAGCTGCTAATGGCATTCGCCATCTGACCTCAGCCCTGTTCCACCCCCAGTCAAATGGCAAGGCTGATCGCTTAGTGCGTATGTTTAAGTCGCAGATAAGCAAGTTGCGCGCCACACACTGTCACAAGCACACGCTCTGGACTTTCCTTGCTTCATATTGCTCGCAGCCGCTCGGCACCCGTTCCGCAGCGGAATTGCTACACGGCCACGCCCATCGGTCGCTCCTGCAGCTATTGCACCCGCTGCCGCGCGCTCCCGCTGCTTCGCCTCGTTGTGTCTTGGCGTCGCATGGTTTAGTGTTCTATCGCATTTTCTCTGGCAGGCAGCGCTGGGAGCAGGGACGCATCCTTCGAAAGTTTGGCGGCGCCTTATTTGTCATTTCTGGTCCCTACAGCACTGACAAGCGACACCGCAATCAGAACCGTTTGTGCCGTCCTCGGTTTTCTGCTGTTGGTTGTTTTCTGGCAGAATTGGAGGCTTCACGGATTCCGCCGCCTCAGCCCACTACTCCACCGACGGCGCCTCCGCTGCTCGCGCCCCCGCCGCGTTCACACCTGCCGTCGTTGCCGTCGCCGCTGTCGGTCCAGTCACCTGCACCGGACGGACGCCTCTCGCTGTCGCCACATCAACACCCCCGGCCGTATCTGTAACCGCCGCCGCCGCCGCCGCCGCCGCGTACCTCCACGCTGTCGGAACCGATGGACGTTGAGGCTGCTGTCACGCCGCCGCCGCCGTGGTCCATTGAGGTCGTTGCTCCGCCTCCTCATCCGAGCATACCCTGTGGTGGTGCGCGGTCTAGGCAGGTTTTCCACGGGGCGTTTTCCTCGCCCCCTCGCGAGCAATTCGGGGTCACGGGTGGACAGCACGCCCCGGCAGTTCCGCTGTCTTCTGCGCCCCCCTGTTTCCCTCCACCCGTCGTCGGAAGCCCTACTCAACGACGGTGTGTCGTTTCTCGGGGGAGGGATGTAGTGTCGATAGCTACGATACCATGGCGTAGGTGAAACTTCTTAAGTTGGTATTACAATAGACACCGACGACAGCGCCCTCTAGCTAGTGCTGTAGAGGTCTACGAGCTCCGTGACAGATTCTGTCCATTTTGATCAAGAGCAGACGGCCAGAAGACTTTGATTGCTATTGAGACTATGTCCAACTTATGATGGGTCTAAGGCATCACATCTCAGTGAAAAGTTATGTATTAAGTTAATATTGTGGTATATAAAAACCATTTGTAAGAACAGTACCGAGAGATTTTCATCTTTCCCTGCTCCTACTCACTTCCTTCATCTGCCCAACATATCACTTTACAGGAGCATACCCACGTGCTGCCTTCCAGGTGGGACACAAAAGTGATATTGGCATAGCTGTTGCAAAAGACTTTGTTAGTGAGCCAGCTCGGAACCGATCAAACACCATTACGTCAGATGCAGCAATGCCACTGGCAGATTCCCATATTGTACTCCAGGAATGGGGTTGGCACTGCCATAACGAAGACAAAAATGGTTAAAATGGCACTGAGCACTATAGGACTAAACTTCTGAGGTCATCAGTTCCCTAGAACTTAGAACTACTTAAACCTAACTAACCTAAGGACATCACACACATCCATGCCCGAGACATGAATCGAACCTGTGACCGTAGCGGTCGCGCGGTTCCAGACTGAAGCGCCTAGAACCGCTCGGCCATTCTGGCCGGCCATAACGAAGACACAGCAGAAAGGCATGTGTAGGCCAGTTACTACACATCCAATCAAAAGAGTTCTTATGGTCTACATGGCTTCGAGCTGTGATTTGCAGGGCGAGAACGCTCTGTCCCAACATAAATTACAATTATATTCAGTGAAAGGTGTCTCAGTCTGGTAGCTACTATTTACGAGGAGAGGTGTAAACCGCTCCTCGAGGCAACATGATGCTACAAGCAGCCACCACGAGATTTGGCCTCCACCAACTGTGGGCCCCTGCTTCTGGTTTTAAGATCAGTGCTGTGGCTTAGCGTCTTCCAGCCAGTGGACATCCTTCAGGCCAACTACCAGGTGCAAAGAGCCCTCTGCCATAGAAGGGAGTCGCTTGAGACCATGGCCACCTGTTGCGTCAGTTCCTTAACACTCCTGTCTTCAGCACACGTTATGGAGGATGTTGCACCACAGAATGTTCGAGTTTGTTCTTCAGTAAAATGTATGACTAATAGTGAAGTATTTATGAGCAGCCATCTATCATCATTCTGACAACAGTCCACCACCTCATCTCAGACCTCCACACGTACATCTACATCTACATGGATACTCTTCAAATCACATTTAAGTGCCTGGCAGAGGGTTCATCGAATCACCTTCACAATTCTCTATTATTCCAATCTCGTATAGCGCGTGGAAAGAATGAACACCTATATCTTTCCGTACGAGCTCTGATTTCCCTTATATTATCGTGGTGTCTTTTTTCCCTATGTTGGTTGGTGTCAAGAAAATGTTTTCGCATTCGGAGGAGAGAGTTGGTAATTGAAATTTCGTGAGAAGATTGCATCACAACGAAAAACGCCTTTCTTTTAATGATTTCCAGCCCAAACCCTGTATCATATATGTGACACTCTCTCCCATATTTCTTGATCATTCAGAACGTGCTGCTTTCTTTGAACTTTTTCAATTTACTCCGTCAGTCCTATCTGGTAAGGATCCCACACTGTGCAGCGGTATTCTAAAAGAGGACAGACAAGCGTAGTATCCTCTCGTAGCGTAGTGTCCTCCTTAGTAGCTTCGTTACATTTTCTAAGTGTCCTGCCAATAAAACGCAGCCTTTCCTTAGCCTTCCCCACAACATTTTCTATGTGCTCTTTCCGATTAAAGTTGTTCGTAATTGTAATACCTAGGTATTTATTTCAATATACGGCTTTTAGATTAGACTGATTTATCGTGTAACCGAAGTTTAAAGAGTTCCTTTTAGCACTCATGTGAATGACCTCACACTTTTCGTTGTTTAGGGTCAACTGCCACAATTCGCACCATTCAGATATTTTTTCTAAATCGTTTTGGATTTTGTTTTGATGTTCTGATGGCTTTATTAGTCGATAAACTACAGTGTCATCTGCAAACAACCGAAGACGGCTGCTCCGATTGTCTCCCAAATCGTTTATATAGATAAGGAACAGCAAAGGGCCTATAACACTACATTGGGGAACGCCTCAAATCACTTCTGTATTACTCGATTACTCTCCGTCAGTTGCTACGAACTGCGACCTCTCTGACAGGATATCGCTAATCCAGTCACATAACTGAGGCGATATTCCACAAGCACGCAATTTCCTTACGAGCAGCTTATGTGGTACGGTGTCAAAAGCTTTCCGGATATCCAGGAATACGGAATCGATCTGAAATCTCTTGTCAATATCACTCAGCACTTTGTGTGAATTAAGAGCTAGTTGTGTTTCACAGGAACGATGTTTCCAAAACCAGTGTTGACTGTGTGTCAATAGACCGTTTCCTTCGAGGTTATTCACAATTTTCTAACACAATATATATTCTAAAATCATGCTGCATATCGACGTTAACGATATGGGCCTGTAATTTAGTGCATTACTCCTACTACCTTTCTTGAATATTAGTTGCTTTTATTAAGTGATTTGAGTTGCTTCACTACTTAGAGGATATTTACTTCTACGTTACTCATGATGGCAGCTGTTCTCGATTCGAATTTTGGGATATTTACTTCGTCTTCTTATGTGAAGGCATTTCGGAAGGCTGTGTTTAGTAACTCTGCTTTGGCAGCACTGTCACCGATAGTAACTCCATTCTTATCACCCAGAGAAGGCATTGATTGTTTCTTGCCGCTAACTTACTTCACACAGGACCAGAATCTTTTTGTATTTTCTGCCAAGTTTCGAGACAAAGTTTCGTTGTCGAAACTGTTATAGGCTTCTCGCACTGAACTCCGCGCTAAATTTCGAGCTCCTGTGAAGGATCGCCAATCGTGGGGATTTTGCGTCTGTTTAAATTTGGCATGTTTGTTTGGTTGTTCGTGCAACAGTGTTCTAACCCGTTTTGTATACCAAGGTGAATCAGCTCCGTTGTTTGTTTGTTTATTTGGTATAAATCTCTCAATTGCTGACGATACTATTTCTTTGACTTTAAGCCACATCTGGCCTACACTTATATTATTAATTTAGAATGCGTGGAGTTTGTCTCTCAGGTAGCCGTCAAGTGAATTTCAATCTGCTTTTTTGAATATGTATATTTTTCGGTCTTTTTCCACGATTTGGGGATTACAATATTCGGTCTCAGTAATGCTTATATCGGTATTGATACTCGTTGTTAACTCAATATTATTTGTTGCTAAGAGGTAAAGTGTGTTTTCACAACGGTTTACTATTCGCGTGGGCTCATGAACTAACTGTTCCAAATAATTTTCGAGAATGCGTTTAGCAAAATTTCGGATGATATTTTATGCGTACTTCCGGTATTAAACATGTATTTTCGCCAACATATCGAGGGTAAATTAGTCACCACCAACTATTATCCTATGAATCAGGTACGTGTTTGAAATCAAACTGAAGTTTTCTTTGAACCTTTAAGCAAATGTGTCATCTGAACTGGGAGGCCAGTAAAAGGATCCCATTACTATTTTATTCCGGTTGCCAACTATGACCTCTGCCCTGACAAACTCACAGGAAGTATCTACTTCAATTTCGCGACAAGTTAAACTACTTCTGAGAATCTTTTCGGAACACCGTTAGGTTCAAAAACGGCTCTGAGGTCTATGGGACTTAACATCAGAGGTTATCAGTCCCCTAGAATTTAAAAGTACATAAACCTAACTAACCTTAGATCATCACACACACACATGCCTGAGGCAGAATTTGAACCAGCGACAGTAGTGGTCTTACAGTTCCAGACTGAAATGCCTAGAACGACTCGGCCACTGCTGGTAGCACACCGTTAGGTCCTTCGCAAAAATTTCGGCTAAGCTTATATACGACTTTAGCCAGATTTTAGTTCAAAAAATGGCTCTGAGCACTATGGGACTTAACATCTATGGTCAGCAGTCCCCTAGAACCTATAACTACTTAAACCTAACTAACCTAAGGACATCACACAACACCCAGCCATCACGAGGCAGAGAAAATCCCTGACCCCGCCGGGAATTGAACCCGGGAACCTGGGCGTGGGAAGCGAGAACGCTACCGCACGACCACGAGATGCGGGCCCAGATTTTAGTGCCTATAACGGTTTGAGAATCAGTGCTTTCTATTAGCGCTTGAAGCTGTGGTACTTTCCCAACACAGCTACGACAATTTATACCAATGGTTCCTGTATCTATATTCTTCCTATGTTCAGCTCTGTACCAGAGGTCCGCAATCGGTCCTGTCGACTATACTGCAAATGATGAGCTCTGCTTTCATCTTGCAAGCAAGACTGGCAGCCTTTACCACTTCTGTTAGCTGCCAGAAACCAGAGAGAATCTCTTCTGATCGCAAGTGACACGCATCATTGGTACCGACGAGAGCAACCACCTGCAGTTGGCTCCACCCTGTGCTCTTCGTGGCATCCGGGACGACCTTTTCCACATCTGGAATGACTCCACCCGGTATGCACACGGAATGCACATTGGTTTTCTTACCCTCCTTGTCAGCGAGGCCTTAAGGGTCCCCTTACCGCGCCTAACGTTGGAATTTCCAACTACCAATAATCCCACTTACTGCGATTTCCCGGATCTTGCAGGCTGAGTGGCATCCTCTGAAACAGGATAGGCGACAGCATCCGGATCAGCAACAGCGTCAGCCACAGACAGCACCTGGAACCTGTTAGCCAGACAAACCGGGGAGGCCTTACGTGCGGCCTCTTTGGAAGTCTTCTGCCGCCTGCTTCTCCCTGGGGCGACCTCTACATTTTGATGTTAGAAGTGTGTGTCCCCACTAAATTTCAGTGACAGAGGAACATTATCAGCCACCCTACCTGGAGACGATGACTCTCGACTACCTCAGGGTTGTAGTTTCGTCGACACACAGCATCAGTATGCAGTGGGCCGGCCGAGTGGCCGAGCGGCTCCAGGCGCTTCAGTCTGGAGCCGCGCGACCGCTATGTTCGCAGTTTCGAATCCTGCCTCGGGCGTGGATGTGTGTGATGTCCGTAGGTTAGTTAGGTTTAAGTAGTTCTAAGTTCTAGGGGACTGATGACCTGAGAAGTTAAGTGCCATAGTACTCAGAGCCTTTTGAAGCGAAGTATGCAGTGGGTAAGTGCACTAACTGTTCTATTTCACCGCCTGCGAGTATCGTGTCGAGTCAGTGCACCTTTTAGCAGCTTTTCATGTCTGTTTTCATGTGTGACATGTGTCAAGTTAACCCAGACTGTGTTCTGAGGTTGTATAAATATGAACGTTATTTTTCCCTATCATCAATGTGTGTGGCTCATTGTCTGGAAGGATATAAGATGTTAACCGTGTATTGCCTCTTAGGAGGGGAAGATAAGTTTTGAATGGGGAATGTATTTCATTTCGTTAATAAATGTGGCTCACTACGTTTAAGCAAGTAACGTAGTGGTCATGTGTAGATGCTCAAGCGGAGAAGTTGCAGTAAGTGTTAGAATGGAATTAGAATAAGTATCCTTGTGGTCGTACTGTTTTGTTCTCCTCGTTTGTTGTTTGCGTAATTAGTGGGTTATACCCTGGCGTAGAGGTTGCGAATTTCTGCAGCCTATACCAGTTGTGCAGGGAAGTGCATGTGCCGATGACCTTTGTGTCTTGCAGAGTGCGTGCGGTTCTATGCGCTTCAGTTTGGAACCGCGTGTCCACTACGGTCGCAGGTTCGAATCCTGCCTCGGGCATGGATGTGTGTGATGTCCTTAGGTTAGTTAGGTTTAAGTAGTTCTAAGTTCTAGGGGACTGATGACCTCAGAAGTTAAGTCCCATAGTGCTCAGAGCCATTTGAACCATTTTTTTCTTGCAGAGTCCAACTGCCAACAGTAATTGTAGATACTTTGGAGGATGCACAGAAAGCTATCAGTAAGGCTGATTGTAACGCAGATGTTGCGTGTATTGAAATGGTACAGACGCATTTAGTATTTCCGAAGGCAACAGATTCGGCGACATCTGTGACGGCCCTGCCTCCTCAGAACGTGGGAGGAGAAGAAAGAGGAAATGTGTTTGTAAGCTTAATGATCGGGCCGACAAGGCTTGTGCCAGTGGGACATTAGATTGACGAAAGTCACAACACTTGCAGTGTAATGCGTGATGCAGTCGAAGGCTGCTGAGAAATCCAAGGGTTAGACTTTCTCATAAGGCATCATGCCGAAACTGACTTTCGATTACACGCGGTAGAACTCAGGGGTATAATGTTCAAGCTGGGGGAACCTGTCACCAGTGAAATACTGCTGCAAGTTTCGTTTATCATGATAGGAACCAATTAGGGCAAAATCACTAATGCTTAATTTGCATGATATAGTGCGGCAAAGCACTGGGAAGCTGCTTTAGGTGACCGAAGGTGCTGCTAACTTATACGATTCTGGACTTCGCCTATGGGAAGGGAATCGTTGTTGGCTACGCAGTGTTCAGTGATTGAGAGCACTTCTCCAGTCAATACTCACGTTGAGACGTTATCTGAATTCCGTCCTTGTGGCTGGGAGTTTGCGTTTCTTGTCTGTAGAATACAGAGAGGGGAAGATAGTATTAGATTATACTAGTCAGAGGTCCACATTCTGTCGTTCTAGAGTTTTATTCAGTTTTTTATTTTGTGGCTAGAGTTCTTCCATCGTCGCAGACGTATACGAGAACCATCACTCCGACGTACGGGACGCAGTTTATTCGGTGATATTGCTAATTGCTTCGGCTTATTGGGGCTATAAAGCTGAACTGCTGTTATCACATAAGTTTCATTTCTACTGAGGCACACAACTGTCGATCATCTTTGAAAGTTGTGTCTTCTCGTGTTTGGGACGTAGATGATATCAGTCATCTCGCGTTATTTATTTT
Organism: Schistocerca serialis cubense; assembly: GCF_023864345.2. Taxonomy (NCBI): domain Eukaryota; kingdom Metazoa; phylum Arthropoda; class Insecta; order Orthoptera; family Acrididae; genus Schistocerca; species Schistocerca serialis. The sequence continues at coordinate 551,223,937 of NC_064640.1, read as the reverse complement.
AGATCGCGTAGCCATAAAAAGGGGCAGATTTGGGCAGTTGATCAATAATATTAGTCAGAAATACTTCATTTGTATATCTTTATATCCATTGCACGTCGGCATAAAAACATTTGTAATATATAAAGGGGTTTTAATCTACAATAATTTTGTAAGCAGAAAAAACATTAATAATTAGTAGTTAACAGTTCCCTTAATCATTCATTTATTTTTATGTTGTAATTTATATGTTAAAGAGAAAGAAGCAGAAAATAATATCACCGTTAACGCATCCTAAGATCTGCTTCAGGTGGTAGTCAGACAGGGCCAAATATTTACTTTCGCGATCATTAATTTCCATTGTGCACATTCGGTTTTACACCCGCCTGGAGCAGCATCTCGGAAACCATACAAATACCTTCCAGTAATACTTCCTAACACTTAAATTTATATTCGATATTACGAAATACCTCTTTCTCATTAACAATTTTCTTGCTATAGTCATTCTTCATTTTATATCCTGTTGGGCGTAAAAGACAACGAAAATAAACGAAATAAGTATATTTTTGTGTTGGTCATATATTACGCCCCTCTTTGTAGTACACGTTATTTAAAACCCGTTGGTACTGCTAGGTTTAATTCGAATACGTTCCATTGCCTTTCATTTAGTTCCATTGGGGGTTATCTTATAATTCCTTTCCAGGGCACTATCTATACAATTCAACTGTTATTCCAAGTTCTTTGCTGTCTCTGACAGAATTTCAGTGGCACCGGTAAACTTCAAAATGTCAATTGCTTCTCCCAAATAATTAATTCTGTTTACAAACTTATCCTTGTATACTTTACTGCTTGTTCGGTGTAGATGTTGAATTACATTGAGTGTAGGCTACCTGAATGTCTCACTCCCATCTTCCCATTGCACAACTAGAAATCCACCGGATTTAGTGGCAGAATTTATGTGCTCCAAAAAGATTTTTTTTTCTTTTGATGTGGTGGGGCTCTGAAATACATGTCCAGTCTGTTCTTTTTATCGCAGGACTGAAATATTGATAGTTCAGCACATTTACGGTAAAAATTCAAACTTTAATTTAGGACAACTTGGATTTCCAAGAATTTACAAGTTACCAGTTGTGGAGGAACATGTAGGAATAAGCATCTCTCCTACTTCAGAAAATTAAATGTAATTTTTGTAACTTCCAGAACAGCAGAGTACATTGAGATAACTATTTCTAGATCGAAAGGTTAGCCACCTCCATTCGAACCCACTAGCGAGAACAAGGAGAAAAGACAGTTGGAGACGCAGTTAAGAGAAATGTCGTTAGAGTGTATTCTGGGATTGGAGAAGTATGAGGAAGCAAAACTGTTGTATCCTATTCATGACTTTACGCCTCTTATCTTCAGATATCATTTTTAAATGACGAATGGTCGCCAGAGGAAAGTTGCTACCTCACAGCATCTCTGAGCAAATAGTATTACATCTAAGAACAATTTGAGGCGTTAATGTAAAAGTCCGATTTCAGAAACTTCTCTCTCCTGGGGGCCTGACTCAAATGCTTTAACATTGTCATTGTCCATGTCAACAGAAGGTGCAATGTATGTGATTTCCCTAGTTTTAATTCCTTGGACGCCGCTTTGAAGAGCTACAGAAACCCTTATGTTTTAAGAGCTATAAAAGAAACGATTGCGTATAAGAACTACAGTAATCGAATAGCATACATACCGTGAAAAGTTCATTCATCAGCGTGATATCAGTACCTTCATTTCGAGCTATTTCTCCCTTCTCAGACAGCTTCTTCCACAAAGCCATTCTAACATTGCCAGCTGTTTATTCCAGGGAGTATCGTTAGAGTGGCTCAGTGATCTATCAAGAGCAGGAAGGTTGATAAAGATAGAGAGTGTAAAGAAAATAGTGATCACCTACCACTTACCAGCAGGTAGTCAGCTCAGTATTGTCAACTGAAATTAGCTGAGCAGTGCTTGTTGATTGCTGTTGTAATTTCCTGTTACTCCAGGTTTGTGTTCGAGAGAAACGCAAAGTTAGAGATGTGGCACCAATGTTATTTTCATAAGGCAAGTGCATATCGCGGTCGGTCTATCGAATTATGCTGCATAGTCTGACTTCGTTTCATAAAGACTGTAGGTTCTTTGGTGTACCATAAAAGATCTGATAAATGACTAATCAGTATTTGGATCACACCAATGGCGGACGGGCTCCACGTCAGCAGTTTTAAATTGGTTCAAATGGCTCTGAGCACTATGGGACTTAACATCTGAGGTCATCAGTCCCCTAGAACTCAGAACTACTTAAACCTAACTAACCTAAGGACATCACACACATCCATGCCCGAGGCAGGATTTGAACTTGCGACCGTAGCAATCGCGCGGTCCGGGACTGAAGCGCCTAGAACCGCTCGGCCACCACGGCCGGGCTTAGCAGTTTTGCATTTCTTTCACGAATAGGTATATACAAAGCTGATAAAGACATTAATACAAAGAGATATGTTTAGTTTGTTAAATTAATACATCTGAAACGTATTAATTTAAATAAACCTAAATAGGAGGGTCGTTTGAAAAGTCTGTGCAAAGTGCGAGAGATGCCACCACTGGCGCCTATCGAGGTCACGTTTAGTTAGTAGCATCTTTGGAAAGATCGCACACCACGTTTCGGTCTTATTGGTCTATTTCTTTGTGTTTGGCATTCGTGTGAGTCAAGGAAGTCGAATGACTGTCAAAAAATGGACGAAAAATAATTTCGTGTGGTGATTAAACATTAATTTATGATAGGCAAAACGCCTCAGGAGACTAATGAGAAGCTTGATAAACGTAATATTGTTTCTGTGCCTTCGCTTAGAACAGTTTATAAGTGATTTCACAATTTCAGAAGTGGCCATATGGACACAAGTGATACTGAACGTTCTGGATGCCCTGTGGAGTTTACGACTCCAGAAGTTATTGATAAAATCCATGATATATTGATGTGTGACAGAAGACTTAAGGTGTGTGGGATTGCTAGTGCCATGGGCGTCTCGAATGTACGGGTATAAAATATTTTGCATGGACATTTGCACAGGACAAAGCTATCTGCAGGATGCGTTCCACGATTGCTAACGCTTGACCAAAAACGGAATCGTGTGTAGTGTTGCAAGGATGGTTTGCAGCTGTTCAGAAGGATCCGCAGGACTTTCAGCGTCGTTTCGTTACTGTGGATGAAACATGGATACGTTACTATACTCCTGAGACCAAACAACAATGTAAACAATGGGTTACCAAGGGCGAATCTGCACGAAAGAAGGCGAAGACCATTCCTTCGGCCAGAAAGGTTATGACGACTGTTTTTCGGGATTCGCAAAGGATAATCCTCATCGACTATTTGGAAAGGGGGAAACTATTACAGGTGCATATTATTCATTTTTATAGGACCGTCCTTTCCCATCATGACAATGCACCACGACAAACCTAAGCAGTTCTGGTGGAAAAATTAATGGGAATATGATTCCAGCTCGTTTCCCATACCACACTATTCTGCAGACATGGCTCCCTTGGACTATTATTTGTTCCCCAATTTGAAGAAATGTCTGGAGAGACAAAGATTTTATTCAAACGAGGAGGTGATTGCAGCAACGATTAGCTATATTGCAGACTTAGACAATTCCTATTATTCGGAAGGGATCAACAAATTAGAACAGCTCTGGACGAAGTGCATAAGTCTAAAAGGAGACTATGTTGAAAAATAAAAGGTTTGCCCCAAAGATGTAAGCAGTTTTTATGTTTTCACGGACTTTTCAAACGCCCCTCGTATATGCATGGTACTTTAGAGCTAACAAGGTGGATGCATACACAGCGAAAGCTGAAGAACATAGGACGATACGAAAGAGCAAGGCATCTCCTAGCCGATCGCAGATACAATATGAAGGCTTCTCTGTTCTTCATTGTCGTAGAAAGTATTACATGTACTTATTAACATTTGTGGACTTTCTGGGACATAAATATTTCATAAATATAAAGAAAGAAAAATTGTCTTGGTGTCTTACATTTTCCTGAGATATATTTGACTACGATACTGGCTGTTACATGAGTAGTTATTCATGTCGTGTACAACAAGGTTAAGTCAGTTCAGAGATGTGTCTGTCTGTGGGAATTGATAAAGCCACTGCTGGAGTGAAGTCGTAGTTGGCTTGTATGATGTCAATCGGACGATGAAAACCGGCTGAGAATGAGCTCTGGTTGTGCACTTTGCAGCAGATACGGGCATCGAAGCGCGTCCCTTCCAGGAGCGTAGCCATCACAGCCGTGCGAGCCTTGCCTAGCGCAGCCGGTACAGCTGGGGCTGTCGCATGGAGGTCCAACGGGCCGCACGGTGCAGAGTCGAGCGGCCGCACTGGGCTACAGCAGTCTCTCGCCGAGCGAGTCCCTGACGTCACCCCAAGGGCCGAGCAGTGCTGTTCCGAAACAATTTGTATGCCACGTGCTAAGCAGACTCGTGTATGGAGACGCAGCCCACGGGCCGCGACCTCACTGCTCCGCACTGAGCGAGGCTGTGACGTCACTGCATCAGTGACGTGCGCAAGCGCTGGCGTGCTGCGGCCTACGTGCTGTTGGTAGCGCTGACGACAGCTGTGAGCTAGGGCTGTGAGCTGTGGGTAGAGCAGAGTTTAGTTCAAATGTTCAAAAGTGTGTGAAACCTTTTGGGGCTTAACTACTACGGTCATCAGTCCAAACACCATTTCGTGCGATGCAGATTCCCACATTGTGCTCCAGGAAAGTGGGTGGCACCGCCGTAACGACGACACAGCAGAAAGGCGTTATTAAGCCAGTTACTACACATCCAATCAACTGACTTCTTTTGGTCTACATGGTTGCAAACTGTGATTTGCGAAGCAAGAGCGCTCTGTCTAAACATGAATTACCATTACTTTGAGTCACAGGTGTCTCAGTCTGGTAGCTACTATTTACGAGAAGACGTGTATTCCACTCCTCGAGGCGACGTGATGCTCAAGCAACCACCACGAGATTGGGCCTCTACTACCTGTGGGCCGCTGCTGCTGGTTTTAAGATTAGTTGTGTGGGCCTAGCATCTTCCAGCCAGTGGGGCAACTACCTATTGCAACCAGCTTTCCGCTATAGAGGGCAGTCGTTTGAGACCACGGCCACCTGTTGCGTCAGTTCCTTAACACTCACTGTCTTCTGCACCCACTATGGAGGACGTTGCACCACAAAATGTTCTAGTTTGTTCATCAGTAAAATGTATGACCAACAGTGAAGTTTTTATGAACAGCCACAGATCGTCACCCCGACAACAATCCACCACCTCAACTCAGACCTCCACATGTAGAGGTCACCCATCCTGACCTCTACATTTTGATGTCAGAAGTATGTGTCACCTGTAAAAATCAGTGAAAGAGGAACCTTACCAGCTAACCTACGTGGAGACGATGACTCCCGATTTCCTCATAGTTGCAGTTTCATCGACACACAGCATCAGTGTGCAGCGGGTGACTGCACTCACTGTTTTATTTATTTTTTTCCCTGCGAGTATCACGTCACGTCATTGCACCTTCTAGCAACTTTTCAGGTCTGTTTTCCTGTGTGACATGTGTCAAGTAAACTCAGACTGTGTTTTGAGGATGTGTAAATATGAGCGTTATTGTTGCCTATCATCAATGAATGGGACTCATAGTATTGAAGTGTATAATGTGTTAATCATGCATAGCATCTTAGGAGGGGAAGCTGATTTTTGTCGAGAAGTTGGAGTTTTTTTGTAGTTTTCGTCGTTTTTAATGGGCAATGTATTTCATTTTGAGCAATAAATGTGGCTCACTACGTTTAAGCACATGATGTAGTAGTCATGAGTAGCCGCTCAAGTGGAGAAGTTATGTAACTGTAAGTGTTAGGATAGAATTAGGTTAAGTGTCCTTGTAGTCATACTGTTTTGTTCTCCTCGTTTGTTGTTTGCATGATTGGTGACGGGATCCCCTGGCGGAGAAGTTGCAAATTTCTACAGCCTGGACCAGATGTGCGGGGAAGTGCATGTGCCGATGATTTTGGTGTCTTGCAGAGTGCAACTGCCGACAGTACTTTTGTTGTAGATAATTAGGAGGTGACAAAGAAAGCTATCAATAAGACTGATAGTATTGAAGATGTTTTTGGTACTGAAATGTGAGTGTAGAAATGAATGTGCGCAATGGAAAATACTGAAAGCTAATATAAAGATTTTGCCCTGTCTGGCTACCCTGCGAAGCTGATCTTAGGATCTCTTAACGGTGATATTATTTCCTCCTTCTTGCTCTTCAAATTATAAAATACAACATAAAAAGAAATGAATGATTAAGGGAACTAGTAACTACTAAATTATAAATGTTGTTTCTGCTTATACATTTATTGTAGATTAAAACACCTTTATTTATTACAAATATTTATATGTCGATATGCAATTGACATTAAGAGATACAAACTCCAGCCACAATATAAAAACTTATTAAACACTAGGACGGCAGAAGGCGGTCCTTTGACTAGTATAATCTAATACTACCTTCTTCTTTCTGTATTCTACAGACAAGAAATGCGAACTCCCACCCACAAGGACGGAATTCAGATAACGACTCAGTACAGACAGGAGAAGTGCTCTCAATCACTGAACGCTGCGTACCCATCGACGATTTCCTATCCGGAGACGAAGTCCAGAGTCGTACAAGTTAGCAACACCTTCGGTCACCTAAAGCAACTTTCCAGTGCCTTTTGCACTATATCATGCAAATTAAGCATTAGTGATTTTGCCCGCATTTGTCCTATCATGATAAACGAACCCTGCGACAGTATATCACTGGTGACAGCTTCCCCCAGCTTCAAGATTATCCTCCCAGGTTCCACCGCTCGTCATCGAAAGTCAGTTTTGGCATGGTGCTTGATGAAAAAGTCTAGCCCTGGGATTGCGCAGCAGCCTTCGCCTGCATCATGCATTACACTGCAAGTGTTGTAACTTTTGTAAATCTCCTGATCCACTGGCACAAGCCTTGTCAGCCTGATCATAAACCTTACAAACACATTTCCTCCTACATTCTGAGGAGGCAGTGCCGTCAAATATGGTGCCGAATTGCGGACTTCGTAAATACGAGGGGCGTTCAGAAAGTAAGCTCCGATCGGTCGCGAAATGGAAACGACCATAAAAATCCGATAAAGCCTTGCACAGATGTGTTGGGTAGTGTCTCTAGTATAACCCCAGTTAGCATCACGTCGCTCTTCTCATTTCTGAGCTCGCAGTGAGTGCGTAAAGATGTCTAGAAAATAGTGTCTGCCGCCAAGTACGAGGGCCTGGTGAGAAATTTCACCTGAAGCTATGCAGCTAACATTACATAACTGTCGTGCTGTTTCGTCTTCACGACAATTCTCAGCCGCATTCTGCAGGGGCAATGAAGATGCTCCTGCATCGTTTTCAAATGGAAATGTTAGATTACCCACAATACAGTCCGCAATTGTCTCCCCCTGAGTTTCATCTCTGGTCACATGAACTGCTGTCTTTGAAGACAACATTTTGACACAGACAACGAGGTGTAGGCCAGCGTGGAGAATTGTCGGAAAGCACTGGCGGCTGCCTTCTATGATGAGGCTATTGAAAAGTTCGTACAACGCTATGACTAAAGTCTAAGTCAGAACGGCGACTACGTAGAGAAGTAGCTGAAAGGTGTAGCTAATTGTTACAAGTAAAACATTTCTGATGTTCACTGTGGTTTCAATTTGGCAATCAATCGGAGCTTACTTTCTGAACAGGCCTCGTACTAGTAACGTCTGTAATATTTCAGTACCCAAAACATCTGCGATACAATCACCCTTATTGATAGCTTTCTGTGTCACCTCCTAAGTATCTACAACAATATTACTGTCGGCAGTTGCACTCTGCAAGACACAAAGATCATCGGCACATGCACCTTTCTCTACATCTGGTCCAGGCTTCAGAAATTCGCAACCTCTCCGCCAGGGTATACCTCACTAATTATGCAAACAACAGACGAGGAGAACAAAACAGTACGACTATAACACTACCGTCTGCTACTGCTATACCATAACCTTAAAGTAGGAGGCCGGTCGTGAAATATAACTATCTAGTTAAAACAATTATGGTATAAAGCAACAGAGCAGTGTTACCCTCTGAGAGGAATTTTGTTGTGTTGACGGAGTTGTACCTAACGGGGGTGGCTTATCGGAAATGAAAGTCCGAATTACGTAAATATTTGAACTGTAGCAAAGAAAATTTTGGTTTATCTGCACTGTTTAACGGATAGAGAAAACGGTTGCCAGCCTAATTAGGCAAGAGAATGATTAACAGTCTTGTTCAAGAAAATAGTTATTGGTAACTTTAACGGATAAACACAACCTATACTTTGTCACACGTGAGTGCAATGAACTCTGACACATACATACGTTTACGGTAAGAATGAAGCTAACAGCTAGAGCAGCACAAACTACGTATTTGCAAAAATATAACAGATACCGAAACACACTATTAATTTCAGGGCTGGTTCAAACTGAATAGTCATTATAACATTACTATTAACATTCACTGCAGCATCATAAATTGGACATAGGTTAAGTCTCTCTCAGTTAAATACTTTACTATTTAAAATGAAAGTTAATTGGAATCCACTAACAGGTTGCTTCTCCACTATCTTTTGAATAAAGATATTATGGTTTTGATAAATAGTGGTCTTCCCGTTACTTGTTACCTAGCATTAGCACAATAGACAAACTGTGGATCCTGTTATACTATTAATATGCACTTCCAATACACAAGAGAGACTAACACTTAGCAATCATGAACAAATAATTTTCTACTATTGCAGTTTTCCACTTTTACTACAGTGAAACACAATGTGGACAAATTTGTAAGAAACTGACTCACCTTTTAAAATTTACTACATGTAGCACTATGATCATTAACTAAGCAAAACTTTATAAGCCTCAATTTTGAGAACTTTAAATTATAAAAGAAACAGCAAATTGTCTTTATTGCCACAGTCTTCTACTTTCAAGTAAAAGATTAAATAGGTGACTTTGAAACTTCACAAAACTACATTTACTGCCTACCACAATTTCACTAAATCCACAATAAATCTGAATATTCCCTTTTCATCAAAGATCAAACAACATTATGTAATTAACTGTCTACCTTTGAGGCTTCATTTTTTCCACAAAATAGGACACTCGGTAGTCATAGTTCAAATGGAGAGGAACGTGAGAGGTGTTGTGATAGGGAAAAAATCAAGATAGGTACATAACTTCAGTTATAAGTTACCTTATATTTGTGCACACTAAATCACCCAATAAGCTGATCCTTCACTGTACATTATTATAGCATTCCGTTACAGTGATTGCGCAATGTGGTGTGGATTTGCAGGCAGAATTGCTGGACTCTGTCCCTTCTTGATGGTGATGGTGGATACCAATTCCAGAATCGTTCCAGCTATTTATCCATCCATCCGAGGCATTGGTAAGCTTCAGGAAAAGCCTCTCTCGGAACCAGCACTATATACAACTCTTACACAGGCAGTGAACAGTTTGGTACCTCACCCCCGACTGACTCTTGGCTCCACCTTTTCTACCTAGGCCAACCACATGTTGCACGCAACACAGTTCCATTCCCGAGGGGAACTACAAGACGTTTTACATACAAAATGACTAATAACCCTAAGTGAGGATCAGCAATTTACATAACAGTAACCAAACATATTAATTATAAAAGGACATTTGCACATATAGGTAGTTCTAAACAATATTACTTAAACAAATTCCAATTATATACAGTAAGTTTTATTCCCTTCAAATGAAACAAAGAATTTATATGACAGATACACTACATTGCACGGAATCAAACCATGATATCAAAGTTTTTACAAAGAAAGGAGTATACAATTTTGTGTTATCTATTCAATGAAACACATTTACAGATACTCAATGTTATAACATTAAACCAAAGCAAAAGGCAAACTACATCCATACAGCTTTAGAACTATGGCGTTACACGACGACAAGGACACTTAATCTAATTCTATCCTAACACTTACTGTAACTTCTCCACCTGAGCGGCTAGTCATGCTTAAACGTAGTGAGCCACACTTCTTCCTCAAAATGAAATACATTGCCCATTAAAAACACCGAAAACTACCACAAAACTCCGACTTCTCGACAAAACTCATCTTCCCCTCTTAAGAAGTTACGCATGGTTAACACCTTATACACTTCAAGACAAGGAGCCACACTCTTTGATAATAGGATAAAATAACGCTCATATTTACACATACTCAGAACACAGTCTGAGTTTACTTGACAGATGAAACAAATTAAAACAGAACTGAAAATCTGCTGAACGGTGCACTGACACGGCGTGATACTCGCAGGGGAAGAAAATAGAACAGACAGTGCACTCACCTACAGCGCATTGATGCTGTGTGTCGACGAAACTGCAACCCTGAGATAGTTGAGAGTTATCGTCTGCAGGAAGGGTGGCTGGTAAGGTTCTCCTGTCACTGAAATTTAGACGTGACACACACTACTGACATCAAAATGTGGAGGTCCAGGATGGATGACCTCTACACGTGGAGGTCTGAGTTGAGGTGGTGGATTGTTGTCGGGATGCTGATCGATGGCTGCTTATAAAAACTTCACTGTTAGTCATACACTTTTACTGAAGAACAAACCAGAACATTCTGTGGTGCAGCGTCCTCCATAGTGTGTGCTGAAGACAGCGGGTGTTAAGGAACTGATGCAAAAGGTGACCATGATCTCAAACAGCTTCCTTCTATGGCCGAAGGCTGATTGCACCTCGTAGTTGGCCCACAGGCTGGAAGATGCTAAACTCACAGCACTGATCTTAAAACCAGCAGCAGGGGCACACAGTTAGTGGAGGCCAAATCCCATGGTGGCTGCTTGTTGCCTCATGTCGCCTTCTGGAGCGGCATACTCCTCTCCTCTTAAATAGTAGCTACCAGACTGAGACACCTTTGACTGAAAATAATGGTGATTTATGTTGGGACAGAGTGTTCTTGCTTTGCAAATCATAGCTTGTAACCATGTGGACCATAAGAAGTCTGTTTATTGGATGTGTAGTTACTGGCTTACCAACGCCTTTCTGCTGCGTCGTCGTTATGGCCTTTCATTTAGCACATTGTGGGAATCTGCCAGTGGCATTGCTGCATCTGACGTAATGGTGTTTGGTCGGCTCTGAGCGGGCCCACTCCCAAGATCTTTTGCAACAGCGATGGCAACATCACAATTATACTCAGTAGCGCCGAAAAGTAGTGGTGGCACTGCAGATCGAATAACAGATAAGAAGATACTGAGTCGAACTGTGGAACACAAGAAATTTGTGGCACCACTTCGTTTAATAGGGCATATACTGAGGCATCAAGGACTCGTCAGTTTGGTATATCATTTGATTCATGACAGGAGAAAATACAAAAACGCATTACATGAAGCAGGCAAAAAAGAATACATAAGTCTAAAGAATGAGATCGACTGGTAGTGCAAAATGCTTAAGCAGAGATGGCTAGAGGGCAAATGTAATTATGTAGAGGCGCATATCGCTAGGGGTAAGTTAGAGACTGCCTACAGGAAAATTAAAGAGATCTTTGGAGAAAAGAGAACGACTTGCATGAATATCAAACCCTCAGATGGAAATCCAGTAATAAGCAAAGAAGGGAAAGCAGAAAGGTGGAAGGTGTATATAGAGGATCTATATAAGGGCGATGTTCTTGAGGACAATATTATAGAAATGGAAGAGGATGTACATGAAGATGAAATAGGAGATATGATACTGCGTGAAGAGTTTAACAGAGCACTGAAACACCTAAGTCGAAACAAGGTCCCAGGAGTAGACAACATCCCATTAGAACTAATGACAGCCTTGGGAGAACCAAGCCTAACAAAACTCTACCATCCAGTGAGCAAGATGTATGAGACAGCCGAAATACCCTCAGACTTCCAGAAAAATATAATAATTCCAATCCCAAAAGAAAGCAGGTGTTGACAGATGTGAAAATTACCGAACTATCAGTTTCATAAACCACGGCTGCAAAATACTATCACGAATTCTTTACAGACGAATGGAAAAACTGTTAGAAGCCGACCTCGGGGAAGTTCAGTTTGGATTCCGTAGAATTGTTGCAACACGTGAGGTAATACTGACCCTATGACTTACCTTAGAATAAAGATTAAGCAAAGGCAAACTTACGTTTCTAGCATTTGTAGACTTTGAGAAAGCTATTGACAATGTTGACTGGAATAATCTCTTTCAATTTCTGAAGGTGACAGGTGAAAAATACAGGGAGCGAAAGGCTATTTACAATTTGTACAGAAACCAGATAGCAGTTATAAGAGTCGAGGGGATCAAAGGAAAGTAGTGGTTGGGAAGGAATGAGACAGGGTTGTAGCCTATCCGCGATGTTATTCAATCTGCATATGAAGAAGAAATTAAAATTTTTGAGGTTCGCCGATGACATTGTAATTCTGTCAGAGACAGCAAAGTACCTGGAACAGCAGAACGGAATGGACAGTGCCTTGAAAGGAAGATATAAGATGAACATCAACAGAAGCGAAACGAGGATAACAGAATGCAGTGGAATTAAATCGGGTGATGCTGCGGGAATTAGATTAGGAAATGAGACGCTTAAAGTAGTAAATGGGTTTTGCTATTCGGGGAGCAAAATAACTGATGATGGTCGAAGTAGAGAGGATATAAAATGCAGACTGGCTGTGGCAATGAAAGCGTTTATGAAGAAGAGAAATGTGTTAACATCGAGTAGAGATTTAAGTGTCAGGAAGTCGTATCTGAAAGTATTTGTATGGAGTGTAGTCATGAATGGAAGTGAAACGTGGACGATAAATAGTTTAGACAAGAAGAGAATAGAAGATTTCGAAATGTGGTGCTACAGAATAATGCTGAAGGTTAGATGGGTAGATCACATAACTAACGAGGAGGTACTGAATAGTATGAAAGAGGAGAGAAAATTTGTGGCACAACTTGACTAGAAGAAGGGATCGGTTGGTAGGGCATATTCTGAGGCATCAAGGGATCGCCAATTTAGTATTGGAGGGCAGCGTGGAGGATAAATATCGTAGAGGGAGACCAAGAGATGAATACACCAAACAATTTCAGAAGGATGTCGGTTGCAATAGGTGCTGGGAGATGAGGAAGCCTGCACAGGATGGAGTAGCATGAAGAGCTGCAGCAAACCAGTTTCTGGACTGAAGAGCAAAACAACGACAACAAGAGCTAACAAAATAGGTCCATACATAGCGAAAGCTGAAGAACAAAGGACAATACTAAACAGGAAGGCATCTCCTAGCTGATCGCAGAAAATATGTGAAGGCTTCTCTGTTCTTCATTATTGTAGAAAGTATTACATGTACTTATTAACATTTTTGAACTTTCTGGTACGCACATATTTCATAAACATAAAGAAAGATAAATTTTCGTGGTGTCTTACATTTTCCTACGACACATTTGACTACAATACTGGCTGTTACATGAGTAGTCATTCAAATAGTCTGTACAACAATATTACAAGTTTGGTGTATACAAGAAAAAAACAGTACACAATTTGACATGTTTTAAATAAACAGTTTGCAAATCATTTACATTGGCATAGGAAAAATTTCTAAAAGATACACTAACTTAATGTTTGAGACGTATCAATGTTCTGAGGATAAGAGGTTAAGTCATTTCAGTGACGTGTCTGCCCGAGGGAATTGATGCAGCCACTGGTGGAGTGACTTCGCAGTTGGCTTGTATGATGTCAATTGGTCGGTGACGACTGGCTAAGTGCGAGATCTGGTTGTGCACTTCGCAGCAGAAGTGGGCATTGACGCGATGCCCGTCCAGGACCGTAGCTATGTGAGCCGTGCGAACCTTGCCTCGCGCTGCCGGTTCAACCGGGGCAGCCGCATCGAGGTCCGACGCGCCGCACGGTGCAGAGTAGTGCGCCTGCACTGGACTACAGCAGTCTCGGACCGAGCGAGTCCCTAACGTCACACCAAGGGCCGAGCAGTGCTGTTGCGAAAGCACCTGTATGGCAGCGGCTCAGCAGAGTTCGGCATAGGGACTGATTTTATCTACGTCCCAAACACTAGAAGACACTACTTTCAAAGATGATATACAGTGGTGTGCAACCTCAGTGGAATTGAAACTTACGTGATCACAGCTGCTCAGCTTTATAGCCTTAATATGCCGAAACAATCACTATCACCGAATGTGATAGTCGGCGTCGTCGTAATGGCTCATGTACATGTCTGCGACGATGGTAGAACACTGGGAGTTCGCGTTTCTTGTATGTAGAACACAGAGAGGAGAACATATTATTAGATTATACTAGTCAGAGGACAGCCCTCTGCCGTCGTAGCGTTTCAATGAGTTTTTTATTTTGTTGCTAGAGTTCCTCCATCGTTGCAGACGTGAACGCGAACCATCAATCCGACTCACCGGACGCAGTACATTCGGTGATATTGATTGCTTCGGCATATTAGGGCTATAAAGCTGAACCCCTGTGATCACGTAAGTTTCACTTCCACTGAGGTTGCACACCACTGTAGATCATCTTTGTAAATAGTGTCTTCTAGTGTCATCTTAGATGATGACAGTCGTCTTGCGTAATTTGTATTAGATCGAGTATCCATAAAAAGGGGCGGATTTGGTCAGTTGATCAATAATATTAGTCAGGAAATCCATTTGTATCTCTTTATGTCCATTGATAATCGACATATAAACATTTGTAATAAGTGAAGATGTTTTAATCTACAATAAATGTATAAGCAGAAACATTAATATTTAGTAGTTACTAGTTCCCTTACGCATTCATTTATTTTTATGTTGTAATTTATATGTTAAAGAGCAAGAAGGAGGAAATAATATCACCGTTAAGAGATCCTATGATCTGCTTCAGGGGGTAGTCAGACAGGGCCAAATCTTCATTTGCGCGTTCAGTATTTTCCAGTCCGCACGTTCTTTTTTACACCCGCCTGGAGCGGCATCTTGGAAACCATACAAATACCTTCCAGAAATACTTCCTAACACTTAAATTCCTATTCGATGTTAGAAAATCCCTCTTTTTCATTAATACTTTTCTTGCTATAATCAGTCTTCATTTTGTATCCTCTCTACTTCGGCCATCATCAGTTATTTTGTAGCCCAATAGTCCTTTTAGGGTCTCATTTTGTAATCAGATTCCCTTAACACTACCTGGTTTAACCCTCGCAATACCAAGGGAGAGGGAAGGGGTACTTTATGCCTACCTTTCCAGAATACAGTAATCTAGTCAGGTACATTATATTTAAAAATTCTGAAAAAAATATATTTGTGCTTTTTAATGACTTCTTCTACCAGATTCCGTAATTGTTTAAAATTTTTCAGTAAAACTTAACGAAAAATTTAAGTCTTGTCAGTGAATTTTCAGAACATGTGTCTTATTCATATTTTCAGGTTTAGGACACTTCTTACGCATAAATATATCTTTAAAATAGAGGGTTATCTTATAATCCTTTTTCAGGACTCTATCTATTCCATTCAACTGTTATTCCAAGTTCTTTGCTGCCACTGACAGAACTGCAGTGTCACCGGTTAACTTTAAAATGTTTGTTGCTTCTCCCTGATATTTAGTTATGTTTACAAATTTATCCTTGCATGCTTTACTGCTTGTGAAGTGGAGATGTTGAATAACTTCCCTCGGGCATGGATGTGTGTGCTGTCCTCTTAGGTTAGTTAGGTTTAAGTAGTTCTAAGGGCTAGGGGACTGATGACGTCAGAAGTTAAGTCCCATAGTGCTCAGAGCCATTTGAACCATTTTTTAATAACGTCTAGTGTAGGCTACCAGAATGTCTCACACCCATCATTCCATTGCACAACTTGAAATCCAGGAGATGGGGTAGTAGAATATATGTGTTTCAGCAAGATTTGTTCTTTGATGCGGTGGGGCTATGAATTCCATGTCCAGTCTCATTACTCCTCTCTTCTTATTACCGGTCGACAGCAAAATTCGTATTTCAGTGTATATACGGCCAAAATTCAAACACTGATTTAGGACAACATGAATTCCCAAGGATTGACATGTTACCAGTAATGGAGAAACATTTAGGAATGAGCGTCTTTTTAATCTCAGAACATTAAATGTTATGTATGTAACTCCAAGAAGAGCAGAGTACATTGAGACAACTATTTCTAGATCGGAAGGTAAGCCACTTCCGTTCGAACCCACTAGCGAGAAAAAACAGAATAGACGGTTGGAGTTGCAGTAAAGGGAAATGTCGTTAGAGTGTATTGTGGGATAGCAGAAGTATGAGGAAAAGAAACTACTGTATCCTTTTCATGACTTTACGCCTCTTATCTTCAGATACCATTTTTAAATGACGAATGGTGGCCAGACGGAAAGTTGCTACCTCACAGTATCTCTGGATTAATAGCTTTTCATGTAAGGCGTTTATTTAAAAGTCCAATTTCGGAAGTTTCTCTGTACTGGGGCGCCTGACTCAAATGCTTTAACATTGTCATCGTCCATGTCAAGAGAAGGTGCAGTGTAGGTGATTTCTCCAGTTCTAATTGCTTGGACGCCGTTTTGAAGTGCTACAAAACCTATTATGTTTTAAAAGCTATAAAATAAACGATTGCGTATAAGAATTACAGCAGTAGAATACCACACATACCATAAAAAGTTCTTTCGTCAGTATGATATCAGTTCCTTTAGTTCGGGTATTTCTCCCTTCTCAGAGAGCTTTTCGCTACAACACATTGTAACATTGCCAGCTGCTTATTCCAACGACCATCTTCAGACTGGCTCAGTGATCTATCAGGAGCATCAGGAAGACCAACTTTCATTAAGTAAATGATGTGTTCTTTCGCGGCAATCAAAAGACCATGAACGTATAGACAATTAACGCATATATACTCCGTATCGAAATTATTTCATAGCCCTATATTTAGCATATGGCAGGAACAATTCAGTCGTGAATAATCGCGCAGTGCAACGACAATGTTGCTACCTTGATCAGTCGTGTGCTGTATGGTTCAAATGGCTCTGAGGACTATGGGACTTAATTTGTGAGGTCATCAGTCCCCTAGAACTTAATACTACTTAAACGTAACTAACCTAAGGACATCACACACATCCATGTCTGAGGCAGGATTCGAACCTGCGACTATAGCGGTAGCGCGGTTCCAGACTGAAGCATCCAGAACCGCTTGGCCACTACGTCCGGCATGTGCTGTATGTCTTTCAAAGTAGAATCGTTTATACCAAGAGGCATTAATCGTCTAAACAATTCTCTTAAAATATTGCTGACCGTTTGTGGTTCACTTGGAAACTGGGTTGTAAACAAAATGCAAGATCTGAGAGTCCAGTCAATGAAACAGGAGACAGTACATGGCAGCTAACGGTTTCTTCTTGCGCTGGACGTGCCCATATCTCTAATTGATGAGTATTCACCTTCTGTTATATGAGCTATTACCTCAGACATAATTATATGTCATAGGCTTTTAACACGTCCTGCCATGTACTGCAACACAGTTGTGGGGTGAGATATAAGGGCCATTGCGGTGTCAACTAAAGTCTGAAAAAGACCCATAAGACCTTCACCTCTTATAGTTCCGTAAGACCTTACGTCTCGTGCACACGTAGCAACGCAGTTATCGACAGTTATCTCCTGAGCTGGTTTAGGAAGTAGTTTCTCGTCCACATGAGACCTTTGTTTATTAAATACGCATGGATATCGAGAAATGTACGAAGTGCCACGTGACTCTTCAGCATGAGAGTAAATTTCACAGCACAGCGAACAGCAAAGAAAAAGAGCGCTTTTCCTAACGCCACCCTCAATAGATTTTAACAAGGCCCAACCTGAACTCCAGGCTGTGTGGTTCTCTACTCACCACTGACTAGTTTTTCTTTTACTTCCCTTTTTCTTGATATGTGCTCCTTTTTCTGCAAACCACGTTTAGTTTCCCGCTCTCATTTTGTGTGTTACGAAAAAAGTGAAGGAATCTCATCACTCCACTAAACACTTCTCCACTCACCGCTCGTAGCCCGTAGCTCGCAACTGCGGTCAGTGCTACCTACAGTTCGTATGTGCAGCACACCAGTGCTTGCGCACGGCACTGGTGCAGTGACGTCACGGACTCGCTCAGTGCGGAGCAGTGAGGTCTCAACGCCAGCTCTGCTGAGGCCGTCGCATACAGGTGCTTTCGCAACAGCACTGCTCGGCTTGTGGGATGACGTCAGGGTCTCGCTCAGCCAGTTACTGCTGTAATCCAGTGCGGCCGCAGGTCGCGGGCCGATCCTCTTCGCACGACTCTGCCGGCGGACCTCAATGCGGCTGCCCTGCCCGAACCGGCAGCGCGAGGAAAGGCTCGCACGGCTGTCATGGCCACGGTCTTGGACGCGCCGCGCTGCGATGATCACCTCTGCTGCAAACTGCACAACCAGAGCTCACACTCAGCTGGTTGTCACCAACCGATTGACATCATAAAAGCCAACTGCGAAGTCACTCCAGCAGTGGCTGCATCAGTTACCATGGGCAGACACGTCCCTGAACTGAATTAACGTCATATCCTCAGAACATTGATACCTTTCAAATTTTAAGTTGGTGTATCTTGTACAAATATCTCACGTGCCACTGTAATTGATTTCTCAAACTGTTTATTTAAAACATGTGAAATTGTCTATTGTTTTTCCTTGTATGTAACAAACGTGTGGTTTTGTTGTACTTACGACTTGTATGACTACTTTTGTAACGGCCAGTGTCGTAGTCAAATATATCGTAGACAAACGTAAGACACCAAGAAAATTTTTCTTTCTTTATGTTTATGAGAATTGTGTTTACCAAAGAGTGCACAAGTGTTAAATAGTACATGTAATACTTTATATGATGATAAAGAAAAGAGAAGCGTCCACATTTTTTCTGCGATCAGCTAGGGGAAGCCTTCATGTTTCGTATCGTCCTTTGTTCTTCCGCTTTCGCTGTGTAAGCATCTACATTACAGGCCATAGAAATTACTACACTACAAAGATGACGTGCTACAGATTTAAACTACAGGAAGAAGGTGCTGTGAAATGCAAATGATTACCTTTTCAGGGCATTCACGCAAGGTGCGCCGGTGGCGACACCATAACGTTCTGACATGAGGAAAGTTTCCAACCGATTTCTCATACACAAACAGCAGTTGACCTGCGTTGCCTGGTGGAACGTTGTTGTGATGCCTCGTGTAAGGAGGAGAAATGCGTACCATTACGTATCCGACTTTGATAAAGGTAGGATTGTAGCCTATTGCAATTGCGGTTTATCGTATCGCGACATTGGTGCTCGCGTTGGTCGAGATCCAATGACTGTAGACAGAATATGGGATCGGTGGTTTCGGGAGGGTAATACGGAAAACCGTGCTGGGTCCCAACGGCCTCGTATCACTAGCAGTCGAGATGACAGGCATCTTATCCACTTGGCTGTAACGGATAGTGCAGCCATGTCTCGATCCCTGAGTCAGCAGATGGGGACGTTCTCAAGACAACAACCATCTGCACGAACAGTTCGATGACGTTTGCAGCAGCATGGACCATCAGCTCGGAGACCATGGCTGTAGTTACACTTGACGCTGAATCACAGACAGTAGCTCCTGCAATGGTGTACTCAATGACGAACCTGGGTACACGAATGGCAAAACGTCATTTTTTCGGATGAATCCAGGTTCTGTTTACATCATCAAGATGGTCGCATCTGTGTTTGGCGACATAGCGGTGAACGCACATTGGAGGCGTGTATTCGTCATCGCCATATTGGCGTATCACTGGGCGTGATGGTATGGGGTACCATTGGTTACACGTCTCGGTCAACTCTTGTTCGCACAGTGGACGTTCCATTTCAGATGCCTTACAACCCGTGGCTCTACCCACCATTCGATCCTTGCGAAACCTTACATTTCAGCAGGATAATGCACGACTGCATGTTGCAGGACCTGTATGGGCCGTTCTGGATACAGAAAATGTTCGACTGCTGCCCTGGCCAGCATATTCTACAGATCTCTCTCCAATTGAAAAGGTCTGGTCAATGGTGGCCGAGCAACTGGTCCGTCACAATACACTAGTCACTACTCTTGATTAACTGTGGTATCGTGTTGAAGCTGCAAGGCCAGTTGTACCTGTATACGTCAACCAAGCTCAGTTTGACAGAGTGCCAAGGCGTATCAAGGCCGTCATTACGGCTAGAGGTGGTTGTTCTGGGTACTGATTTCTCAAGATCCATATACACAAATTGCCTGAAAATGTGATCACATGTCAGTTCTAGTATAATATATTTGTCCAATATAACACGTTTATTTTCTGCATTTCTTCTTGGTGCAGCAATTTTAATGGCCAGTAGTGTATCTTGTTAGCTCTTAAGAACCATTAATATATTTAAGTGCATTTAAATTAATAACTTTCAGATGTATTAACTTAACAAACTAAACTCTTTGTATAATGTCTTTATCAGCTCTGTGTTCAGCTTTCGTGAAAGATATGCAAAACTGCTGACTTGGAGTCCGTTCGCAATTGGTGTGATCCAAATACTGATTAGCAAATTTATCAGATGTTTTATGGTGCCCCAACGAAACTGCAGTCTTTCAGAAACGAAGTCCGATACTCAATTAACAATACAGCATGATGCGATTGACCGATCGCGTTATGCACTTGCCTAATGAAATTAACATTGGAGGCACATCTGTAACATTGTGTTTCTCTCGAACACCAACCTGGAGTAATAGGAAATCACAATAAGAATCCAGAAGCACTGCTCGGTTAATTTGTATAGACATTACTGAGCTGTTTACCTGCTTGTAAGTGGTAGGTGATCATGACTATTTTCTTTACATTCTCTATCATCCTTCCACCTTCGCAAGCAGGCAAGGTAACAGTTACAGCTCAGAACTTCCACTCGCTCATACACCTACCAGAGAGGTGGTTGCTGTTGTTGGATGGGGACCACTTAAACTGTAGTCATTCCATGGTAGTTACTAGTTTCCTTAATCATTCATTTATTTTTATGTTGTAATTGATATGTTAAAGAGCAAGAAGGAGGAAATAATATCTCCGTTAAGACATCCTAAGATATCCATCTGGGGGTAGTCAGACAGGACCAAATATTCATTTTTGCGTTCAGTATTTTCCATTGCGTACATTCATCTTTACACTCGCCTGGAGCAGCATCTTGGAAACCATATAAATACCTTCCAGAAATGCTTCCTAACACTTAAATTTATATTCGATGTTTGCAAATCCCTCTTTTTCATTAATACTTTTCTTGCTATAGTCAGCCTATATTTTGTATCCTCTTTACTTCGGCCATCATCAGTTATTTCGCTGTCCAATGGCGCTTTTAGTGTCTCATTTCGTAATCAGATTCACTCAACACTACCTGATTTTACCGTCGCAATACCATGGGATAGGGAAGGGGTACTTTATCCCTACCTTTTCAGAATACTGCAATCTAGTTATGTACATTATATTTTAAAATTTTGAAAAAAATATATTTCTGATTTTTTGATTACTTCTACCAGATTCCTTAATTGTTTAAAATTTTTCAGTAAAACTTAACGCCAAAATTTAGGTCTTGTCAGTTGATGTGAATTTTTAGAACATGTGTCATATTCATATTTTCAGGTTTACGACGCTTCTTACACATAAATATGTCATTAAAATGTATGCTGTGCGTAAAAGGCAACGAAAATTTACGAAATCCGTATATATTTGTGTTGATCATATATTACAACCCCCTTTTGTAGTGCACATGATGGAAAATCCGTTGGTACTGCTAGGTTCAATTCGAATAGGTTACATTACCTTTCATTAAGTTGCATTGATTGTTATCTTATAATCCCTTTCCAGGGCATTATCTATGCCATTCAACTGTTATACTAAGGTCTTTGCTGTCTCTGACAGAATTGCAGTGTCACCAGAAAACTTCAAAATGTTTATTGCATCTCCTTGATATTTAATTCTGTTTACAAATTCATCCTTGCATGATTTACTGCTTGTACGATGCAGACGTTGAATGACATCGAGTGTAGGCTACCAGAATGTGTCACTCCCATCTTCAAATTGCACAACTAGAAATCCAGCAGATGGAGTAGCAGTATTTATGTGCTTCAACAAGTTTTGTTCTTTGATGGGGTGGGGCTGTGAAATACATGTCCAGCCTCATTACTTATCTCTTCTTTGTACCTGAGGGCAGCAAAATTCTTGTTTCAGTGCATATACGGCAAAAATTTAAACTTTCATTTAGGACAATATGGATTCCCAAGGATTCACATTTTACCAGTTGTGGAGGAACATATAGGACTGAGCGCCTCTCCTATTTCCGAACATTAATTGTTGTTTTTTTAACTTCCAGAAGACCTTTGTACATTGAGTTAACTATTTTTAGATCGAAAGGTAAGCCAGTTCCGTTCGAACCCACTAGCGAGAACAAATGGGAACATGGTTGTAGTTGCAGTAATCGGAAATGTCGTTAGAGTGTATTGTGGGAATGGAGAAATGTGAAGAAGGAAAGCTATTGTATTCATTTCATGACTTTACGCCTCTTATCTTCAGATATGGTTTGTAAATGACGAATGGTGGCCAAAGGAAAGTTGCTACCTCACAGTATCTCTGGACAAATAGCTTTTCATCTTAGTATAATTTGAGGCATAAATGTAAAAGTCCGATTTCAGAAACGTCTCTGTCCTGGGGGGGCCTGACTCAAATGCTTTAACATTGCCATCGTCCATGTCAACAGAAGGTGTAGTGCAGGTGATTTCTGCAAGTCTAATTTCTTGGACGCCGCTTTGAAGAGCTACGAAAACCCGAATATTTTAAAAGCTATAAAATAATCGATTGCGTATAAGAATTCCAGTAATAGAATAGTAAACATACCGTGAAATATTCTTTCATCAGCGTGATATCAGTTCCTACATTTCGGGCTATATCTCACTTCTCAGAGAGCTTCTCGCACAAAGACATTCTAACATTGTCAGCTGCTTATTCCAGCGAGTATCGTTAGACTGGCTCAGTGATATATCAAGATCATCAAGAAGACCACTTTTCTTTACGGAAATAACGCGTTCTTTCGCCGCAATCAAATGACCATGAACTTATGGACAATTGACGCGTATATACTCAGCATTAAAATAAATTTGTAGCCCTGTATTTAGCATTCGACAGGTACAAGTCAATCGTGAATATACCCCGCAGTGCAACTACAATGTTGGTATCTGCATCAGTGGTGGATATCAAGAGAAACAAATCATCTAAACAATTCTCTTAGAATGTTACCGCCCGTTTTTGGTTCATATGGAAACTGAGTTGTAAACAAAATGCGAAATCTGAGAATCGAGTCAATGAAACAGGGACAGTACATGTCAGATAATTGTTTCTTCTCGCACTGGATGTCTACATATCTGTAGTTGCTGAGCATTCACCTTCTGTTATATGAACAATTACCTCAGGCCTAATTATATGTTGTAGGGTTTTAGCTCTATGTGCCATGTTCCACGACACAGTTGTGGGTTGAGAGATAATGGCCTTTGCAGAGTCAATTAACATTTGAACAGGATCCATAAGACCTTCACCTTTTATAGTTCCGTTCGACCTCACATCTCGTGCACACATAGCCACGCATTTATCGACAGTTATCTCCTGGAGAGGTTTAGGAAGTCGTTTCTCGTCCCCATAATACTCTTGTTTATTAGACGCACATGGATGGCGAGATATGTGTAAAGTACCACTTGACCCTTCAGCATGAGAGTAAATTTCACAGCACAGGAACAGCAAACAAAATGAACGTTTTTCCTAACGCCATCCAATATAGGCTTTAACACGGTCCAAACTGAACTTTTTAGATTCGCTTCAAGCTGTGCAGTTCTCTACTCATCACCGATTAATTTTTATTTTACTACCCTTTTTCTTGAAATGTGCTCCTTCCTCTGCAGACCACGTTTATTTTCCGAGCTCATTTTGTGCGTTACGACAAAAATGAAGAATTCCCACCACTCCACTGTACACTGCTCTACTCACCGCTCGTAGCCCGTAGCTCTCAACAGTGGTCAGTACTACCAACAGCACGTAGTGCGCAGCACGCCATTGCTTGCGCATGGCACTGGCGCAGTAACGTCAGGGTCTCGCTCAGTGCGGAGCAGAGAGAGCGCAGCCCGTGGGCTGCGTCTAAATGCGCAACTCTGCTGAGGATGTGGCATACGGGTTCTTTCGCAACAGCACTTTTCGGCCCTTGGGGTGACGTCAGGGACACGGTCGGCAAGAGACTGCTGCAGTCCAGTGCGGCCACAGCACGTGGGCCGGGCCTCCATGCACGACTCTGCACTGTGCTACCTGTCGGACCTCGATGCGGCTGTCCCAGCTGAACCGGCAGCGTGAGGCAAGGCTCACACGGCTGACATGGGTGCGCTCCTGGACGGACCGCGCCTTGATGCCCACCTCTGCTGCAAAGTGCACAACCAGAGCTCGCGCTCAACCGGTCGTCACCGACCGATTGACATCATACAAGCCAACTGCGACGTCACTTCAGCAGTGGCTGCATCAATTCCCTCGAGCAGACACACCCCTGAACTGACTTAACCTCTTATCCTCAGAACAATAATCCCTCTGAAATTTTACGTTACTCTAATTTGTACAAATATCTTCTGTGCCAATGAAAATGATTTGTCAAACTGTTTACTTAAGACATGTCAAATTGTGTATTGTTTTTTCTTGTATACACCAATCTTCTAGTTTTGTTGAACAGACGACTTAAATGACTAAGTACGTAACAGCCAGTATCGTAGTCAAATATATCGTACGAAATTGTAAGACACGAAGAAAAATTTTCTTTATTTATGTTTATGAAATATATGTGTACCAGAAAGTCCACAAATGTTAATAAGTACATGTAATACTTTCTACTACAATGAAGAACAGAGATGCCGTCACGTTTTTTCTGCGATCAGCTAGGAGATGACCCCCTATTACGTATCATCCTTTGTTCTTCAGTTTTCGCTATGTATGTATCTATCTTGTTAGCACTTAAGAACTATGAATATACGACGGGCGTTTGAAAAGTCTGTTCAAAAATAGAAACTGCTTACATGTTTGGGGTAAATATTTTTGTTTTTGAGCATAGTCTCCCTTTAGAATTATACACTTCGTCCAATGCAGTTCTAATTTTTTGATCTCTTCAGAATAATAGGAACTGTCTAAGCCTGCAAAATAGCTAATAATTGCTGAAATCACATCATCGTTTGAATAAAATCTTTGTCCCGCCAGCCATTTCTTCAAATTGGGAAACAAATAGTACTTCTAGCGAGCCAAGTCTGCAGAATAAATGAGGGTGGGAGGGATGTGAAACGAGTAGGAATCAAATTTCCATTAACTTTGCGACCACAATTGCTGAGGTTGTAGGGAAGCAGCCTACTCACGATGTAGTAAATTCACATCAGTTTCCATTGTGTGCCAGCCAGTCTGCTGTAACTAGCTCTGACGTCATAAATGTTGCGCAATACCTTAAAAATCAAGCAAATGACCTAAAATTTTTCTAGCATGTCATGAATAATACTAAATTAATGTGTGTTAAATATCAGTTTGATAACTTCAGCCATTTTCGAAATTTGGACGTTTCTCTAAAAAAATCATTGGCGCAACAGAAAAGAGCTAGAGGCTTCAAAATTTATATTTAGAGTCATCTTTCATAATGATTTAATAAAAACAGTACTTTGGATTTCACATATTAAGATTTTAGTGGAAATTCATGATTTTCTGGTTTTCATCTCAAAACTGAAGGAAGCAAGATAGATTAAGTAGGCTAGTAAATAAGGCTAGGATGTTTAGATTTAAATAGGTTGGAGGTCCGCTATGACTATGAAGATGTGAAAAGTTTCTTTTGAATACCTATTAAATTATAGCGATAGCGGATCTCAAAAGGGCCAGTTCAGAGCTCATCTACTGCGTGCAGTGTAATTTAATTAATTCTCTCGCCCAAAATATTTAACTTAGCCACGTCAAAATTTTATTATCAATACTTACCTGCGTGCTGAATGCATGTTGAAATTAAGAGCTTCATCGGCCATCAGCGAAAGAAGCTATAAATTATTATGTAACTTGAAGTGGTGCGTTACTAGCCCAGCGGCTAGTCGGGAGAGCCGAAAAGATCAGGCGTTCCCTTAGCCGTCCGCACCGCGGCTTTATATATAAGAACGCTGCGCGAGGAAGAAAGGCCCCAGTTCTCTCCAGACGCTGAATGACACGCCATCTGTGTCGGGAGTCGCGTCGCATCAGTGTCACTGCTACAAACAGCCTCGGGTGCCGTATTAAGTTACTAGAGATACGCGGAACCATGAAAACATTTCATGTTAAGTGTTAATTGTGGGATGATTTTCATTATCTAGCTTCAGTTTGCGTATTGTCGTATTTTCTCGTGCCGTCGCAGGACAGACATTCTACCAAATATTTAGCGTGGCGTTTGATGAAGTATTTTCATCAAATTATGGCGAGCATTCTTTTTAACATTTAATTCGGACATTTATAGTTGCATCAGCGCATTAGACTCTGAACTGCTCTGTTAGTTAAGTTGTAGGGATACTTGTGTTTTTTATCAGTGAATTTCAGAATATACTCAACTATTTTGGAAAACCGTTTTTGATTAGAAATCCCGGACAATCTCCTAATTCCTCAGAGCTATAAGCTGCAGCTATAATGGTATCTCAAATAAAGTGGGCACTAGGATCTCTAATTACTGGCTCCACGTTTTGTTAAATCACTTTCTGGGTGCTAAAAAGTAAATAGAGAGCCAGTGTCGAGAACGGCGAAAGACAGCATTAACAACATTCTAAAAGCCAGAAACTGATTCTACATGCACGTGTTTATTCAGCAATTAGATTTATATTTTTACAACTTAAGCGCCGCCCCACATATGGTGCTTCGGCCGGGAAATCAACTAAGTGAAAGTGATTTTTAACTATTCGGATTCGCGAGTGAAATGCGACACGCAACTGAGTATAGAACAGTGAATGTGTTACGTGTGCATGTGGACGACGCAATTGGATTAACAACGCATTTGGATTGACGGAGCTGGCACTGAGTCTAGCGGTGCTGCCGGCATCGCGAGAAGCCAGTCTTGCCGCACCGCAGTCGTCCGCTGGAGCAGCCGGCGCAGAGCCTGCAATTGCGGACCACGCAAACACACAACAGCCGTTGGAGAGCCGTCTGCAGTTCAACGGGCCACGTCGCATCAGGAATCATGGTATGCCGCGCCGACAACGTTGTGCAGAAGGAACTAAGTTAAGTGAAAAGCTGTTAAAAATTTTACTAACCTGCACTAAAAGACTGTCGGCGATGGAACCGTCAAAAGAAGCTGAGGTTAAACTTAAATTAGAACCTATGTCGGTTGGGGGAACTGTAAATTCAGACAACGTTTCAAGCATAAACATGCAGGAAAGTAGTAATGTTAAAGTGAAAAATGAAGTATTGTCTCCTGACAGTAGGGTGAGAAGGGGCAATGATTCAATAATAGAGACCCCTGTAGTTAAGCAGAAAGCAGAAATTGTTAATTTATTGGATGATAGTTTCTCTGATGAATTAAAAATGAAACAGTCATCAGAGATGGTAGAGTTTAAGAAGGAGCAGTTAGATATGACTAATCTATCAGAAGTTTCATGTAGTTTTGATGATTCTGGTATTGGAGCTAGTTTTTCGTCACCTGAGTGTGATAAAAAGCCAGCTTGTGAGCAACCCAAAGATGCTGGGGCTGTTGATCTAAATGTTATATTACAAGCAATAGCTGCCAGTCAAACAAATTTTAATATGCGGTTTGAGGCAATGGACAATAAATTAGAATCCAATAATGCTGAATTAAAGTCTGAAATAACTGAGGTCAAAAGCAGTAATGCTGAATTAAAGTCTGAAATAAGTGAACAGGTCAGAAGCATTAATGCTGAATTAAAGTCTGAAATAAGTGAGGTCAAAAGCAGTAATGCTGAATTAAAGTATGAGATTATGGCCAGCCAAACTAATTTTAATAAACGATTGGAGGTAATGGACGATACCTTCAAGGCTGGTTGCAATAAGTTGAAAGAGGATCTAGACAGATTGAATTGTAAAATTGATTACAATCATGAGGATATTAAGAAAAAGGTTGCTCAACAATTTTCTGAAATGTATAAGGCAATAAAATCCGAAGTCGCTGAGGTTCGCAAAGACTTCCAAATGGAAGATGCGAAGCTGGAGCACAAGTTAACAGAAAAGATCGAGGCGGAGTCTGAACTGTGCTCAGATAAATTTAAAGATGTTAATATAGAAGTAAACATATGTCAAGCAGAAGTAGAAGCAATCAAAACTGACACTACTCATATTGTCCAAAGAGTAGATAATGTTGAAATGAAAGTAGAAAATATCAGTACTAACATTGCTAACATTGAGAGTAAAGTAGCTTCAGTAACTTCTGGTAATGGTAGTATACAACAAGTTGTAGCTGCTGCAAATGCCGCTTTTATAGGGTGTCGGCAGTTCTTGCGGTTTGATCCAGATAAAAATATCCACCCGCTAGATTTCTGGAACGATTTTGAAGATATGATTCCACCAACTTGGTCTGAACGAGAGAAAATCTCGTTTATTAGAAGCCATTTAGCAGGTGACGCCATGCGTTGGTCAGCTGATGTTATGTTGAAGTGTAAAACATTAGCGGACTTTAAAACAGCTTTCATTAATGAGTATTGGTCTAGCAATAAGCAAAATGAAGTGTTGAGAGAATTTTGGAGTGGAAAACGCTTCAATGCAGGCAAGGAATCAATTAAAGAGTTTGCTAGGTCATGGATTTCACGTTTGTCACATTTGGCGGAAAAGCTAAAACCAGAAATGATTATACTAGGTCTTGAAGCCAAACTGCCATTGTATTGGCAAATTAGAATTATATCTGCCCCTAGAGACAATCTGGATCGTTTCATTGAGTATTTGGAACGTGTAGAACGTGTTGCTGCCAATGAGGAGCAAGCACGTAATAACCGAAATGCCAATAACAATAATAGTAATTTTAGGAACGAGCAAAATGGAAATGTAAACATCAGAACAGTAGGTGTTCGCCATCCTAAGAGAGGTAGGAATTGGGGAAATAATTATCAGAACCAACAATGGCATCCAAATGGCAGTAATGTTGTGCCAAACAAAAATATGCATGTAAACAACAGTACGGAAAGTAATGCTGTGCCAGTCAACTATAATGAAACTAAAGGAAACAGTAGTAGGCCGAGGCAGGAAAACTAGTTCCCGTCTATGAGGACACTGGCGCTCACCAGGCGGTTACTTTTCCTATGCCAGTAGTTAAGGGATTTGGTAAGACAGATCAGAATACCCAAACTGAACATGTGGATGAAGAGTCGGTAGCATCTAAGGATACAACAGAAATATTAGATCACTCACAGTATTTGATAGATACCGTATTAGAGACGCTTTCTAAGTGGGAAGAGAAAGAGAAGGCGCAGCAGTGTAACGATAGGGACGAGCTACAAAATACTGAATTGATAGGTGAAGAAGCAGAAGAAATTCATGCTTATATTTACGATGAGGATGATGTGCTCTTATCTAAAGTGCCTGTGCAGGATGTTGATAATGTACTAATAGATTTAGGACAGGAGATAAGTGAGAATGTAGAGGGTAGCCTGTTGAGGGTCGATGAACCCAGTAGCTGTGACCAGTTGTCACTTGAGAAGGAAACCGACGATAATGGTGAAAGTGGTTTAGATGTAACTAATGTTATGCCCGGTCTGGAGGCGCAGAATCGCTCAGACTACAGTAATTTGGGTCATGTTCAGCAAACTAAATGTAATGAAGTCGTGCGGTGTTTCGATTTAAAATTAACAGACCGACTGGAAAAGGCAGCTGAAAATGTAATTCAGGAAACCCCTACACACTGTGACCTAAATGTAATGAAGACAGATGTTGATCACTTTAGTTGGAGACAAATCCAAAAGGAACTATTAGATGAATTTGAGGAACCACCTGTACAACCTAGAATAAGCCACCCTATAATAATAGTGAATATGTTGGGTATCAATGTACGTTGTCTCTTAGACAGTGGAAGTGAGGTGAGTGCAATATCTCAGTCCTTCTTTGATGCATTACCTGGTAAAGACAAGCTTACAGTAATGAGGGTATCAGGACTAAGAATAATTGGTGCTACTGGCAAGGTGTCAAAAACGGTAAAGGAAGAAGCTTTACTGCCCTTTAACATTAATGGTAATTTAATTGATCATCCATGTTTAATTGTAAACAATCTCAGTATTGAGGTTTTAATTGGCATAGATTTATTGTCAAAATATCAGAGTGTTGTTGACTTTGAAAGAAGCCAGTTAAAAATGGTCTTGCCAATAACTGGAGTAATTATAGTACCTTTTAGTGATAAACATGTAGTAACTGATCATGAAACTTGGGAGCTGCCTATACGAGTTCTGAAAAATAGGAGGTATTGGGACGAAGGTGTTAATCTTAGTAACAGTAAGCTGAACACAGAAGAAGAAGAAGAAGCAATTATTTTAGACAAAATAGAAGCTAAATTGCAGGAAATCGATAAGATTTCAGCCAATCAGAAGGAAGAACTGAAACAGGTTCTAAAAAGGCATCATAAGATATTTTCAGATCGACGTGGCGTGGTCAAAGATTATGAATGAATGCTGTAGGGAGGAGGTTGTTCTGTAACCTCTACACAGTGTGGTAGCTGTGCAGTCCCAGCTGTGTGAGATCTTCTTTCCCTTTCAGGTCTCACTCATTCTTCCTCTTTCCTATCTACAAAAATTTCGACATCTTCTTACAACACATAAAATTTTCCGTTATAACTCTTCTTTACAGCATTAAGCTAATGAATGCTGTAGGGAGGAGGTTGTTCTGTAACCTCTACACAGTGTGGCAGCTGTGCAGTCCCAGCTGTGTGAGATCTTCTTTCCATTTCAGGTCTCACTCATTCTTCCTCTTTCCTATCCACAAAAATTTTGACCCCTTCTTTCCAATATGAAAATTTTCGTCATGGCTATCAAGCCATGAGTTCTGGAACCATTCTATACACCGATTAGTGAAGAAAATACCTAATGTGACAAACCTAATAGTGACAAACAATAGGGAAGTATGACGTAATTAAGATACAAATGTATTTGAGTAACAATTATGTATAGTACCCTGGTAATATAGTAAGTACAAAGTGTTGTTTTATTGGAAATGGTCCACCAACAGTAATTTAAAAAGATATATGAATTCATGTACAAGCAGAATCTGAAGTGGTAGTGAAACCTAGTGTATGCTATAGAGCTAACTAATTAATAATAAAAGAGATTGCTTAGTGTTATGAAAAATATGCAGATAAGTGGTAAGGATAAACTCACCTGGTGTAGCAAGGAAAGGCAGTGTAATAGAATTGAGCAGTGTTTGTGGTTGAGACATGAAGGACACGTCCCTGAAGTATTTATATGGTTGGAGCTGGCCATTATTTTAGTGTACTGTGTGACAGGATACACCTACACGTATTGAGGTTATGAGTTGGAGGCGTGAATGCGACCATAGGTACCCTTATGTTAGATGAGACAGAGCAGCTCATGGTGTCCTATAGGTTTAAGGAATTTAGCATTACGCTCGTCCATAATTACTTGATGCACTTTAGTGGTAGGTCTGAGAGAGACTACCTGAGGTTTCAGCGTCCGATCGAGTGGAAATGGATTGCCATGTGAGCAAACTAATCAGCTGCAATACACTATGAATATGAAATAAATGTGCTATCCTATGCTTTAAATATTAATAGAGTGAGTGTTAAATAAGTACATACACTAGCAAAATAAATAAATAACATACTGTCAGACGTGAAACATTATTTAGCTCAGCATAAATACACTTCAAAGTAAGTAAGTACCTAATTGCAGATGTGGAACTGACAACAGCAGAGGACCAATAAGTGGATTTAGTAGTCAACGAACCGTAGTGTGTTTTGAACACTCACAACTGTACTATTACCAAAAGTTACTCACATGTACAAAGAAGCTGAGAAAACAACCACTAATCATACTCATACTATCTCTAAGAATAAGGTAATCAAAGATGAGTCAGTTAAGTGCTTAAAATACAAATGTATCAGAAATGTACCGAGCATTGGTTCAGTGTTCCGGCCCAGAAATAATAAATTGATGTTAAATAGGATTTATGATTGTATGCCTTGAGCATAGATTTTCTCTAGTACGTGACTAACGGCGTTTTGAGCCATTTGTTTAACGATTTTATGACAGTTAAGTAACCGCGAGAGTAAAATTGAAAAAGGTCTGTTAACTTTGTTCCAGCAAAATATTGAAGGATAAAATGTATATATCCCCATTTCATTGTGACCCACCCATAGATATTAAGTGAACAGAGTCTGAGGCACTCTTTTTGTTTGTTCTACAGGACAAACCAGATAATGGCAGCCTGGTAGATGCGTGAAAGTGTGGAGTGACTTGGACACAGCTCACAGTGACCCCTCCCCTTTCCCCCACGTAATTTAGAGAGAACGTGAAGGACGCACACCATAGCAACTTCCCCTCATCTACCCTTGTGAATGGAAGTGTAGGACGCCAGCCAAAGCGGCTACAACCACATGTGTAAAATTTATTTGTGAACTTTTCTTTCAGGTTTAGAAAAGACTGCTAAGAGATAATCATCTGTTTATGTATCACGTTATTTTCTTTGAATTTGTGTATGTAAAAATGTATTTAATGGATCTAAGATTTTCATAATTTTTCAATTGGTTGTGTTTGTTCGTCTAAGGCAATATGTATGCCAAAATATTTCATGACTTAGCTTTAAAAATTTGAGTAATGACATTGTTTAAAAGGCAGTGAACATGCCTACAATTTAAATAATTAATGTAGGTAATCAGTTTTCTTTAATGTTTCTACAGGTTTATATTTCAATTTTGATTTTTCATAGGGAGTTAAACTGTACTCTTGCTTCCCTTTTTTTAATTAATTTTTTTTTTTCATTAACATTCATAAACAAAAAATTTAAGTAGAGGGTGATGTAGGGAAGCAGCCTACTCACGATGTAGTAAATTCACATCAGTTTCCATTGTGTGCCAGCCAGTCTGCTGTAACTAGCTCTGACGTCATAAATGTTGCGCAATACCTTAAAAATCAAGCAAATGACCTAAAACATTTCTAGCATGTCATGAATAATACTAAATTAATGTGTGTTAAATATCAGTTTGGTAACTTCAGCCATTTTCGAAATTTGGATGTTTTTCTAAAAAAATCATTGGCGCAACAGAAAAGAGCTAGAGGCTTCAAAATTTATATTTAGAGTCATCTTTCATAATGATTTAATAAAAACAGTACTTTGGATTTCACATATTAAGATTTTAGTGGAAATTCATGATTTTCTGGTTTTCATCTCAAAACTGAAGGAAACAAGATAGGTTAAGTAGGCTAGTAAATAAGGCTAGGATGTTTAGATTTAAATAGGTTGGAGGTCCGCTATGACTATGAAGATGTGAAAAGTTTCTTTTGAATACCTATTAAATTATAGCGATAGCGGATCTCAAAAGGGCCAGTTCAGAGCTCATCTACTGCGTGCAGTGTAATTTAATTAATTCTCTCGCCCAAAATATTTAACTTAGCCACGTCAAAATTTTATTATCAATACTTACCTGCGTGCTGAATGCACGTTTAAATTAAGAGCTTCATCGGCCATCAGCAAAAGAAGCTATAAATTATTATGTAACTTGAAGTGGTGCGTTACTAGCCCAGCGGCTAGTCGGGAGAGCCGAAAAGATCAGGCATTCCCTTAGCCGTCCGCACCGCGGCTTTATATATAAGAATGCTGCGCGAGGAAGAAAGGCCCCAGTTCTCTCCAGACGCTGAATGACACGCCATCTGTGTCGGGAGTCGCGTCGCATCAGTGTCACTGCTACAAACAGCCTCGGGTGCCGTATTAAGTTACTAGAGATACGCGGAACCATGAAAGCATTTCATGTGAAGTGTTAATTCTGGGATGATTTTCATTATCTAGCTTCAGTTTGCGTATTGTCGTATTTTCACATGCCGTCGCGGGACAAACATTCTACCAAATATTTAGCGTGGCGTTTGATGAAGTATTTTCATCAAATTATGGCGAGCATTCTTTTTAACATTTAATTCGGACATTTATAGTTGCATCAGCGCATTAGACTCTGAACTGCTCTGTTAGTTAAGTTGTAGGGATACTTGTGTTTTTTATCAGTGAATTTCAGAATATACTCAACTATTTTGGAAAACCGTTTTTGATTAGAAATCCCAGACAATCTCCTAATTCCTCAGAGCTATAAGCAGCAGCTATAATGGTATCTCAAATAAAGTGGGCACTAGGATCTCTAATTACTGGCTCCACGTTTTGTTAAATCACTTTCTGGGTGCTAAAAAGTAAATAGAGAGCCAGTGTCGAGAACGGCGAAAGACAGCATTAACAACATTCTAAAAGCCAGAAACTGATTCTACATGCAAGTGTTTATTCAGCAATAAGATTTATATTTTTACAACTTAACTGCCGCCCCACAAGGTGAATGCTCCTGCATTGTCGTGATGGAAACGGACGGTCCAATAACGATGAATAATATTCACCTGTTATAATATTACCCTTTCCCAGATAGTCGATGAGGATTGTCCCTTGCGAATCCCAAAAGACAGTCGCCATAACCTTTCCGGCCAAAGGAATTGTCTTCGCCTGTTTTCGTGCAGATTCTATATTGGTAGCCCATTGTTTAGAATGTTGTTTGGACTGAGGAGTATAGTAATGTATCCTTGTTTCATCTATAGTGACGAAACGACGCTTAAAGTGCTGCGGATACTTCTGAACAGCTGCAGACCATCCTTGTAACACTTCACACGATTCCATTTTTTATCAAGCGTGAGCAATCGCGGAACACATCTTGTGGATAGCTTTCTCATGTCCAAATCTTCACGCAAAATATTATGCACCCGTTCATTCGAGATGCCCACAGAACTAGCAGTCTCACGCACCACAATTCTTCTGTCATCCATTACCATATTATGGATTTTATCAATGATTTCTAGAGTGGTAACCTCCTCAGGGCGTCCAGAACGTTCAGCATCACTTGTGCCCATATGGCCACTCCTAAAATTTTTAAATCACTTATAAACTATTTTAATCGAAGGCGCAGAGTCACCGTAAACTTTATTAAGCTTCTCTTTAGTATCCTGACGTGTTTTGCCTATCATAAAGTAATGTTTAATCACCACACGAAATTCTTTTTCGTCCATTTTTTGACAATCACTCTACTTCCTTGATTTACACGAATGCCAAACACAAACAAATAGACCAAATTGACTGAAACTTGGTGTGCGTCCTTTCCAAAGATGCTACTAATTAACACCACCTCTAAAGGCGCCGGTGGTGGCATCTGTCAGACTTTGCATGGAATTTTCAAATGCCTCTCGTATTTGAGTATATTTAGCTTAATATCTTTCAGTTGTGTTAATTTAACAAACTAAACATATTTCTTCGTATTAATGTCTTTATCAGCTTTGTATACAGCTATTCGTGAAAGAAATGCAAAACTGCTGACGTGCTGCCCGTGCGCCATTGGTGTGACCCAAATACTGATTAGCAATTTATCAGATCTTTTATGGTCCACCAAAGAACGTACAGTTTTTCAGAAACGAAATCTGATACTCAATTAACTCCAAAGCGTAATTCGATTGACCGATCGCGTTATGAATTTGACTTATGACAATTACATTGAAGCCAAATCTGTATCTATGCCTTTCTCTCGAACACCACGCTGGAGAAATAGGAAATCATAACAGGAATCAGCAAGCACGATCGGTTATTTTCAATTGACATTACTGAGCTGACTACCTGCTGGTAAGTTATAGGTGATCACGACAATTTTCTTTACGTTCTCTATCTTCCGACCACCTTCACAAGCAGGCGAGGTAAGAGTTACAGCTCACAACTTCCACCCACTCATCTACCTTCGAGAGCGGTTGTTGCTATTGTTGGATAGGGAACATCAGTGTGAGATAAATAGCTTTCCTCTTACAAGAATGAGCGGCGCCGTTAATTTAAAGCGATATAGAAACGTCTTTTGCTGTGCCAACAGCCGAGGGCGCTGAATAACAACAGATCTACCTTACTCATGAGTTCTCCCAGTAAAGAATTTGCAAAATTGTGGACCAGAAGTCTACCTCTCCCTCCCGCCCCCTTCCTCAATGTTGTTGTTGTGGTCTTCAGTCTGAAAACTGGTTTGATGCAGCTGCCCAAGCTAGTCTATTCTGTGCAAGCCTCTTCAGCGCTACACAGCTAATGCAATGCGCATCAGTTTGAACCTGCTCACTGTATTCAAGACTCTGTCTCCCTCTACAATTTTAACACCCCCCCAATCCCTCTACAACACCCACATATACACACTTATCTCCATTACCAAACTGACAAGTCCTTGGTGCCTTAGGATATGCCCTAGGAAACGAAGTTGTGCCATAAATTTCTTGTTTTCCCCAGTTCGACTCAACAATATCTTCTTATCAGTTATTTTATCTGCAGTGCCACCACTACTTTTCGGTGCTACTGAGTAAAATTGTGAAGTTGCCATCGCTGTTGCAAAAGATCTTGGGAGTGGGCCAGCTCAGAGGCGACCAAACACCATTACGTCAGATGCAGCAATGCCACAGTCAGATTCCCACACTGTGCTCCAGGAAAGGGGCTATCACCGCCATAACGACGACGCAGCACGAAGGCGTAGGTAGGCCAGTTACTACACATCAAATAAACAGACTTCTTATGGTTTAGATGGTTACAAGCTGTGATTTGCAAAGCAAGAACGCTCTGTCGCAACATAAATTACCATTATTTTCAGTCAAAGCTGTCACAGTCTGATAGCTACTGGAGGAGAGGTGTATGCTGCTTGACGAGGCGACATGAGACTTCGAGCAACCATCGTGGGATTTGGCCTCCACTAAATGTGAGCCACTGCTGCTGGTTTAAAGATCAGCGATGTGAGCTTAGCATGTTGCTGCCTGTGGGCCAACTATCAGGTGCAAGCAGCCTTCAGCCATAGAAGGCAGTCGTTTGAGACCATGTCCACCTGTTGCATCAGTTCCTTAACACTCGCTGTCTTCAGCACACAATGTGGAGGTCGTTGCACCACAGAACGTTCTAGTTTGTTCTTCAGTAAAATGTGTGACTTACAGTGAAGGTTTTATGGGCAGCCATGGATCATCATCACGACAACAATCCACCACCTCAACTCACACCTCCACTTGTAGAGGTCATCCATCCTGGATCTCTACATTTTGATGTCAGAAATGTATGTCATCTCTAAGTGTCAGTGACAGGGGAACCTCACAAGCCACCCTGCCTGGAGACGATGGCTCTCGACTACCTCAGGGTTGCATTTTCGTCGACACACAGCATCAGTGTGCTGTGGGTGAGTTCACTGCCTGTTTTTTTTTTTTTTTTTCACCTGCGAGTATCACGTCGAGTCATTGCACCTTTTAGCAGCTTTTCGGTTCTGTTTTTATGTGTGACATGTGTCAAGTAAACTCAGACTGTGATCTGAGGATGTGTAAATATGAGTAGTAGAGCTAAGTTCATTGCACCCCACTTTTTTCTTTTGCCAAATTTATTAAAGATGGCGGGGATGACGTCATCCAAGATGGCGGCATGTAGACTTGCCATAGTTCAGGATGGCCGATTTTGGCGGGAAAATAGGCCAATTGTGCTATGTCCAGTAACCTAACCTCCAGAAGAAATGGCGGGAATTTTGAATTTTGACGGAAAAATGGCCTATTGGGCAACGTCCATTAACCTAACTGTCCAGAAGAAATTGGCGTCATATCCAAATTCCAACATGACAATGCATGCAAAACCTTACTTTTCTTTATTATTATTCCTTATCATTTATTAACATTGATTATCATTTATTATAATTCATTATCAATCATTATCATTTATTATCATTTATTATAATTTATTATTACCTGCCTACATCCACGAAAAAATTCACGCCAAATGCAAATTCCAAAACGATATTGGCTGCAAAACAATATTTATCTGTATTATTATTCATTATCATTCATCATTTATTACAATTTATTATTTATTATTTTTTATTATCATTTATTAATATTTGATGTTGTAGGCCTACCTCCACTACCATAGAAAATTGCGCCATCTTCAAATTCACACTCCATAATCTCTTGACATCCGTACTTCTATTTATTATTATTATCATTTACTATTATTTATTAGCATTTAAAATGATTTATTATAATTTATTCAAGATGATTTAATTTTGCAGCAAGAAAGTGTATTCCCTTACTTAAAAAAAAAAGAATCTCTCAAAAATTCAATTTCAAACACGATAATCGGTGACACCTACGTAGAAAAAGAGACCAATCGGACTATGTGCACTAACCTAAGTTCACCTCATCCTACGAAGTTTGAATTTTTCGCCCTCACTTATTGTTTCACTCCTAAGCTATGAAAATCGTGATAAATAGTAATAAAGTGCACTTTTACTAACGTAAGTCACCTCCTTTGAATTGGTGGGAAAAGGACTGAAGTCTTTATTTCAAACAGTACCGTCGTCACTTGTTCTCCAACAGAGTTAGCACACATCTTATAGATCGCAGTCCAGTCGCCACAAGGCCTCCAGTCCAACTGAATTAGTTCATGTGGTCGCCGCCGACCCGATCCAGACCGCGCGCCACCGGCAAGCGAGCGATCGCCTCACGTGACGGCCGTCGGATACGTCCGCGCTTGCTAATCGTCCAGCGGCCTTTCGCGTCACAGCCCATTGGCGCCGACTCGCGTCGCAGGCCTGCGCTGGTCCAGCGATGTAAACATGTTTTCGTGGACAGTGGAGTTCGCCCCCACCGACCAGTTGGCGCCAAATCTATTCGCTGGACCGGTTGGAACCTGCAGACTTCATAACGATAGGTCGGTTGATCCAGCATCTGGTTGACAAAGAACGCCCTGCCACACGTTTGGCGTCAAAGTTCGCTCGAGAGTGGATCCCGCAATGACGTCACAAAAGGTTGTCCAGCACATGTGCTCGCCACGACGTCCCTCGCTAAGTTAATTGATCACCCAACTCTCATATTCAATCCACATTCTGCGTTTACCTAATTCAAGATCGTCGCGAAAACACACGTCCTTACACATGAGCCATCGCTCGCGCCTAAATTAGTACCTCCGCAAGTGAATGTAACAAAGTTCGCATGACTACTAAACTAAATTGAACAATTATTTAACCTCTCCGATGCAGAAAAGTGCCACGTCCACCTAGAAATGGAATCAATTTTCGCCATTGCCACGCCCACCTGGTCTTGAAGTGAAAACACAAGAAAATTGTGGCAAACGAAGCCCCTAACCTAAGTCATGTGTTATGACTCAAAATCGTCTGCTTTGCCTCTCTCACACAGTACGAGCGCGAGTCCGCCCACGTCGCAACCTGGCCAACCGGGACCTTTATACTCGCGTCGGACATACTCTTCTGTAAATATTCAAGCTGAACTGTGTCCCGAATACTGTTGTTCAATCCACACGGTCTAGGACACGGCCACAGCACACCACCAGCACCTAAGCGGAGAACACCGCTCACCCCACCTGTAGTTAACCGCTGAGAGACGGAGGTATGCTGCAATCACATCCCTGGCGCTGTCGTAGCTTGCCTCAGCAATTCCAACTAACAAAACCTCCAAGTAGAAGAAATAAGAGCCAACTCGAACTCTCTCATATTCTATATCGTCCCACAAATAATTTTCTTTAGACATCGAGTATATCTATCACTCTCATACTAAAAACACTCGCCCTGATGTACCTGGTGTCATTTTGCACAGCCGGCAGACACGCAAACAGCTCCTAACTTCAGTGCACAATATCAGACTGCTCCTAAAAAATGCAGTACACTTAACTGTAAATACCATCAGTACTCGTAATCTGTCCAAATAACACATAGCAAAATAACTCAACAGATGCGTTCAATCAACCTGTCCCACACTAAGTCACACGTCCGACAGCTCTCAATTTACTCAAAGGTCTCTGTTCGACCCCTCAAACATGACTTGATGATAGCCGCATTCACACCTAACACCTGAGAAATTCATATCACCTACACGGCGAACATGAGTATCCAAGCCAGAAAAAAAAAAGAGCCCAGTCAACATCTCCGAAATTGTATAGTGCCCCCAGAAATAGTTAACGCTCACTTTCGTATTTTCTCAGCTTATTTGTAAATTCAAATTCTTACCCTGACAGAACTTGCTCACGAAAATAATACTGAATGCGCTCCTAACCTCCTACCTTTCCAGCTCTCAACATACACAAATGTTCTCAATCCTCCTATAT
The DNA here is from genome assembly GCF_023864345.2 of Schistocerca serialis cubense. Lineage (NCBI taxonomy): Eukaryota > Metazoa > Arthropoda > Insecta > Orthoptera > Acrididae > Schistocerca > Schistocerca serialis. Next base: position 551,183,597 of record NC_064640.1, on the reverse strand, counting down.
CCCAGCACAACCGATTAATCATTCTTATTTCTTATCGAATTTACTGGCCTAATTTCCTAAGCACCCGTTATCGAAGTACCATCCTGATTTTCTTTCTGAGGCTCTCTGTGCTTACTTTTACAGAGATCGCTAAATTACCTCCACAGCCCCCTCAATCTACACACACACACACACACACACACACACACACACACACACACACACACACGGTCATCCTCTCGTCATCCCATAACATAAGCAATAGTAACTTTACACTCCTTTATATACAAACCCTACACAATGTAAGCCACAATAACTTTACAATAACGACTGCATGCCCCAATTGTCTCCAATCCTAAGGAAGCACTGTGAACCTGCTCTTTCTTTCTACTGACATGACACTCAGCGGAAATCAGCCCTACTACATCAATGGACGGAAGTCCCTCTCAGAACTTTTCCGCAAATTCGGCGATCGCTTCCCCTCAACACAAATGCGTTACTTTCTCTTCATATTCCTTGCCTCCTAGCTTTTTTGCTACAAACATCTCCAGACTCATAGACTACAAGAATACACCAAAATTTTTCTAAGTACAGCTTCCTGTAAACCACTGAGTAACTAGAAACAAAGTGACAAAAAATTGATATTTGCACTCTCGAATACCGAAGTCGTTGATGTCATTATACCTACAGTTAATTCTTACGATCGCGGTCTCAATTGATTGGCATTCCACAATAAGCTAAGTATCGGAAATACACTCTCTTGACCGCTGTTACTCTGGAAATATCTCTACCATCTTTACGACTTCCTCTCTACTCATCACATAACATCAACAACATTAACTTTACATCAATAACATTAACTTTACAATGCAATATATACAAACGCTACACAATGTAAACCACAGTAACTTTACAATACAGTATATACACATTTGACACAAAACAGTGCACTTATCCAGTATATCTCTACAGCATGCGAAAAAAATACCCTATTCCTACAGCCTCTATATACCGCAATGCTCCCCAGTCCTAGCAAAGTACCGTCAACCTGCTCTTACTCTCTACAGACCTGACCTCTGAGCTAATCTTCCCTCTTACATGAGTGGACCTAAGTCACCCTCAGAACTCTTTTTACAAATTCGGTATCGTCCCCCCTCACCACAAACGCCTTACTGTCTCTCCCTCCCTATCTGTTTGCCTCAGACTCATAGACTGCAAGAACACATGTACTTTCTCCATAATATTACACCATTTTAACTGTACTTCTCAATATCATGCACTAGGCTACACCCTACCGATCAATAGTTCATCATAATTCCCAAGATGAATACTTCAGATTAATTCTCTATAAACGCCAAACATTATCTACGTGCAACGTGCTGTAAACCAAGTCTTGGAGCTTAGCACACCATATCGATCTATAGTAACGGATCTCAAAGTGCCTTAATTTATTAGCATACAGTTAAAAAGAACAAGAACGGAGTGATATTTATACGCTACGTAGTTCAACCCTTTTTTGCATAAATCAACCAACCTATCATGTGTAAAGTACTGTCGCTGCATACGACTAAAATGCTGGCTATATCACGTGACTAAAGCATCCAGATAGCACACTGGAAAAAAAATTGACCTTCAGCAACTTGTCCTTCTCTAGAATAAATGAAACAACGTTTAAATCGTGCCTTGTTACAGCTCTATCTCAATCGATCATCCCGTACATTCTCTGTTATCATTTAACACAGATGTGGGTAAGTTTAGACGTGAATGATTCTCTGTCCTCTTGAAAAGCATCAAATACAGTATTCAACTCGTGAATATCACTGCTACCGCAGTAGACATACACTATGATACGAACTCAACGAGAAAAAAATTGACTACCTTCCTGATTCCACTCTCTTCAATGTCATCGTTTACCTACATTCCTCTTGCTGCCGCATACTTGACTCCATGTACAAATTGCCCCCGGCGAACCAGAAGCAAGCACGTCATCATTTTAACTGCATTTTGGTGTATATAAGGTTAGTTTATACGTATGTGCTAATCAGTTTTCGCATTTCTGTCGATTTTCTGTCAGATCCAATCATGCGACCGCCACACAACATATCGTTCTGTGTTATAAAATTGCCTGTAAATATAACCCAGCCGCATCTAGTCACCTCCACATTCGGAGAGCGCTTGCTCTGTTTTCTGTATGTCTGTGTACATGCACGCCTCGCGGAAGGCTCCCAGGACCGGTGATAGACTCGAGTTAACGTTCGAATGTGGATCTGTAGCGAGTTATATCCGGAGCGGTGTTCAGATGTGGATCCACAATATGCAGCGCACGGGGTAGTGTTTGAAGGTGGATCCTCCTCGCGCAAGGTAGGAAGCTGTATTCGAATGCAGATCCACAGTATACATTACCCGAGTTAGCGTTTGAGTGTGAATCTGCTGCGTACTGAATATCCGGAGCTGTGTCTGGGGGCAGATCCACCACGCACAGTATCCGCGATAGGGTTCGCAGGTGGACCAAGCACGCATTTCGTCCTGACAAGTAATCGATGCTCGAAGTTTGGTCCACCAGCCGATGCGACTGGGTCCTCGGAGCCGTCCGCGAGGCGTGCGTGTACACAGACATACAGAAAACACTGCAAGCGCTCTCCGAATCTGCAGGTGACTGGATATGCCTAGGTTACATTTACAGTCAATTTTAGAAAACAGAACGATATGTTATGTCACGGTCGCATGGATGGATCTGACATAAAATCGAAAGAAATGCGAAAACTGATTAGCACATACGTATAAACAAACCTAATATACACCGAAATGTGGTGAAAATGAGTACGTGCTTGCTTATCTTCTGGTTCGCAGGGGGCAAATTGTACATGGAGTCAAGTATGCGGCAACAAGAGGAATGTAGGAAAACGATGACATCAAAGCGAGACGAATCACGAAGATAGTCAATTTTTTTCTCGTTGAGTTCGTATTATAGTGTATGTCTACTGAGGTAGCAGTGATATTCGCGAGTTGAATTCTGTATTTGATGCTTTTCAGGAGGACAGAGAATCATTCACGTCTAAACTTACCCACATCTGTGTTAAATGATAACAGAGAATGTACGGGATAATCGATTGAGATAGATAACAATGCACGATTTAAACGTTGTCTCATTTATTCTAGAGAAGGACAAGTTGCTGAAGGTCAATTTTTTTTCCAGTGTGCTATCTGGTTACATCTCGAGAAATGTGGTGCACTTGGAGGGGTTAGGACTAGGAAAGCTCTATTCAGTCCAGAGAGGTGAAGTGTAGCTATATTTGTCTGCACGGTTGAGGATTAATTGGGTAGCGATGTTGCGGGGTAGGCTGGTGAATGGCGAGAAAGGTTGCTCTTTCAACGTAAGAGGGTGAGATTGCTTTGTGACTGCATATGCAGAGAGATAGATCGAGTACTATGCGCGAGGTCTTAGAAATATGTATATCGTTGTCTGGTATGCTTTGATCGTTTCTATGTGTTCGAGAATTAAGTGTGAATGGACGTACTGAGCAGTCACCTATCAATGATCGCAATGATACTTGCCAAGTAGAGGGAGTATGGTTTAGCTATGATACTGAAATTAGGAAAACATGCTGTCACATGATTGGCCAGTGTTGGACTTACTGTAAAATTTTTCGCGATATCAGCTGTGATGGATAATCTTACAGTAGATCGGTGGTGTCTTATCCATCGCATCCGAGCATTGGGTACCACGTAATGATTGAGTGACAAGGCTTGTTTCAGTTGGGGGAGACATTTTGGTTGATGGACCGCTAGTTGGGTTGCTTGCACCGAAAATGGTGATCTCGTACTTGTGTGCAAAATGAACAATCATTAGAAATGGAACGCAGAGTTATCAACTATTGCGTTATTGTGACATATGAGTTTAAATGTAGAGGCCGTCAATCACTTTTGGGGGGTAGTTTGGAAAGTCGTCACAACACCACCAGGCACTTCTAGTTTCCTTATGTTGTGGCTGTCCTTTATTTAAATCATTCAATGTTTTGCTATCGGCTGTAAGAATGTGATTTTCAAGGTGCCAGTAATAGTTTCCTGTGAGAGGCCGTGCATCAGTCTGTATTAATGTCTGTGCAAGGCAGGAATTCTAGTTAGTCAGAGGTCTATGACACGCTAAAGTACTAGGACTGTGCTTAATATAGACGAGTATGAGGTGAATTTTATAATATTATATTAAAAATATTTTTGGTCTTCTAATATGTGAGTCTGGAGATGTCTGTAGAAACAGGAACAGGCTCTGATCAGAAAGACTGACGGGTGTCTGCGAAGGGGAAACGGCTCTCGAATTAGCTGAACTGTTCTGAGAGCGACTTTGGTCGACTGAGGGTGCTCTGATGTATAATGGTGATTTTATAAGCTTTAGGTAAATGAAGTCTATCTTTATTAAAACGACAAGGTGCGCATCGGAATATGTTTATAATTCGTCTTTGCTAAAGTATATAATTTTAACTACCCTATCCTCATTGAGAGGAGTGTGTATGTCGGTAAAAGTATTAGATTATTTGACTACATGTATGCGTAATGTAGTACGTTTAACTGTTCATCGAATATGACTATCTGTGGAAAAAGGAATTATTATGTTCTATTGAGCTGGGTTGTATGTGGGGGCGTAAATGCCTGTACAAAATTATTATTATAACGGGGTCGGTGGCATATATGTAGAACAAGTTCTGTGAAAGCGTGTGTTGAAGAAGCGAGCGAGTGGATGACATAACTCATCTACGACAGTATCAATAGGACATGTAAATAAATGTCGGATAATCCAAATTGAGGTCTTCTTTTTCTTTTTAATCATATGTATGACTTCTGCTTGGAATTATGTCTGTCTATTTGTCCTAAATGCATACTCATCTATGTTTGGAAAGGGAGAATGCTTTTTTATTATTAAGTAAGTTTTGATAGGGGTGAATAGGCTTTTATATATGAGTGTAATTAAGATTTGTGAGTGGAAATTGTCAGCGCAGCATGAACGACGTCGGGTTCGCTGGCTGGGGGAGACAATGTTTACGTGTCGAGTAGGAGATGCAGTGGAGGATAGAGATTTGCGCTATTCAGGAATCCATTTGTGCAGTGTATGTCTTTAGACAATAGCTGGAGAGCAGGTATAGAGAGAGCCCACTTCGGTATGCTCGTCCTGGGGCTGAGCAGACGGCTGTTTAGATGGACAGATATGTGACTTTGACATGCCACTGGCGGTGCTCGCATTTCCGTCGAATGGTCAAGACAAGGTCCGGTTGCACTAACTAAGGTCGTTCTGTTTCTAGACAGGCTGCAGAAGGTAATGGATATGTCTTTCTCCGACTTAAATTGCAGATTTCAGATGCGCAAAGAGCTGTAAATGGGCTAAGCTCTACTACTTATTGAAAGAAGTTTTGACAAAGAGATTTCAGCTTTATTTAAACATATTCTACCATCCACATATTTCTTATTTAACAACGAATTTTTTTAACAGACGGACGGAGTCCACATGGGTAGTCCCTTATTCCCTCTGGTGGCCAATTTATTTATGGGGGACTTCGAGGAGAAGGCGCTTGAATCTGCTGACTTGAAACCCACCGTATTCTAGAGGTATGTTGATGACACCTTTGTAGTTTGGCCCCATGGTGAAGACAACTTGCAAGACTTCTTAAGACATCGGAACTCCCTCCACGATCAAATAAAGTTCAGAATGGAAATTGAAAAGGAGGGATGCCTTCCATTCTTGGATGTTTTAGTTCGGCGCAGGGAGGATGGCACTTTGGAACATGAAGTGTACAGGAAGCCGACGCACACCGATCTATATTTACGTGCAAATAGCTGCCACCTTCCTGCCCAAACAATGAGTGTTCTCCGAACTTTGACTCACAGAGCGCATATTATTTCTGACTGAAGCAGTCTGCAAGATGAAGTTTTTCACTTACAAAGAGTGTTTGAAGACAATGGGTACTCTCCACAACAAATACAGAGGGCACAGAAAATGAAACCGAAAGAGGCCACAAAGAAAGCAGAAGAAGATGAAGAAACCTTTAAATCTATGCCCTTCCTGCCATATGTGGGTAGCCTCTCATCAAAAATAGGACACGTTCACAGCAGACACAAAGTAAAAGTGATTATTCGTCCTCCACCCAAGACATCTGCGCTCGTGGTCTCCGTCAAAGATGATTTGCTGCTCCGAAAATCTGGAGTTTACAAAATTCCATGTGAATGTGTACTTTCATACATCGGACAAACAACTCATACTGTCCAAGAAAGATGTACAGAACACCGGAGGTACACACGACTTTTACAACCTAACAAGTCGGCAGTGGCAGAGCACTGTATTGATAATGTTCACAGTATGTTGTATGACAACGTCGAAATTTTGGCAACTACATCATCCTTCTGTGACCCGATAGTGAAGGACGCAATTGAAATTCGCTTGACGACGAATTTAATTAATAGAGATAGTGGTTTAAATCTTGATAAATCATGGAATCCAGCACTTGCTGTAATAAACTCGCAAAGACGTCGTCAAAGTGCAGGTCACAATGCTATATCGATTTGCCAACACAGATCAACTGCGGAGTCATAGATACAACTCGTGCATTATGCACGTCTCTGCCGCCGACCAACGTCTCTGGCGCATTTGCATCTGTAGCCGCATGCGCAGTCGCGAGGTACGACAGTATAAAGAGACGAAGCGAGCACTGGAGCGGCAGTCTTGCGGCTCACTCTGAAGATGGCTGAACGTTATACAGCCGAAACATTAAAAGAAGAAGGAGATTTCTTGCGGCTGCACACCCGAAACTTAATGGAACAGTCTTTGCGCCGCCAAAACCTGAAGATTCACATTAAACGTTATTTTTGTAACTTCCAGAAGAGCAGAGTACATTGAGATAACTATCTCTAGATCGAAAGGTAAGTCAGTTCCGTTCGAACCCACTAGCGAGAACAAAGAGAAAAGACCATTGGAGATGCAGTAACAGGAAATGTCATTAGAGTGTATTCTGGGATTGAAGAAGGGAACCTATTGTATCCTTTTCATGACTTTACGCCTCTTATCTTCAGATATCATTTTTAAATGACGAATGGTGGCCAGAGAAAAGTTGCTACCTCACAGCATCTCTGGACAATAGCTTTTCCTCTCAGTATAATTTGATGCGTTCATGTAAAAGTCCAATTCCAGAAGCTTCTCTGTCCTAGGGCGCTTGACGCAAATCCTTTAACATTGTCATTGTCCATGTCAAAAGAAGGTCCAGAGCACGTGATTTCTTCAGTTCTAATTTTTTGGACGCCGCTTTGGAGAGCTACAAAAATCCTTATGTTTTAAAAGCTATAAAATAAACGATTGCGTATAAGAATTACAGAAATAGAATAGCAAACATACCGTGAAAAGTACTTTCATCATCGTGATACTACTTCCTTCATTTCGGGATATTTCTCCCTTCTCATAGAGCTTTTCACACAAAGACATTGTAACATTGTCAGCTGCTTATTTCATCGACTATCCTTAGACTGGCTCATTTATCTAACAAGAGCATTAAGAAGACCACTTTTCTTTACGTAAGTGAAATGTTCTTTCTCCGCATCAAAAGACCACGTACGTATGGACAATTCACGCATATATACTCCGCATTAAAATTATTTCCTAGCCCTGTATTTAGCATACGGCAGGAACAAATCAATCGCGAATATATCGCGCAGTGCCACGGCAATGTTGGTACCTGGATCAGTCGTGTGCTGCATGTCTTTCAAAGTACAATGGTGGATACCAAGAGACATAAATCGTCTAAATAATGCTCTTACAATGTTGCCGCCCGTTTTTGGTTCATCTGAAAACTGAGTTGTAGACAAAATGCGAGATCTGAGAGTGCAGTTAATAAAACAGGTGACAGTACATGTCAGATAATTGTTTCTTCTCGCGCTGGATGTCCACATTTCTGTAGTTGCTGAGTATTCACCTTCTGTTATATCAGCAATTACCTCAGGCATAATTATACACTCCTGGAAATTGAAATAAGAACACCGTGAATCCATTGTCCCAGGAAGGGGAAACTTTATTGACACATTCCTGGGGTCAGATACATCACATGATCACACTGACAGAACCACAGGCACATAGACACAGGCAACAGAGCATGCACAATGTCGGCACTAGTACAGTGTATATCCACCTTTCGCAGCAATGCAGGCTGCTATTCTCCCACGGAGACGATCGTAGAGATGCTGGACGTAGTCCTGTGGAACGGCTTGCCATGCCATTTCCACCTGGCGCCTCAGTTGGACCAGCGTTCGTGCTGGACGTGCAGACCGCGTGAGACAACGCTTCATCCAGTCCCAAACATGCTCAATGGGGGACAGATCCGGAGATCTTGCTGGCCAGGGTAGTTGATTTACACCTTCTAGAGCACGTTGGGTGGCACGGGATACATGCGGACGTGCATTGTCCTGTTGGAACAGCACGTTCCCTTGCCGGTCTAGGAATGGTAGAACGATGGGTACGATGACGGTTTGGATGTACCGTGCACTATTCAGTGTCCCCTCGTCGATCACCAGTGGTGTACGGCCAGTGTAGGAGATCGCTCCCCACACCATGATGCCGGGTGTTGGCCCTGTGTGCCTCGGTCGTATGCAGTCCTGATTGTGGCGCTCACCTGCACGGCGCCAAACACGCATACGACCATCATTGGCACCAAGGCAGAAGCGACTCTCATCGCTGAAGACGACACGTCTCCATTCGTCCCTCCATACACGCCTGTCGTGACACCACTGGAGGCGGGCTGCACGATGTTGGGGCGTGAGCGGAAGACGGCCTAACGGTGTGCGGGACCGCAGCCCAGCTTCATGGAGACGGTTGCGAATGGTCCTCGCCGATACCCCAGGAGCAACAGTGTCCCTAATTTGCTGGGAAGTGGCGGTGCGGTCCCCTACGGCACTGCGTAGGATCCTACGGTCTTGGCGTGCATCCGTGCGTCGCTGCGGTCCGGTCGCAGGTCGGCGGGCACGTGCAACTTCCGCCGACCACTGGCGACAACATCGATGCACTGTGGAGACCTCACGCCCCACGTGTTGAGCAATTCGGCGGTACGTCTACCCGGCCTCCCGCATGCCCACTATACGCCCTCGCTCAAAGTCCGTCAACTTCACATACGGTTCACGTTCACGCTGTCGCGGCATGCTACCAGTGTTAAAGACTGCGATGGAGCTCCTTATGCCACGGCAAACTGGCTGACACTGATGGCGGCGGTGCACAAATGCTGCGCAGCTAGCGCCATTCGACGGCCAACACCGCGGTTCCTGGTGTGTCCGCTGTGCCGTGCGTGTGATCATTGCTTGTACAGCCCTCTCGCAGTGTCCGGAGCAAGTATGGTGGGTCTGACACACCGGTGTCAATGTGTTCTTTTTTCCATTTCCAGGAGTGTATGTCCTCGGCTTGTAGCACTTTTTGCCATGTACCTCAACACAGTTGTGGGGTAAGATATAATGGCCTTTGCAGTGTCAACTAACATCTGCACAAGATCCGTAACACCTTCATCTCTTATAGTTCTGTACGACCTTATGTCTTGTGCCCACATAGCCACACTTTTATCGACAGTTATCTCCTGAGCAGATTTAGGAAGTCGTTTCACATCCACACAAGACCCTTGTTTATTAGACATGCATGTATGGCGAGAAAGGTGTGAAGTGATACTTGACCCTTCAGCATGAGAGTAAATTTCACCGCCCAGCGAACAGCAAACAAAATGAACGTTTTTCCTAACGCCATACACAATAGGCTTTAACATGGTCCAATTTGAACTTTTAAGATTCGCTTCAGGATGCGTGGTTCTCTACTCACCACTCATTAGTTTTTCTTGTAGTTCCCTTTTTATTCTCATGTGCTCCTTCTTCTGCAATCCATATTAGTTTCCTCACTCATTTTGTGCGTTACGACAAAAATGAGGAAATGACACCACTCCACTACACACTGCTCCACTCACCGCTCTTAGGCCGTAGCTCGCAACTGTGGTCAGTACTACCAACAGCCCGTGGACTGCGTCTCCATGCGCAGCTCTGCTGAGCCCGTCGCATACAGGTTCTTTCGCATCAACACTGCTCGGCCCTTGGAGTGACGTCAGGGACTCGCTCGGCCCGAGACTGCTGCAGTCCATTGCGGCCGCAGCACGCGAGCCGGGCCTCTGTGCACGACTCTACACCGTGCGACCTGTCGGACGTCGATGCGGCTGAACCGGCCGCGCTAGGCAAGGCTCACATGGATATCATGGCTACGCTCCTGCATCGGCTGTGCCGCGATGTCCATCTCTACTGCAAACTGCACAACCAAAGCTCACTCTCAGCCTGTTGTCACCGACCGATTGACACCATACAAGCCAACTGCGACGTCTCTCCAGCAGTGGCAGCATCAATACCCATGGGCAGACACGTCACTGAACTGACTTACCCTCCTACCCTCGGAATAATGATACCTCTCAAATTTTAAGTTAGTGTATCTTGTACAAATATCTCCCGAGTGAATGAAAATGATTTGTCAAACTGTTCATTTAAAACATGTCAATTTGTGTATTGTTTTTCCTTGTATGCACCAATCTAGTAGTTTTGTTGTACTTGCTACTTGAATGACCATTTTTGTAATGGCGGGTGTCATAATCAAATGTATCATAGGCCAATATAAGACATCAAGAAAATTTTTCTTTCTTTATGTTTATGAAATGTGTGTGTAGCAGAGAGTCCAGAAATGTTAATAAGTACTTGTAATATTTACTATGATGATAAAGAACAGAGAAGCCTTCACATTTTTACTGCGATCAGCTAGGAAATATCTTCCTGTTTCTTATCGTCCATTGTTCTTCAGCTTTCGCTATGTTAGCATCTATCTTATTAGCTCGTAAGAACCATTAATATATTTAAGTCTATTTAAATTAATACCTTTCAGACGTATTAATTTAACAAACGAAACATATCGCTTTGTATTAACGTCTTTATCAGCTTTGGGTGCATCTATTCATGACAGAAATGCTAAATTGCTGACGTGGAGCCAGTCTGCCATTGGTGTGATGCAAAAATTGTTTAACAATTATCAGTTATTTTATGGTGCACCGCTTAACCTGCAGTCTTTCACAAACAAAGTCCGATAGTCAATTAACTACACAGCATAAAGCGACTGGCCGATCACGTTATGCACTTGCGGTATGAAAATCACATTAGATCCACATGTGTAACTTTACGTTTCTCTCGAACACCAACCTGGAGTAATTAGAAATTACAACAGGAATCAACAAGCACTGCTCGGTTATTTTCAGTTGACAGTACTGATCTGACTACCTACTGGTAAGTGGTAGGTGATCGCAACTATTTTCTTTACATTCTCTATCTTCCTTCCACCTTAGCAAGCAGGGAAGGTAACAGTTACAGCTCACAACATCCACTGGCTCATGCACCTTCCAGAGAGGTTGCTGCTATTGTTGCTTTCACAGTGGTCACTCCACATGTGTATACGATTTAACGTCATCCCAGAGACATTTCCGTTTACAAGAACAAAAGAATACAAGAACCGCTACCTCAGTTCGTTGCATCGGCCAATAGTATGAGATAAATAGCTTTTCTCATATGAGAATCAGCAGCGCCGTTAGTTTAGAGCAATACAGAAACGTCTTTTGCCATGTCAACATCTGAGGGTGCTGAATCACACGAGACCTACCTTTCTCATGAGTTTTCCCAGTTAAGAACTTGCAACATTGTGGACCAGAAGCCTACTTCTCCCTCCCGCCCCCTTTTCCAGTGTTGTTGTTGTGGTGTTCAGTCTGAAGACTGGTTTGATGCAGCTGCCCAAGCTAGTCTATTCTGTGCAAGCTTCTTCAGCGCTGCACAGCTAATACAATGTATATCAGTTTGAACCTGCTACCTGTATTCAAGGCTTTGTCTCCCTCTACAATTTTAATACCTCACCCCCTCCCCAACACCCACATATACACACCTCTCTCCATTACCAAATTGGCAATTCCTTTGTGCCTCAGGATATGCCCTATGAAACGAAGTCGTGCTATACGTTTCTTGTTTTCCCTAGTTCGACTCAGTATCTTCATATCAGTTATTCGATCTGCAGTGCCACCACTAATTTTCTGGGCTACTGATTAAAATTGTGTTTGTGGTATCGATAGCTACGATGACACGGCGTAGGTGGAAGTTCTTAAGTTGGCACTACGACAGACACCGACGACAGCTCCCTCTAGCCGGTGCTGTGGAGGTCTATGAGCTCCGCGTCAGCTTCTTCCCATTTTGATCAAGAGCAGACAGCCAGGACATTTCGCTTGCAATTAAGACTATGTACTACTTACGACTGGTCTAAGGTTTCCCACTTCAGTGCGAAGATATGTATTCAGTTAATACTGTGATAAAGTAACACCATTTCTAAAAGCAGTACCGAGAGATTTTCACCTTATCCTGCTCCTACCCACTTCCTTCATTCGGCCAACCTTTCAGTTTGCAGGAGCCGACCTACTCGTCGCCTTCCAGGCGGGGTACAATACTTAGAGACGAACAAGGATTACAATATTTTTGCTCTCCTCTCATTTCCATTTTTACTCGGTACTCGTTTAGCTTTTTGTGATATGCCCGGCTTCGCTGTCCAATGTTGCACGTATTTAGGCTTAGCAACTGACGCAGCTGCTTGCTGCCATAAATGGAATGGTCACACTACAAACTGTAGCTACTTCGGCACCTCCGACGCCACCGCCTGCACCGACGCCGTCGGCGACGGCACCGCCATTTCGTGCCTTCAATCCTGACGTTGAACGCTGGCCAGAATACATCGTACAGCTCGAGGCACACTGCGCAGCTTACAACATGCCAGGTACAGAGCGGCTTGCGTTTTTCATTGTCAACGCGGGTGTTGTATTGTAGCGTGTGCTCGTGACATCGTTTCCCACCGCCCGCCCAGAAACTAATAATTACGATGAAGTAATTGATGCTCTGAACTCCCACTTTCGTGATAGTGTAATTGTGGTAGCTGCACGCTACAAATTCTTTCGCCTCCGGCGTGGCTCTACTCGGTCGAATAAAGCTACGTTAGCGGGCCTTCGGGGACTACTTTCTGATTGTGACTTTAATTACTCGTGTGGACGCTCATATGCTGATGTAATTATTAGAGGCACTGTTGAGCAGAACGTGGCGTATCACTGCATCCGCGAACAAATCCTCAGATTTAAAAACCCGTCTTTGCTGGAAGTGGACTTGCTAGACAGACAAGATACATTAGACATGGCTACTTCCACGTTCCCCCGGGTGTGTGTACTGTTAGCGTGGCACAAGACGTGCCCTCCCACCCGCCAGCACGGCCAGCAGCGCCGCGTCGCTCGCGCGCAAGTAAACAAATTTCACACCAGGCACCCACTAAGAAACTGAAATCATGTCCGAACTGCTTTCGTGCCCACCCACGGGACGGTTGCCCATCTCGCCAAGCACTGTGTTATTTTTGTAATAAGAAAGGACATGTGAAAGCTGTGTGTAGTAAGAGAAACCCTAATTCACGAATTGTGTCGCGTGGCCGTCTCCGCAACGGCAACCGCCATGATCATGATTCACATCAGCCTATGGATGTTATGCCATTTATTCAAAGCCTTCTGCTTCACTTGCTTCGACAGTTCGTCGTGTGAATCAAGTTTGGCCATTCACTTTCTCTCGCATTCAGCGCGTTGCGAGGAAACTTTTTGTCACTTTGCTCATTTGTGTTCGCTCTGTTCGCATGCAGCTGGACAATTGTGCGTCAGTTTCTTTACTGAAGAAATCGATGTAAGACTTGCTTTACTCACTCCCGCTTCATCCTTCACATTCCACCCTGACTACACTTACTGGACAGGAAATCTCAGTGCTTGGCGTGTGTAGTTTGCTAGCAACGTATGGTGCCACGACACGTACAGTGTCTTTCCATGTGCTCTGCTCTAGTGATGGTACGAATATTTTTGGCATGGACGCATTTGAACTTTTTGGCCTCGCAATTCAGGACAATGTACTTTGCATCAACGCTATTGACCATGCAGGCAGTGTTGCCGCACTATGCGATGATTTTGCTGAACTCTTTTCTGATGGCCTTGGTTGTGCCACAGACTTTGCAGCTCATGTTGTAATTAAAGACAATGCCATGTCTATATTCCATCGTGAGCGCCCAGTAGTGCACGCACTGCCCGACGCCGTAGCTTTTAAACTTAAGCATTTGCAAGACATTGATGTCATTGAACCTGTTTCTGCTTCGCCATAGGCTTCGCCTATGTGTGTGAAGAACCAAACGGTCGTCTCCGTATATGTGATGACTTTAAGTCTACAGTAAATCCCCAGACAGTGGTAGCTACATTTCCCTTACTGCGTCCTGAAGATATCTTTGATAAGCTTGATGCGGGAATATTCTTTTCCACGATTGACTTGCGGGACGCATACTTTCAGATTCCTCTCGACGAACAGTCGCAGCGCTATTTTGTGATCAACACCCACCTTGGATTGTTCAAGTTTCACCGCCTTCCGTTCGGTTGTGCTTCGGCTCCTGCTATTTTTCAGTCTTATTTGCAGCAGTTGTGGGCCACTTTCCCTGGTTGCTCAAATTGTCTCGACGATATAGTGGTATCAGGTCGCACCCCTGACCAACATTTGCAGAATTTGCGTGAGTTATTTATTGTATTTTAGCAGGCAGGACTAAAGTGTAACAGGGGTAAGTGCAACTTTTTTGAAACTCAGATTCAGTATTTAGCACATATGATTAACGAACAGGGTATCCACCCCTCGCCCTCACATCTTCTGACGGAATCGGAGCGGTTCTCTCACTCCGCGTTAAGTCTGTCGATAGCCCGATACCTTTTGCCTCTAAGTTTTCAATTCTGCCCAGTAAAATTATTCTAAAATCGAGAAAGAGGCTTTAGCTCTTGTATATGGTGTGACAAAGTTTCATGATTTTTTGTATGGTCGCAAGTTCTATTTTGTCACTGACCATAAGCCTTTGACGTCGTTGTTCCACCCGTCAAAGCCAGTTCCGGACCATACTGCACAAAAGTTGCAACGTTGGTCTTTGTTTTTCTCAAACTGCACTTACGAAATTTTGTTTCGATCCACAGTCTAGCATGGCAATGCTGAGGCTTTGTCTCGTCTGCCTATCGGTCCTGACGAAATGTTTGATTCTTCCGAATTGTCATGCATGTTTATTGATTCACAAGATAAGGAATTAGCTGATGGTTTTGCAGTGGATTTTCCTCGCATCGCTCCCGTGACAGCCGCCGTGGCTTCTTTGCAGATTCTTTTACAGTATATTCGTGCTCAATGGCCTCCATATGCTACGCAGATCCGTGATCCACATGTTCGACATTACTTTGCGTAATGTCACAACTTGTCTGTACACCACGGTGTTATTTGTTAGGAACTGACAATGATCAGCCTTGTGTGGTTTTACCTCGTTCGTTGCAGTCGGAGATTCTCCGTCGGCTGCACGCTGGTCAATGGTTTATAGTGCGGATGAAGCAATTAGCGCATCGTCACTGCACTTGGGTCGGTATTGATAAACGTTTTGAGAATTTGCTTGCTAACTGTCGCTCTTGCGTGGAGCATCAATCTGCTCGCCGGCAGCACTTCTTTGCGTGGCCGACTCCTACTGCGCCTTGGCACCGAGTTCATATTGATTTTGCGGGTCGTTTCTGCGACAGCCGTTTGATAGACAATGACGCGTACAGCAACTTTCCGTTTGTTCTACCTATCTCATCTACTACATCTGCCAGTACTACACTCCTGGAAATTGAAATAAGAACACCGTGAATTCATTGTCCCAGGAAGGGGAAACTTTATTGACACATTCCTGGGGTCAGATACATCACATGATCACACTGACAGAACCACAGGCACATAGACACAGGCAACAGAGCATGCACAATGTCGGCACTAGTACAGTGTATATCCACCTTTCGCAGCAATGCAGGCTGCTATTCTCCCATGGAGACGATCGTAGAGATGCTGGATGTAGTCCTGTGGAACGGCTTGCCATGCCATTTCCACCTGGCGCCTCAGTTGGACCAGCCTTCGTGCTGGACGTGCAGACCGCGTGAGACGACGCTTCATCCAGTCCCAAACATGCTCAATGGGGGACAGATCCGGAGATCTTGCTGGCCAGGGTAGTTGACTTACACCTTCTAGAGCACGTTGGGTGGCACGGGATACATGCGGACGTGCATTGTCCTGTTGAAACAGCAAGTTCCCTTGCCGGTCTAGGAATGGTAGAACGATGGGTTCGATGACGGTTTGGATGTACCGTGCACTATTCAGTGTCCCCTCGACGATCACCAGTGGTGTACGGCCAGTGTAGGAGATCGCTCCCCACACCATGATGCCGGGTGTTGGCCCTGTGTGCCTCGGTCGTATGCAGTCCTAATTGTGGTGCTCACCTGCACGGCGCCAAACACGCATACGACCATCATTGGCACCAAGGCAGAAGCGACTCTCATCGCTGAAGACGACACGTCTCCATTCGTCCCTCCATTCACGCCTGTCGCGACACCACTGGAGGCTGGCTGCACCATGTTGGGGCGTGAGCGGAAGACGGCCTAACGGTGTGCGGGACCGTAGCCCAGCTTCATGGAGACGGTTGCGAATGGTCCTCGCCGATACCCCAGGAGCAACAGTGTCCCTAATTTGCTGGGAAGTGGCGGTGCGGTCCCCTACGGCACTGCGTAGGATCCTACGGTCTTGGCGTGCATCCGTGCGTCGCTGCGGTCCGGTCCCAGGTCGACGGGCACGTGCACCTTCCGCCGACCACTGGCGACAACATCGATGTACTGTGGAGACCTCACGCCCCACGTGTTGAGCAATTCGGTAGTACGTCCACCCGGCCTCCCGCATGCCCACTATACGCCCTCGCTCAAAGTCCGTCAACTGCACATACGGTTCACGTCCACGCTGTCGCGGCATGCTACCAGTGTTAAAGACTGCGATGGAGCTCCGTATGCCACGGCAAACTGGCTGACACTGACGGCGGCGGTGCACAAATGCTGCGCAGCTAGCGCCATTCGACGGCCAACACCGCGGTTCCTGGTGTGTCCGCTGTGCCATGCTTGTGATCATTGCTTGTACAGCCCTCTCGCAGTGTCCGGAGCAAGTATGGTGGGTCTGACACACCGGTGTCAATGTGTTCTTTTTTCCATTTCCAGGAGTGTATTTGGGGTTTGACGACAATTTTCTGCATTGAGGACTTTCCTGAAGTTATTGTCTCCGACAATGGCCCCCAATTTGTGTCCTCAGAGTTTGAAGCGTTCTGTACTGCTAATGGCATTCGCCATTTGACCTCAGCCCCGTTCCACCCCTAGTCAAATGGTGAGGCTGAATGCTTTGTGCGTATGTTTAAGTCGCAGATGAGCAAGTTGCGCGCCACACACTCTCACAAACACGCACTCTGGTCTTTCCTTGCTTCATATCGCTCGCAGCCGCTCAGCATCCGCTCCCCAGTGGAACTGCTACATGTCCGCACCCATCTGTCGCTCCTGCAGCTATTGCGCTCGCCGCCTTGCGCTCCCGCTGCTTCGCCGCGTTTTGGCTTGGCGCGAATGATTTAGTGTTCTATCG
Source organism: Schistocerca serialis cubense (assembly GCF_023864345.2). Lineage (NCBI taxonomy): Eukaryota > Metazoa > Arthropoda > Insecta > Orthoptera > Acrididae > Schistocerca > Schistocerca serialis. The sequence goes on along the minus strand of NC_064640.1, from coordinate 551,166,044 downwards.
TGTGACACAAATCATTGGTACCGACGTGAGCCGCCACCTGCAGTTTACTGCACCCTGTGCTCTTCGTGGCATCCGGGAGGACCCTTTCCACATCTGGAATGACTTCACCAGGTATGCACACGGCATGCACATTGATTTTCTTACCCTCCTTGTCAGCAAGGCCCTAAGGGGCCCCATAACGCGCATAACGTTGGAGCTCCCAACTGCCAATAATCCCACCCACTGCGATTGTCCGGATCTTGCAGTCCGAGTGGTTTCCCCTGAAACAGGACAGGCGAGAGCATCCGGCTCAGCGACATTGTCAGCCACAGACAGCACCTGGAACCTGATTGTCAGACAAACAGGGGAGGCCTTACGTGCGGCCGCTTGCGAAGTCTTTTGCTGCCAGCTTCGCCATGAGGTGACCTGTGCATTTTGATGTCAGAAGTGTGTGTCACCACGAAATTTCAGTGAAAGGAGGAACCTTACCACCCACCCTCCCTGGAGACGATGACTCTCGACTACCTCAGGGCTGCAGTTATGTCGACAGACAGCATCACTATGGAGTGGGTGATTGCATTGACTGTTCTTTTTTTTCCCCCTGCGAGTATCACGTATAGTCAGTCCACTTATTACCAGCTTTTCTGTTCTGTTTTCATGTATGACATGTGGCAAGTAAACTCAGACTCTATTCTGAGGATGTGTAAATATGAACATTATTTTTACCTATCATCAATGGGTGTGGCTCATTGTCTGGGAGGATATAAGGTGTTAACCATGTGCAGCTTCTTAGGAGGGGAAGATGAGTTTTAGTTCAGAAGTCGGAGTTTTGTGGTACTTTACACAGATTTGAATGGGGGATGTATTTCATTTCGAGTCATAAATGTGAATCATTACGTTTAAGCACGTAAAGTAGTAGTCATGAGTACATTCCCAAGCGGAAAAGTTACAGTAAGTGTTACAATGGAATTAGATTAAGGGTCTTTGTCGTTGTACTGTATTGTTCTCCTCGTTTGTTGTTTGCATAATTAGTAGGGATACCGTAGTGCAGTGGTTGCGAATTTCAGCAGTCTGGACCAGATGTGCAGGGAAGCGCATGTGCCGATGGTTTTTGTCTCTTGCAGAGTGCAACTGCCGACAGTAATTCTACTGTAGATACTTAGGAGGTGACACAGAAAGCTATCAATAAGACTGATTGTATTGCAGATGTTTAGGGTACTGAAATGGTACAGACGCATTTAGTATTTCCGAAGAACGCAGATTCGGCACCATCTGTGACGGCACTGCCTCCTCAGAAGGTGGGAGGAGAAGAAAGAGGAAATGTGTTTGTAAGGTTTATGACTGGGCCGACAAGGCTTGTGCCAGTGGGTTAGGAGATTGACAAAAGTGACAACACTTGCAGTGTAATGGGTGATGCAGGTGAAGGCTCTGTGCAATCCCAGGGCTAGACTTTCTCATCAAGCATCATACCAAAACTGACTTGTGATGACGCGCGGTTGAACTCAGGGGGATAATTTCTAAGCTGGGGGGAGCTGTCACCTGTGAAATACTGTCGCAAGGTCTGTTTGTCACAAAGGCTTAATTTGCATGATATAGTGCCACAAGGCATTGGGAAGTTGCTTTAGGTGACCGAAGGTGCTGCTAATTTATACGTCTCTGAAATTCGCCTTCGGGTAGGGAATCGTCGTTAAGTACGCAGCGTTCAGTGATTGAGAGCACTTCTCCTGTCTACACTCACGTTGAGACGTTATCTGAATTCCGTCCTTGTGGCTGGGAGTTCACGTTTCTCGTCTGTAGAATACAGAGAGGAGAAGATAATATTAGATTATACCAGTCAAAGGACCGCCTTCTGCCATCCTAGTGTTTAATGAGATTTTTATTTTGTGGCTGGAGTTCTTCCATCGTCGCAGCCGTGTACGAGAACCATCACTCCGACGCAAGGGACGCAGTACATTCGGTGATATTGCTAATTGATTCGGCTTATTAGGGCTATAAAGGTGAACAACTGTGATAATGTAAGTTTCATTTCCACTGAGATTGCACACCACTGTAGATCATCTTTGATAGTAGTGTCTTCTAGTGTTTGGGACGTAGATGATGCCAGTCATCTCACGTTACTTATATTAGATAGCTTAGCCATAAATGGGGCAGATTTGAGCAATTCGCCGATAATGTTAGTCAGGAAATTAATTTGTATCTCTTTATGTCCATTGCACATCGACATATAAACATTTGTAATATATAAAGGGATTTCAATCTACAATAAATGTATAAGCAGAGAAAACATTAATATTTAGTCGTTACTAGTTCCCTTACACATTTATTTATTTTTATGTTGCAATTTATATGTTAAAGAGCAAGAAGGAGGAAAAATATCACCGTTAAGAGATCCTAAGATCTGCTTCTGGGGGTAGTCAGACAAGACCAAATCTTTATATTTGCGTTCAGTATTTTATACTGCGCACATTCATTTTTACATCCGCCTCGAGCAGCATCTTGGAAACCATACAAATACCTTCAAGAAATACTTCCAAACACTTAAATTTATGATTGATGTTAGCAAACCCCTCTTTTCGTTAATACTTTTCTTGCTATAGTCAGTCTTCAATTTATATCCTCTCTACTTCGGTCATCATCAGTTATTCTTCTGCCCAATAGTGCTTTTAGTGTCTCATTTCGTAATCAGATTCCTTAACACTACCTGATTTAACCCTCGCAATACCAAGGGAGGTGGAAGGGGTACTTTATGCCTACCATTTTAGAATACTGTAATCTAGTCATATACATTATATTTTAAAATTTTGAAATAATATATTTGTGATTTTTAGAGATTTCTTCTACCAGATTCTGTAATTGTTTTAAAATTTTCAGTAAAACGTTAGGTCTTGTCAGTGGATGTGAATTTTCAGAACGGGTGTTATATTCGTATTTTCAGGTTTAGGACCCTCCTTACAGATAAATATATCTTTTAAAAGTATGTTGTGCTTAAAAGAGAACGAAAATTAACGAAAGCAGTATATCTTGGGGTTGATCGTATATTACGACCCCCATTTGTTGAACACGTTATGGAAAATCCGTTGGTACTGCTATGTTTAATTCGAATACGTTCCATTACCTTTCATTTAGTTCCATTGAGCGGTATCTTACAACCCCTCTCCAGGGCACTATCTATTCTGTTCAGCTGTAATTCCAAATTCTTTGCTGACTCTGACAGAACTGCAGTGTCACCGGTAAACTTCAGAATGTTTATTGCATCTCCCAAGTATTTAATTCTGTTTACAAGTTTATCCTTGTATGCTTTACTGCTTATTCGGTGTAGATGTCGAATTACATCGAGTGTAGACTACCCAAATGTCTCACTTCCATCTTCAAACTGTACAACTAGAAATCCTGCGGATGGAGTAGTAGAATTTATGTGCTTCAACATGATTTTTTTTTTCTTTTGGGGCGGAGAGGGGTGGGAGGAATCTGAAATACATGTCCAGCCTCTTTATACATCTCTTCTTTTTACCTGAGGACAGCAAAATTCATATATCAGTGCAAATATGGCCAAAATTCAAACTTTCATTTAGGACAGTATGGATTCCCAAGAATTCACGTGTTACCAGTTGTGGAGGAACATGTAGGAATGAACGTCTCTCCTATTTCAGTGCATTGAATGATATTTTTGTAACTTCCAGAGGAGCAGAGTACATTGAGATAACTATTTCTAGATCGAAAGATAAGCCAGATCCTTTCGAAACCACAAGCGAGAACAAAGAGAAAGACGATTGGAGATGCAGTAAAGGGAAATGTCGTTAAAGTGTATTGTGGGATTGGAGAAGTACGATGAAGGAAAAAGATTGTATCCTTTTCATGACTTTACGCCTCTTATTTTCAGATATCATTTTTAAATGACGAATGATGGCCATTGGAAAGTTGCTACCACACAGTATATCTGAACAAATAGCTTTTTATCTACGTATAATTTGAGGCGTTTATGTAAAAGTCCGATTTCAGAAGCTACTCTGTCCTGGGGCGTTTGACTCAAATGCTTTAACATTGTCATTGTCCACGTCAACAGAAGGTTCAGTGTAGGTGATTCCTCCAGTTGTAATTCCTTGGACACCGCTTTGAAGAGCTACAAGAACCCTCATGTTTCAAAAGCTTTAAAATAAACGATTGCGTTTACAAATAACAGCAATAGAATAGCATAAATACCGTGAAAAGTTCTTTCATCAGCGTGATATCAGTTCCTTCATTTCGGGCTATTCTTGCCTTCTCAGAGACTTTTTAGCACAAAGACATTCTAACATTGTCAGCTGCTTATTCCAGCGAGTATCGTTATACTGGCTCAGTGATCTATCAAGAGCATTAAGAAGACCACTTTTGTTTACGTCCACATAAGACCCTTGTTTATTAGACGTGCATGGATGGCGAGTAATGTGCGAAGTGCCACTTGATCCTTTAGCATGAGAGTAAATTTCACAGCACAGCGAACTGCAAACAAAATGAACGCATTTCCTAACGCCATCCAAAATAGGCTTTAACACGGTCCAAACTGAACTTTTGAGATACGCTTCAGGCTGTGTGGTTCTCCACTCATCAATGATTAATTTTTCTTTTACTACACTTTTTCCTGACATGCGCTCCTTCCTCTCCAGACCACGGTTAGTTTCGAATCTCATTTTGTGCGTTACAACAAAAATGAAAAAATCCCACCATCCCACTAAACACTGCTCTACTGAAGGATCGCAGCCCGTCGCTCACAGCTGCGGTCAGTGCTACCAACAGCACGTAGGCAGCAGCACGCCAGTGCTTGCGGAAGCCACTGATGCAGTGACGTCACAGCCTCGCTCAGTGCGGAGCAGTGAGGCCGCGGCCCGCAGGCTGTACGTGACCCTGCTTAGCCCGTGGCATACAAGTTGTTTCGCAACAGCACTGATCGGCCCTTAGGGTGACGTCAGGGACTCGCTCGGCCCGAGACTGCTGTAGCCCAGTGTCGCCGCATGACTCGGCACCGTGCGGCCCGTCGGACCTCGGTGCGGCTGTCACGCCTGTACAGTCAGCGCGAGGCAAGGCTCGAACGGCTGTCAAAACTACGGTCTTGGATGGGGCCGCGCCTCGATGCCCACCTCTGCTACAAAGAGCTCAACCAAACTCACACTCATCCTGTTGTCACCGACCGATTGACATCACACAAGCCAACTGCGATGTCACTCCAGCAGTGGCTGCATCAATTCCCATGGGCAGAAACGTCCCTGAACTGACTTACCTCTTATCCTGAGAACAATGATTCCTCTGAAATTGTAAGTTACTTTATCTTGTAAAAATATCTCTTGTGCCAATGAAAATTATTTGTTTCTTTACAACATGTCAAATTGTGTATTGTTTTTTCTTGTATACACCAATCATGTAATTTTGTTGTACTGACGACTTAAATGACAACTCATGTAACAGCCATTATCGTAGTAAAGTATATCGAAGGAAAATGTCAGACACCAAAAAAATTTTCTTTCTTTATGTTTATGAAATATTTGTGTACCAGAAGGACCACAAATGTTAATAAGTACATGTGATACTTTCTGCAATAATGAAAAACAGAGAAGCTTTCACATTTTTTCTGCCATCAGCTTCCAGTTTCGTATCGTCCTTTGTTCTTCAGCTTTCGCTATGAATGCATCTATCTTGTTAGCTCTTAAGAACAATGAATATACAAGGGGCGTTCGAAAAGTTCCTTCAAGGGTCCAACGCTGTTCTAATTTGTTGATCCCTTCTAAATAATAGGACTTGTCCAACGCTGCAAAATAGCTAATAGTTGCTGCAATCACCTCCTCGTTTGAATAAAATATTTGTTCCGCCAGCCATTTCTTCAAATTGGGGAACAAATATTAGTCTGAGGGGGCCAAGTCTGGAGAATAGTGGGTATGCTAAACGAGCTGGAATCATATTCCCATTAATTTTGCCACCAGAATTGCTTAGGTTTGTCCTGGTGCATTGTCACGATGGGAAAGGACGGTCCTATAACAATGAATGATGTTCACCTGTAATACTTTTACCCTTTTCCAAATAGTCGATGAGGATTATCCCTTGCGAATCCCAACACACAGTCGCCATAACCTTTCCGGCCTAAGGAATGGTCTTCGCCTATTTTGGTGCAGATTCTCCCTTGGTAACCAATTGTTTAGATTGTTGTTTGGTCTCAGGAGCATAGTAAGGTATCCATGTTTCATCCACAGTGACGAAACGACGCTCAAAGTCCTGCGGATTCTTCTGAACAGCTGCAACCATATTTGCAACACTTCGCAAAATTCTGTTTTTGGTCAAGCAGGAGCAATCGCGGAACGCATCTTGCGGATAGCTTTCTCATGTCCATATGTTCACGCAAAATATTATGTAACCGTTCCTTCGAGATGCTCGCAGCACTAGCAATCTAACGCACCTTAACTCTTCTGTCATCCATCACCTTATCATGGACTTTATCAATGATTTCTGAAGTCGTAACTTCCACAAGTTATCCAGAAATTTCAGCATCAAATGGCTCTGAGCACTATGCGACTTAACATCTGAAGTCATCTGTCCCCTAGAACTTAGAACTACTTAAACATAACTAACCTAAGGACATCACACACATCCATGCCCCAAGCAGGATTCGAACCTGCGACTGCAGTGGTCGCGCGGTTCCAGACTGTACCGCCTAGAAGCACTCGGCCACTCCGGCCGGCTCGTTCTGCATCACTTGTGTCCATATGGCCATTCCCAAAATTTTGAAATCACTTACAAACTGTTCTAATCGAAGGCGCAGAGTCACCGTAATGTTTATCAAGCTTCTGTTTAGTCTCCTGAGGCGTTTTGCCTTTCGTAAAGTAAAGTTTGATCACCACATGAGATTCTTTTTCGTCCATTGTTTGACAATCACTCTTTTTCCTTGACTCACACGAATGCATAACACAAAGAAATAGACCAATATTACTGAAACTTGGTATGCGTTCTTTCCAAACATGCTACTAACTAAACATGACCTCGTTAGGCGCCGGTGGTGGCATCTCTCGGACTTTGCACAGACTTTTCAAATGACCCTCGTATTTACGTATATTTAAATTAATACCTTTTAGATGTATTAATTTAACAAACTAAACATATCTCTTTGTATTAATTTCTTTATCAGCTTTGTATACAGGTATTCGTGATAGAAATGCAAAACTGCTGACTTGGAGCCCGTCCGCCGTTGGTGTGATCCAAGTACTGATTAGCAATTTATCAGATCTTTTATGGTGCACCAAAGAACCTACAGTCATTCGGAAACGAAGTTCGATACTCAATTTACTATACCGCATAATGCGATTGGCCGATCACGTTGTGCACTTCCCTTATGAAAATTAAATTGGAGCCACATCTGTAACTTTGCGTTCCGCTCGAACACCAACCCGGAGTGATAGCAAACCACAAGAGGAATTAACAACCACATCTCGGTTAATCTCAACTGACATTACTGAGCTGACTACCTGCTGGTAAGTGGTAGGTGATCACGACTGTTTCCTTTACATTCTCTATCTTCCTTCCACCTTCGCAAGCAGGCAAGATAAGAGTTACAGCTCACAACTTCCACTCCCCCATCCACCTTGATGCTATTGTTGGATAGGAACCACTTATACTGTGGTCACTCCATGTGTGGTTGCAGTTTAACGTCATACCAGAGATACTTCTGTTTACAACACCCAAATAATACAAGAACCGCTACATCAGATGGTTGCATCGGCCAACAGTGTGAGATAAATATCTATTCTCATTCGAGGATGGGCAGCGCCGTTAATTTAGAACATTATATATACATATTTTGCCATTTCAACAGCCGAGAACTTTGAATCACATTAGTTCTAACTTACTCGCAACTTGTCCCAGTAAAGAACTCGCAAAATTGTGGACCAGAAGCCTACCTCTCCCTGCTGCCCCCTTCCACAATGTTGTTATTGTGGTCTTCAGTCTGAAGACTGGTTTGATGCAGCTGCCCAAGCTAGTCTATTCTGTGCAAGCCTCTTCAGCGCTGCACAGCTAATGCGACGTGCATTAGTTTGAACCTGTTAACTGCATTAAAGTCTTTGTCTCCCTCTACAATTTTAACACCCCCACCCTCTCCCCAACGCCCACATCTACACATTTCTCTCCATTACCTACCAACCTGAAAAGTCCTTGATGCCTCAGGATATGCCCCATGAAAGGATGTTGTGCCATAAATTTCTTCTTTTCCCCGGTTCGACTCAGTATCGTCTTATCAGTTATTCGATCTGCAGTGCCCCCACTATTTTTCGGCGCTACTGAGTAAAATCATTACCTACCAACCTGAAAAGTCCTTGATGCCTCAGGATATGCCCCATGAAAGGAAGTTGTGCCATAAATTTCTTGTTTTCCCCGGTTCGACTCAATATCTTCTTATCAGTTATTCGATCTGCAGTGCCCCCACTATTTTTCGGCGCTACTGAGTAAAATTGTGATGTTGCCATGGCTGTTGCAAAAGATATTGGGAATGGGCCAGCTGAGCGCCGACGTAACACAATTATTTCAGATGCAGCAATGCCACTGGCAGATTCCCACATTGTGCTCCAGGAAACTAGCTGGCACCGCCATAACGACGACACAGGAGAAATTCGTTGGTAAGCCAGTAACTACACATCCAATCAGCAAACTTCTTATCGTCTACATATTTGCAATCTGTGATTTGCAAAGCATGTGCGCTCCATCCCAAAATAAATGACCATTATTTTCAGCAAAAGGTAGCTACTATTTAAGAGGAGAGGTGTTGCCGCTCCACGAGGCGAGATGAGGCTACCAGCAGGCATCACGAGATTTGGCCTCCACTAACTGTGGGCTAATGCTGCTGGTTTCAAGATCAGTGCTGTGAACTTGGCATATTCCAGCCTGTCGGCCAACTACCAGGTGCAATTAGCCTACGGCCATGGAAGGTAGTCGTTTGAGACCATGGCCACCTGTGGCGTCAGTTCCTTAACACTCGCTGTCTCCAGCACACGCTGTGGAGGACGTTGCACCACGGAATGTTCTAGTTTGTTCTTCAGTAAAATGTATGACTAGTAGTGAAGTTTTTATGAGCAGCCATCGATCATAATCCCAAGAACAATTCATCTCCTCAACTCAGACCTCCACGTGTAGAGGCAATCCATCGTGGACCTCCTCATTATGACGTCATAAGTGTGTTTTATTTAGATTAAAGTTCAGTCTTGATCACGTTATGTCTGTTTTAATGAGTAACCGGTTTCGGTTTTTTTTCTATAAAACCATCATCATACCCATTGGCTCCCTTGGGTTGGTAGGTGGAGCTCTCCTTGTTGCTGTGCAGTCAAGTTGACTTCGGTCATCATCAGTTATTTTGCTGCCCAATAGTCCGTTTAGTGTCTCATTTCGTAATCAGATTCGATAACACTTCCTGATTTAACCCACGTGATACCAAGGGAGAGGGGAGGGGTTACTATTTGCCTACCTTCTCAGAATACTGTAATCTAGTCATGTACATTATATTTTAAAATTAAAAAAATATATATTTGTTATATTTAATGATTTCTTCTGCCAGATATGTAATTGTTTTCAATATTTCAGTAAAAATTAAAGGAAAAATTTAGGTCTTGTCAGTGGATGTGAATTTTCAGAACAGGTGTCATATTCACATTTTCAGGTTTAGGACACTTCTTACGCATAAATACATCTTTAAAATATACGTTGTGCGTAGAAGACAACGAAAATAACGAAACCTGTATATCTTTGTCTTCGTCATACATTACGCCCCCCGTTTGGTGAACAGGTTACGGAAAATCCGATGGTACCGCTAGGTTTAATTCGATTACGTTCCATTACCTTTCATTTAGTTCCATTGAGGGTTATCTCATAATCCCTTTCCAGGGCACTGTCTATTCCATTCAAGTGTTATTCCAAGTTTTTTGATGTCTATAATAGAATTGCAGTGTCACTCGTACACTGCAAAATGTTTATTGCTTTGAGAGGCACCCATATGCCTTGCTCATACTGTGGCATCAAGCAGTCAGGCCTGCAAGATCAGTGGTCTGCCAAGCGAGTGGATTTATTCTTATTTATCGCAATACATCAGTGACTGATTGTGAGCTCTAGTAACCACAATTAAGCTACAAATTAATCTCCTGTTTGAATATTACGCAACGGATACGGATAACGCACATCTGACTATTAAAAATGTAAAAAACTCTGATTGTTCACTACGCACTGGCAATACCACATTTTCTTTCTCACCCAACGGCTTTGATCAACACGTAGCCATCGCACTGAATATGAATGGCGCACACGTTATAAATTCTGGATATCATGACTACACACTATTCGAAGAACAAGGCCACCAATCTTTTTCTGTTAACTATCTTTATTATTCAGATAAATTCTATTATGGTTCACAGATAACCTAAACACACCATTACATTTTATACTACAGTTACACAAGAGAAACTCCGCCCAGAGGGCATGGCTTTACATTGGTGATTCTCTATCCTGTGGTTTTGTAATTATCTAACGCTACAGTGCACTTTCCTTACAGTACCCATCACGTCGAAGTGCCCGTCTCTAATTTCAAGTCCCGCACACGCCATTTCTTAAATATTTCCAACTTAGTAGTAATTCAGCTTAACTTTAGCACTCGGAAGTATTTCTACATAGTACAAGCACTCGCAAGTATTTCAACTTAATGCTACACGTGTTTTCATTGTGAGAGTTCGTCACTTCCGAAGAGTACTACAATCCCCTTAATATTATCCGACTGACATTTAATTCTCCCCACAAAACTTCCTGAAATAGAGAAATAATTATTCCACACTAATCTTAAGTATTTCACATGCATACCATCTCTCCGCTCTTTTGTCTTTTACAGAGCACACCTAAGACAGGTCTTACCAACACAAGATCCAGCGCCAGAGCGCTGAAACATGGCCATTCTTCAGGTCAGCTCGCACCTCCGGCAAGGTGGGGGAGCACCATGTTACCGTATTGGTCAGCCACATTTCTGACGCTCAAATTTCTGGTAAATTTCACCACTTTGGTTCCACCAAAGGTGACCAAAGGACCATCTCAAAGATGATCATATATTGCACATTCACTATCTGCGGTTAGCAGACGACCATACATTCATTCATTTCACAGATGTCACCAAATGGGATGTAATGATTTATTTTGTGGGAGTGCACATGTGATCAATTAAATAAATAATTTGTCATTCTTTCCTACAGTGATATCCAGCTTCGGTGTATTAAGTGAAATTGAGTTATTACCCACAATAAAATATGTTGTTCTGACAAGAATAACGAAGAGTGTTGTACCTATTTTCAATGTTGGGCGGTACTGTACCCTTTCACCACCGGCTACCCATGCAAAAAGGAAAAAAAATGATAATAATTCACGGTACTATCCTTGCAATGTGAGGGTAGTTCCGAACATATTTTTAAGAAAGCTGTTTTCGAAGAAACGCAGTAAGTCACGATAATAATCAGAAGAAGACCTTAGCCCCTCGTGACCTTAAGTAGACGACCAAATGCTGTTACTTTACCAACATATTGACACAGTTGTCACATTATTGTACTGTGTACAATCCGGAGTAATGTACACATACAAATTTACAACAATCCGAATGACAAATAAAACATTACATCATACAAATAAAAAAATGGCGAGATAAAAATTTGCTTGGTTACCTGTATCTCCGTTGTTCTTAGGAGTAATTCAATCTTTACTAATTCTATAACAAATAAAAAAAATACTAATTGTACTCATGAAATTTTAAATAGCTCAACATCCACAAAGAGCAAGTAATCTGACATACATAAATTTTGGGGTAATAAACTTTACACAGCAATGGTTCAAATTGTTCAAATGGCTCTGAGCGCTATGGGACTTAACATCTATGGTCATCAGTCCCCTAGAACATAGAACTACTTAAACCTAAGTAACCTAAGGACATCACACAACACCCAGTCATCTCGAGGCAGAGAAAATCCCTGACCCCGCCGGGAATCGAACCCGACACAGCAATTTCTAAATACAAAACAAAATGAACAAAAGAAAAAAAATTGCGTACACTAGTTACATGTAGAATGTCAGGCTCTGTACCATTACTTTAAAATGTACATCAAAAATGGCTCTGAGCACTATGGGACTCAACATCTTAGGTCATAAGTCCCCTAGAACTTAGAACTACTTAAACCCAACTAACCTAAGAACATCACATACACCCATGCCCGAGGCAGGATTCGAACCTGTGACTGTAGCAGTCCCGCGGTTCCGGACTGCAGCGCCAGAACCGCACGGCCACCGCGGCCGGCAAAATGCACATCACCTACAGAGAAATTAAACTGAGAAAAAAACAATGAAATATAACACAAGTTACATACTGGTTATGTAATAAGTCAATGTGAGACACAATGTCATACCTCATTAACTATCATCACTTAAGCAATTTCAACCACTACTCGACTGTGAGTTTAAAACTTATTCTTATCCAGCAGTATAAATACCTCCTGCTGAGCTAGTCCGTCTATCAACTTTGATCAATAACCGCAGTAAATAGTTAACAATAAGTGCCTGAACCCACCAGTAGCTCTCGTATGTTACTCTACTGCTCATTTCTCTGTTGTTAGATATTTAGACCACAAGAACTTGCATTTCGACTAGCCTCCATTACACTTCAATGTGAAATATCACCACTGTGATAATACAAATAAGTGGCCTCAGTCGACACACCAACTAGATTATTACTGTCCACGACATCAAAATGCATCAGTTAATTCCCATATTTGTTGTGCAATGCAAACTCTTGTCCCCTGTGACAACCTTACTGACCAATGCAACAAGAGCCGCTATGTTAGTATTACGACACTGGCTAATAATTAAAGCATCCTTGTACCAAATATTCCAATAAACATGCTACATGAACTTGATAACCCAGAACAAACAAAAAAAAACACACTAACTATTCTAAACACATATGTTACTGAAATATGATTACACTTGCTGTCCCTTCAGGAATAAAACATATAAAAGAAGTTACACAATTACAAATACAAATACATTATTCCCTATCTTGTGAGTCACACAGAACCATTTCATTCTGAGATTTTCTTGGGGTCAAAAAGTTGCTGACAGTTTTCCCAGAAACACTGCCTCGATGTCAAAGCTCTCCAATGGTCACCCGGACGAAAGTCTTTAGGTCACTCAAATCGGCATTTTGAACACACACTGAACAGTAAACTGTATCTCACATTAAACTCAAATGTCATAGTCACTCTCAGATTACCATCCACACGAATCTGGTCGTCCAGAAATGGCCCTACAACTACTATTACCCACGGTCCTTTCCTTTCAGTTCATGGTGTAATTAAAAGTCATTATGTTCCAACAAACAAAACTTATTCTCGCACCAATTATAGAAATGTCTCCTACTACAAATGCAAATGTCAATGTCCCACTTGAGTTTCTTGTGTTCAGACGATAATTACTCAACAAACGACAACTCTCCACTTTAAGTATAACTATCGTCCCACATGCATTTTACAAAGCACACTTAACATGTCACTCCCAAATGTTTATGGATCCCACCGTCCAGTTGTCAAGACAAATCAAACCAATCGTCCTGTCTGCTAAAGACAAAATCTTTTCCACCGCTCACAATGTGGAAACACCAGTCCTTCACTTTCCAACTTACTGAGACATACGAGCAGTCATCTTGTTTCACGGCTCCACAGTCCAGTACTAGTTAATAGCTGCTGTTAAAGAATCCCCGCCGGACTCTGCCATGCGTCGTTCATTCTACCATCGCGCCGACGCCAGGCGAGCCGTTGAGCAGAAAAACCACCGCTGTTGCCTCTATGGGATACTGTCTTCATTCGTAAGGGTGGCGCAACTTATGAATGGCAGTGGTAGGTCCGCGTCGCCCCAGGCCGTTGACCTGCTGTAGCGGGCATGAGGAGTGTACCCCCACCGACAGTGGAGTGGGGAGCGCAGTGGCTCTGTCGCCTCTCCCATGCTGACGTCAGCTTGGCCTCCCGCATTTTTATGTAGGTACGGGCGCGTTCTGCGTGGGCACCTCAGTGCTACGACACCCAATCAGTCAGACCCTTCCGTGCCTCTCGCAAAATTACAGACAAAAGGTTATTCTTACAGTATTTAAATACTCGTTGATTACATGTATGATCTATTAGATACATTGGTAATAAAAGAATCTTTGTTCTAAAAAACATAAAATCATACACCCTAGTTTTCTGCACATACAACATCAACATTTATCCCTTTTCTATATACAGCCCACACTTGTGCTATTGATTGTAACTGTCGTCCCTCATACAAAACTTGAAAGTGTTACAAAAAAAGGAATAAGAAACAATCTATACAGCTCATAGTTACAATATCAAATAGTAGACAACTTTAACATCCTATCACAGTGAACATATTAGAAACTGTTGATCCTAAAACTACAATATACAACACACCTTTGCCAGCCGGAGTGGCCGAGCAGTTCTAGGCACTTCAGTCCGGAACCGCGCGACCGCTATGGTCGCAGGTTCGAATCCTGCCGCGGGCATGGATGTGTGTGACGTCCTTAAATTAGTTATGTTTAAGTAGTTCTAAGTTCTAGGGGACTGATGACAGCAGAAGTTAAGTCCCATAGTGCTCAGAGCCATTTGAACCATTTGATCACACTACTCTATGACTCTCAGTCAACTGACATCATATTTTCCTTCTCATTCGATCCATTAATACACCAACAGAATAGGTGTAGCAGTCAGCTAACCTTAACACCACCACACTCACGTCAACATAACATACCTTTGCTCCCTTATACTCAACAACATAAGACATGGAGTTGTTTCGGAGATAGCATTCCAGTCTCCGATTTCGTCCTTTCACTCTGGCACCTCTCTCCATCGGCTTACCTTTGCATTCACTTTCCCGATTATTCGTGCTGCTAAATATCAACTTCGAGTTGCGATATTTCATCTAAGAACAAAAAATACACAAATCATTCTTCCTGCAAAATAACTGTACACATTCTTGGGACCGTTTTGATTAGTTATACTGGTACCAGGCTTCAACAACAACAACAAAATATTATTTTTGCAATATTGCAAATGTTATGATAAGAATTAGATTTACACTTATATTACATCTTACGTCAGTATTCCACAACGTTCACCATCTGGATCTCAGACTCCCTTTGTGTCCTTTCACGTTGTGCAGTTGTCCTCATCTCTTCATTCATATTTCGACTCTCTGTCCGTCCATTACTCCATCATTTCCTGATCTTCCTTCTCCATTCGCATCAATCTCGATTGCAGCATACACAGGCCTCTCTGTAACATACATCTAAGACATCTCCACATTCTTCAATTCTACTCACCTATATTTACCACTGTTTCATCACGACGAATCTCTCTTTATTAATCACACTGCTTCACGTCGCTTCTCTCCTTAAATATCACCTTTATCCACTACTATTTATCACGTTGCTTCTCCCTCTATCTACCATCCCTATCCACTCATTAATCATCATATCGTTTCTGCTTGATCCTTATTCATATGACAAAAAATTCGTACATACACCACTCTGTCGACTCCTGTTCATGACTCATTCGACCAGTCTATTCCGTCATACTTTCTGACACCCCACCTGTAAATTCTTATGTTCGATTTGACCCTGCACAGCGTTACACACCACAAGTAAATACACTGCCTATCTACAATAACTCGCCTACTTTCGATCTATCCTTAACTATTCCATAATTTGATGTTAGAAATGTGAAGAAGCCCACACGATTATTTTCCCTTGATCGTCTCAATCAGTACAGCATTTTCATGGACAATCCGCCTCACTCTGAATGGTTCACTATACACATTAAAGAATTTGCTAGTTGGGAATCTGAGCTTACATGAAAATTAAATGTGTGCTGAGAATATACAAGCTGGGAGAAAGGGACAACTCAAGGGTTAGAAACTTTGGTGCCAATGGCCTCTTTCCCTAACACCCGATTCCGAACAACCATACTTCATTATAACTGTTACCACGACAATGACATACTATATATCGGATGGCAGCTAATCTAAAAACTTCGATCACGTAGCTGATGTTACCTGTAACAGCATTTTAAATCTACCCCATGCCATACAGATCACAATGTTGACTTTTTTCTTTCCTACAGTGGTGTCTGGCTTCGGTGTATTAAGTGAAATTGAGTTATTACCCACAAAAAATATGTTGTTCTGACAAGAATAACGAAGAATCTTGCACCTATTTTCAATGTCAGGCGGTACTGTACCCTTTCAGCTTCTCCCTAATATTCTCCCTAGTATTCTGTTTACAAATTTATCCTTGTATGCGTTACTGATTGTTCGGTGTAGATGTTGAATGAAATCGAGTGTAGGGTACCCGAATGTCTCACTCCCATTTTCAAATTGCACAACTAGAAATCTAACAGATGGAGAAGTAGAATTTATGTGCTACAACAAGATTTGTTCTTTGATGGGGTGGGGCTGTAAAATACATATCCAGCCTCATTATACCTCTCTTCTTTTTACCTGAGGACGGCAAAATTCATATTTCAGTGCATATATGGCAAAAATTAAAATTTTCATTTAGGACAACATGGATTCCCAAGGATTCACGTGCTAACAGTTGTGGAGGAACATGTAGGAAAGAGCATCTCTCCTATTTCAGAACAATAAATGTTATTTTTGTAACTTCCAGAAGAGCAGAGTACATTGGGATAACTATTTCTAGATCGAGAGGTAAGCCAGTTCCGTTCGAACCCACTAGCGAGAACAAAGAAGAAAGACGGTTGGAAATGCAGTAAAGGGAAATGTCGTTAGAGTGTATTGTGGGATTGGAGAATTGTGAGGGTGTCGTATTCATGACTTTACGTCTCTTATCTTCAGATATCATTTTTAAATGACGAATGGAGGCCAGAGGAAAGTTGCTACCTCACAGTATGTCTGGACAAGTAGTTTTTCATCTAAGTATAATTTGAGGCGTAAATGCAAAAGGCCAATTTGAGAAGTTTCTCTGTCCTGGGGCGCTTGACTCAAATGCTTTATCATTGTCATTACCCATGTCAAGAGCAGGTGCAATGCAGCTGATTTCTGCAGTTCTAATTCCTTGGACGCCGTTTTTGAAGCGCTACCAAAACCCATATGTTATAAAACAATGAAATAAACGATTCCGTATAAGAATTACAGTAATAGAGTAGCATAAATATCGTGAAAAGTTCTTTCATCAGCGTGATATCAGTTCCTTCATCTCGGACTATTTCTCCCTTCTCAGAGAACTTTCCACACAAAGACAGTGTAACATTGTCAACTGCGTATTCCAGCTACTATATTTAGAATGGCTCAGTTATCTATCAAGAGCATTAGGAAAACCTCTTTTCTTTACGTAGGGGAAGCGTTCTTTCGCCGCAATCAAAAGACCATGGACAACTGACGCATATATACTCTGCATTAAAATTATTGGATACCAAGGCACTTAAATCGTGTAAACAATTCTCTTAGAATATTACCGCCCGTTTTTGGTTCATCTGGAAACTGGGTTATAAAGAAAACGCGAGATCTGATAGTTCAGTCAATGAAACAGGAGACAGTGCATGTCAGATAATGGTGTCTTCTCGCGCTCGCGCTGGACGTGCACACGTCCGTAGTTGCTGAGTATTCACCTTTTGTTATATGAGCAATTACCTCAGGCATAATTATATGTCGTCGGCTTTTAACACTTTCTGCCACGTCCGGCGACACAGTTGTGGTGTGAGATAGAATGGCCTTTGCAGTGTCGATTAACATCTGAACTAGATCCATAAGACCCTCACCTCTTATAGTTCCGTACGACCTTACGTCTCGTGCACACATAGGAACGCAATTATCGACAGTTAGCTCCTGAGCTGGTTTAGGAAGTCGATTCTCGTCCACATAAGACCTTTTGTTTATTAGACACGCATGGATGACGAGAAATGAACCAAGTGCCTCTTGACCCTTCAGCATTAGAGTAAATTTGACAGTACAGCGAACAGCAAAGAATAAGAACGCTTTTCCTAAATCCATCCACAATAGGCTTTACCAGGGTCCAAAGTGTACTTTGAAACTGCTCCAGGCAGTGTGGTTCTCTACTCACAACTGATTAGTTTTTCTTTTACTTCCATTTTTCTTGACATGTGCTCCTCCTTCTCCAAACCATGTTTAGTTTCCCGGTCTCATTTTGTGTGCTACAAAAAAAATGAAGAAATCCCGTCACTCCACTAAACACTGCTCTACTCACCGCTCGTAGCCCGTAGCTCGCAACTGGGGTCAGTGCTACCAACAGGTCGTAGGTGCAGCACACCAGTGCTTGCGCAAGGCACTGTTGCAGTGACGTCATGGGCTCGCTCAGTGCGGAGCAGTTGGGCCGCGGCCCGTGGGCTGCGTCTCCAGGCGCCACTCTTCTGAGCCCGTGGCATACAGGTGATTTCGCAACTGCACTGCTCGGCCTTTAGGATGACGTCAGGGTCTCGCTCAGCCCGATGCTGCTGTAGCCCAGTGCGGCCGCAGCTCATGGGCCGAGCCTCTTCGCACGACTCTCCCAGGGGGCCAAGATGCGGGTGCCTCTCCTGAACCGGCAGTGCGAGGCAAGGCTCGCACTGCTGTCATGGCTACGTTCCTGGACGGGCCGCGCTTCGATGATCACCTTTGCTGCGAGCTGCACAACCAGAGCTCACACTCAGCCGGTTGTCACGGACCGATTGACGACATAAAAGCCAACTGCGAAGTCACTCCTGCAGTGCCTGCATCAATTCCCACGGGCAGACACGTCACTGAACTGACTTAACCTCTTATACTCAGAACATTGATACGTCTCAAATTTTAAGTTAGTGTATCTTGTACAAATATCTCACGTGCCTATGTAAATGATTTGTCAAACGGTTTATCTAAAACATGTCAAATAGTGTATTGTTTTTGTTGCATACACCAATCTCGTAATTTTGTTGTACACGACTTGAATGAGTACTCATGTATCAGTCAGTATCGTAGTCAAATGTATCGTAGACACCAAGAAAATTTTTCTTTCCTTATGTTTATGAAATATGTGTTTACCAGAGAGTCCACAAGTGTTAAAAAGTACATGTAATGCTTTCTATGTTGATAAGGAACAGAGAAGCCTCCACAATTTTTCTGCGATCAGTTAGGGGATGCCTGCCTGTTTGGTACCGTCCTTTGTTCTTCCGCTTTCGCAGTGTAAGCATCTACACTACAGTCCATTAAAATTGGGACACCACGAAGACGACGTGCTACAGACGCGAAATTTAAACGACAGGAAGAAGATGCTGTGATATGCAAATGATTAGCTTTTCAGAGCATTCACGCAGGGTTGCCACCGGTGGCGACACCTACAACGTTCTGACATGAGGAAAGTTTCCAACCGATTTCTCATACACAAACAACTGTTGACCGGCGTTGCCTGGTGAAACGTTGTTGTGATGCCTCGTGTAAGGAGGAGAAATGCGTATCATCACGTTTCCGACTTTGATAAATGTAGGATTGTAGCCTATCGCGATTGCGGTTTATCATATCGCGACATTGCTGCTCGCGTTGTTCGAGATCTAATGACTGTTAGCAGAATATGGAATCCTTGGGTTCAGGAGGGTAATACGGAACGCCGTGCTGCATCGCAACGACCTCGTATCACTAGCAGCCGAGATGAGAGGCCTCTTATCCGCTTGGCTGTAAGGGATCGTGCAGCCACGTCTCGATCCCTGAGTCAACAGATGGGGACGTTTGCAAGACAACAACCATCTTCACGAACAGTTCGACGACGTTTGCAGCAGCAAGGACCATCAGCTAGGAGACCATGGCTGCAGTTACCCTTGACGCTGCATCACAGACAGGAGCGCCTGCGATGGTAAACTCAACGACGAATTTGAGTGCACGAATTTTTTCCAATGAATCCAGATTCTGTTTACAGCATCGTGATGGTCGCATCTGTGTTTGGCGACATCGCGGTGAACGCACATTGGAAGCATGTATTCGTCATCGCCATAATGGCGTATCACTCGGCGTGATGGTATGGGGTGTCATTGGTTACACGTCTCAGTCACCTGTTGTTCGAACTTTGAACAGTGGACGTTACATGTCAGATGTGTTACGACCCATGGCTCTACACTTCATTCGATCCCATGCATTTCAGCAGGATAATGCACGCCCCCATGGTGCAGGATCTGTATGGGCCATTCTGATAAAGAAAATGTTCGACTGCTGCCCTGGCCACCACATCATGCAGATCACTCACCAACTGTAAACGTCTGGTCAATGGTGGCCGAGCAATTGGCTCGTCACAATACGCTAGTCACTACTCTTGATTAACTGTGGTATCGTGTTGAAGCTGCATGGCCAGCTGTACCTGTACACGCCGTGCAAGCTCCATTTCACTCAATGCCCAGGCGTATCAAGGCCATAATTACAGACAGCGGTGGTTGTTCTGGGTACTGATTTCTCACGATCTATATACCCAAATTACCTGAAAATATAATCACATGTCAGTTCTAGTAGACTATACTTGTCCAGTGAAACACGTTTATCATCTGCATTTATTCTTGGGGCAGCAATTTTAATGGTCAGTAGTGTATGTTATTAGCTTTTAAGAACCATGAATATATTTAAGTGTATTTAAATTAATAACTTCCAGATGTATTGACTTAACAAACTGAACATATCTCTTAGGCTAGGTGCAAACTGAGACGCGTATAGCACGTGTGACGTGACGCGACACTACAGCACGACACACACGTGCCGCACGATTCGCGCGGATGCAGCGCGTATTGCGACGCGTACACCATACTTCACACGCGCCGGCTGACGGCGCTCTACGCAGAGAGAACCGAAGCGCGCGCAACCTGTTACCTTCCTCAAACGATTTTTCAGAAACTATTCACTGAAAATATTTGATTTTAGCCTTACTTGTAACGTTATATGTCAGCTACGTGGTGAAGGGCCCATCATCTCGCTAATAACCATTCTTATTGTAATGTACACATTTTAGTAAGACACTACGCAAAACTCAAAAAGTTTGCAACGAAAATTAGAGGTCGCTATGATTTTGCGTTTGCTGCGTATTACGTCATATGTTTCTGCGTATGAAATTTAGCTAACATGTTGAAATTTAGTTTAGACTTGAGAGGAGGTCTCTATCTGCCTCTGATCTCGAGAAAATGGATCCTATGTAGCGCGCTCACTTCCGATCTCACGCCGGCGAGAATGAAGTACTCGCAACATTTCTCTTATCTCCTAAACCACTAGAGACATCGAAACGAAAGTCTGGCGAATGATAGCACATAAGGAGGAAAGTGTTTTGTCAATTCTTAAACACATGGAACATCCTGTCTATGGCGATATATCAGTACTTAACTTACCTTTTTATTTATTTCACTCCAGTGACTGTAATTTTTTAAGAGTTATCGACAGCTAGCGAAACAAGAGCTTCCTAGTATGAAAATAAACATGAAAGTTTTGCTCTTACGTTACTGCAAACGGACACTACGAGGTTTTTCATAAGCTATTGAGCTCTGTGACAGCCAATTACTTGTTTAATGTGACATTCCGTTTCAGAATTGTGTCGGAATAGCTGCTGTGAGATGAGTTTGGCAAATTACACTTTGACAAAGGAAGTACAACTAAACCTGTACCAACAGAAATGTGGCCGTTACTCATAAATGGTGATGCTTCTTCGAATGAGAATAGGTTAACTGACACAAAAATAGATTGCCCATTCTGTTGGAATTTTGGTGGAATCCCCGTAACCCATCGTATTTTTAAAAGTGAGTGACTGGAATGGTAACTTACCAAAGGATTTCATTCCGTCTCCTGAACTGAGCAGTATTAAAATAATGACAAGCGCTCCTTCGGGCAGAATTATAGGCACATGCCAGATACTGGTTACTCACCTACGGTTTGCCAAACTGACAATGTGTGATCGCAAATAAAATAGTTGTTATTGAGAAAAATAAACAATTGATCTGTCGCACAACTCAGTGGTCAGTGTATTGTCAGCAGCGGAGGAAAATGCGCGCGACAAGAATGCAGAAGCTAGCCATGTGTGCCTTGTGAGCTGAAGTTCGAAAATCATTGTCATGAAAGTAGGTCTGCCTTTGTCAACAGTACATTTCAACAAATTAAATCTATCTAATCATGATACTCTTTTAGGATATTCCTACTTTCGTTATAATACCGACCATTTTCTTCATTTGTGTAGCCTGTTGTATAATTAGTTTATTAATGCTAATAATGTGCATGCAACAATTAAAATGCTTTTTCTCATCACGGCGAACCAATTAAAACATTATTTGTGACTGTTTTTCTACTGTTTCTGGCTTGTAGCGGAAATGTGATATTCACATGCATGTAGTACAGTGTGTCGTATTACATTATTACATCCATATCCAAGTATTCACAGTGAGACTTCAACACTTGTGATCTTCGACGCTTTTTACCAGATTACCCCTTTCCAAATTTTTGTAACAGATCGTACAGATACGCCAGCATACGAGGCAGCGAGAAGATAACTCTGTTTTATTTTCCTGTCTTGCTTCTTAATTACATGATTTTATAATATTCCTTGCTTCCTTATTCACTACCCTCTGTCCCTTCTACATCTACATCTACATGATTACTCTGCAATTCACATTTAAGTGCTTGGCAGAGGGTTCATCAAACCACAATCATACTATCTCTGTATCATTCCACTCCCGAACAGCGGA
This sequence comes from Schistocerca serialis cubense, assembly GCF_023864345.2. Lineage (NCBI taxonomy): Eukaryota > Metazoa > Arthropoda > Insecta > Orthoptera > Acrididae > Schistocerca > Schistocerca serialis. The sequence continues at coordinate 551,143,302 of NC_064640.1, read as the reverse complement.
CGGGAAAAACTAACGCCTAAACCTTTCTGTTCGAGCTCTGAATTCTCTTATTTTATTTTGATTATCATTCCTACCTATGTAGGTTGGGCTCAACAAAATATTCTCGCATTCGGAAGAGAAAGTTGGTGACTGATATTTCGTAAATAGATCTCGCCGCGACGAAAAACGTCTTTGCTTTAATGTCTTCCATCCCAACTCGCGTATCATATCTGCAACACTCTCTCCCCTATTACGTGATGATACAAAACGAGCTGCCCTTTTTTTGCACCCTTTCGATGTCCTCCGTCAATCCCACCTGGTAAGGATCCCACACCGTGCAGCAATATTCCAACAGAGGACGAACGAGTGTAATGTAAGCTGTCTCTTTAGTAGACTTGTTGCATCTTCTAAGTGTCCTGCCAATGAAACGCAACCTCTGGATCGCCTTCCCACATTATTATCTATGTGGTCTTTCCAACTGAAGTTGTTCGTAATTTTAACACCCAGGTCCTTAGTTGAATTGACAGCCTTGAGAATTGTACTATTTATTGAGTAATCGAATTCCAACGGATTTCTTTTGGAAATCATGTGGATCACGTCACACTTTCCGTTATTTAGCGCCAACTGCCTCCTGCCACACCATACAACAATCTTTTCCAAATCGCTTTGCAACTGATACTGGTCTTTGGATGACCTTACTAGATGATAAATTACAGCATCATCTGCGAACAACCTAAGAGAACTGCTCAGATTGTCACACAGGTCATTTATACAGATCAGGACCAGCAGAGGTCCCCGGACGCTTCCCTGTTGAACACCTGATATCACTTCAGTTTTACCCGATGATTTGCCGTCTATTATTATGAACTGCGACACGAATCCAGTCGCACAACTGAGACGATACCGCATACGCCAGCAGCTTGATTAGAAGTCGGTTGTGAGGAACGGTGTCAAAAGCTTTCCGGAAATTTAGAAATACGGAATAAGATTGAGATCTCCTGTCGATAGCGGCCATTACTTCGTGCAAATAAAGAGCTAGCTGCGTTGCACAAGAACAATGTTTTCTGAAACCACGCTGATTTCGTATCAATAGATCGTTCCCTTCGAGGTGATTCATAATGTTCGAATACAGTATATGCTCCAAAACCCTACTGCTAACCGACGTCAATGATATAGGTCTGTAGTTCGATGGATTACTCCTACCACCCTTCTTAAACACTGGTGCGACCTGCGCTATTTTCCAATCTGTAGGTACAGATCTATCGGTGAGCGAGCGGTTGTATATGATTGCTAAGTAGGGAGCTATTGTATCAGCGTAATCTGAAAGGAACCTAATCGGTATATAATCTGGACCTGAAGACTTGCCCGTATCAAGCGATTTGAGTTGCTTCACAACACCTAAGGTATATATTTCTAAGAAACTCATGCTAACAGCTGTTTGTGTTTCAAATTCGGGAATATTCCATTCATCTTCCCTGGTGAAGGAATTTCGGAAAACTTCTTGCAAACTGAAAACGTCGTGGAGGCATATGATACAATTGAAGTGGCCAATGGCTCACCAGTTACTGAAGTATGCATTTTTCTTGACAGAAGAAGAAAGTACTTTACGGATATAAATAACAGAAAAGCATAAGGTACTAACGAAGAAAGCTGGAGCGTTTAATTGGCGAAAAATGAAACACCACCCAAAGGCAATAAAGTTTAGTATACAGTAAGGCAATATTTATTATATGGGCAATACTGCCACTGCTCATATGCGCCGTGCCGATATGAGCATATGGCCTGAGTACTTTTCCGCTCCCCGCCTCAAATTTCCCACGGTGCTAGCGAGGCACGCACGACGCGTGGCGCGAGAAACTGTGCCACAACCACAACGCCGCGCGACCCAGCGCAGGCGCGTGTCGCGTCGCAGTCGCGTCGCGTCGCAATTGCGCGGTCCCATTTGAACCTGTGATGTTACAAAAACACGCGCTGCGCTGCGCCGCGCCACATGCGCTTTACGCGTCTCAATTTGCGCCTAGCCTTAGTATAATGTCTTTATCAGATCTGTGTTCAGGTATTCATGAAAGATATGCAAAACTGCTGACTTGGAGCCCGTCCGCCTTTGGTGTGATCCAAATACTGATTAGCAATTTATCTGATATTTATGGTGCAGCAACGAGACTGCAGTCTTTCAGGAACTAAGACCGATACTCAATTAATTATACAGCATAATGTGATTGACCGATCGCGTTGTGCACTTGCCTTATGAAATTTACATTGGAGGCACATCTGCAACTTTGCATTTCTCTTGAACACCAACCTGGAGCAATAGGAAGTCACAACACGAATCAAGAAGCAATGCTCGGTTAATTTCAATTGACATAACTGAGCTGGCTATCTGGTGGTAAGTGATAGGAGATCATGACTATTTTCTCTACATTCTCTATCATCCTTCCACCTTCGCAAGCAGGCAAGGTAACAGTTACAGCTCACAACTTCCACTCGCTCATCCCCCTACCAGAGAGGTTATTGCTGTTGTTGGATGGGGACCACTTATACTGTTGTCACTCGCTGTATGGTTGCAGATTAACGTCATACCAGAGACATTTCTGTTTACAACAACAAAATATACTACAACCGCTACTTCAGTTCGCTGCATTGGCGAATAGTGTGAGATAAATAGCTTTCCACATACGGGAATGAGCGGCACCGTTATTTTAGAGTAATATAGAAACGTCTTTTGTCATGTCAACAACCGAAGGTGGTGAATCACTTGAGATTTACCTTACTCAGTAGTTCTCCCAGGAAAGAACTTGCAAATTTGTGGACCAGAAACCTACCTTTCCCTCCCATCTCCTTCCCCAATGTTGCTGATGTGATCTTCAGTCTGAAGACTGGTTTGATGCAGCTGCCCAAGCTAGTCTATTCTGTGAAAGCCTCTTCAGCGCTGCACAGTTAACGCAGTGTACATCACTTTGAAACTACTAACTGTATTCAAGACTTTGTCTCTCTCTACAATCTTAACACACCCCCCCCCCCCTCCCCAACACACACATATACACACACATCTCTCCATTACCAAACGGATAAGTCTTTGATGCCTTAGGATATGCCAATGAAACGAAGTTGTACCATAAATTTCTTGTTTTCCCCAGTTTCACTCAGTATCTTCTTATCAGTTATTCGATCTGCAGTGCCACCACTAATGTTCGGCGCTACTGATTAAAATTGTGACATTGCCATGGCTGTTGCAAAAGATCAGCGGCGACCAAACACCATTACGTCAGATGCAGCAATACCACTGGCAGATTCCCACATTGTGCTCCAGGAAAACGTATGGCACCGCCATAACGACGACACAGCAGAAAGGCATTAGTAGGCAGTAACTACACATCCAATCAGCAGACTTCTTATCGTCTACATGGTTGAAAGCTGTGCGCAAGTGCGCTCTGTCCCGACAACAATCCACCGCCTCAACTCAGACCTCCACATGTAAACGTCATCCATCCTGGACCTCCACATTTTGATGTCGGAAGTGTGTGTCAAGTGTAAATTTCAGTGACAGGGGAACCTTACCAGCCATTCTCCAGGGAGACGATGACTCTCGACGACCTCAGTGTTGCAGTTACGTCGGCACACAACATCAGTGTGCAGTGGGCTAGTGGACTGACTGTATTTTTTCCCCTGCGACTATCACATTGAGACATTGCAACTTTTAGCAGCTTTTCAGTTCTGTTTACATGTGTGACATGTGGCAAGTACACTCCGACTGTGTTCTGAGGATGTGTAAAGATGAACGTTATTTCTGCCTATCATGAATGTGTGTGGCTCATTGACTGGAAGTGTATAAGGTGTTAACTATACGTAGACTCCTAGAAGGAGAAGGTGAGTTTTGTCGAGAAGTCGTAGTTTTGTGGTAGTTTTTGCCGTTTTTGATGGGCAATGTATTTCATTCTGAGCAAATTATTTGGCTCACTACGTTTAAGCGCGTATAGTAGTCGTCATGAGTAGCCGCTAAAGTGCAGAAGTTAAGTAACAGTAAGTGTTAGGGTAGAATGAGATTAATGGTCCTTGTAGTCATACTGTTTTGTTCCCCTCGTTTGTTGTTTACATAATTAGTGACGTATACCATGGCGGCGAGGTTGCGAATTTCTGCAGCCTGGACCAGATGTGGAGCGAAGTAGATGTGCCTACGATTTTGGAGTCATCCAGAGTGCCACTTTTGACAGTAATTTTGTTGTAGATACTTAGGAAGTGACAAGGAAAACAAATTAATAGGACTGATTGCATTGCAGGTGTTTTGGGTACTGAAATGGTACAGACGCATTTAGTATTTCCGAAAGACGCATATTCGGCACCATCTGTGATGGCACTGCCTCCTCAGAAGGTGGGAGGAGAAGAAACAGCAAATGTGTTTGTAGGGTTTACGATCGGGCCGACGAGGCTTGTGCCAGTGGATCTGGAGACTGACGACAGCCGGCCAGAGTGGCCGAGTGGTTAAAGGCGCTACAGTCTGGAACCGCACGACCGCTACAGTCGCAGGTTCGAATCCTGCCTCGGGCATGGATGTGTGTGTTGTCCTTAGGTTAGTTAGGTTTAAGTAGTTCTAAGTTCTAGGGGACTTATGACCACAGCAGTTGAGTCCCATAGTGCTCAGAGCCATTTGAACCATTTGACTGACAACAGGGACAACAGTTGTAGGGTAATGGGTGATACAGGCGAAGGCTGCTGTGCAATCCCAAGGTTAGGCTTTCTCATCAAGCATCATGCCGAAACTGACTTTCGATGACGTGCAGTGGAACTCAGGGTGATAATGTTCGAGCTGGGGAAGCTGCCAACAGTGAAATACTGTCACAAGGTTCGTATATCATGATAGAACAAATGCGGGCAAAATCACTAAACATTAATCTGCGTGATGTATTGTCACGAGGCACTGGGAATTTGATTTAGGTGACCGAAGGTGTTGCTAACTTACACGATTCTGGACTTCGCCTCCGTGTAGCGAATCGTCGTTGAGTACGCAGCGTTCAGTGATTGAGAGCTCTTCTCCTGCATATACTCACATTGAGACGTTATATGAATTCCGTCCTTCCGGCTGGGATTTCGCGTTTCTTGTCTGTAGAATACAGAGAGGAGAAGATAGTAGCCAGCCGAAGTGGCCGTGCAGTTAAAGGCGCTGCAGTCTGGAATCGCAAGACCGCTACGGTCGCAGGTTCGAATCCTGCCGCGGGCATGGATGTTTGTGATGTCCTTAGGTTACTTAGGTTTAACTAGTTCTAAGTTCTAGGGGACAGATGACCTAAGATGTTAAGTCCCATAGTGCTCAGAGCCATTTGAACCATTTTCTTCTAGGGGACTAATGAACTCAGCAGTTGAGTCCCATAGTGCTCAGAGCCATTTGAACCATTTTTGAGAAGATAGTATTAGATTATACTAGTCTGAGGACCGCCTTCTGCCGTCCTAGCGTTTAATGAGTTTTTTATTTTGTGGCTGGAGTTCTTCCATCGTCGCAGCCGTGCACGAGAAGCGTCACTCCGACACACTTACACAGTACATTCTCTGATATTGCTAATTACTTCAGCTTATTAGGGCTATAAAGCTGAACAGCTGTGATCACGTAAGCTTCATTTACACTGAGGTTGGGAACCGCTATAGATCATTTTTGAAAGTAGTGCCTTTTAGTGTTTGGGGCGTAGATGATATCAGTCATCTCGTGTTATTTATATTAGAACACGGTGCCACCAAAAGGGGCACATTTGAGCAGTTGACCAATAATATTAGTCAGGAAATTCATTTGTATCTCTTTACGTCCTTTGCACATCGACATATAAACATTTGTAACATATAAAGAGGTTTAAATCTACAATAAATGTATAATTAGAAACAACATTAATATTTAGTAACTGCTAGTTCCCTTAATCATTCATTTATTTTTATGTTGTAATGTATATGTTAAAGAGCAAGAAGCAGGAAATATTATCACCGTTAAGAGATATTAAGATCTTTTTCAGGGGGTAGTCAGACAGGGCCAAATCTATATATTTGCGTCCAGTATTTTCCACTGCGCACACTCATTTTTACACCCGCCTGGAGCAGCATCTTGGAAACCATACAAATACCTTCCAAAAATACTTCCTAGCACTTAAATTTGTATTCGACGTTAGCAAATCCCTCGTTTTCATTAATACTTTTCTTTCTGTAGTCACTATTCATTCTATATCCTCTCTACTTCGGCCATCATCAGTTATTTTGCTGCCCAATAGTGCTTTTAGTGTCTCATTCCGTAATCAAATTCCTTTAACACTACCTGATTTAACCCTCGTAATACCAACGGAGAAGGAAGGGTTACTTTTTACCTACCATTTCAGAATGCTACAATCTAGTCATATACATTATATTTTAAAATTTTGAAAAAAATTTATTTGTGATTTTAAATGATTTCTTCTACCTGATTACGTTTTAAGTTTTTGAGTAAAAATTAACGCAAAAATTTAGGTCTTGTCAGTGGATGTGAATTTTCAGAACATGTGTCATATTCATATTTTCAAGTTTATGACTCTACTTACACATAAATATATCTTTCAAAAGTATGCTGTGCCTAAAAGGCAACGAAAGTTAACGAAGTCCGTATATCTTTGTGTAGGCCGTATATTACACCCCCCTTTTGTAGTACACGTTATGGTAAATTCGTTGGTACTGCTAGGTTCAGTTCGAATAGGTTACATTGCCTTTCATTGAGTTACATTGAGGGTTATCGTATAATCCCTTTCCAAACCACTGTCTATTCCATTCAACTGTCATTCCAAGTTCTTTGCTGTCTCTGACAGAATTGCAGTGTCACTGGTAAACTTCAATATGTTTATTGCTTCTCCCTGATATTTAAGTCTGTTTACGAATATATCCTTGTATGCTTTACTGCTCGTTCCGAGTAGATGTTGAATGAGATCAATTGTTGTTCTTGTTATTGTGGTCTTCAGTCCTGAGACTGGTTTGATGCAGCTCTTTATGCTACCCTATCCTGTGCAAGCTTCTTCATCACCCAGTACTTACTGGAACCTACATCCTTCTGAATCTGCTTTGTGTATTAATCTCTTAGTCTCCCTCTACGATTTTCACCCTCCACGCTGCCCTCCACTGCTACATTTGTGATTTCTTGATGCCTCAGAACATGTCCTACCAACCGGTCCCTTCTTCTTGCCAAGTCGTGCCACAGACTCCTCTTCTCCCCAATTCTATTCAATACCTCCTCATTAGTTATGTGATCTATCCATATAATCTTCAGCATTCTTCTGTAGCACCACATTTCGAAAGCTTCTATTCTCTTCTTGTCCAAACTATTTATCGCCCATGTTTCAGTTCCATACATTCTATTATCTTCGTTTTGCTTTTGTTGATGTTCATCTTATATCCTCCTTTCAAGACATTGTCCATTCCATACAACTGCTCTTCCAAGTCCTTTGCTGTCTCTGACAGAATTAAAAACTCATCGGCGAACCTGAAAGTTTTTATTTCTTCTCCATGGATTTTAATACCTATTCTGTATTTTTCTTTTGTTTCCTTTACTTCTTGCTCAATATACAAATTGAATAACATCGGGGAGAGGCTACAACCCTGTCTCACTCCCTTCCCTACCACTGCTTCCCTTTCATGTCCCTCGACTGCTATAACTGCCATCTTGTTTCTGCACAAATTGTAAATAGCCGTTCGCTCCCTGTATTTAACCTCTGCCATCTTTAGAATTTGAAAGAGATTATTCCAGTCAATATTGTCAAAAGCTTTCTCTAAGTCTTCACATGCTAGAAACGTAGATTTGCCTTTCCATAATCTTTCTTCTAAGATAAGTCGTAAGGTCAGTATTGCCTCACATGTTCCAATATTTCCACGCAATCCAAACTGATCTTCCCCGAGGTCGGCTTCTACCAGTTTTTCCATTCGTCTGTAAAGAATTCGTGTTAGTATTTTGCAGCCGTGACTTATTAAACTGATAGTTCGGTAATTTGCACATATGTCAACACCTACTTTCTTTGGGATTGGAATTATTATATTCTTCTTGAAGTCTGAGGGTATTTTGCCTGTCTCATACATCTTACTCACCTGATGGTAGAGTTTCGTCAGGACTGGCTCTCCCAAGGCCGTCAGTAGTTCTAATAGAATTTTGTTTACTCCCAGGGCCCTGTTTCGAGTCAGGGGTTTCAGTGCTCTGTCAAACTCTTCAAGCAGTATCATATACGTATTTTATCTTCATCTACATTCTCTTCCATTTCCATAAAATTGTCCCCAAGCACATCGCCCTTGTATAGACCCTCTATATACTCATTTCACCTTTCTGCTTTCCCTTCTTTGCTTAGAACTTGGCTTCCATCTGATATTCATACAAGTGGCTCTCTTTTCTCCAATGGTCTCTTTAATTTTCTTGTAGGCAGTATCTGTCTTACCCCTAGTGAGATGAGCCTCTTCATCCTTGCATTTGTCCTCTAGCCATCCCTGCTTAGTCATTTTGAACTTCCAGTAGATCTCATTTTTGAGCTGTTTGTATTCCTTTTTGCCTGCTTCATTTACTGCAATTTTATATTTTCTCCTTTCATCAATTAAATTCAATCTTTATTCTGTTACCCAAGGATTTCTACTAGCCCTTGTCTTTTTACCTACTTGATCATCTTCTGCCTACACTACTTCATCCCTCAGAGTTACCCATTCTTCTTCTACTGTATTTCTTTCCCCCATTCCTGTCAATTATTCTCTTATGCTCTACTTGAATCTCTGTACAACCTCTGGTTTCGTCAGTTTATCCAGGTCCAATCTCCTTACATTCCCACCTTTTTGCAGGTCCTTCAGTTTTAATCTACAGTTCATAACCAATAGATAGCGGTCAGAGTCCACATGTGCCCCTGGTAATGTATTACAGTTTGAAACCTGGTTCCTAAATCTCTGTCTTACCATTATATAATTTATCTGATACCTTCTAGTACCTGCAAGATTCTTTCATGTTTACAACCTTCTATTATGATTCTTGAACCAAGTGTTAGCTATGATTAAGTTATGATCCGTGCAAAATTCTACCAGACGGATTCCTCTTTCATTTGTTACCCCAATCCATATTCAACTACTATGTTTCCTTCTCTTTCTTTTCCGATTCTCGGATTCCAGTCACCCAGTCTCCCTTCACTACCTCAATAATTTATTTTATTTCATCATATATTTCATCAATTTCCTTATCATCTGCACAGCTAGCTGGCATATAAACTTGTACTACTGTAGTAGGCGTGGGCTTCGTGTCTATCTTGGCCACAATAATGCGTTCACTATGCTGTTTGTAGTAGCTAACCTGCACTCCTATGTTTATATTCATTATTAAATCTACTCCTGCATTACCTCTATTTGATTTTATATTTATAACCCTGTATTCACCTGACCAAAAGTCTTGTTCCTTCTGCCGCCGAACTTCACTAATTCCCACTACATCTAACTTTAACCTATCCATTTCCATTTATAAATGTTCTAACCTATCTGCCTGATTAAGGGATCTGACGTTCCACACTCAGATCCGTGGAACGCCAGTTTTCTTTCCCCTGACAACGACGTCCTCTTGAGTAGTCCACGCCCAGAGATCCGAATGGCGGACTATTTTACCTCCGGAATATTTTACCCAAGAGGACGCCATCATCATTTAACCAAACAGTAATGCCGCATGCCCTCGGGAAAAATTGCGGCTGTAGTTTCCCCTTGCTTTCAGCAGTTCGCAGTACCAGCACAGCAAGGCCCTTTTGGTTAGTGTTACAAGGCCAGATCAGTCAATCATCCAGACTGTTGCCCCTGCAAATACTGAAAAAGCTGCTGCCCCACTTCAGGAACCACACGTTTGTCTGGCCTCTCACCAGATACCCCTCCGTTGTGGTTGCTCCTACGGTACGGCCATTTGCATCGCTGAGGCATGCAAGCTTCCCCACCAACGGCAAGGTCGATGGTTCATGGGGGGAGGACATCGAGTGTAGGCTACCCGAATGTCTCACTCCCATCTTCAAGTTGCACAACTAGAAATCCAGAAGATGGCGTAGCAGAATTTATGTGCTTCTACATGATTTGTTCTTAGCTGGGGTGGGGCTGTGAAATACATGTCCAGCCTTATTACTCCTCTCTTCTTTTTACCTAAGGACTGCCGAAATCATATTTCTGTGCATTACGGCAAGAATTCAGACTTTCATTTAGGACAACATGGATTCCCAAGGAATCACATGTAACCAGTTCTGGAGGACCATGTAGGAATGAGCATCTCTCCTATTTCCGAACATTAAATGTTGTTTTTGTAACTTCCAGATGAGCAGACTACATTGAGATAACTATTTCTAGATCGAAAGGTAAGCCACTTCCGTTCGAACCCACTAGCGAGAACAAATAGGAAGACGGTTGGAGATGCAGTAATGGGAAATGTCGTTTGAGTGTATTGTGGGATTGGAGAAGTATGAAGTAGGAAAACTATTGTATCCATTTCATGACTTTACGCATCTTATCTTCAGATATCATTATTAAATGAGGAATGGTGACCAGAGCAAAGTTGCTACCTCACAGTATCTCTGGACAAATAGCTTTTCATATAATTAAAATTTGAGGAGTTTATGTAAAAGTACGATTTCAGAAACTTCTCTGTTCTGGGGCGCCTGACTCAAATGCTTTAACATTGTCATTGTCCATGTACACAGATGGTGCAGTGTACGTGATTTCCCCAGTTCTAATTCCTTGGACGCCGCATTGAAGAGCTACTGAAACTGTTTTTGAAGCTGTAAAATAAATGATTGCGTATAAGAATAACAGTAATCGAGTAGCATACATAACGTAAAAAATTCTTTCATCAGCGTATTATCAGTTACTTATTTTGGGCTGTTTCTCCCTTCCCAGAGAGCTTCTTGCACGAAGACATTCTAACATTGTCAGCTGCTTATTCCAGCGAGCATCGTTAGACTGCTCAATTATCTACATAAATCATTAATTAGACCACTTTTCTTTACGTATGTGACGTGTTCTTTCGTCACAGTCAAAAGACCATGAAGTTATGGACAACTGACGCATATGCACTCCGCATTAAATTTATTTCGTAGTCCCATATTTAGCATATGGCAGGAACAATTCAATCGTGAATAATCATGCAGTGCAGCGACAATGTTGGTACCTTGATCAGTAGTGTGCTGCATGTCTTCCAAAGTGGAGTGGTGGATACCAAGAGACATAAATCGTCTAAACAATTCTCTGAGAATGTTAGTGTCCACTTTTGGTTCATGTGGAAACTCGGTTGTAAATAAAATGCGAGATCTGAGAGTGCAGTCAATGAAACAGGAGACAGTACATGTAAGATAATTGTTTCTTCTCGCACTGGATGTCCAAAAGACTGTAGTTGCTGAGTATTCACCTTCTCTTATATGAGCAATCACCTAAGGCATAATTATAAGTCGTAGGTTTTTAGCACTTTATGCCATGTATCGCGACACATTTGGGGGTGAGACATAATGGCCTTTGCAGTGTCAACTAAAGTGTGAACAAGATCCATAAGACCTTCACCTCTTATAGTTCCGTAAGACCCTACATCTCGTGCACACATAGCTACGCATCTATCGGCACTTATGTCCTGAGCAGGTTTAGGAAGTCGTTTCTTGTCTACACAAAACCCTTGTTTATTAGACGTGCCTGGATGGGGAGAAATGTGCGAAGATCCGCTTGACCCTTCAGCGTGAGAGCAAAATTCACTGCACAGCGAACAGCAAATAAAATGAACGGTTTTCCTAACACCATCCACGACAGTCTTCACCACGGTCCAAACTGAACCTTTAAAATTCGCTTTAGGCTGTGTGGTTCTCCACTCACCACTCAATAGTTTTTCTTTTACTTCCCTTTTTATTGATACGTGCACCTCCTTCTGCATGCCATGCTTAGTTTCAGTGCTCACTAAATGCGTCTGTACCATTTCAGTTTCCATCTGCAATACCATCAGTCTTATTGACAGCTTTTTGCATCACCTCTCCAATATCTACAACAAAATTACTGTCGTCATTTGTGTGGTGTCACCGCCAGACACCACACTTGCTAGGTGGTAGCCTTTAAATCGGCCGCGGACCGGTAGTATACGTCGGACACGCGTGTCGCTACTATCAGTGATTGCAGACCGAGCGCCGCCACACGGCAGGTCTAGAGAGACGTCCTAGCACTCGCCCCAGTTGTACAGCCGACTTTGCTAGCGATGGTTCACTGACAAATTACGTTCTCTTTTGCCGAGACGATAGTTAGCATAGCCTTCAGCTACGTCATTTGCTACGATCTAGCAAGGCGCCATTATCATTTGCTATTTATCTTGTGATGCATGTACCGTCAGGACGATGTTCACCAATTATGGATTAAAGTTAAGTATTCCAGCAGCTACGTACTTATTTTGCTAGACTCAACTCCTTTAACTGTTCCAGACCTCGTGCCAGCCTGCGTGAGCTTAAACGCGTGCCTTTTGGCTATCTCTTAGTGGCTTGACTGTCTTGCCAAGTCACAACAATTTGCACTCCGCATGACACAAAGACCATCGGCACATGCACTTCCCTCCAAATCTGGCCCAGGCTGCAGAAATTCGCAACCTCTCCGCCAGGGTATACCTCACTAATTATGCAAACAACAAACGAGGAGAACAAAACAGTACGACGACAAGGACACATAATATAATTCTACCCTGACGCTTACTGTAACTTAGCTTCTTCACCTGAGCGGCTAGTCATGCTTAAACGTAGTGAGCCACACTTATTGCTCAAAATGAAATACGTTGCCCATTAAAAACTACCACTAAACTCCGACCTCTCGACAAGACTTATCTTCCCCTCCAAAGAAGTTACGCATGCTTAACACCTTATACACTTCCAGACAATGAGCCACACTCATTGATAATAGGATAAAATAGCGCTCATCCTTACACATCCTCAGAACATAGTCTGAGATTACTTTACACATGTCACACATGGAAACAGAACTGAAAAGATGCTAGATGTGCACTGAATCGGCGTGATAATCGCAGGAAAAAAAATAGAACAGACAGTGCACTCAGCTACAGCACACTGATGCTGTGTGTCGACCAAACTGCAACCCTGAGGTAGTGGAGAGTTATCGTCTCCAGAGAGGGTGGCTGGTAAGGCTGACATCAAAATGTGGAGGTCCAGGATATATGACCTGTACACGTGGAGGTCTGAGTTAAGCTGGTGGATTGCTGCCGGGATGATGATCAGTGGCTGCTCATAAAAACTTCTCTGTTAGTCATACATTTTACTGAAGAACAAACTAGAACGTTCTGTGGTGCAACATCCTCCATAACGTGTGCTGAAGACAGCGAGTGTTACAGAAGTGGCGCCACTGGTGGCCATGGCCTCAAACGGCTGCCTTCTATGGCGGAAGGCTGGTTGCACCTGGTAGTTGGCCCACAGGATGGAAGATGCTAAATTCACAGCACAGACCTTAAAACCAGCAGCAGGGGCCCACAGTTAGTGGAGACCAAATCTCGGGGTGGCTTATTGTAACCTCATGTCGCCTCGTGGAGCGGCATTCACCTCTCCTTTTAAATAGTAACTACGAGACTGAGATACCTTTGACTGAAAATAATGGTAATTTATGTTGGGATAAAGCGTTCTTGCTTTGCAAATCATAGCTTGTAACCATGTAGACCATAAGAAGTCTGTTGTAGTTACTGGCTTACCAACGCCTTACTGCTGCGTCGTTGTCATGGCCTTACCTTAACACAATGTAGGAATCTGCCAGTGGCATTGGTGCATCTGTCGTAATGGTGTATGGTCGGCTCTGAGCTGGTCCATTCCCAAGATTTTTTGCAACAGCGATGGAAACATCACAATTTTACTCAGTAGCGCCGAAAATTAGTGGTGGCACTGCAGATCGAATAACTGATAATAAGATACTGAGTCGAACTGTGGAAGACAAGAAATTTGTGGCACAACTTCGTTTAATAGGGCATATCCTGATTCATCAAGGGCTCGTCTGTTTTGTATATATTTTAATTGATGAAAGGTGAAAATACAAAAACGCATTACATGAAGAAGGCAAAAAAGTATACATACGTCTAAAGAAGGAGATCGACGGGAAGTGCAAAATGGCTAAGCAGGGATGGCTAGAGGACAAATGTAAGGATGTAGAGGCGCATATCACTAGAGGTAAGTTAGATAATGCCTACTGGAAAATTAAAGAGATCTTTGGAGAAAGGAGAACGATTTACATGAATATCAAAAGCTCAGATGGAGTTCCAGTAATAAGCAAAGAAGGGAAAGCAGAAAGGTGAAGGAGTATATAGATGGTCTTTACAGGGGCGATGTTCTTGAGGACAATATTATAGAAATGGAAGAGAATGTACATGAAGATGAAATAGCAGATATGATACTGCTTGAAGAGTTTAACAGATCACTGAAAGACCTAAGTCGAAACAAGGTCCCAGGAGTAGAAAACATTCAATTAGAACTAATGACAGCCTTGAGAGAGCCAGGCCTAAAAAAGCAGGTGTTGACAGATGTGAAAATTACCGAACTATCAGTTTAATAAACCATGGCTGCAAAATACTAACACGAATTCTTTACTGACGAATGGGTGAACTGTTGGAAGCTGACCTCGGGGAAGTTCAGTTTGGATTCCGTAGAAATATTGGAACACGTGAGCCAATACTGACCCTACGCCTTATCTTAGAATAAAGATTAAGGAAAGGCAAACTTACGTTTCTAGCATTTGTAGGCTTAGAGAAAGCTTTTGTCAGTGCTGACTGGAATACCATTTATCAAATTCTAAAGATGGCAGGGGAAAAATACAGGGAGCGAATTGCTGTTTACAATATGAACAGAAACCAGATAGCGGTTTTAAGAGTCGAGGGGCACGAAAGGGGAGCAGTGGTTGGGAAGGGAGTGAGACAGGGTTGTAAGCCTATCCCCAATGTTATTCAATCTGTATATCGAGCAGGCAGTACAGGAAACAAAAGGAAAATTCGGAGCAGCAAATCCATGGAGAAGAAATAAAAACTTTGAGGTTCGCCGATGACATTGTAATTCTGTCCGAGACACCAAAGAACCTGGAAGAGCAGCTGAACGGAATGGACAGTGCCTTGAAAGGAAGATATAAGATGAACATCAACAGAAATAAAACGAGGATAATGGAATGCAGTCCAATTAAACTGGGTGATGCTGCGGGAATCAGATTAGGAAATGAGACGCTTAAAGTAGTAAATGAGTTTGGCTATTAGGGGAGCAAAATGACAGACGATGGTCGAAGTAGAGGGGATATAAAATGTAGGCTGGCAATGGCAAGGAAAGCGTTTCTGAAGAAGAGAAATTTGCTAGCATCGAGTGTAGATTTAAGTGTCAGGAACTCGTTTCTGAAAGTATTTGTATGGAGTGTAGTCATGTATGGAAGTGAAACGTTGACGATAAATAGTTTAGACAAGAAGAGAATAGAAGCTGTCTAAATGTGTTGCTACAGAAGAATTCCGAAGATTAGATGGGTAGATCACATTACTAATGAGGAGGTACAGAATAGAATTAAAGAGAAGAGAAATTTGTGGCACAACTTGACTAGAAGAAGGGATCGATTGGTAGGGCATATTCTGAGGCATCAAGAGGACGCCAATTTAGTATTGGAGGGCAGCGTGGAGGGTAGAAATCGTAGAGGGAGACCAAGAGATGAATACACTAAACTGATTTAGATGGATGTAGGTTGCAGTAGGTACTGGGAGATGAGGAAGCTTGCACAGGATAGAGTACCATGGAAAGATGCAGCAAACCAGTCTCTGGACTGAAGAGCACAACAACGACAACAAGAGCTAACAAGAGAGGTGCGTACATAGCCAAAGCTGAAGAACAAAGGACGATACGAAACAGGAAGACATCTCCTAGCTGATCGCTGAAAAAAAGTGAAGGTTTCTCTGTTCTTGAATATCATAGGTAGTATTACATGTACTTATTAACATTTGTGAACTTTCTGGTACACACATATTTCATAAACATAAAGAAAGAAAAATTTTCTTGGTGTCTTACTTTTTCCTATGACAAATTTGACTAAAATACTGGCTGTTACATGCGGAGTCATTCAAATAGTCAGTACAACAAAATTACTAGATTGGTGTATACAAGAATAAACAAGTAAACAGTTTGACAAATCATTTACATTGGCATGGGAGAAATTTGTAAAAGATACACTAACTTTAGAGGTTATGTGCTTCAACAAGATTAGTTCTTTGATGGGGTAGGGCTGTGAAATACAAGTCCAGCCTCATTAGTCATCCCTTATTTTAACCGGAGAACATCAAAATTCATATTTCAGTGCATATACCGCAAAAATTCAGACTTTGATATAGGACAACATGGATTCCCAAGGATTCACATGTTACAAGTTGTGGAGGAACATGTAGGAATGAGCACCTCTCTTATTTCTGAACATGAAATGTTATTTTTGTAACTTCCAGAAGAGAAGATTACATTGAGATAACTGTTTCTAGATCGAAAGGTAAGCCAGTTCCGTTCGAGCCTACTAGCGCGAACAAAGAGAAAAGACGGTTGGAGATGCAGTAAAGGGAAATGTCGTTAGAGTGTATGTGGGATTGGAGAAGTATGAGGAAGGAAAACTATTGTGTCCTTTTCATGACTGTACACCTCTTATCTTCAGATATAATTTTTAAATGACGAATGGTGGGCAAAGGAAAGTTGCTACCTCACAGTATCTCTGGACAAATCGCTCTTCATCTAAGTATAATTTGAGGGATTAATGTAAAAGTACGATTTCAGAAGCTTCTCTGTCCTGGGGCGCCTGACTCAAATGCGTTAACACTGTCATTGTCCATGTCAACAGAAGTTGAAGTGCGTAGGATTTCTCCAGTTCTAGTTCCTTGGATGCTGCTTTGAAGAGCTATAAAAACCCTAATGTTTTAAAAGCTATAAAATAACCGAGTGTGAATAAGAGTTACAGTAATAGAATAGTATACATATCAGTGTGATATCAGTTCCTGCATTTCAGGCTGTTTCTCCCTTCCCAAAGAGCTTTTCGCACAAAGACGTTCTAACATTGTCAGCTGCTTATTCCAGCGTTTATCTTTAGACTGGCTCAATTGTCTCTTAAGAGCATTAAGAACACCACTTTTCTTTATGTAAGTGACGCGTTTTTCCACCGCAGTCAAAAGACCAGAACTTATAGACAACTGCCGCATATTTACTCCGCATTAACAATAAGTCTTAGCCCTGTATTTAGCATATGACAGGAACAATTGAATCCTAATATATCGCGCAGTGCAACGACAATGTTGGTAACTTGATCAGTTGTGTGCTGCAAGTCTTTTCAATTTCTTCAACGTCTTGTTTTATACATTCAATAATTTTTTTTGCCAATTTGGTCCTCTATATACAACCAGATCTTTATAATTTCCTTTTATATATTTAATATAACAAGAAAATCCACTTTGTTCATGCTTTAGCTATTTCAAAAAATGGTTCAAATTGCTCTGAGAACTATGGGACTTAACATCATAGGTCATCAGTCCCCTAGACTTAGAACTACATAAACCTAACTAACCTAAGGAAATCACACACATCCATGCCCAAGGCAGGATTCGAACCGGCTACCATAGCAATCGCGCGGTACCAGACTGAAGTGCCTAGAATTGCTTGGCCACACCGACCGGCTATATTTCAAGGTATATGGTTTTTCTGGATGTGGTTCACAATTATCCATGTTTAAAAGCAAACTTTGAAAATCATCATAAATAACAAATGCATCTGCAAACGTCATCAAACTGTTCATGCAGATGGTTGTTTTCCTTCAAATAACCCCATCTGTTGACTCAGGGATCGAGATGTGGCTGCACGATCCGTTACAGCCATGCGGATGAGATGCCTGTCATCTCGATTGCTAGAGAAACGAGGCCGTTGGGATCCAACACGGCGTTCCGTATTACCCTACTGAACCCGCCGATTCCATATTCTGCTAACAGTCATTGGATCTTGACCAATGCGAACAGCAATGTCGTGACACGATAAACTGCGATCGTGATAGGCTACAATCCAAACTTTATCAAATTCAGAAACATGGTGGTACGCATTTCTCTTCCTTACACAAGTCATCACAACTTTTCACCAGACAACACTGGTCAACAGTTGTTTGTGTATGAGAAATCGGTTGTTAACTTTGCTTGTGTCAGCACGTTGTATGTGTCGCCACCGGAGCCAACCTTGTGTGAATGTTCTGAAAATCTAGTCGTTTGCATATCACAGCATCTTCTTCCTCTTGGTTAAATTTCGTGTCTGTAGCACGTCATCTTCATGGTGTAGCAATTTTAATGGCCAGTAGTGTAATATCTAGTTCAAAATTATTTTTACCAGCAATTTCTTCAGTTGAAACTTCATAAAAAATTGGAATTTTAAGATTTTTAATATTTTCACATTGTTCAAGTTCATAATTTAATTTATATTTAACAACAGGTAAACGTATTTCCGTAGATTATATAATAATTTTTCCTTCTATTGGTAGGGTATCTTCTATTTCAACACCAGCACCTTTCGTGTCAACTCAACATAAAATTGCTTCTCCGGAAGATGAACTAAGTGTAAAAATTACTGTTAAGTTTCCTTCACACATAATAAAATCCACCAAGTTAAGATAATGGATAAAGTAGTTAATTTTTTGTTTTTTAATATTTATCTTTCCTCTATTAAGAATATGTCCTATTAAACTTATTTTGTCAGTAACAGATGTTAACAGTAAGTTAAATGTAGTAAAACTGAAAAGCAAAAAATTTATTTAAATAATTAACAATTAATTATTTATTTGATTTTCCATTATCTGTACCATCATTTCCAATAATACTAAAATTCATGTATAATTGTGCATGATTGGATGAAGTCAACTGTCATTAATATTTATTTCAATTTCAGTATCTTTGTTAGGAAAATTTTAGTTATTTTTAGTATTATCATTAACAGGAAATGAAAAACTGAAAACTTTCCATTTTATTCATGATTGCTATAGCAATTATTTATTTATTAAGGAAAAATTTAATAAGATATTTTTTTAAAATAACTATGGGAAAAGCACCCTTTAAGTCGATTACATTATCATTATCAACAGTTATAGTAAGTTGTAAATCTTGAATTGTATCAAATACGGTAGCATTTACAGGGTAATTTTGTTCATAAATTATTGGTCCACGAAATTCTGCATTTTGTTTAAATGAAGCAATAATAATACTTTCCTTACGAAAATGATCATCATGTTTTACATACATTCCATCAGCAAGATGAAAATTCAAATTGTTTAATTCAAAAGGAATTGTCTTAGGAACATCTTTCGTTATAGCTTTATCATTAGCTTGAACAATTTAATTTATAAATCCAACTAATTTTCCAATAATATCTTCTATACCCATGTATAATTTTACATCACTTTAATATCACTTCCATTCAAAATTTCATCTGCTTACATATGTACATTGGGTTTTTGTCAAATGTATATTGTTTTAAATTTTTAAACTATATTGACCTTAAGGAAGTTGTATTGTTTCTGCATCACAGTAAAGTTCATCATTTTTTGTTGTATTATTTGGTGTTAAAGAAATTGAATAATAACCAACTAATGAAATATTAGTATAATTATCACATATTGGAACAGTTAATCTTTTTCTAAGTATAGGAGATTTATCACTAAGTTGAAATAATCTAATCATTTACTAATGAAAAATTACTAATAAATGTAAAAATTATTAATAAATGAAAAATTATACAAAATATTTAAAAATATGAATAAATGCCAAAATATAAAAAATTGAAAAATATATTTATAAATGAGCAAAACAGAATTGGAACCTAAGGTAAGAATTTCAGAAAATAATTTAAAAGACAGACATTTTAAACTTTTATCAAATTCTAAAAGATGTGTGATAATTGGACCAAGTGGTTGAAGAAAAACGAAATTAATGATTGATAATTATATTGTCTTATTAATAGTTATAGAAATAATTTTATAAATTTTAAAACTTACTATATCGTAATGTATCTACGAGGGCCGTTCAGAAAGTAACCTCCGGTTGATTTAAAAAAATACACCAAGTTAAATAAAAATATTTTAATATATACATCTTACAACTACATCTTTGCACTATTTTTCTACATAGTCTCCATAGCGATTGAGGCACTTATCGTATCTCTTCACAAGCTTTGAAATTCCTTCTGCATAAAAATCACCCGCTTGTGCCTGGAGCCAGCCTGTGACCGCATCTTTCAGCTCTTCGTCGTCATCAAACCGCTGTGACCCGAGCCATTTCTTCAAATGCATGAAGAGGTGATAATCACTTGGCGCCAGGTCTGGGCTGTAAGGTGGATGGTTGGTAACGTCCCACTTGAAGGACTCAAGAAGGGCCGTTGTTCTGCGAGCAGAGTGAGGACGAGCGGTATCGTGCAAAAAAACGATACCGGAAGTCAGCATACCATGGCGTTTGTTCTGTATAGCCTGTCGTAACTTTTTTATTGTTTCACAGTACACGTCTTGAATAATTGTCGTACCACGTTCCATAAATTCAACCAACAACACCCCTTTGGCATCCCAAAACACCGTTGCCATCAGTTTTCTGGCAGAAAAATTTTGCGAGGCTTTTCTTGGTTTGGTAGGCGAGTTTGAATGTGCCCACATCTTTGATTGTTCTATTGTCTTAGGGTTCACGTACTTAATCCAGGTTTCGTCACCAGTCACGATTCTGTTTAACAATGGTTCTCCTTCAGCCTCATAACATGACAGAAAGTCTAATGCAGAGGCCATTCTTTGAGTTTTGTGGTGGTCGGTAAGAATTTTGGGCACCCATCGTGCACAGAACTTACGGTACCCCAATCTTGCTGTCACTATCTCGTACAAGAGAGTCTTAGAAATCTGTGGAAAACCAGTAGACAACTCCGACATTGAGAAACGTCGATTTTCACGAACTTTAGCATCAACTGTCTGAACGAGTTCGTCAGTCACCAATGATGGTCTACCACTCCTCTCTTCATCATGAACGTTTTCGCGTCCACTTTTAAATAAACGTACCCATTCACAGACAACTCCTTCACTCATAACTCTTGGTCCGTACACGGCACAAAGCTCACGATGAATAGCTGCTGCAGAATATCCTTTGGCTGTAAAAAACCTTATGACAGCACGCACTTCACATTTGGCGGGGTTTTCTGTTGCAGCACACATTTCAAACTGCCACAAAAACTAAACTAGCGCAGGTACGACGTTCACTCGATCACGGCTTGATGCCGACTGACCTGTTGAGTGCGTGAACACACAGATGGCGTAGCTACTCTCCCCACAACCCGCACTGTGACCAATCGGAGGTTACTTTCTGAACCACCCTCGTATTTTATTTTCAAATCCATATCTTGTATTATCGTGAGGATTTAAGTCTTTTTTGTCTACTTCAATTGTACTTATTTCACGTTTTTTACTTTTAATTAAATTAATTTTTCTGAATAGTTCTATATTGTTAAACAATCTATCTTTGTATACCGCTAATATTGTTTAGTTTTTAACAACACATTTTTTATAGTCCATCAAATTTTTTCTATATTTCATCACCAACTTTATAGGCATACATTTGTGCTCTTAAACCACTAAATTCTTCAAATACTTTTCCATTACATTCATCTTTCATTTTACCAACAACTTTTTGTTTATATGTGGATTATTATATATATTATCAGTTGGATAATCACTGGTATCAAAATAATCAGTAATTAATTTTTTATCTTCATAGGAATGTCCAATTTTAATATTATAAATATAACAGTCTGTATCTTGATAACATAACTCAATATTCTTCATATTTAGGTATCATAGCTTGATAGTGAAAAATCATACATTAATTCGTTAGATAAATCAAGTTAACTTAATACTACGTAAATAGGTTTATCAAATGCTAAATTAGTTTTGTTCATATTAATAGCATCCAGATTTTCATTAAATATAGTTCTACATTTAAAGTCTGGTTTAGCTATAAGTTTATAACATATTTTACTATTTGAAACTAATTTTTTATCATGTCTATTTCTTATATTTTCCATTGTTTCACCAAATACATTATTCATTAAATTGTAGAAATATTTTTCAAAATTGTTTGTGGCTTTTGTTCTTAACTGTGTTTAAATCTATATACATTTTTAACCACTGAAAACTGTATGTATTTTTTTAAGTTGCATTCCTACAGATAAATATACAGGGTGTTACAAAAAGGTACGGCAAAACTTTCAGAAAACATTTCTCACACACGAACAAAGAAAAGATGTTATGTGGACATATGTCCGGAAATGCTTAATTTCCATGTTAGAGCTCATTCTAGTTTCTTCCACCTACGCTCAATGGAACACGTTCTCATGATTTAATACGGGATACTCTACCTGTGCTGCTAGAACATGTGCCTTTACAAGTACGACAAAACATGTGGTTCATGCACGATGGAGCTCCTGCACATTTCAGTCGAAGTGTTCGTACGTTTCTCAACAACAGATTCGGTGACTGATGGATTGGTATAGTGGACCAAATCCATGGCGTCCATACTCTCCTGACTTCAACCCTCTTCACTTTCATTTATGGGGGCATTGGAAAGCTCTTGTCTACGCAAATCCGGCACCAAATGTAGAGACTCTTTGTGCTCGTATTGTGGACGGCTGTAATACAATATGCCATTCTCCAGGGCTGCATCAGCGCAGCAGGGATTCCATGTGACGGAGGATGGATGCATGTATCCTCGCTAACGGAGGACATTACTACTTGAAAATAATCTTTTATCATGTCCATTTCTTATATTTTCCATTTCCTGTAACAAAGTGTTCGAAGTCATGCTGGTAATTTCTGTTGCTGTGTGTTTCCATTCTATGATAAATGTGATTTGAAGAGAAGTTATAAAATGAGCTCTAACATGGAAAGTAAGCGTTTCCAGACACATGTCCAAATAACATATTATCTTTCTTTGTGTGTGAGGAATGTTTCCTGAAAGTTTGGTCGTATCTTTTTGTAACACCCTGTATTTTAAGATTTCTATAATTTACTACATAATTAGGTTTTTTACCTAGAGTATTTATTAATTTACTTTCATTTCTACCTGGAACAAGTTTTGATTCAGGAGCTAATGTTAAATCTCTATGTAAATCATGTAATTCTTTTTGATGTTCTGAATCTACTTCAAATATATATCCATTTTCACAATTGTTTGAAATATCATTTATTTTTGTACAATTAAAAGTATTTGGTTCATCCCATTTAAATGCATCATACACCAAATATTGGATCATAGCACAACCATTTAAATTATTTGCATCTAGATACATTATATAATTTGATATTTCTTTATTATTAAAATCCTTTTAATATTTACTATCTGCCTTTACATGTCTGTGAACACATTGTGAAATTCCTCCTCTTATTCCTTTTTCAGCCTTTAAAAGCATATCATAATTATTTAATAATTAAATTTCTTGTTCAGTAATTTTTAACATTGCATTCCAAGACAAACCTGGAGCTGTGTAATACCAAGAAGGATCTAGATTTTACGTATTTATGCATGTTTTTTTCAAATTTTCAAAATATTTGTTGCCAATAGTGCATCTGTTTTAATTTATAAATCATAAGATTCACCAGGTTTTTTATATTAAATTGTTCGCAAACTGATTTTTCATGTGCATAATCTTCATGAGTTACATTACAATCATTTAATTTATTTTAAAATTTATCTTTTTTTGGTAATTGTGTTTCTTCACATTTTTATGAGAATCCATGTAATCATTTGGATAAACACCATTTCTAATTACTAAATTAAACAGTTATGGAGAAAAATTGTTTTTTTATTTTTTAACTGCTTTTACTTTAAATTTCCTGAAATTATCAAGTGAAGAAGCTATAAATTCAAATGTATCAAGAAATCTGATTTTCAAATTTTTTGTATGTTTACCAAAAATTATGTATTTATTTTCATTGTTTGGTATTATTTCTATTTCTTTATTATCATAACAAAGTTCTTATACAAACAGATGAGAATCATTACCAGATAGATTATGTACAATGATTACATTTTTTACAATTATTGCTCAATGGAGCAATATATTTTTTAGTAAGATGTTCATCATGATGAACTTTTTTACTATATTTTGTATAATTATATTTATGTAATGTACAAAATTTTGAATTATTATGTATTTTATTTTCTTCAGTTGTAAGCGGTTCCTTTTCTTCACCTTCAGAATAAATTTTTCCCATTTCTTCAATTTTTATGGCAATTTGGTCTCAATATACAACAGGATCCTTATAATTTCCTTTTATATATTTAATATAATAAGAAAATCCATGTTTTTGATATGTCAAAGTAATGGTTTTTCTGGATGTGGTTCACAGTTATCCATTTTTAAAAGTAAACTTTCAAAGTCAGCACACTCAAAAAATGGAACTTTTTGAGTAAATTGATAATTTTTAAAATGTACACATTCTCCTTTATTTGGCATTTCTACTTTTAGTCGTTTTTTAGTTAAACAATTTGATGTATGTTTATCTAACTTTTCTTTACTATTGAAATGTAGTGAACATAAATCAGAAATAAATTTGAATGTTTCATGTTTGGTGATTCGACTTGATACAAGTCTATATAAATTTTTTATATAACAACAATGTGAAAATTATCTTTCTTGAAATAAAGAAAATTTACAGGTTTTTCCTTTTAACATTATGTAACTTTCAATGGATACACTAGATATTTTTCATTATCAGCAAATGAATAAACATTAATAGATACATAAATACTATTTGCTATTTATGGAATCTGATTAAGTAATACCGGAAATTCAAATTTTTCTTACCAAGATCAAGACCAACATCCTTATATTTTGTTGTTTTTTCAGCATTTTAATCTACAGGAAAGAGATCTGATTTTATATAAGATAAAAGTATTTTTCATCATTACTTTTTACATTAATACAAGCTTTTTTGTTTTTTATTACTTCAGTTAAATCAATATAAGGAAGTCCTTTTAGTGGAATATATATATTAATTGCTAGTTGTGAACCAATAATTGTATTTAATTTCCATCCTGATCCAAGTGCTTGAAATTTCGAGATTTTTTAAAAAATACCTCTTTTAGCTTTTTTAAATATTTTACTATAATCTTTTTCGATTAATGTACAATAGTCTCATGTTTGTTGCCCAAATTCTTATACTTTTTGATTTACTTCATTTGTTTGTAGTTTATATTCACAAAATAAATAACAATTTATCTTTAAATCATTATGTACTTTTAAACTTTCTTTTACAATATTTAAAATTCTTGTATTTACTTCAGATAAAAATGTTTAGGATCATGTATATCTATACTATTTTCCATATTTAAAGTTTATAATCTATTTTCAAATGCTTTTTCAACACAGTAATCTTTATTTGTTTCTCTATCTTTTGGTTTCGGTTTACAATTATATTTGTAGAAAATAGAAATATTCTTTTTGATGGTTTATCTTCTTTAGTTGTAAAAAACACATAATAAATATCATAACATCGTAACTTTTTCAAAAATTTTTCTCTTACTTCTGCAAGACCTGTAGTGCGTCTTAGAAGTGCATTCAAATTTTCTATTATTTTTAACATATTTATTTGATTTTCATGTACTTCTTCAGGTATATAAATTTTAACAATATTTGTTTAATTTTATTACTTCATTTATATAATTCTCATAATTTTCACTTATTTCAGGTGTATTATTTCTAAAATTATTTCTATTATTTCTAATAATAAATGTAATTACATATGCTTCACAAAGTATGTTTATCCTCATAAATTAATTATTTTACAAATTTCATGTAGTATCTCGTTAGCGAATTGTTCTAGCTGACTAGCAATATATCTCTCCATTTTGCTCTTTTATTTATTACAAAAGAAGGTTTTTCTTAATAAAATGATAATTATTTAATAGATGAATAAGGATTATTATTTAATATTTAGTTAACAAAAAGCAAACTAGTTTATTATTTAGTTTGACAAATACTTTTTAAAAGAATTAATTTACTATTTAATTTAATAATCAATTTAGTTTAACAATCAATTAGTTTTTAAAGGTTTAGTTTAATGTTTTATTTAATTAATCAGAAAGATTTCTTCTTCTTTAAAAGATAATTGTTCATAAACTCATGATGCTTCTACTTCTTTAGCTTTCTTATTCTTAATATATTCTAAAGTTTATTTTTTACATTTATTATTATGTTTATCAATATATGATGGATTTGAGTAAAAACAAATTAAATCTTTAATTTCTTGACAACTTCTAAATTTATTTGAAGATGTAGATGTTTCCTTAGTTACAACTTCTTCATTTTTCTTTGTTAAAATTATTTTTGTATGTTCTTCACTTGGATTTCGACCTAAATGTTCTTCAAAATAATATTTAGCAACACTTTTTCCACATACACAAGGAATTCGATTTTTGTTGTAAAATTTCACACGATTTTTATTTATACATTACCTACATATAGTTCTATAACCATCTTTTGTATATTTTGTAAAGTAATTTAATTATCAATTGATTTCTCTGTATTACAGTATTTTCAAAATTAAGTTTTCACACTATATTATTGTTGAACTTGCTCAATTTGTACATAAAAAATTTATTAGCTTTGTAAAAAAGTAAATTTTAATTATTTTAACCATTTTTACAATTTTTAGAATTTTTACAACTTAAATATGTAATTAATCATTATTATATCTATAATTATATGCTGGTTCATCAAAAGATAATGCTTCAAAGATAGCATTATTATCAATTATCTCAATTTTTTCTGGTTCTTTATAATTAATAATACTTCTAGATAGTAGACAATTTTCTTTTTCCTTTAACCACTTATCAATACATTCTTTATGAAATATATGATTACAATATATTTTAAGAAACTGATAATTATTTTCATCACTTAAACAAATAGGACAATCAATATCTTTTTCACATAGCTCAATTATTTCATACGTATCTTTGTTTAGTTTGCATTTCTTTTCTGTTCTCTATTTGTAAGAAATAATATTTTATTATATTTAAAAAAATTAAAAAAAGACATTTTTCAATCAGTGATTTAGCTATAAGTTAATAATAATATATTATTTCAAATAATTTTACTTTGAGAACATAAGTAAATAATTAAATTGTATTATTTATTAAAAGTACACTATTTTAAATAAACACATTGTGAACTCTGTATCATGAAATTCATTATTTCTATTTTTAAGATTCTTCATTCCTTTATATGTCAATTTCATTTGTCCTTTTATAATTATTTCAAAATGAAGATCATCAATTAATTTAGAAAATCTATTTGGTAAAATAGTTTTAAAATCATTATTAAGTTCTAGACTACGTTGTTCTCTAATTTAGTATTTAAATATTCATAGTTTGCAATATTATATAAAACATTTATCTCTAGCTAATTATTTTTCTAATTCCTTTAGAAATATGAAAATTATTTTGCTTCTTGATTAAAGTAATTTCCTTTGATACAGGAAAAATTTTTATTAGTTTTACAAACATACATTTATAGTTTACTTTTAACATTTTTTAAAAAGTTGTATTTTTTTGAACTAATATATTTTAATTAATTTACTTATATTCACAGTGTAAAATGTTTAATAATAGTGTACTTTGTTAACTATAACAATTTAATTAATTTATTTACTGTCACAAACTTGTTTTTTTAACATAACGTACTTTTTTAACTAATACATTTTAATTAATTTACTTACTTATTTATTTACTTACTTAATTAATTATTTTATACTTCTTTATTTAGTTAACATTAATAAAATCTGTTGATTTAATTAAATATACTGAATTTTAAAAATCAGTTGCTTTATATATAAAATGCAGAATTTACTTTAACATTGAGTTAGTGTGCCAGAACCTACAAAAACAATCTGCTCATGCTCGTAAATGCCTTTCACCAATCATTCATCATACCCACAGCCTGCCATTGGATGGCCACATTGTGTACCGTGATTCGTCACTCCACACAACGTTTTTCCACTGTTCATCATCCAATGTTTACGCTCCCCACTCTAAGCGAGGCGTCGTTTGGCATTTACCGGCGTGATGTGTGGCTTATGAGCGGCAGCTCGAGCATGAAATATAAGTTTTCCCTCCTCCCACCCAACTGTCATAGTACTTCCAGCGGACCCTGATGCAGTTTGGAATTCCTGTGTGATGGTCTGGATAGATGTCTGCCTATAACACATTACGACCGTCTGCAACTGTCGGCTGTCTGTCAATTAACAGACGAAGTTAGCCTGCACACTTTTATGCTTTGTGTGTCGCTTCATGTTTCCCCTTCACTATCACATCGGAAACAGTGGACCTAGAGGTGTCTATGGATGTGGAAATCTTGCAAACAGGTGTGTGAGACAAGTGACACCCAAACACCTGAGCACGTTCGTAGTCTGTGAGTTCGGCAGAGTGCCCCATTCTGCTCTCACGATGTCTAATAACTACTGAGGTCAGTGATATGGCGTACCTGTCAGTAGGTGGCAGCACAATGCACCTGATATTATAAACGTATGTTTTTGCGGTTGCGCGGTTACTTTTGATCACATAGTGTATATTCATGTCAACAATGCAAGAGATTTATAAGCAACTATGAGATATAACATATTCGTTCTTCATTCAGGCATGTTGTATTATATGCAGAATGTCATACAGAGAACGAAGCCTCAGCATGTACGCCTTAAAACGTGCAATGTGTGTCTTTACACTGTGGGTGGAGGAGGAGGAAACAATCGATAAAGTTCCCATGTACCTGTTGATGGGAAAACCAGATGGGGACAGTGGGTTCTGAAATGGTGGAAGTCGAGAGGAACAACTTGTTGCAGACTGCAGCGAGTGGAAACAGAAGTTCTATGTACACCTGAGTCTAGTGTCGCTAGCATGAGGGTATTTAGTGGAGCTGAACTTTTCACTGTGGCCAAACGAAACTGAATAACCATGGAAAATGTCAATGACCTACTTTTGGCGCACTCCAATACTATTGTAAGTTTCAGATACATTTGCATAACATTCTATTTCCTTATCATAAATCTCTAACGTCTCAATTTTGTGTTTCAGGTATAACTTTAATCATAAGTTCGTTACAGCGCTACGATATGAAGAATATTCTTCTATTTACTTGAAGCAAGAAAGTTTTCAGTAAACTACATATGTCCTTATTGTCTGAAATTTGTGTTCCTTGATTACTTTGTTGCCTCGTGATGACTGGGTGTTGTGTGCTGTCCTTAGGTTAGTTAGGTTTAAGTAGTTCTAAGTCCTAGGGGACCGATGACCATAGATGTTAACTCCCATAGTGCTTAGAGCTGTTTGAACCACTACTTTGTTTTTAATTTTAAAACTTATGTTTGCACCCAACGAACAGTTCAGTGCTATGTCATACAAGTGTGCTGCCATGTAGATATTTTTGCACATACCAAGGAACAGTGTTTCCTAAAGCTTTCATGAAAATCTGATGTATGTGGACCCCGCCTTACAAAAGGAAAAGATACTTACTGTAACATCAAATGGTTTAATAGACATAATGCTTTTATATCGCTTTGCATTTCAGTTGTACCACATTAAAAGGGCTAATGAAGACTTTTCGACAATGGCTTGGTGTACTATGCAATATTTAAAAATTTTACACATTTATGTTAACGTACAAGTTTTGATCATGGAGTGAACTCGTTCAATCCTTCCTTGGAATGCGGTGAGCGGGATCCGCCTGCTTTGCACGTCGCACAGAAGTCAAAGAAGGTCTCAAATTACTTTTGTTACCACTGTCTGATCCCTCCAACCCAGTTCCACTCACGAATAGTGCTTGGGAAGAATGATTATAGGTAAGTTTTTGTATTGGCTCTAATTTCTCGAATATTCACCTCGTGGTCAATACGTGAGATGTATGTGGGAGGTAGTAATACGTTGTCCGACTCCTGAAAAGTTCTGTCCCGAAATTTCAATAGAAACTCCCTCCGTGATGCACAATGCCTGTCTCGTAACGTCTGCCAGTGAAGTTTGTTTAGCATCTCTGTAACGCTTTCTCGCCAGCAAAACGATCCCTTGACGAAACGCACCGCTCTTCGTCGGATCTTCTGTATCGCCTCTATCAGTTCAACCTGATAATGATCCCAGATGGCTGAACAATACTCAAGAATCGGGCGAACAAGCGTCTTATAAGCCACTTCTTTCGTGGATGAGTTACATTTCCTCAAGACTCTTCCAGTGAATTTGGGTCTGGTTTCTGCTTTTCCCATTATCTGTTTTATATAGTCATTCAACTTAAGGTCACCCTGGATAGTTACACCTAGATATTTTACGGCAGACGCTGTCTCCAGCTGTTTGTCATCGATAGTGTAGCTGTACAGTAGTGGATTTTTTTCCCTATGTATGTGCAACATGTTCCATTTATTTACGTTCAGGGTCAACTGACAGAGCTTGCACCAATCATCAATTTTCTGCAGGTCGTTCTACAAATTCTTACTATCTTCTGGCGTTGATACTTTGGTATAGGCAACTGCATCTTCTGCGAATAGCCTTAAAGAGCATCCGACGCTTTCTACTAGATCATTTATATATACTGTAAACAGTAACGGTCCTATCACACTTCCCTCTGGTACTCCGGTTGTCGATTTTGTTCCGTTAAGAGCGACGTGTTGAGTTCTATCTGCAAGAATGTCTTGAATCCAATCGCAAGTCTGCCCCGATACTCCGTAATCTCGTATTATTTTCATTAAATTTCAATGTGGGACGGTGTCAAATGCCTTACTGAAATCAAGGACACGGCATCAACCTGAGTGCCATTGTCAACTGCGCTGTGGATCTGATGGAGGAACAGAGCGAGCTGAGTTTCGCAGGACGTCTGTTTGCGAAATCCATGTTGATTTTTACAGAGGAGTTCATTTTCCGAAAACTTCATAATTCTTGAGCATAAAACATGTTTCATAATTCTACAACAGGTCAACGTCAACGATATAGGTCTATAATTGTGAGGATCTGCCTTACGCCATTTCTTAAAAACGGAAATGACCTGCGCTTTTTTCCAGTCCTTCGGTTCCTTTCGTTGCTCAAGCGATATGCGATAACTGACTGCTGGAAGGAGAGCAAGTTATTTCGCATAATCTTTATAGAATCTTATAGGTATCCCATCTTGTCCTGACGCCTTTCCCCTATTGAGTGATTGTCGCTGCTTTTCAATTCCATTGTCGGTTATCTCAATATCTGCCATTTCGAAGTTTGCACGACGATTGAAAGGAGGGACAATGTTACGATCTTCCGCGGTGAAACAGCTTCGGGAGACCGAATTCAGTAATTCGGCCTTCTGTCTGTTATCTTCCGTTTTGGTGCTGATGTGGTCGCTGAGAGAATGAACAGATGATTTTGACCCATTTATTGATTTTGCATCTTCGGGTTTTTACTCAGGTCGGTTGACAACGTCTTACTTTCAAAATCATTGAACGCTTCTGTCATTGCTCTCCTTACGCTCATTTTCGCTTCGTTCATCTTTTGTTTGTCAGCTAGTTTTTTACTTATCTTGAATCTGAGATGAAGTGCTCTTTGTTTACGTAGCGCTTTTTTAACATGGCTATTAAACTATGGTGGATCTTTCCCATCCCTTAAAGCCTTACTCGGAACATAATTGTGTAGGGAATATTGAACTATGCCTTTGACTTTTTTTCCATTTGTTCTCCACATCTTAGTTCTCATGACCGAATACTTGATGCTGACTGCTGAGATAGTCTGAGATTTGTATCCTGTCATCCTTGCTGAGCAAATATATCTTCCTTCTTTTCTTAACATTCCTTGCAGGATCGGTCGCCATAGATGCTGCCACACCCTTATGATCACTGATACCTTCCTCTTCGTTAACTGATTCAGTAAGGTCAGGTCTGTTTGTAGCCAATAGGTCTAAGACGTTACCCTCACGAGTTGGTTCGCTAACTATCTGCTCAAAGTAATTTTCGGACAAGACATCCTGAACAATTCCACACGAATCCACTCCTTCCTCTGGCACTAGTTTTGATAGCATAACACTCCCAATTTATACCTGGTAAGTTGAAGTCACCCCCTATTACAACGGCATGATCATGAAAGTTACGAATGACATTCTGCAAGTTTTGTCTGAAGCGCTCCACAACGACAGACCCT
Organism: Schistocerca serialis cubense; assembly: GCF_023864345.2. Taxonomy (NCBI): domain Eukaryota; kingdom Metazoa; phylum Arthropoda; class Insecta; order Orthoptera; family Acrididae; genus Schistocerca; species Schistocerca serialis. Next base: position 551,111,144 of record NC_064640.1, on the reverse strand, counting down.
GACCCACGTGGTCTATAGAAGCACCCGATGACACTTCTTGACCGTTCTTTGATACTCAATTTTACCTACATTTATTCACATTAGTAATCTGTGATAACTTGCTATATTTTATCGAATTTTTTACTGCAATGAACACACCGCCACCATTGGCGACTGACTCGTCCTTACGACAAACAGTACAATCTGAACTTAGGATTTCGTTCTCACTGCCGTCTGGTTTCAAGCAGCTTGCTGTTCCCAATACTATTTGTGCATTGTAACTTTCAGTAAATAATACTAATTCTGGGACCTTTTCTTGGATGTTCCTGCAGTTTATTGAAATCATATTAATCTTTTCTATCTCTGATTTACGAGGACCTAGATTCTCTGAGGTGACTGTGGCTGATTTAGCCGGCACATCGTCTTTGGTCATAAGGGAGGGGTTCTCTAACCTAAAAAATCTCGATGTGCACGCCACACGTACTCCGCTACCGTAGTAGCTGCTTCCTGTGTCTAATGCACGCCTAACCTGTTACGGGTGCCCTACAATTCTGCACCATACAGCAGAGGTCGAGAAATTCGCATCCTAAACCGTCGCTGAGTCGTCTGAGCCTCTGGTTTAGATCTTCCTCTCTGCTCCAAACCAGAGGACCGCGATCAACCCTGGATACGACGCTACAAACAGACAGCTTAGCCTGCACCCCGCATGCGTTGGTAGTTGCCTTCACCAAATCAACCATCCACCGAAACGAGCCGTGGATGGCCTCACAACCCAAGCAGTAGGCGTCATTCGTGCCGACATTCGCCACTATATGCAGCCGGTTGCGCCCAGTGCGCTCGATAGCCGCCGGCAGGGCCTCCCCCACATCACGGATGAGACCTCCAGGCAAACATACAGAATGCACTCTGGAAATCTTTTCCGCCTCGCCTGCTGAGGGGCTCCATCACCCGCCTAACGTTGGAGCTCCCAATGACAAGCATACCTACAATCTCTACTTGTCCGGACTGGGCAGGAAAACTGACCGCTTGCCCAACGGGGCCACCAGGGGTTCAAGTGGCGCCGCGACGTCACTGCAACTTCGAGCTTTAGCTAGATGCTTGCCGACGGTAGCCAACGCAGCTTCCAGCTGTTTTTGGACAGCAGCTAACTCTCCTTGTATCCGCTCACAACAAGCACAGCCCCTAGCCGTATCGTACTGTGTATAAAACAGATATAAGGTCTCAAATGGCGCTACTGAGTTTGAATTGTATACAAAATATACCAAAGGAGAATAAAGTTACACTAAAAGTTGCTGTGCAGATTTCTCACTGTACTCTGAGACTGCAAGCTATTAAACAGAAGTAAATTTCTCTACTGAAATTGATGTTTTTACGGATACTTTTTATTAGAAATCCTGTTTACCGAAAAGTTACTGCACGATATAGATATCCATACTAGAATGCACTGATCTAAGCTGTATGCTGTCTACTAGCACAAAATAAAAACTTTGTGGCATGATGAAGTCACCCTACATTCACAAGACTCACGCTAAAACAAAAACTACGATTAATTTTCTAACCACTGGTCTACACAGTAAAATACACCCGTATAATTCACTTCTTTGCAGAAGCGCGTACAAAAAACAAAGACTAAATTAATTTTCTGTTTATCAAACAGCTGCTGCTACTACTGCGCGTCCTTTCGGCTCGGCGGCTGCCGTCCTTGAGCGCCAACCTGTTCAAAAAAGAAATGGCCAGTACCATACGGTGAGACGTTGATCATACAGAGGAACTTCATATGGAGTGACTGGAGGTGAAGATCCCCACACTCGGTCATTCTGTGTGTTCACCCCACCTGTCATGGAAAAATGAGCTTCGTCTGTCCATAGGATGGTCGAGGGCCAGCCCTCGTCAACTTAAATCCTTGCGTGAAAGGGGAGAGCGAAATCAACACGTCGTTGTGCGTCCTAGGGTGCAAGCTGCTGTATGATGTGGATTTTGTACGGATACCACTTGAGAATGGTTCGAAGCACCTTCCACACAGAGGACCACGGGATGTTCAACTGCCGGGGCACAGCACGCGCACTGCCTGACGATCGGGAATGGCGCTCAGCGTTGTCTGCCATAGCAAAAGCGATTTCATCAACCGCCTGTGGTGCAACGGTCGTCGGTCTTGTCCCGGAGTGGCACCCAGTTCCGCAGTTGATTCGGACTTCTTCATCATGCCCTGCACAGCAGGTGGAGAAAGAGGACCCTTCGGTAATCTTTTCAGCCGGCGATATTATCGAAGTGCAGCTGCAGCATTACTGTTGTTTTGATAATAGAGGTTCACCACCCTGCTCCTTTTGTCCTAGCTCATACTGACATGGTAACAATTGCACTGTGACTGGTCAGGTGTGTGAGACTGTGGAGCACGATGACTAATCATTGTACCTTGTGGCCATAGTTGGAATTGGACGGCGGTGCTGTGACTCATGGAAATCAGGCACTACATACTGTGGTTATTAATCCTACCAAGTTTGGTATTCGTACGTTAGATAGAATCCGTGTTATAACGTGTTAAATATGGAATGTTTAATTATAACTACCCGGTATATTAAATGGGACAGTAAAACAAGAACGAGCAGTAATCCAGCAGCGGCCGAGTAGCGCTGCATGTTGGCGGTAGCAGTCAGCCCGAGCCAGGACAGTGCTTTCTGGAGTACTGATCTCACGACCCTTAGGAGATTGGATGGTTGGTGGATTTGGGGTAGGGGCCAAACAGCGTGATCATTGTTCCCAACGGATGTAGGGAAATATGCGGAAGGAAATCGGCCATGCCCTCTCAAACGAACCATTCCGGCATTTGCCAGTAGCGATTTAAGGTAATCACGGAAAATATAAATCAGGATGGCCGGATGCGGGATTGCACCGTCGTCCTCCCGAATGCGAGTCCAGTGTGGAAACCACTGCGCCGCCTCACTCGGCTCGTTAGGAGAAATACCCTGCATACACAGATGTGGCAGAAACCAGAAAAAAGTACTGCTGCATTGATAACTAAGTGTTCGTGTGTATTTGCTCATGTAAACTGACTCCTCTTTCAAATCAGACTTTTCACATTCTAGCAATTTGTATGTTAGGGTTGTTGTTGTTTAATATGGTTGCCATGATCTAAGTGGAACTATCATTATATCATCGGCTATACAAATCGCCTTTTCCGCTATCGTTGCTGGCCAGAGTGGCCGAGCGGTTCTAGGCGCTACAGTCTAGAACCGCGCGACCGCTACGGTCGCAGTTTCGAATCCTGCCTCGGGCATGGATGTGTGTGATGTCCTTAGGTTAGTTAGGTTTAAGTAGCTCTGAGTTCTAGGGGACTGATGACCTCAGCAGTTAAGTCCCATAGTGCTCAGAGCCAGTTCTTTGCATGTCTTTCAAAGCAGAGTGGTGGATACCAGGAGACATAAAACGTCTGAGCAATTCTCTTAGAATGTTAGCGACCGTTTTTGGTTCATCTGGAAACTGAGTTGTAAACAAAATGCGAGATCTGAGAGTCCAGTCAATGAAACAGGAGACAGTACATGTCAGATAATTGTTTCTTCTCCTGTTGGATGTCCACATGTGTGTAGTTGCTAAGTATTCACCTTCTGTTACATGAGCAGTTACATCAGGAATAATTGTATGTCTTAGGTTTTTAGGCGTTTAGCACTTTCTGCCATGAACCGCGACACGGTTGTGGGGTAAGACATAATGGCCTTTGCAGTGTCGATTAACGTCGGAACAAGACCCATAGACCTACACCTCTTATAGTTCCGTACAACCTTACGTCTCGTGCACACATAGCCACGCATTTATCGACAGTTATCTCCTGAAAAGGTTTAGAAAGTCGTTTCTTGTCCACATGAGACCCTTGTTTATTAGACAAGCATGGATGACGAGAAATGAAAGCTTTTTCTAACGTCATCCACGATAGGCTTTAACACGGTCCAAAGTGAACCTTTAACATTCGCTTCAGGCTGTGTGGTTCTCTACTCACCACTGATTACTTTTCCTTTTACTTCCCTTTTTATTGACATGCGCACCATGTTCATTCTGTGCGTTACGATAAAAATGAAGAAATCCCACCACTCCACTAAACTCTGGTAGTCTAAGGCGCTTCAGTCATGGACTGTGCGGCTGGTCCCAGTGGAGGTTCGAGACCCCCTTGGGCATGGGTGTGTGTGTATGCCCTTAGGATATATTAGGTTAAGCAGTGTGTAAGCTTAGGGTCTGATGACCTTAGCAGTTAAGTCCCATGAGATTACACACACATTTGAACATTTGAACTAAACTCTGCTCTATTCACCGCTCGCAGTCCGTAGCTCACAACTGCGGTCAGTACTACCGACAGCCCGTAGGCTGCAGCACGCCACTGCATGCGCAAGGCACTGCTGCAGTGACGTCACAGGCTCGCTCAGTGCGGAGCAGTGAGGTCGCGGCCCGTGGGCTATGTCCCCATGCGTGACTCTGCTGAGCCTGAGGCATACAAGTTGTTTCGCAACAACACTGCTCGGCTCTTGGGGTGACGTCAGGGACTCGCTCTGCCCGAGACTGCTGTAGCCCATTGCGGCCGCACGACTCAGCACCGTGCAGCCCGCTGGACGTCCATGCGGCTGCCCCCGCTGAACCGGCAGCGCTAGGCAAGGCTTGCACGGCTGTCATGGCTACGGTCCTGGACGGGCCCCACCTCGATGCCCACCTATGCTGCAAACTGCACAACCAGAGCTCTCTGTGAGCTGGTTGTCAGCGCCCGATTGACATCTTACATTCCAACTGCGACATACTCCAGCAGAGGCTACATCAATTCCCATGGTCAGCCACGTCCCTGAAATGACTTAACCTTCCTGTACACGATTAGAATGACTACTCATGAAACAGCCGGTATCGTAGTCAAATATATCCTAGGAAAATGCAAGACACAAAGAAAATTTGTCTTTCTTTCTGTTTATGAAATATGTGTGTACCTGAAAGTCCACAAATGTTAATAAGTACATGTAATACGGACCGATAATGAAGAACAGAGAAGCCTTCACATATTTTCTGCGATCAGCTACGATATGCCTTCCTGTTTCGTATCGTCCTTTGTTCTTCAGCTTTCGCTATGTATGCATCTATGTTGTTAGCTCATAAGAACCATGAATATACGAAGGTCGTTTTAAAAGTCATTGCAAAAATAAAAACTGCTTACATGTTTGGCGAAAACCTTTTTTTATTTTTCAACATAGTCTCCTTTTAGACTTATACACTTCGTCCAATGCTTTTCTAATTTGTTGATCCCTTCCGAATAGTAGGAATTGTCCAAGTCTGCAAAGTAGCCAATAGTTGCTGCAATCACCTCCTCGTTTGAACGAAATCTTTGTCCCTCCAGCCATTTTTTCAAATTGGGGAACAAATAGTACCCCGAGGGAGCCAGGTGTGGAGAATATGGGGGTGGGGGATGTGAAACCAGTTGGAATCCTATTTCCATTAATTTTGCTACCACAACTGCTGAGGTGTGTGCTGGTGCATTGTCGTGATCGAAAACGACGGTCCAATAATGATGAATAATATTCACCTGTATTAGTTTTACCCTTTTCCAGATAGTTGATGAGGATTATCTCTTGCGAATGTCAAAAGACAGTCGCTATAACCTTTCGGGTCGAAGGAATGGTCTACGGGTTTTTGGTGCAGATTCTCCGTTGGTAACCCATTGTTTAGATTATGGTTGGGCCTCAGGAGTATAGTAATGTATCCATGTTTCATCCACAGTGACGAAACGACGCTCAAAGTCCTGCGGATTCTTCTGAACAGCTGAAAACCATCCTTGCAACACTTCGCTCAATTCCGTTTTTGGTCAAGCGTCAGCAATCGCGGAACGCATCTTGCTGATAGCTTTCTCATGTCCAAATGTTCACGCAAAATATTATGTACCCGTTCATTCGAGATGCTCACAGCACTACCAGTCTCACGCACCTTAACTCTTCTGTCATCCTTCACCATATCATGGATTTAATCAATGATTTCTGGAGTCGTAACCTCCACAGGGCGTCCTGAACGTTCAGCATCACTTGTGCCCATATGGCCTCTCCTAAAATTTTGAAATCACTCATAAACTGTTCTAATCGAAGGCGCAGAGTCACCGTAATGTTTATTAAGCTTCTCTTTAGTCTCCTGCGGCGTTTTGCCATTCGTAAAGTAAAGTTTAATCACCACACGAAATTCTTTTTCGACCATTTTTTGACAATCACTCGACTTCCTTGATTCACACGAATGCAAAACACAAAGAAATAGACCAATATGACTGAAACTTGGTGTGCGTTCTTTCCAAAGATTCTACTAACTAAACATTACCTCGATAGGCGCCTTTGGTGGTATCTCTCGGACTTTGCACAGACTTCTCAAACGCCTCTCGTATTTAAGTATATTTAAATTAATACCTTTCAGAAGTATTAATTTAACAAATTACACATATCTCTGTGTGTTAATGTCTTTATCAGCTCTTAGTATACAGCTATTCGTAAAAGAAATGCCAAACTGCTGACGTGGAGCCCGTCCGCCATTGGTATGATCCAAATACTTATTAGCAATTTATCAGATCTTTTATGGTGCACCAGAGAACCTACAGTCTTTCAGAAACGAAGTCCGATAGTCAATTAACTATACAGCATAATTCGATTGACCGATCGCGTTATGCACTTGTCTTATGAAAATTACATTGGAGCCACATCTGTAACTTCGCGTTTCTCTCGAACACCAACCTGGAGTAATAGGAAATCACAACAGGAATCGACATGCACTGCTCGGTTAATTTGAATTGGTATTAATGAGCTGAATACCTGCTGGTAAGTGCTTGGTGATCACGACTATTTTCTTTACATTCTCTATCTTCCTTCCACCTTTGCAAGCAGACAATGTAACAGTTACAGCTCACAACTTTCACTCGCTCATCCACCTTCGAGAGAGGTTGTTCCTATTGTTGAATAGGGACCACTCATACTGTGGTCACTGTGTATAGTTGCAGTTTAACGTCATACCAGAGACACTTCTGTTTACAAGAACAAAATAACACAAGAACCGCTTCCTCAGTTCGTTGCATTGACTAATAGTGTGAGATAAATAGTTTCCTCATACGAGAATGAGCAGCGCCGTTAATTTGGAGCTATAAAGAAACGTCTTTTGCCATGTCAACAGCCGAGAGCGCTGAATCACACGAGATCTACTTTACTCGTGAGTTCTCCCAGTAAATAACTTGCAAAATTGTGAACCAGAATCCCACCTCTGCCTCCCGCCCCTTTCCCAATGTTGTTGTTGTGGTCTTCAGTCTGAAGACTGGTTTGATGCAGCTGTCCAAGCTAGTCTATTCTGTGCAAACCTCTTCAGCGTTGCACAGCTAATGCAATGTACATCAGTTTGAACCTGCTAACTGTATTCAAGACTATTTTCTCCCTCTACAACTTTAACACCCTTTCACCTGTCCAACACCTACATATACACACTTCTCTCCATTACTCCATTACAAAACTGACAACTCCTTGATGCCTCAGGACTTGCCCTATGAAACGAAGTTGCGCCATAAGTTTCTTGTTTTCCCTATTCATAATGCTTATGTCTCTGTGTGTGTGTTTATATTTCTCTCTCTCTGTCTCTCTCTCTCTCTCTCTCTCTCTCTCTCTCTGTGTGTGTGTGTGTGTGTGTGTGTGTGTGTGTTTATATTTCTCTCTCTCTCTCTCTCTGTGTGTGTGTGTGTGTGTGTGTATGAAGGCTGTGGCCAACTGCTACATTCTATTAATTGTGTATGTCTGTAACGTGATGTGTCTTCTTTATGGTAATTTGCAGTCATTCTTTTCTTACATTTTTGATGAATTTGTTTTTAAAATTTAATCTAAAAGAAACTGATTTCTTCCCTCAGGCGGGTTCTTTTAATTAAAATTTTATGTTTAACTGATTATCAATCATTTCATAATCATCTAAGATTTATGATTCTTATGATATTTTATTTATTTTATATTCGGTTAAAATTTACATTTTTAATGATACTATTTATTTTTGTTGATAAGATTCGGTTTTTTTTTAATTTTTGCCAAAATAAAAATTCTACGCTGGAAGTTGATCTGGAACTTAGTTGATTATAGATAGAATCTACTATTTCTGTGATATATATTCCAGAAAATTAGGGCGTTTCAGAGACCTACCAATAGTCTATGCTCATGTTCCTGTTTACCTTCACAACTGGAAGAAGAAAGGAATGAAAGGATAGTGGTATCAGTGGTACCCCCCGCCACGGACCGAAATGTGATTGCAGAGTGTACATATGAATATTTTTCATAACATGGTTGGAAAGACGCTGAAACAGCAAGTCCTTCGAAAATCCTTTTTCGTAAAGTGTCCACACATGCGAAACCAAAACTGAGTTGGAATATAATCCTGGATTACAGTTATACTCAGTGACAAAGTATTTACTTTCTGTGACAGAGAAAAAGAAGCTGTTGTACATTTCTACTTCTGTGCATCGTCATCCGTTAGTGGTTGAAAACTGACATTCCGTCATTCCCAGGGAATGAAGCCTCCATCTCGCAGATCACAAAGTAAACAAATTTGCTCACTGGTCTGTGGAACGTGTGACCAAATCGCGTCTGCAGACAGCGTGGGGATTGCGTGCTGACCGTTAACGTTTTCACTGGCGCAGCGTTCCAGGGCATCCGCTCATTTTGCCGTAAAAACTCGGTGCTTGCGGAAGGTACTGCTGTTGTCTTCCGGAGAAAAGTGTCATAAAAGCACAAAGGGATTCTGCATTCAGTACCTATACTGCGTATTTGCTTTGAAAATTAAGTGGGTTCACATCAGATGCAGGGTGGTGGCAGTTGTCGATATCAGATACTAGCACACAAGATAAGCATGTTTTAGTCTGGCGATATCGTCTAAATATCGTCAAAATACCACAATACAGTCAAGTTTGGATCTTCTACAGGGTGTTTCGCTATGTTTTGACGATTTAAAATTTGAATACCGCACACTAAAAACAAGATTCAGCGATGGTAGCACCGTCTATTAGTTGTGTGAAGAGTCAAGTTTCATCCGAGATACAGATCAGTAATCATGTCGAAAGAGTCGAAGCACATCGTGCTTTCGCAGTGGTGTGCTATTTTCGCTAAGGCGAATCTGTCGTGCGCGTGCAACGTGCGTTTTTTCGGCATTTCAAGACTCACCCGAGGTATCTAATCCTTGATCGTAGAACAATACTGATTTAGGTAAGAAACTTCTGTACAACTGCCAGTGCATTGGGTCGAAAGTCAAATGGCCCTTGAAAAACCATCGGAACTGCCGAGAACATAGAATGTTTGCTCCGGCCAGGGTGGCCGAGCGGTTCTAGGCGCTTCAGTCTGGAACCGCGTGACCGATACGGTCGCAGGTTCGAATTCTGCCTCGGGCATGGATGTGTGTCATGTCCTTAGGTTAGTTAGGTTTAAGTAGTTTTAAGTTCTAGGGGACTGATGACCTCAGATGTTAAGTCCCATAGTGCTCAGAGCCATTTGAACCATAGAATGTTTGCGTAGCAGATTACAAGCAAACCCTCGTCATTAGTTAGGGAAACTTTTTTTCAAAACGACGGTGCGACATGCCACACATTCGAGATGACCTTGCAAATTCTCTGTGAAGCGTTTGGTAATCACAAAATTTCCAAACGCGCTTGTATCGAATGGCCGTCCCGATTGCGCGATTTAACAGTGCCATGCTTCACCTACGGTGTTATTTGAAGACGAGAGCGTACTCCGACAGGCCGAGAAGCTTTCAACAGTACAAATATCGAATTCACGATGAAATTTCCAGAATTTCTCCAGCAGTTACGAAAGATGTGTTCAAAAATTGTGTGAAACGCCTCGAGTATTGTGTAGCAGCCAATGGTCGCCATTTATCCGATGTAGTATTTAATAAATAAACTTTAATAAATGTTGTAACTCGTGTAAAATGTTCAACTTTGTTTCGAGATTATTTTGTGTGTTATTTAAATTTGAGACCGTCAAAGCATTGTGAAACATCCTGTATTTCAGTTTCTTCTACTTTCAGTAAATCTGTCGTCAGACTAACGTCAACCGGACGTTCTCCATACCTCTCTGTCCTGAGCATCATCCTTCATTTTCTTTTAACTTCTTCCTCTCTTCACGTATATTAGTATTCCAAAGGTTTTTCCTCCTCACTCTGTCTTTCCTTCTGCTTTCTCCGCCATGATTCTCTGTAGTAGAAAATACCTACGCAATATGCATCCCATCCAAAATGTTTTCCTCTTCTGTGTTATCCTGATAAAGTTCGCTTTCTCTCGTACCTTGCTCAGCACCTCGTTGCTCGTTCTACAGATCTATTTCACTTCATCCATTCTTCTCCATAATTACGTATCAATACATTCTAAATATCTTTGTTGTTTCTGTCTGACTATCCAAGTTTCACAGCCATATAACAGATTCCACAGAAAACATCTGGCGAATCTCTTGCTAAATGTAGTGGGTATGCTTCTGTTGTCAGCAAATCTCTCACTCCTCCGAAAGCAACCTTTCCCAGGGAGATTCTGTGTTTCACGCTCTCTGTACGACTTCCACTGCATATACTGGAATAAGTGAACCGGTTCTAATCTCATTCCACCTACTGATATATTAATCGTCCGTATCCTTTTCCGATTCCTATCACTTTGGTCTTGCCAACATTCAGCTTCATACCAAACTCTTTACTCTCACTAACAATGCTCTTCATCATTACTTGGAGCTCTTCCTCCGTTTCTGCCAGCACAGTCATATCAGCAGCGTACTGGGTTTTTACTATTTATCTTCCTAATAAAAGTCCTTTTGACTTTTCCAAGGCGTTATTGATTAGCTCTTGGCCATGTAGTGTTGATGAAATATAGTAACCTTGACTCACACCTCTTCAGTATCATCTTCATCTATTCCAGCTACCGCCTCTGTCCCACATAGAGTTGGTGTATCATTTTCTGTCGTTCCAATCTATAACAGTGTCTTTCAGAGTCTTGTACAGCATACACTAATAAATTTTGTAAAATGCTTTTTCCTAGTCGACAAAACAAATATAAATTTCTCTATTAATTTCCAAACATCTTTCTTCCATCATTAACAGACACCAAATTGCATCGCTAGACCCTCTTCCTTTTCTACATCCGAACTGATCTTCTCCTATATTCCCCTCTCGTTTCCTTTTTCTCTCTGCACTGTGCTAGTCACAGCCTTGGTTACATTGCACTTACACTGAAGAGCGAAAGAAACTGGCACACCTGCCTAATATCGTGTAGGGCCCCCGCGAGCACGCAGAAATAGCGCAACACGACGTGCCATGCACTCGACAATTGTCTGAAGTAGTGCTGGAGGGAACTGACACCATGAACCCTACAGGGCTGTCTATAAATCCATAAGATTACGAGGGGTGGAGAACTCTTCTGAACAGCATGTTGCAAGGCATCCTAGATATGCTAAATAATGTTCATGACTGAGGAGTTTGGTGGCCAGCGGAAGTGTTTACACTCAGAGGAATGTTCCTGGAGCCACTCTGTAGCAATTCTGGAAGTATGGGGTGTCGCATTGTCCTGCTGGAATGGCCCAAGTCCGTCGGAATGCACAATGGAAATTAATGGATGCAGGTGATCAGACAGGATTCCTACGTATGTGTCACCTGGCAGAGTCGTATCTAGACGTATCAGGGGTCTCATGTCACACGCCCCACACCATTACAGGGCTTCCACCAACTTCATCAGTCCCCTGCTGACATGCCGGGTCCATGAATTCATGAGGTTGTCTCCATATCCGTACATGTTTATCCGCACGATACAATTTTACGCGAGACTCGTCCGACCGGGCAACGTATTTCGAGTGATCAACAGACCAATGTCGGTGCTGACGGGCCAAGGCGAGGCTCAAGGCTTTCTGTCGTGCAGTCATCAAGGTTACACGAGTGGACCTCGGGCTCCAAAACCCATATCGATGATGTTTCGGTGAATGGTTCACACGCTGACACTTGATGGCCCAGCATTGAAATGTGCAGACACTTGTCTTCTACAGGAGTTCCCAACTGCATCGCCGTATTCTGTTTGATTGCATACCTCTGTATTTGAGTACGCTTGCCTGTACCAGTTTCTGTCGCGCTTCAGTGTAAAACTAATTGTCCTTTAATCTGTATACTGATAGGCATTCCGTTTGTTTGAAAAAGAAACCATGATGGTCGTAAGGAGATCTTCATGCCAGCTATGCCAGCTATGGTTCGCGGGAAGAACGACTGTCTGAAAGCCTCCGTGCGCGCTCTAATCTCTCTAATTTTACATTCGTGATCTCCTCGGGAGGTATAAGTAGGGGGAAGCAATATATTCGATACCTCATCCAGAAACGCACCCTCTCGAAACCTGGAGAGCAATCGACACCCCGATGCGGAGCGCCTCTCTTGCAGAGTCTGCCACTTGAGTTTATTAAACATCTCCGTAACGCTATCACGGTTACCAAATAACCCTGTGACGAAACGCGCCGCTCTTCTTTGGATCTTCTCTATCTCGTCCGTCAAACCGATCTGGTACGGATCCCACACTGATGAGCAATACTCAAGTATAGGTCGAACGAGTGTTTTGTAACACCTCCTTTGTTGATGGACTACATTTGCTAAGCACTCTCCCAATGAATCTCAACCTGGTACCCGCCTTACCAACAATTAATTTTATATGATCATTCCACTTCAAATCGTTCCGCACGCATACACCCAGATATTTTACAGAAGTAACTGCGACCAGTGTTTGTTCCGCTATCATATAATCATACAATAAAGGATCCTTCTTTCTATGTATTCGCAATACATTACATTTTTTTAAGACATCCTGGTGCTGTTTTTAAATTTTTGATTGGTTAATATGTGATCTATCTGGTACCTGGCTATATCACTAGGACTATTCCATGTATACAGTCTTCGTTTATGATTCCTGAACTGGGATCTGGCTGTGAGCACATCACTCTGGAATATTTCTTCTCAGAAACATACATTCACTGAAGGGTTTTGTCCAATGTGAATCGGAATACCACAATTGTCTTGAATGCGGTGGTTTCACATTGCCTTCCGCATCCTATGCCGTTGACCTCCAATACATTCTTCCTTATTTAAAATGATTTCTCATTTCAAGGGTATGAAGGTGCCCTGAACTTTTTACGACCCAAGAAAATTTTTCTTACTTTATGTCTATGAAATATGAAATGTATGGACCAGAGAGCCCACAAATGTTAAGAAGCACTTGTAATACTTTCTATGATAGTAAAGGAATGCTTCACATTTTTTCTGTGCCTAGCAAGGAGATGCCTTTCTGTTTCGTGTCGTCCCCTGTTCTTCAACTTTCGCTATGTAAGCATCTATCTTGTTAGATCTTAAGAACTATGACTACATTTACGTTTTCTTAAATTCACATCTTTAAGATGTATTTATTTAATACCCCAACATATACTTTTCCATTAATCTCTTGTAATTAGCACCTTTGTTTACAGCTAATCGTGAAAAAAATGCAAAAGTGCTGACGTGGAGCCCATCCGCCGTTGGCGTTAACCAGATACTGATTAGCAAATTGTCATATATTTTATCGTGCACCAATGAACCTTCAGTCTCTAAGAAACGAAGCAGACACTCGAGTAACCATACAGATTAACGCAATTGACCGATCGCGATATGCACACACCTTTCCAAAATTGCGTTGTGGACACATCTGTAACTTTTCGTCTGGAGATATAGGAAATCACAACAGGAATGCTGAGGAGGCCATGGCTGTTGCACTCTCGGTTCAAAAGAGAACGCGCAAATGACAGACAAAAGTTCATAGAAATTCGTGTGTCTGTAAAGAGATCGATGCGCGGAGCTAACAATAACTACCGCCGTCATACCGAAGAAAAGATCTGGTCCAGAACCCGCAAATGATCTAGTCCAATGTAAAATCGCTAGTAGGAGCTATGGGCATCCATCCAGACACCCGTTGACCAGTCTGTTGTGGCTGTTGAAGATAGCAAAACGAAAGCCGAAGGTTTAAATTCGGCACGAAATCGTTCACGCACGAAAATCGGCCAAACATTCCGTCGTTTGATCACAGCAAAGAGACCCGTATGGACGACATGGTAATAAGAATTCCTGACGTAGAGAAACAAATGAAAGCGTTGAAAACAAGTAATTCGCCAGGTCCGGACGGAATTTCAATTCGGTTTTTCAAAGAGTACTCTACGGCACTGGCCCCTTACTTAGCTTACATTTATCGTGAATCTCTCAACCAGCACAAAGTGCCAAGCGACTTGAAAGAAACGCAGGTGAGTCCTCTGTACAAGAAGGGTAAAAGAACGGAACTGCAAAATACTATTGATTTGCTTCAGAAATCTAGGACATATACTGAGTTCGAATACAATAAATTTCCTAGAGACCGAAAAGCATATGTCCACCAATCATCAGGGTTTTAGAAAGCCTCACTCGTGTGAAACTCAGCTTGCTCTTTTCTCACATCATATACTGTGAACTATGAAAGGAGGGATACAGGCATATTCCATATTTCTAGATTTTCGGAATGCATTTGACACGGTATCTCACTGAAGACTATTAATGACAGAATCCAGTATGTTGTCCTCGACAGCGAATGTTCATCTGAGACAAGGGTATCGTCAGTAATGCCCCAGGGAATTGTGTTAGTACCGCAGTTATTTTATATATATGGTGGACGGGGTTAGCAGCAGTCTGTGGCTGTTTGCCGATGATGCTGTGGTATATGGGAAGGAGTCGTCGTTGAGTGACTCTAGGAGGCTGCAATACGACTTAGAAAAAATTTCTAGTTGGTTTGATGAATAGCTGCTAACCCCAAATATAGAAAAATGATGTTAATTCAGATGAGTTGTAAAAACAAACGCATAATGTTTGAGTACAGTATCAGCAGGCGCTGTTTGACACAATAACGTCGATTAAATATCTAGGAGTGACTTGCAAAGAAGTATGAAATGGAAAGAGCACATAAATACTGTAGTAGGGAATGCGAATGGTCGACTTCGGTTTATTGGGAGAATACCGCAAATAGGACGCTGGTACGAACTATTCTTGAGTACTGCTCGAGTGTTTGGGATCTGTACGAGGTCGGTTTAATGGAAGACACCGAAACAATTCAGAGGCGGGCTAATATAGATTTATTACCGGTAGGTTCGAAACACCAAAGTGTTACGGAGATGCTTCGGGGACGCAAGTGAGAATCGCTGGATAGAAAGCGAAGTTCTTTTCGAGGAGCACTTGTCAGAAAACTTAGAGAACCAGAATTAGAGGCTGACTGAAGAACGATTCCACTGGCGCCAACGTACATTTCGCGTAAGGACAACGAAGATCAGATTAAAGACATTAGGACTCGAGCGGAGGCATACAGATCGTTGTTTTTCTCTTGCTGTGTTTGCAAGTGGACCAGAAATGGAAATGACCAGTAATCGTACAGGGTACCCTTCTCACGCACTAGACCCTTGCTTGCGGATTATGTGTATAGATTTAGAATCAACAAGCAATACTTGGCTAATTCAGTTAACATTGCTGTGTTGACTTCCTGCTGGGAAGTGGTAGGTGATTACAACGGGCAGTACGGAAATACTTGAGGTAAGAGTAGAATTAGTATTGCGCTTCATTGCTAAAATTACCGAGTGCTAGGCTGATTTTCTTACGCTTTTATTCAGAAATTCAGCAGTACATTATTCTTCCTACCTTAGGTGGCTACATAATTTCACATTATACAGTTTACAGCTAATAACAGTGAACGCAACAATACGCATTTTAGCTGATGTAAGAAGTACGACTTTTACCCTTCTCGCGCATAATAACGTGTTCCTTTATTGAAGCAAAAGGTAGTTGTGCTTTAGCCATCCTTCAACGATAGTATTAATATTTTCCGCTGCGAGTTAATGCTATTTAAAGTAAAAAACTCTTCACTGCATTTTGTTAATTTCTAAACATTATGGTGAAGATGAGGCAGAAACAAATAATGAACGAAGCAAATCTTTGTAATATATTTTCGAACTATGAAAGCAGTGAAGTGGAAAGCAACACCATTATGGAAGACATTAAAGCTTCAGCGTGTGAAATGATTACGCCGGATGAAAATAACATAATTCAGCTACATACTGAAAGATGACAAATGCAACGGTTCCACCTTCAGCTGACCTGCCGATTTCACCAGCACAGAATTCTGCTGAACTCACTACGCATGGAATGATGCTAAAAATTGATACCTGGGAGGCCAAAAGCAACGCACAAGCTCTCGTTGTCCACCCCTTCCCATCCAACGCCGTGGGATGGTGTTGTTAAGATAACGCCAAACTTCAAGGTGAACGTGAGGCGGGGCGCCGTCATGCATGAAAATGAAATCGCTGGAATCTTCGTGAAGTTGAGGAAACAACCAATGTTGCAACACGTTTAGGTATGACATTCCAATCAGTTTCCTCTGCAAAAAAGAAAGTTCCATAAACCGTATGAACAGAAACGGCACAAAACACATTCAATTTCGGCGAGTCTCTCTCGGGTTGGACGACGACGAGGCCAGGATTATGGACCCCAAATTGTGACGCTATGGTGATTTACTTTACCATATAGATGAAACGTCGATTGCTCTGAAAAGATGAGCCGTTCGGAAAAAGTGTCCTCTGCCATGTGCTGGAGAACTGAGATGCAAAATCTGTACCTCCCCTTACGGTCGCCGGGATGCAGTTGCTGCAGCAACTGTAACTTGGAAGGCTTCATATGCAGGCGTCGTTTCAGAACACGTTGTTTGAGGAAGTTGAAGTTCCCGACCAGCACGTCTTGTAGGCTTGCGAGGGCTCCGTGTAAACGCATCTGGGATGCTCTCGACATTTTCATCAGATCTGGGTATCCGACCAGTGCTCTTCCCATTGCATATGCAACCATCTTACAAGAATTTCGTGTACCAGTCATAAGTCTGCTTGTGCAGAGGCGGCTTCTTGCTGAATCGACGGCGGAATGCACGTTGCACTTCAACAATGAATTGATTTCACGCAAATTCCAACACAGAAAGTGATTTCTCTTGTGATGTAGTCACCACGTTGCTACAAACAGCACTGCAGCTGTGCCACACGTTCAACCTTCCTCATCCAGTGACATGCGCAATGTGTTTCTAACTTTTAAACTTTTAGGGGCACTACTGCTGAGACAGTGGCGGGGGGGGGGGGGGGGCACTACTGCACATCGCTTCTTTTTTCGAACACCTTTTGTAAATGTGATCAGTTGTAAACGTAGAAGTTAGAAAATTATTGCCCTCTCTGCAACCAAGCAAAAGCTGTTCGTATTTTGTGTTTCTTCCTTTTTACCCTTCTTTTTTTTGTTTACAGACTTTATTTAGAAGAGTAAACGTAGGTTATTTACTGGTAACGTGACAATTTGGAAGCTTGTACTCTCTTAGTTGTGAGGCAATGCGCTAGCTTTTTGTTGTGCAGTACTTTGCAATAAACCAGCGGAGACCGCGAGACTTGTAAATGAAATAATAAATATTACTCAGAACAGACATATAATTTTCTAACGAAATAAAAAAAGTGCTTCTGCCACACGAAAGATTCGAACATACAGCCTCATGCGCCATAGTAATACACGCAGGCTCGGAGCCACACCGATGCCAATGTTTTACTTGGTGCAATGTGCAGGCACTCTAACGGCGAGATTAGGATCGACAAGCACAACCACTGCACATGCGGCGAGGTACATCATCTGCGGACGTCACGTGTTCAATATTTGTCGTCAACTTTTCGGGTGTTTCCGACATTTGCGGCCCCATGTGTCTCGTGTTTAGTTACTTGTCTCAGTGTCATCTACGTCGCTTCGTGAGTTTTTAGAATGCTAGTAAGACTCACAGAAATGCAGGGTGTAATAATCAAGAGATCACCAATTTAGTATTGGAGGGCAGTGTGGAGGGTAAAAATTCGTAGAGGGAGACCAAGAGATGAATACACTAAGCAGATTCAGAAGGAGGTAGGCTGCAGTACGTACTGGGAGATGAAGAATTTTGCACAGGATAGAGTGGCGTGGTGAACTGCATCAAATCAGTCTCAGGACTGAAGACCACAGCAACAGCAACAGTAACCCATGTGCTTGCAACGGTCGTAGTGATCGCTGGAACAGTTGATGTTACCTATAAGCAAGCAATGACATACGTTGCATTGCAAAGGAAACATGTAAAACATAACACTGGCGGTGCACAACGTAACCAGACGTCAGGAAGTGAGCATGTTCCCCATGAGTCTAATGTTCAGTCGTTTAAAAATTCAAAATTATTTTGTAAACCAGTGTACATAAATCAAACGCACGCAAAAACCCTGCAATAAACGAAAACGTTCCCATCAATATATACGACGGAGAAGGGATGTTAATGTTCGAAAAGAGTTTCAGCATACTTTTTCACTCATTTGTCTCCGATAGAGTTACTACAATTAAAAAGATCATCAACATGTCTGTAGCTAAAAGTGATCGACTTGCGCTGAGTAAAGAATCAGTATAACTAAAATTTCTCTCAGAAGCAGACAAAATGCATGTATACACAATACTTCTCCGGCGACTTTCTGAAGAGTAGGTAACTTTTGGCCGCTCGTTTTCCAGTAAGAAGCCACATTTTCTTCCATTTTGCTGTTCTGATTTAAATATCTTTCTAACACGTCTATTGGAGCAATACTATCATCGACATCTGCCCACAAAGGAAACTTCTTTACTTTCTCTGATAATTGAGTTCTTGTGGAATTTGATGAATGAATTCCCTTTTCGTGGCTTATCCGATGGTAAAAGTACAAAAGCTCTTTAATACATCATTTTGCAAACAGCACCAGTGTGAGCCCCACTCTAAATATGAAAGTTTATTGAAACTAAAAGCAGAGGTCCTGTTGTTGAAGGTATTCTCGTATTTTATTCTGTTTCAGGGCTCCGCCAAGGTCTCTCACAGATTCGATCGGTCAATCTCACAATGTATTCTCATGTATTCGGCTATGTTTTAAGGGAAGGAACATCGACTCTGAACGTATGAGGCTTGAACTAAATTCTATGACCGACCTCGGGAGTCGTCAGTTCTCTTTGGGACTGGCCACTCATGAGTTATTACCATAGCAATAAATGGATTCTACATCTTACCTCTGCCATTACTTTACGCCTCCTACCTTCAGATATCATTTTTAAATGACGAATGGTGGCGAGAGGAAAGCTGCTACCTCACAGAATCTCTGGACAAACAACTCTTCATCTAAGTATAATTTGAAGCGTTTATATTAAAGCTCGATTTCAGAAGTTTCTCTGTCCTCGGGCGCCTGACTCAATTGCTTTAACATTCTCATCGTCCATGTCTACAGAAGGTGCAGTGTAGTTGATTTCTCCAGTTCTAATTCCTTGGACGCCGCTTTGAAGAGCTACAAAAACCCTTATGTTTTAAAAGCTATAAAATAAACGATTGCGTATAAGAATTACAGTAATAGAATAGCATACATACCATGAAAAGTTCGTTCATCAACGTGATACCAGTTCCTTCAGTTCAGGCTATTTCTCCCTTCTCAGAGAGCTTTTCACACAAAGACATTCTAACATTGTCAGCTGCTTAGTCCAGCGACTACCGTTAGACTGGCTCAGTGATCTATCGAGAGCATTAAGAAGACCACTTTTCTATACGTAAGTGACGCGTTCTTTCGCCGCAGTCAGAAGGCCATGAAGTTATGGACAATTGCCGCATATATAATCCACATTAAATTTATTTCGTAGCACTGTATTTAGCATATATCAGGAACAATTCAATCGCGAATAATCGCGCAGTGCAGCGACAATGTTGGTACCTTGATCAGTGGGACAATTGACGCATGTATACTGGGCATTAAAATCATTGGATACCAAGGGACAGCCGGCCGGAGTGGCAGTGCGGTTCTAGGCACTACAGTCTGGAACCGAGCGAGCGCTACGGTCGCAGGTTCGAATCCTGCCTCAGGCATGGATGTGTGGGATGTCCTTAGGTTAGTTAGGTTTAATTAGTTCTAAGTTCTAGGCGACTGATGACCTCAGAAGTTAAGTCGCATAGTGCTCAGAGCCCTTTTACCAAGGGACATAAATCATGTAAACAATTCTCTTAGAATGTTACCACCTGTTTTTTGGTTCATCGGAAACTGGGTTGTAAAGACAATGCGAGATCTAAGAGTCCAAACAATAAAACAGGAGACAGTGCATGTCAGATAATTGTTTCTTCTCGCGCTCATGCTGAATGTCCACATGTCCGTAGTTGCAGAGTATGCGCCTTCTGTTATATGAGCAATTACCTCAGGCATAATTATATGTTGTAGTCTTTTAACGCTTTCTGCCATGTACTGCGACACAGTTGTGGGGTGAGATATAATGGCTCTACTCACCAATCATAGCCCATAGATCCCAACTGCGGTCAGTACTTCCAACAGTCCGTAGGCTGCAGCACACCAGTGCTTGCACACGACACTGTTGCAGTAACGTCACCGGCTCGCTCAGTGTGGAGCAGTGAGGGCGCGGCCCGTGGCTTGCGTCTCCATGCGCACCTCTGCTGATGCCATGGCATACAGGTTCTTTTTTTTTTAAAAAAAATTCTTTATTCAAAACCATTATAATTATACAAATGTAATCCACTGCCTTAATTCATTAGTGGGTCCTAACAGTGAGACATTTACATTAAATCTTGCAGCTTAGTGTACTTTTAGTGTGTGAGCTACAGTTAATGTTAGTAACAATGGGCATCTAATGTCTACTTGTTCTACTATTTATACCTAATTACTAGTACTAATTTAATTATATATGTATTCTGCAGCGTCACATGTGTGCCAGTGAAGAAGATATATACCTACTTTTTCACGCCCTGCTCTTCGAGCTAATCCCGAAGCGCATGCCCCTGGCACTGGGCAGGCCTCGATGTTAAATTCGCTGTAGTCCCTATCTTAATTTCCTATAACTAAGTCCTACAAACTAACCTATCCTACGTCATATCCGGTGTGTGTGTCACAATCGGTAGTTCCCCACTCCCCCTAGTCCTGCAAGTGGCGAATCCCAACTTAGATGTAGTCGGCCAGTCCACGCACAGGCGGTATTGGAATAGGGCTCTTGGACGCAATTGGTGGTTGTTGTCGCTTATTGTTTACTATATCTCTCCTAATTAGTCAATTAAAACTTTTCGAGATACCCCGTTTGCCAAGGTGTTTAAAGTCTGAAAAGTCTCCTCTCGTCTAAGTAGTTAGTGTGTGTCACGGTTGGGTAGTCTGTCTCGCAGTGTGTTGGCGATATCATTGAAGAGGGGACACTCGTAAACCACATGCTCGGGCGTGCCTTCCGGTTCGCCACAGTCGCACGCTGGTGTTGCCCTTTTCCCAAATCGACATAGATAAGTCGGGTAGGGTCCATGGCCAGTGAGAAAGTGGATCAACCCTCACGTAGGCTCAAAGTACTTCATTTCAAGTCGTTCCCTCACATCGGGTAGAAACTGGAAGGTTCTTCGTCCAGTCTCTTCTGCCTCCCAAATCTCCTGCCAAAGCTCCTCCCCTCTTTTCCTTATCTCTCTTTTATCCCCCACTCTAGTACCCATAATATCAGCAATCTTCTCATAGTTTCCCTTCTTGGCCCAATACCAAGCCGCCTGTTCCCTTATCTTTATGTCCAGAGGGCAGAGCCCCATTATGACTAATAGAGCCCCCCCTGGAGATGTTCTATAGGCACCCACGGATCTTAATACCATGCTTTTCTGTACCCTTCTCACTGCCATGGCGGGCACAACCCTCGTGAGCCTGTGCGCCCAGACTCCCGAGCCATAGCCCACAACTGAGGCTAAGATACTATTATGATACAGTCTAATCAGGTGTGGAGGAAGATGGAATCTTTTGCGGCCTATGGAAATTAGGTTATTTAATATCTGAAGGGCTCGCTGAGTGACAGTTTCAATGTGTTTTCCGAAGCTCCACCTCTCATCAATGATAACTCCCAGGTAACGTGTCTCTCGTCGTCGGAGAACTGGTGTTCCGTCTATTCTGACAGTCGGGTTTCTGATAAGATTTCCTTTTAGTAGTAAGTAGGTGGATTTACTGGGTGAGATCGTCATTTTAGTCGCGTGGCACCACTGTCGGAGTTTGTCTAATGCTGTCTCTATTTTCGGCTCAATGTCTTCGCGGCTACTGCCGCCAACCAACAGGAGGAGGTCATCTGCGTAGGCTATCACCTCTAGCACTTCATCGCTCTGTTGTAATTTATCTAATAAAGGCTCCATATGGATGTCCCAGAAAAGGGGGCCCAAGACGGAACCTTGGGGACATCCTTTGGTAATTATCTTTCTGATTCTTTCGCTAGATGATGATAACCATACCTCCCGATCTTTACAATAGCTCCTCAGGCAACCATATAGAGGCCCTGGACATTCTTTCTCCCGCAAGCAGGAGAAGAGCGAAGGCCACCAAAGGTTGTCGAAGGCGCCACTGATATCAACCAAGATGCCAACCACGTATTTGTGCGGGGTCGAGCCACAGACCTCGGCCGCCAGGGCGATTGCATCAGATGCTGACCGCCCCGGCCTGAACCCGAACTGCCTGTCGCTCACCCCACACAACACTCGATGTGCCGTCAATCACCCAGCAATTTCTCCAGTATTTTGCCAAATACACTCCTGGAAATTGAAATAAGAACACCGTGAATTCATTGTCCCAGGAAGGGGAAACTTTATTGACACATTCCTGGGGTCAGATACATCACATGATCACACTGACAGAACCACAGGCACATAGACACAGGCTACAGAGCATGCACAATGTCGGCACTAGTACAGTGTATATCCACCTTTCGCAGCAATGCAGGCTGCTATTCTCCCATGGAGACGATCGTAGAGATGCTGGATGTAGTCCTGTGGAACGGCTTGCCATGCCATTTCCACCTGGCGCCTCAGTTGGACCAGCGTTCGTGCTGGACGTGCAGATCGCGTGAGACGACGCTTCATCCAGTCCCAAACATGCTCAATGGGGGACAGATCCGGAGATCTTGCTGGCCAGGGTAGTTGACTTACACCTTCTAGAGCACGTTGGGTGGCATGGGATACATGCGGACGTGCATTGTCCTGTTGGAACAGCAAGTTCCCTAGCCGGTCTAGGAATGGTAGAACGATGGGTTCGATGACGGTTTGGATGTACCGTGCACTATTCAGTGTCCCCTCGACGATCACCAGTGGTGTACGGCCAGTGTAGGAGATCGCTCCCCACACCATGATGCCGGGTGTTGGCCCTGTGTGCCTCGGTCGTATGCAGTCCTGATTCTGGCGCTCACCTGCACGGCGCCAAACACGCATACGACCATCATTGGCACCAAGGCAGAAGCGACTCTCATCGCTGAAGACGACACGTCTCCATTCGTCCCTCCATTCACGCCTGTCGCGACACCACTGGAGGCGGGCAGCACGATGTTGGGGCGTGAGCGGAAGACGGCCTAACGGTGTGCGGGACCGTAGACCAGCTTCATGGAGACGGTTGCGAATGGTCCTCGCCGATACCACAGGAGCAACAATGTCCCTAATTTGCTGGGATGTGGCGGTGCGGTCCCCTACGGCACTGCGTAGGATCCTACGGTCTTGGCGTGCATCCGTGCGTCGCTGCGGTCCGGTGCCAGGTCGACGGGCACGTGCACCTTCCGCCGACCACTGGCGACAACATCGATGTACTGTGGAGACCTCACGCCCCACGTGTTGAGCAATTCGGCGGTACGTCCACCCGGCTTCCCGCATGCCCACTATACGCCCTCGCTCAAAGTCCGTCAACTGCACATACGGTTCACGTCCACGCTGTCGCGGCATGCTACCAGTGTTAAAGACTGCGATGGAGCTCCGTATGCCACGGCAAACTGGCTGACACTGACGGCGGCGGTGCACAAATGCTGCGCAGCTAGCGCCATTCGACGGCCAACACCGCCGTTCCTGGTGTGTCCGCTGTGCCGTGCGTGTGATCATTGCTTGTACAGCCCTCTCGCAGTGTCCGGAGCAAGTATGGTGGGTCTGACACACCGGTGTCAATGTGTTCTTTTTTCCATTTCCAGGAGTGTATATCCAACAAGCAAATCGGCCTGTAAGATTTTACTTCCGCAGGGTCCTTGTACGGTCCTTTCTTTATAATAATTACATTTGCCGTTTTCCATATCTTTGGGAATTTTCCCTGTCTGAGGCACTCGTTATATAAGTGTGTTAGTGGCGCAGTCAGCTTGGACGCCAGAAGCTGCACCACCTCCGCCACAATGCCGTCTGGCCCTGGTGCTTTTCCTTTTTTCAGTGATCTTATGTGGGTTGCCACGTCCTCCTCTGAAAAGGGGTAGACAGCCGTCTCATTACCGTATTCCTCTTGATCTTCGTCTCTGAGTTGTTTCTGTTCCTCTGTTTCCCCATCCGCATTATCGTCAGCCAACAGGGACCGGAGGAGGACCCTCGCAGTTTCCTGCCAGGACTCCGTCATCCCGCCCCCGTACCTGACTGTTGATAACTCCAGAGGAGAGCGGATTTTCTCCCTCACCAGCTTGTATGGAAGCCCCCATGGGTCTGTAACCAACTGGTTGAGCACAAAATTTTCCCAACGTCTCATCGTGACTTCGCGTAGTTCCTTTTGGAGCTTCCGCTTTTCCTCTCTATATAGCACCTGCCACCTTTGGCGTTCCTGCCAGACGACACTGCGCTGGTAGTGCCTTCTCAGCCTTCTGACAGATTGACGTAGTTTTACTTAGTTCAGCTGACCATGGTGACGGAGAGGCCGCCATGGCCCTCCTCATTGTTGGTACAGCTGCCTTCACCGCTCTTGTCACTGCATTCACCAGTTCCTCTGCTCTCTGGTCTACGTCTATTTCCAGATGCATGTCGCCTTCCGGTGATGGAGGAATGTCACACTCCCTGGCTAGGCGTTCCCAATCGGCTCTTCTATAATTTAGTTGCACCTCCCACCCCGTGGCCCAGCGGCAATCTCTTTCTCCCAGGGTAAAAGATATCAAATTATGGTCGCTTGTGGTGGCATTCTCTATGACTCTCCAATTTTGAATACTGTTAGCCATATTTGGTGTTACAAGGGTGACATCAATGTTTGTGCCTTGTCCTCCCCCTGCAGCGTAGGTAGGAGGATTGCCGGGCCTGTTTGCCACCACAAGTTGTGATGCCATTATGAGTTCCTCGATTTTTTCTCCGTTAGCATCTCTTGTGCCGCTGTACCACAGGGGGGATTTTGCGTTAATGTCAGCTGTTACTACTACTTTTCTTCCCTGCAACGTCGTGGTAACTCTCGCTAGATGGTCTATGTAGAGTTCTATGTTGTCCCCATATTGGAAATACATGTTTATAAGAGTTATTGTTCCCATAGGGGTTTGAAGCTCCACGACGTTGCAGTGGCTAGTTGTGAACTCTGAGA
Source organism: Schistocerca serialis cubense (assembly GCF_023864345.2). NCBI lineage: Eukaryota > Metazoa > Arthropoda > Insecta > Orthoptera > Acrididae > Schistocerca > Schistocerca serialis. The sequence goes on along the minus strand of NC_064640.1, from coordinate 551,085,774 downwards.
GTGTGGTGACTCTCAGGAGTTAATTTGTAATTATGATCGCCGCCATCGGGTCATCTCCTCTGCTGACTATATGCCAGCTCGCAGCAGCGAAAGCTATTTTTCCAGCCAGGGAGTATAGCTCCTGTAGACAGAGTACATCTAGTCTCCTCTCTTCCACATCCCTTTGGAGCTCCTGCATAACGAGTCTGCTGTTGTGACTGTTAAGCTGTCCAATAGTTATTTTTGTCATTACGGGAAGTATGTATGTATTCGGTCATGTGGCCAAGTCTTGCTCCATTCAAAAGCAATTCGTCCGTATGCTATTACCGATTGTTCATATATGTCGTCAAGGTTAAATTTCTCTCCACGTCTTTCAAAACCTTTCTTGAGCAGGTCTCGCAAGGCTCCGAAGTCGGTGGGGAGATTCACTGATTTTAGCTGGATTCTGTCAACAGCCTCCATAACCGAGAAGGTTATCTTTCTGCCCTCTTGGTGTCCTACTCGGACCACATGTCGTAAGGCAGTGGTCAGGGTAGCCGGCTGCTCTAATCTGGATAGTTGCATAGTGTACTCCAAGTTGGGGTACACCCTCACCGGATCGACCGGTGGCACTCTGACAATTGGAGAGCTTTGTACAGTGGGGCTCGTACATGTGCTTGTCACTGTATTTTCTTGAATGGGTTTTTGGTTTGTGTGATCAGTGTGATTGTCTTTAGGCGTTACCACAGTCACAGGATGCCCTTGCCGTTGTTGGTATAATTCCAGCTTTGTTCCCCGGCTTCCAGAGGAGAGAGTTTCAGCCATGAGGGGGAGATTTGTTTGTATGCCAATGTCCATTGTTGGGAAATCAGTCTGAGTTGCTTTATCTTGTATTTCAGTTTTAGTGGCGCAGGAGAGCGACCTCAGAAAATCCTTGAATCTGTTTGCCCTCATGGCGTCCCTCCTCCTCTTGCTCGGGGACTTTCGTTTTGGCATCCTATTCGGTGTGCCTGTCTCAGCCATAGTCGGTTCTGGAAATTAATCTTTGCTCGAACATTTTGTATGTCGGGCAATTCCTGCCTGTGGCTCCGCAAGACTTCTTTCCTCGATTCTTGCAATGTATACAGACTGCCGCCGCCTTGCAATCTTTGCGGCCATGACCATGTTCCCCACACTTAGCGCACGCCGGCTCCCTGGTGCACAACCTTAAGACGTGATCCAAGTCTCCACAGTTGTGGCAACGAGGTACCACGACATAGTCACTTGTGTTAATGGCATGGAAGACAACATATATTCTGCCCATTGTTGTAATGTTTCTCCACATTTGCGCTGACACCTCGGCGACGTGATGAACAACATCACGACCCCGTGGCCCAGTCTTAAATTTTAATTTGAAGCAGTTCTTAAATTCTTCCTCATTAATTTGCTCAAAATTTTGTTGCCTAATTGTTTCTAGTAGTTCTTCATTGGTCATTATTATGGGAATGTCGTATAATATTACTAGAGGATTTCTTTTCCTCAGTGGTTCGCATTTGACCACCGAGTTCAATTTTTGGTTGTTCAGCAGTTTTTCTTTATCTTCCTCTGAAGCCACTTCAACTATAACAGAATTTCTACTTGGCTTAACATTTTTAATTCTTATTTTGTCTTTAACAGGGTCTATACTTTTTGTAAAGAGTTCTTGGATCAATTTGACACTTGTGTCCTGCCCAGGTAGTGTCCTGAGGAAAACTGCTGTGTCTGTTCTTTTTGTGATCTTATCTATAGTGTCTTTAGTCGAGTTTTGTGGGCGCTTAGTGGGCGCTTGCGCAGCCACGGCTGCCCACGCCTTTGCCGGTTGTTTCCTCAATCGGTCGTTCTCCTTTTCAAGTTCCTCCACCCTTCCTTCTAGTTTAGCGTGGGCAATAGCCCATGCTGCCAGCTCATTTTTAATAATGGCAAGCCCAGCTTGGCTTATTTTGCCATTTTTAATTTGTTGCTCCATAAGCGACGTGATTCTGTTGTATCTTTTAATAACTGTCTCATTCTCTGCCTGTCCCTGCTCGTCCTGGGGAGAAGGATCAGGCGCAGTGGAAGCTCGTTGAGGCGCACACGAGTCACTCGTTTCGTTTGTAGCCATGATGAACGAGTGAAGAAAAAAAGGGGTGGGAGCCCGTCTCTTGCCCCGGACCGGCTCCTCTGGCATGGGGGGGGGGGGGGGACTTCTGCAGCTCGCCCACCGACCTCGCCCCTAGGTCAAGGGCACTTCAGAGCTGGCAGGTTCAGCGCACTGTCGCCAGTGCACTGGTCCTCCTCAGTGTCCCCGTCGTCGACGATTTCACGCGACGCTCCTCGGCAACTGCACCCCGCACTCCGGAGAGGCGGATGCACCTCTCGCCCTTCGCCGCTTACTTGCCCGAGTTTCCACCTTCCGGCCAAGGACCCGCTCCTACTCAGGTGGCGGGCCGGTCCCCCAGACGTTCGGCGGTCTGGACCCATCTAACCTGGCCCAGGTGATGTCACCACCTCCTGGGTTTGGCAGAACACGCCCCGGTTACCCAGGGGCGCGGCGAAGCGCCCTTGCCGACTCTCGCCGCGATCCCACGCCGACAAACGAGATCGCCGGCATGAAGAGCACGTGCTGGTCTGTACCCTGCGAACAGAAAGGGACTGATGTTCAGTCCCTTGACACAGCTCCCCCTGTGCCACGCACCCTTCGCTTTCGCATCAGGTTGGGTCGCAGCTCTCCCTTTTGTCGCAAGGCAGAATGCCAAGCTTATCATCTGGCACCACGGGAGGGCGGAAAGAGCCACTTGGGAAGGAGAGGCTATAAGAGACGCATCACTTCCCCTGTGAGGACTGCCGCGGCACACCCGACTGGAAAGCGATACGCCCCAGTGCGAGCTTCCGTGCCCTACGGCGCGCCGGCAACGGGCGGGCCCGCCCCGAAACGCGCCGTCAAGCGACTGACCTCACGCCAGACATACAGGTTCTTTCGCAACAGCACTGCTCGGCCCTTGGGGTGACGTCAGGGACTCGCTCGACCCGAGACTGCTGTAGTCCAGTGCGGCCGCAGCTCGCGGCCGGGCCTCTGTGCACGACTCTGCACCCTAATGCCCGTCGGAACTCGATGCGGCTGTCCCGGCTGAACCTGCAGCGTGAGGCAAGTATCACACGTCTGTCATCGCTAAGGTCCTGGACGGATGCCCAGCTCTGCTACAAAGTGCACAACCAGAGCTAGCGCTCAGCCGGTTGTTACCGACCGATTGACATCATACTAGCCAACTGCGACATCACTTCAGCAGTGGCTTCATCAGTTCCCCACAGGCAGACACGTCCCTGAACTGACTTAACCTCTTAACCTCAGAACAATGAGTCCTCTGATATTTTTAGTTATTCTATCTTGTACAAGTATCTCCTGTGCCAATGACAATGATTTGTGAAACTGTTTATTGACAACATATGAAACTGAGTATTGTTTTTTCTTGTATACACCAATCCCGTAATTTTGTTGTTCTTACGACTTGAATGACTTCTCATGTAACAGCCAGTATCGTAGAAAATTTAAGACACCAAGGAAAATTTTGTTTCTTTATGTTTATGAAATACATGTATAACAGAAAACCACAGATGTTAGTAAGTACATGAAATACTTTCTACGACAATGAAGAACAGAGAAGGCTTCACATTTTGTCTGCGATCAGCTAGGAGATGCCTTCCTGTTTCGTATCGTCCTTTGTTCTTCAGCTTTCGCTATGTATGCATCTATCTCGTTAGCTCTTAAGAACTATGAATACACGACGGGCTTTTGAAAAGTCCATGCAAAAATAAAAGCTGCTTACACGTTTGCTGTAAACCTTTTATAATTTTCAACATAGTCTGCTTTGAGACTTATCCACCTCATCCGACCATGTTCTAATTTATTGATCCCTTCCGAATAATAGAAATTGTCCGAGTCTGCAAAATAGCTAATACTTGCTGCAATCACCTCCTCGTTTGAATACAATCTTTGCCCCACCAGACAATTCTTCAAATTGGGGAACAAATAGTAGTCAGAGGGAGCTAAGTCTGGGGAATAGGAGGGGGGGGGGGGCGGATGTGAAACGAGTTGGAATTATATTCCCATAAATTTTACGATCACAATTGCTGAGGTGTGTGCTGGTGATTTGTCGTGATGGAAAATGATGGTCCAGTAACAATGAATAATATTCAGCCGTAATAGTTTTAACATTTTCCAGATAGTTGATGAGGATTATCCCTTGCGAATCCCAAAAGACAGTCGTCAAAACCTTTCTGGCCGAAGGAATGGTCTTCGTTCTTTTTGGTGCAGATACTCCCTTGGTAACCCATTGTTTAGATTGTTGTTTGGTTTCAGGAGTGTAGTAATGTATCCATGTTTCATCCACAGTGACGAAACGACGCTCAAATTCCTGCGGATTCCTCTGAAGAGCTGCAAACCATCCTTGCAAGACTTCGCATAATTCCGTTTTTGGTCAAGCATGAGCAATCGCGGGACGCATCTTGCGGATACCATTATCGTGTCAAAATATTCATGCAAAAATTTACATACCTGTTCATTCGAGATAACCACAGCACTAGCAATCTAATGCATCTTAACTCTTCTCTCAGCCATCACCATATCATGGATTTTATGAATGATTTCAGGAGTCGTAACCTCCACTGGGCGTCCAGGACGTTCAGCATCACTTGTGCCCATACAGCCATTCCTGAAATTTTGAAATCACTCATAAACTGTTCTAATCGAAGACGCAGAGTCACAGTAATGTTTATCAAGCTTCTCTTTAGTCTCCTGGGACGTTTTGCCATTCGTACAGTAAAGTTTAATCAACACACGAAATACTTTTTCCTCCATGTTTTGACAATCACATGACTTCCTTGATTCACACAAATGCCAAAGAATTAGTCCAATATGACTGAAACTTGGTGTGCGTTCTTCCCAAAGATGCTAGTAACTAAACAAGACCTCGATAGGCGCCAGTGGTTCCATGTCTCGGACTTTGCCCAGACTTTTCAACCGAGCCCCGTATTTAAGTATATTTAACTTAACACCTTTCAGATATCTTAATTTAACAAACCAAACAATGTATTAATGTCTTTATCAACTTTGTATACAGCTATTCGTAAAAGAAATGCAAAACTGCTCACGTGGAGCCCGTCCGAGATTGGTGGGATAAAAATACTGATTAGCAATTTATCAGATCTCTTATGGTGCACCAAAGAACCTACAGTCTTTCTGAAACGAAGTCCGATACTCAATTAACTATACAGCATAATACGATTGATCGATCGCGTTATGCACTTGCCTTAGAGAAATTACATTGGAGCAACATCAGTTACTTTGCGTTTCTCTCGAACACAGACCTGGAGTAATAGGAAATCACAACAGGGATCAACAAGCACTGCTCAGTAAATTTAAATTGACATTACTGAACTGACTACCTGCTGGGAAGTGGTAGGTTAACACGACTATCTGCTTTACATTCTCTATGTTCCTTCCACCTTCGCAATCAGGCAAGGTAACAGTTACAGCTCACAACTTCAACTCGCTCATCCACCTACCAGAGAGGTTGTTGGTATTTTTGGGTAGGGACCACTTTTACTGTTGTCACTCCATGTGTGGTTGCAGTTTAACGTCATACCAGAGACTCATCTGTTTACAACAACAAAATACTACAAGAACACCTACATCAGTTCTTTGCATCGGCCAATAGTGTGAGATAAATACCTTTTCTCATACGAGAACGAGCAGCGTCGGTAATTTGGAGCAATATAGAAACGTCTTTTGCCATGTCAACAGCCGAGGGCGCTGAATCACATTAGTTCTACCTTACTCATGAGTTCTCAAAGTAAAGAACTTCTAAAATTGTTGACCAGAAGCCCGCCTCTCCCTCCTACCCACTTGCTCAATGTTGTTGTTGTGGTCTTCAGTCTGAAGACTAGTTTGATGTAGCTGCCCAAGCTAGTCTATTCTGAGCAAGCCTCTTCATCTCGGCACAGCTAATGCAATGTGCATCAGTTTGAACCTGCTAACTGTGTTCAAGACTTTGTCTCCCTCTATAGTTTTAACACCCCTCCCTCCCTCAGCACACACATATACACACTTCTCATCGTTACCAAACTGACAAGTCCTAGATGCTTCGGGATATGCGCTATGAAACGAAGTTGTACCATAAATTTCTTGCTTACCCCAGTTCTTATCAGTTATTCGATCTGCAGTGCCACCACTATTTTTTGGCGCTACTGGGTAAAATTGTGTATTTGCAATAAGTGTTGCAAAAAATTTTTGGAGTGAGCCATCTAAGAGCGAACCAAAATCATTACGTCAGGTGCAACAATGCCACTGACAGATTCCCAGATTGTGCTCCGGGAAAAGGCTGGCACCGCCATAACGACGACACAGCAGAAAGGTGTTGGTAGGTCAGTAACTACATATCAATTCAACAGACTTCTTATGGTCTACATGGGTACAAGCTGTGATTTGCAAAGCAGGACTGCTCTGTCCCAACATAAATTACCAATATTTTCAGTCAAAGGTGTCTCAGTCTGGTAGCTACTATTTAAGAAGAAAGGTGTTGCCGCTGCACGAGGCGACATGAGGCTACAAGCAGCCACCATGGGATTTGGCCTCCATTAACTGTGGGCCCCTACTGATGGTTTTAAGATCAGTGCTGTGAGCTTAGCATCTCTCAGCCCGTGGGCCAACTACCAGGTGCAACCAGCCTTCAGCCATAGAAGGCAGTCGTTTGACACCATGGCTACCTGTTGCGTCACTTCCTTAACACTCGCTGTCTTCAGCACACACTATGGAGGACGTGGCACCACAGAATTTTCTAGTTTTTCTTCAGTAAAATGTATGACTGATAGTGAAGTTTTTATGAGTAGCCATCGATCATCATCCCGACGACAATTCACCACCTCAACTCAGACTTCCACGTGTAGAGATCATGCATCCCGGACCTCCACATTTTGATGTCAGAAGTATGTGTCACATCTAAATTTCAGTGACAAGGGAACCTTACCAGCCACCCTCCCTGGAGGCGATGACTGTCGACTACCTCAGTGTTGCAGTTACGTCGACACACAGCTTAAGTGAGCAGTGGGTGACTGCACTGACTGTTCTATTTTTTCCCTGCGAGTATCACATGCAGGAAGCCCATCTTTTGGCAGCTTTCCAGTTCTGTTTTCATGTGTGACATGTGGCAAGTAAACTAAGACTGTGTTCTGAGGATGTTTAAATATGAACGTTATTTTTGCCTATCATCAATGAGTGTGGCTCATTGTCTGGAAGTGTTTTTGCAAGGTTTATGATCTGGCCGACAAGCCTTGTGCTAGTGGATAAGGAGTTTGTCAGAACCGACAACACTTGCAGTCTAATGCGTGATGCAGGCGAAGGCTGCTGTGCAATCCCAGGGCTAGAGTTTTTCATCAAGCATCATACCGAAACTGACTTTCGCTGATGTGCGTTGGAACTCAACGTTCAAGCTGGGGGATGCTGTCACCAGTGAAATACTGTCGCAAGGTTCGTTTGTCATGAAGGATAAATGCAGGCAAAATCACAAAGGCTTCATTTGCATGATATAGTGCCACAAGGCATGGGGAAGTTACTTTAGGTGACCTAAAGTGTTGCTACCTTATACTATTCTGGACTTTGCCTCCGGGTAGAGAGTCGTTGTTGATCACGCTGCATTCGGTGATTGAGAGCACTTCTTTGTCTATACTCACGTTGAGACATTTAAATCACGTGCTTGTGTCTGGGAGTTCGCGTTTCTTCTCTGTAGAATACAGAGAGGAGAAGATAGTATTAAATTATACTAGTCAGATGACCGCCTTCTGCTGTCCTAGTGTTTGAACGAGTTTTTTATTTTGTGGCTGGAGTTCTTCCATTGTCGCAGACATGTACGAGAACCATCATTCCGACGCACGGGACGCAGTACATTCGGTGATATTGATTGCTTCGGCTTATTAGAGCTATGATCACGTAAGTTTCATATCCACTGAGGTTGCACACCACTGTTGATCATCTTTGACAGTAGTCTTCTAGTGTTTGGGACGTAGATGATATCAGTGATCTCGCGTTATTTAAATTATATCGCATAGCCATAAAAAGGGGCAGATTTGGGCAGTTGTTCAATAATATTAGTCAGGAAATTCATTTCTATCTGTTTGTGTCCATTGCACATTGACATATAAACATTTGTAACATATAAAGAGGTTTTAATTTACAATGAATGTATAAGCAGAAACATTAATATTTAGTAGTTTCTTGTTCCCTTAATCATTCTCTAATTTTTATGGTGTAATTTACATGTTAAAGAGCAAGAAGGAGGAAATAATATCACCTTTAAGAGATCCTAAGATCTGCTTCAGGTGGTAGTCAGACAGGCCCTAATCTTTACTTTCGCGTTCAGTATTTTCCATTGTGCACATTCATTTTATACCCGCCTGGTGCAGCATCATGGAAACCATACAAATACCTTCAAGAAATACTTCCTAACACTTAAATTTATATTCGATATTAGCAAATCCCTCTTTTTCATAAACACTTTTCTTGCTATAGTCAGTCTTCATTTTATATCCTCTCTACTTCGGCCATCATCATTTATTTTGCTGCCCAATAGTCGTTTTAGTGTCTCATTTCGAAATCAGATTCACTTAACACTATCTGATTTAACCCTCGCAATAGCAAGGAATAGGGAAGGGGTACTTTATGCCTACCTTTTCAGAAAACTGTAATTTGGTCATATACATTATATTTTATAATTTTGAAAAAGATATATTTGTAATTTTTAATGATTTCTTCTACCAGATTCCGTAGTTGTTTTAAATTTTTCAGTAAAACTTAACGCCAAAATTTAGGTCTTGTCAGTGGATGTGAATTATCAGAACAGGTGTCATATTCATATTTTCAGGTTTAGGACACTTGTTACACATAAATATATCTTTAAAAAGTATGCTGTGAGTAAAAGACAACGAAAATTAACGAAATCCGAATATCTTTGTTTTGGTCATATATTACGCCCCCCCTTTTGTAGTACACGTTATGGAAAATCCGTTGGTACTGCTAGGTTTATTTTGAATACGTTCCAAAATTTCAAACTTTCATTTAGGACAACATGGATTCCCAAGGATTCACGTGTTACCAGTTGTGGAGGAACATGTAGGAATGACCGTCTCTCCTGTTTCAGAACATTAAGTGTTATTTTTATAACTTCCAGAAGAGCAGAGTACATTGAGATAACTATTTCTAGATCGAAAGGTAACCCACTTCCGTTTGAACCCACTAGCGAGAACAAAGAGATAAGACGGTTGGAGATGCAGTGAAGGGGAATCATTTTCTTGACATTACGCCTCTTATCTTCAGATATCATTTTTAAATGACGAATGGTGGCCAGAGGAAAGTTGCTACCTCAAAGTATGTAAAGACAAATACCTTTTCATTTAAATATAATTTAGGCGTTTATGTAAAAGTCCGATTTCACAAGCTTCTCTATCGTGCTTTAACGTTGTCATTGTGCATGTCAACAGAAGGTGCAGTGCTAGTGTTTTCCCCTGTTCTAACTCCTTGGACGCAGTTTTGAAGAGCTACAGAAACCCTCTGCATGGTATCAGGTCTTTTGGTTCGGGATATTTCTCCCTTCTCAGAGAGCTTTTCGCACAAAGTGTTTTTGAAGCTGTAAAATAAACGTTGCGTAATATCAGTTCCTTCATTTTGGGCTATTTCTCCGTTCTCAGAGTGGTTCTTGCACAAGGACATTCTAACATTGTCAGCTGCTTATTCCAGCGGGTATCGTTAGAGTGGCTCAGTTATCTATCAAGAGCATTAAGTAGATTACTTTTCTTTACGTAAGTGACGCGTTCTTTCGCCACAGTCAAAAGACCATGTACACTCCTGGAAATTGAAATAAGAACACCGTGATTTCATTGTCCCAGGAAGGGGAAACTTTATTTACACATTCCTGGGGTCAGATACATCACATGATCACACTGACAGAACCACAGGCACATAGACACAGGCAACAGAGCATGCACAATGTCGGCACCAGTACAGTGTATATCCACCTTTAGCAGCAATGCAGGCTGCTATTCTCCCATGGAGACGATCGTAGAGATGCTGGATGTAGTCCTGTGGAACGGCTTGCCATGCCATTTCCACCTGGCGCCTCAGTTGGACCAGCGTTACCAGCGTTCGTGCTGGACGTGCAGACCGCGTGAGACGACGCTTCATCCAGTCCCAAACATGTTCAATGGGGGACAGATCCGGAGATCTTGCTGGCCAGGGTAGTTGACTTACACCTTCTAGAACACGTTGGGTGGCACGGGATACATGCGGACGTGCATTGTCCTGTTGGAACAGCAAGTTCCCTTGCCGGTCTAGGAATGGTAGAACGATGGGTTCGATGACGGTTTGGATGTACCGTGCACTATTCAGTGTCCCCTCGACGATCACCAGTGGTGTACGGCCAGTGTAGGAGATCGCTCCCCACACCATGATGCCGGGTGTTGGCCCTGTGTGCCTCGGTCGTATGCAGTCCTGATTGTGGCGCTCACCTGCACGGCGCCAAACACGCATACGACCATCATTGGCACCAAGGCAGAAGCGACTCCCATCGCTGAAGACGACACGTCTCCATTCGTCCCTCCATTCACGCCTGTCGCGACACCACTGGAGGCGGGCTGCACGATGTTGGGGCGTGAGCGGAAGACGGCCTAACGGTGTGCGGGACCATAGGCCAGCTTCATGGAGACGGTTGCGAATGGTCCTCGCCGATACCCCAGGAGCCACAGTGTCCCTAATTTGCTGGGAAGTGGCGGTGCGGTCCCCTACGGCACTGCGTAGAATCCTACGGTCTTGGCGTGCATCCGTGTGTCACTGCGGTCCGGTCCCAGGTCGACGGGCACGTGCACCTTCCGCCGACCACTGGCGACAACATCGATGTACTGTGGAGACCTCACGCCCCACGTGTTGAGCAATTCGGCGGTACGTCCACCCGGCCTCCCGCATGCCCACTATACGCCCTCGCTCAAAGTCCGTCAACTGCACATACGGTTCACGTCCACACTGTCGCGGCATGCTACCAGTGTTAAAGACTGCGATGGAGCTCCGTATGCCACGGCAAACTGGCTGACACTGACGGCGGCGGTGCACAAATGCTGCGCAGCTAGCGCCATTCGACGGCCAACACCGCGGTTCCTGGTGTGTCCGCTGTGCCGTGCGTGTGATCATTGCTTGTACAGCCCTCTCGCAGTGTCCGGAGCAAGTATGGTGGGTCTGACACACCGGTGTCAATGTGTTCTTTTTTCCATTTCCAGGAGTGTATATCCAACAAGCAAATCGGCCTGTAAGATTTTACTTCCGCAGGGTCCTTGTACGGTACTATCTTTATAATAATTACATTTGCCGTTTTCCATATCTTTGGGAATTTTCCCTGTCTAAGGCACTCGTTATATAAGTGTGTTAGTGGCGCAGTCAGCTTGGACGCCAGAAGCTGCACCACCTCCGCCACAATGCCGTCTGGCCCTGGTGCTTTTCCTTTTTTCAGTGATCTTATGTGGGTTGCCACGTCGTCCTCTGAAAAGGGGTAGACAGCCGTCTCATTACCGTATTCCTCTTGATCTTCGTCTCTGAGTTGTTTCTGTTCCTCTGTTTCCCCATCCGCATTATCGTCAGCCAACAGGGACCGGAGGAGGACCCTCGCAGTTTCCTGCCTGGACTCCGTCATCCCGCCCCCGTACCTGACTGTTGATAACTCCAGAGGAGAGCGGATTTTCTCCCTCACCAGCTTGTATGGAAGCCCCCATGGGTCTGTAACCAACTGGTTGAGCACAAAATTTTCCCAACGTCTCATCGTGACTTCGCGTAGTTCCTTTTGGAGCTTCCGCTTTTCCTCTCTATATAGCACCTGCCACCTTTGGCGTTCCTGCCAGACGACACTGCGCTGGTAGTGCCTTCTCAGCCTTCTGACAGATTGACGTAGTTTTACTTAGTTCAGCTGACCATGGTGACGGAGAGGCCGCCATGGCCCTCCTCATTGTTGGTACAGCTGCCTTCACCGCTCTTGTCACTGCATTCACCAGTTCCTCTGCTCTCTGGTCTACGTCTATGTCCAGATGCATGTCGCCTTCCGGTGATGGAGGAATGTCACACTCCCTGGCTAGGCGTTCCCAATCGGCTCTTCTATAATTTAGTTGCACCTCCCACCCCGTGGCCCAGCGGCAATCTCTTTCTCCCAGGGTAAAAGATATCAAATTATGGTCGCTTGTGGTGGCATTCTCTATGACTCTCCAATTTTGAATACTGTTAGCCATATTTGGTGTTACAAGGGTGACATCAATGTTTGTGCCTTGTCCTCCCCCTGCAGCGTAGGTAGGAGGATTGCCGGGCCTGTTTGCCACCACAAGTTGTGATGCCATTATGAGTTCCTCGATTTTTTCTCCGTTAGCATCTCTTGTGCCGCTGTACCACAGGGGGGATTTTGCGTTAATGTCAGCTGTTACTACTACTTTTCTTCCCTGCAACGCCGTGGTAACTCTCGCTAGATGGTCTATGTAGAGTTCTATGTTGTCCCCATATTGGAAATACATGTTTATAAGAGTTATTGTTCCCATAGGGGTTTGAAGCTCCACGACGTTGCAGTGGCTAGTTGTGAACTGTGAGAGTGTGGTGACTCTCAGGAGTTAATTTGTAATTATGATCGCCGCCATCGGGTCATCTCCTCTGCTGACTATATGCCAGCTCGCAGCAGCAAAAGCTATTTTTCCAGCCAGGGAGTATGGCTCCTGAAGACAGAGTACATCTAGTCTCCTCTCTTCCACCTCCCTTCGGAGCTCCTGCATAAAGAGTCTGCTGTTGTGACTGTTAAGCTGTCCAATAGTTATTTTTGTCATTACGGGAAGTATGTATGTATTCGGTCATGTGGCCAAGTCTTGCTCCAGTCAAAAGCAATTCGTCCGTATGCTATTACCGATTGTTCATATATGTCGTCAAGGTTAAATTTCTCTCCACGTCTTTCAAAACCTTTCTTGAGCAGGTCTCACAAGGCTCCGAAGTCGGTGGGGAGATTCACTGATTTTAGCTGGATTCTGTCAACAGCCTCCATAACTGAGAAGGTTATCTTTCTGCCCTCTTGGTGTCCTACTCGGACCACATGTCGTAAGGCAGTGGTCAGGGTAGCCGGCTGCTCTAATCTGGATAGTTGCATAGTGTACTCCAAGTTGGGGTACACCCTCACCGGATCGACCGGTGGCACTCTGACAATTGGAGAGCTTTGTACAGTGGGGCTCGTACATGAGCTTGTCACTGTATTTTCTTGAATGGGTTTTTGGTTTGTGTGATCAGTGTGATTGTCTTTAGGCGTTACCACAGTCACAGGATGCCCTTGCCGTTGTTGGTTTAATTCCGGCTTTGTTCCCCGGCTTCCAGAGGAGAGAGTTTCAGCCATGAGGGGGAGATTTGTTTGTATGCCAATGTCCATTGTTGGAAAATCAGTCTGAGTTGCTTTATCTTGTATTTCAGTTTTAGTGGCGCAGGAGAGCGACCTCAGAAAATCCTTGAATCTGTTTGCCCTCATGGCGTCCCTCCTCCTCTTGCTCGGGGACTTTCGTTTTGGCATCCTATTCGGTGTGCCTGTCTCAGCCATAGTCGGTTCTGGAAATTAATCTTTGCTCGAACATTTTGTATGTCGGGCAATTCCTGCCTGTGGCTCCGCAAGACTTCTTTCCTCGATTCTTGCAAGGTATACAGACTGCCGCCGCCTTGCAATCTTTGCGGCCATGACCATGTTCCCCACACTTAGCGCACGCCGGCTCCCTGGTGCACAACCTTAAGACGTGATCCAAGTCTCCACAGTTGTGGCAACGAGGTACCACGACATAGTCTCTTGTGTTAATGGCATGGAAGACAACATATATTCTGCCCATTGTTGTAATGTTTCTCCACATTTGCGCTGACACCTCGGCGACGTGATGAACAACATCACGACCCCGTGGCCCAGTCTTAAATTTTAATTTGAAGCAGTTCTTAAATTCATCCTCATTAATTTGCTCAAAATTTTGTTGTCTAATTGTTTCTAGTAGTTCTTCATTGGTCATTATTGTGGGAACGTCGTATAATATTACTAGAGGATTTCTTTTCCTCGGTGGTTCGCATTTGACCACCGAGTTCAATTTTTGGTTGTTCAGCAGTTTTTCTTTATCTTCCTCTGAAGCCACTTCAACTATAACAGAATTTCTACTTGGCTTAACATTTTTAATTCTTATTTTGTCTTTAACAGGGTCTATACTTTTTGTAAAGAGTTCTTGGATCTTTTTGACACTTGTGTCCTGCCCAGGTAGTGTCCTGAGGAAAACTGCTGTGTCTGTTCTTTTTGTGATCTTATCTATAGTGTCTTTAGTCGAGTTTTGTGGGCGCTTAGTGGGCGCTTGCGCAGCCACGGCTGCCCACGCCTTTGCCGGTTGTTTCCTCAATCGGTCGTTCTCCTTTTCAAGTTCCTCCACCCTTCCTTCTAGTTTAGCGTGGGCAATAGCCCATGCTGCCAGCTCATTTTTAATAATGGCAAGCCCAGCTTGGCTTATTTTGCCATTTTTAATTTGTTGCTCCATAAGCGACGTGATTCTGTTGTATCTTTTAATAACTGTCTCATTCTCTGCCTGTCCCTGCTCGTCCTGGGGAGAAGGATCAGGCGCAGTGGAAGCTCGTTGAGGCGCACACGAGTCACTCGTTTCGTTTGTAGCCATGATGAACGAGTGAAGAAAAAAAGGGGTGGGAGCCCGTCTCTTGCCCCGGACCGGCTCCTCTGGCATGGGGGGGGGGGGGGGGGACTTCTGCAGCTCGCCCACCGACCTCGCCCCTAGGTCAAGGGCACTTCAGAGCTGGCAGGTTCAGCGCACTGTCGCCAGTGCACTGGTCCTCCTCAGTGTCCCCGTCGTCGACGATTTCACGCGACGCTCCTCGGCAACTGCACCCCGCACTCCGGAGAGGCGGATGCACCTCTCGCCCTTCGCCGCTTACTTGCCCGAGTTTCCACCTTCCGGCCAAGGACCCGCTCCTACTCAGGTGGCGGGCCGGTCCCCCAGACGTTCGGCGGTCTGGACCCATCTAACCTGGCCCAGGTGATGTCACCACCTCCTGGGTTTGGCAGAACACGCCCCGGTTACCCAGGGGCGCGGCGAAGCGCCCTTGCCGACTCTCGCCGCGATCCCACGCCGACAAACGAGATCGCCGGCATGAAGAGCACGTGCTGGTCTGTACCCTGCGAACAGAAAGGGACTGATGTTCAGTCCCTTGACACAGCTCCCCCTGTGCCACGCACCCTTCGCTTTCGCATCAGGTTGGGTCGCAGCTCTCCCTTTTGTCGCAAGGCAGAATGCCAAGCTTATCATCTGGCACCACGGGAGGGCGGAAAGAGCCACTTGGGAAGGAGAGGCTATAAGAGACGCATCACTTCCCCTGTGAGGAATGCCGCGGCACACCCGACTGGAAAGCGATACGCCCCAGTGCGAGCTTCCGTGCCCTACGGCGCGCCGGCAACGGGCGGGCCCGCCCCGAAACGCGCCGTCAAGCGACTGACCTCACGCCAGACATACAGGTTCTTTCGCAACAGCACTGCTCGGCCCTTGGGGTGACGTCAGGGACTCGCTCGACCCGAGACTGCTGTAGTCCAGTGCGGCCGCAGCTCGCGGCCGGGCCTCTGTGCACGACTCTGCACCCTAATGCCCGTCGGAACTCGATGCGGCTGTCCCGGCTGAACCTGCAGCGTGAGGCAAGTATCACACGTCTGTCATCGCTAAGGTCCTGGACGGATGCCCAGCTCTGCTACAAAGTGCACAACCAGAGCTAGCGCTCAGCCGGTTGTTACCGACCGATTGACATCATACTAGCCAACTGCGACATCACTTCAGCAGTGGCTTCATCAGTTCCCCACAGGCAGACACGTCCCTGAACTGACTTAACCTCTTAACCTCAGAACAATGAGTCCTCTGATATTTTTAGTTATTCTATCTTGTACAAGTATCTCCTGTGCCAATGACAATGATTTGTGAAACTGTTTATTGACAACATATGAAACTGAGTATTGTTTTTTCTTGTATACACCAATCCCGTAATTTTGTTGTTCTTACGACTTGAATGACTTCTCATGTAACAGCCAGTATCGTAGAAAATTTAAGACACCAAGGAAAATTTTGTTTCTCTATGTTTATGAAATACATGTATACCAGAAAACCACAGATGTTAGTAAGTACATGAAATACTTTCTACGACAATGAAGAACAGAGAAGGCTTCACATTTTGTCTGCGATCAGCTAGGAGATGCCTTCCTGTTTCGTATCGTCCTTTGTTCTTCAGCTTTCGCTATGTATGCATCTATCTCGTTAGCTCTTAAGAACTATGAATACACGACGGGCTTTTGAAAAGTCCATGCAAAAATAAAAGCTGCTTACACGTTTGCTGTAAACCTTTTATAATTTTCAACATAGTCTGCTTTTAGACTTATCCACCTCGTCCGACCATGTTCTAATTTATTGATCCCTTCCGAATAATAGAAATTGTCCGAGTCTGCAAAATAGCTAATACTTGCTGCAATCACCTCCTCGTTTGAATACAATCTTTGCCCCACCAGACAATTCTTCAAATTGGGGAACAAATAGTAGTCAGAGGGAGCTAAGTCTGGGGAATAGGGGGGGGGGGGGGCGGATGTGAAACGAGTTGGAATTATATTCCCATTAATTTTACGATCACAATTGCTGAGGTGTGTGCTGGTGATTTGTCGTGATGGAAAATGATGGTCCAGTAACAATGAATAATATTCAGCCGTAATAGTTTTAACATTTTCCAGATAGTTGATGAGGATTATCCCTTGCGAATCCCAAAAGACAGTCGTCAAAACCTTTCTGGCCGAAGGAATGGTCTTCGTTCTTTTTGGTGCAGATACTCCCTTGGTAACCCATTGTTTAGATTGTTGTTTGGTTTCAGGAGCGTAGTAATGTATCCATGTTTCATCCACAGTGACGAAACGACGCTCAAATTCCTGCGGATTCCTCTGAAGAGCTGCAAACCATCCTTGCAAGACTTCGCATAATTCCGTTTTTGGTCAAGCATGAGCAATCGCGGAACGCATCTTGCGGATACCATTATCGTGTCAAAATATTCATGCAAAAATTTACATACCTGCTCATTCGAGATAACCACAGCACTAGCAATCTAATGCATCCTAACTCTTCTCTCAGCCATCACCATATCATGGATTTTATGAATGATTTCAGGAGTCGTAACCTCCACTGGGCGTCCAGGACGTTCAGCATCACTTGTGCCCATACAGCCATTCCTGAAATTTTGAAATCACTCATAAACTGTTATAATCGAAGACGCAGAGTCACAGTAATGTTTATCAAGCATCTCTTTAGTCTCCTGGGACGTTTTGCCATTCGTACAGTAAAGTTTAATCAACAAACGAAATACTTTTTCCTCCATGTTTTGACAATCACATGACTTCCTTGATTCACACAAATGCCAAAGAATTAGTCCAATATGACTGAAACTTGGTGTGCGTTCTTCCCAAAGATGCTAGTAACTAAACAAGACCTCGATAGGCGCCAGTGGTTCCATGTCTCGGACTTTGCCCAGACTTTTCAACCGAGCCCCGTATTTAAGTATATTTAACTTAACACCTTTCAGATATCTTAATTTAACAAACCAAACAATGTATTAATGTCTTTATCAACTTTGTATACAGCTATTCGTAAAAGAAATGCAAAACTGCTCACGTGGAGCCCGTCCGAGATTGGTGGGATAAAAATACTGATTAGCAATTTATCAGATCTCTTATGGTGCACCAAAGAACCTACAGTCTTTCTGAAACGAAGTCCGATACTCAATTAACTATACAGCATAATACGATTGATCGATCGCGTTATGCACTTGCCTTAGAGAAATTACATTGGAGCAACATCAGTTACTTTGCGTTTCTCTCGAACACAGACCTGGAGTAATAGGAAATCACAACAGGGATCAACAAGCACTGCTCAGTAAATTTAAATTGACATTACTGAACTGACTACCTGCTGGGAAGTGGTAGGTTAACACGACTATCTGCTTTACATTCTCTATGTTCCTTCCACCTTCGCAATCAGGCAAGGTAACAGTTACAGCTCACAACTTCAACTCGCTCATCCACCTACCAGAGAGGTTGTTGGTATTTTTGGGTAGGGACCACTTTTACTGTTGTCACTCCATGTGTGGTTGCAGTTTAACGTCATACCAGAGACTCATCTGTTTACAACAACAAAATACTACAAGAACACCTACATCAGTTCTTTGCATCGGCCAATAGTGTGAGATAAATACCTTTTCTCATACGAGAACGAGCAGCGTCGGTAATTTGGAGCAATATAGAAACGTCTTTTGCCATGTCAACAGCCGAGGGCGCTGAATCACATTAGTTCTACCTTACTCATGAGTTCTCCCAGTAAAGAACTTCTAAAATTGTTGACCAGAAGCCCGCCTCTCCCTCCTACCCACTTGCTCAATGTTGTTGTTGTGGTCTTCAGTCTGAAGACTAGTTTGATGTAGCTGCCCAAGCTAGTCTATTCTGGGCAAGCCTCTTCATCTCTGCACAGCTAATGCAATGTGCATCAGTTTGAACCTGCTAACTGTTTTCAAGACTTTGTCTCCCTCTATAGTTTTAACACCCCTCCCTCCCTCAGCACACACATATACACACTTCTCATCATTACCAAACTGACAAGTCCTTGATGCCTCGGGATATGCGCTATGAAACGAAGTTGTACCATAAATTTCTTGCTTACCCCAGTTCTTATCAGTTATTCGATCTGCAGTGCCACCACTATTTTTGGCGCTACTGAGTAAAATTGTGTATTTGCAATGGGTGTTGCAAAAAATTTTGGGAGTGAGCCATCTAAGAGCGAACCAAAATCATTACGTCAGGTGCAACAATGCCACTGACAGATTCCCAGATTGTGCTCCGGGAAAAGGCTGGCACCGCCATAACGACGACACAGCAGAAAGGTGTTGGTAGGTCAGTAACTACATATCAATTCAACAGACTTCTTATGGTCTACATGGGTACAAGCTGTGATTTGCAAAGCAGGACTGCTCTGTCCCAACATAAATTACCAATATTTTCAGTCAAAGGTGTCTCAGTCTGGTAGCTACTATTTAAGAAGAAAGGTGTTGCCGCTGCACGAGGCGACATGAGGCTACAAGCAGCCACCATGGGATTTGGCCTCCATTAACTGTGGGCCCCCACTGATGGTTTTAAGATCAGTGCTGTGAGCTTAGCATCTTTCAGCCCGTGGGCCAACTACCAGGTGCAACCAGCCTTCAGCCATAGAAGGCAGTCGTTTGACACCATGGCTACCTGTTGCGTCACTTCCTTAACACTCGCTGTCTTCAGCACACACTATGGAGGACGTGGCACCACAGAATTTTCTAGTTTTTCTTCAGTAAAATGTATGACTGATAGTGAACTTTTTATGAGTAGCCATCGATCATCATCCCGACGACAATTCACCACCTCAACTCAGACTTCCACGTGTAGAGATCATGCATCCCGGACCTCCACATTTTGATGTCAGAAGTATGTGTCACATCTAAATTTCAGTGACAAGGGAACCTTACCAGCCACCCTCCCTGGAGGCGATGACTGTCGACTACCTCAGTGTTGCAGTTACGTCGACACACAGCTTAAGTGAGCAGTGGGTGACTGCACTGACTGTTCTATTTTTTCCCTGCGAGTATCACATGCAGGAAGCCCATCTTTTGGCAGCTTTCCAGTTCTGTTTTCATGTGTGACATGTGGCAAGTAAACTAAGACTGTGTTCTGAGGATGTTTAAATATGAACGTTATTTTTGCCTATCATCAATGAGTGTGGCTCATTGTCTGGAAGTGTTTTTGCAAGGTTTATGATCTGGCCGACAAGCCTTGTGCTAGTGGATAAGGAGTTTGTCAGAACCGACAACACTTGCAGTCTAATGCGTGATGCAGGCGAAGGCTGCTGTGCAATCCCAGGGCTAGAGTTTTTCATCAAGCATCATACCGAAACTGACTTTCGCTGATGTGCGTTGGAACTCAACGTTCAAGCTGGGGGATGCTGTCACCAGTGAAATACTGTCGCAAGGTTCGTTTGTCATGAAGGATAAATGCAGGCAAAATCACAAAGGCTTCATTTGCATGATATAGTGCCACAAGGCATGGGGAAGTTGCTTTAGGTGACCTAAAGTATTGCTACCTTATACTATTCTGGACTTTGCCTCCGGGTAGAGAGTCGTTGTTGATCACGCTGCATTCGGTGATTGAGAGCACTTCTTTGTCTATACTCACGTTGAGACATTTAAATCACGTGCTTGTGTCTGGGAGTTCGCGTTTCTTCTCTGTAGAATACAGAGAGGAGAAGATAGTATTAAATTATACTAGTCAGAGGACCGCCTTCTGCTGTCCTAGTGTTTGAACGAGTTTTTTATTTTGTGGCTGGAGTTCTTCCATTGTCGCAGACATGTACGAGAACCATCATTCCGACGCACGGGACGCAGTACATTCGGTGATATTGATTGCTTCGGCTTATTAGAGCTATGATCACGTAAGTTTCATATCCACTGAGGTTGCACACCACTGTTGATCATCTTTGACAGTAGTCTTCTAGTGTTTGGGACGTAGATGATATCAGTGATCTCGCGTTATTTAAATTATATCGCATAGCCATAAAAAGGGGCAGATTTGGGCAGTTGTTCAATAATATTAGTCAGGAAATTCATTTCTATCTGTTTGTGTCCATTGCACATTGACATATAAACATTTGTAACATATAAAGAGGTTTTAATTTACAATGAATGTATAAGCAGAAACATTAATATTTAGTAGTTTCTTGTTCCCTTAATCATTCTCTTATTTTTATGGTGTAATTTACATGTTAAAGAGCAAGAAGGAGGAAATAATATCACCTTTAAGAGATCCTAAGATCTGCTTCAGGTGGTAGTCAGACAGGCCCTAATCTTTACTTTCGCGTTCAGTATTTTCCATTGTGCACATTCATTTTATACCCGCCTGGTGCAGCATCATGGAAACCATACAAATACCTTCAAGAAATACTTCCTAACACTTAAATTTATATTCGATATTAGCAAATCCCTCTTTTTCATAAACACTTTTCTTGCTATAGTCAGTCTTCATTTTATATCCTCTCTACTTCGGCCATCATCATTTATTTTGCTGCCCAATAGTCGTTTTAGTGTCTCATTTCGAAATCAGATTCACTTAACACTATCTGATTTAACCCTCGCAATAGCAAGGAATAGGGAAGGGGTACTTTATGCCTACCTTTTCAGAAAACTGTAATTTGGTCATATACATTATATTTTATAATTTTGAAAAAGATATATTTGTAATTTTTAATGATTTCTTCTACCAGATTCCGTAGTTGTTTTAAATTTTTCAGTAAAACTTAACGCCAAAATTTAGGTCTTGTCAGTGGATGTGAATTATCAGAACAGGTGTTATATTCATATTTTCAGGTTTAGGACACTTGTTACACATAAATATATCTTTAAAAAGTATGCTGTGAGTAAAAGACAACGAAAATTAACGAAATCCGAATATCTTTGTGTTGGTCATATATTACGCCCCCCCTTTTGTAGTACACGTTATGGAAAATCCGTTGGTACTGCTAGGTTTATTTTGAATACGTTCCAAAATTTCAAACTTTCATTTAGGACAACATGGATTCCCAAGGATTCACGTGTTACCAGTTGTGGAGGAACATGTAGGAATGACCGTCTCTCCTGTTTCAGAACATTAAGTGTTATTTTTATAACTTCCAGAAGAGCAGAGTACATTGAGATAACTATTTCTAGATCGAAAGGTAACCCACTTCCGTTTGAACCCACTAGCGAGAACAAAGAGATAGGACGGTTGGAGATGCAGTGAAGGGGAATCATTTTCTTGACATTACGCCTCTTATCTTCAGATATCATTTTTAAATGACGAATGGTGGCCAGAAGAAAGTTGCTACCTCAAAGTATGTCATGACAAATACCTTTTCATTTAAATATAATTTAGGCGTTTATGTAAAAGTCCGATTTCACAAGCTTCTCTGTCGTGCTTTAACGTTGTCATTGTGCATGTCAACAGAAGGTGCAGTGCTAGTGTTTTCCCCTGTTCTAACTCCTTGGACGCAGTTTTGAAGAGCTACAGAAACCCTCTGCATGGTATCAGGTCTTTTGGTTCGGGATATTTCTCCCTTCTCAGAGAGCTTTTCGCACAAAGTGTTTTTGAAGCTGTAAAATAAACGTTGCGTAATATGAGTTCCTTCATTTTGGGCTATTTCGCCGTTCTCAGAGTGGTTCTTGCACAAGGACATTCTAACATTGTCAGCTGCTTATTCCAGCGGGTATCGTTAGAGTGGCTCAGTTATCTATCAAGAGCATTAAGTAGATTACTTTTCTTTACGTAAGTGACGCGTTCTTTCGCCACAGTCAAAAGACCATGTACACTCCTGGAAATTGAAATAAGAACACCGTGAATTCATTGTCCCAGGAAGGGGAAACTTTATTTACACATTCCTGGGGTCAGATACATCACATGATCACACTGACAGAACCACAGGCACATAGACACAGGCAACAGAGCATGCACAATGTCGGCACCAGTACAGTGTATATCCACCTTTAGCAGCAATGCAGGCTGCTATTCTCCCATGGAGACGATCGTTGAGATGCTGGATGTAGTCCTGTAGAACGGCTTGCCATGCCATTTCCACCTGGCGCCTCAGTTGGACCAGCGTTACCAGCGTTCGTGCTGGACGTGCAGACCGCGTGAGACGACGCTTCATCCAGTCCCAAACATGCTCAATGGGGGACAGATCCGGAGATCTTGCTGGCCAGGGTAGTTGACTTACACCTTCTAGAACACGTTGGGTGGCACGGGATACATGCGGACGTGCATTGTCCTGTTGGAACAGCAAGTTCCCTTGCCGGTCTAGGAATGGTAGAACGATGGGTTCGATGACGGTTTGGATGTACCGTGCACTATTCAGTGTCCCCTCGACGATCACCAGTGGTGTACGGCCAGTGTAGGAGATCGCTCCCCACACCATGATGCCGGGTGTTGGCCCTGTGTGCCTCGGTCGTATGCAGTCCTGATTGTGGCGCTCACCTGCACGGCGCCAAACACGCATACGACCATCATTGGCACCAAGGCAGAAGCGACTCCCATCGCTGAAGACGACACGTCTCCATTCGTCCCTCCATTCACGCCTGTCGCGACACCACTGGAGGCGGGCTGCACGATGTTGGGGCGTGAGCGGAAGACGGCCTAACGGTGTGCGGGACCGTAGTCCAGCTTCATGGAGACGGTTGCGAATGGTCCTCGCCGATACCCCAGGAGCAACAGTGTCCCTGATTTGCTGGGAAGTGGCGGTGCGGTCCCCTACGGCACTGCGTAGAATCCTACGGTCTTGGCGTGCATCCGTGCGTCGCTGCGGTCCGGTCCCAGGTCGACGGGCACGTGCACCTTCCGCCGACCACTGGCGACAACATCGATGTACTGTGGAGACCTCACGCCCCACGTGTTGAGCAATTCGGCGGTACGTCCACCCGGCCTCCCGCATGCCCACTATACGCCCTCGCTCAAAGTCCGTCAACTGCACATACGGTTCACGTCCACGCTGTCGCGGCATGCTACCAGTGTTAAAGACTGCGATGGAGCTCCGTATGCCACGGCAAACTGGCTGACACTGACGGCGGCGGTGCACAAATTCTGCGCAGCTAGCGCCATTCGACGGCCAACACCGCGGTTCCTGGTGTGTCCGCTGTGTCGTGCTTGTGATCATTGCTTGTACAGCCCTCTCGCAGTGTCCGGAGCAAGTATGGTGGGTCTGACACACCGGTGTCAATGTGTTCTTTTTTCCATTTCCAGGAGTGTATTATGTACAACTGACGCATATATATTTCGCATTAAATTTATTTCATAGGCCTGTATGTAGCATATGGCCGGAACAATTCAATCGTGAATATATCGCGCAGTGTAACGACAATATTGGTACCTTGATCAATCGTGTGCTGTATGGTTCAAATGGCTCTGAGCACTATGGTACTTAACTTTTAAGGTCATCAATCCCCTAGAACTTAGAACTACTTAAACCTAACTAACCTAAGGACATCACATGCATCCATGCCCGAGGCAGGATTCGAACAAGCGACCATAACGGTCGCACAGTTCCAGACTGAAGCACATTGAACCGCTCATCCACTCTGGCCGACGTGTGCTGTATGTCTTTCCATGTAGAATGTGGATACCATGAGGCATTAATCGACTAAACATTTCTCTTAGAATATTACCGACCGTTTTGGTTCATCTGGAAACTGGGTTGTAAACAAAATGCTAGATCTGAGAGTCCAGTCAATAAAACAGGAGACAGTACATGTCAGCTAATAGTTTCTTCTCGTGCTAGACGTCCACATGTCCGTAGTTGCTGAGTATTCACCTTCTGCTATATCAGCAATTACCTCAGGCATAATTATATGTCGTAGGCTTTTAACACTTCCTGCCATGTACCGCAACTCAGCTGCGGGGTGAGATATAATTGCCTTTGCAGTGTCGATTAACATCTGAACAAGACGCATAAGACCTTCACATCTTATTGCTCCGTATGACCTTACGTATCGTGCACATATAGCCACGCATTTATCGACAGTTATCTCCTGAGCAGGTTTAGGAAGTCGTTTCTCGTCGATACAAGACCCTTGTTTATTAGACACGCATGGATGGCGAGAAATGTGCGAAGTGCCACTTGACCCTTCAGCATGAGAGTAAATTTCACCACACAGCCAACAGCAAACAAAACGAACGTTTTTCCTAACGCCATCCAAAATAGGCATTGACACAGTCCAAACTGAACTTCTAAGATTCGTTTAAAGCTGTGTGGTTCTCTGATCACCACTGGTTGATTTTTCTTTTACTTCCCTTTCTTTTGTACATGCGACTCTACTTCTGCAGACCACATTTAGTTTCCGCGCTCGTTTTGTGCGATACCAAAAAAATTAAGAAATCCCACCACTCCAATAAACACTGCTCTACTGACGCTCGTAGCCCGTAGCAAGCAACAACGGTCAGTAGACCGCAGCACACCAGTGTTTGCGCACAGCACTTGTGCAGTGACGTCACGGTCTCGCTCAGTGTGGAGCAGTGAGGCCTTGGCCTGTGGGCTGCGGCTCCATTCGAACTCTGCTGAGCCCTTGGCATATAAGTGTTTTCGCAACAGCACTGCTCGACCCTTGGGGTGACGTCAGGGACTCGCTCGGCCGCCCAAGAGCGCTGTAGTATAGTGCGGCCGTAGCTCGCGCGCCGGACCTCTGTGCTCGACTCTGCACCGTGCGGCCCGCAGGATCTCGATGCGGCTGCCCCAGATGAACCTGCAGCGCGAGGCAAGGCTCGCACGGCTGTCATGGCTACGGTCCTGGACGGGCAGCGCCTCGATGCCCACTTCTGCTACAAAGTGCACAACCAGAACTCACACTCAGCCGGTCGTCACTGACTGATTGACATCATACAAGCCAACTGCGACGTCACTCCAGCAGTGGCTGAATCAATTCCAACAGGCAGACACGTCCCTGAACTGACTTAACCTCTTATCATCAGAACAATGATACTTCTCGAATTTTAAGTTAGTCTATCTTGTACACATATCTCCAATGCCAATGAAAATTATTTGTCAAACTGTTTATTTAAAACATGTTTATCTGTGCATTGTTTTTCCTTGTATACACCAATATTGTACTTTGTTGTACTGACGACTTGAATGACTACTCATGTAACAGCCAGTATCGTAGTCAAATGCATCGTAGGAAAATGTAAGACACCTAGAAAATTTTTCTTTCTATATGTTTATGAAATATGTGTGTACCAGAAAGTCCACAAATGTTAATAAGTACATGTAATACTTTGAACGATGATGAAGAACAAAGAAGCCTTCACATTTTTTCTGTGATCAGCTTGGAGATGCCTTTCTGTTTCGTATCGTCTTTTGTTCAGCTTTTGTTATGCATGCATCTATCTTGAAGCTCTTGTTGCTGTTGTTGTGGTCATCAGTCCAGGGACTGGTTTGATGCAGCTCTCCATGCTACTCAATTTTGTGCAAGTTTCTTCATCTTCCAGTACCTACTGCAACCTACATCCTTCAGAATCTGTTTAGCGTATTCAACCCTTGATCTCTCTCTACGATTTTTACCCTCGACGCTGCCCTCCAATACTAAATTGGTGATCCCTTGATGCCTCAGAATATGCCCTACCAACCGATCCCTTCTTCTAGTCAAGTTGTCCCATATATTTCTATTCTCTCTAATTCTATTCTATACCTCCTCATTAGTTATGTCATCTAAACATCGTTTTTCAGCATTCTTCTGTAGCACCACATTTCGAAAGCTGCTATTCTCCTCTTGTACAAAGTATTTATCGTCCACGTTTCACTTCCATACATGGCTACACTCCACACAAATACTGTCAGAAACGACTTCCTGACACTTAAATATATACTCTATGATAACAAATTTCTCTTATTCAGAAACGCTTTCCTTGCCATTGCCAGTCTACATTTTATATCCTCTTTACTTCGACCATCATGAGTTCTTTTGCTCCCCAGATAGCAAAACTCATTTACTACTTTAAGTGTCTCATTTCCTAATCTAATTTCCGCAGCACTACTTTACAATATTCTCGTTTTGCTTTTGTTGATGTTAATTTTATATCCACCTTTCAAGACACTGTCCATTCTGTTCAGCTGCTCTTCCAGGTCCTTTGCCGTCTCAGAGATAATTATAATTTCATCGGCGAACCTCAAATCTTTTATTTTTTATCCATGGATTTTAATTCCTACTCCGAATTTTTCTTTTCATTCCTTTACTGCTTTCTCAATATACAGATTGAATAACATCAGGGATAGGCTACAACCCTGTCTCACTCCATTCCCATCCACTGCATCCCTTTCATGCCCCTCAACTGTTATAACTACCATCTGGTTTCAAGACAAATTATAATCAGCCTTTCGTTCCCTGTATTTTACACCTGCCACCTTCAGAATTAGAAAGAGAGTATCCCAATGAACATTGTCAAAACTTTCTCTAAGTCTACAAATGCTAGAAACGTAGGTTTGCCTTTCCTTAACCTATTTTCTAAGATAAGTCGTAGGGTCAGTATTGCCTCACGTGTTCCAACATTTCTACGGAATGCAAACTGATCTAAATGAACGTTCAAAATGGATCTGAGCACTATGGGAATTAACATCTGTGGTCATCAGTCCCCTAGAACTTAGAACTACTTAAACCTAACTAACCTAGGACATCGCACACATCCATGCCCGAGGCAGGATTCGAACCTGCGGCAGTAACGGTCGCACGGTTCCAAACTGTAGCGCCTAGAACCGCTCTGCCACTACAGCCGGCTCCGAGGTCGTCTTCTACTAGTTTTTCCATTCGTCTGTAAAGAAATCGTGTTATTATTATGTTGCAGCCGTGGCTTTTTAAGCCGATAGTTTGGTAATTTTCACATCTGTCAACACCTGCTTCCTTTGGGATTGGAATTATTATATTCTTCTTGAAGTCTGAGGGTATTTCTCCTGTCTCATACATCTTGCTCACTAGATGGCAGAGCTTTGTTAGGCCCGGCTCTCCCAAGGCTGTCATTAGTTCTAATTGGATGTTGTCTACTCCTGGGGCCTTGTTTCGACTTATGTCTTTGAGTGCTCAGTAATACTCTTCACGCAGTATCATATCTAGTATTTCATCTTCATCTACATTCTGTTCCATTTCTTTAATATTGTGCTGAAGAACATCGCCCTTATATAGACCCTCTATATATTCCTTCCACCTTTCTGCGTTCCCTTCTTTGCTTATTACTGGATCTGAGCTAATGATATTCATACAAGTCGTTCTCTTTTCTCCAAAGATCTTTTCAAGTTTCCTGTAGGCAGTATCTATCTTACCTCTAGTGATATGCGCCTCTACATCCTTCCATTTGTCCACTAGCCATCGCTGCTTAGCCATTTTGCACTTCCTGTCGATCTCATTTTTGAGATTATAGTCTTTTTTGCCTGCTGCATTTAGTGCATTTTTCTGTTTTCTCCTTTCATCAATTAAATAATATACGTGGGGCGTTTGAAAAGGTCGTAAAAAAATAAAATCTGCTTACATGTTTGGGGTAACCCGTTTTTACTTTTCAACATAGTCTCCTTTTAGCGTTAAACACTGTGTCCAATGCTGTTCTAATTGTTTGATCCCTTCCGAATAATAGGAAATGTCCAAGTATGCAAAATAGCTAATAGTTACTGAAATCACCTCCACGTTTGAATAAAAACTTTGTCCCACCAGCCATTTCTTCAAATGGGGGAACAAATAGTCGTTCGAGGGAGCCAAGTCTGAAGAACTTGGGGGGGCGGGGGTGAATCTAGTAGGAGTCATATTTCCATTAATTTTGCGACCACAACTGCCGAGGTGTGTGCATTGTCGTGATGGAAAAGGACGGTCCAACAACGATGAATAATATTCACCTTTTCCAGACAGTCGGTGAGGATTATTCCTTGCTAATCCCAAAAGACAGTGGCCATAACCTTTCCTGTGGAAGGAATGGTCCTCGCCTTTTTTGGTGCAGATTCTCCCTTGGTAACCCATTGTTTAGAATGATGTTTGGTCTCAGGAGTATAGTAATGCATCCATGTTTCATCCACAGTGACGAAACGACGCTCAAAGTCCTGCGGATTCTTCCTGAACAGCTGAAAACCATCCTTAAAACACTACACACGATTCCGTTTTTGGTCAAGCGTCAGCAATCGCCGAATGCATCTTGCGGATAGCTTTCTCATGTCCAAATGTTCATGCAAAATACTATGTACCCGTTTATTCGAGATGCCTACAGCACTAGCAATCTCACGCACTTCAACTCTTCTGTCATCCATCACCATATCATAGATTTTATCAGTGAATTCCGGAAGTGGTAACATCCACAGGGTGTCAAGAACGGTCATCATCACTTGTGCCCATATGGCCACTCCGAAAATTTTGAAATCACTTATAAACATTTCTAATAGAAGGCGCAAAGTCCCCGCAATTTTTATTAGGCTTCTCTATAGTCTCCTGAGACGTTTTGCCTTTCGTAAAGTAAAGTTCAATCACCACACGAAATTCTTATCCGTCCATTTTTTTGACAATCACTCGACTTCCTTGATTCACACGAGTGCCAAACAGAAAGAAATAGAACAATATGCCTGAAACTTGGTGTGCATTCTTTCCAAAGATGCTACTAACTAAAGATGACATCAATAGGCGCCGGCGGTGGCATCTCTCGGACTTTACACAGACTTTTCAAACGCCTCTCGTAGTTGAGTATATTTAAATTAATACCTTTCAGATATATTAATTTAACAAACTAAACATATCTCTCTGTATCAATGTCTTTATCAGCTTTGTATACAGCTATTCGTGAAAGAAATGCAAAACTGCTGACGTGGAGCCCGTCTGCCATAGGTGCGATCCAGACACTGATTAGCAATTTATGAGAACTTTTATGGTGCACCAGTGAACCTACAGTCTTTCAGAAACGAAGTCTGGTATTCAATTAACTATATAGCATAATTCGATTGACCGATCGCGTTTCTCTCGAACACCAACCTGGAGTAATAGGAAAACACAACAGGAATCAACAAGCACTGGTCGGTTAATTTCAGTTGACATTACTGACTACCTGCTGGTAAGTGGTAGGTGATGGCGACTATTTTCTTTACATTCCCTATCTTTCTTCCACCTTCGCAAGCAGGCGAGGTAACAGTTACAGCTCACAACTTCTACTCTATCATCCACCTACCACAGAGGTTGTTCTATTGCTGGCTGAGGAGCACTTATACTGTGGTCACTCCATGTATGGGTGCAGTTTAGAGTCATACCAGAGACACTTCTGTTTACAACAACAAAATAATACAAGAACCGCTACCTCAGCTCGTTGCATCGGCCAAGAGTATGAGATAAATAACTTTTCCCATACGAGAATGAGCAGCGCCGTTACTTTAGAGAAATATGGAAACGCCTTTGCCATGTCAAAAGCCGAGGGCGCTGAATAACACGAGATCTACTTCACTCATGAGTTCTCCCAGGAAATAACGTGCAAAATTGTGGACCAGAAGCCTACCTCTCCCTCCCACCCACTTGCTCAATGTTGTTGTTGTGGTCTTCAGTCTGACGACTAGTTTGATGCAGCTGCCCAATCAACAGACTTCTTATTGTCTACATGGGTACAAGCTGTGATTTGCAAAGCAGGAATGCTCTGTCCCAACATAAATTACCGTTCTTTTCAGTCAAAGGTGTCTCAGTCTGGTAGCTACTATTTAAGAGGAGAGGTGTAGGCCGCTCCACGAGGCGACATGAGGCTACAAGCATCCACCATGGGATTTGGCCTCCACTAACAGTGGGATCCTACTGCTGGTTTTAAGATCAGTGCTTTGAGCTTAGCATCTTCTAGTCTGTGTGCCAACCACCAGGTGCAACCAGCCTTCTGCCATAGAAGGCAGTCGTTTGAGGCCATGCCCACCTTTTGCGTCAGTTCCTTAACACTCGCTGTCTTCGGCACACACTATGGAGGACGTTGCACCACAGAATGTTCTAGTTTGTTCTTCAGTACAATGTGTGAGTAATAGTGAAGTTTTTATGGGCAGCCATCGATCATCAACCAGACTACAATCTACCACCTCAACTCAGACTTCCCTGTGTAGAGGTCATGCATCCTGGAACTCCACATTTTGATGTCAGGAGTGTGTGACTATAATTCAGTGACAGCGGTACCTTACCAGCCACGATGACTTTCGACAACGTCAGGATTGCAGTTTCGTCGACACACAGCATCAGTATGCAGTGGGTGAGTACACTGATTGTTCTTTTTTTTTCCCCTGCGAGTATCACGTCGAGTCAGTGCTCCTATGAGCAGCTTTTCAGTTCTGCTTTCGTGTATGACATGTGGCAAGTAAAGTCAGACTCTGTTCTGAAAATGTTTAAAAAATGAACGTTATTTTTGGTTATCATCAATGAGTGTGGCTCATTGTCTGGAAGTGTATAAGGTGTTAAGCATACATAGCTTCTTAGGAGGGAAAGATGAGTTTTGTCGAGAAATCAGAGTGTTCTAAAGTAGTAGTTATGAGTAGCCTCTCAAGTGAAGAAGTTAAGTTACAGTAAGTGTTATGATAGAATTAGATTAAGTGTCCTTGTCGTCATAGTATTTTGTTCTCCTCGTTTGTTGTTTGTATAATTAGTGAGGTATACCCAGACGGAGAGGATGCGAATTTCTGCAGCCTGGACCAGATGTGGAGGGAAGTGCATGTACCGATGAATTTTGTGTCTTGCGGAGTGCTACTGTCGACACTAATTTTGTTGTATTTACTTAGGAGGTGACACAGAAAGCTATCAATAAGGCTGACTGTATTGCAGATGTTTTGGGTACTGATATGGTACAGACGCCTTTCGTATTTCCGAAGGCCGCAGATTCGGCACCATCTGTGACAGCCCTGCCTTCTGAGATGGTGGGAGGGGAAGAAAGAGGAAAATCTTGTGCCAATTGATCAGGAGATTACCAAAGTGACAACACTTGCAGTGTAATGCGTGATGAAGGTGAAGGCTGCTGTGCAATCCCAGGGCTAACCTTTCTCATCAATCATCATGACGGAACTGACTTTCGAGGACTAGCGGTGGAACTCAGGAGGACAATGTTAGAGCTAGGGGAAGGTGTCACCACTGAAATACTGTAGCAAAGTTCGTTTATCATGATAGGACAAATGCGGGAAAAATAACTAAGGGTTAATTTGCGTGATATAGTGGCAGAAGGCACTGAGAAGCTGCTTTAGGTGACCGAAGGTGTTGCTAACTTATACTAATCTGCACTTCGCCTCCAGGTAGAGATTCGCTGTTGAGTACGCAGCGTTCTGTGATTGAGAGCACTTCTCCTGTTTATACTCACGCTGAGACGTTATCTGATATCCGTCCTTGTGGCTCGGATTTCGTGTTTCTTGTCTGTAGAATTCAGAGAGGAGTAGATAGTAGTAGATTATACCAGTCAAAGGACCGCCATCTGCCCTCCTAGTGTTTGAACGAGTTTTTTATTTTGTGGCTGGAGTTCTTACATCGTCGCAGACATGTACGAGAACCATCACTCCGACGTACGGGGCGCAGTACATTCGGTGATATTGCTACTTGCTTCTGCTTATTACGTCCATAAAGATGAACAGCTGTGATCACGTAACTTTCATTTCCGCTGAGGTTTCACACCACTGCAGATCATCTTCGAAAGTAGTGTCTTGTAGTGTTTGGGACATAGATGATATCAATCATCTCGCGTTATTTATATTAGTTCGCGTACCCATCAATAGGGGCAGAATTGGGGCAACTGATCAATAACATTAGTCAGATAATTCGTTTGTATCTCTTTATGTCCATTGCATATCGATATATAAACATTTGGAATAAATAAAGGGGTTTGAATCTACAATAAATGTAAAAGCAGAAACATAATTAATATTTAGTAGTTACTAGTTCCCTTAATCATTTATTTATTTTTATGGTCTAATTTATATGTTATAGAGCAAGAAGGAGGAAATAATATCACCGTTAAGAGATCCTAAGATCTGCTTCAGGGGGTAGTCAGACATGGCCAAATCTTCTTTTGCGGGTTCAGTATTTTCCATTGCGCACATTCATTTTTACACCCGCCTGGAGCAGCAGCTTGGAAACCATACAAATAACTCCAAGAAATACTTCCTAACACTTAAATTTATATTCGAGGTTAGCAAATTCCTCTTTTCCATTAATACTCTTGTTGCTATAGTCAGTCTTCATTTTACATCCTCTCAACTTCGGCCATCATCAGTTATTTTGCTGCCCAATAGTCCTTTTAGTGTCTCATTTCGTAATCGGATTCCGTTAACACTACCTGATTTAACCCTCGCAATACCAAGGGAGAAGGAAGGGGTACTTTTTGCCTACCTTTTCAGAATACTGTAATCTTGTCATGTACATCATATTATAAAATTTTTGAAAATAAATATATTTGTAATTTTAAGTGATTTCTTCTACCAAATTCCGTAATTGTTTTAAATTATTTAGTAAAACGTAGCGCAAAAATTTGTGTCTTGTCGGTGGATGCGGATTTTCAGATCGGGTGTCGTATTTATATATTCAGGTTTAGGACCCTTCTTACACATAAATATATCTTTAAAAAGTATGTTGTATTAACGAAATCCGTATATTTTTGTGTTAGTCATACACTAGGCCCCCAATTTGTAGTACACATTATGGGAAGCACGTGGGTAATGCTAGGTTTAATTCAAATACGTTTCATTACCTTTCATTTAGTTCCATTGAGGTTTATCTTATAATCCCTTTTCAGAGCACTATCTATTCCATTCAACTGTTATTGCAATTTCTTTTCCGTCTGACAGAACTGGAGTGTCACCTGTAAACTTCAAAATGTTTATTGTTTCTCCCTCATATTTAATTCTGTTCATAAATTTATCCTTGTATTCTTCACTGCTTGTTCAGTGTAGATGTTGAAATACATCGAGTGTAGGTTACACGAATGTCTCACCCCATCTTCAAATTGCACAACTAGAAATTCAGCAGATGGAATAACAGAATTTATGTGCTTCAACAAGATTTGTTCTTTGATGGGATGGGGCTGTGAAATACATGTCCAGTCCCATTACTACTCTATTCTTTATACCGGAGGGCAGCAAAATTCATATTTCAGTGCATATACGGCAAAAATTCAAACTTTCATTTAGTACGACATGGATTCCCAAGGATTCACCTGTTACCAGTTGAGGAACATGTAGGAATGAGCGTCTCCCCTATTTCCGAAATTCTTATGGTCTACATGGTTCCATGCTGTGATTTGCATAGCAAGAACGCTCTGTCCCAACACAAATTACCATTATTTTCAGTCAAATTTGCTCCTGCTTCTGGTTTTAAGATCAGTTCTGTGGCTTATTATCTTCCAGCCAGTGGGCCACCTTCAGGCCAACTACCAGATGCAAACATCCCTCTGCCATAGAAGGCAGTCACTTGAGACCATGGCCACCTGTTGCATCACTCACTGTTTTCAGCACACGTTATGGAGGATGTTGCACTACAGAATGTTCTAGTTTGTTCATCAGTAAAATGTATGACTAATAGTGAAGTTTTTATGAGCAGCCATCTATCATCACCCGGCAACATTCCACCACCTCAACTCAGAGCTCCACATGTACATCTACATCTACATGGATACTCTTCAAAACACATTTAAGTGCCTGGCAGAACCACCTTCACAATTCTCTAATTTCCCAATGTCGTAAGTAGGGGGACAAGGCGGTGTCAAGTCACTCTGCATTGTTGCCAAATTTATTCAAGATGTAGACTTGGCAACAGCGCATGATGTCATCCAAGATGGCGGCTTTTGGCGGGAAAATAGGCCAATTGTGCTATGTCCACTAGCCTAACCTCAAGAAAAAATGGCGGCAATTTTGAATTTTGGCGGGAAAATAGCCCAATTGTCCTACGTCCACTAGCCCAAGCCTCCAGAAGAAAAAATGGCGGGAGGTTTAATTCCTACACGATAATGCATGCAAAAACCGTACTTGACTTTATTATTATTGATTATCATTTATTAACATTCATTATCACTT
The DNA here is from genome assembly GCF_023864345.2 of Schistocerca serialis cubense. NCBI lineage: Eukaryota > Metazoa > Arthropoda > Insecta > Orthoptera > Acrididae > Schistocerca > Schistocerca serialis. The sequence goes on along the minus strand of NC_064640.1, from coordinate 551,051,121 downwards.
ATTATTATTTATATCATGCACGTGTGAATGCAAGCCAACTGTGTTAGTTCATACCCTTGCCCCCAGAGAGCGCCACCAAGGCGTTATTAAAGATGGTTGATTTTGGTGGGAAGAAAGCCAATTGTGCTACCTCCACTGAACTACCATTACTGTTCTCCTGCACATTCATTCTTCGCTGAGCTGTCGTTGCCATGTGTTCGATCATAGAGATGGATGTGGGTGATAGAGCAGCCTTCAATAACTACATTTCATGTAGACATTCAAGGGAGGACTGTAGCCACAGTTCACTACATGAGGTGTGGAAGCGTATGATAATGGAGGAGTGTCGGAGCAATAAGTACAAGAATTCTATTCAGCAGATTTCGGCATGCAGAGGAATGGAGCCAGGATGCATCCCGTAACCAGCATATGCTCATGTGCATGCGCAAACTGCAGGCTTATTTACCATCAAACATTCACTCTTCCAAAACGCAAGAGACGTTCAGTTGACACCAATTCGCTTCGGCGTAAGCATATTCGTATACAACGTATATACCATTGAAGACCATCCTGCAGAATGTGTTCAATCGATGAGTTATTGGTGTTTGACCTCGATGAGTTTAACAGCAGTGTAGTTTGCAAGCATACAGCCGGGGACTGCCCCCATAACCTCCTACATGCTGAATGGAAACGTACATTAATCCTGGAACATATGAATAAGAACAAGAACACAGTCCTCCAAATAAATTCCCTACAACGAAATGCTTTAAAAATACAGTACCCATCTCATGGAAACATCTGCTACTGTTGGAACTGTCTACCTTTTCTAAAGCCCACATATAAGCTCCCAGCCCCCAAAAGATGACTGCCTCCGATCCAGCAGAGCGACGAACTGATCTAGTTCACGAGTTCTCTGCTAGAGGGCACTTCGATAGGTCACATGTTCACGTCATTCAACCAATAGCAGCACAGAATCATGATGACGTAGTTGGCTTCTATATAAGGAGCACTCAGCAGCTCCTCCATCTCTGTTCCAGTCGGTCAAGATGAAGCGACAGTCACCACCACAGCAGAATAATAGGAGGAGCAAGCAGCACCAGTAAAGTAAGTCCCCAAGTTATTGTTATTATTATTGCTCTTATTATTATTTCTCTACCAACATCACATCATTTCTTATGGATATTCGTCTTGGTCCTCCAGCTGCTCCACCCATGACGCCGGCATCAGCGTGTCCCAGCATGTCCCGGTCCACGCTCGTGAAGGCCTCGGACTCGTCCACGCAGGATCCTGTAGTTCAGCTTCTCAGCATGCTGTAGCACGATAGCCAGGTGTTAATGTCGGTGCCAGAGGCTGTGTTTGACGGGGCTTCACAGTACTGGGCTCCTTCATACGCGCCGTTCACTGATCATAATCCCACAAGGGACATCCCACCATTAGTGCAAGAACAGCAGGCTATCAGCGCTGGTGTGGATGTCGTGGATGAGAAGATACCGACCGCCCCTTCACCTCATCCTTAACTATTCGCCTCAAGCTATATGTTAACAGTTAGTGGTTCAAAACGTATCCATGTAGGACTTGAAGTTTCACAATACGGTAGCCTCTCAACTGTTTTAGTGCTGGAAAATGTGCTCAAAAATACTAAAGTGAAATATTCTGACTACAAGTGGGATGAACTGTGTCGTTTAAAAACACACATCAAGAATCATATGACTACCGAATATTATTCATCCCACTCCTACCAGGACATGTACTGTGGCAGTCTAACTGCGAATATTCTATCAATGTATGATGATGCTACACTAAAAATTAAAAGTGCTGATAGTTATAGTATTTTCATGCATCAACCCACTGTTGATAACTTGTTCAATTTAGACATGGCTCTAACTAGTACGACAGAGAGACTAAATAGATGGTGCCCATATGTTCAGGCAGTGTACACCGACATCATTAACTGGCTTCACAAATGTAGCATCCACATAGATGATATAGAACATTGTTTTAGTATGTGTGTAACACCAGTGCCCAAGTCTTGTGCTATTACTCGAATAAGTGTTGAAAATGTCGAACTCAAATTGATTGACGGAATACAGGACTATTGTAATTCACCCATAACATTACGAGATATACGTGCTGAATTTCAAGCATACAAGAAGCAGCTATTTTCCAAATACTGTACTGCTGCTGCACCGCTTAAAAAATAATGTACTAATTTTTTCTCATGCTGATCATATTTGTAAATATTTTAATAAATATATATATTATTTTATAATATAAAATTCGTCATTGCGTGCTTTTTATTTGTCAGGACAAAATGTCACCTACGTTAATCTATATGACAGCCTTCCCTTTAAATATACCACCTCTAGTTCATTCTATTGTGTAGCCGTTGTAGCTCAGTTGGTAAGGTGACTGCGCTATAGTGACTACACACAAACACATATTTTTAATCATATAAAAGCGTATTCCACACCTTGACGTACCACAGTAGGTATCATGGCAGGCTGGGTGAAACACCCTCGCCTCAAGGGCTTTGTTGTAGGTGACTGGTCCTGTGATGATGACCAAGACCAGATGACCAGCAAGAATGGACCAACCTTCCAGACAGCATACGAGCTATAATTGTAGGTCGATCCAGCTGTGGTAAGACAAATGTCCTCATGGCTCTGTTAACGCACATAGACGGAGTCCACTTCGAGCACCTTTTCGTCTTCTCCAAAACACTCTTTCAGCCCAAGTACCAGTTACTGAAGAAAATATTAGATGGAGTAGGCGGTGCAACGTAGAGAGCCTTCAGTGAAAGCGACGTCGTCCCCCCACCTGAAGTGGTAAAGCCTCACACCGCCTTTATATTTGACGATGTCGCTGTTGAAAAGCAAGATCAAATCCGTAAATATTTCTGCTTTGGCCGTCATATGGGTGTTGATGTATTTTATCTGAGTCAAACGTATTCCAGGATCCCAAAACAGCTGGTGAGGGACAACGCAAATCTCATTATAGCATTCAAACAAGACAACCTCAATTTAAAGCTAATTTACCATGCTCACGTACGGACCGACATGTCATACAATGAATATTGTAAAGATATGTGCTGATTGCTGGAAGCACTCACAATACGGCTTTCTCGTTATTGATAAAACCCGTAAACTAAATGACGGTAGGTATAGCCGGAACTTCCAAGACTTTCTCCATATATAAACGTACGAAAATACCTTATCCCATCAGTTAACATTTTACCATGGACAAATTCGCACGCATGGCGGACGCTCAGTCTGACAGATTAGGTGTGCAAAGATAGAGTGCCCGAATGTACACCGATATCAAATTTAAAAATCTTGAGTCCACACTAGTTAAAGTGGCAAGGGAATTAAAGGACGCTCAGAAACTTCTTGCCATTAACCAAAACCGGATAGATAACAGAATTAGCGCAATTGAGGGCATGATAGAAGCCGAGGCCGTTGTTATTGAAGAAGGTGGCGTAGGAAAAAAAGGAGAGGTACAACAAAGCATATATAAAACCACGTAATATTCAGATCTCTGATTAGTATCCCTCGAGATGTCGACAAAGCATAAAGTCATTCAGGCGCGCTAAGCAGTTCGAGAAAAATTACGTTTGCTGAAGTTGGGGAATATAGGTCGTGAGCAAACACTAAATGAAACTTTTAAACCTGTTACCGAATCTATCACCAAGATAGCTTTGCATAATAATGACCCAATCGTAGAATTCACCAACCATTATCCGACCGTTAAGATAGACAGAACATTTGGTGTCATCAGGGCGAGACCGTACATGCCGGGCTCTCAAACTATAACTTTATCCGATAGCACAATACGCATCGGGGATACAGAGTTTAAAAGAACACCTGGCTTAATGAACCTAATCATCCTAAGGCCATCAAGAAACTTAAAATACTCAGCCGATGATCGCAAAGTCTATCGGGAAATACTTAACTTGACTGATCTGTACAAAAATCCCAACAGAACACTGAAAAAGCCTGAATACTCTAAATACACTACCATTATACGAGTACAACCTTTACTCAATTAGCGAGCTAAAAGTGTCGATGAGGGTGAAGAATTTCAGCATAAAGGAGTGAGCAATCAAGTCCCACAGTATATATATTACGATGACCCAGATGAACTAATAGACAGACTTCGACTGTTGATGGCTTCGGCTGCTGCGGGCAATACAGCTCTTTCGAATGAGGTTGTATCCATAATCTCACAGCTTCGAGAGAGATGTATCATCGAATAAGTATGGATACCGTGGTTCGAGAACTGCACAAGCCAGCACGCAAAACATACCATCGTAGACATATCACGATTAAAGGGCTGGATGACCTCTGGCAGGCTGATCTTGTAGATATGAATCGATATTCGCGTCATAATAATAGATTCAAATACATTTTAATGGTTATTGATACATACTCTAAATTCGCATGGGCATTACCTGTGAAAACGAAAACCGGTAGAGATATTGCTGTGGTGTTTGAGCTTCTGCTGCAGACAGGAACGAATCGATGCCCGACCAATCTTCAAACCGATCACGGTGGGGAGTTTTACAATGACCATTTGAAGACTGTGATGGCGCGGTATAGCATACGCCACTACTCCACGTTTACCTGCCTTAAAGCTAGTATCGTCGAGCGGTTGAACAGAACAATCAAAGCTCAAATGTGGATGCAGTTTAATCTTCGCGGTTCGTACAAGTGGGTAGATATCCTCGCACAGATAATTGCAAAGTATAATCGAACCAAACATAGTACAATAACAATGAGACCGATTGATGTTCGCGATCATTCACTCATGGACACAGTATATTTCCGGATTAAAATGCTCGACCCTCGCAAACAGAGGTTCAATATAGGCGACATAGTATGTGTTTCAAAACACAAGACAGCGTTCGAGAAATCGTACTTACCAAATTGGTCGGCTGAGATATTCACAGTATCCAAAGTGCAGCGAACCAACCCTAGGACATATATCTTAAAGGACGGCAAGGGCGAAGAAATTGCAGGATGCTTTTACACGGAGGAATTGCAGAAGAGTTCTGAACCAGATGTATTTCTTATCGAGCGCGTGATAAGACGTCATGGGTATAGAGCACTGGTTAAATGGCTAGGATTTCAATCATCAGAAAACAGTTGGATCGAAGCTGACATGTTAGAATGTAACAGGGAGAGTAGACCTTTATCTCCTCAGTAGTGTACCATGCACGACAGGAGGCACATCATAATAAGAGGTGGAGGTGGTGTTCTCGACAAGTTGCCTGTTGAATTGCACATTCCCGGATATAACTTCTGTGAGCCTGAAACAAAGCTTCAGAAGCGCCTGGCACGAGGCGATAAAGGTATTAACCTACTAGACGAAGCCTGCCTTGAGCACGACCTCGCATACGCAGCAAGTAAGGATCTCCCAGCACGCCACGTCGCCAACCGGATATTAGCAGATAAAGCCAAGCAACTAAGGCGAAGAAAAGATCTCGGAATAGGCCAAAGCGTTGCTGCATTCGTGGTTGATAAATCCATGCATGGAACAATTAAGTTCGGCTTGGGTGTGATGAATTTCAAACGAATTATGAAAGCAGTGCGAACGGCTTTGCGAACGAAGAAGAACAGGAAGAAGAACAACAAACCCAGTTCTTGAAAAAACTGTATTCTCACCTCGATGTCTGCAGCTAAACATGTGTTGAATGGTGGGAACAAGAAGAAAAACACGGCTTCATTTAAACCACCTAGGGTCCCACCACTACCAAAGACTTCGGGCAGAATTATCCCGTTCCTCGTTCCAGCCCTAGCAGCCCTGTCCGCTGTAGGTTCAATCACAGGCGGGGCCGCAGCTGTCGCCAAAACGGTCAAAAACGCACAGAATGCACAAGCCCAAGTAGAGGAAACCAAAAGACATAATCGCGCTATGGAGGCAGCAGCTATCGGAAAATGCCTCTACTTGAAACCATACAGGAAAGGACTAGGTCTCTTCACAAATAAAGAAAAGCCCGTTAGTTACCCTACCCGACAGAGCGCTCACGAATAAAGATCTAGTTAAAATTCTTAAACAAAAACTTCACATTCGTGGATTACGTGGCGTCTTTATGCGGAATACATTACCGAAGACCATGTGGTGGACTAATGAGTGCGGAATTGTAAATTTAGATGTTGCTGGGGGTCCAGGGACCCACTGGGTTGCGTATGTTAAGAAAAGTCCAAATACAGTTCAGTATTTCGATTCATTCGGCGATTTATAGCCACCTGAAGAATTAGAACGCTACTTCACCAGCAAAAGACGCATTTTCTACAATGTCTGGCGATATCAGGACTTTAACACATAACTCTGTGGTCATCTCTGCGTTATGTTCCTCATCACAGCGACGGCGAACCCCCTCTAGAATGCGTCATCGTCAGATCATGTGCGCGAGATATAAAAGAGCTGTCATTGAACACATGACCATCATTTGATGTTTAGATGCAATGTCGTACACTCTGACTTTAAAAGAGCGAGGATCAGTATTACGCGCAAATTACTTTCCGCCGATTGATTTAAGTGCCGGGGACTGGAGTATTGCACTGATTGGTCTAGAGACGTATAACAGCATTCCAAATATTACACAGAGCAACAATAAACTGCATCTTGAAATTGACGGCCGGAAGGAGATTCTACAAATACAACCTGGTGCCTACGATATTGATGGTTTAAACGAACTCTTAAAACAGTCAGAAAAAGGTATTGAACTACAGGCAAACATTAATACCCTTAAATCTGAAATACGGACAGAGAGTGCTACGATTGACTTTACACAGGGACATTCAATTGGTCCACTACTAGGTTTTGCGAAGGATCGTGTTTTGGTGAAGGTCGGAAGTAAATTTTTACGCATCAGATCATGCTGTAGATATACTCCCAGTGAGTACATCCACGTTGAGTGTAATATTGCCACAAACTCATACCTGAACGATAAATTGATTCACTCAATTTACGGATTCTTTCCTGCAGTCGGCACAGGGTATAAAATAGTTCAAGCCTCCACAAATGCTATATATCTCCCAGTGACTGTTCAGCCACTGGACTACCTTGAACTGCGTATTGTGGACCAGAATAATCAGCTTCTTAACTTTAGAGGAGAAGAGGTCATTGTATGCCTGCATCTAAGGCGCGATGGGAATAAGGTATAAAGCTAGCACACCAGTCTCACAACCCGTCAGTGGAATGCGGAAGGGCAAGGTGATAACACGCCTTAATTACGAATCCCTCATTTCAACAGGTTTAAAACCGCAGAAAGACGTCGCTCAACGTAACTCTGTCAGTAGAGTGTGATGACCGAATTATTCGTCATGAATACCACTCACACAAACCCTATGCTTCAAGCACATTTAACAAAAATGATGAAATTAGGATTGTTATCCAGCATCGGGACGCGGTAACACTGCCTAGCAAGAGCTTCCTCTATCTGGACTACACATTTAAGAAAGCTGACGGGGCTGCCGTAGCGCTCTCGAAGCTCACTCGAAATGCCGTAGCATTCCTGTTTCAAGAGATACGCTATGAACTCAACGGAATTGAAATAAACCGAACACGCAATGTTTGAATTACATCAGCCCTTAAGACGTACGTTTCAGCCTCACCCTCTGATTCAAACAGTTTGGAAAATGCTGGGTGGTTCATAGATGGAGCGGATAGGGAGGGTGGACAAAGCCGATTTACCGCTTGCGTGCCACTAAACATGCTTATGGGTTATTTTGAGGATATGCAGTGAATAATTATCAACGCTAAACAGGAACTTATTTTGGTGAGAAGTGCAAGTGACGCGGATTCATTCTCTCAAACAGCTGCAGAGAATGTTCAAATCAAGATTAATAGCATATCATGGAAAATGCCTCACATCACTGTTGCTGACGAGGAGCGCTTGAAGCTCCTAAAGGTTCCGAATGCTGACACCTACCTGCCTCTAACTTTCTAATCATGGGAGCTTTTTGAATACCCAGTCCTACCTACAGTGTCCACACATACTTGGGCTATTAAAACATCAGTGCAGTTGGAAGCACCTCGATTCATCATACTCGCATTTAAAACTCAAAAGCGTGCTAATGTATCAAAGGACTCAACTGAATTTGACCACTGCAAGTTAACTAACGCCAGAGTCTACTTGAATTCAGAAGACTACCCATATGAAAATCTACATCTACAGTGGGACAGCAATGTATACAGTCTGGCATATGACATGTATGCGAGATTCCGAGCATCTTACTATAAAGGTGTTAAAAATGAAGGATGCCTACTCAGCCCACAGAGTTTCAAGAAGCTAGGGCCAATAATCGTGATTGACTGTTCAAAACAGAATGATATACACTCCCGGAGATGGAAAAAAGAACACATTGACACCGGTGTGTCAAACCCACAATACTTGCTCCGGACACTGCGAGAGAGCTGTACAAGCAATGATCACACGCACGGCACAGCGGACACACCAGGAACCGCGGTGTTGGCCGTCGAATGGCGCTAGCTGTGCAGCATTTGTGCACCGCCGCCGTCAGTGTCAGCCAGTTTGCCGTGGCATACGGAGCTCCATCGCAGTCTTTAACACTGGTAGCATGCCGCGACAGCGTGGACGTGAACCGTATGTGCAGTTGACGGACTTTGAGCGAGGGCGTATAGTGGGCATGCGGGAGGCCGGGTGGACGTACCGCCGAATTGCTCAACACGTGGGGCGTGAGGTCTCCACAGTACATCGATGTTGTCGCCAGTGGTTGGCGGAAGGTGCACGTGCCCGTCGACCTGGGACCGGACCGCAGCGACGCGCGGATGCACGCCAAGACCGTAAGATCCTACGCAGTGCCGTAGGGGACCGCACCGCCACTTCCCAGCAAATTAGGGACACTGTTGCTCCTGGGGTATCGGCGAGGACCATTCGCAACCGTCTCCATGAAGCTGGGCTACGGTCCCGCACACCGTTAGGCCGTCTTCCGCTCACGCCCCAACATCGTGCAGCCCGCCTCCAGTGGTGTCGCGACAGGCGTGAATGGAGGGATGAATGGAGATGTGTCGTCTTCAGCGATGAGAGTCGCTTCTGCCTTGGTGCCAATGATGGTCGTATGCGTGTTTGGCGCCGTGCAGGTGAGCACCACAATTAGGACTGCATACGACCGAGGCACACAGGGCCAACACCCGGCATCATGGTGTGGGGAGCGATCTCCTACACTGGCCGTACACCACTGGTGATCGTCGAGGGGACACTGAATAGTGCACGGTACATCCAAACCGTCATCGAACCCATCGTTCTACCATTCCTAGACCGGCAAGGGAACTTGCTGTTTCAACAGGACAATGCACGTCCGCATGTATCCCGTGCCACCCAACGTGCTCTAGAAGGTGTAAGTCAACTATCCTGGCCAGCAAGATCTCCGGATCTGTCCCCCATTGAGCATGTTTGGGACTGGATGAAGCGTCGTCTCACGCGGTCTGCACGTCCAACACGAACGCTGGTCCAACTGAGGCGCCAGGTGGAAATGGCATGGCAAGCCGTTCCACAGGACTACATCCAGCATCTCTACGATCGTCTCCATGGGAGAATAGCAGCCTGCATTGCTGCGAAAGGTGGATATACACTGTACTAATGCCGACATTGTGCATGCTCTGTAGCCTGTGTCTATGTGCCTGTGGTTCTGTCAGTGTGATCATGTGATGTATCTGACCCCAGGAATGTGTCAATAAAGTTTCCCCTTCCTGGGACAATGAATTCACAGTGTTCTTATTTCAATTTCCAGGAGTGTAATTAAATCAGGACCTATAGATGTACGGATTGAATTTGAATCTTCAGCAAACTTCCCTGATCAGACTTTGGAATATGTTCTCGTTCTGCATGATCGTCTCGTTAACGACTGTCCCTTCACTGGTGTAGTGCAACGAGTTGTATATATTAATACGCACTCTGCTTGCAGTAGTGTATATCACGACGTTACCTGAAGGTGTGAGGATCGTAGCTGAAGTTCAAGGAATGTACTATGATGTAATTAAAGACTGTGCATTAATAGCATTCACGCAAAGTGATGAAGTAACAGGAACATTTGTATCAAGAGCTGAATCGCCGAAACCATTTAAAGACGTCAAGTGCAATAAGACAGTCAGAAGTGCGATGTGGCTAACAAAATTTTATCATGGTATTATGTGGGATGCCCCTGGCATCTCTTATAAACATTTGCTGCAATTGCTGAGTGTATTTGATGACCAGGAGACAATAATCTACGTTAAAGGCGTTGAGAAGAGTAGCTGGCTGCGTCGAATCTTCAAATATGCTGCTATCCATAACCTGTAATACAACGATTGTCCACCTATCCATCAACTTAGACAGCGAACGTGTGAAGAAGAAGAAAATAGTTTTGTGTCTGCATCTGAAAATGTAAAATAACTTTTAAAATGGCTCACAAATAAATAAATAATTTTTTTTCTCCGTAAGAATTCTTGTTGTTTTCTTTCTCTGACACCTACATCCATAGAAGTAAGTTTATTGGTGATACTGTGCGTGAAGTGCATTCCACTGGAGCTGTCTGAGCCAGTTTACCTACTTCCACCTCTCCGGCGCGGCGATGAGTCAGCCATTGAAAGTGACGACCTGAAAGAGATAGTGCTAGGGTCGGCTTCGCCAGATGCCCGCCGTTTAAAGTGACAGGACCACAAAGAGAGTGGCGGGGTCTGTTTGTGACTGGTGGACGAAGTCCAGCACGCATCATTCAGATTTCATCTGTCTTTAAATCAGTAAAAACCTTATAGGTCTCTCTCTGTACCAGTTCAACGTATATGGATCATGACTGAGGGTGAAACAATAACAAACTCAGGCAATTTTTTTTTACAGTAAAATAATTGAATTTATTATTCAATTCACATTTTTTTCAAACGTTGTTTGCGACATATCAGTTTACAGTAAAATGATTCACTCTTTTTTTTCACATTACATGAGTTTAGAGATACATTATTTATCTTCAAGTAAAAATATGAAAGTTCAAATCTTTGCAGATACGTGTTTTTACATTATTCATAAATATATAAGCATTGTGCAGAGATAACTATCTCTCTCTCTCTCTCTCTCTCTCTCTCTCTCTCTATATATATATATATATATATATATATATATATATATATATATATATATAAAACAGAGGTACTAGAACGTACTTATAGTATCTTACAACTTAAATAATATCTCTAGTGAAGTTCCACCGGAAACACTCTTTTAACTAATGGCAAACGTATTTTTAGTTCAAGATAGTGGCTCTAAAACATTTTCCGCTAGCAATTTATATTATATTTCATTGAAGTAAGTGGCTCTAGACATTTTCCACTACAACAAGGAGGTGAACACATATTTCTCGGTATAAAGATTTTTTCCACAGTCAAGTGAACATTATATATATATATATAATATATATAAAGAATTTAATTGATGGAACTCACATTCTTAAAAAACTAGTTCTGACTGGATTGTTAGCGGCAGGTGAAACTTACAACTACTACTAAGATCAAAGCAGATACGAACTGCGAAAATTGTATTTTCGTCTTCTTCTATTTGAATATAAAAGGTGTAAAATTTTTATCTGTTTTCAGTCATATAGCCATTGACTAGTAATAGTAGCAAAAAAATATACAAATATGTATAAAGACTTTTTCTTATAAATGGTTTTATTTTAGTTTTTTATGATTTTTTGTTTTTTCTTTGATAGAATAAATAATATTTACACACATGCACACTTAACACAGGCTCGCACACATTCACACACACTCAGACATACACGGAAGTACGCAAGCTGATACACACTACAAAACACTCTCATCCAGTAATTACAATATGATAAAAGGGTCATACTACTACTCTGCAGACACTCTCACCGTCTCTCTCTCTCTCTCTCTCTCTCTCTCACTATCTCTCTCTCCCTCACAATCAGAGTCCCCCGCCCCTTCTCTCGCTACAAGTGAGTAGTGTGAGTACGGGCGAGTTTCAATGCCGTAATCACAGATGACCCTTTTATCGTCATGAGGCGACAGATAGATTTTAAACTGCAGCACAGTGTACACCTCGTGCGCTGTCGATCGAATACTAGTTTGGCGGGCCATATGCGGCGGCTGCAGCTCTGCACCGCGAACACCACCACGTAGGCACTGCAAATAGTCCTCGATAGACAGAGCTCGTGATGCCATCCGTCGTACCCCTTAGCCGGTCTGTGAGTGGGACCTTCCAATGTGCGATATGCATACATCTTGGAACGAAGAAGTACAAACTCCGCAATCGGCAATCCATTCGACTCGTCTTTCATGAGATCGATAACCTTCTTGTTTTGCGGAACAATACCATAAGGATTATCGGCCGCATAAGAAGACGTGTCGAATTCCTTGGCGTGGTACCTAATTACTTCATATGGATCGCAGTTCTTCACCCAATAGATGAAACTATCTGTATCCATGTAAAGTAATTTAGGATCTGCGAAATGAGTTTTCGCGAACTCATGATGAAATCAGTACATGTGGAGTTTGGGTAGGTCTAGTATGCACATCCCCACATAGATACGTTAAGTAAACTCTACTGCAGTTTTAGCCATCTTCACAGCAACAAAATTCTTATTGAAAATAGTGACCCGTTTAAAATTTGGTCTGGCAATGCATTTTCGTACGCCATAACGCCCATCCCATTGCGTTCTAATAAAAATTTCACGTCGTTCCCTGAAATTCTCCATAGTTTTTCTGAAAATTGAATTATTCATTAATTTATAAAAATCTTTCTCAAAGTCACACGACGCGGAAGTTCTCTGTCTCGTATTCAGATCAATATATTCCTTCAGCCAGAGGGACTGCTTGAAGGAGATGGCCCGGGTGATTTTAACCAGCTCCATACCCAAGCTGAGGCATTGCTGGGGGTTAAGATAGTGAATGATGTACCTCTGCTTGTCCCCCAGCGTTGTCATCAGTTTCGGTGTGGAACCTCCTCGCGGAACTAGTTGCTCTGGACACAGCGGCAAATCGGCATGCAAACTAATAGGTTATTTTAGTTCTGCCTCTACAACATACCCTACATCAGAATCGGCGGCCATACCCCCCCTGATTTTTCCACCTAATCCCTTGCATTCATCTTCAGACAGCCATGCAAACTCGCTAATGGGCAGACATTGCTTAATGGCGTGTCCGTATAAGTTATTCACATCGAGATACAATATATAACTTGAATCAAGGGATGCGTTAAACTAAACCTGTCACCCATGCATGGGTTATTTGCTTTTGCGTGTCTATGAATATATTGGCAGAGCCCCCCACCGATCCCTCTCTCAAAGAAAAGAAGCATGTCAGGATCGGTCAATAATTCGATACTGCCCATCGTTTTCTTGAGCATTGCGTCCCAAGAGAACCCAGGTGCCGTGTAATAAAAGGGAGGGTCCAGAGAATGTGTGGTCATACATAGACTCCGGAACTTCTCTAAAACGTCCGCAAGCAAGCGCACGTCTGTGTCCATGTAAAGACGTGCGTACTCTCCTAAATTAAAAATATTGAATTCCCGCCAGACATTCACGGCATGCTCATACTCTGCATTCGTTATCGTGTCGCCTGTGAGGTTACTGGAGAATGCAGTTATGCCGGGTAGCCTGGTTTCGTCGAGTTTGGCCATACTATTCACATACTCGTATGGGAAAACCCCTTTTCTAGTCACAAGTTGCAACTTTTCCTCGTCGGGAAACGCAGCTCGAGTGATATGCATATCCGCCGGAGGTAAAGTTTCAACAAGTTTTTGTAGTGGTGCCTGCATAAAACGTAGTGTATCGAGGAAGTGCAGCGTCGTTCTTGCCATCATTCGTTTGGAGAATGATATATACTTCTCGACGCTCTCAGGTAGGACACTCGACAGATCTTTCTCCAAACCGAAATCTGCCAAGTGCTCAACTAGGAAATGGGCGTCATACCCACTTAAATTATGAGAAAAAACTGGTATGGGTCTAGGTAATTGGTACTTCAAATTGCACGCATTGTGAGCAGCGCCACGTAATTGCCCTGTAAGATGACAGTGGTTCCTACGAGGAGTTTCCGCTTTTCTGTCCAACGGCAGCCCACAAATATGACACTCGGTGGCTTTATTGTACAAATCTTCATTCTCCTTAAACTTCATAAATTTGTTTTCCTGGGTAGTCATAATAACACGTACCGCATCCTTGGAAGTACAGTCTACCAGATGCATAGCTAATAACTGTTCAAAGGAGAAATAATTGAGACACCTTAAATAAATATGATTTTTACACCGGATGTCACTTAACTGGGAATAAAGGAGGCGGGACATGTCCTTGATCCAGACATAGTGATAATTATCGCCTTCAGAGAAGAGTAGAATATTTACATGCAGTTCACGCTCACTGGCAAATTTTGAGAAATGGAGAGGTCCTATAACAACATGCTTGTCTTGCTCGTCTGACTTGCTTTTCTTCTTCTCCAGGCCATAAACGTGTACCGATGTTCCAGTATTTTGTGCCTCGAATTTAGGTATGTCCTGGATCTTGATGGGGAACTCAATAGCATCAAAGTTATAATATGCGTTATTATCACTGTCTTTGTATGTACCCGGACGATGAGGGTTATCTGTATAATTATAGTTTCTTTTGCAAGCCATGATGGACCATGCAAAACAAGTGTGATCTTTTCTATTTTGAACATTAATGCACGTCCTCTTGTTACCTATATCTTGAGAGAGCTTGATATAGGTAGACCCTCCATTTAACAGATCGTGGACATGTATATGGATGTCCAGGTGTAGAATTCTGCTGAGTGCCTTAGCTGAGCCGTTGACTTCCATCTCGGAAAACCGGCCCAATATGACACTCAAGGTGGATTTACGAAACCACTCGACGATCGATGTGCTCTGCGCTATCACGCCATTATCCCACAAACGATAATGGATGCTGGTCTCTCCATCGCCAGAACGTTCTTTGGGGCCGGGGGGGGGGGGGGGGGGGGTGCGATAACTCAATGGATAGAACTGCACTGCACTTAACGGCGAGGTAACGCGGATTATCGACTACCTTGAGGAGCTCGGTTTCCAGGACAGGGAGGCTCGCGTTTAAAAATCCAACAGGATCGCGGTACCCCCCTGCCGAGTTTTCGATCCTAGCGACCGAGATACGCTCCTCGAAGGCGTCGGCAATCGGCGAGTATTGTAACTGCGGTATGGTGTCACCGACCTGATCTACTTGACTAAAAGGGCGGGTTAGAGGAATGCCACTAGTCACAGGATGATCACTATTACTGCTAATAATACTGGGGGTCCAACCATTGGATGACGGTGTTAGCGATGGTGTGTCATCATCATTTAATGGAAGGGGTATGCGTGTTGGTACACGAACCTTGCGCTGGCGGTGTCGTGGATGGTGAGCTTGCGGAGGCGGAGAAGGTGGCGAGGAGAGACCAGTGGAGCAGCCAGGCCGCAGCGAGGGACCCCTGGCTGTGCTGCTAACCGCTTGTTGTGATGTACAAGGACGACAGGTAGTTTGGGCTGCCGCCGCGGCCTGTCAAGCTGTGTTGATCGGTGCGATGGAAGGTGGGGCGTCTCTTCGCCCACCCTCAAGCCCCACGCCTGCAACCGCTGCTCGTGGAACACGGGCAATGCCGTGAGATATGCCTGTAACGTAAATATAAGTTTAATGATCTGGATTTAAAAGTGGGATAAATATCAAATGGTTCAATGGCTCTAAGCACTATGAGACTTAACATCTGTGGTCATCAGTCCCCTAGAACTTAGAACTACTTAAACCTAACTAACCTAAGGACGTCACACACATCAATGCCCGAGGCAGGATTCGAACCTGCGACCATAGCAGTCTCGCAGTTCCGGACTGAAATGCTTAAAACCGCTCGGCCACCGGGGCTGGCACACGGTTAGGCTCTTCGCAAAAATTTCGGCTGAGCTTATATACGATTTTAGCCAGCTTTCAGTGCCTATAACGGTTTGAGCATCAGTGCTTTCTATTAGCGCTTGGAGCTCTGGTTCGTTCCCAACACAGCTACAACAATTTACAACTGTTATACCAATGAGCCCTGCATCTACGTTCTTTCCGTGTTCAGCTTGCACCCTTTGTGACCGAGCCCCTTCTTGTGTTTTCCCGAGATCCTCTAACCTAAACAACCGTCCAATCCACGCCACACACCCCTTCCACCCGTGTAGCCGCCTCCGGCGTATAGTGGACACCTGACCTATTCCGTGGAACCCGAAACCCAACCACCCGTTGGCGCAAATCGAGGAATCTGCAGACTACCCGCTCGCAGAACCGTTTGAGCCTCTGATTCAGACCCACTACTCGGCTCTGTACCAGAGGTCCGCAATCAGTCCTGTCGACTAAGCTGCAAATGGTTAGCTCTGCTTTCGTCTTGCAACCAAGACTGGCAGCCTTTACCACTTCTGTTAGTCGCTCGAAACCGGAGAGAATCTCTTCCGATCCAAAGTGACACACACCACTGGTACCGATGTGAGCAACCACCTGCAGTTGGCTGCACACTGTGCTCTACATGGCATCCGGGAGGACCCTTTCCACATCTGAATGACTCCACCCGGTATGCACACGGATTGCACATTGGATTTCTTACCCTTCTTGTCAGCCAAGTCGCTAAGGGGCCCCATAACGCACCTAACGTTGGAGCTCCCAACTACCAATAATCCCACTCTCTGCAATTGCCCTAATCTTGCAGGCTGGGTGGTTTCCTCTGAAACAGGACAGGCGACAGCATCTGGCTCATCAACAGCGTCAGTCACAGATATTGCCTGGAACCTGTTTGTCAGAGAAACCGGCGAGGCCTTATGTGCGGCCGCTTGGGATGTCTTTTGCCGCCTGCTTCGCACTGGGGCGACCTCTACATTTTGATGTCAGAAGTGTGTGTCACCACTAAATTTCAGTGACAGAGGAAACTTACCAGCCACCCTCCATGGAGACGATGACTCTCGGCTACCTGAGCGTTGCAGTTTCGTCGACAGACAGCATCAGTATCCAGTGGGTGATTGCACTGACTGTTCTTTTTTTTCCCCCTGCGAGTGTCACGGACCTTTCACCAGCTTTTCAGTTCCGTTTTCATGTGTGACATGTGGCAAGTAAACTCAGACTGGGCTATGAGGATGTGTTAATATGAACGTCATTTTTCACTGTCATCAATGAGTGTGGCTCACTGTCTGGAATGTTATAAGGTGTTAACCATGTGAAGCTTCTTAGTGGGGGAAGATGAGTTTTGTTTAGAAGTCATGAGTAGCCGCTCAAGCGGAGAAGTTAAGTTACAGTAACTGTTAGGATAGAATTACATTAAGTCTTGTAAGGTGGCATGACTTTAAGCCACATTACAACTACTACTCCGGAAAGAAGACCCTTTAACAATATAAACATCGAGACAGAAAACCATTAACGATACTAACATCGGCTAGGGATCTTAATTTGTTGCAGAATATCTGCACGTTGGACGACAGTGAAGCGGACGGAGACGGGAGGCTGGCAGGAGAACGGGAAAGTCACAAGCGAGGCAGGCAGGCCTGAGAGCTGTAGACAACATCGAACGTAAGCTCCTGGAAACCCCAGGCGGGTGGATCGCTGCTTAGCGGGAGCCACGTGGCCGAGGACAAGGAGAAGACACAGGGGCTCGATCACAAAACGCGTGGCGGCGTGTAGGTGGTATCCCGTATGGCAGTAGCAGAGGCTTATGGAACCATCGGGAAACTTCTAGAAGCTTCGGTCGATTGCAAAACTGAGATTGGTCGGCGCTCGGAAACGAACGCATTCCAACAACATGATTGGCCACACACTTTAAAGGGGGGGGGGGGGGGGGGAAAAGAACAAGAGCTACGAAAAAGCGTAGCGTCTGTGAAACACTTGTTCCTGGGGCGTCGAGGAGAGAGATTGGTCCTGGCGAGGCGTGCGACCTCGTTACTGGGATAGAGTACTTGTCGCGTGAGCCTGAGGATCATTTGGTGGTCCACGGCAGCTGTAGAAGAGCCTGCGGAAGCTTTTGGTGAGGTAGAATTTATGTTATCTTGCTGAGGCGAAAACCTTTGCAGCGATAAGCGTTGGATCACTGTAGTGGTTGTGCATTCGCAACGGCGGTTAGGGAAGTATAGTAAATTGCTGAACACGAGTCTTTTTCGTTCTATGCTGAGGCTTCACCTTGCTAGTCGTGAGTGTAGCTCTAAATGTAAATGCAATTGCCATAGCTGTGGATTACGCGTTGAATTAACAACCGCGAATATATCAAAGGACAGGCGATTACCAAATGTGAATAGGCAGAACTAAAATGTTGCTCGTACTGTGTAATCTTGTATAGGGTAGATTGCAGAAGAGTAAAGAATTTAACACTACTAAGTGTATCATTTCATAGCTAGTACTTTCCTTTGTCATTTTATTATATCCGTATTTTGTATTTCATGTTTGCAACCAGCTGGTGGAGGCAATATTTGTAGGTCAGCACATCTGAACATTCTAGCATATACTGAGGATATGGTTAGAAACCAACCAGATTTGCATACGACTACTTGATGTCACATGTAGAGCAAAGGATAAGCTTTCCCTTCTGGGGAGCGTATAAGTGTCAGTGCGACTAATTAGCGTTATAAAATCCGTTGTACAAAATTATTCAGTTATACGTTCGGGTCGCAGGCTTACCCATCAGCAGAAAAGAGCAAAACAGAAGCGGTAGCAAAATGGCTCAAATGGCTCTGAGCACAATGGGACTTAACATCGGAGGTCATCAGCCCCCTAGAACTTAGAACTACTTAAACCTAACTAACCTAAGGACAGCACGCACATCGATGCCCGAGGCAGGATTCGAACCTGCGACCGTAGCGGTCGCGCGGTTGCAGACTGAAGCGCCTAGAACCGCTCGGCCACTCCGGCCGGCAGAAGCGGTAGCATACAGTGTCCTTGTCGTCGTACTGTTTTGTTCTCCTCGTTTGTTGTTTGCGTAATTAGTGAGGTATATCCTGGCGGAGAAGTTGCGAATTCCTGCAGCCTGGACCAGATGTGGAGGGAAGTGCATGTGCCGATGATTTTTGTTTCTTGCAGAGTGCAACTGCCAACAGTAATTTTGTTGTAGGTATTTAGGAGGTTGCACAGAAAGCTACCAATAACACTGATTGTATTGCAGATGTTTTGGGTACTGAAATGGTACAGACGCATTTAGTATTTCCGAAGGACGCAGATTCTGCACCATCTGTCACGGCACTGCCTCCTCATAACGTGGGAGGGGAAGAAAGAGGAAATGTGTTTGTAAGGTTTATGATCGGGCCGACAAGGCTTGTGCCAGTGGGTCAGGAGATTGACAAAAGAGACAACACTTGCAGTGTAATGCGTGATGCAGGAGTAGGCTGCTGTGCAATCACAGGGCTGGACTTCTGTGGTGTCACCGCCAGACACCACACTTGCTAGGTGGTAGCTTAAATCGGCCGCGGTCCATTTAGTACATGTCGGACCCGCGTGTCGCCACTGTGTGATCGCAGACCTAGCGCCACCACAAGGCAGGTCTCGAGAGACGATATAGCACTCGCCCCAGTTGTACGAGGAGATTGCTAGCGACCATACGGACGAAGCCTTCCTCTCATTTGCCGAGAGCCAGTTAGAATAGCCTTCTGCTAAGTCCATGGCTACGACCTAGCAAGGCGCCATTAGCCTTACCTACTTTGAGAGTTATAGTATAAATGTCTCAAGAAGAATGCTGTAGTCATCAAATAATAAAGTTAAGTATAAAGCAGCTACGTACTTTTCTTGCTACCATTCAATAGTTATCCTGTTCCAGAATTGACGCCCGTCGGCGTGAGTGTGTACGCGTGCCTTTCTATCGGCTACCCGTCACTGTGGACTGGCTGCCTTGTCAGTCCACTTCATTGGCGACGAGGATGGGATCTTGTGTTTTGCTTTGCCCTAATTTATGTGTGTCATGGCTTCGCCAGATGTACTGTCCGAATTTTATCGCTTGCAGAATCAGCAGACGCAGGCGTTATTGGATGCCCTTGGACAGCTCGTCCAGGGTCAACGTGCGCTGCACACCGATGCGGCCGCCGCCGCTTCACCGCTACCGCAGCCACAACCTGCCGTTGCACCGCCTTTTAGGCACTACGACCCGAACCAAGAGACCTGGCAAGAGTGGTCCCGCCAGTTTGCCTTCCACCTCGCTGCCTACAGAATTCAAGGTAATGAGCGGCAGCCGTTTTTGCTTTCTTGTGTCGGTGTGTCCACCTACCGTGTGATAGTGAACTTGTTTCCCCGACGAGACGTAGCAACTCTGTCCTACGAGGAAATTTTGTCTGCATTAGATGCCTATTTCAAAGAAACAGTTGATGTGGTTGCAAAGCGGTATACTTTTTTTCGTACAAAACGTACGGCCGGTCAAACTAATAGGGAGTGGGTAACAACATTGCAAGGACTTACTAGGGACTGTGCCTTTGAATGTGACTGTGGTCTTTCTTATTCAGATACAATGGTGCGTGATGCAATTGCACAGAACGTTTCTGATGTTCGCATATGGGAGCAAATTTTGAAACTAGTTAATCCCTCCCTTCAACAAGTGATAGACATATTGGATAGACAGGACACACTTGACTATGCTCAGGAATCTTTTGAAACTTCGCCAGCTGTGTGTAACATTACCCGGCCCGCTGGACGCGCTGCGCGGCCCGGTAACCGGGCCTCGCGCACCTCGACACAGCTGCCGCCGCGCGCTAAACCAGGTGTGCCGCGCCAGCACACAAATGTCGTGAAATCATGCCCGCGGTGTGCTACTAGACATTCGCGTGAACATTGCCCGTCACGCCAAGCTATTTGCTTTTTCTGCAATAGGAAAGGACATGTGCAAAGTGTTTGCCAGAAAAAGCTCAGATCAGCCACTCTTAATCATTCCAGGCCCTTTGCTTCGCGCCGGAATCGAACCAAGGACACTCAGGCTCGTGGACCTTCGCCCATGGACATTCATGTCGTTACTTCCACTTCGTCCAGTGACACTTTCTCTAACAGTGACTGTGTTCGTGCCACAAAAACTGTGCGTCGACGTCGCCGGAAATCACGTCAATTAGCAAGTGATTCTGTACCAGTGTCTGTTCAAATTGCACGAGACAGTCGCTCTTGTCGTCAGCAGGACAATAAACTTTTTGTAGATTTGGACTTTAATGGCAAGGTCATACCATTCCAGCTCGATACCGGAGCTGCAGTTTCATTGCTCAATCACGACACGTACAAACAACTGGGCGCACCTCCGTTGCGTGCCGCAAATGTTAAGTTACATAGTTATTCAGGACAGACAATACCTGTGTTAGGACAGTGCACTCTTTTTGCAACATATAAAGGACAAACAAAACTTGTGTCGTTTTACGTTCTTCATTCTTCTACGGCAGTGAACTTGTTTGGTTTAGATTTATTTCAGTTGTTCAACATGTCTATAGTAAATCAGGTCCTATCAGTGAATCAAACTGTGCCTTCAGACAGTGTTTCTCGTCTATGTGACGAATTTGCAGACATTTTTGCACCCTGGACTAGCTTTTCAGGCGTTTCCTAGCTCCCCTCGGACCGAATGGCCGGGTGCGGGTGGCACAGCCTCGCCTGTTGTTAGGCTCCCCACCTCGTCGCATACGTCAACATGGGGTCCTCCCCACGGCGGGCGGAAGCCTTATCTCACGACCATTCGCCGATTTGCGGGGGAGGAATGTGGTGTCACCGCCAGACACCACACTTGCTAGGTGGTAGCTTAAATCGGCCGCGGTCCATTTAGTACATGTCGGACCAGCGTGTCGCCACTGTGTGATCGCAGACCTAGCGCCACCACAAGGCAGGTCTCGAGAGACGATATAGCACTCGCCCCAGTTGTACGAGGAGATTGCTAGCGACCATACGGACGAAGCCTTCCTCTCATTTGCCGAGAGCCAGTTAGAATAGCCTTCTGCTAAGTCCATGGCTACGACCTAGCAAGGCGCCATTAGCCTTACCTACTTTGAGAGTTATAGTATAAATGTCTCAAGAAGAATGCTGTAGTCATCAAATAATAAAGTTAAGTATAAAGCAGCTACGTACTTTTCTTGCTACCATTCAATAGTTATCCTGTTCCAGAATTGACGCCCGTCGGCGTGAGTGTGTACGCGTGCCTTTCTATCGGCTACCCCTCACTGTGGACTGGCTGCCTTGTCAGTCCACTTCAACTTCCTCATCAAGTACCATGCCGAAACTGATTTTCGATGACGAGTGGGGCAACTCATGGGGATAATGTTCGAGTTGGGGGGAGCTGTCACCAGTGAAGTACACTCGCAAACTTCGTTTGTTGTGAAGGACAAATGCGGGCAAAATCAGCAAGGCTTAATTCGCATGATATAGTGGCAGAAGGCACTGGGAAGCTGCTTTAGGTGACCGAAGGTGTTGCTAACTTATACTATTCTGGACTTCGCCTCCGGACAGAGAGTGATTGACAGCACTTCTCCTGTCTATACTCACGTTGAGATGTTATCTGAATTTCGTCCTTGTGGCTGGGAGTTCATGTTTCTTCTCTGTAGAATACAGAGAGGAGAAGATAGTACTAGATTACACTAGTCAAAGGACCGCCTTCTGTCGTCCTAGTGTTTGAACGAGCTTTGTATTTTGTGGTTGGAATTCTTATACCGTCGCAGACGTGTACGAGAATCATCACTCCGACGCACAGGACGCAGTATATTCGGTGTTATTGGTAATTGCTTCGGCTTATTGTGGCTATAAAGCTGAACAGCTGTGATAACGTGAGTTTCATTTCCACTGAGGTTGCACACCAATGTCGATCACCTTCGAAAGCAGTGTCTTCTAGAGTTTGGGACGTAGATGATATCAGTCATATTGCGTTATTTATATTAGAAAAAAAATGGTTCAAATGGCTCTGAGCACTATGCGACTTAACTTCTGAGGTCATCAGTCGCCTAGAACTTAGAACTAATTAAACCTAACTAACCTAAGGACATCACACACATCCATGCCCGAGGCAGGATTCGAACCTGCGACCGTAGCGGTCACGCGGTTCCAGACTGAAGCGCCTTTAACCGCACGACCACACCGGCCGGCCATTTATATTAGATCGCGTAGTAATAAATAGGGGCAGATCTGGGGCAGTTGATCAATAATGTTAGTCAGGAATTTCGTTTGTATCTGTTTATGTCCACTGCACATCGACATATAAACATTTGTAATAAATAAAGGGGTTTGAATCTACAATAAATGCATAAGCAGAAACATTAATGTTTAGTAGTTACTAGTTCCCTTAAACATTCATTTACGTTTATGTTGTAATTTATATGTTAAAGAGCAAGAAGGAAGAAATAATAGCACCGTTAAGAGATCCGAAGATCTTCTCCAGAGGGTAGTCAGAGAGGGTCGAATCTTTATATTTGCGTTCAGTATTTTCCATTGCGGACATTTATTTTTAAACCCGCCTGGAGCAGCATCTTGGAAACCATACAAATACCTTCAAGAAATACTAACACTTAAATCTATAATCGATGTTAGCATCTAACATTCTGCGTGGTGTCTGTTGTTCTAAGTCGTGTCTCCCTACCACTTTCGCGCAACGACGCTCTGAGAGTGTTTTATAGGGAAGTGATTAGTTTGAACCTGGGACCTGTTGCTGGTAAGGAGACGCCAGACCACACATGATATGTAGAGCTCAGAAGAGTTCAGTGAGACTAGCGATGATATAACCAAATACTTAATGATTTCAGAGTCAGCTCGACTGCACTCCCTGTAAAAGAATCTTAATACTAACTAAATGTAGTGGAAGGGTTCAAGGCTTTCCTATTTTTAGTTAGCTGGTAAAATAACGTCGAAAAAACAGTTAAGTTTACGATTGGAAATTTTATTCTACTCACAAAACATGGTTTATAAATTGCACTGTTGATAAAAGGAAATATTTTAATACAGGATGATAAAAACCAACTGCGTTCAACAAAAATGTGAACAAATATTCCCTGAGTGGGTTTCCAGGTTCTACAATGGATCGAAGGATGACCTATCCCATATCACATCTATAATCTAGGTTTAAATTAAGTTTCACAAAAGAGAAAACTATCAAAATGGTTTACAGTGACCCTCAATTATCTTTAATTACTTATCTAACTTGTCGTAAATTAAGTGGCTTATGTGGCTTCTCAGTAATTATATAACAGAAAAATCATCGCGTTTCAGATTTTAACTTACGTAGCATATGTGAATACATTGAGCTTCAATTGACGATCGACACTAGTATTACGTAAAAATGGGATGTAACAGATGAGACTTCTGCAGTTCTGAGTGAAGCCATATGCGCTCAAAAATGCGGCATCGCGTGCGCTCATTACCTTGTCGGTTTTCGTCAGGGGGCGGCGGCCGGCACAGCTCCATACAGCTCGCTGTCACGGAAGCAACTCTGTCCTAACTTCTACTTACTACAATTTACCAAAGTTGGTTTAAAAAAAACTATTTGCCTGTGTTTTCATCGGACCTATCAGGGTCTCAATGTTAACCTTAAGCTCCGCCTACAAAAATTCTGTCTATCCAATGAGAAACGTTATACTTTTCGTGGTGGGGCAATGTTTTTAACGTTTGCAATGTAACAGAGACGCGAAAAAGTCACACGCTAAAACGCTGGTGTGGCCGTTTTAGTGTTACCGCAAGATTTATACTGTTCTTCTGGAGGGCTCTGGCTTTTAACATGGGCTGGGGGGTGGTCCTGGTGGTTAGTTAGAGACGTGGGTGTCCGTCCCTTATCGTAGGGCCTTCTAGCTTAACACGGTTCTGCTCGGATTCTGTTCTCGTTTCTCCCCTCAGAACTGCGTCTGTCTCAAGGTGGGAAGGTATGACATACATTTAGGCATTCTTGTGTTAGTCTGTGGTATTCCATTTGCTCACTCGTTACTCGTATTACTTTGGTTAATTTAATGTCACGATTTATTCGGAGCTATGTCACATACTACTGGATTTGCTTATCATGTCAGGGTTTTCATGGAAGGTGTAGGATTTGTCTGACACCTTACAAGCAAATACCTCTTATTCCATTAATACTGTTGTTGCTATAGTCAGTCTTCATTTTATATCCTCCCTACCTCGGCCATCATCAGTAATTTTGCTGCCCAATAGTACTTTTAGTGTCTCATTTCGTAATCAGATTCCTTAACACTTCCTGATGTAACCCTCGCAATACAAAGGGAGAGGGACGGGGTATTTTATGCCTACCTTTTCAGAATATTGTAATCTAGTCATGTGCATATTATTTTAAAATGTTGAAAAAAACATATTTGTGGTTTTTAATGATTTCTTCTACCGGATTCCGTAGTTATTTTAAATTTTTGACTAAAACTTAACGAAAAAATTTAGTCTTGTCAGTGGATGAGAGTTTTCTGGGCAGGTGTCATACTCATATTTTCAAGTTTAAGACCATTCTTACACATAAATATATGTTTAAAATGTATGTTGCGCGTAAAAGACAACGAAAATTAACGAAATCCGTATATCTTTGTGTTGGTCATATATTACGCCCCCCTTTTGTAGTAAACGTTATAGAAATTCCGTTGGTACTGCTAGGTTTAATTCGAATACGTTCCCTTACCATTCATTTAGTTCCATTGAGGGTTATTTTACAATCTCTTTTCAGGACACTATCAATTCCGTTCAACTGTTATTCCTAGTTCTTGGCTGTCTCTGACAGAATTGCAGTGTCACTGGCAAACTTCAAAATGTTTATTGCTTCTCCCTGATATTTAATTCTGTTTACAAATTTATCCTTGTATGCGTTACTGCTTGTTCGGTGTAGATGTTGAATGACATCGAGTGTAGGCTACCCGAATGCGTCACTCCCATCTTCAAATTGCACAACTAGAAATCCAGCAGATGGAGTAGCAGAATTTGTGTGCTTCAACAAGATTTGGTGTTTGATGGGGTGGGGCTGTGAAATACATGTAGAGCCTCATTACTCCTCTCTCCTTTTTATCTGAGGACAGCAAAATTCATATTTGAGTGCATATACGGCCAAAATTCAGACTTGGATATAGGATAACATGGATTCCCAAGGATTCACATGTTACCATTTGTGGAGGAATATGTAAGAATCGGCGTCTCTCCTATTTCCGAACATAAAATGTTACTTTTGTAACTTCCGCAAGACAAGATTACATTGAGATAACTATTTCTGGATCGAAAGGTAACCCAGTTCCTTTCGAACCAACTAGCGAGAACAAAGAGAAAGGACAGTTGGAGATGCAGTAAATGGAAATGACGTTAGAATGTATTGTGGGATTGGAGAAGTATGAACAAGGAAAACTCTTGTATCATTTTTATGAGTTTACGCCTATTATCTTCAGATATCATTTTTAAATGACGAATGGTGTCAAAAGAAATTTGCTACTAACAGTATCTCTGGACAAATAGATTTTAATATAAGTATAATTTGAGGCATTAATGTGAAGTCAGATATCAGAAGTTTCTCTGTCCTGGGGCGCCTGATTCAAATGCTTTAACATAGTCATTGTCCATGTCAATAGAAGGTGCAGTGCAGGTGATTTCTCCAGATCTAATTGGTTGAACGCCGCTTTGAAGAGCTACAAAAATCCTTATGTTTTAAAAGCTATAAAATACACTATTGTGTATTAGAATTACAGTAATAGAATAGCATACATACCGTGAAATGTTCTTACATGAGCGTGATATCAGTTCCTTCACTTCGGGCTATTTCTCCCTTCTCAAAGAGATTTTCGCACAAAGACATTCTAACATTGTCACCTGCTTATTCCAGCGAGTATCGTTAGACGGGTTCAGTTATGTATCAAGAGCATTAAGAAGACCACTTTTCTTTACGTAAGTGACGCGTTCTTTCGCCACAGTCAAAAGACCATGAGATTATGGGCAATTGACGCATATATACTCCGCATTAAATTTATTTCGTATCCCTGTATTTAGCATATGGCAGGAATAATTCAATCGTCAATAATCATGCAATGCAACGACAATGACAACCTTGATCAGTCGTGGACTGCATGTCTTTCGAATTAGAGTGTTGGATACCAGGAGACATAAGTCGTCTAAACAATTCCCTTAGAATGTTACCTCCCATTTTTGGTTCATCTATAAACTGAGTTGTAAATAAAATGCGAGATCTGAGAGTCAAGTCAATGAAACAGGAGACAGTACATATCAGATAATTCCTCTTTGTCGAGCTGAATGTCCACATGTCTGTAGTTGTTATATGAGCAGTTACCTCAGGCATAAATATATGCCGTAGGCTTTAAGCACTTTCTGCCATGCACCGCGTCCCAGTTGTGGGGTGAGACATAATGGCCTTTGCAGTGTCGATTGACGTCTGAACAAGATCCATAAGACCTTCACATCTTATAGCTCCGTATGACCTTACATCTTGTGCACACTTAGGCACGCATTTATCAAAATGGTTCACATGGCTCTTGGCACTGTGGTCATCAGTCCCCTTGAACTTAGAACTACTTAAACCTAACCAACCTAAGGACATCACAAAACACCCAGTCATCACGAGGCAGAGAAAATCCCTGACCCCGCCGGGAATCGAACCCGGGAACCCGAGCATGAGAAGCGAGAACGCTACCGCACGACCACGAGCTGCGGACACGTATTTATCAACAGTTCTCTCGTCAGCTGGTTGAGAAAGTCGTTTCTCGTCCGCGTAAGGCCCTTGTTTATTAGACACGCATTGATGGCGAGAAATGTACGAAGTGCCACTTGACCCTTCAGCATGAGAGTAAATTTGACACTAGAGCGAGCAGCATAGAAAATGAAGGCTTTTCCTAATGCTATCCACAAAGGTCTAAAGTGTACTTTTAAAATTTGCTCCATTCTGTGTGGTTCTCTACTCACTACCGATTAGTTTTTCTTTTGCTTCCCTTTTCCTTGACATGTGCTCCTTGTTCTGCAAACCACGTTTAGTTTGCCGCTCTCATTTTGCGTGTTAGGAAAGAAATGAAGAAATCCCATCACTCCACTAAACACTGCTCTACTCACCGCTCATAGCCCGTAGCTCGCAACTGCCGTCAGTACTACCAACAGCTCGTAGGCCGCAGCACGCCAGTGCTTGCGCACGGCACTGGTGCAGTGACGTCATGGGCTCGCTCGGTGTCGAGCAGTGAGGCCGCGGCCCGTGGGCTGCGTCTCCATGCGCGACTCTGCTGAGGCCGCGGCGTACAGGTTCTTTCGCAACAGCACTGCTCGGCCCTTGGGATTACGTCAGGGACTCGCTCGGCCCGAGACTGCTGCAGTCCAGTGCGGCTGCAGCTCGCGGGCCGAGCCTCTTCGCACTACTCTCCCGGCGGACCTCGATGCGGCTGCCCCGCCTGAACCGGCAGTGCTAGGCAAGGCACGCACGGCTGTCATGGCCACGGAACTGGACGGGCCGCGCTTCGATGATCACCTCTGCTGCAAACTGCACAACCAGACCTCACAGTCAGCTAGTTGTCACCGACCGATTGACATCATACAAGCCAACTGCGAAGTTAGTTCAGCATTGGCTGCATCAATTACCACGGGCAGACATGTCCCTGAACTGACTTAACCTTTTAGCCTCAGAAAATTGATACTTCTTAAATTTTAAGTTAGTGTATCTTGTTCAAATATCTCACGTGCCAATCTAAATGATTTGTCAAACTGTTTATTTAAAACATGTCAAATAGTGTATTGTTTTTCTTGTATACACCAATCTTGTAATTTTGTTGTACACGACTTGAATGAGTACTCATGTATCAGCCAGTATCGTAGTCAAATGTATCGTAGACAAACGTAAGACACCAAGAAGTTTTGCTTTCTTTATGTTTATAATATATGTGTTTACCAGAGAGTCCACAAGTGTTAAAAAGTACATGTAATACTTTCTATGATTATAAAGACCAGAGAAGCTTTCACATTTTTTCTGCAAACAGCTAGGGGATGTCTTCCTGTTTCGTATCGTCCTTTGTTCTTCCGCTTTCGCTGTGAAGCATCTACAATACAGGCCATTAAAATTATTACACCACGAACGTGCTACAGACGCGAAATTTAAACGACAGCAAGAATATGCTGTCATATGCAAATGATTACCTTTCCAGAGCATTCACGCAAGGTTGCCGCCGGTGGCGACACCTACAACGTGCTGACATGAGGAAAGTTTCCCACCGTTTTCTCATACACAAACAGCAGTTGACCGGCGTTGCCTGGTGAAACGTTGTTGTGATGCCTCGTGTAAGGAGGAGAAATGCGTACCATCACGTTTCCGACTTCGATAAAGGTGGGATTGTAGCCTATTGCGATTGCGGTTTCACGTAGCGCGACGTTGCTGCTCTCTTTGGTTGAGATCCAATGACTGTTAGCAGAATATGGATACGGTGGCTTCAGGAGGGTAGTACGGAACGCCGTGGTGGATCCCAACGGCATCGTATAACTAGCAGTCGAAATGACAGGCATCTTATCCACTTGGCTGTAACGGATTGTGCACCCATGTCTCGATCCCTGAGTCAACAGATGGGGACGATTGCAAGACAACAACCTTCTGCACAAACAGTTCGATGACGTTTGCAACAGCATGGACCCTCAGCTCGGAGATCATGGCTGCAGTTATCCTTGACGCTGGATCACAGACAGGAGCACCTGCGGTGGTGTACTCAAGGACGAACCTGGATGTACGAATGGCAAAATATCATTTCTTCGGATGAATCCAGGTTCTCTTTACAGCGTCATGATGATCACATCTGTGTTTGACGACATCGCAGTGAACGCACATTGGAAGCGTGTATTCGACATCGCCATACTGGCGTATCACCCGGCGTGATGGTATGGGGTGCCATTGGTTACACGTCTCGGTCACCTCTTGTTCGCTCTTTGAACAGTGGACGTCACATTTATTATGTGTTACGACCCGTGGCTCTACCCTTCATTCGATCCCTTACATTTCAGCAGGATAATGCATGACCCCACGTTGCGGGACCTGTAAGGGCCGTTCTGGATACAGCAAATGTTTGACTGCTGCCCTGGCCAGCACATCATGCAGATCTCTCACCAACTGAAAGCGTCTGGTCAATGGTGGCCGAGCAACTGGCTCGTCACAACACGCTAGTCACTACTCTTGATTAACTGTGGTATCGTGTTGAAGCTGCATGGCCAGCTGTACCTGTACATGCCGTCGAAGCTGTTTTTGTCTCAATACCCAGGCCTATCAAGGCCATAATTACGGCCAGAGGTGGTTGTTCGGGATACTGATTTCTCAGGATCTATATACCCAAATTGCCTGAAAATGTAATCACATGTCAGTTCTAGTATAATATATTTGTCCAATGAAACACGTTTATCATCTGTATTTCTTGTAGGTGCAGCAATTTTAATGGCCAGTAGTGTATCTTGTTAGCTCTTAAGAACCATGAATATATTTAAATGTATTTAAATTAATAACTTCCAGATGTATTAACTTAACAAACTAAACATATCTCTTTGTATAATGTCTTTATTATCTTTGTGTTCAGCTGTTCGTGAAAGAAATGCTAAACTGCTGACGTGGAGCCCGTCCGCCATTGGTGTGATCCAAATACTGATTAGCAACTTATCAGATCTTTTATGGTGCACCAAAGAACCTACAGTCTTTCTGAAACGAAGTCCGATACTCAATTAAGTATATATCATAATTCGATGACCGATCACATTACGCACTTGACTTATGAAAATTACATTACGCCACATCTGTAACTTTGCGTTTCTCTCTTACACCAACCTGGAGTGATAGGAAATCACAAAAGGAATCAACAAGCACTGCTCGGTTAATTTCGATTGACATTACTGAGCTGACTACGTGGTGGTACGTGGTAGGTGATCATGACTATTTTCTTTACATTATCTATCATCCTTCCACCTACGGAAGCAGGCAAGGTAACAGTTACAGCTCAGAACTTCCACTCGCTCATCCACCTACCAGAGAGGTTGTTGCTGTTGTTGGATGGGGACCACTTATACTGTGGTCAGTCCATGTGTGGTTGCAGATTAACGTCATACCAGGGACATTTCTGTTTACAACAACAACATGTACAAGAACCGCTACTTCTGTTCGCTGCACCGGCGAAATGTGTGAGCTAAAAAGCTTTCCTCATACGGGAATGAGCATCACCGTTAATTTAGAGTAATATAGAAACGTCTTTTGCCATGTCTCAGCCGAGGGTGCTGAATCACATGAGATCTATCTTACTCATGAGTTCCCCCAGGAAAAAACTTGCAAATTATGAACTAGAAACCTACCTTTCCATCCCATCTACTTCCCCAATGTTGTTGTGGTCTTGAGTCTGAAGACTGCTTTGATGCAGCCGCACAAGCTAGTCTATTCTGTGCAAGCCTCTTCAGCGCTGCACAGCTAACGCGATGTACATCAGTTTGAACATGCTACCTGTATTCAATACTTTGTTTCCCTGTAAAATTTTAACACCCCTCCCCCCTCCCCAACACCCAAATATACACATATCTCTCCATTACTAAACTGACAACTCCTTGATGCCTTAGGATATACTCTATGAAACGAAGTTGTGCCAAAAAATTTCTTGTTTTCCCCAGTTTGACTCAGTATCTTCTTATCAGTTATTCGATCTGCAGCGCCACCACTGTTTTTCGGCGCTACTGAGTAAAATTGTGGCATTGCCATGGCTGTTGCAAAAGATCAGCGCCGACCAAACACCATTACGTCAGATGCAGCAATGCCACTCGCAGTTTCCCACATTGTGCTCCAGGAATATGGCTGGCACCGCCATAACGACGACACAGCAGAAAGGCGTTGGTAGGCCAGTAACGACACATCCAATATGCAGACGTCTTATCCTCTGCATGGTTGCAATCTGTGATTTGCAAAGCAACTGCGCTCCGTCCCAACATAAATTAACATCATTTTCAGTCAAAGTTGTCTCAGTCTGGTAGGTACTATTTAAGAGGAGAGGTGTTGCCGCTCCAAGAGACGACATGAGGCTAGAAGCAGCCACCATGTTACTTGGCATCCACAAACCGTGGGCCCCTGTTGCTGGTTTTAAGATCAGTGCTGTGAGCTTAGCATCTTCCAGCCTGTGGGCCAAATACCAGCTGCAACCAGTCTTCCGCCATAGAAGGCAGTCTTTTGAGGCCATTCCCACCTGTTGAGTCAGTCTTTAACACTCACTGTCTTCAGCACACACTATGGAGTACGTTGCACCACAAAATGTTCTAGTTTGTTCTTCAGTAAAATGTATGACTAATAGTGAAGTTTTTATGAGCAGCCACCGAACATCATCCCGACAACAATCCACCACCTCAACTCAGAACTGTACTTGTAGAGGTCGTCCATCCTGGACCTCCACATTTCGATGTCAGAAGTGTGTGTCACGTCTAAATTTCAATGACAGAGGAACCTTACCAGCCACTCTCCCTGAAGACGATGACTCTTGACTACCTCAGGGTTGCAGATTCGTCGACACACAGCATCAGTGTGCAGTGGGTGAGTGGACTGACTGTTCTATTTTTTCCCCTGCGACTATCACGTCGAGTCATTGCACCTTTCAGCAGCTTTTCAGTTCTGTTTTCATGTGTGACATGTGGCAAGTAAGTTCTGACTGTGTTCTGACGATGTGTAAATATGAACGTTGTTTCTGCCTATCATCAATGATTGTGTCTCATTGTCTGGAAGTGTATAAGGTGTTAACCATGCGTAACTTCTTAGGAGGGGAAGGTGAGTTTTGTCCAGAAGTCGGAGTTTTGTGGTAGATTTCGCCGTTTTTAATATGCAACGTATTTCGTTTTAAGCAATAAATGTGGCTCACTACGTGTAATTACGTAAAGTGGTAGTCATGAGTAGCCGCTCAAAGGGAGAAGTTAAGTTACAGTAAGTGTTAGGGTAGAATTAGATTAAGTGTCCTTGTCGTCATTCTGTTTTGTTCTCCTCGTTCTTTGTTTGCATAATTAGTAAGGTATACCCAGCGGAGAGATTGCGAATTTCGGCAGCATGGACCAGATGAGGAGAGAAGTGCATGTGCCGATGATCTTTGTGTCTTGCAGAATGCAACTGCAGACAGTAATTTTGTTGTAGATATTTAGGAGGTGACACAGAAAGCTATGAATATCGCAGATTGTATTGCAGATGTTTTGCGTCCTGAAACGGTACAGACGCATTTAGTATTTCCGAAGGCCGCTGATTCGGCACCATCTGTAACGGCACTGCGTCCTCAGAACGTGGGAGGAGAAGAAGGAGGAAATGTGTTTGTAAGGTTTATGATAGGGCCGACAAGGCTTGTGCCAGTGGGTCAGGAGATTGACAAAAGTGACAACACTTGCAGTGTAATGCGTGATACAGGCGAAGGCTGCTGTGCAATCCCAGGGCTAGACTTTCCCATCAAGCATCATGCCGAAACTGACTTTCGTGGACGGGCGGTGGAACTCAAGGGGATAATGTTCAAGCTGGGGGAAGCGGTCACCAGTGAAATACTATCGCAAGGTCCGTTTATCATGACAGGACAAATACGGGCAAGTTCATTAAGCCTTAATTTGCATGATATAGTGCCCCAAGACACTGGGAAGTTGCTTTAGGTAACCGAAGGTGTTGCTAACTTATACGATTCTGGACTTCGCCCCTAGGTGGGGAACTATCGTTAAGTACGCAGCGTTTAGTGATTGAGAGCACTTCTCCTGTCTGTACTCACGCTGAGACGTTATCTGCATTCCATCCTTGTGACTGGGAGTTCGAGTTTCTTGTCTGTAGAATACAGAAAGGAGAAGATAGTATTAGATTATACTAGTCAGAGGACCACTATCGCCATCCTAGTGGTTAATGAGTTTTTTATTTTGTTGCTGCAGTTCTTCCATCTTTGCAGCCGTGTGCGAGAATCATCACTCCGACGCATGGGACGCAGTACATTCTCTGATATTGCTAATTGCTTCGGCTTATTAGGGCAATAAAGCTGAACAGCTGTGATGGTGTAATTTTCATTTCCGCTGAGGTTGCACACCACTGTAGATCATCTTTGAAAGTAGTGTCTTCTAGTGTTTGGGACGTAGATGATATCAGTCATCTCGTGTTATTTATATTAGATCACGTGGCCATAAAAAGCGGCACATTTGGGCAGTTTATTAATAATGTTAGTCAGGAAATTCATTTGTATCTCTTTATGTCCAATGCACATCGACATATAAACGTTTCTAATAGGTAAAGGGGTTTTAATCTACAATAAATGCATAAGCAGAAACAACATCAGTATTTAGCAGTTGCTAGTTCCCTAAATTTATTTCTATGTTGCAATTTATATGTTAAAGAACAAGTAGGAGGAAATAATATCACCATTAAGAAATCCTAAGACCTGCTTCAGGGGGTAGTCAGACAGAGCCGAATCTTTATATTTGCGTTCAGTATTTTCCATTGTTCACCTTCATTTTTACACCCGCCTGGAGAAGCATCTTGGAAACCATACAAATACCTTCCAGTAACACTTCCTAACACTGAAATTTATATTCGATGTTAGTAAATCACGCTTTTTCATTAATAATTTTCTTGCTATAGTCATTTTTCATTTTATAACCTCTCTACTTCGGTCATCATCTGTAATTTTGCTGCCCAATAATCATTTTACTATCTTATTTCGTAATCTGATTCCCTTAACTGTATCTGATTTAAAACTCGCCGTACCAAGGGACAGGGAAGGGTTTCTTTATGCCTATCTTCTCAGAATATTGTAATCTACCCATTTACATTATATTTTAAAATTTTGAAAAAAATAAATATGTGATTTTTAATGATTTCTTCTGCCAGATTTCGTAGTTGTTTTTCATTTTTCACAAAATCTTAACGCAAAAATTTAGGTCTTGTTATTGGATGTGAATTTTCAGAACAGGTGTCATAATCATATTTCCAGGTTTAGAACCCTTCTTACACACAAATATATCTTTAAAAAGTATGTTGTGCGTAAAAGACAACGAAAATTAACGAAATCCGTATTTCTCTGTGTTGGTCATACAATACGCCCGCTTCAATAGTACACGATATGGAAAATCCTTTGGTACTGCTAGGTTTAATTCGAATAGGTGACATTACCTTTCATTTAGTTTCATTGAGGGTTATGTTATAATCCCTTTAAAGGGCACACTCTGTTCCAGTCAACTGTAATTCCAAGTGCTCTGATGTCTCTGAAAGAATTGCAGTGTCACCAGTAAACTTCATAACGTTTATTGCTTCTCCCTGATATTTAATTCTGTTTACAGATTTATCGTTG
Organism: Schistocerca serialis cubense; assembly: GCF_023864345.2. Lineage (NCBI taxonomy): Eukaryota > Metazoa > Arthropoda > Insecta > Orthoptera > Acrididae > Schistocerca > Schistocerca serialis. Next base: position 551,015,942 of record NC_064640.1, on the reverse strand, counting down.
TATGCTTTACTGCTTGTTCGGTGTAGATGTTGAATGACATCGAATGTAGGCTACCCGAATGTGTCACTCCCATCTTCAATTTGCACAACTAGAAATCCAGCAGATTGGCTAAAATTTACAGATGCGCGCAATTTGGCACGGACTTCAATGCGAGATTCCTTTAATAGGTTCCACAACGAAACATTGTCTCGAAATTTGGTAGAAAATCCGAAGAAATTCTGGTCGTATGTAAAGTACACAAGCGGCAAGACGTAGTCAATACCCTCGCTGCGCAGTGCCGATGGTACTGTTACCGACGACTGTGCCGCTAAAGCGGAGTTATTGAACGCAGTTTTCTGAAATTCCTTCACCAGGGAAGATGAACGGAATATTTCAGAATTTGAAACACGAACAGCTGCTAGCATGATTTTCTTAGAAGTAGATACGTTAGGGGTTGCGAAGCAACTCAAATTGCTTGATACGGGCAAGTCTTCAGGTCCAGATTGTATGCCGATTAGGTTCCTTTCACATTACGCTGATACAATAGCTCCCTACATAGCACTCATCTACAACCGCTCGCTCACTGATAGATCTGTACCTACAGATTGGAAAATTGCGCAGGTCGCACCAGTGTTTAAGAAGGGTAGTAGGAGTAATCCATCGAACTACAGACCTATATCATTGAAGTCAGTTTGCAGTAGGGTTTTGGAGCATATACTGTATTGAAACATTATGAATCACCTCGAAGGGAACGATCTATTGATACGTAATCAGCATGGTTTCAGAAAACATCGTTCTTGTGCAACGCATGAAGTAATTTCCGCTATCGACAGGGGATCTCAAGTTGATTCCGTATTTCTAGATTTCCGGAAAGCTTTTGACACCGTTCCTCACAAGCGACTTCTAATCAAGCTGCAGGCCTATGGGGTATCGTCTCAGTTGTGCGACTGGATTCGTGATTTCCTGTCAGGAAGGTCGCATTTCGTAGTAATAGACGGCAAATCATCGAGTAAAACTGAAGTGATATTAGGTGTTCCCCAGGGAAGCGTCCTGGGACCTCTGCTGTTCCTGATCTATGTAAATGACCTGGGTGACAATCTGAGCAGTTCTCTTAGGTTGTTCGCAGATGATGCTGTAATTTACCGTCTAGTAAGGTCATCCGAAGACCAGTATCAGTGGCAAAGCGATTTAGAAAAGATTGCTGTATGGAGTGGCAGGTGGCAGTTGACGCTAAATAACGAAAGTGTGAGGTGATCCACGTGAGTTCCAAAAGAAATCCGTTGGAATTCTATTACTCGATAAATAGTACAATTCTCAAGGCTGTCAATTCAACTAACAACTTGGGTGTTAAAATTACGAACAACTTCAGTTGGAAAGACCACATAGATAATATTGTGGGGAAGGCGAGCCAAAGGTTGCGTTTCATTGGCAGGACACTTAGAAGATGCAACAAGTCCACTAAAGAGACAGCTTACACTATACTCGTTCGTCCTCCGTTGGAATATTGCTGTGCGGTGTGGGATCCTTACCAGGAGGGATTGACGGAAGACACCGAAAGGGTGCAAAAAAGGGCAGCTCGTTTTGTATTATCACGTAGTACGGGAGAGAGTGTGGCAGATATGAAACGCGAATTGGGATGGAAGTCATTACAGCAAAGACATTTTTCGTCGCGGCGAGATCTATTTACGAAATTTCAGTCACCAACTTTCTCTTCCGAATGCGAAAATATTTTGTTGAGCCCAACCTACATAGGTAGGAATGATCATCAAAATAAAATAAGAGAAATCAGAGCTCGAACAGAAAGGTTTCGGTGTTCGATGTTCCCGCGCGTTGTTCGGGAGTGGAATGGTAGAGAGATAGTATGATTGTGGTTCGACGAACCCTCTGCCAAGCACTTAAATGTGAATTGCAGAGTAGTCATGTAGATCTAGATGTAGACGTAGATGGAGTAGCAGAATTTATGTACTTCTACAAGATTTGGTTTTTGATGGGGTGGGGCTGTGAAATACATCTACAGCCTCATTACTCCTCTCTTATTTTTACCTGAGGAGAGCAAAATTCATATTTCAGTGCATATACCGCAAAAATTCAGACTTTCATATAGGACAACATGGATTCCCAGGGATTCACATGTTACCAGTTGTGGAGGAACATGTGGGAATGAGCGTCTATCCTATTTCCGAACATTAAATGTGATTATGTAAGTTCCAGAAGAGTAGAGTATATTGAGATAACTATTTATAGATCGAAAGGTAAGCCAGTTCCGTTCTAACCCACTAGCGAGAACAAATACAAATCACAGTTGGAGATGCAGTAAATGGGAATGACGTTAGAGTGTATTGCGGGATTGGAGAAGTATGTACAAGGAAAACTTATATCATTTTGATGGCTTTACGCCTCTTATCTTCAGATATCATTTTTAAATGACGAATGGTGGGCAAGGGAAGTTGCCAGCTCACAGTATCTCTGGAGAAACAGCTTTTCATCTAAGTATAATTTGAGGCGTAAATGTAAAAGTCCGATATCAGAAACTTCTCTGTCGGGGGGCACCTGATTCAAATGCTTTAACATTGTCATTGTCCATGCCAACAGAAGGTGCAGTGCAGGTGATTTCTCCAGTTCTAATTGGTTGGACGCCGCTTTCAAGAGCTACAAATACCTTTATTTTTTAAAAGCAATAACATAACCGATTGCGTATAAGTATTACAGTAATCTAATAGCAAACATACCGTGAAAAATTCTTTCATCAGCGTGATATCAGTTCCTACATTTCGCGCTATTTCACCCTCGTCAGAGAGCTTCTCGCACAAAGATATTCTAACATTGTCAGCTGCTTATTCCAGCGACTATCATTAGACTGGCTTATTTATCGAACAAGAGCATTAAGAAGACCACTTTTCTTTAAGTAGGGGAAGCGTACTTTCGCCCCAATCAAAAGACACCTCTCCCTCTCGCCCCCTTCCCCAATTTTGTTGTTGTGGTCTTCAGTCAGAAGATTGGTTTGATGCAGCTGCCCAAGATAGTCTATTCACTGCGAATCTCTTCAGGCTGCACAGTTAATGCAATGTACATCAGCTTGAACGTGCTAACTGTATTTAAGACTTTGTCTCCCTCTACAACTTTAACACCCTCCCCCCTCCCCCATACTCACATATACACACTTCTCTCCATTTCTCTATTACCAAACTGAAAATTCCTTGTTGCCTCAGGACATGACCTATGAAACAAAGTTGTGCCATAAATTTATTGTTTTTCCCAGTTCTACTCAGTATCTTCTTATCAGTTATTCGATGTGCAGTGCCACCACTATTTTTCGGCGCTACTGAGTTAAATTGTGATGTTGAAATGGCTGTTGCAAAACATCTTAGGAATGAGCCAGCTCAGAGCCGACCAAACACCATTATGTCAGATGCAGCAATGCCACAGGCAGATTCCCACATTGTGCTCCAGGAAAGGGGCTGGCACCGCCATAACGACGACACAGCAGAAAGGCGTTGGTAGGCCAGTTGCTACACATCCAATCAACAGACTTCTTATGGTTTACATGGTTACAAGCTGTGATTTGCGAAGCAAGAATGTTCCGTCCGATCATAAATTGCCACTATTTTCAGTCAAAGGTGTCTCAGTCTGGTATCTACTGTCTTCGAGAAGAGGTGTATGCCACTCCTCGAAGCGACATGATGCTTCAAGTAACCACCACGAGATTTGGCCTCCACTACCTGTGGGCCCCTGCTTCTGGTTTAAGATAAGTGCTGTGGGCTTAGCATCTTCCAGCCAGTGCACCAATTACCATGTGCATTGTAAGGTTTATGATCGAGCCGACAAGGCTTGTGCCAGTGGGCCAGGAGACTGACAAATGTGACAACACTTGCAGTGTAATGCGAGAGCAAGCCGGAGTGCCCGTGCGGTTCTAGGCACTGCAGTCTGGAACCGAGCGACCGCTAAGGTCGCAGGTTCGAATCCTGCCTCGGGCATGGATGTGTGTGATGTCCTTAGGTTAGTTAGGTTTAACTAGTTCTAAGCTCTAGGGGACTAATGAGCTCAGAAGTTGAGTCCCATAGTGCTCAGAGCCATTTTTTTGTAATGCGTGATGCAGGCGAAGGCTGCTGCGCAGTCCAAGGACTAGACTTTCTGATCAAGCATCATGACGAAACTGAGTTTTGATAACGAGCGGTGGAACTGAGGGGGATAACTTTAAAGCTGGGGGAAGCTGTCACTATCGAAATACTGTTCTAAGGTTCGTTTATCATGATAGGAGAAATGCGGGCAAAGTCACTAAGGCTTAGTTTGCATGATATAGTGCCACAAGGCATTGGGAAGCTGGTTTGTGTGACCGATTGTGTTACTAACTTATACGATTCTGGATTTCCCCTTCGGGTAGGGAATCGTCGTTGAGTACGCAATGTTCCCTGATTGTGAGCGCTTCTCCTGTCAGTACTCACGTTGAGACGTTATCTGAATTCCGTCCTTGTGGCTGGGAGTTCACGTTTCTTGTCTGTAGAATACAGACAGGAGAAGATAGTGTTAGATTATACTAGTTAGAGGACCGCCTTCTGCCGTCCTAGTGTTTAATGAGTTTTTTATTTTGTGGCTGGAGTTCATCCATCGTCGCAGACGCGTATGAGAACCATCACTCCGACACTAGGGAAGCAGTACATTCGGTGATATTGCTAATTGCTTCGGTTTATTAAGGCTATAAAGCTGAACAGCTGTGATCACGTAAGTTTCAATTCCACTGAGGTTGCAAACCACTGTAGATCATCTTTGTAACTAGTGTCTTCTAGAGTTTGGGACGTAAACGATATCAGTCATCTCGCGTTATTTATATTAGATCGCGTAGCCACAAAAAGGGGCACATTTGGGCAGTTGGCCAATAATATTACTCAGGAAATTCATTTGTATCTCTTTATGTCCATGGCACATCGACATATAAATACACTCCTGGAAATGGAAAAAAGAACACATTGACACCGGTGTGTCAGACCCACCATACTTGCTCCGGACACTGCGAGAGGGCTGTACAAGCAATGATCACACGCACAGCACAGCGGACACACCAGGAACCGCGGTGTTGGCCGTCGAATGGCGCTAGCTGCGCAGCATTTGTGCACCGCCGCCGTCAGTGTCATCCAGTTTGCCGTGGCATACGGAGCTCCATCGCAGTCGTTAACACTGGTAGCATGCCGCGACAGCGTGGACGTAAACCGTATGTGCAGTTGACGGACTTTGAGCGAGGGCGTATAGTGGGCATGCGGGAGGCCGGGTGTACGTACCGCCGAATTGCTCAACACGTGGGGCGTGAGGTCTCCACAAAACATCGATGTTGTCGCCAGTGGTCGGCGGAAGGTGCACGTGCCCGTCGACCTGGGACCGGACCGCAGCGACGCACGGATGCACGCCAAGACCGTAGGATCCTACGCAGTGCCGTAGGGGACCGCACCGCCACTTCCCAGCAAATTAGGGACACTGTTGCTCCTGGGGTATCGGCGAGGACCATTCGCAACCGTCTCCATGAAGCTGGGCCACGGTCCCGCACACCGCTAGGCCGTCTTCCGCTCACGCCCCAACATCGTGCAGCCCGCCTCCAGTGGTGTCACGACAGGCGTGAATGGAGGGACGAATGGAGACGTGTCGTCTTCAGCGATGAGAGTCGCTTCTGCCTTGGTGCCAATGATGGTCGTATGCGTGTTTGGCACCGTGCAGGTGAGCGCCACAATCAGGACTGCATACGACCGTGGCACACAGGGCCAACACCCGGCATCATGGTGTAGGGAGCGATCTCCTACACTGGCCATACACCACTGGTGATCGTCGAGGGGACACTGAATAGTGCACGGTACATCCAAACCGTCATCGAACCCATCGTTCTACCATTCCTAGACCGGCAAGGGAACTTGCTGTTCCAACAGGACAATGCACGTCCGCATGTATCCCGTGCCACCCAACGTGCTCTAGAAGGTGTAAGTCAACTACCCTGGCCAGCAAGATCTCCGGATCTGTCCCCCATTGAGCATGTTTGGGACTGGATGAAGCGTCGTCTCACGCGGTCTGCACGTCCAGCACGAACGCTGGTCCAACTGAGGCGCCAGGTGGAAATGGCATGGCAAGCCGTTCCACAGGACTACATCCAGCATCTCTACAATCGTCTCCATGGGAGAGTAGTAGCCTGCATTGCTGCGAAAGGTGGATATACACTGTACTAGTGCCGACATTGTGCATGCTCTGTTGCCTGTGTCTGTCAGTGTGATCATGTGATGTATCTGACCCCAGGAATGTGTCAATAAAGTTTCCCCTTCCTGGGACAATAAATTCACGGTGTTCTTATTTCAATTTCCAGGAGTGTATATGTACTGTATAAAGAAGTTTTTACCTACAGTAAATGTATATGGAGAAACAACATTTATTATTTAGTAGTTACTAGTTCCCTTAATCATTCATTTATTTTTATGTTTTAATTTATATGTCAAAGAGCAAGAAGGAGGAGATAATATTACCATTAAGAGATGCTAAGATCTGCTTCAAGTGTTAGACAGACAGGGCCAAATCTTCACTTTCCCGTTTAGTATTTTCCATTGCGTACATTCATTTGTGCACCCGCCTGGAATAGCATCTTGGAAACAATACAAATACCTTCAAGAAATACTTCCTAACACTTACATTTATATTCTATGTTAGCAAAACCCTCTTTTTCATTAATACTTTTCTTGCTATAGTCAGTCTTCATTTTATATCCTCTCTACTTCAGCCTTCATCAGTTATTTTGCTGCCCAATAGTCCTTTTAGTGTCTCATATTGTAATCTGATTCCTTAACACTACCTGATTTAACCCTCGCAATACCAAGGAAGAGGAAAGTGGTACTTTATGCGTACCTTTTCAGAATACTTTAATCTAGTCATGTACATAATATTTTAAAATTTAAAAAAAAATATATTTGTCATTTTTAATGAATACTTTTACCAGATTCCCTACTTGTTTTAAATATTTCAGTAAAACTTAACGGAAAATTTAGGTCGTGTCAGTGGTATAGAATTTTCAAAACAGGTATAATATTCATATTTTAAGTTTTAGGACCCTTCTTATACATAAATATATCTTTAAAAAAGTATGTTGTGCGTAAAAGACAACGAAAATTCACGAAATCCGAATATCTTTTAGTTGGTCTTATGTTACGCTTCCCCTTTGCAGTACACGTTATGGAAAATCCGTTAGTACTGCTAGGTTTATTTCGAATACGTTCCAAGATTTCAAACTTTCATTTAGAACAACATAGATTCCCAAAAATTCACGTGTTACCAGTTGTGGAGGAAAATGTAGGACTGAGCGTCTCTCCTATTTCAGAACGTTAACTGTTATTATTGTAACTTCCAGAAGAAAAGAGTACATTGCGTTAACTATTTCTAGATCTTTCGAGCCCACTGGCGAGAACAAGGAGAAAAGACGGTTGGGGATGCAGTAATGGGTAATATCTTTAGAGTGTATTGTGGGATTGGAGAAGTATGAGGAGGGACAACTATTGTCTCCTTTTCATGACTTTACGCCTCTTATCGTCAGATATAATTTTTAAATGACGAATGGTGACCAGAGGAAAGATGTTACCTCAAAGTATCTCTAGACAAATAGGTTTTAATCTAAGTATAATGTGCGGCGTTTATGTAAAAGGCCGATTTGAGAAGCTTCTCTGTCCTGATGCGCTTGAGACAAATGCTTTAACATTGTCATTGTCTAGGCCAACAAAAGGTGCAGTGCATGTGATTTCTCCAGTTCCATTTCCTTGGAAGCCGTTTTGATGGGCTACAAAAACACTTATGTTTTAAGAGCTATAAAATAAACGATTGCGTATAAGACTACAATAATCGAATAGCATACATAACGTACAAAGTTTTCATCAGCGTATTATCAGTTCATCATTTCGAGCTAATTCTCCCTTCTCAGACAGCTTCTCGCACAAAGACGTTCTAACATTGTTAGCTGCTTATTCCAGCGACTGTCGTTAGACTGGCTTAGTTATCAATCAAGAGCATTAAGAAGACCACTTTTCTTTACGTAAGTGACGCGTTCTTTCGCCACAGTCAAAAGACCATGCATTCTGGACAATTGACGCATATATATTCGACATTAAATTTATTTCATTGCCCTGTATTTAGCATACGGCAGGAACAATTCAATCGTGAATATATCGCGCAGTGCAACGACAATGTTGGTACCTTGATCAGTCGTGTGCCGTATGGTTCAAATGACTCTGAGCACATGGGACTTTACTTCTGAGGACATTAGCCCCTAGTACTTAGAACTACTTAACCTAACTAACCTAACGACCACACACAACCATGCCCGAAGCAGGATTCGAAACTTACAGACTGAAGCGCATAGAACCACTCGGCCACTCTGGCCGGCGTTTACTGTTCGACTTTCAAAGTAGAGTCGTCGATACCAATACACCTTAATCGTCTAAATAATTCTCTTAGGACATTACAGACCGTTTATGGTTCATCTGGATGCTGGGTTGTAAACAAAATGCAAGATCTGAGAGTCAAGTCAATGAAACAGGTGACAGTACGTGTCAGCTAATGGTTTCTTGTCGCGCTAGACGTCCACATATCCGTCGTTGCTGAGTTTTCACCTTCTGTTATATGAGCAATTACATTAGGCATAATTATATGTCGTAGGCTTTTAACACTTCCTGCCATGTACCGCGACACAGCTGTGGGGTAAGATATAATGGCCTTTGCAGTGTTGATTAACGTATGAACAAGATCCATATGAACTTCACATCTTATAGCTCCGTATGATCTTACGTCTCGTGCACATATAGCGACACATTTATCGATAGTTATGCCCTGAGCAGGTTTAGGAAGTCGTTTCTCGTCAACACAAGACCCTTGTTTATTAGACACGCATAGATGGCGAGAAATGTGCGAAGTGCCACTTGACCCTTCAGCATGAGAGCAAATTTCACCGCACAGCGAACAGCAAACAAAACAAACGTTTTTTCTAACGCCATCAACAATAGGGTTTAACTCGGTCCAAAGTGAACATTTAAGATTCGCTTCAGGATGTGTGATTTTTCACTCACCACTGAGTAGTTTTTCTTTTACTTCCCATTTTAATTGACATGTGCTCCTTCTTCTGCAGACCACATTAGTTTCCTCGCTCATTTTGTGAGTTAGGACAAAAATGAAGAAATCCCACCACCCCACTAAACACTGCTCTACTCACCGCTCATAGTCCGTAGCTCACAACTGCGGTCAGTGCCACCAACAGCCCGTAGGCCGCAGCACAACAGTGCTAGCGCAAGGCACTGGTGCAGTGACGTCACGAGCTCGCTCAGTGTGGAGCAGTGAGACCGAGGGCCGTGGACTGCGTCTCCATGCGCAACCATGCGCAACTCTGCTGAGGCCGTGGCATACAGGTGCTTCTGCAACTGCACTGCTCGGCCCTTGAGGTGACATCAGGGACTCGCTCGGCCCGAGACTGCTGAGGCCAGTGCGGCCGCAGCTCGCGGGCCGGGCCTCTGCGCACGACTCAGCACCGTGCAGCCCGGCGGATCACGATGCAGCTGCAACGGCTGAACCTGCAGTGCGAGGCAAGGCTCGCACCTGTGTCATGGCTACGTTCCTGGACGGGCCGCGCCTCGATGCCCATTTCTGCTACAAAGTGCACAACCAGAGCTCACACTCAGCCAGTCGTCACCAACTGTTTGACATCATATAAGCTAACTGCGACGTCACTCCAGCAGTGGCTGCATCAATCCGCACGGGCAGTCAAGTCCTTGAACTGACTTAACCTGTTATCCTCAGAACAGTGATACCTCTCAAATTTTAATTCATTCTATATTGTACACATATCTCCTGTGCCAATGAAAACGATTTGTCAAACTGTTTATTTAAAACATGTCAAACGGTGCATTGTTCTTTCTTGTATACACCAATCTTGTAATTTCATTGTACTAACGACATAAATCACCACTAATGTAACAGCCAGTATCGTTGTCAAATGTATCGTAGGAAAATGTAAGACCCCAAGAAAATTTTTCTTTCTTTATGTTTATGAAATATGTGTGTACCAGAAAGTCCACAAATGTTATTAAGTACATGTAATACTTTCTACGATAATGAAGAACAGCGAAGCCTTCACATTCTTTCTGTTATCAGCTAGGAAATGCCTTCCTGTTTCGTATTGTCCTTTGTTCTTCAGATTTCGCTATGTATGCATATATGTTGTTAGCTCTTGTTATTGTTGTTGTGGTCTTCAGTCCAGAGACTGGTTTAATGCAGCTCTCCATGCTACTCTATCCTGTGCAAGCTTCTTCATCTCCCAGTACCTACTGCAACCTACATCCTTCTGAATCTTTTTAGTGTATTCATCTCTTGCTCTCCGTCTACGATTTTTACCCTCCACACTGCCCTCCAATACTTATTTGATGATCCCTTGATGCCTCAGAACATGTCCTACCATCCGATCCCTTCTTCTAGTTAAATTGAGCCACAAACTTCTCTTCTCCCCAATCCTATTCAATACCTCCTCATTAGTTATATGATCTACCTATCTAATCTTCAGCATTCTTCTGTAGCCCCACATTACGAAAGCTTCTATTCTCTTCTTGTCCTAGCTAGTCATCGTCCATGTTTCACTTCCATACATGGCTACGCTCCATACAAGTACTTTCAGAAACGACTTCCTGACACTTAAATCAATACTCGATGTTAACAAATTTCTCTTCTTCAGAAACGCATTCCTTGCCATTGCCAGTCTACATTTGATATCCTCTCTACTTCGACCATCATCAGTTATTTTGCTCCCCAAACAGCAAAACTCCTTTACTACTTTAAGCGTCTCATTTCCTAATCTAATTCTCGCAGCACCACCCGATTTAATTCGACTACATTCCATTATCCTCGTTTTGTCTCTGTTGATGTTCATCTTATGTCCTCCTTTCAAGACACTTTCCATTCCGTTCAGTTGCTCTTCCAGGTCCTTTGCTGTCTCTGACAGAATTACAATGTCATTGGTGTACCTTAAATCTTTTATTTCTTCTCCATGGACTTTAATTCCTACTCCGTATTTTTCTTTTTTTCCTTTACTGCATACTCAATATACAGATTGAATAACATCTGGGAGAGGCTACAACCCACTCTCACTCCCGTCCCAACCACTGCTTCACTTTCATGCCCCTCGACTCTTATAACTGCCATCTGGTTTCCGTACAAACTGTAACTAGCCTTTCGCTCCCTGTGTTTTATCCCTGCCACATTCAGAATTTGAAAGAGAGTATTCCAGTCAACATTATCGAAAGCTTTCTCTAAGTCTACAAATGCTAGAAACGTAGGTTCGCCTTTCCTTAATCTATTTTATAAAACAAGTCGTAGGGTCAGTGTTGTCTCACTTCTTCCAACATTTCTACGGAATCCAAACTACCCTTCCCTGAGGTCGGCTCTACCAGTTTTTCCAATCGTCTGTAAAGAATTCGTGGTAGTATTTTGCAGCTGTGACTTATTAAACTAATAGTTCGGTAATTTTCACATCTCTCAACACCTGCTTCCTTTAGGATTGAAATTATTATATTCTTCTTTAATTCTGAGGTTATTTAGAATGTCTCATACATCTTGCTCACTAGATGGTAGAGTTTTGTTGCGTAGAGTTTTGTTAGGCCTGGCCCTCCCAAGGCTGTCATTAGTTCTAATGTGATGTTGTCTACTCCCGGGGCCTTGTTTCGACTTAGGTCTTTCAGTGCTCTGTCAAATTCTTCACGGAGTATCATATCTCGTATTTCATCTTCATCTACATTCTCTTCCATTTCTATAATATTGTCCTCAAGATCATCGCCCTTGTATAGACCCTCTATATTAGGCTCGCCCCCTTGCCCCGTAGCGCAAGGCAGTGTAGTTCAGCGCCGTGTACACGACCGTGTGTCGCTAGTGTCGGCATAGGCAGAGAGAGAGAGAGAGAGAGAGAGAGAGAGAGATAGCTGCGGAGTGAGTGAGACCTCTTAGCACTGCTCGGTGCTGGACTGTCATGCAGTCTGATCCAACGTAAACAAAACATTATATTTTAGAATTAGTTTTATGTAAACAAAACATTATATTTTAGAAATAGTTTTATGTAAGGGATATAGTGTCTCATTCTTATTGTTAATAGTTACAAGTAAATATTTTTTTTTATACTTCGTGCTACAGCTTTCTGTATCACTTTTCAGAGTTTATAAATCGGATCCTTAGTCTGATGTTTTGTACATAATAATTTCAACTGACCAAGTTTGAAAACTTATCAAAAATAGATTTAAGGTTATAAATCTCTTTAATTCTTACAGTCAACATTGTTAAAGACGACAATTAACATTTTACACGTTTCTCTTTTTCGAGGAAACGATTTTGTCTAGGTATGGTACAATATTCCGTGAGACTGCTTACCTCAAAGAATTTGTCAAATTTTTATCGCCAAGTAATGAACGTTTCTTAGTTTTAGCAAGCTTTAAAAGAGAGAAAAAGCGCTCACAAATATACGTAGAGCCAAACATTGGGAGAAATTTGGCCGCGTGCTTGTGCAAAAGAGGATATTTCTCTCGTGGAAGACATCTGTAAAAATCATCCAAAGTTTTACACATAAGAAAGTGGTTCTTCAGGCGGATATCGCACTGCAGGTCAATCAGCTCTAGTTGAAGCACTTGTGAGACGTCCTCTGCCCGAAGGGAAAACGGGCGAACAAATACATATAAGGCCAGATGTAGCTCACTTATCTCCAAAAATTTGTTTTCAAACTGTCCTTGTAATTCGCAAATGATTTGAACATAATCTGAAAAATCCACACCTTCTTTAACACTGTCTAGTGCAGAAAAGCGTCCACAATTCTTCTCGCGCAACTGTTTTCCCCACAAAATAACATTTTTTTAAAATGCTTCAATCGTCTGCACTAAATCAGCAACAGTGATTTTCGCCTTGGACTGAAATGTTCAAAGTATTTAAATGACCATTAAGGTCACTCAAAAAAGCCAAATTCGCGACACACTTAGGATCACAAAGTAATTCTTCTGGCGTCCTTTCATTTAAAAAAGATATTTATTTCACCCCTCAAGGAGAAAAACCGATGAAGCACATTTCCTCTGCCCAGCCATCTTACTTCGGTGTGGTAGGGGATGTCAGGGTATTCCGCTTCGATATCAGCGAGAAATTCTTTAAATTGGAGATGTGTGAGTCCATGCGATCGAAGATAATTAACAGTTCAAAGAACTGTGTCCATAACATTTTTTATGTTGACAATCTTCGCACAAAGTGCCTTGATATTCATGCAAGTCGTTCTCTTTTCTCCAAAGATCACTTCAGTTTTCCTGTAGGCAGTATCTATCTTATCCCTAGTGATATGCTCCTCTACATCCTTAGATTTGTCCTCTAACCATCCCTGCTTAGCCATTTTGTGCTTCCTATCGATCTCATTTTTGACACGTTTGTATTCTTTTTTGCCTGCTTCATGTACTGCATTTTTGTGTTTTCTCCATTCATCAATTAAATAATATACGAGGTGAGTTAGAAAAGTCTGTGAAAAAAAAAACCCTTACATGTTTGGGGTAATATTTTTTATTTTTCAACATAGTCTCCTTTTAAATTTATACACTTCGTCCAATGCTGTTCTAATTTGTTGATCCCTTCCGAATAATAGAAATTGTCTAAGTCTGCAAAATAGCTAATAGTTGCTGAAATCACCTCCTTGTTTGAATAAAATCTTTGTCCCACCTCTTCAAATTGGGGAACAAATAGTAGTTCGAAGGAGCCAAGTCTGGAGAATAAGGGAGGGGGGCATGTGAAATGAGTTGGATTCCTATTTCCATTAATTTTGCGACCACAACTGCTGATGAGTGTGATGGTCCATTGTCATGATCGAAAAGGACGGTCCAATAAAGATGAATAATATTCACCCGTAATAGTTTTACCTTTTTCCAGATAGTCGATGATGATTATTCCTTGCGAATCCCAAAAGACAGTCTCCATAACCGTTCCGGCCAAAGGAATGGTCTTCGCCTTTTTTGGTGCAGATTCTCCCTTGGTAACGCATTGCTTAGAATGTTGTTTGCTCTCAGGAGTATAGTAATGTATCCATGTTTCATCCACAGTGACGAAACGACGTTTGATGTACTCTTAAAGTCCTGCGGATTCTGCCGGAACAGCTGCAAACCATCCTTGCAACACTTCGCACGATTCCGTTTTTGGTCAAGCGTGAGCAAACGCGGAAGGAATCTTGCGGATAGCTTTCTCATATCCAAATATTCATGCAAAATATTATGTACCCGTTCATTCGAGATGCCCACATCACTAGCAATCTCACACACTTCAACTCTTCTGTCATCCATCACCATATTATGGATTTTATCAATGATTTCTGGAGTGGTAGCCTCAACAGGGCGTCCAGAAAGTTCAGCAACACTTGTGCCCATATGGCCACTCCTAAAATTTAAAATCTCTTATAAACTCTTCTAATCGAAGGCGCAGAACAACATGACTGATACTTTGTGTGCGTTCTTTCCAAGGATGCTACTAACTAAACATTACCTCGATCGGCGCCGGTGGTGGCATCTCTCGGGCTTTGCACGGCCTTTTCATACACCTCTCGTATTTGAGTATATTTAAACTAATACCTTTCAGATATATTAATTTAACAAAATAATCATATCTCTTTGTGTTAATGTCTCTATCAGCTTTGTGTACAGCTATTCGTGAAAGAAATGCAAAACTGCTGACGTGGAGCCCGTCTGCCATTGGTGTGATCCAAATACTGATTAGCAATTTTTCAGATCTTTCGTGGTGCGCCAAAGAACCTACAGTCTTTCAGAAACAAAGTAAGAAACTCAATTAACTATATAGCGTAATTCGATGACTGATCACGTTATGCACTTGACTTATGAAAATTACATTAAGCCACATCTGTAACTTTGTGTTTCTCTCTTACACCAACCTGGAATTATAGGAAATCGCAAACAGGAATCAACAAGCACTGGCCGGTTAATTTTAGTTGACATTACTGAGCTTACTATCTGCTGGTAAGTGGTAGGTGATCACGACTATTTTCCTTACATTCTCTATCTTCCGTCCACCTTCCCAAGCAGGCGAGGTAACACTTAAAGCTCACAGCTTCCACTCGCCCACCCACCTTCGAGAGAGGATGTTGCTATTGCTGGTTGGGGAGCAATTATACTGTGGTCACTCCATGTATGGTTGCAGTTTAATGTCATACCTGAGACACTTATGTTTACAACAACAAAATAATAATAGAACCGCAGCATCAGTTGGTTGCATCGGCCAACAGTGTGAGATAAATAGCTTTTCTCATACGAGAAGAAGCAACGCCGTTAATTTAAACCAATATAGAAACGTCTTTTGCCATGTCAACAGCCGAGGGCGCTGAATCACACGAGATCTACCTTAGTCATGAGTTCTCCCGGTAAATAACTAGGAAATTTGTAGACCAAGAGCCTACCTCTCTCTCCGGCCCCCCTCCCTAATGTTGTTGTTGTGGTCTTCAATCTGAAGACTGGTTTGATGCAGCTGCGCGAGCTAGTCTATTCTGTGCAAGCCTCTTCAGCGCCGCACAGCTAATGCAATGTGCATCAGTTTGAACCTTTTCACTGTATTCAAGATTTTGTCTCCCTCTATATTTTTGACACCCACATATACACACTTTTCTCCATTACCAAACTGACAAGTCCTTGATGTCTTAGGCTATGCCCTATGAAAAGAACTTGTGCCATATATTTGTTTTCCCCAGTTCGACTCAGTATCTTCTTATCAGTTATACGATCTGCAGCGCCACCACTATTTTTCGGCGCTACTGAGTAAAATTGTGATGTTGCCATATCTGTTGCAAAAAACCTTGGGAGTGAGGCAGCTCAGAGCCGACCGTTACATCAGATGCAGCAATGCCACAGGCAGATTCCCACGTTATGCTCCAGGAAAGGGGCTGGCACCGCCATTACGACGACACAACACGAAGGCGTTGTCAGGCCGGTTACTACACATCCAGTCAACATACTTCATATAGTCCACATGGTAGCAAGCTGTGATTTGCGAAGCAAGAACGCTCTCTTCCAACATAAATTGCCATTATTTTCAGTCAAATGTGTCTCGGTCTGGTAGCTACTATTTACGACAAGAAGTGTATGCCACTCCCCGAGGCGACATAATACTTCAAGGAATTACCACGAGATTTGCCCTCCACTACATGTGGGCCCCTGCTGCTGGTTTTAAGATCACTGCTGAGGACTTAGCATCTTCCAGTCTGTGGGCCAACTACCAGGTGCAACCAGCCTTCCGCCATAGAGTGCAGTCGTTTGAGACCATAGCCACCTGTTGCCTCAGTTCCTATACACTCGCTGTCTTCAGCACACGCTATGGAGGATGTTGCACCATAGAATGTTCTAGTTTGTTATTCAATAAAATGTATAACAAATAGTGAAGCTTTTATGAACAGCCATCGATCATCATCCCGACAATAATCCACCACCTCAACTCAGATCTCTGTGTGTTTAGGTCATCCATCCTGAATCTCTATATTTCGATGTCAAAAGAGCGTGTCACCACTAAATTACAGTGACAGAGAAAATTGCCAGCCACCCTACCTGTAGACGATGACTCTCGACTTCCTCAGGGTTGCAGTTTCGTCAACACACAGCATCAATAAGCAGTGGGGAGTACACTCGCCTGCGAGTATCACGTCGAGTCAGTGCACCTATAAGCAGCCTTTCAGTTCTGTTCCCATGTGAGACGTGTGTGAAGTAAACTCAGTCTTTGCCGGCCGGAGTGGCCGAGCTTTTCTAGGCGCTTCAGTCTGGAACCGCGCGACAGCAACGGTCGCAGGTTCGAATCCTGATTCGGCCATGGATGTGTGTGACGCCCTTAGGTTATTTAGTTTTAAGTAGTTCTAAGTTCTAGGGGACTGATGACCTAAGATGTTAAGTCCCATAGTGCTCAGAGCCAGCCAAACTCAGTCTGTAATCTGAGGATGTGTAAACATGAACTTTATTTATGTCTATGATGAATGGGTGTGGCTCATTATCTGTAAGTGTATAAGATGTTAACCATACGTAGCTCCTCAGGAGGGAAGATGAGTTTTGTCGTGAAGTTGGAGTTTTGTGGTTGTTTTCGCCGCTTTTAATGGGCAGTGTGTTCCATTTTGAGCAATAAATGTGTCTCATTGCGTTTACGCGCGTAAAGTAGTAGTCATGAGTATCCGCTCAAATGGAGAAGTTAAGTTACAGTAAGTGTTAGGATAGAATTAGATTAAGTGTCCTTGTCGCCGTACTGTTTTGTTCTCCTCGTTTGTTGTTTGCATAATTAGTGAGGTATACCCTGCCTGAGAGGTTGCGAATTTCTGCAACCTGGACCAGATGTGGAGAGAAGTGCAAGTGCCGATAATTTTGGTGTCTTGCAGAGTGCAACTGCCGACCGAAATTTTGTAGTAGACACTTAGGAAGTGACACAGAAAGCTATCAATAAGGTTGATTGAATTGCAGATGTTTTCGGTACTGAAATGGTACAGACGCCTTTCGTATTTCCGAAGGCCGCAGATTCGGCACCATCTCTGACGCACTGCCTCCTCAGAACGTGGGAGGAGAAGAAAGGGGAAATGTGTTTGTAAGGTTTATGATCGGGCCGACAAGGCTTGTGCCAGTGGATCAGGAGATTGACAAAAGTGACAACACTTGCAGTGTAATGCATGATGCAGGCTAAGGCTGCTGTGCAATCCAAGAGTTAGACTTTCTCATCAAGCATCACGCCAAAACTGACATTCGATGAAGCGCTGTGGAACTCTGGGTGATAATTTTCAATCTGGGGGAAGCTGTCACCAGTGAAATACACTCACAAGGTTCGTTTGTCAAGAGGGACAAAAGCAGGCTAATTCACTAAGGCTTAATTGGCATGATATAGTGCTACAAGGCACTGGGAAATTTGCTTTAGGTGACCGAAAGCGTTCCTAACTTATACGATTCGGGACTTCGCCTCCGGGGAGGGAATCAACGTTGAGTACGCAGTGTTCAGTGATTGAGAGCACTTCTCCTGTCTATACTCACGTTGAGACGTAATCTGCATTCCGTCCTTGTGGCTGGGAGGTGGCGTTTCTTGTTTGTAGAATACAGAGAGGAGATGATAGTATTAGATTATACTAGTCAGAGGACCGCCTCCTGCCGTCCTAGTGTTTAATAAGTTTTTTATTTGGTGGCTGCAGTTCTTCCATCGGCGCAGACGTGTACGAGAACCATCACTTCGACATACGGGACGCAGTATATTTGGTGATATTGCTAATTGCTTCGGCTTATTAGGGCTATAAAGCTGAACAGCTGCGATAACGTAAGCTTCAATTCCACTGAGGTTGCACACCACTGTAGATCATCTTTGAAACCAGTGTCTTCTAGTGTTCTAGTGTATGGGACGTACATGATAACAGTCATCTCGTGTTATTAATATTATATCACGTTGTCATAAAAAGGAGCAGATTTTGGCAGTTGATCAGTAATATTAGACAGGAAATTCATTTGTATCTCTTTATGTCCATTGCACATCGACATATAAGCATTTGTAATGTATAAAGAAGTTTTAATGTACAATAAATGTATAAGCAGAAACAACATTAATATTATGTAGCTACTAGTTCCCTTAATCATTCATTTATTTTTATGTTGTAATTTATATGTTAAACTGCAAGAAGGAGGAAGTAATATCACCGTTAAGAGATTCTATGGTCTGCTTCAGGGTTTAGTCAGACATTGCCAAATCTTCATTTTCGCGTTCAGTATTTTCCATTGCGCACATTCATTTTGGCACCCGTCTAGAGTAGCATTTAGGAAACCATACAAATTCCTTCGAGAAATGCTTCCTAACACTTAAATATACATTCTATGTTAGCAAATCCGGCTTTTTGTTAATACTTTTCATGCTATAGTCAGTCTTCATTTTATACCCTTTCTACTTTGGCCATCATAATTTATTCTGCTGCCCAATAGTCCTTTTAGTGTCTCATTCCGTAATGTGATTTCCTCTACCTGATTTAACCCCCGCAATACCAAGGGAAAGGGAAGGGGTACTTTATGCCTATCTTTTCAGAATACTGTAATCTAGTCATGTTCATTATATTTTAAAATTTTGAAATACATATATTTGTGATTTTTAATGGTTTCTTCTTCCACATGCCGTAAATGTTTTAAATATTCCAGTAAAACTTAACGCAAGAATTTATTTGTTCTCACTGTTATAGAATTTTCAGAACAAATGTTACATTAATATTTTCAGGTTTAGCACCCTTCTTACACATAAATATATCTTTAAAAAGTATGTTGTCCGTAAAAGATAACGAAAATTAACGAAATCCGTATATATTTGTGTTGGTCATATATTGCGCCACCCTTTTGTAGTACTCATTATGGGAAACACGTTGGTACTGCTACGTTTATTTCGAATACGTTCCAAAATTTCAAACTTTCATTTATGACAACATGGACTGCCAAGGATTCACGTGTTACCAGTTGTGGAGGAACATGTAGCAATGAAAGTCTCTTGATGCTATATTTGTAACTTCCAGAACCGCAGAGTACATTGAGATAACTATTTCTAGATCAAAAAGTAAGCCAGTTCCGTTCGAAACCACTAGCGAGAATAAAGAGGTAAGCGGTTGGAGATGCAGTAAAGTTAAATGTCGTTAAAGCGTATTCTGGGATTGGAGAATTATGAGGAAGGAAAACTATTGTCTCCTTTTCATGACTTTTCGCCTCATATCGTCAGATATCTTTTTTAAATGACGAATGGTGGCCAGAGGAAAGTTGCTACCTCAAAGTATCTCCAAATACTGATTAGCAGTTTATCAGATCTTTTATGGTGCACCAAAGAACCTACAGTCTTTCAGAAACGAAGTCCGAAACTCAATAAACTATACAGCATAATTCGATTGACCAATCGTGTTACGCACTTGCCTTGTGAAAATTACATTGGAGCAACGTCAGGTGAAGGCTGCTGTGCAATCCCAGGGCTAGTCATTCTCATCAAGCATCATCGCGGAACTGACTTTCGAAGACGAGTAGTGGAAGTCAGGGGGATAATATTCTTGCTGGGGGAGGCTGTCATCATTCAAATACTGTTGCAAGGTTCGTTTATCATATTAGGACAAATGCAGGGAAAATCACTAAGGCTTAATTTGCATGATATAGTGCCACAAAATTATTCAGTAAAACTTAACGCAAAAATTTGTGTCTTGTCAGTGGATGTGAATTTTCAGACCAGGTGTGCCGGCCGAAGTGGCCGTGCGGTTAAAGGCGCTGCAGTCTGGAACCGCAAGGCCGTTACGGTCGCAGGTTCGAATCCTGCCTCGGGCATGGATGTTTGTGATGTCCTTAGGTTAGTTAGGTTTAACTAGTTCTAAGTTCTAGGGGACTAATGACCTCAGCAGTTGAGTCCCATAGTGCTCAGAGCCATTCAGCCCAGGTGTCATATTCATATTTTCAGGTTTAGGACCCTTCGAACACATAAATATATCTTTAAAATGTATGTTTTGCGCAAAAGACAACGGAAATTTACGAAATCCGTATATCTTTGTGTTCGTCATACACTACGCCCCCGTTTTGTAGTACACGTTATGGGAAACACGTTTGTACTGCTAGGTTTAATTCGGATACGTTCGATTACCTTTCATTTAGTTCCATTGAGGGTTACCTTATAATTCCTTTTCAGGGCACTATCTATTTCATTCAACTGTTATTCCAATTTCTTTGCTGTCTTTGACAGAACTGGAGTGTCACCAGTAAACGTCAAAAAATTTATTGATTCGCCCTCACATTTAATTCTGTTTACAAATCCATTCTTGTATTCTTTACTGCTTGTTCGGTGAAGATGTTGAATTACATCGAGTGTAGGCTACCCGAATGTCTTACACCCATCTTCAAATTCCACAATTATAAATTCAGCAGATGGAGTAGCTGAATTCATGTGCTTCAACAAGATTTGTTCTTTGATGGGATTGGGCAGTGAAATACATGTCCAGTCAAATTACTCCTCTATTCTTTATACCGGAGGGCAGCAAAATTCGTATTTCAGTGCATATACGGCAAAAATTCAAATTTTCATTTAGTACGACATGGATTCCCAAGGATTCACGTGTTAACAGTTGTGGAGTAACATGTAGGAATGAGCGTCTCTCCTATTTCCCAACTTCTTATGGTCTACATGGTTGTAAGCTGTGATCTGCAAAGCGATGACGCTCTGTCCCAACATAAATAACCATTATTTTCAGTCAAAGGTGAAATTTGCCCCTACTTCTGGTTTTAAGATCAGTGCTGTGGCCTAGCATCTTCCATCCAGCGGCCACCTTCAGGCCAACTACCAGGTGCAAAAAGCCCTGTGCTATAGAAGGCAGTCGCTTGAGACCATGGCCACCTGCTGCATCAGTTCCTTAACATTCACTGTCTTCAGCACACGTTATGGAGGATGTTGCACCACAGAATGTTCTAGTTTGTTCTTCTGTAAAATGTATGACTAATAGTGAAGTTCTTATGAGCAGTCATCTATCTTCACCCCGACAACATTCCACCACCTCAACTCAGACCTCCACATGTCCATCTACATCTACATAGATACTCTGCAAATCACATTTAAGTGCCTGGCAGAGGATTCATCGAACCACCTTCACAATTCTTTATTATTCCAATGTCGTATAGCGCGCGGAAAGCATGGACACCTATATGTTTCCGTACTAGCTCCAATTTCCTTTATTTTATTGTGGTGATAGTTTCTCCCTATGTAGGTCGGTGTCAACAAAATATTTTCGCATTCAGAGGAGAAACTTGGTGATAGGAATTTGGTGAGAAGTTTCCATCGCAACGAAAAACGCCTTTCCTTTACTGATTTCCAGCCCAAATCCTGTATCATTTCTGTGATACTTTCTCCCATATTTCGTAATAATACAAAACGTGCTGCCTTTCCTTGAACTTTCTCGATGTACTCCGTCAGTCCTATCTGGTAAGGCTCCCACAGTGCGCAGCAGTATTCTAAAAGAGGAAAGACAAGCGTAGTATCCTCTTGTAGCGTAGTGTCCTCCTTAGTAGGTTTGTTACATTTTCTAAGTGTCCTGCCAATAAAACGTAGCCTTTCTTTAGCCTTCCTCACAACTGTTTCTATGTGCTCTTTCCTATTTAAGTTGTTCGTAATTGTAATACCTAGGTATTTAGGTGAATTTGCGGCTTTCAAATTAGACTGATTTATCGTGTAACCGAAGTTTATCCAGTACGTTTTAGCTCTCATGTGGATGACCTCCCACTTTTTACTATTTAGGGGCAACTGCCACTTTTGGCACCATTCAGATATTTTTTCTTAATCGTTTTGGATTTTGTTTTGATCTTCTGATGACTTTATTAGCCGATAAACGACAGTGTCATCTGCAAGTAACCGAAGACGGCTACTCAAATTGTCTCCCAAATCGTTTATATAGATAAGGAACAGCAAAGGGCCTATAACACTACCTTGGGGAACGCCTCAAATCATTTCTGTATTACTCGATCACTCTCCGTCAGTTACTACGAACTGTGACCACTCTGACAAGAAATCGCAAATCCAGTCACATAACTGAGGCAATATTCAATAGGCACGCCATTTCCCTACGAGCAGCTTGTGTGGTACAGTGTCAAAAGCTTTCCGGAAATCCAGGAATACGAAATCGACCTGAAATCCCTTGTCAATAGCACTCAGAGTTCGTGTGAATAAAGAGCTAGTTGCGTTTCACAGGAACGATGTTTTCAAAACCCGTTTTGACTGTGTGTCAATAGACCGTTTCCTTCAAGGTAACTCACAATTTTCGAACACACTATATTTTCTAAAATCCTGCTGCATATCGACGTTAGCGATATAGGCCTGTAATTTAGGGGATTACTCCTACTACCTTCCTTGAATATTGGTGTGACCTGTGCAACCTTCCAGTCTTTGGGTACGGATCTTTCGTTGAGCGAACGGTTGTAAATCATTGTTAAGCATAGAGCTAAGGCATCAGCATACTCGGAAAGGAATCTAATTGGGATACAGTCTGGACCAAAAGACTTGCTTTTATGAAGTGATTCGAGTTGCTTCACTACTTCGAGGATATTTACTTCTACGTTACCCATGTTGGCAGCTGTTCTCCATTCGAATTCTGGGATATTTACTTCGTCTTCTTTTGTGAAGGCATTTCGGAAGGCTGTGTTTAGTAACTCTGCTTTGGCAGCACTGTATTCGATAGTAACTCCATTGTTATCGCGCAGAGAAGGCATTGATCGTTTCTTGCCGCTAACGTACTTCACATACGACCAGAATCTATTTGAATTTTCTGCCAGGTTTAGAGACAGAGTTACGTTATGGAAACTGTTGTAGGCGTAAAACTCCGCGGTAAATTTCGAGCTCCTGTCAAGGATCCCTAATCTTTGGGATTTTGCGTCGTTTAAATTTGGTACGTTTGTTTCGTTGTTTCTGCAACAGTGTTCTAGTCCGCTTTGTGTACCAAGGAGGATCCACTGCGTTGTTTGTTTGTTTATTTGGTGTAAATCTCTGAATTGCTGCCGATACTATTTCTTTGAATTTAAGCCACGTCTGGTCTACGCTTTATTATATCAATTTGGAATGAGTGGAGATTGTCTGTCAGGTGGGCGTCAAGTGAATGTTTATTTGCTTTTTTGAATAGGTATATTTTTCGCTCGTTTTTCGAGAATTTGGCGATTACATTATTCAGTCTCACTACGACAACTCTGTGTCCACTAATCCCTATATCGGTTTTGCTGCTCGTTATTAACTCAGGATTATTTGTTGCTAAGAGGTAAACTGTGTTTTCACAACCGTTTACTATTCGCCTGGGCTCATGAACAAACTGCTCGAAATAATTTTCAGTGAATGCGTTTGACAAAATTTCGGCTGATATTTAATGTGTACTTCTGGAATTAAACATGTATTTTCGCCAACATATCGAGGGTAAATTAAAGTCACCACCAACTATTATCGTATGAGTCAGGTACGTGTTTGAAATCAAACTCAAGTTTACTTTGAACATTTCAGCCACTGTATCACCTGAACTGAGAGGGCAGTTAAAGGGTCCCGTTATTATTTTATTCCGTTTGCCTACAATGACCTCAGCCCATACTAACTCACAGGAAGTATCTACTTCAAATTCGCGACAAGTTAAACTACTTCTGACAGCAACAAACACGCCACCGGCAACGGTGTTTAGCTTATCTTCTCGGAACACCGTTAGTTTAAAAAATAGCCCTGAGCACTATGGGACTTAGCATCAAAGGTCTTTAGTCCCCTAGAACTTAGAACTACTTAAATCTAACCAACGTAAGGACGTCACACACATCCATGCCCGTGGCAGGATTCGAACCTGCGCCCGTAGCAGTCTCGCAGCTCGGGACTGAAACGCCTAAAACCGTCGGCCATCGGGTCCGGCACACCGTTAGGTTCTTCACATAAATTTCGGCTCAGCTTATATCCTATTTTAGCCAGCTTTCAGTGCCTATAAAGATTTGAGCATCAGTGCTTTCTATTAGCGCTTGGAGCTCTGGTACTTTCCCAACACAGCTACAACAATTAACGACTGTTATACCAATGGTTCCTGTATCTACGTTCTTCCTGTGTTCAGCTTGCACCCTTTATGACTGAAGCCCTTCTTGTGTTTTCCCGAGACCCTCTAACCTAAACAACCGTCCAATCCACGCCACACCCCCGTTCCACCCGTGTAGCCGCCTCCTGCGTATAGTGGACACCTGACCTATTCCATGGAACTCGAAACCCAACCACCCGTTGGCGCAAGTCGAGGAATCTACATCCTACACGCTCGCAGAACCGTCTGAGTCTCTGATTCAGACCCACCACTCGGCTCTGTACCAGAGGTCCGCAATCGGTCCTGTCGACTATGCGGCAAATGGTCAGCTATGCTTTCATCTTGCAAGCATGACTGGCAGCCTGTACCACTTCTGTTAGCCGCTCGAAACCAGACCGAATCTCTTCTGATCCAAAGTAACACACATCACTGGTACCGACATGAGCAACCACCTACAGTTGGCTGCACACTGTGCTCTTCATGGGATCGGGGAGGACCCTTTCCACATCTGGAATGACTCCACCCGGTATCTATCCTGAGGCTTCACGTTGCTAGTCGCGTGTGTAGTTCTAAATGGATTTGCAATTGCCACAGCTGATGTCAGTATTCCGCGTTGAATTAACAACCGCGAATATATCACAGGACAGACGATTAACAAATGTGAATAGGCAGAACTAAAATAGTGCTCGTACTGTGTAATCTTGTAAAGGGTAAATTGCAGAAGAGTAAAGAGTTTAACACTACTACTTTCGTTTGTCATGTTATTGTCTCCTTATTTGTGTATTTCATGTTTGCAACCAGCTGATGGAGGCAGTGTTAGTAGGTCT
Organism: Schistocerca serialis cubense; assembly: GCF_023864345.2. Lineage (NCBI taxonomy): Eukaryota > Metazoa > Arthropoda > Insecta > Orthoptera > Acrididae > Schistocerca > Schistocerca serialis. Next base: position 550,990,553 of record NC_064640.1, on the reverse strand, counting down.
GCACATCTGAACACTCTAGGATATATTGGGGATATGGTTAGAAACCAACCAGATTTGCTTACGACTACTTGATGTCACATGTAGAGCAAAGGATAAGCTTACCCTTCTGGAGAGCGTATAAGTGTCAAGGCGAATAATTAACGTTATAAAATCCACTGTGCGAAGTTTTTCACTTTTACGTTAGCAGGCTTACCCATCAGCAGAAAAGAGCAAAACAGAAGCGGCAGCCAAATGGTTCAAATGGATCTGAGCACTATGGGACTTAATATCAGAGGTCATCAGTCCCCTAGAACTTAGACCTACTTAAACCTAACCAACCTAAAGACAGCACACACATCCATGCCCGCGGCAGGATTCGAACCTGCGACCGTAGCGGTCGCGCGGTTCCAGACTGAAGTGCCTAGATCCGCTCTGCCACTCCGGCCGGCAGAAGCGGTAGCGTACAGTGTCCTTGTCGTCGTACTGTTTTGTTCTCCTCGTTTGTTGTTTGCGTAATTAGTGAGGTATATCCTGGCGGAGAGGTTGCGAATTCCTGCAGCCTGGACCAGATGTAGAGGGAAGTGCATGTGCCGATGATTTTTGTGTCTTGCGGAGTGCAACTGCCAACAGTAATTTTGTTGTAGATATTTAGGAGGTTGCACAGAAAGCTATCAATAACGCTGATTGTATTGCAGATGTTTTGGGTACTGAAATGGTACAGACGCATTTAGTATTTCCGAAGGACGCAGATTCTGCACCATCTCTGATGGCACTGCCTCCTCAGAACATGGGTGGGGAAGAAAGAGGAAATGTGTTCGTAATTTTAATGATCGGGCCGACAAGGCTTGTGCCAGTGGATCAGGAGATTGACAAATCTGACAACACTTGCAGTGTAATGCGTGATGCAGGCGAAGGCTGCTGTGCAATCACAGGGCTGGACTTCCTCATCAAGCATCATGCCGAAACTGACTTTCGATGACGAGTGGTGGAACTCAGCGGGATAATGTTCAACCTGGGGGGAGCTGTCACCAGTGAAATACACTCGCAAGCTTCGTTTGTCATGAAGGACAAATGCGGGCAAAATCACTAAGGCCTAATTTGTTTGATATAGTGCCACAAGGAACTGGGATGTTGCTTAAGGTGACCGAAGGTGTTGCTAACTTATACGATTCTGGATTTCGCCTCCGGGTAGGGAGTCATCGTTGAGTACGCAGCGTTCAGTGATTGAGAGCACTTCTTCTGTTCATACCCACGTTGAGCCTACTAAATTCTATCCTTGTGACTGGGAGTTCGCAGTTCTTTTCTGTAGAATACAGAGAGGAGAAGCTAGTATTAGATTATACTAGTTAGAGGACCGCCATCTGCCGTCCTAGTGTTTGAATGAGTTTTTTTATTTTGTGGCTGGAGTTCTTTCATCGTCGCAGACGTGTACGAGAACCAAAACTCCGACGCACGGGATGTAGTACATTCGGTGATATTACCTATAGCTTTGGCTTTTAGGGCTATAAAGCTAAACAGCATTTCCACTGAGGTAGCCCACCACTGTAGATCATCTTTGAAAATACTGTCTTCTAGTGTTTGGCACGTAGATGATGTCAGTCATCTCACGTTATTTATATTATATCACGTAGCCAGAAAAAAGGTGCAGATGTGGGCAGTTGGTCAATAATATTAGTCAGTAAATTCATTTGTTTATCTGTGTGTCCATTGCACATCGACATATAAACAATTTGTAATAAATTAAGGCGCGTTAATCCTCAATAACTGTATAAGCAGAAACACAAATAATTAGTAGTTACTAGTTCCCTTAAACCTTCATTTATTTTTATGTTGTGATTTATACGTTAAAGAGCAAGAAGGAGGAAATAATATCACCGTTAACAGATCCTAAGATCTGTTTAAGGGTGTAGTCAAACAGGGCAAAATCTTTATTTTAGCGTTCAGTATTTTCCATTGCGCACATTCATTTTTGCACCCGCCTGGAGTAGCATCTAGGAAACCACACAAATACCTGCAGGAAATACTTCCTAACACTTAGGTTTATATTCGATGTTAGCAAAACCCTCTTTTTCATTAATACTTTTCTTGCTATAGACAGTCTTCATTTTATATCCTCTCTACTTCTGCCATCATCAGTTATTTTGCTCCCCAATAATGCTTCTAGTGTCTCATTTCGTAACCTGGTTGTCTTAACACTTCCTCATTTAACCCTTGCCTTACCAATGGGGTGGGAAGGGGTACTTTATTCCTACGTTTCCCGAACACTGTTATCTAGGCATGTACATTATATTTTAAAATTTTGAAAAAGTAAATATTTGTGATTTATAATGATTTCTTGTACCATATTCAGTAATTGTTTAAAATTTTTCAGAAAAACTTAATGCAAAAGTTTAGGTCTTGTCAGTGCACGTGAATTTTCACAACTAGTGTCATATTTGTATTTTCAGGTTCAGGACACATCTTAAACGTAAATATATCATTAAAAAGTATGTTGTGCGTAAAAGACAACGGAAATTATCTGGACAAATAACTTTTCATCTAAATATAATTTGAGGCGTCTATGTAAAAGTCCGATTTCAGAAGCTTCTCTGCCCTGGGGCGCCTGACTCAAATGCTTTAACATTGTCATTGTCCATGTCAAGAGAAGGTGTAGTGTAGGTGATTCCTCCAGTTCTAATTCCTTGGACGCCGCTTCGAAGAGCTACAAAAACCCTTATATTTCAATAGCTTTAAAACAAACGATTACGTATAAGAATAACTGCAATAGAATAGCATAAACACTGTGAATAGTTCTTTCATCAGCGTGATATCAGTTCATTCGTTTCCGGCTATTCCTCTCTTCTCAGTGAGTTTTTAGCGTAAAGGCAAACTAATATTGTCAGGTGCCTATTCCAGCGAGTATCGTTAGACGGGCTCAGTTATCTATCAAGAGCATTAAGAAGACCAACTTTGATTACGTTATTGACACGTTCTTTTGCCACATTCAAAAGACCATCAACGTGTGGACAATTCACACATATATACTCCGCATCAAAATTATTTCGTAGTCTTTTATTTATCATATGGCAGGAACAATTGAATCGTGAATAATCGCGCAGTGCAACGACGATGTTGGTTACTTGATCTGTTGTGTGCTGCATGTTTTTCAAAGTGGAGTTGTGGATACCAAGAGACATAAATCGTTTAAATAATTCTCTTAGAATGTTACCGCCCGTTTTTGGTTCATATGGAAACTGAGTTGCAAACAAATTGCGAGATCTGAGAGTCCAGTCAATGAAACAGCAGACAGTGCATGTCAGATAATTGTTTCTTCGCGCACTGGAAGTACACACATCTGTGATTGCTGAGTATTCACCTTCTGTCATATGAGCAATGAGTAATTATATGTCATAGGCTTTTAACACTTTCTGCCATGTACCGCGACACAGTTGTGGGGTGAGACATAACGGCCTTTGCAGTGTCAATTAACGTCTGAACAAGATCCATAAGACATTCACCTCTTATAGTTCCATACGACCTAACATCTCGTGCTCACATAGCCACACATTTATCGACATTTACCTCCTGAGCAGATTTAGGAAGTTGCTCCTCGTCCGCATGAGACCCTTGTTTATTAGACACGCATGGATGGCGAGAAATGGGCGAAGTGCCACTTGACCCTTCGGCAGGAGTGTAAATTTCACAGCACAGCTTACAGCAAATAAAATGAACGCTTTTCCTAACGCCATCCAAAATAGGTTTTATAACGGTACACACTGAACATTTAAGATTCGTTTCAAGCTGTGTGGTTCTCTACTCATCACTGAATAATTTTTCTTTTACTGCCCTTTTTCTTGACATGCGCTCCATCCTCTGCAGACCACGGTTAGTTTCCGAGCTCATTTTGTGTGTTACGACAAAAATGAAGAATTCCTACCATGCCACTAAACACTGCTCTACTCACCGCTCGTAGCCCGTAGCTCGCAACTGCGGTCAGTACTACCAACAGCCCGTAGGCCGCAGCACGCCAGTGCTTGCGCAGGGCACTGGTACAGTGACGTCACAGGCTCGCTGAGTGCGGAGCAGTGAGGGCGCGGCCCGTGTGCTGCGTCTCCAAACGCAACTTTGCTGAAGCCCTGGCACACAGGTTCTTTCGCAACAGCGCTGCTCGGCCCTTGGGGTGACGTCAAGGACTAGCTCGGCCAGAGACTGCTGTAGTCCAGTGCGGCTGCAGCTCGCGGGCCGGGCCTCTGTGCCCGACTCTGCACCCTGCGGCCCGCCGGACCTCGATGCGGCTGCCCGGCAGAACCAGCAGCGCACGTCTGTCATAAGTACGGTCCTGGACGGACCGCACCTCGATGCCGACCTCTGCTAAAAAGTACACAACCAGAGCTGGAGCTCAGCCGGTCGTCACCGACCGATTGATATCATCTTTAAAAAGTATGTTGTGCGTAAAAAACAACAAAAATTAACGAAATCCGTATATCATTGTGTTGGTCATATATTACGCCTCCCTTTTGTAGTACATGTTATAGAAAATCGGTTGGTACTGCTAGGTTTAATTCGAATACGTTACATTACCTTTCATTTAGATCCATTGAGTGTTATCTTACATTCCCTTTGCAGGGCTCTATCTATTCCATTCAACTGTTATTCCAAGTTCTTTGAGGTTTCTGACAGAATTGCAGTGTCACTGGTAAACTTTAAAATGATTATTGCTTCTCCCTGATATTTAATTCTGTTTAAAAATTTATCCTTGTATGTGCTTCAACACGATTTGTTGTTTGAAAGGGGTGGGCTGTGAAATACATGTCCAATCGCATTACTCCTCTATTCTCTTTACCTGAGGACAGCAAAATTCATATTTCAGTGCATATACGGCAAACATTGAGACATTGATATAGGACAACATGGATTCCCAAGGATTCACATGTTACCAGTTGTGGAGGAACATGTACGAATCGGCGTCTCTCCTATTTCCGAACATTAAATGTTATTTTTCAAACTTGCGGAAGGGAAAACTACATTGATATAACTATTTCTAGATCGAAAGGTAAGCCAGTTCCGTTCGATCCCACTCTTGAGAACAAAGAGAAAGGTCGGTTGGAGATGCAGTAAACAGAAAAGTGTATAGAGTGTATTGTGGGATTGGAGAAGCATGAACAAGGAAAACTCTTGTATGGTATTCATGACTTTACGCCTGTTATCTTCAGATATCATTTTTAAATGACGAAGGGTGGCCAAAAGAAAGTTGCTATTTCACAGTATCTCTGGACAAATAGCTTTTAATCTAAGTATAATTTGAGGCGTTATGTAAAAGTCAGAATTCAGACGTTTCTCTATCCTAGGGCACCTGAGTCGAATGTTTTAATATTGTCACTGTCCATGCCAACAGAAGGTGCAGTGCAGGTGATTTCCCAAGTTCTAGTTCCTTGGACGGCGCTTTGAAGAGCTACAAAAACCGTAGCGTTTTAAAAGCTGTAAAATAAACTATTGCCTATAAGAATTACAGTAATCGAATAGCGTACATACCGTGAAATATTCTTTCATCAGCGTGATTTCAGTTCCACCATTTCGAGCTGTTTCTCCCTTCTCAAAGAGCTTTTCGCACAAAGACATTCTAACTTTGTCGGCTGCTTATTCCAACCACTATCGTTAGACGGGCTCAGTTACCTATGAAGAGCATTAAGAAGACCACTTTTCTTTACATAAGTGACGCGTTATTTCGGCACAGTCAAAAGACCATGTACATATGGGCAATTGACGAACATTTACTCTGCATTAAATTTATTTGGTAGCCCTGCATTTAGCGTAGGGCAGGAACAATTCAAACCTAAATAATCATGCAGTGCAATGACAACGACAACCTTGATCAGTCGTGGGCTGCATGTCTTTCAAAGTAGAGTGTTGGATACCAGGAGACATTTGTCATCCAAACAATTCTCTTAGAAAATTACCTCCCGTTTTTGGTTCATCTAGAAACTGAGTTGTAAATGAAATGCGCGATCTGAGAGTCCAGTGAATGAAACAGGGGACAGTACCTGTCAGATATTTGTCTTTTTTTGTCTCGCTGAATGTCCATATGTCTGTAGTTGCTGATTATTCACCTCCTGTTATATGAGTAATTACCTAAGGCATAAATATATGTCGTAGGCTTTAAGCACTTTCTGCCATTTACCGCGACCAAGTTGTGGGGTGATACATAATGCCCTTTGCAGTGTAGATTAACGTCTGAACAAGATCCATAAGAACTTCATCTCTTATGGTTCTGTATGACCTTACGTCTCATGCACACATAGCCACACCTTAATCGACAGTTATTTCCTCAGCTGGTTTAGAGGTCGTTTCTCATCCACATAAGATCCTTGTTTATTAGACATGCATGGATGGCGAGAAATGTGCAAAGTGCCACTTGACCCTTGAGCATGAGAGTAAATTGCACTGCACAGCGAACAGCAAACAAAATGAACCCTTTTCCTACCACCATCTACGACACGCTTCACCACGGTCCTAACTGAACCTTTAAAATCAGCTTCAGGCTGTGTGGTTCTCCACTCACCACTCATTAGTTTTTCTTTCACTTCTTCTTTTATTGACATGTGCACCTTCTTCTGCAGACCACGTTTAGTTTCCACACTCAGTTTGTCCGGTACGAAAAAAACGAAGAAATCGCACCACTCCATTAAACTCTGGCAGTCTAAGGCGCTGTAGTCATGGACTGTGCGGCTGGTCCCGGTGGAGATTCGAGTCCTCCCTCGGGCAAGGTTTGTGTGTGTTTGTCCTTAGGATAATTTAGGTTAAGTAGTGTGTAAGTTTAGGGTCTGATGACCTTAGCAGTTAAGTCTCATAAGACTTCATACACAATTGAATATTTGAACTAAACTCTGCTCTACTAACCGCTCGCAGACCGTAGCTCACAACTGCGGTCAGTGCTACCAACAGCCTGTAGGCCACAGCTCGCCAGCGCTTGCACACGGCACTGGTGTAGTGACGTCACAGGCTTGCACAGTGCAGAGCAGTGAGGCCGCGGCCTGTGCGCTGCGTCTCCATACGCGACGCTCCTTAGCCCATGGCATACATGTTGTTTCGCAACAGCACTGCTCGGCCCTTGGGGTGACGTCATGGACTCGGTCGGCCTGTGACTGCTGTAGCCCAGTGCGGCCACACGACTCTGCACCGTGCGGCCCGTCGGACCCCCATATGGCTGCCCTGGCTGAACCGGCAGCGCAAGGCAGGCTCGCACGGCTGTCAGTGCTACGCTCCAGGATGGGCCGCGCCTCGATTCCCACCTCTGCTGCAAACTGCACAACCAGAGCTCGCTCTCAGCCGGTTGTCACCGTCCGATTGAAATCATACAAGCCAACTGTGGCGTTAATCCAGCTGTGGCTGCATCAATTCACACGGGCAGACACGCCCCTGAACTGTCTTAACCTTGTTGTACACGACTTGAATGACTCCTCATGTAACAGCCAATATCGTAGTGAAATATATCGTAGGAAAATGTAAGACACCAAGAAAATTTTTCATTCTTTATGTTTATGATATATGTGTGTACCAGAAATTAAACAAATGTTAATCAGTACATGTAATACTGGCCGATAATGAAGAACAGACAAGTCTACGCATTTTTTCTGCGATCAGCTAAGAGATGCCTTCCTGTTTCGTATCGTCCTTTCTTCTTCAGCTTTCGCTATGTATGCATCTATGCATCTATCCTGTTAGCTCTTAAGAACCACGAATATACGAGGGGCGATTGAGAAATCCGTGCAAAAATAAAAACTGCTTACATGTTTGGGGTGTACCTCATCTATTTTTGAACATAATCTCCTTTTAGACTTATACACTTCGTCCAACGCTGTCCTAATTTGTTGATCCCTTCCGCATAGTAGCAACTGTCCAAGTCTCCAAAATAGCCAATAGTTGCTACAATCACATCCTTATTTGAATAAAACCTTTGTCACAAATTGGGGAACAAATAGTAACCCGAGGGAGTCCGATCTGGAGAATAGGGGGTGGGGGACGTGAAACGAGTTGGAATCCTATTTCCATTAATTTTACAACCACAACTGCTAGGGTGTGTGCTAATGCATTGTCGTGATCGAAAAGGACGGTCCAATAACGATGAATAATATTTACATAGTTTTCACATTTTCCAGATAGTTGTTGAGGATTACCCATTGCGAAACTCAAAAGACAGTCCCCATAACCTTTCCAGCTGAAGGAATGGTTTTCGACATTTTTGGTGCAGTTTCTCCTTCGGTAACCGATTGTTTAAATTGTTGTTTGGTCTCCGGAGTATAGTAATCTATCCATGTTTCATAAACAGTGACGAAACGACGCTCAAAGTCCTGCGGATTATTCTGAATAGCTTCAAACCATCCTAGCAACACTTCGCACAATTCCGTTTTTGGTCAAGCGTGAGCAATCGCAGAACGCATCTTGCGGATAGCTTTCTCATGTCCAAATGTTCATGCAAAATATTATGTACCCGTTCATTCTAGATGCCCACAGCACTGGCAATCTAACGCACCTTAACTCTTCTGTCATCCATCACCATATCATGGATTTTATCAGTGATTTATAGAGTGGTATCTTCCACATGGCGTCCAGCACGTTCAACACAACTTGTGCCCCTATGGCCACTCCTAAAATTTTGAAATCACTTATAAACTGTTCTAAGCCAAGGACAGAGTCATCAAGCTTCTCTTTACTCTCCTGAGACGTTTTGCCTTCATAAAGTAATGTTAAATCACCACACGCAATTCTTTTTCTTCCATTTTTTTGACAATCACTCGGCTCCCTTGATTCATACGAATTCCAGACCCAAAGAAGTAGACCAAATTGACTGAAACTTGGTGTGCGTTCTTTCCAAAGATGCTAATAACTAAACATGACCTCGATAGGCGCCGGTGGTGGCATATCTCGGACTTTGCACAGGCTTTTCAAACGCCCTTCGTATTTAAGTATTTTTAAATTAATACCTTTTAGATGTATTAATTTAAAATATTAAACATATCTCTTTGAATTAATGTCTTTATCAGCTATGTATACAGCTACTCGTGAAAGAAATGCAAAACTGCTGACATGGAACCTGTCCGCCATTGGTGTGATGCAAATACTGGTTAGCAATATCTCAGTTCTTTTATGGTGCACCAAAGAACCTACAGACTTTTAGAAACGAAGTACGATACTCAATTAACTATACAGCATAATTTGACTGACTGATCGCGTTATGCACTTGCCTTATGAAAATTACATTGGAGCCACATCTGTAACTTTGCGGCCGGCCGATGGTGGCCGAGCGGTTCTAGGCGCTTCAGTCTGGAACTGCGCGACCACTACGGTCGCAGGTTCGAATCCTGCCTCGGTCGCGGATGTGTGTGATGTCCTTAGGTTAGTTAGATTTAAGTAGTTGTAAGTTCTAGGGGACTGATGATCTGAGATGTTAAGTCCCATAGTGCTCAGAGCCATTTTTTTAACTTGGCGTTACTATCGAACTCAAACCTGGAGTTACATTAAATCACAACAGGAATCAACAAGCACTGCTCAGTTAATTTCAATTGACAATACTGAGCTCACTACCTGCCGGCAAGTGGTAGGTGATCACGACTATTTTCTTTACATTTTCTATCTTCCTTCCACCTTCCCAAGGAGGCAAGGTAGCAGTTACAGCTCGCAACTTCCACTCGCTCATCCACCTACCAGAGAGGTTGTTGCTATTGTTGGATAGGGACCACAAACACTGTACGGTAGCAGTTTAACGTCATACCAGAGATACTTCTGTTTACAACACCAAAATAATACAAGAACCGCTACATCAGTTGGTTGCATCGGCCAACAGCGTGAGATAAATACGTTCTCTTATACGAGAATGGCTTCAAAATGGCTCTGAGCACTATGGGACTTAACATCTATGGTCATCAGCCCCCTAGAACTTAGATCTACTTAAACGTAACTAACCTAAGGACAGCACACAACACCCAGCCATCACGAGACAGAGAAAATCCCTGACCCCGCCGGAAATCGAACTCGGGAACCCGGGAGTGGGAAGCGAGAACGCTACCACACGACCACGAGCTGCGGACCATACGAGAATGAGCAACGCTGTTAGTTTAGAGCAATATAGAAACGTCTTATGCCATGTCAACTGCCGAGGGCTCTGAATCCTACGAGATTTACCTTACTCATGACTTCTCCCAGTAAAGAACTTGCAAAGTTTTGGACCAGAAGCCTACCTCTCCCTCCCGCCCACTTCCTCAATGTTGTTGTTGTGTTCTGCAGTCTGAAGACTGCTTTGATGCAGCTGCCCAAGCTAGTCTACTCTGTGAATGCCTCTTCAGCGCTGCACAGCTAATGCAATGTGCATCAGTTTGAACCTTCTAACTGTATTCAAGACTTTTTCTCCTTCTACAATTTAACACCCCCCCTCCCACCTCCACACTACGTATACACACTTCTCTCCATTACTAAACTGACAAGTCCTTAACGCGTCATGATATGCACTATGAAACGAAGTTGTGCCATAGATTTCTTGATTTTCCCAGTTCGACTCAGTATCTTCTTATTAGCTATTGGTTATGCTGTGTCACAACTATTTTTCGACACTACTGAGTAAAACTGTGATGTTGCCATGGCTGTTGCAAAAGATCTTGGGATTGGGTCATCTCAGAGCCGACCAAATTACCATTACGTCAGATGCAGCACTGCCGCTGGCAGATTCCCACATTGTGCTCCAGAGAAGGGGCTGGCACCGCCATAATGAGGACGCAATAGAATGGCGTTGGTAGGCTAGTAACGAAACATCCAATCAACAGACTTCTTATGGTCTACATGCGTACAAGCTGTGATTTGCAAAGCAGGAATGCTCTGTTACAACATTAACTACCATTATTTTTAGTCAAAGGTGTCTCAGTCACGTAGCTACTATTTAAGAGGAGAGTTGTTGCCGCTCCACGAGGCGACATGACGCTACAAGCAGCCACCGTGGGATTTGGCCTCCACTAACTGTGGGCCACTGCTGCTGGTTTTAGGTTCAGTGATGTGAGCTTAGCATCTTTTAGCCTGTTGGCCAAGTACCAGGTGTAATCAGCCATCAGCCATAGAAGGATATCGTTTGAGACCATGGCCACCTGTTGCATCAGTTCCTTAACACTCGCTGTCTTCTGCACACACTATGGAGGACGTTTCACCACAAAATGTTCCAGTTTGTTTTTCAGTAAAATGTATGACTAACAGTGAAGTTTTTATGAGCAACCATGGGTCATCATCCCAACAACAATCCACTACCTCAACTAAGACATCCACTTGTAGAGGTCATCCATCCTCGACCTCCACAGTGTGATGTCAGAAGTGTGGGTCACGTCTAAATTTCAGTGACAGGGGAACCCTACCAGCCACCCTCCTTGGAGACGATGACTCTCTACTACCTCAGGGTTGCTGTTTCGTCGACACACAGCACCAGTGTGCCGTGGCTGAGTGCACTGACGGTTCTATCTTTTCCCCTGTGAGTATCACATCGAATTATTGCAGCTTTTAGATGCTTTTCAGTTCTGTTTTCATGTGTCATGTAAACTCTGACAGTGTTCTGAGGATGTGTAATAATGAGCGTTATTTTTGCCTATCATCAATGGGTCTTTCTCATTGTCTGGAAGTGTATAAGATGTGAACCATGCGTAACTTCTTAGGAAGGGAAGATGAGTTTTGCCGAGAAGTCGGATTTTTGTGGTAGATTTCGCCGTTTTGAATATGCAGTGTATTTCATTTTAAGCAATAAATGTGGCTCACTACGTGTAAGCACGTAAAGTAGTACTCATGAGTAGCCGCTCAATGGGAGAAATTAAGTTACAGTAAGTGTTAGGGTAGAATTACATTAAGTGTCCTCGTCGTCATACTGTTTAGTTCTCCTCGTTTGTTTTTTGCATACTTAGTGAGGTATACCCTGGCACAGAGGTTGCGACTAAATATGGAGGGAAGTCCATATGCCGTTGATATTTGTGTCTTTCAGAGTGCAACTGCCGACAGTAATTTTGTTATAGATACATAGGACGTGACGCAGAAATAAGGGTGACTGTATTGCAGATGTTTTGGGTACTGATATAGTACAGACGCTTTTAGTATTTTCGAAGGCCGCAGATTCGGCATCATGTGTGACGGCACTGTCTCCTTAGAAGGTGGGAGGAAAGGAAGAGGAAATGTGTTTGTAAGGGTTATGTTCGGGCCGACAAGGCTTGTGCCAGTGGATCAGGACATTGACGAAAGTGACAACACTTGCAGTGTAATGCGTGACGCAGGCGAAGGATGTTGTGCAATCCCAGGACTAGACTTTCTCATCAAGCATCATGCCGAAACTGACTTTCGATGACGCGCGGTGGAACCCAGGGGGATAATGTTCAAGCTCGGGGAAGCTGTCACCAGTGAAATACTGTCGCAGGGTTCGTTTATCATGATAGGACAAACGTGGCAAACTCACTAAAGCTTAATTTGCATGATATATGGGCACAAGGCACTGGGAAATTGCCTTAGGTGACCGAAGGTGTTGCTAACTTATACGATTCTGGACTTCACCCCCGGGTAGGGAACCGTCGTTGAGTACGCAGCGTTCAGTGATTGAGAGCACTTCTCCTGTCTATAGTCACGTTGAAACGTTATCTGAATTCCGCCCTTGCGGCTGGGAGTTCGCGTTTCTTGTCTGTAGAATACACAGAGGAGAAGTAATAGATTATACTAGTCAGAGGTCCGCCTTCTGCCATCCTAGTGTTTAATGAGTTTTTTTATTTTGTGGCTGAAGTTCTACCGTCGTCGCAGACGTGCACGAGAACCGTCAGTGCGTCGCACGGGACGCAGTACATTCGGTGATATTGCTAATTGCTTCGGCTCATTAGGGCTATACAGCTGATCAGCTGTGATGGTGTAAGTTTCATTTCCACTGAGGTTGCACATCACTGTAGATCACCTTTGAAAGTAGTGTCACCTACTGTTTGGGACGTAGATGATATTAGTCATCTCGCGTAATTTACAATATATCACGTAGCCATAAAGAGCGGCACATTTGGGCAGTTGAAGAATAATATTAGTCAGGAACTTCATTTGTATCTCTTTATGTCCATGGCACATCGACATATAAACATTTGTAATATATAAAGGGGTGTTAATTCACAATAAATGTATAAGCAGAAACAACATATATAATTTAGTGGTCGCTAGTTCCCTTAAACATTCATTTATTTTTATGTTGTAATTTATATGTTAAGGGCAAGGAGGAGGAGATAATGTTACCGTTAACAGATCCTAAGACCTGCTTCAAGTGTTAAGCAGACGGAGCTGAATCTTTATATTCGCGTTCAGTATTTTCCATTGCGCACATTCATTTTTACATCCGCCTATAGCAGCATCTTGGAAACCATACAAATACCTTCAGTAAATATTTCCTAACATTAAAATTTGTATTCGATGTTAGCAAATCCCTCTTTTTCATTAATACTTTTCTTGTTATAGTCAGTCTTCATTTTATATCCTCTGTACTTCGGTCATCATCAGTTATTTTTGTGCCCAATAGTCCTTTTAGTGTCTCATTTCGCAATCAGATTCGTGAACACTTCCTGATTTAACCCACGCAATACCAAGTGACAGGGAAGGGGTACTTTTTGCCTACCTTTTCAGAATACTATAAACCAGCACATTATATTTTAAAATAAAAAAAAATTCTTGTGATTTTTAATGATTTATTCAATCAGATACCGTAATTGGTTTAAATTTTATCAGTAAAACTTAATGCAAAAATTTAGGTCTTGTCAGTGCATGTGAATTTTCAGATCTGGTGTCATATTCATATTTTCAGGTTTACGACACTTCTTACACATAAATATATCTTTAAAAAGTATGTTGTGCGTAAAAGACAACGAAAATCAACGAAATCCGTGTATCTTTGAGTTGGCCTTATATTACTCCCCCCTTTTGTAGTACACGTTATGAAAAATCCGTTGGTACTGCTAGGTTTAATTCGAATACGTTCCATTACCTTTCATTTCGTTCCGTTGAGGGTTATCTCATAATCCCTTTCCAGGGCACTGTCTATTCCATTCAAGTGTTATTCCAAGTTCTTTGCTGTCTCTGACAGAATTGCAGTGTCACCGGTAAACTTCAAAATCTTTATTGCTTCTCCCTATTATTTAATTCTGTTTACAAATTTATCCTTGTAAGCTTTACTGCCCCCCCATGAACCACGGACCTTGCCGTTGGTGGGGAGGCTTGCGTGCCTCAGCGATACAGATAGCCGTACAATTGGTGCAACCACAACGAAGGGGTATCTGTTGAGAGGCCAGACAAACGTGTGGTTCCTGAAGAGGGGCAGCAGCCTTTTCAGTAGTTGCAAGTGCAACAGTCTGGATGACTGACTGATCTGGCCTTGTAACAATAACCAAAACGGCCTTGCTGCGCTGGTACTGCGAACGGCTGAAAGCATGGGGAAACTACAGCCGTAATTTTTCCCGAGGGCATGCAGCTTTACTGTATGATTAAATGATGATGGCGTCCTCTTGGGTAAAATATTCCTGAGGTAAAATAGTCCCCCATTCGGATCTCCGGGCGGGGACTACTCAAGAGGATGTCGTTATCAGGAGAAAGAAAACTGGCGTTCTACGGATCAGAGCGTGGAATGTCAGATCCCTTAATCGGGCACGTAGGTTAGAAAATTTAAAAAGGGAAATGGATAGGTTGAAGTTAGATATAGTGGGAATTAGTGAAGTTCTGTGGCAGGAGGAACAAGACTTCTGGTCAGGTGACTACAGGGTTATAAACACAAAATCAAATTGAGGTAATGCAGGAGTAGGTTTAATAATGAATAGGAAAATATAAATGGGGGTAAGCTACTACAAACAGCATAGTTAACGCATTATTGTGGCCAAGCTAGATAAGAAGCTCACACCTACTACAGTAGTACAAGTTTATATGCCAACTGGCCCTGCAGAGGACGAAGAAATTGAAGAAATGTATGATCAGATAAAAAAGTTATTCAGATTCTGAAGGGAGACGAAAATTTAATAGTCATGGGTGACTGGAATTCGAGTGTAGGAAAAGGGAGAGAAGGAAACATGGTAGGTGAATATGGATTGGGGCTAAGAAATGGAAGAGGAAGCCGCCTGATAGAATTTTGCACAGAGCACAACATAATCATAACTAACACTTGGTTTAAGAATCATGAAAGAAGGGTGTATACATGGAAGAACCCTGGAGATACTAAAAGGTATCAGATAGATTATATAATGGTAAGACAGAGATTTAGGAACCAGGTTTTAAATTGTAAGACATTTCCAGGGGCAGATGTGGACTCTGACCACAATCTATTGGTTATGACCTGTATATTAAAACTGAAGAAACTACAAAAAGGTGAGAATTTAAGGAGATGGGACCTGGATAAACTGAAAGAACCAGAGGTTTTACAGAGTTTCAGGGAGAGCATAAGGGAACAATTGACAGGAATGGGGGAAAGAAATACAGTAGAAGAAGAATGGGTTGCTTTGAGGGATGAAGTAGCGAAGGCAGCAGAGGATCAAGTAGGTAAAAAGACGAGGGCTAGTAGAAATCCTTGGGTAACAGAAGAAATATTGAATTTAATTGATGAAAGGAGAATATATAAAAATGCAGTAAATGAAGCAGGCAAAAAGGAATAGAAACGTCTCAAAAATGAGATCGATAGCAAGTGAAAATGGCTAAGCAGGGATGGCTAGAGGACAAATGTAAGGATGAAGAGGCCTATCTCAGTAGGGGTAAGATAGATACTGCCTACAGGAAAATTAAATAGACCCTTGGAGATAAGAGAACGACTTGTATGAATATCAAGAGCTCAGATGGAAACTCAGTTCTTAGCAAAGAAAGGAAAGCAGAAAGGTGGAAGGAGTATATAGAGGGTCTATACAAGGGCGATGTACTTGAGGACAATATTATGGAAATGGAAGAGGATGTAGATGAAGATGAAATGGGAGATATGATACTGCGTGAAGAGTTTGACAGAGCACTGAAAGATCTGAGTCGAGACATGGCCCCCGGTGTAGACAACATTCCATTGGAACTACTGACGGCCTTGGGAGAGCCAGTCCTGACAAAACTCTACCATCTGATGAGCAAGATGTAAGAAACAGGCGAAATACCCTCAGACCTCAAGAAGAATTTAACAATTCCAATCCCAAAGAAATCAGGTGTTGACAGATGTGAAAATTATCGAACTACCAGTTTAATAAGTCACAGCTGCAAAATACTAACACGAATTATTTACAGACGAATGGAAAAACTAGTAGAAGCCAACCTCGGGGAAGATCAGTTTGGATTCGGTAGAAACACTGGAACACGTAAGGCTATACTGACCTTACGACTTATCTTAGAAGAAAGGTTAAGGAAAGGCAACCCTACGTTTCTAGCATTTGTAGACTTAGAGAAAGCTTTTGACAATGTTGACTGGAATACTCTCTTTCAAATTCTGAAGGTGGCAGGGGTAAAATACAGGGAGCGAAAGGCTATTTACTATTTGTATAGAAAGCAGATGGCAGTTATAAGAGTCGAGGGGCATGAAAGGGAAGCACTGGTTGGGAAGGGAGTGAGACAGGGTTGTAGCCTCTCCCCGATGTTGTTCAGTCTGTATATTGAGCAAGCAGTAAAGGAAAACAAAAGAAAAATTCGGAGTAGGTATTAAAATTCATGGAGAAGAAATAAAAACTTTGAGGTTCGCCGATGACATTGTAATTCTGTCAGAGACAGCAAAGGACTTGGAAGAGCAGTTGAATGGAATGGACAGTGTCTTCAAAGGAGGATATAAGATGAACATCAACAAAAGCAAAACAAGGGTAATGGAATGTAGTCTAATTAAGTCGGGTGATGCTGAGGGAATTAGATTAGGAAATAAGGCACTTAAAGTAGTAAAGGAGTTTTGCTATTCGGGGAGCAAAATAACTGATGATGGTCGAAGCAGAGAGGATATAAAATGTAGGCTGGCAATGGCAAGGAAAGCGTTTCTGAAGAAGAGAAATTTGTTAACATCCAGTATTGATTTAAGTGTCAGGAAGTCATTTCTGAAAGTATTCGTATGGAGTGTAGCCATGTATGGAAGTGAACCATGGACGATAAATACTTTGGACAAGAAGAGAATAGAAGCTTTCGAAATGTGGTGCTACTGAAGAATGCTGAAGATTAGATGGGTAGATCACATAACTAATGAGGAAGTATTGAATAGGATTGGGGAGAAGAGAAGTTTGTGGCACAACTTGACCAGAAGAAGGGATCGGTTGGTAGGACATGTACTGAGGCATCAAGGGATCACCAATTTAGTATTGGAGGGCAGCGTGGAGGGTAAAAATCGTAGAGGGAGACCAAGAGATGAATACACTAAGCGGATTCAGAAAGAATGTAGGTTGCAGTAGGTACTGGGAGATGAAAAAGCTTGCACAGGATAGAGTAGCATGGAGAGCTGCATCAAACCAGTCTCAGGACTGAAGACCACAACAACAACATGCTTTACTGCTTGTTCGGTGTAGATGTTTAATGACATTGAGTTTAGGGTACCCAAATGTCTCACTCCCATCTTCCCATTGCACAACTAGAAATCCAGCAAATGGAGTAGCAGAATTTATGTGCTTCATCAAGATTTGTTCTTTGATGTGGTGGGTCTGTGAAGTACATGTCCAGCTCCTATACTCCTCTCTTCTTTTTACCGGAGGACCTCAGAATTCATATTTCAGTGCATAAACGGCAAAAATTAGACGTTCGTTTAGGACAACATGGATTCCCAAGGATTAACGTGTTACCAGTTGTGGAGGAACACACAGGAATGAGCGTCTCTCCTATTTCCGAACATTAAATGTTGTTTTTGTAGCTTCCACTTCAGCAGACTACATTGAGATAACTATTTCTAGATCGAAAGGTAAGCCAGTTCCGTTCGAACCCACTAGCGAGAACAAATAGAAAGGCGTTTGGAGATGCAGTAATGGGAAATGTCGTTAGAGTGTATTGTAGAATTGGAGAAGTATGAAGAAGGAAAACTATCGTATCCATTTCATGACTTTACGCCTCTTACCTTCAGATATCATTACTAAATGACCAATGGTGGCCAGAGGAAAGTTGCTACCTCCCGTTATCTCTGCACAAATAGCTTTTCATTTAACTAAAATTTGAGGCGTTTATGTAAAAGTTCGATTACAGAAACTAATCTGTTCTGGGTCGCCTGACTCAAATGCTTTAACATTGTCATCGTCCATGTCAACAGAAGGTGCAGTGTAGGTGATGTCTCCAGTTACAATTCCTTGGACGTCGCTTTGAAGAGCTACAAAAACCACTATGTTTTAAAAGCAATAAAATAAACGATTGAGTGTAAGAATTACAGTAACAGAATAGTAAACATACCGTGCAAAGTTCTTTCATCAGCGTGATATCAGTTTCTTCATTTCGGCTTCTCGCTAAAAGACATTCTAACATTATCAGCTGCTTATTCCAGCGACTATCGTTAAACTGGCTCATTTATCTGACAAGATCATTCAGAAGAACACTTTTCTTTACGTAAGTGCCACGTGCTTCGCCGCAATCAAAAGACCTTGAACTTATGGACAATTGACGCATATATACCCTGCATTACAATTACTTCGTAGCTCTGTATTTGACGTATGGCAGGAACAATTCAATCGTTAATATATCGCGCAGTGCAACGACAATCTTGGTACCTTTATCAGTCATGTGCTGCATGTCTTTCAAAGTACTGTGGCGGATACCAAGAGACATAAATCGTACAAACAGTTCTCTTAGAATGTTACCGCCCGTTTATGGTTCATCTGAAAACTGAGTTGTAAACAAAACGCGAGATCAGAGAGTGCAGTCAATAAAACAGGTGACAGTACATGTCAGATATTTGTTTCTTCTCTCGCTGGATGTCCACATTTCTGTAGTTGCTGAGTATTCACCTTCTGTTATATCAGCAATTACCTCAGGGATAATTATATGTCCTAGGCTTTTAGCACTTTTTGCCATGTACCTCAACACAGTTGTGGGGTGATATACAATGGCCTTTGCAGTGTCAACTAACGTCTGAACGAGATCCATAAGACCTTCATCTCTCATAGTTCCATACGACCTTACATCTCGTGCACACATAGCCATGCATTTATCGATAGTTAACTCCTGGACAGGTTTAGGAAGTCGTTTCTCCTCCACATAAGACCCTTGTTTATTATATACAAATGGATTGGGAGAAATGTGCGAAGTGCCATTTGGCCCTTCAGCATGAGAGTAAATTCCATCGAACTGCGAAATGAACGCTTTTCCTAACGGAATCCACAATAGGCTTTAACACGGTCCAAACTGAACTTTTAAGATTGGCTTCAGACTGTGTGGTTCTCTGCTCACCACTTGTTAGTTTTTCTTTTACATCCCTTTTTCTTGATGTGCTCCTTCTTCTGGAAACCATATTAGTTTCGCTCATTTTGTGCGTTACGACAAAAATGAAGAAACCCCTCCACTCCACTAAACACTGCTCTACTCAGCGCTCGTAGTCCATAGCTTTCAACTGTGGTCGGTACTACCAACAGCCCGTAGGCCACATCACGCCAGTGCATGCTCACGTCACTGGTGCAGTGACGTCACGGGTTCGTTCATTGTGGAGCTGTGAGGCCGCGGCGCGTGGGCTGCGTCTCCATGCACAAGTATGCTGAGTCCATGGCATACAGGTGCTTTCGCAACAGCACTGCTCGACGTCAGAGACTCGCTTGGCCGAGACTGCTGCAGTCCAGTGCAGCTCGCGGACCAGGCCTGTGTGCACGACTCTACGTCGTGCGGCCCGTCGGACTTCGATAGGGCGCCCCCAGTTGAATCGCCAGCGCGAGGCAAGGCATGCACGGCTGACATGGCTGCGCTCCTGGACGGGCCACGCCTCGATGCCCACCTCTGGTGCAACTTGCACAACCAGAGCTCGCTCTCAGTCCGTTGTCAACGACCGACTGACACCATACAAGCCAACTGCGATGTCACTCCAGCAATGGCTGCATCACCTCCCACAGGCAGACCCGTCCCTTAACTGACTTACCCTCTTATCCACAGAACAATGATACCTCTCAATTTTTAAGTTACTGTATCTTGTACAAATATCTCCCGTGCCAATGAAAATGATTTGTCAAACTGTTTGTTTAAAACATGTCAAATTGTGTATTGTTTTTTCTTGTGTGCACTAATATTTTTAGTTTTGTTTTACTTACGATTTTAATGACTACTTTTGTAACGGCCAGTGTCATAAGCAATTGTATCGTAGGCAAGTGTAAGACAACAAGACAATTTTTCTTTCTTTATGTTTATGAAATGTGTGAGTAGTAGAGAGTCCACAAATGTTAATCAGTATATGTAACACTTTCCATAACAATAAAGAACAGAGTAGCCTTCAAATTTTTTCTGCGATCAGCTCGGAGATACCTTCCTGTTTTGTATCGTCCTTTCTTCTTCAGCTTTTGCTATGTAAGCATCTATCTTGTTAGCTCGTAAGATCCATGGATATATTTAGGTCTATTTAAATTAATACCTTTCAGATGTATTAATTTAAAAACTAACCATATCTCTTTGTATTAATGTCTTTATCAGCTTTGTGTACAGCTATTCGTGAAAGAAATGCAAAACTGCTGACGTAGAATCAGTCTGCCATTGGTGTGATCCGAATACTGATTAACAATTTATCAGATCTTTTATGGTGCACCTACGAACCATCAGTTTTTCAGAAACGATGTTGGATACTCAATTAACTATACAGCATAATGCGAGGGACCAATCGCGTTATGCAATTGCCTTATGAAAATTACATTGGAACCACATCTGTAACTTTGCGTTTCTCTCTTACACCAACCTGGAGTAATAAGAAATCACAACAGGAATAAAAAAGCACTGCTCGGTTAATTTCAATTGACATTACTGAACTGAATACCTGCTGGTAAGTGGTAGGTGATCACGACTATTTTCTTTACATTCTCTATCTTCCTTTCACTTTCCCAAGCAGGCAAGTTAACAGTTACAGCTCACAGCTTCCACTCGCTCATCCACCTTCCAGAGAGGTTGCTGCTATTGTTGCTTATACAGTGGTCACTCCACGTATGGTTACAGTTTAACGTCATACCAGAGACATTTCACCGAGCGAGGTGGCGCAGTGGTTAGCACACTGGACTCGCATTCGGGAGGACGACGGTTCAATCCCGTCTCCGACCATCCTGATTTAGGTTTTCCGTGATTTCCCTAACTCGTTTCAGGCAAATGCCGGGATGGTTCCTTTGAAAGGGCACGGCCGATTTCCTTCCCAATCCTTCCCTAACCCGAGCTTGCGCTCCGTCTCTAATGACCTCGTTGTCGACGGGACGTTAAACACTAACCACCACCACCAGAGACATTTCTGTTTACAACAACAAAAGAATACAAGAACTGCTACCTCAGTTCGTTGCATTGGCTAATAGTGTGAGATAAATGGCTTTTCTCATAGGAGAATGAGCAGCGCCGTTAATTTAGAGCAATATAGAAACGTCTTGTGCAATGTCAACAGCCGAGGGTGCTGAATCACACGAGACCTACCTTTCTCAAGAGTTTTCACAGTAAAGAACTAGAAAATTGTGGACCAGAAGCCTACTTCTCCCTCCCGCCCTCTTCCCCAGTGTTGCTGTTGTGGTGTTCAGTCTGAAGACTGATGCAGCTGCCCAAGCTAGTCTATTCTGTAAAAGCCTCTTAAGCGCTGCACAGCTAATGCAATGTGCATCAGTTTGAACCTGCTACCTGTATTCGAGACTTTGTCTCCCTCTACAATTTTAACACCCCCCTCTCTCTCCAACATCTACATATTCACACTTCTCTCCATTAGCAAATTGACAATTCCTTGGTGCCTCATGATATGCCCTATGAAACGAAGTGTGCCATACGTTTCTTGTTTTCACCAGTTCGACTCAATATCTTCATATCAGTTATTCGATCTGCAGCGCCACCACTAATTTTCGGCGTTACTGATTAAAACTGTGATTGTGGTATCGATAGCTACGATGCCACGGAGTAGGTGGAAGTTCCTAAGTGGGCACTACGACAGACAACGATGGCAGCACCCTCTAGCCGGTGCTGTGGAGGTCTACTAGCTCCATGACAGATTCTGCCTATTTTGATCAAGAACAGATGGCCAGGAAGCTTCGCTTGCTATTGAGATATGTACTTCTTATGATGGGTCTAAGGCTTCCCACCTCTGTGCAAAGTTATGTATTGTAGTGTTGCGGAATAGTAAAGAGTTTGAAACGTGGAATATGGTCAAAGTTTCGTTGCCTCTGCCAAGTGCCAGAGGCAGTAAGTTAGCCAAGAGGTAAGAGGATTGCACATATATCGGAATGAGTCGTCACTCAGGGGCAGTGGCCAGTTACATACAACAGGCGAGAGAGAATTGCTTAGCATGCGGGTTTGTGTTAGACGGAGATTTTTGTAGAGTGCAAGACAGAGGTATAGTGTCAGGTGTACTGTATTTCACAACTTTGCATAAGTCTGCCGTAGCAACACATAACGCCGGCCAGAGTGGCCGAGCAGTTCTAGGCGCTACAGTCTGGAACTGCACAACCGCTATGGTCACAGGTTCGAATCCGGCCTCGGGCATGGATGTGTGTGGTGTCCTTAGGTTAGTTAGGTTTAAGTAGTTCTAAGTTCTAGGGGACTGATGACCACAGCAGATAAGTCCCATAGTGCTCAGAGCCATTTGAGCTACAACAGGTAACTCCATCGCAAGAACACCTAAGGGGCGAGTACGACAGATGAATCAGCAGTTTAAGTGGAACGAATGCATTCATTACAAACGAGCATGATGTCAGGACGTCGCTCGTGCTTCCTTTAAATACACCAGATTTGATAGCAACAAGGCACTCGCAGTTAGACTTGCAGTTAGATGTTACTGGGTCATTGTTTAGTGCTCAGCTCAGTGATCGACGTGTTAATCTTTATTACGGAGATGTTGCGGTAAGGGTAGCCCGCGTCTCGTGGTCGTGCGGTAGCGTTCTCGCTTCCCACGCCCGGGTTCCCGGGTTCGATTCCCGGCGGGGTCAGGGATTTTCTCTGCCTCGTGATGGCTGGGTGTTGTGTGCTGTCCTTAGGTTAGTTAGGTTTAAGTAGTTCTAAGTTCTAGGGGACCGATGACCATAGATGTTAAGTCCCATAGTGCTCAGAGCCATTTGAACCATTTTTTTTGCAGTAAGGGCGGCCCATCCAGCAGCAGACGTGAGGGGACAGTACCAGCTCTGGTCCTCTCTGCTGCCGCTGTCAATCATTTACGCAGGATTAGCAGACATCGCAGTAGACTTGCTCGCCGCCAATGCTGACCACATCAGTGAGCCATCGTCGAAATCATGCGGGGTCTAGGCCCTGTGCATCTGCTGTCACAACTGGGTGAGCCGACGATGCTGGGGGACTGCAGCCGGTTCTGCCCTTCCACCGTGGACGAGCCACCAGTTGGAGCAGGGAAGAAGACGGGGTGGGAGAGAGTACACTCTGCACTACGAGGACGCCTCTCGTGCCGACAGCGCCAGGACTCCAACCCAGAGCCCCCTACGTGCAGCAGCTTGCTGTCCGCAGCCGAGCCGGCCGGCCAGCTGGGCGCCACCAGCCTCGCGCGGCCGAAGTACGAAGTAGGGATATTCCTTCGCAACGTCACAGCATGCGGCGCTGTGATAGCAAGACTGTGTGGCCCGGAGCTGGTGACATTGCTATGAGTCAAAAATGGTTCAAATGGCTCTGAGCACTATGGGACTTAACATCTATGGTCATCAGTACCCTAGAACTTGGAACTACTTAAACCTAACTAACCTAAGGACATCACACAACACCCAGTCATCAAGAGGCAGAGAAAATCCCTGACCCTGCCGGGAATCGAACCCGGGAACCCGGGTGCGGGAAGAGAGAACGCTACCGCACGTGCTATGAGTCAGCGAGGACTCGGGAATGTCGTTGGTATCAATAAGCCACATTGCACTCGGCAGAATTAAAGGTGTTATGAATTAATAATGTTTCTTTGGCGTTTCTGACGCGTCCACAGTCATTTCCTAGTATCCTGACAACTGGAGGGGTCACCGCTCGGCCATACAGTCCAACGTAGGCGACCGGGACCGCCTACAGATTTGGTGTCAGGAGGGGTGTCAGAGGTCCTCGCATCAACTGCCTACAGATTTGGTGTCAAAAGTCCTTGCACCCACCGCCTACGGATTTGGTGTAGTGGTAAGTGCTCAAGGCGATTTTTGTTAATAACTACGGATGCACGTTCTTTGTTGGGAGTGCACTTTGCGAGACCTGCTGAAACCCCAGATTTATCTGAGTTTAAGGGCAACAGTTGGGAAACGTACTTGGTACCAGTCAGATGTACTGTGTGTAATTTAACGGGGCATGGGGAGCCATGCACGAAGTTTGTATCAGTAGAATGTTCAATTTGTAAACGGTTTGGTCACACAGCGAACAATCGTGGACAGTGTTGCTGGGCAATAACAAGGCGGAAGGATTGATTTTGTTTAGTTGTGCATTGTGAGTCTTGTTTGTCTTCGTGTGTGTAGTGCTCAACTGTGACAAAGGAGTTGAGTAGCTGGTGTTGTTATTGTTCTGAGGAGTAAATTCAGTATAGAGTAAGTTGTTGGTAATTTGCAGAAATCATGTCAGAAACAAGATCCGTTAGTACTGATGTGAGTATAGCTGCTCTGACGGAGCAAGTCTCAAAATTCTTAGAAGACAATGCGCAGCATAAGTTACGTCATGTAGAATTAATGACGCAAATGGAGACCTTGCGTTCGGCGCAAGAGTCGCAAACGGGTTCAAGTGAGTGCAAGTCAGTAGCAATGTCCAACCTTGCAATATATCCTTGAGTAGCTAACCTGATCACGCCTTTCTCGGGTAAAACAGCAGAGGATGTCACAGCGTTCATTAATGATGTTTTGGCAACAGCTGCAATGAGCAATTGGTCGGACGTAACTATGTCACGTATATCAAATTTTCGACTTGCATGGGAAGCCAAGACGTTCGTGATGTACCATGAGACACAGACGCTTAGTAAGGCAAGCACGTTTGAAGAATTGGCAGATGGGTTACGACAAAGATATCGTAAGCAGAATAGTGCAAGATTTTTTAGGGAGAAGTTAGGTAATTTGACACAGAAGGTCAATGAGACAGTGGAGTCTTCTTCAGATAGGATACGGAAAATTAATTCGCAGACCTATGAATTATCGGGTAATTCTGATGCGGATTATGTATTACTATGAGAGGCAGAAAACAGGGCCCTCGATGTATTACTCAGGGGAATTCCTGCAGGATTTTCTTGTAGGGTTAGGATGGAGAATCCTGGGGATATAGCTGCAGCACTGCGTATTGCAACGCATCTGCAGGAGATAGACATTGCAACAAGAGTTCGCAATGATAAACGCATCTTTGCGTCGGACAGGAATTGTTACCGTTGTGGGAGGAGAGGTCACATGAGGGCTCAATGCAGACAGCCGCAGTGCTATGTTTGTAAACATTACTGTCACAAGGCGAATGAGTGTCGTAGTAAGCAGAATGGTAACGGAATAAACAGGAAAAAGCGTTAAACGGGAACGGGAGTGTTTCGTCCATCGGAAGACATTCCCGGTAAGCAGAAGTACGGTGAAAACTAGTGCAGCGACGGATTGTTGCTTGATGGGTGTTGTAAGGAATAACAGATGTAAGTTTTAGATTGACACAGGGGCACATGCATCTGTTGCTAGTCTAGACCTCGTGGGTAGGAGAAGACTAGATACTCCTAGGTATAGATTACGTGGAGTAGGGAATAATGAGTTGCAATCATTGGGTACAACACAGCTGGTTTTTAAGATTGGAACTGTAGAGTTCGGAAAACATATGGAAGTGTTGCCAACTGTGGGACAAGGGTATTCTGTGATTCTCGGACTGGACTTCCTCGATAAACACCATGCCAAAATTAATCTTTCACAGCGTACAGTTGAACTTAGTGGAAACTTGTTTTGAATGGGTACAACAGCTGTAAATGTTTCTACGTCGCGAGGTGCATCCGTTGCTAAGATATCACCAATTGAGCCGCGTACAAGGGCATTAAACATGATTACGCATGTCAAAGTGCCTTCGGGTACAGGGAAGTTAGTTTGGTTGTCAGTATGTACCGATGTACCACAGCAGAGACTATGTGTGGTGGAGCCACTGCAGAGCAATGAAGCATTGGATAAAATGCATTGTTTTATTAGGAGGAGCGTTGCGCACGTAACGGATATAAATGAGGAACTGATGATTCCGGTCAGTGTAGATAATTTTGGGGCAGATGAAGTGGATCTCTCAAAGGGTTTAGTGGTAGCAAGTTTGGAAATACTCGATGATGAGGATATAGGTGAATCCCAAGGTGATTATAACGTCAAGCAAACCGTCAAGGCATCTGTACTACGTGATAAGACTCGTCATTTGGAGAATGGTGATCGGAGAGCGATGGAAGCTTTGTTATTAAGGTATTTAGATTTGTTTAATTTGGAAGGTCCATTACCAGCAACTCCTATTACACAGGACCATACACCGACTGGCGATAGTCCGCCGGTCTATAGAAAACCATACAGGATAGCGAAACACCTACAACCACTAGTGGAAGAATTTATTAATCAACAGTTAAGGGACGGTATTATAGAGAACAGTGAAAGCCCGTGGTCTGCCAACATAGTGGTAGTTCCTAAAAAGTCATTGGACGGTACTAAGAAGTATAGGTCTTGTTGTGACTATCGTTTTTTGAACACACGAACTGTAACAGATGCGTATCCAATACCGAACGTCACGGAAACATTGGAAAACCTAGGTCGGTGTAACTATTTTTCGACGCTAGATCTAGAGAGTGGGTACCCTCAGATAGAAGTAAGTCCCAAGGATAGACCGAAGACGACTTTTACAACAAGCATTGGTTACTTTCAGTGTCACATAATGCTATTTGGGTTGAAAAACACTCCTGCTACTTTCCAGCGTCTGTTAGATGGTGTGCTTCGAGGACTGAAACCGAAGATTGCTGTGGTATACCTCGATGATATTGTTACTTTTTCGTGTAATATAGAAGAGCATGTGGAACGACTGAACGAAGTATTTAGTAGGCTAAGAGAGGCAAATCTTACGCTTAATGTAAAGAAATGTCAGTTTTTCCCAGACGCAAGTGACTTATCTTGGGCATATTATCAGTCAGGATGGGGTAAGAATACGGATCCTCGTCTAACGTCGGCTGTGCGTGGTTTCCCAGTACCACAGACCATTAGACAAGTTCAGCAATATGTCGGTTTATGTTATTACTACAGACCATATGTAAAGGGGTTCGCGGAAATTGCACATCCATTAACGAGATTATTAAAGAAAGGTGTTAAGTTTAAATGGAGAGCACAGTGTCAGGAGGCATTCGAGAAACTCAGATACTAATGGCAGACCCAGTGCTGATACTTCCTGATTTCGAACCAGAGTTCATACTATCTTGTGATGCCAGTAATATTCCTGTAGGTTTTATTCTTTCTCAGAAGGTTAATGGACAGGATCATCCAGTGGCTTATGCTTCCAGGCAACTGAATAAGGCAGAGAAGACTTATTCAACTACAGAGAAATAAATGTTAGCAGTGATTTACGTTATCTCGTATTTTCGCTGTTATTTGTATGGGCGTAAGTTCAAGGCGATTACAGATCACGCAGCATTGAAGTGGTTGTCGGGGTTGAAAGGTTCTTCAAGTCGTTTAACTAGATGGGCACTGAAACTAAGTGAATTTGACTACGAGGTAATTCACAAACCAGGGGTAAAACATACGAATACAGATGCACTTAGTAGAAAAACAGCAGCTGTAGAAGTTGTGGGCTAAAGTGAGAAGGAGTGGATAAAGGCGCAAACTACTGACAGAGTGTGTCAATTGTTCGAACGCAACCACAGTTTGAAATGCAGGATGGGTTGCTTTGCAGGAAGACAAAGTGCGGACTACGCGTCGTAGTACCGGAGTCGCTGAGGAAAGAAGTGTTGAAACAAGGGTACGACCATGTATTGTCGGGTCATGGTGGTAAAAGAACGACTGATAGACGGGTAGCTGAAAGGTTTTGGTGGAAGACACGTCGCAATGATGTAGAGCAGTATGTGCAGAGAGCAGATTTAAGTCATCAGAAAATTCAGTCACAGAGACTACCTGAAGCGGATCGTCCGTTCGCATTCATTGGATTAGAGGTAATCGGAGCATTTAACAAGACCCAAGCGGGTAATCGATACGTGTTAACAATATTAGATCATTTTTACCGATACCTGGTAATGGTAGCTATTCCAGATCAGAAGACAAGCACTGTTGCGGAACCCTTAGTAAATAACTGGTTGCTGATGTATGGTGTGCCTGAAACAATAATTACAGATCAGGATAGTAACTTTATGTCGGAGCTGATGAAGCAGTTATGCCGTTTATTGAAAGTTAAGAAATTGCTGTCAAGCCCATTTCATCCTCAGTCGAATGGACAAACAGAATGGGTTCATAGGACGTTAGTTAAGATGATTAGTCATTACATAAATTCAGAACATGCGGATTGGGACGTGTATTTAAATCTGTTGACAGGCGCATATAACGCGAAAGTTCATACAGGAACGGGGCTCTCTCCGTATGAGGTAAGTTATGGTCGGAAAATGCCATCACCATTTGACGTGCTCAAACCTCAGGTAGGTTCACAGGATGAGTCAGTGAAGAATTTCGCCAAGAAATTGAGAAAGATTTGGCAAAGAGTACGGCGTGCTAATATTAAAGCTTTGGTGAAACAAGAGAGTATTGGGCAAAGAACAGGTAAACTGCCGCAATACAGAATTGGTCAATGGGTATTGTTGGCTAATCCTTATGTTCCGAAGGGTAAAACGAAGAAATTTTTGAGGAAATATTCAGGATCGTATCAGGTAAATGAAATAGTGTCTCCCGTGAACGTAAATTTGCAATTACCAACCAAGTCGTCAGTAGTTAAAGTGAGTAGGATTAAGCCGTTTAAGGGCGCAGTGGATGCGTTACCGCAGATTCCTCCAGCAGTCACAAAGGGTGTGAGGGTACCGAAGCTAAAAAAACAGCAGAGGAACGTTCCTTACGCACGTAGGTCTAGTAATAAGTAGATTATGTGTCCTCCAGGAGGAACATGTCGTTTTTATTGTTATTAGGTAATAGTGTATGTGTAGTTTTTACTTGTCATTTGTGTGTTTTAGACGTGGTAAGGAAGGGAGCGATTGACATGGCTTCCTTTTCCTTCAGGTGCCGTGCCAGGATGTGGCCCGGGAAACTTTTCGTCAGTCCGGTACTGCTACACTGTTGCAGAGGAGAGGTGGTGCAGGTGCAACCACTGGATAAGGGAATTTTGTTTGCAAGACAATTAGATGTGGTATTGTCAAGCCGCAGGTAGACAATTGTGTTCACGTATAATATATGGGGAGTGAGGAATGATGTATGGACACTACAGGATAGGTTTACGGCACTACAGGTGGCCACGGAGAAAGAGGGGTTGTTTCAAGACATACGGAACGAGTATCAGGAATTGAAGCTCTTATATGAAAAGCTGAGAAGGCAGTTGCAACAAGT
The DNA here is from genome assembly GCF_023864345.2 of Schistocerca serialis cubense. Classification (NCBI taxonomy): domain Eukaryota; kingdom Metazoa; phylum Arthropoda; class Insecta; order Orthoptera; family Acrididae; genus Schistocerca; species Schistocerca serialis. The sequence continues at coordinate 550,961,016 of NC_064640.1, read as the reverse complement.
AATAGAAGTGGTCCCGCAAACGCTCTTTCGCAGGAAACGAGCGTGGTTGGATGCAGGGGGAAAATTGCTGAAAACAGTGTTTGCACCCACGGACGAGGAAGATATAAGGAGCTTAAATAGTATGGTGGGGAGGTGCAGGAGTTGGCGGAGGAGACAAAATCGAAAGTGGATTGGCACACGACAGGTATAGGTAACATGCAGCAGGGGATATTGAATGTCACTAGAACAGTGCGGGAGTTGACGTCAGACCAGGAACGGTATGCAGCAAATACCAGGAAAGTGTTGAATGGGGATATAGTGCGGTAGCGTTCTCGCTTCCCACGCCCGGGTTCCCTGGTTCGATTCCCGGCGGGGTCAGGGATTTTCTCTGCCTCGTGATGGCTGGGTGTTGTGTGATGTCCTTAGGTTAGTTAGGTTTAAGTAGTTCTAAGTTCTAGGGGACTGATGACCATAGATGTTATGTCCTATAGTGCTCAGAGCCATTTGAACCAATGGGGATATAGAGGCTATACAGACGAGATTGATCCGAATAGACGGGAAAATACAAGTAGCACCTTTATTGAGGGCATTGGCAGACAGGGTGGATGATGCACGTGTCGAATTGGAAGCGTTATATGAAACTATGTATCACGCAGTGCATGGGCAATTGAGTGCCAATTTGTTAGGTCCAGATCACGTGCTGAAGGCGTTGCTGAAAGTGCAGAAAGAATTCTCGGAAGGAGTGTGTCATGTCGTGCCTCCGGCAAAGCGGAATTTACCGTTACTCTATCGCTTGTCTAAACTGAGAGTAATTACAGATCAGACGAGTATACACGTAGAAGTGCAAATACCAGTGATGGGTATAAATTCGCAGTACCAGTGTTGTACAGTACACCCGTATCCAATTAGATGGGGTGCACTTGGGAAGTGGGTGCAAGTGCAAACTCGGGAATTATTGTCAGTGTCAAGACGGAAGAGTGCTCATGTCGTAATGTCTACGGAAGATTTGACAGACTGTTTCAGGAGAAGTGTTTTTATTTGTCCACCAAAGGAGGTGGCAACCCACAATCATTCGTGTGAGATGCATTTGTTCTTGGGGAATGTGAGAACCTTAGAATGCGAAAAGAAGGTGATACTTCCCAGACCGAAATTTCGGAAAGTTGGGGAATATTGGATTCACTCTGTGTTCGAACTAGAGATCGTAGTTGCCACTTGTTACAGAAATGGTAGATTTAGAGATATATCAAAGCTTGAATTGCAGGGCAGTGGGTTTTTGATTAATGGCACTGGATGTAAAATAGTGGGGAAGCAGTTTCACCTACCAGCTACTTTCATGAGTACAACAATGATTAACGTGACACAGCCTATCTTGAAATATCCAGAGGAACCGCCACACATATTGCCTCGCCAGAATCTAACGTTTATAAAGAGTCCTTGGATCCTACATTACTACAATCTTTAGATAGCCTGATTATCTCAGAAAAAGAGCAGATCTCAGTTAATCAACTACTGCAGCACGTGCAGCAATATCGGGAGAAACGTAAGCAAAACACAATCATATTTGGTGTCTCAATGACGCGCATAATATAAGTTCTAGCGCTTATTTGTGCAACTTACTTTTGTATACGGAAAAAGATGTCTCGTTCTGAAATAACAACCGTACATCAAATACCGATGGGATGGATTGGGAATAGTGGAACGTAATATAAATTGATAAGCAATGATAACATTGGAATCAGTATTGAGTGTAAATAGATTATTAGCGGGTAAGAAAAGTTTGACAGTGTTGAAGGAGTAGTTGTAAGATACCTGTAGAGTATAAGGAAGTATGGCGTGCACAACCAGTAAGTCCACAATTATAAAATTCGGGACAAATTTTGTTATAGAAGGGGGATGTGTAGTTTCACGGAATAGTAAAGAGTTGGAAACGTGGAATATTGTCAAAGTTTCGTTGCCTATGCCGAGAGCCAGAGGCAGTAAGTTAGCCAAGAGGTAAGAGGATTGCACATATATTGGAATGCGTCGTCACTCAGGGGCAGTGGCCGGTTACACACAAGAGGTGAGAGAGAATGCGGGTTTCTGTAAGACGGAGACTTTGTAGAGTGCCTGACAGAGGTATAGCGCCAGCTGTACTGCATTTCACAACTTCGTGTAAGTCTACCGCAACAGCATGTAACTATGTCACAGTATAAGTGGAAAGAATGTGTTCATTACAAACGAGCATGACGTCAGGACGTCGCTCGTGCTTCCTTTAAATACGTCAGCTTTGATAACAACAAGGCACTCGCAGTTAGACTTGCAGTTAGATGTGTAATGGGTTGCTGCGTAGCGCTCAGCTCGGTGATCGACACGTATTAAGGAGATGTTGCAGTAAGGGTGGCCCAACCAGCAGCAGACGTGAGGGGACAGTACCGGCTCTGGTCCTCTCTGCTGCCGCTGTCAATCATCAACCCAGGATTAGCAGACATCACGGCAGACTGGCTCGCAGCCAATGCTGACCACGTCAGTGAGCCGCCGTCGAGATCGTTCGGGGCTTAGACCCTGTGCATCCACCTTCACAACCAGGTGAGCGATGACACTGGGGGACTGCAGCCCGTTCCACCTGTCCACCGTGGACGAGCCACCAGGAGGAGCAGGGAAGAAGACGGGGTGCGATAGAGTACACTCTGCACTACGAGAACGCCTCTCGTGTGAACAGTGCCGGGACTCCAACCCAGAGCTTCCTATACGCAGCAGCTTGATGTCCGCAGCCGATCGGGCCGGGCAGCCGAGTGCCACCAGCCACGCATGGCCAAAGTACGAAATAAGGACATTCCTTCGCAACATCACAGCACGCGGCGCTGCGCTTCAAGACTGTGCGGCCCAGAGCTGGTGTCATTGCTATGAATCAGTGAGGACTCAGGAAGGTAGTTGATATCACTAAGCCACATTGTACCTGGCTGGAAGAAAGGTGTTATGAACTAATAATGTTTCTTTGGCGTTTCTGACGCGTCCACAGTCATTTCCCAGAATCCTGACTGTGGTGTCACCGCCAGACACCACACTTGCTAGGTGGTAGCCTTTAAATCGGCCGCGGTCCGTTAGTATACGTCGGACCCGCGTGTCGCCACTATCAATGATTGCAGACTGAGCGCCGCCACACGGCAGGTCTAGAGAGACTTCCTAGCACTCGCCCCAGTTGTCCAACCGACTTTGCTAAGGATGGTTCACTGACAAAACACACACTCATTTGCCGAGACGATAGTTTAGCATAGCCTTCAGCTACCTCATTTGCTACGACCTAGCAAGGCGCCATTGGCATTTACTATTGGTATTGTGAATCATGTACTGTCCACACCGACGTTCACCATTAATGGATGAAAGTTAAGTATTCCACCAGCTACGTCCTTTTTTCTAAATTCTAATTTCTTTGACCTGTTCCAGACCTCACGCCAGCCTGCATGAGCTAAAATGCGTGCCTTTCGGCCTCCACTAGTAACCCGGTGTTGGCTCTCCTGCCAACCAAAACATTGGCGACGAGGCAAAACCGCGTTCTTATCGATATTGCCCTGATTTACTTGTGTAATGGCTTCGCCACAATCTCCAGATGTACTGTTCGAATTTTTTCGCTTACAGAATCAGCAGAAACAGGCCTTACTGGATGGCCTTGGACAGTTCGTCCAGGGTCAACAGGCAATGCAAAACGAAGCGGCAGCCGCCGCTCCACCGCTAACGCAGCCACAACACGCTGTTGCACCAACTTTTCGTCCTTTTGATGCTGCACCGGAAAGCTGGACGGAGTGGTCATACCAATTTGGATTCCATCTCGCCGCCTATAGTATTGAAGGTAACGAGCGGCAGCCATTGTTGTTATCATTGGTCGGCGTCCAAAGGTACCGTGTGATAGTCAAATTATTTCCCCAACGTGACATAGCAACTCTGTCCTACGACGAAATTTTGTCTGCATTAGATGCATATTTCAAAGAATCAGTCAATGTAGTTGCGAAAAGGTATACCTTCTTTCGTACAAAACGTATGGCAGGTCAGACTAATCGGGAGTGGGTTGCAACCTTGCATTGCCTTACTAGGGATTGTGCTTTTGAGTGTCAATGTGGACTCCCTTATTCAGATACTATGATACGTGCTGCAATTGCACAGAACGTTTCTGATGTTCATATAAGGGAACAGATTTTGAAACTCGTGATGACTGGGTGTTGTGTGATGTCCTTTGGTTAGTTAGGTTTAGGTAGTTCTAAGTTCTAGGGGACTATGACCATAGCTGTTAAGTCCCATAGTGCTCAGAGCCATTTAAATAATTTTGATTTTGAAACTATTCAATCCCTCCCTTCAACAAGTGATGGACATATTGGATCGGCAGGACACACTTGAGTTTGCTCAGGAATCATTTGAAACCAACCGTGTGTCAGGTTAACCGGCCCGGCCGGCGAGCTACACGGAGCAGTAAACAGCCCTCGCACCCGGCCGCGTCGCTGCCGCCAGGCTCTCAGCCACGTGTGCCACGCAGGCAAGTAAATGCAGTGCTAAAATCTTGCCTGCGGTGCGCTACTAGACATTCGTGTGAGAATTGCCTGTCACACCAAGCTATTTGCTTTTTCTGTAATAAAAAAGGACATGTTCAGAGTGTTTGCCAGAAAGTCTCAGATCGAAAACTCACAACCATTCCAGGCCCTTTGCTTCACGCCGGATTAGAACCTAGGATACTCAGGCTCATGAAACATCGCCCATGGAGATTCGTGTAGTTCATTCCACTATGCCCACTCTCTCTAACAGCGACTGTGTTCGTCCCACAAATAGTGTGCGTCGACATCGCCGGAAATCCCGTCAAGTCGCCAGTGATTATATACCAGTGTCAGTTCACATTGCGCGAGACAGTCGCTCTTCTCGTCAGGAAGACAATTAACTTTTTGTAGACTTGGACATTAACGGCAAAGTGATACCATTCCAGCTCGATACCAGAGCTGCAGTTTCACTGATCAATCAAGACACGTACAAACAGCTGGGCACACTTACATCACGTGCCGCAAATGTTAAGTTAACTAGTTATTCAGGTCAAGATCTCCCTGTGTTAGGACAGTGCAGCCTTCTTGCAACATACAAAGGACAAACAAAACTTGTGTCATTTTACATCCTTCGTTCTTCTTCTGCAGTGAACTTGTTTGGTTTCATTTTTTTCAGTTGTTTAACTTGTCTGTAGTAAGTCCCGCCCCTGCATTGTTCCAGCAATATCTCCAAACTGTTTGTGCATCAGTCCCTACTGCAGCAAACTATCTGGACGATTTTGTGATCTCCGGAAAGACGGAAGAAGAACATTTAGCCAATCTCAGAACATTATTTTCAGGTTTTGCGACAAAATGGTCTTCGCTTGCTGGACAAATGTGTGTTTTTTGCTCGTGACTTGCCCTACCTGGGACATGTACTCAATGCCCAAGGCATACTCCCAGTCCCGAGCACCTCCGTGCCATACAAGACTTGCCTTCTCCGCAGCTACAGAGTGTGCTGGGAAAAATTAATTATTATCACCGTTATATACCACACGCCTCTTCCATTTCAGCTCCGCTTCATCGCTTACGCAGTAAAGGTGTTCCGTTCGTCTGGACGACGGAATGCGAAAGCGCCTTTCGCCAGTTGAAATCGGCGTTGCTTTCCAATACTTGCCTTACGCCATTCGATCCCCGGAAGCCCCTTTTGTTGATGGTGGATTCATCGGATTTCGGGATCGGTGCTGTGCTTGCACACAAAGATAGATCACACGATCGTCCTATTGCCTTTGCGTCCAAATTGCTCTTGTGTGCGCAAAGAACTTATTCACAGATCGAGATAAAAGCATTGGCTCTCGTATTTGGTGTTACATAGTTTCATGATTTCTTGTATGGTCGTCACTTTACCATCATCACAGACCACAAACCTTTGACATCGCTTTTCCATCAGAACAAGCCTGTACCTCCACATACAGCGCAGAAATTCATTCGCTGGTCTATTTTCCTCTCGCAGTACCACTACGATATCTTGTATCGGTCCACTGCTAAGCACGGCAACGCCGATGCGTTGTCCCGTTTGCCCATTGCTGAGGATAGAGCACTCGATTCCTCTGAACTTGCTTGCATGTTCATTGATTCGGAAACCGATGACGTGGTCGAATCGTTTAAGATTGATTTTCGTTGTGTAGTTACAGCCACAGCTGCCGACCCTGTCCTTGCTACCATTCTGCGTTTTGTTGCTACGCAATGCCCCTTGCCAAAGTCATGGATCGGGGACCCGTTGGTTCGCCGATTTTTTGCTCACAATAAGAGACTTTTAGTTCGATGTGGTGTTTTGCTGTTGCGTTCTGATAATGATCAGTCCAGGGTCGTGGTCCCGCGTTCGTTACAGTCCTCTGTCTTACAGCTTCTCCACCAAGGACTTGGGGTATAGTGAGAACGAAACAAATTGCTCGTCAGCACTGTACTTGGTTCGGAATCGAAGCCATGATCATGAGTATGTGCTCTTCTTGCATGGTGTGTGCCGAACAACAATTAGCCCCACTGCTGAAATTCTTTGCATGGCCAAAAGCCACTTCCCCTTCGCAACGCTTACACATCGATTTTGCTGGTCCATTCTGGAATGCTCGATGGTTGGTTGTGGTTGATTCATTCACTCATTTACCTTTTGTTGTCCGGATGTCTTCCACGACGTCATCTGCCACCATCCAAGCGTTATCTGCTATCTTTTGCATTGAAGGTCTTCCACAAACTATTGTTTCCGACAATGGCCCACAATTCATGTCCGCGGAATTTCAGTCATTCTGCAAAGCCAATGGTGTTCAACACCTGACGTCCACGCCGTTTTCGCCACAGTCAAACAGTGCCACTGAACGAGTGGTCAGGACTTTGAAGTCACAGATGTTGAAGTTAAAAGAGTCGCATTCTCGGGAGGACGCGTTATTGCTCTTTTTGTCCTCGTATCGCCCTCAGCCCCGACATGGTCGCTCGCCGGCTGAGTTGCTCCACGGTCGTCATCATCGAACCTCCATGACTTTGCTACATCTGTCGCATCAGGTTCCTGTGCAGCGGCAGACACCTGCTTTTCCTCCAGGCGACGTTGTCTACTATCGTCAGTACCGAGATTCACGGCGTTGGATCAAATGGCGCATTCTTCGCTGCCCCGGTCGCACTATGTATCTGGTTTTGGGAGCATCTGGTGAGGTGCGCCAGCATCTCAATCAGCCGCGCCTCTGTCGTCGCACGGGATCTGCTGCTCCCCGTCTGCTTTCAGCGGCGGTGCTGTCCGGTCAGCGCCCTGGGGACCCATCTACAGGCTCGCCTCAGCCCCAGGTGTTACCGACGCTGCATTTTACAGGAGCAGACCGACCTGCCGCCTTCAGGGCGGGATACAAAACTTCTCGACGAACTGCAATTAAAATTTTTTTTCCCTCTCCTCTCATTTCGTTTTTTCCTCGGTACTGCTTTAGCCTTTTTGTGATATCCCCGTCTGGCAGAGTGACTGTATGTTAATGTTCCCACCATTCGCTTTAAGAATTTCATTTGTGTAAACCACGGCTTCGCCACAGGAACAGGCTTCACTGTCCCATCTTGTACGTTTTCAGGCTCAGCAAACGGCGCAGCTGCTTGCTGCCATAAATGGACTGGTCACACTACAAACTGCAGCTACTTCGGTGCCTCCGACGCCACCGCCTGTACCGACGCCGTGGCCAACGGCGCCGCTATTTCGTGCCTTTAACCATGACGTTGAAAGTTGGCCAGAATACATCACACAACTCGAGGCACACTTCGCAGCTTACAACATACCAGGTACAGAGCGGCTTACTTTTTTCAATGTCAACGCGGGTTTTGTGTTGTACTCTGTGCCCGTGAAATTGTTTCCCACCACCCCCCACTTTCGTGATAGTGTAAATGTGGTAGCTGCACACTACAAATTCTTTCGCCTCCAGCGTGGCTCTACTCGGTCGAATAAAGCTTGGATATTGGGCCTTCAGAGACTAACTTCTGATTGTGACTTCCATGGCTCATGTGGACGCCCATGTGCGGATGAAATGATTAGAGGCGCTATTGCGCAGAATGTAGCGGATCACATTGCAGGAAGTAGACTTGCTAGGCAGACAAGATACATTAGACATGGCTACTTCCACGTTCCCCCGGGTGTGTGTACTGCTAGCGCGGCACCACACGTGCCCTCCCACCCGCCAGCACGGCCAGCCACGCCGTGCCACTCGCGCTCAAGTATACAAATTTCAAACCAGGTACCCACTTAGAAACTGAAATCATGTCCGAACTGCTTTCGTGCCCACCCACGGGACAGTTGCCAATCCCGCCAAGCTCAGTGTTATTTTTGTAATAAGAAAGGACATGTGCAAGCTGTGTGTAGTAAGACAAACTCTAATTCACCAATTGTCTCCCGTTCGTGTGACTCACGTGGGCGTCACCGCAACGGCAACCGCCATAATCATGATTCACATCAGCCTATGGATGTTAATGCCATTTAATCAAAGCCTTCTGCTTCAAATGCTTCGACAAATCGTCGTATGAATCTAGTTTTGCCAGACACTTCCTCTCGCATTCAGCGCGATGCGAGGAAACTTTTTGTGACGGCTCATTAGTGTTCGTTCTGTTCGCATGCAGCTGGACACTGGTGCATCAGTTTCTTTACTGAACTAATCTACGTATGACTTACATTACTCACTCCCGCTTTATCGTTCACTTTAAACGCTGGTTGCACTTACTGGACAGGAAATCTCAGTGCTTGGCGTGTGTAGTTTGCTAGCCACATATGGTGCCACGACCGCTACACTGTCTTTCCGTGTGCTCTGCTCTAGTGATTCCACGAACATTTTCGGCATGCGCGCATTTGAACTTTTAGGCCTCGCTATTCAGGAAAATGTACTTTGCATCAAGGCTATTGACCATGCAGACAATGTTGCCGCACTAAGCGATGATTTTGCTGAACTCTTTTCTGATGGTCTACGATTTGCCACAAATTTTTCAGCCCATGTTGCAGTTAAAGGCAATGAAAGGCCTATTTTCCGTGATGGACGCCCGGCACTGCACGCCCTGCACGACGCCGTAGCTTCTGAACTTAAGCATTTGCAAGACATTGGTGTCATTGAACCAGTTTCTGCTTCGCCAAGGACTACGCCTATAGTGTGTCTGAAGAAACCAAACGGTTCTCTCCGTATTTGTGCTGACTTTAAGTCTACAGTAAACCCCCAGACAGTGGTAACTACATTTCCCTTACTGCGTGCTGAAGACATTTTTGATAAGCTTGATGCGGGAAAATTCTTTCCCACGATTGACTTGCGGGACACATACTTTCAGATTCCGCTCGACGAACACTCGCAGCGCTATTTTGTGATCAACACCCACAGTGGATTGTTCAAATTTCGCCGCCTTCCGTTCGGTTGTGCTTCAGCTCCAGCTGTTTTTCGGTCTTATTTGCAGCAGTTGTGGACCACTGTCCCTGGTTGCTCAAATTATCTGGACGATATAGTGGTATGAGGTCGCATCCCTGACGAACATTTGCAGAATTTGCGTGCCTTATTTATTGTACTTTTGCAGGCAGGACAAAAGTGTAACAGAGGTAAGTGCAATTTTTTTGAAAGTGATATTCAGTATTTAGAACATATGATTAACGAACAGGGTATCCACCCCTTTCCCTCACATCTCAGTGCAACTAGAGACTTGCCAGCACCCAGGAACTTGAAAGAACTTCAGTCTGTGCTGGGCAAAATTTCATATTATATTCGGTTTATACCAAATGCAGCGGAGATTGCAGCGCCTTTGCATCGCCTTCGGCGTAAGAACGTTCCTTTTGTTTGGTCTTCGGAATGTGACGCTGTTTTCTACAAGCTCAAATATGCTTTGTTGAGTGACCGCTATTTGATTCCTTTCGATCCCTCCAAACCAGTTGTTTTGGCTGTGGATGCATCTTCTCACAGCATCAGAGCAGTTTTCTCACACCGCATTAAATTTGTCAATCGCCCGATAGCTTTTGCGTCTAAGTTGCTCAATTGTGCCCAGCAGAACTATTCTCAAATCGAGAAAGAAGCTTTAGCTATTATCTATGGTGTGAGAAAGTTTCATGATTTTTTTGTACGGTCCCAAGCTCTATTTGGTCACCGACCATAAGCTTTTGACGTTGTTGCTCCACCCGTCAAAGCCAGTTCTGGCCCGTACTGCACAAAAGTTGCTACGTTGGTCTTTGTTTTTCTCTAGCTACAATTACGAAATTTTGTTTCAGCCCACAGCCCAGCATGGCAATGCTGATGATTTGTCTCGTCTGCCTATTGGTCCTGACGAAGTGTTTGAGTCTTCCGAATTGTCATGCATGTTTATTGATTCACAAGATAAGGAATTAGCTGATGGTTTTGCAGTGAATTTTCGTCGCATTGCTTCCGCGCCAGCCACCTATGCTTCTCTGCAGATTCTTTTGCAGTATATCCATACTCAATGGCCTCCATCTGCCATGCAGGTTCGTGATCCACTTGTTTGACGTTACTTTGCGCAAAGTCCCAAACTGTCTATACACCACAGCGTTATCTTGTTACGAACTGACAATGATCAGTCTTATGTGGTTGTACCTCATTCGTTGTAGTCGGAAATTCTCCACTTGCTGCACGCTGGTCATTGGGGTATAGTGCGGATGAAGCAATTAGCGCGTCGTCACTGCACTTGGGTTGTGATTGATAAACATATTGAGAATTTGCTTGCTAACTGTCGCTCTTGCGTGGAGCATCAATCTGCTCACCGCCAGCGCTTCTTTGTGTGGCCGACTCCTACTGCGCCTGGGTAGGGCGTTCATATTGGATTTGCGGGTCATTTCTGGGACTCCCGCTGGTTGATAGTCATTGATGCGTACAGCAACTTTCCTTTTGTTGTACCTGTGTCTTCTACTACATCTGCCAGTACTATTTGGGGTTTGGCGTCTATTTCCTGCACTGAGGGCTTTCCTGAAGTTATTGTCTCCATCAATGGCCCCCAATTCGTATCGTCAGATTTTGAAGCGTCCTGGGCTGCTAATGGCATTCGCCGTCTGACCTCAGCCCTGTTCCACCCCCAGTCAAATGGCAAGGCTGATCGTTTAGTGCGTACGTTTACGTCGCAGATAAGCAAATTGCGCGCCACACACTGTCACAAGCACACGCTCTGGACTTTCCTTGCTTCATATTGCTCGCAGCCGCTCGGCACCCGTTCTGCAGCGGAATTGCTACACGGCCGCGCCCATCAGTCGCTCCAGCAGCTATTGCACACGCTGCCGCGCGCTTCGCTGCTTCGCTGCTTCGCCTCGTTGTGGCTTGGCGCCGCATGGTTTAGTGTTCTATCGCGTTTTCTATGGCAGGCAGCGCTGGGAGCAGGGACGCATCCTTCGACAACTTGGCGGCGCCTTATTTGTCATTTCTGATCCCTACAGCACTGACAAGCGACACCGCAATCAGATCCGTTTGTGCCGTCCTCGGTTTTCTGCTGTTGGTTGTTTTCTGGCAGAATTGGAGGCTTCACGGATTCCGCCGCCTCAGCCCACTACTCCACCGACGGCGCCTCCGCTGCTCGCGCCCCCGCCGCGTTCGCGCATGCCGTTGTCTCCGTCGCCGCTGCCTGTCCAGTCACCTGCACCGGACGGACGCCTCTCGCCGTCGCCACACCCCCGGCTGTCGCCGTCGCCGCGTACCTCCACGGTGCCGGAACCGATGGACGCTGAGGCTGCTGTCACGCCACCGCCGTCGTCTAGGTCGATGCGCTGCCTCCTCATCTGAGCATACCTAGTGGCGGTGTGGTGCGCGGCCTGGGCAGGTTTTCCACGGGGCGTTTTCTTCGCCAACTCGCGAGCAATTCGGGGCCACGGGTGGACAGCACACCCCGGCAGTACCGCTGTCTGCTGCGCTCCCCTGGGTCCCTCCAACCGTCGTCGGAAGCCCTACTCAACGACGGTATGTCGTTTCAGGGGGGAGGGATGTGGTATCGATAGCTACGATACCACGTCGTAGGTGAAAGTTCTGAAGTTATTATTACAACAGACACCGACGACAGCGCCCTCTAGCTAGTGCTGTAGAGGTCTACGAGCTACGTGACAGATTCTGCCCATTTTGATCAAGAGCAGACGGCCTGAAGACTTTGATTGCTATTGAGACTATGTACTACTTATGATGGGTCTAAGGCTTCACATCTCAGTGAAACGTTATGTATTAAGTTAATATTGTGATATACAAAAACCATTTCTAAGAACAGTACCGTGAGATTTTCATCTTTTTCTGCTCCTACTCACTTCCTTCATTTGGCCAACCTTTCACTTTACAGGAGCATACCCACGTGCTGCCTTCCAAGTGGGACACAAAAGTGATATTGCCATAGCTGTTGCAAAAGACTTTGTTAGTGAGCCAGCTCAGAACCGATCAAACACCATTACGTCAGATGCAGCAATGCCACTGGCAGATTCCCATATTGTGCTCCAGGAAAGGGGCTGGCACTGCCATAACGAAGACAAAAATGGTTCAAATGCCACTGAGCACCATAGGACTAAACTTCAGAGGTCATCAGTCCCTTAGAACTTAGAACTACTTAAACCTAACTAACCTAAGGACATCAAACACATCCATGCCCGAGGCGTGATTCGAACCTGTGATCGTAGCGGTCGCGCGGTTCCAGACTGAAGCGCCTAGAACCGCTCGGCCATTCTGGCCGGCCATAACGAAGACACAGCAAAAAGGCGTTTGTAGGCCAGTTACTACACACCCAATCAACAGACATTTTAGCAGGCCGCGGTGGCCGTGCGGTTCTACCGCTGCTGTCCGGAACCGCAGGACTGCTATGGTCGCAGGTTCGAATCCTGCCTCGATCGTGTGTGTGTGTGATGTCCTTAAGTTAGTTAGGTTTAAGTAGTTCTAAGTTCTAGGAGAGTCATCACCTAAGATGTTGACCCCCAAAGTGCTCAGAGCCATTTGAACCATTTGAACAGACTGCTTATGGTCTACATGGCTCCGAGCTGTTATTTGCAGAGCAAGAACGCTCTGTCCCAACATAAATTACAATTACGTTCAGTCAAAGGCGTCTCAGTCTGGTAGCTACTATTTACGAGGAGAGGTGTAAACCGCTCCTCGAGGCGACATGATGCTACAAGTAGCCATCACGAGATTTGGCCTCCACCAACTTTGGACCCCTGCTTCTGGTTTTAAGATCAGTGCTGTGGCTCAGCATCTTCCAGCCAGTGGACCACCTTCGGGCCAACCAACAGGTGCAAACAGCCTTCCGCCATAGAAGGCAGTCGCTTGAGACCATGGACACTTGTTGCATCAGTTCCTTAACACTCGCTGTCTTCAGCACACGTTATGGAGGATGTTGCACCACAGAATGTTCGAGTTTGTTCTTCAGTAAAATGTATGACTAATAGTGAAGTATTTATGAGCAGCCATCTATCATCATCCTGACAACAGTCCATCACCTCAATTCAGACCTCCACACGCACATCTACATCTACATGGATACTCTGCAAATCACATTTAAGTGCCTGGCAGAGGGTTCATCGAACCACCTTCAGAATTCTCTATTATTCCAATCTCGTATAGCGCGTGGAAAGAATGAACACCTATATCTTTGCACACGAGCTCTGATTTCCCTTATATTATCGTGGTGTCTTTTTTCCCTATGTTGGTTGGTGTCAACAAAATGTTTTCGCATTCGGAGGAGAGAGTTGGTGACTGGAATTTCGTGAGAAGATTGCAACACAACGAAAAACGCCTTTCTTTTAATGATTTCCAGCCCAAACCCTGTATCATTTCGGTCACACTCTCTCCCATATTTCGTGATAATTCAAAACGTGCTGTCTTTCTTTGAACTTTTTCGATGTACTCCATCAGTCCTATCTGGTAAGGATCCCACACTGTGCAGCGGTATTGTAAAAGAGGACAGACAAGCGTAGTATCCTCTCGTAGCGTAGTGTCCTTAGTAGCTTTGTTGCATTATTTAAGTGTCCTGCCAATAAAACGCAGCCTTTCCTTAGCCTTCCCCACAACATTTTCTATGTGCTCTTTCCGATTAGAGTTGTTCGTAATTGTAATACCTAGGTATTTATTTCAATATACGGCTTTTAGATTAGACTGATTTATCGTGTAACCGAAGTTTGAAGAGTTCCTTCGTGCAACAGTGTTCTAACCCGTTTTGTATACCAAGGAGGATCAGCTCCGTTATTTGTTTGTTTATTTGGTATAAATCTCTCAATTTCTGCCGATACTATTTCTTGGAATTTAAGCCACATCTGGCCTACACTCATATTATTAATTTGGAATGAGTGGAGATTGTCTCTCAGGTAGGCGTCAAGTGAATTTCAATCTGCTTTTTTGAATAGGTATATTTTTCGCTCATTTTTCCACGATTTGGGGATTACAATATTCTGTCTCACTACGACCACCCTGTGTTCAGTAATCCTTATATCGGTATTGATGCTCGTTATTAACTCAGGATTATTTGTTGCTAAGAGGTAAAGTGTGTTTTCACAACCGTTTACTATTCGCGTGGGCTCATGAACTAACTGCTCCAAACAATTTTCAGAGAATGCGTTTAGCAAAATTTCGGATGATATTGTACTTGCGGAATTAAACATGTATTTTCGCCAACATATCGAGGGTAAAGTAAAGTCACCACCAACTATTATCGTATGAGTCGGGTACGTGTTTGAAATCAAACTCAAGTTTTCTTTGAACCTTTCAGCAACTGTATCATCTGAACTGGGAGGCCAGTAAAAGGATCCCATTTTAATTTTATTCCGGTTGCCAACAATGACCTCTGACCAGACTAACTCACAGGAAGTATCTACTTCTATTTCGCGACAAGTTAAACTACTTCTGAGAATCTTTTCGGAATACCGCTGGGTTCAAAAACGGCTCTGAGATCTATAGGACTTAACATCAGAGGTTATCAGTCCCTTAGAACTTAAAACTACTTAAACCTAACTAACCTAAGGACATTACACACACACATGCCCGAGGCAGGATTTGAACCTGCGACCGTAGTGGTCTCGCATTTCCAGACTGAAATACCTAGAACGACTCGGCCACAGCGGGCAGCACACCGTTAGGTTCTTCGCAAATATTTCGGCTGAGCTTATATACGACTTTAGACAGATTTTAGTGCCTATAACGATTTGAGAATCAGTGCTTTCTATTAGCTCTTGGAGCTGTGGTACTTTCCCAACACAGCTACGACAATTTACAACTGTTATACCAATGGTTCCTGTATCTACGTTCTTCCTGTGTTCAGCTCTGTACCAGAGGTCCGCAATCGGTCCTGTCGACTATACTGCAAATGGTGAGCTCTGCTTTCATCTTGCAAGCAAGACTGGCAGCCTTTACCACTTCTGTTAGCTGCTAGAAACCTGTGAGAATCTCTCCTGATCGCAAGTGACACACATCAATGGTACCGACGTGAGCAACCACCTGCAGTTGGCCCCACCCTGTGCTCTTCGTGGCATCCAGGACGACCTTTTTCCAAATCTGGAATGACTCCACCCGGTATGCACTCGAAATGCACATTGGTTTTCTTACCCTCCTTGTCAGCAAGGCCCTAAGGGTCCCCTTAACGCGCCTAACGTTGGAGCTTCCAACTACCATTAATCCCACTTACTGCGATTGCCCGGATCTTGCAGGCTGTGTGGTATCCTCTGAAACAGGACAGGTGACAGCATCCGGCTCAGCAACAGCGTCTGCCACAGACAGCACCTGGAACCAGACAAACCGGGGAGGCCTTACGTGCGGCCTCTTTGGAAGTCTTCTGCCGTATACTTCGCCCTGGGGCGACCTCTACATTTTGATGTTAGAAGTGTGTGTCACCACTAAATTTCAGTGTCAGAGGAACATTACCAGCCACCCTACCTGGAGACGATGACTTTCGACTACCTCAGGGTAGCAGTTTCGTCGACACACAGCATCAGTGTGCAGTGGGCCGGCCGAGTGGCCTAGCGGCTCTGGGCGGTTCAGTCTGGCGCCGCGCGACCGCTATGGTTGCAGTTTCGAATCCTGCCTCGGGCATGGATGTGTGTGATGTCCGTAGGTTAGTTAGGTTTAAGTAGTTCTAAGTTCTAGGGGACTGATGACCTCAGAAGTTAAGTGCCATAGAGCTCAGAGCCTTTTGAAGCCAAGTATGCAGTGGATAAGTGCACTAACTGTTCTATTTTACCCCCTCCGAGTATCATGTCGAGTCAGTGCACCTTTTAGCAGCTTGCAAGGTCTGTTTTCATGTGTGACATGTGTCAAGTAAACCCAGACTGTGTTCTGTGGTTGTGTAAATATGAACGTTATTTTTCCCTATCATCAATGTGTGTGGCTCATTGTCTGGAAAGATATAAGGTGTTAACCATGCGTTGCCTCTTCGGAGGGGATGATGAGTCTTGCTTAGAAGTCGGAATTTTGTGGTAGTTTACGCCGTTTTGAATGGGGAATGTATTTCATTTCGTTAATAAATCTGGTTCACAACGATTAAGCAAGGAACGTTGTGGTCATGTGTAGATGCTGAAACGGAGAAGTTAAGTTACCGTAAGTGTTAGAATGGAATTAGAATAAGTGTCCTTGTCGTCGTACTGTTTTGTTCTCCTCGTTTGTTGTTTGCGTAATTAGTGACGTATACCCTGGCGGAGTGCTTGCGAATTTCTGCAGCCTGGACCAGATGTGCAGTGAAGTGCATGTGCCGATGATCTTTGTGTCTTGCAGAGTGCAACTGTCAACAGTAATTTTGCTGTAGATACTTTGGAGGTTGCACAGAAAGCTATCAGTATGGCTGATTGTAACGCAGATGTTGCGGGTACTGAAATGGTACAGACACATTTAGTACTTCCGAAGGCAGCAGATTCGGCAACATCTGTGGTAGCCCTGCCTCCTCAGAACGTGGGAGGAGTAGAAGGATAAAATATGTTTGTAAGCTTAATGATCGGGTCGACAAGGCGTCTGCCAGTGGATCAGGTGATTGACGAAAGTGACAACACTTGCAGTGTAATGCGTGATGCAGTCGAAGGCTGCTGATGAATCCAAGGGCTAGACTTTCTCATCATGCATCATGCCGAAACTTTCGATGACACGCGGTGGAACTCAGGGGTATAATGTTCAAGCTAGGGGAAGCTGTCACCAGTGAAATACTGCTGCAAGGTTCGTTTATCGTGATAGGACAAATGAGGGCAAAATCACTAATAGTTAATTTGCATGATCTAGTGCCGCAAAGCACTGGGAAGCTGCTTTAGGTGACAGAAGGTGCTGCTAACTTATACGATTCTGCACTTCGGCTATGGGTAGGGAATCGTTGTTGGCTACGCAGTGCTCAGTGATTGAGAGCACTTCTCCAGTCAATACGTTGAGACGTTATCTGAATTCCGTCCTTGTGGCTGGGAGTTTGCGTTTCTTGTCTGTAGAATACAGAGAGGAGATGATAGTATTAGATTATACTAGTCAGAGGTCCGCCTTCTGTCGTTCTAGTGTTTGAATAAGTTTTTTATTTTGTGGCTAGAGTTCTTCCATCGTCGCAGACGAATACGAGAACCATCTCTCCTACGTACGGGACGCAGTACATTCGGTGATATTGCTAATTGCTTCAGCTTATTGCGGCTATAAAGCTGAACAGCTGTTATCACATAAGTTCCATTTCTACTGAGGTACACAACTGTCGATCATCTTTGAAAGTTGTGTCTTCTAGTGTTTGGGACGTAGATGATATCAGTCATCTCACGTTATTTATTTTAGATCGCGTAGCCATAAAAAGGGGCAGATTCGGGCAGTTGATCAATAATATTAGTCAGGAAATTGTAATATATAAAGGGGTTTTAATCTACAATAATTGTATAAGCAGAAAAAACATTAATAATTAATACTTACCAGTTCCCTTAATCATTCATTAATTTTTAAGTTGTAATTTATATGTTAAAGAGCAAGAAACAGAAAATAATATCACCGTTAAGACATCCTAAGATCTGCTTCAGGTGGTAGTCAGACAGGGCCAAATCTTTACTTTCGCGATCAGTATTTTCCATTGAGCACATTCTGTTTTACACCCGCCTGGAGCAGCATCTCGGAAACCATACAAATACCTACCAGTAATACTTCCTAACACTTAAATTTATATTCGATATTACGAAATCCCTCTTTCTCAGTAACACTTTTCTTGCTATAGTCATTCTTCACTTTAAATCCTGTTGTGCGTAAAAGACAACGAAAAATAAACGAAATAGGTATATTTTTGTGTTGGTCATATATTACGCCCCTTTTTGTAGTACACGTTATTTAAAATCCGTTGGTACTGCTAGGTTTAATTCGAATACGTTCCATTGCCTTTTATTTAGTTCCATTGGGGATTATATTATTATCCCTTTCCAGGGCAATATCTATTCCATTCAACTGTTATTCTAAGTTCTTTGCTATCTCTGACAGAATTGCAGTGTCACCGATAATCTTCCAAATGTCTATTGCTTCTGCTAATATTTAATTCTGTTTACAAATTTATCCTTGTATACTTTACTGCTTGTTCGGTGTAGATGTTGAATTACATCGAGTGTAGGCTACCTGAATGTCTGACTCCCATCTTCTCATTGCACAACTAGAAATCCACCGGATGATGTGGCATAATTTATGTGCTTCAAAAATATTTTTTTTGATGGGGTGGGGCTCTGAAATACATGTCCAGTCTAATTACTCCTCTCTTCTTTTTGTCGCAGGACAGCAAAATTGATAGTTCAGCACATACACGGTAAAAATTCAAACTTTAATTTAGGACAGCATGGATTCCCAAGAATTTACAGGTTACCAGTTGTGGAGGAACATGTAGGAATAAGCATCTCTCCTACTTCAGAAAATTAAATGTAATTTTTGTAACTTCCAGAACAGCAGAGTACATTGAGATTACTATTTCTAGATCGAAAGGTAAACCACTTCCATTCGAACCTACTAGCGAGAACTAAGAGAAAAGACAGTTGGAGACGCAGTAAAGGATAATGTCGTTAGAGTGTTTTCTGGGATTGGAGAAGTATATCCTGTCGTGACTTTACGCCATTTATCTTCAGATATCATTTTTAAATGACGAATTGTCGCCAGAGGAAAGTTGCTACCTCACAGCATCTCTGGAAAATAGCTTTACATCTAAGAATAATTTGAGGCGTTAATTTAAAAGTCCGATTTCAGAAACTTCTCTGTCCCGGAGGCCTGACTCAAATGCTTTAACATTGTCATTGTCCATGTCAACAGAAGGTGCAGTGTATGTGATTTCCCCAGTTCTAATTCCTTGGACGCCGCTTTGAAGAGCTACGAAAACCCTTACGTTTTAAGAGCTATAAAAGAAACGATTGCGTATAAGAATTACAGTAATCGAATAGCATACATACCGTGAAACGTTCATTCATCAGCGTGATATCGGTACCTTCATTTCGAGCTATTTCTCCCTTCTCAGAGAGCTTCTTGCACAAAGACATTCTAACATTGTCATCTGCTTATTCCAGGGAGTATCGTTAGAATGGCTCAGTGATCTTTCAAGAGCTGGAAGGTTGAAGGAAGATAGAGAGTGTAAAGAAAATAGTGATCACCTACCATTTACCAGCAGGTTGTCAGCTCAGTATTGTCAATTGAAATTAACTGAGCAGTGCTTGTTGATTCCTGTTGTGATTTCCTTTTACTCCAGGTTTGTGTTCGAGAAAACCCCAAAGTTATAGATGTGGCACCAATGTTATTTTCATAAGGCAAGTGCATAACGCGGTCGGTCTATCGAATTATGCTGCATAGTTAATAGAGTCGGACTTCGTTTCATAATTATTGTAGGTCCTTTGATTCACCATAAAAGATCTGATAAATTACTAATCAGTATTTGGATCACACTAATGGCGGACGGGCTCCACGTCAGCAGTTTTAAATTGGTTCAAATGGCTCGAAGCACTATGGGACTTAACATCTGAGGTCATCAGCCCCTAGAACTCAGAACTACTTAAAGCTAACGAACCTAAGGACATCACACACATCCATGCCCGAGGCAGGATTCGAACTTGCGACCGTAGCAATCTCGCGGTCCCGGACTGAAGCGCCTAGAACCGCTCGGCCACCGCGGCCGGCCTCAGCAATTTTGCATTTCTCTCACGAATAGGTGTATACAAAGCTGATAAAGACATTAACACAAAGAGATATTTTTAGTTTGTTAAATTAATACATCTGAAAGGTATTAATTTAAATGTACTAAAATAGGGGGGCGTTTGAAAAGTCTGTGAAAAATCCGAGCGGTGCCACCACCGGCGCCTATCGAGGTCATGTTTGGTTAGTAGCATCCTTGGAAAGATCGCACACCACGTTTCAGTCATATTGGCCTATTTCTTTGTGTTTGGCATTCGTGTCAGTCAAGGAAGTCGAGTGACTGTCAAAAAATGGACGAAAAAGCATTTCCTATGGTGATTAAACATTACTTTATGAAAGGCAAAACGCCTCAGGAGACTAATGAGAAGCTTGATTAACATTATGTTGATTCTGCGCCTTCGCTTAGAACAGTTTATAAGTGATTTCACAAATTTAGGAGTGGCCATATGGGCACAAGTGATACTGAACGTTCTGGATGCCTTGTGGAGTTTACGACTCCAGAAGTCATTGATAAAATCCATGATATATTGATGGATGACAGAACAGTTATGGTGCGTGAGACTGCTAGCGCCATGGGCGTCTCGAATGAACGGGTATAAAATATTTTGCATGAACATTTGGACAGGACAAAGCTATCTGCAAGATGTGTTCCGCGATTGCTAACGCTTGTCCAAAAACGGAATCGTGTGTAATGTTGCAAGGATGGTTTGCAGCTGTCCAGAAGGATCCGCAGGACTTTGAGCGTCGTTTCGTTACTGTGGATGAAACATGGATACGTTACTATACTCCAGAGACCAAACAACAATGTAAACAATGGGTTACCAAGGGAGAATCTGCATGAAAAAAGGCGAAGATCATTCCTCCGGCCAGAAAGGTTATGACGACTGTTTTTCGGGATTCGCCAGGGATAATCCTCATCGACTATCTGGAAAAGGAGAAAACTATTACAGGTAAATATTATTCATTTTTATAGGACCGTTCTTTCCCATCATGACAATGCACCAGGACAAACCTAAGCAGTTCTGGTGGCAAAATTAATGGGAATATGATTCCATCTCATTTACCATAACACACTATTCTCCAGACATGGCTCCCTTGGACTACTATTTGTTCCCCAATTTGAAGAAATGTCTGGCGCGGCAAAGATTTTATTCAAACGAGGAGGTGATTGCAGCAACAATTAGCTATATTGCAGACTTAGACAATTCCTATTATTCGGAAGGGATCAACCAATTAGAACATCTTTGGACGAAGTGCATAAGACTAAAGGGAGACTATGTTGAAAAATAAAAGGTTTACCCCAAAGATGTAAGCAGTTTTTATTTTTTCACGGTCTTTTCAAACGCCCCTCGTATATTCATGGTACTTAAGAGCTAACAAGATGGATGTATACACAGCGAAAGCTGAAGAACATAGGACGATACGAAACAGAAAGACATCTCCCAGCCAATCACAGATACAATAGGAAAGCTTCTCTGTTCTTCAATGTCGTAGAAAGTATTACATGTACTTATTAACATTGTGGACTTTCTGGGACAAACACATTTCATAAACATAAAGAAAGAAAAATTTTCTTGGTGTCTTACATTTCCCTGCAATATATTTGACTACGATACTGGCTGTTACATGAGTAGTCCTTCAAGTCGTGTACAACTAGGTTAAGTCAGTTCAGGGATGTGTCTGTCTGTGGGAATTGATTCAGCCACTGCTGGAGTGACGTCATAGTTGGCTTGTATGATGTCAATCGGACGATGACAACCGACTGAGAATGAGCTCTGGTTGTGCACTTTGCAGCAGAGGTGGGCATCGAAGCACGTGTGTAGCCGTCACGTGTGTAGCCGTCACAGCCGTGCGAGCCTTGCCTAGCGCAGCTGGTTTAGCTGTGGCAGTCGCATGGAGGTCCGACGCGCCGCACAGTGCAGAGTCATGCAGCCGCACTGGGCTACAGCAGTCTCCGGCCGAGCGAGTCCCTGACGTCACCCCAAGGGCCGAGCAGTGCTGTATCGAAATAACTTGTATGCCACGGGCTAAGAAGCAGAGTCGTGTATGGAGACGCAGCCCACGGGTCGCGACCTCACTGCTCCGCACTGAGCGAGGTTGTGACGTCACTGTATGAGTGGCGTGCGCAAGCGCTGGCGTGCTGCGGCCTATGTGCTGTTGGTAGCGCTGACGGCAGCTGTGGGCTACGGCTGTGACCGGTGAGTAGAGCAGAGTTTAGTTCAAATGTACAAATGTGTGTGAAATCTTATGTGGCTTAACTACTATGGTCATCAGATCAAACACCATTTCGTCCGATGCAGATTCCCATATTGTGCTCCAGAAAAGTGGGTGACACCGCCGTAACGACAAAAACAGCAGAAAGGCGTTATTAGGCCAGTTACTACACATCCAATCAACAGACCTCTTTTGGTCTACATGGTTCCAAGCTGTGATTTGCGAAGCAAGAGCGCTCTGTCTCAACGTGAATTACCGTTACTTTCAGTGAAAGCTGTCTCAGTCTGGTAGCTACTATTTACGAGATGACGTGTATTCCACTCCTCGAGGCGACGTGATGCTCATGCAACCACCACGAGATGTGGCCTCTACTACCTGTGGGCCCCTGTTGCTGGTTTTATGATTAGTTGTGTGGGCCTAGCATCTTCCAGCCAGTGGGGCAACTACCAGGTGCCACCAGCTTTCCGCTGTAGAGGGCAGTCGTTTGAGACCACGGCCACCTGTTGCGTCAGTTCCTCAACACTCACTGTCTGCAGCACACACTATGGAGGACGTTGCACCACAAAATGTTCTAGTTTGTTCTTCAGTAAAATGTATGACCAACAGTGAAGTTTTTATGAATAGCCACAGATCATCACCCCGACAACAATCCACCACCTCAACTCAGACCTCCACATGTAGAGGTCACCCATCCTGAACCTCTACATTTTGATGTCAGAAGTGTGTGTCACCTGTAAATTTCAGTGAAAGAGGTACATTACCAGCATCAGTGTGCAGCGGGTAACTGCACTGACTGTTTTATTTTTTTTCCCTGCGAGTATCACGTCACGTCATTGCACCTTTTAGCAACTTTTCAGTTCTGTTTTCATGTTTGACATGTGTCAAGTAAACTCAGACTGTGTTTTGAGGATGTGTAAATTTGAGCGTTATATTTGCCTATCATCAATGAGTGGGGCTCATTGTCTTGAAGTGTATAATGTGTTAACCATGCATAGCTTCTTAGGAGGTGAAGGTGATTTTTGTCGAGAAGTCGGAGTTTTGTTGTAGTTTTCGTTGTTTTTAATGGGCAATGTATTTCATTTTGAGCAATAAATGTGGCTCACCACGTTTTAGCACATGATGTAGTAGCCATGAGTAGCCGCTCAAGTGGGGAAGTCAAGTAACTGTAAGCGTTAGGATAGAATTAGATTAAGTGTCCTTGTAGTCATACTGTTTTGTTCTCCTCGTTTGTTGTTTGCATGGTTGGTGGCGGGATCCCCTGTCGGAGAAGTTGTGAATTTCTGCAGCCTGGACCAGATGTGCAGGGAAGTGCATGTGCCGATGATTTTGGTGTCTTGCAGAGTGCAACTGCCGACAGTAATTTTGTTGTAGATACTTAGAAGGTGACAAAGAAAGCTGTCAATAAGGCTGATAGTATTGAAGATTTTTTGGTACTGAAATTTGAGTGTAGAAATGAATGTGCGCAATGGAAAATACTGAAAGCTAATATAAAGATTTTGCCCCGTCTGGCTACCCTGTGATGCTGATCTTAGGATCTCTTAACGGTGATATTATTTCCTCCTTCTTGCTCTTCAACATATAAATTACAACATAAAAATAAATGAATGATTAAGGGAACTAGTAACTACTAAATTATAAATGTTGTTTCTGCCTATACATTTATTGTAGATTGGAACACCTTTATTTATTACAAATGTTTATATGTCGATGTGCAATGGACATTAAGAGATACAAACTCCAGCCACAAAAAAAAAAAAAAAAACTCATTAAACACTAGGACGGCAGAAGGCGGTCCTCTGACTAGTATAATCTAATACTACCTTCTTCTTTCTGTATTCTACAGACAAGAAATGCGAACTCCCACCCACAAGGACGGAATTCAGATAAAGACTCAGCATGAGTACAGACAGGAGAAGTGCTCGCAGTCACTGAACGCTGCGTACTCAACGACGATTTCCTATCCGGAGACGAAGTCCAGAGTCGTATAAGTTAGCAACACCTTCGGTCACCTAAACCAACTTTCCCGTGCCTTGTGCAATATATAATGCAAATTAAGCATTAGTGATTTCGACCGCATTTGTCCTATCAACCCTGCGACAGTATATCACTGGTGACGGCTTCCCCCAGCTTCAACATTATCCTCCTGGGTTCCACCGCTCGTCATCGAAAGTCAGTTTCGGCATGGAGCTTGATGAAAAAGTCTAGCCCTGGGATTGCACAGCAGCCTTCGCCTGCATCACGCATTACACTGCAAGAGTTGTCACTTTTGTAAATCTCCTGATCCACTGGCACAAGCCGTGTCGGCCCGATCATAAATCTTACAAACACATTTCCTCCTACCTTCTGAGGAGACAGTGCAGTCAAATATGGTGCCCAATCTGCGGACTTCGTAAATACTAAATGCGTCTGTACCACTTTAGTACTCAAAACATCTGCAATACAATCAGCCTTATTGATAGCTTTCTGTGTCACCTCCTATGTATCAACAACAATATTACTGTCGGTAGTTGCACTCTGCAAGACACAAAGATCATCGGCACATGCACCTCCCTCTACATCTGGTCCAGGCTTCAGAAATTCGCAACCTCTCCGCCAGGGTAGACCTCACTAATTATGCAAACAACAAACGCGGAGAACAAAACAGTACGACTGTAACACTACCGTATGCTACTGCTATAACATAACCTTAAAGTAGGAGGCAGGTCATGAAATATAACTATCTAGTTATAACAATTATGGTATAAGGCAACAGAGCAGTGTTACCCTCTGAGAGGAATTTTGTTGAGTTGACCGAGTTGTACCTAACGAAGGTGGCTTATCGGAAATGAAAGTCAGAATTACGTAAATATTTGAACAGTAACAAACAAAATTTTTGTTTATCTGCACTGTTTAACGCATAGAGAAAACGGTCACCAGCCTAATTAGGCAAGAGAATGATTAACATTTTTGTTCAAGAAAATAGTTATTAGTAACTTTAACGGATAAACACAACCTATACTTTGTCACACGTGAGTGCAATGAACTCTGACACATACATATGTTTACGGTAGGACTGAAGCTAACAGCTAGAGCAGCACAAACTATTTGCAAAAATATAACAGAACTGAATAGTCTTTATAACATTACTATTAACATTCACTGCAGGATCATAAATTGGACATAGCTTAAGTCTCTCTCAGTTAAATACTTTACTATTTAAAATGAAATTTAATTGGAATCCACCAACAGGTTGCTTCTCACTATCTTTTGAATAAAGAAATTATGGTTTTGATAAATAGTGGTCTTCCCAATACTTGTTACCTAGCATTAGCACAATAGACAAACTGTGGATCCTGTTATACTATTAATATGTTTTTCCAATACACAAGAGAGACAAACACTTAGCAATCATGAACAAATAATTTTCTACTATTGCAGTTTTCCACTTTTACTACAGTGAAACACAATGTTCACAAATTTGCAAGAAACTGACTCACCTTTTAAAATTTACTGCAGGTAGCACTATGATCATTAACTAAGCAAGACTTTATAAGCACCAATATTAAGAACTTGAATTTATAGAAGGAACAGCAAATTGTCTTTATTACCACAGTCTTCTACTTTCAAGTAAATGATTAAATACAGTAGGTGACTTTGAAACTTCACAAAACTACATTTACTGCCTACCACAATTTCACTAAATCCACAATAAATCTGAATATTCCCTTCTCATCAAAGATCAAACAACATTATGTAATTAACTGTCTAACTTTGAGGCTTTCATTTTTTCCACAAAATACGACACTCGGTAGTCATAGTTCAGATGGAGAGGAACCTGAGAGGTGTTGTGATAGGGAAAAAATCAAGGTAGGTACATAAATTCAGTTATAAGTTACCTTATATTTGTGCACACTAAATCACCCAGTAAGCTGATCCTTCACTGTACATTATTATAGCATTCCGTTACAGTGATTGCGCAATGTGGTGTGGATTTGCAGGCAGAATTGCTGGACTCTGTCCCTTCTTGGTGGCGATGATGGATACCAATTTCAGAATCGTTCCAGCTATTTATCCATCCATCCGAGGCATTGCTAAGCGGCAGGAAAAGCTTCTCTTGGAACCAGCACAATATACAACTCTTACACAGACAGTGCACAGTTTGGTAGCTCGCCCCCGACTGACTCTTGGCTCCATCTTTTCTACCTAGGCCAACCACATTTTGCGCGCGCTACACAGTTCCGTTCCCGAGGGGAACCACAAGACGTTTTACATACAAAATGACTAAGAACCCTAAGTGAGGATCAGCAGTTTACATAACAGTAACCAAACATATTAATTAAAACAGGACATTTGCACATATAGGTAGTTCTAAACAAAATTATTTAAACAAATTCCAATTATATACAGTAAGTTTTGTTCCCTCCAAATGGGACAAAGAAGTTAAATGACAGATACACTACATTGCACAGAATCACACCATAACATCAAAGTTTTCACAAAGAAAGGAGTATACAATATTGTGTTATCTATTCAATGAAACACATTTACAAATACTCAATGTTATAACATTAAACCAAAGCAAAAGGCAAAATAAATCCATACAGCATTAGAACTATGGTGTTACACGACGACAAGGACACGTAATCTAATTCTATCCTAACACTTACTGTAACTTCCCCACCTGAGCGGCTAGTCATGCTTAAACGTAGTGAGCCACACTGATTGCTCAAAATGAAATACATTGCCCATTAAAAACGACGAAAACTACCACAAAACTCCGACCTCTCGACAAAACTCATCTTCCCCTCTTAAGAAGTTACGCATGGTTAACATCTTATACACTTCCAGACAATGAGCCACACTCATTGATAACAGGATAAAATAACGCTCATATTTACACATACTCAGAAAACAGTTTGAGTTTACTTGACAGATGTCACAAATTAAAACAGAACTGAAAAGCTGCTAAAACGTGCACTGACTCGGCGTGATACTCGCAGGGGAAAAAAATAGAACAGACAGTGCACTCACCTACTGCACACTGATGCTGTGTTGGTTGGTTGGTTGTTTTGGGGAAGGAGACCAGACAGCGTGGTCATCGGTCTCATCGGATTAGGGAAGGATGGGGAAGGAAGTCGGCCGTGCCCTTTCAGAGGAACCATCCCGGCATTTGCCTGGAGTGATTTAGGGAAACCACGGAAAACCTAAATCAGGATGGCCGGACGCGGGATTGAACCGTCGTCCTCCCGAATGCGAGTCCAGTGTCTAACCACTGCGACACCTCGCTCGGTGATGCTGTGTGTCGACGAAACTGCAACCCTGAGGTAGTTGAGAGTTATCGTCTCCAGGAAGGGTGGCTGGTAAGGTTCTCCTGTCACTGAAATTTGGACGTGACACACACTTCTGACATCAAAATGTGGTGGTCCAGGATGGATGACCTCTACACGTGGAGGTCTGAGTTGAGGTGGTGGATTGTTGTCGGGATGATGATCGATGGCTGCTCATAAAACTTTCACTGTTAGTCATACATTTTACTGAAGAACAAACCAGAAAATTCTGTGGTCCAGCGTCCTCCATAGTGTGTGCTGAAGACAGCGGGTGTTACGGAACTGATGCAAAAGGTGGCCATTATCTCAAACGACTGCCTTCTATGGCTGAAGGCTGATTGCACCTGGTAGTTGGCCCACAGACTGGAAGATGCTAAACTCACAGCACTGACCTTAAAGCCAGCAGCAGGGACCCACAGTTAGTGGAGGCCAAATCCCATGGTGGCTGCTTGTAGCCTCATGTCGCCTTCTGGAGCGGCATATTCCTCTCCTCTTAAATAGTAGGTACCAGACTGAGACAACTTTGACTGAAAATATTGGTAATTTACGTTGGGACAGAGCGGTCTTGCTTTGCAAATCATAGCTTGTAACCATGTAGACCACAAGAAGTTTGTTGATTCGATGTGTAGTTACTGGCTTACCAACGCCTTTCTGCTGCGTCGTCGTTATGGCCTTTCACTTAGCACATTGTGGGAATCTGCCAGTGGCATTGCTGCGTCTGACGTAATGGTGTTTGGTCGGCTCTGAGCTGGCCCACTCCCAAGATTTTTGGCAACGACGATGGTAACATCACAATTTTACTCAGTAGCGCCGAAAAGTTGTGGTGGCACTGCAGATCGAATAACTGATAAGAAGATACTGAGTCGAACTGGGGTAGACAAGAAATTTGTGGCACAACTTCGTTTAATAGGGCATATACTGAGGCATCAAGGACTCCTCAGTTTGGAATATCATTTAATTGGTGACAGGAGAAAATACAAAAACGCATTACATGAAGCAGGCAGAAAAGAATACATACGTCTAAAGTATGACATCGAGTGGAAGTGCAAAATGGCTAAGCAGGGATGTCTAGAGGGCAAATGTAATTATGTCGAGGCGCATATCACTAGGGGTAAATTAGATACAGCCTACAGGAAAATTAAAGAGATCTCTGTAGAAAAGAGAACGACTTGCATGAATATCAAAAGCTCCGATTGAAATCCAGTAATAAGCAAAGAAGGGAAAGCAGAAAGGTGGAAGGAGTATATAGAGGACCTATATTAGGGCGATGTTCTTGTGGACAATATTATAGAAATGGAAGAGAATGTACATGAAGATGAAATAGGAGATATGATACTGCGTGAAGAGTTTAACAGAGCACTGAAAGACCTAAGTCGACAGAAGGTCCCAGGAGTAGACAACATCCCATTAGAACTAATGACAGCCTTGGGAGAGCCAGGCCTAACAAAACTCTACTATCTAGTGAGCAAGATGTATGAGACAGCCGAAATACCCTCGGACTTCAAGAAAAATATAATAATTCCAATCCCAAAAGAAAGTAGGTGTTGACAGATGTGAAAATTACCGAACTACACTCCTGGAAATGGAAAAAAGAACACATTGACACCGGTGTGTCAGACCCACCATACTTGCTCCGGACACTGCGAGAGGGCTGTACAAGCAATGATCACAGGCACGGCACAGCGGACACACCAGGAACCGCGGTGTTGGCCGTTGAATGGCGCTAGCTGCGCAGCATTTGTGCACCGCCGCCGTCAGTGTCAGCCAGTTTGCCGTGGCATACGGAGCTCCATCGCAGTCTTTAACACTGGTAGCATGCCGCGACAGCGTGGACGTGAACCGTATGTGCAGTTGACGGACTTTGAGCGAGGGCGTATAGTGGGCATGCGGGAGGCCGGGTGGACGTACCGCCGAATTGCTCAACACGTGGGGCGTGAGGTCTCCACAGTACATCGATGTTGTCGCCAGTGGTCGGCGGAAGGTGCACGTGCCCGTCGACCTGGGACCGGACCGCAGCGACGCACGGATGCACGCCAAGACCGTAGGATTCTACGCAGTGCCGTAGGGGACCGCACCGCCACTTCCCAGCAAATTAGGGACACTGTTGCTCCTGGGGTATCGGCGAGGACCATTCGCAACCGTCTCCATGAAGCTGGACTACGGTCCCGCACACCGTTAGGCCGTCTTCCGCTCACGCCCCAACATCGTGCAGCCCGCCTCCAGTGGTGTCGCGACAGGCGTGAATGGAGGGACGAATGGAGACGTGTCGTCTTCAGCGATGAGAGTCGCTTCTGCCTTGGCGCCAATGATGGTCGTATGCGTGTTTGGCGCCGTGCAGGTGAGCGCCACAATCAGGACTGCATACGACCGAGGCACACAGGGCCAACACCCGGCATCATGGTGTGGGGAGCGATCTCCTACACTGGCCGTACACCACTGGTGATCGTCGAGGGGACACTGAATAGTGCACGGTACATCCAAACCGTCATCGAACCCATCGTTCTACCATTCCTAGACCGGCACGGGAACTTGCTGTTCCAACAGGACAATGCACGTCCGCATGTATCCCGTGCCACCCAACGTGCTCTAGAAGGTGTAAGTCAACTACCCTGGCCAGCAAGATCTCCGGATCTGTCCCCCATTGAGCATGTTTGGAACTGGATGAAGCGTCGTCTCACGCGGTCTGCACGTCCAGCACGAACGCTGGTCCAACTGAGGCGCCAGGTGGAAATGGCATGGCAAGCCGTTCCATAGGACTACATCCAGCATCTCTACGATCGTCTCCATGGGAGAATAGCAGCCTGCATTGCTGCGAAAGGTGGATATACACTGTACTAGTGCCGACATTGTGCATGCTCTGTTGCCTGTGTCTATGTGCCTGTGGTTCTGTCAGTGTGATCATGTGATGTATCTGACCCCAGGAATGTGTCAATAAAGTTTCCCCTTCCTGGGACAATGAATTCACGGTGTTCTTATTTCAGTTTCCAGGAGTGTATCAGTTTAATAAACCACGGCTGCAAAATAGTATCACGAAATCTTTACAGACGAATGGAAAAACTGTAAGAAGCCGACCTCGGGGAAGTTCAGTTTGGATTCAGTAGAAATGTTGCAACACATGTGGTAATACTGACCCTACGACTTACCTTAGAATAAAGATTAAGCAAAGGCAAACTTACGTTTCTAGCATTTGTAGACTTAGAGAAAGCTATTGACAATGTTGACTGGAATACTCTCTTTCAATTTCTGCAGGTGACAGGCGAAAAGTACAGGGAGCGAAAGGCTATTTACAATTTGTACAGAAACCAGATAGCAGTTATAAGAGTCGAGGGGCATGAAAGGAAAGCAGTGGTTGGGAAGGAATGAGACAGGGTTGTAGCCTATCCCCAATGTTATTCAATCTGTATATGGAGGAGAAATAAAAACTTTTGAGGTTCGCCGATGACATTGTAATTCTGTCAGAGACAGCAAAGTACCTGGAACAGCAGAACGGAATGGACAGTGCCTTGAAAGGAAGATATAAGATGAACATCAACAGAAGCAAAACGAGGATAACAGAATGCAGTCGAATTAAATCGGGTGATGCTGCGGGAATTAGATTAGGAAATGAGACGCTTGAAGTAGTAAATGAGTTTTGCTATTCGGGGAGCAAAATAACTGATAATGGTAGAAGTAGAGAGGACATAAAATCCAGACTGCCTGTGGCAAGGAAAGCGTTTATGAAGAAGAGAAATGTGTTAACATCGAGTATAGATTCAAGTATCAGGAAGTCGTTTCTGAAAGTATTTGTATGGAGTGTAGTCATTAATGGAAGTGAAACGTGGACGATAAATAGTTTAGACAACAAGAGAATAGAAGCTTTCGAAATGTGGTGCCACAGAATAATGCCGGAGATTAGATGGGTAGATCATATAACTAACGAGGAGGTACTGAATAGAATGAAAGAGGAGAGAAAATTTGTGGCACAAGTTGACTAGAAGAAGGGATCGGTTGGTAGGGCATATTCTGAGGCATCAAGGGATCGCCAATTTAGTATTGGAGGGCAGCGTGGAGGACAAAAATCGTAGAAGGAGACCAAGAGATGAATACACCAAACAGATTCAGACAGATGTAGGTTGCAGTAGGTGCTGGGAGATGAGGAAGCTTGCACAGGATGGAGTAGCATGGAGAGCTGCAGCAAACCAGTCTCTGGACTGAAGAGCAAAACAACGACAACAAAAGCTAACAAAATAGGTCCATACATAGCGAAAGCTGAAGAGCAAAGGACGATACGAAACAGGAAGGAATCTCCTAGCTGGTTGCAGAAAAAATGTGTAGGCTTCTCTGTTCTTCGTTACTGTAGAAAGTATTACATGTACTTATTAAAATTTTTGACCTTTCTGGCATGCATATAATTCACAAACATAAAGAAAGAATAATTTTCTTGGTGTCTTACATTTTCCTACGACACATTTGACTACGATACTGGCTGTTACATGAGCAGTCATTCAAATAGTCAGTACAACAAAATTAATAGATTGGAGTATACAAGAAAAAAACGGTACACAATTTGACATGTTTTAAATAAACAGTTTGACAAATCATTTACATTGGCATGGGAGAAATTTCTAAAAGATACACTAACTTAATGTTTGAGACGTATCCATGTTCAGAGGATAAGTGGTTAAGTCATGTCAGTGACGTGTCTGCCCGTGGGAATTGATGCAGCCACTGCTGGAGTGACATCGCAGTTGGCTTGTATGATGTCAGTCGGTTGGTGACGACTGGCTAAGTGCGAGTTCTGGTTGTGCACTTCGCAGCAGAGGTGGGCATCGAGGCGATGCCTGTCCAGGACCGTAGCCATGTGAGCCGTGCGAGACTTGCCTCGCGCTGCCGGTTCAACCGGGGCAGCCGCACCGAGGTCCGACGCGCCGCACGGTGCAGAGTAGTGCGCCCGCACTGGTCTACAGCAGTTTCGGACCGAGCGAGTCCCTAACGTCACACCAAGGGCCGAGCAGTGCTGTTGCGAAAGCACCTGTATGCCAGCGGCTCAGTAGAGTTCCATATAGGGACTGATATTATCTACGTCCCAAACACTAGAAGACACTACTTTCAAAGATTATCTACAGTGGTGTGCAACCTCAGTGGAAGTGAAACTTACGTGATTACAGCTGCTCAACTTTATAGCCTTAATATGCCGAAACAATCACTATCACCGAATGTGCTGTGTACCCTTGCGTCAGAGTAATGTTTCACGTACATGTCTGCGACGATGGAAGAACTCTGGGAGTTCGCGTTTCTTGTCTGTAGAACACAGAGAGGAGAACATATTATTAGATAATACTAGTCAGAGGACAGCCCTCTGCCGTCCTAGCGTTTCAATGAGTTTTTTATTTTGTGGCTGGAGTTCCTCCATCGTTGCAGACGTGAACGCGAACCATCAACCCGACGCACGGGACGCAGTACATTTGGTGATATTGATTGCTTTGGCATATTAGGGCTATAAAGCTGAACACCTGTGATCACGTAAGTTTCACTTCCACTGAGGTTGCACACCACTCTAGATCATCTTTGTAAATAGTGTCTTCTAGTGTCATCTTAGATGATGTCAGTCATCTCGCGTTATTTGTATTAGATCGCGTATCCATAAAAAGGGGCGGATTTGGTCAGTTGATCAATAATATTAGTCAGGAAATTCATTTGTATCTCTTTATGTCCAATGAACATCGACATATAAACATTTGTAAATTATAAAGATGTTTTAATCTACAATAAATGTATAAGCAGAAACATTAATATTTAATAGTTACTATTTCCCTTACGCATTCATTTATTTTTATGTTGTAATTTATATGTTAAAGAGCAAGAAAGAGGAAATAATATCACCATTAAGAGATCCTATGATCTGCTTCAGGGGTTAGTCAGACAGGGCCAAATCTTCATTTGCGCATTCAGTATTTTCAAGTGCACATATTCTTTTTTACACCCGCCTAGATCGCCTGGATCGGCATCTTGGAAACCATACAAATACCTTCCAGAAATACTTCCTAACACTTAAATTCATATTAGATGTTAGCAAATCCCTCTTTTTCATTAATACTTTTCTTGCTATAATCAGTCTTCATTTTGTATCCTCTCTACTTCGGCCATCATCACTTATTTGGCTGCCCAATATCCCTTTTAGGGTCTCATTTTGTAAAAAGATTCCCTTAACACTACCTGGTTTAACCCTCGCAATACCAAGGGAGAGGGAAGGGGTACTTTATGCCTACCTTTTCAGAATACAGTAATATAGTCAGGTACATTATATTTTAAAATTCTGAAAAAATATATATTTGTGCTTTTTAATGAATTCTTCTGCCAGATTCCATAATTGTTTAAAATTTTTCAGTAAAACTTAACGCAAAAATTTAGGTCTTGTCAGTCAATGTGAATTGTCAGAACATGTGTCATATTCATATTTTCAGGTTTAGGACACTTCTTACTCATAAATATATCTTTAAAATAGAGGGTTATCTTATAATCCCTTTTCAGGGCTCTATCTATTCCATTCAACTGTTATTCCAAGTTCTTTGCTGCCACTGACAGAACTGCAGTGTCACCGGTTAACTTCAAAATGTTTATTGCTTCTATCTGATATTTAGTTCTGTTTACAAATTTGTCCTTGCATGCTTTACTGCTTGTGAAGTGCAGATGTTGAATAACATCCCTCGGGCATGGATGTTTGTGCCGTCCTCTTAGGTTAGTTAGGTTTAAGTAGTTCTAAGTTCTAGGGGACTGATGACCTCAGAAGTTAAGTCCCATAGTGCTCAGAGCCATTTGAACCATTTTTGAATAACTTCGAGTGTAGGCTACCAGAATGTCTCACACCCATCATTCCATTGCACAACTAGAAATCCAGCAGATGGAGTAGCAGAATTTATGTGCTTCAGCAAGATTTGTTCTTTGATGCAGTGGGGCTATGAATTCCATGTCCAGTCTCATTACTCCTCTCTTCTTTTTACCGGTCGACAGCAAAATTCATATTTCAGTGTACATACGGCCAAAATTCAAACTCTGATTTAGGACAACATGGATTCCCAAGGATTATCATGTTACCAGTAATGGAGAAATATTTAGGAATGAGCGTCTTTTCAATCTCAGAACATTAAATGTTATTTATGTTACTCCAAGAAGAGCAGAGTACATTGAGACAACTATTTCTAGATCGAAAGGTAAGCCACTTCCGTTCGAACCCACTAGCGAGAAAAAACAGAAAAGACGGTTAGAGTTGCAGTAAAGGGAAATGTCGTTAGAGTGTATGGTGGGATAGCAGAAGTATGAGGAAAAGAAACTACTGTATCCTTTTCGTGACTCTACGCCTCTTATCTTCAGATATCATTTTTAAATGACGAATGGTGGCGAGAGGTAAAGTTGCTACCTCACAGTATCTTTGGATTAATAGCTTTTCATATAAGGCGTTTATGTAAAAGTCCAATTTCAGAAGTTTATCTGTACTGGGGCGCCTGACTTAAATGCTTTAACATTGTCATCGTCCATGTCAAGAGAAGGTGCAGTGTAGGTGATTTCTCCAGTTCTAATTGCTTGGACGCCGTTTTGAAGTGCTACAAAACCTATTATGATTTAAAAGCTATAAAATAAACGATTGCGTATAAGAATTACAGCAGTAGAATAGTACACGTACCGTAAAAAGTTCTTTCGTCAGTATGATATCAGTTCCTTTAGTTCGGGCAATTTCTCCCTTCTCAGAGATCAATTCGCTACAAGACATTCTAACATTGCCAGCTGCTTATTCCAGCGACAACCTTAAGACTGGCTCAGTGATCTATCAGGAGCATCAAGAAGACCAACTTTCTTTAAGTAAATGATGTGTTCTTTCGCCGCAATCAAAGGACTATGAACGTATAGACAATTAACGCATATATACTCCGTATCAAAATTATTTCATAGCCCTATATTTAGCATATGGCAGGAACAATTCAGTCGTGAATAATCGCGCAGTGCTACGACAATGTTGCTACCTTGATGAGTCATGTGCTGTATGAATCAAATGGCTCTGAGGACTATGGGACTTAATTTGTGAGGTCATCAGTCCCCTAGAACCTAAAACTACTTAAACCTAACTAACCTAAGGACATCACACACATCCATGTCTGATGCAGGATTCGAACCGGCGACCATAGCGGTAGCGCGGTTCCAGACTGAAGCATCCAGAACCGCTCGGCCACTACTGCCGGCATGTGCTGTATGTCTTTCAAAGTAGAATCGTTTATACCAAGAGACATTAATCGTCTAAACAATTCTCTTAGAATATTGCTGACCGTTTGTGGTTCATTTGGAAACAGGGTTGTAAACAAAATGCGAGATCTGAGAGTCCAGTAAATGAAACAGGAGATAGTACATGGCAGCTAACGGTTTCAACTCGCGCTGGACGTGCCCATATCTGTAATTGCTGAGTATTCACCTTCTGTTACATGAGCAATTACCTCGGGCATAATTATATGTCATAGGCTTTTAACACTTCCTGCCATGTACTGCAACACTGTTGTGGGGTGAGATATAAGGGCCTTTGCGGTGTCAACTACAGTATTAAAAATATCCATAAGACCTTCACCTCTTATAGTTCCGTAAGACCCTACGTCTCGTGCACACATAGCAACGCAGTTATCGACAGTTATCTCCTGTGCTGGTTTAGGAAGTCGTTTCTCGTCCACATGAGGCCTTTGTTTATTAGATACGCATGGATATCGAAAAATGTAAGAAGTGCCACTTGACCCTTCAGCATGAGAGTAAATTTCACAGCACAGCAAACAGCGAAGAAAAAGAACGCTTTTCATAACGCCATCCACAACAAACTTTAACAAGGTCCAAACTGAACTCCACGCTGGTTCTGTACTCACCACTGACTAGTTTTTCTTTTACTTCCCGTTTTCTTGATATGTGCTCCTTCTTCTGCAAACCACGTTTAGTTTCCCGCTCTCATTTTGTGTGTTACAAAAAAGGTGAAGGAATCTCATCACTCCACTAAACACTTCTCCACTCACCGCTCGTAGCCCGTAGCTCGCAACTGCGGTCAGTGCTACCAACAGTTCGTATGTGCAGCACACCAGTGCTTGCGCACAGCACTGGTGCAGTGACGTCACGGACTCGCTCAGTGCGGAGCAGTGAGGTCTCAACGCCAACTCTGCTGAGGCCGTGGCATACAGGTGCTTTCGCAACAGCACTGCTCGGCTTGTGGGATGACGCCAGGGACTCCATCAGCCAATTACTGCTGTAGTCCAGTGCGGCCGCAGCTCGCGGGCCGATCCTCTTCGCACGACTCTGCCGGCGGACCTCAATGCGGCTGTCCTGCCCGAACCGGCAGCGCGAGGCAAGGCTCGCACGGCTGTCATGGCCACAGTCTTGGACGAGCCGCGCTTCGATGATCACCTCTGCTGCAAACTGCACAACCAGAGCTCACACTCAGCCGGTTACCACCGACCGATTGACATCATAAAAGCCAACTGCGAAGTCACTCCAGCAGTGGCTGCATCAATTACCATGGGCAGACACGTCCCTGAACTGAATTAACCTCATATCCTCAGAACATTGATACCTTTCAAATTTTAAGTTGGTGTATCTTGTACAAATATCTCACGTGCCAATGTAATTGATTTGTCAAACTGTTTATTTAAAACATATGAAATTGTTTATTGTTTTTCCTTGTATGTACCAATCTTATGGTTTTGTTGTACTTACGACTTGAATGACTACTTTTGTAACGGCCAGTGTCGTAGTCAAATATATCGTAGACAAACGAAAGACACCAGAAAATTTTTCGTTCTTTATGTTTATGAAATATGTGTTTACCAAAGAGTCTACAAGTGTTAAATAGTACATGTAATACTTCCTATGGTAATAAAGAAAAGAGAAGAGTTTACATTTTTTTTTGCGATCAGCTTGGGGATGCCTTCCTGTTTCGTATCGTCCTTTGTTCTTCCACTTTCGCTGTGTAAGCATGTACATTACAGGCCATAAAAATTGTTACACCACGAAGATGACGTGTTACAGATTTAAACGACAGGAAGAAGGTGCTGTGAAATGCAAATGATTAACTTTTCAGAGCATTCACGCAAGGACACCATAACGTTCTGACATGAGGAAAGTTTCCAACCCATTTCTCATACACAAACAGCAGTTGACCGACGTTGCATGGTGGAACGTTATTGTGATGCCTCGTGTAAGGAGGAGAAATGCGTACCATTACGTATATGACTTTGATAAAGGTAGGATTGTAGCCTATTGCAATTGCGGTTTATCGTATCGCGACATTGCTGCTCGCGTTGGTCGAGATCCAATGACTGTAGGCACGGCCGCATTGGTCTCGCGGTTCTAGGCGCTCAGTCCGGAACCGCGCGACTGCCACAGTCGCAGGTTCGAATCCTGCCTCGGGCATGGATGTTTGTGATGTCCGTAGGTTAGTTAGGTTTAAGTAGTTCTAAGTTCTAGGGGACTGATGACCAAAGTAGTTATGTCCCATAGTGCTCAGAGCCATTTCAACCAGCCATTGACTGTAGGCACAATATGGAATCGGTGGTTTCAAGAGGGTAATACGGAACGCCGAACTGGGTCCCAGAGGCCTCGTATCACTAGCAGTCGAGATGACAGGCATCTTATCCACTTGGCTGTAACAAATCGTGCACCCATGTCTCGATCCCTGTGTCAGGAGATGGGGACGTTTTCAAGACAACAACCATCTGAGCGAACAGTTCGACGACGTTTGCAGCAGCATGGACCATCAGCTCGGAGACCATGGCTGCAGTTACACTTGACGCTGCATCACAGACAGTAGCGCCTGCAATGGTGCACTCAACGACGAACCTGGGTACACGAATGACAAAACGTCATTTATTCCGATGAATCCAGGTTCCGTTTACATCATCATGATGGTCGCATCTGTGTTTGGCGACATCGCGGTGAACGCACTTTGGAAGCGTGTATTCGCTAAAGCCATACTGGCGAACCACTGGGCGTGATGGTATGGGGTACCATTGGTTACATGTCTCGGTCAACTCTTGTTCGCACAGTGGACGTTCCATTTCAGATGCCTTACGATCCGTGGCTCTACCCTTCATTCGATCCTTGCGAAACCTTACATTTCAGCAGGATAACGCACGACTGCATGTTGCAGGACCTGTATGGGCCGTTCTGGATACAGAAAATGTTCGACTGCTGCCCTGGGCAGCATATTCTACAGATCTCTCACCAACTGAAAACGTCTGGTCGATGGTGGCCGAGCAACTGGCTCGTCACAATACGCCAGTCACTACTCTTGATTAACTGTGGTATTGTGTTGAAGCTGCAAGGCCAGTTGTACCTGTATACATCAACCAAGCTCATTTTGGCTCAATGCCAAGGCGTATCAAGGCCGTCATTACGGCTAGAGGTGGTTGTTCTGGGTACTGATTTCTCAAGATCCATATACACAAATTGCCTGAAAATGTAATCACATGTCAGTTCTAGTATAATATATTTGTCCAATGAAACACGTTTATCATCTGCATTTCTTCTTGGTGCAGCAATTTTAATGGCCAGTAGTGTATCTTGTTAGCTCTTAAGAACCATGAATATATTTAAGTGCATTTAAATTAATAACTTTCAGATGTATTAACTTAACAAACTAAACTCTTTGTATAATGTCTTAATCAGCTCTGTGTTCAGCTTTCGTGAAAGATATGCAAAACTGCTGACTTGGAGTCCGTCCGCCATTGGTGTGATCCAAATACTGATTAGCAAATTTATCAGATGTTGTATGGTGCCCCAACGAAACTGCACTCTTTCTGAAACGAAGTCCGATACTTAATTAACAATACAGCATAATGCGATAGACCGATCGCGTTATGCACTTGCCTAATGAAATTAACATTGGAGGCACATTTGTAACTTTGTGTTTCTCTCGAACACCAACCTGGAGTAATAGGAAAACACAACACGAATCAAGAAGCACTCAGTTAACTTCTATAGACATTACTCAGCTGGCTACCTGCTTGTAAGTGGTAGGTGATCATGACTATTTTCTTTACATTCTCTATCATCCTTCCACCTCCGGAAGCAGGCAAGGTAACAGTTACAGCTCAGAACTTCCACTCGCTCATACACCTACCAGAGAGGTGGTTGCTGTTGTTGGATGGGGACCACTTATACTGTAGTCACACCATGGTAGTGACTATTTTCCTTAATCATTCATTTATTTTTATGTTCTAATTTATATGTTAAAGAGCAAGAAGGAGGATATAATATCTCCGTTAAGACATCCTAAGATATGCGTCAGGGGGTAGTCAGACAGGACCAAATATTCATTTTTGCGTTCAGTATTTTCCATTGCGTATATTCATTTTTACACTCGCCTGGAGAAGCATCTTGGAAACCATACAAATACCTTCCAGAAATGCTTCCTAACACTTAAGTTTATATTCGATGTTAGCAAATCCCTTCTTTTCATTAATACTTTTCTTGCTATAGTCAGCCTATATTTTGTATCCTCTTTACTTCGGCCATCATCAGTTATTTCGCTGCCCAATGACGGTTTTAGTGTCTTATTTCGTAATCAGATTCCCTTAACACTACCTGATTTTACCGTCGCGATACCATGGGATAGGGAAGGGCTACTTTATCCCTACCTTTTCAGGATACTGCAATCTAGTTAGGTACATTATATTTCAAAATTTTGATTTTTTGATTACTTCTACTAGATTCCTTAATTGTTTTAAATTTTTCAGTAAAACTTAACGCCAAAATTTAGTTCTTGTCAGTTGATGTGAATTTTCAGAACATGTGTCATATTCATATTTTCAGGTTTTGGACCCTTCTTACACATAAATATGTCATTAAAATGAATGCTGTGCATAAAAGGCAACGAAAATTAACGAAATCCGTATATATTTGTGTTGGTCATATATTACAACCCCCTTTTGTAGTGCACATGATGGAAAATACGTTGGTACTGCTAGGTTCAATTCGAATGGGTTATATTACTTTTGATTTAGTTGCATTGATTGTTATCTTATAATCCCTTTCCAGGGCACTATCTATGCCATTCAACTGTTATTCTAAGGTCTTTGCTGTCTCTGACAGAACTGCAGTGTCACCAGAAAACTTCAAAATGTTTATTGCATCTCCCTGATATTTAATTCTGTTTACAAATTCATCCTTGCATGGTTTACTGCTTGTAAGGTGCAGACGTTGAATGACTTCGAGTGTAGGCTACCAGAATGTGTCACTCCCATCTTCAAATGGCACAACTAGAAATCCAGCAGATGGAATAGCAGTATTTATGTGCTTCAACAAGATTTGTTCTTTGGTGGCGTGGGGCTGTGAAATACATGTCCAGCATCATTACTCCTCTCTTCTTTTTACCTGAGGGCAGCAAAATTCTTTTTTCAGTGCATATACGGCAAAAATTCAAACTTTCATTTAGGACAACATGGATTCCCAAGGATTCACATTTTACCAGGTGTGGAGGAACATGTAGGACTGATCGTCTCTCCTATTTTCGAACATTAAAAGTTGTTTTTTTAACTTCCAGATGAGCAGAGTACATTGAGATAACTATTTCTAGATCGAAAGGTAAGCCAGTTCCGTTCGAACCCACTAGCGAGAACAAATAGGAACATGGTTGGAGTTGCAGTAATGGGAAATGTCGTTAGAGTATATTGTGGGAATGGAGAAATATGGAGAAGGAAAGCTATTGTATCCATTTCATGACTTTACGCCTCTTATCTTCAGATATGATTTGTAAATGACGAATGGTGGCCAGAGGAAAGTTGCTACCTCACAGTATCTCTGGACAAATAGCTTTTCATCTAAGTATAATTTGAGGCGTAAATGTAAAAGTCCGATTTCAGAAACTTCTCTGTCCTGGGGGGGGGGGGGGGGGGGGGGGGCGGGGGGGCAGACTCAAATGCTTTAACATTGTCATCGTCCATGTCAAAAGAAGGTGTAGTGCAGGTGATTTCTGCAGTTCTAATTTCTTGGACGCCGCTTTGAAGAGCTACAAAAACCCTTATATTTTAAAAGCTATAAAATAATCGATTGCGTATAAGAATTCCAGTAATAGAATAGTATACATACCGTGAAAAGTTCTTTCATCAGCGTGATATCAGTTCCTTCATTTGGGGCTATTTCTCACTTCTCAGAGAGCTTCTCGCACAAAGACATTCTAACATTGTCAGCTGCTTATTCCAGGGAGTATCGTTAGACTGGCTCAGTGATATATCAAGATCATCAAGAGGACCACTTTTCTTTACGGAAATAACGCGTTCTTTCGCCGCAATGAAATGACCATGAACCTATGGACAACTGACGCATATATACTCAGCATTAAAATAAATTTTTTAGCCCTGTATTTAGCATTCGGCAGGAACAAGTCAATCGTGAATATATCCCGCAGTGCAACGACAATGTTGGTATCTGCATCAGTGGTGGATACCAAGAGAAATAAATCGTCTAAACAATTCTCTTAGAATGTTACCGCCCGTTTTGGGTTCATATGGAAACTGAGTTGTACACAAAATGCGAAATCTGAGAGTCGAGTCAATGAAACAGGAGACAGTACATGTCAGATAATTGTTTCTTCTCGCACTGGATGTCTGCATATCTGTAGTTGCTGAGCATTCACCTTCTGTTATATGAGCGATTACCTCAGGCCTAATTATATGTTGTAGGGTTTTAACTCTTTGTGCCTTGTTCCACGACACAGTTGTGGGTTGAGAGATAATGGCCTTTGCAGTATCAATTAACGTCTGAACAGGATCCGTAAGACCTTCACCTCTTATAGTTCGGTTCGACCTCACGTCTTGTGCACACACAGCCACGCATTTATCGACAGTTATCTCATGGGGAGGTTTAGGAAGTCGTTTCTCGTCCCCATAAGACTCTTGTTTATTAGACGTGCATGGATGGCGAGAAACGTGTAAAGTGTCACTTGACCATTCAGGATGAGAGTAAATTTCACAGCACAGGAACAGCAAACAAAATGAACGTTTTTCCTAACGCCAACCAGTATAGGCTTTAACACGGTCCAAACTGAACTTTTTAGATTCGCTTCAAGCTGTGCAGTTCTCTACTCATCACTGATTAATTTTTATTTTACTACCCTTTTTGTTGAAATGCGCTCCTTCCTCTGCAGACGACGTTTATTTTCCGAGCTCATTTTGTGCGTTACGACAAAAATGAAGAATTCCCACCACTCCACTACACACTGCTCTACTGACCGCTCGTAGACCGTAGCTCTCAACAGTGGTCAGTACTACCAACAGCACGTAATGCGCAGTACGCCATTGCTTGCGTATGGCACTGGCGCAGTAACGTCAGGGTCTCGCTCAGTGCGGAGCAGTGAGAGCGCGGCCCGTGGGCTGCGTCTAAATGCGCAACTCTGCTGATGATGTGGCTTACGGGTTCTTTCGCAACAGCACTGCTCAGCCCTTGGGGTGACGTCAGGGACACGGTCGGCAAGAGACTGCTGCAGTCCAGTGCGGCCGCAGCACGTGGGCCGGGCCTCCGTGCACGACTCTGCACTGTGCTACCTGTCGGACCTCGTTGCGGCTGTCCCATCTGAACCGGCAGCGTGAGGCAAGGCTCACACGGCTGACATGGGTGCGCTCCTGGACGGACCGCGCCTTGATGCCCACCTCTGCTACAAAGTGCACAACCAGAGCTCGCGCTCAGCCGGTCATCACCGACCGATTGACATCATACAAGCCAACTGCGACGTCACTTCAGCAGTGGCTGCATCAATTCCCTCGGGCAGACACGTCCCTGAACTGAGTTAACCTCTTTTCCTCAGAAAAATAATTCCTCTGATATTTTAAGTTACTCTAATTTTTACAAATATCTTCTGCGACAATGAAAATGATTTGTCAAACTTTTTACTTAAAACATGTCAAATTGTGTATTGTTTTTTCTTGTATACACCAATCTTGTAGTTTTGTTGTACAGACGACTTGAATGACTAAGCATGTAACAGCCAGTATCGTAGTCAAATGTATCGTACGAAATGTAAGGCACCAAGAAAAATTTTCTTTATTTATGTACATGTAATACTTTCTACGACAATGAAGAACAGAGATGCCTTTACGTTTTTTCTGCGATCAGCTAGGAGATGCCTCCCTGTTACGTTTTATCCTTTGTTCTTCAATTTTCGCTATGTGTGCATCTATCTTGTTAGCACTTAAGAACTATGAATATACGATGGGCGTTTGAAAAGTCCGTTCAAAAATAAAAACTGCTTACATGTTTGGGTTAAATCTTTTTATTTTTCAGAATAGTCTCCTTTTAGAC
The DNA here is from genome assembly GCF_023864345.2 of Schistocerca serialis cubense. Classification (NCBI taxonomy): domain Eukaryota; kingdom Metazoa; phylum Arthropoda; class Insecta; order Orthoptera; family Acrididae; genus Schistocerca; species Schistocerca serialis. The sequence goes on along the minus strand of NC_064640.1, from coordinate 550,917,156 downwards.
TTATACACTTCGTCCAATGCTGTTCTAATTTGTTGATCTCTTCAGAATAATAGGAATTGTCTAAGCCTGCAAAATAGCTAATAGTTGCTGAAATCACATCATCGTTTGAATAAAATCTTTGTCCCGCCAGCCATTTCTTCAAATTGGGAAACAAATAGTACTTCGAGCGAGCCAAGTCTGCAGAATAGTTGAGGGTGGGAGGGATGTGAAACGAGTTGGAATCAAATTTCCATTAACTTTGCGACCACAATTGCTGAGGTGTATGCTCCTGAATTGTCGTGATGGAAAAGGACGGTCCAATAACGATGAATAATATTCGTCTGTAATAGTTTTACTCTTTCCCAGACAGTCGATGAGGATTGTCCCTTGCGAATCCCAAAAGACAGTCGCCATAACCTTTCCGGCCAAAGGAATTGTCTTCGCCTGTTTTCGTGCAGATTCTCCCTTGGTAGCCCATTGTTTAGAATGTTGTTTGGACTGAGGAGTTTAGTAATGTATCCATGTTTTATCCACAGTGACGAAACGACGCTTAAAGTGCTGCGGATACTTCTGAACAGCTGTAAACCATCTTTGCAACACTTCACACGATTCCATTTTTGGTCAAGCGTGAGCAATCGCGGAACACATCTTGTGGGTAGCTTTCTCATGTCCAAATCTTAACGCAAAATATTATGTACCCGTTCATTCGAGATGCCCACAGAACTAGCAGTCTCACGCACCTCAACTCTTCTATCATCCATTACCATATTATGGATTTTATCAATGATTTCTAGAGTGGTAACCTCCTCAGGGCGTCCAGAACGTTCAGCATCACTTGTGCCCATATGGCCACTCCTAAAAATTTTAAATCACTTGTAAACCATTTTAATCGAAGGCGCAGAGTCACCGTAAATTTTATTAAGCTTCTCTTTAGTATCCTGACGTGTTTTGCCTATCATAAAGTAATGTTTAATCACCACACGAAATTCTTTTTCGTCCATTTTTTGACAATCACTCGACTACCTTGATTTACACGAATGCCAAACACAAACAAATAAACCAAATTGACTGAAACTTGGTGTGTGTCCTTTCCAAAGATGCTACTAACTAAACATAACCTCTAAAGACGCCGGTGGTGGCATCTCTCAGACTTTGCATGGAATTTTCAAATGCCTCTCGCATTTGAGTATATTTAACTTTATATCTTTCAGTTGTATTAATTTAACAAACTAAACATATTTCTTTGTATTAATGTCTTTATCAGCTTTGTATACAGCTATTCGTGAAAGAAATGCAAAACTGCTGACGTGCTGCCCGTCTGCCATTGGTGTGACCCAAATACTGATTAGCAATTTATCAGATCTTTTATGGTGCACCAAAGAACGTACAGTCTTTCAGAAACGAAATCTGATACTCAATTAACTCCAAAGCGTAATTCGATTGACCGATCGCGTTATGCCAGCCGGAGTGACCGAGCGGTTAAAGGCGCTACAGTCTGTAACCGCACGACCGCTACGGTCGCAGGTTCGAATCCTGCCTCAGGCATGGATGTGTGTGATGTCCTTAGGTTAGTTAGGTTTAAGTAGATCTAAGTTCTAGGGGACTTATGACCACAGCAGTTGAGTCCCATAGTGCTCAGAGCCATTTGAACCATTTTTTGATCGCGTTATGAACTTGACTTATGAAAATTACATTGAAGCCAAATCTGTATCTATGCGTTTCTCTCGAACACCACGCTGGAGAAATAGGAAATCACAACAGGAATCAGCAAGCACTGCTCGGTTATTTTCAATTGAGATTACGGAGCTGACTACCTGCTGGTAAGTGATAGGTGATCACGACTATTTTCTTTACGTTCTCTATCTTCCGTCCACCTTCGCAAGCAGGTGAGGTAAGAGTTACAGCTCACAACTTCCACTTGCTCATCTACCGTCGAGAGCGGTTGTTGCTATTGTTGGATAGTGAACATCAGTGTGAGATAAATAGCTTTCCTCATACAAGAATGAGCAGCGCCGTTAATTTAAAGCAATTTAGAAACGTCTTTTGCTATGTCAAAAGCCGAGGGCGCTGAATCACAAGAGATCTTCCTTACTCATGAGTTCCCCCAGTAAAGAATTTGCAAAATTGTGGACCAGAAGTCTACGGCTCCCACCCGCCCCCTTCCTCAATGTTGTTGTTGTGGTCTTCAGTCTGAAAACTGTTTTGATGCAGCTGCCCAAGCTAGTCTATTCTGCGCAAGCCTCTTCAGCGCTGCACAGCTAATGCAATGTGTATCAGTTTGAACTTGCTCACTGTATTCAAGACTGTCTCCCTCTACAATTTTAACACCCCCCCCCCCATCCCTCCCCAACACCCGAATATACACACTTATCTCCATTACCAAACTGACAAGTCCTTGGTGCCTTAGGAAGTTGTGCCATAAACTTCTTGTTTTCCCCAGTTCGACTCAATATCTTCTTATCAGTTATTTTATCTGCAGTGCCACCACTACTTTTCGGCGCTACTGAGTAAAATTGTGAAGTTGCCATCGCTGTTGCAAAAGATCTTGGGAGTGGGCCAGCTCAGAGGCGACCAAACACCATTACGTCAGATGCAGCAATGCCACAGGCAGATTCCCACACTGTGCTCCAGGAAAGGGGCTGGCACCGCCATAACGACGACGCAGCACGAAGGCGTTGGTAGGCCAGTTACTACACATCCAATTAACAGACTTCTTATGGTTTAGATGGTTACAAGCTGTGATTTGCAAAGCAAGAACGCTCTGTCGCAACATAAATTACCATTATTTTCAGTCAAAGCTGTCAAAGTCTCATAGCTACTAGAGGAGAGGTGTATGCTGCTCGACGAGGCGACATGAGACCACAAGCAGCCACCATGGTATTTGGCCTCCACTAAATGTGAGCCACTGCTGCTGGTTTAAAGATCAGTGATGTTAGCTTAGCATGTTGCTGCCTGTGGGCCAACTATCAGGTGCAAGCAGCCTTCAGCCATAGAAGGCAGTCGTTTGAGACCATGTCCATCTGTTGCATCAGTTCCTTAACACTCGCTGTCTTCAGCACACACTGTGGATGTCGTTGCACCACAGAACGTTCTAGTTTGTTCTTCAGTAAAATGTATGACTAACAGTGAAGGTTTTATGGGCAGCCATGGATCATCATCCCGACAAAAATCCACCTCAACTCAGACCTCCACGTGTAGAGGTCATCCATCCTGGACCTCCACATTTTGATGTAAGAAATGTATGTCACCTCTAAGTGTCAGTGACAGGGGAACCTTAAAAGCCACCCTGGCTGGAGACGATGGCTCTCGACTACCTCATGGTTGCATTTTCGTCGACACACAGCATCAGTGTGCAGTGGGTGAGTGCACTGCCTGTTTCTTTTTTCACCTGCGAGTATCACGTCGAGTCAGTGCACCTTTTAGCAGCTTTTCAGTTCTGTTTTCATGTGTGACATGTGTCAAGTAAACTCAGACAGTGATCTGAGGATGTGCAAATATGAGTAGTTGAGCTACGTTCATTCCACCCCACTTTCTTCTGTTGCCAAATTTATTAAAAATGGCGGGGATGACGTCATCCAAGATGGCGGCATGTAGACTTGGCAACAGTGCATGACGTCATTTAGGATGGCCGATTTTGGCTTGAAAATAGGCCAATTGTGCTATGTCCAGTAACCTAACCTCCAGAAGAAATGACGGGAATTTTGAATTTTGACGGAAAAATGGCCTATTGGGCAACGTCCACTAACCTAACTGTCCAGAAGAAATTGGCGTGAAATTCAAATTCCAACATGACAATGCATGCAAAACCTTACTTTTCTTTATTATTATTCGTTATCATTTATTAACATTGATTATTATTTATTATAATTCATTATCAATCATTACCATTTATTATCATTTATTATTATTTGTTATTACTCACCTACATCCACGAAACAATTCACGCCAAATGCAAATTCCAAAATGATATTGGCTGCAAAACAATATTAGTGTGTATTATTATTCATTATCGTTCATCATTTAATATAATTTATTATTTATTATTATTTATTATCATTTATTATTATTTGTTGTTATAGGCCTACCTCCACTAACATAGAAAATCGCGCCATGTTCAAATTCACACTCCATAATCTCTTGACATCCGTACTTCTATTTATTATTATTATCATTTACTATTATTTATTAACATTTAAAATGATTTATTATCATTTATTCAAGATGGTTTATTTTTGCATCAAAAAAAAATATCTCACAAATTCAATTTCAAACACCATTATCTGTCATACCTACGAAAAAAAAAAAGAGACCAATTGGGCTATGTGCACTAACCTAAGTTCACCTCATCCTACGAAGTTTGAATTTTTCGCACTCACTTATTGTTTCACTCCTAAGCTATGAAAATCGCGTCAAATAGTAATAAAGTGCACTTCTACTAAAGTAAGTCACCTCCTTTGAATTCGTGGGAAAAGGACTGAAGTCTTTATTTCAAACAGTACCGTCGTCACTTGTTCTCCAACAGAGTTAGTACACTTGTTATAGATCGCAGTCCAGTCGCCACAAGGCCTCCAGTCCAACTGAATTAGTTCATATGGTCGTCGCCGACCCGATCCAGACCGCGCGCCACCGGCAAGCGAGCGATCGCCTCACGTGACGGCCGTCGGATACGTCCGCGTCTGCTACCCGTCCAGCGGCCGTTCGCGTCACAGCCCATTTGCGCCGACTCGCGTCGCAGGCCTGCGCTGGTCCAGCGATGTAAACATGTTTTCGTGGACAGTCGAGTTCGCCCCCACCGAACAGTTGGCGCCAAATCTATTCGCTGCACAGGTTGGAACCTGCAGACTTCATAACGATAGGTCGGTTGACCCAGCATCTGGTTGACAAAGAACGCCCTGCCACACGTTTGGCGTCAAAGTTCGCTCGAGAGTGGATCCCGCAATGACGTCACAAAAGGTTGTCCAGCACATGTGCCCGCCACGACGTCCCTCGCTAAGTTAATTGATCACCCAACTCTCATATTCAATCCACATTCTGCGTTTACCTAATTCAAGATCGTCGCGAAAACACACGTCCTTACACATGAGCCATCGCTCGCACCTAAATTAGTACCTCCGCAAGTGAATGTAACAAAGTTCGCATGACTCCTAAATTAAATTGATCAATTAATTAACCTCTCTGATACAGAAAAGTGCCACGTCCACCTAGAAATGGAATCAACTTTCGCCATTGCCACGCCCACCTGGGCTTGAAGTGAAAACACAAGAAAATTGTGGCAAACGAAGCCCCTAACCTAAGTCATCTGTGATGACTCAAAATCGCCTGCTTTGCCTCTCTCACACACCACGAGCGCGAGTCCGCCCACGTCGCAACCTGGACAACCTGGACCTTTATACTCGCGTCGGACATACTCTTCTGTAAATATTCAAGCTGAACTATGTCCCGAATACTCTTGTTCAATCCACACGGTCTAGGACACGGCCACAGCACACCACCAGTACCTAAGCGGAGAACACCGCTCACCCCACCTGTAGTTAACCGCTGAGAGACGGAGATATGCTGCAATCACATCCCTGGCGCTCTCGTAGCTACTTGCCTCAGCAATTCCATCTAACAAAACCTCCAAGTAGAAGAAATAAGAACCAACTCGAACTCTCTCATATTCTATATCGTCCCACAAATAATTAACGTACATTTTCTTTAAACATCGAGTATATCTATCACTCTCATACAAAAAACACTCGCCCTGATGTACCTGGTATCATGTTGCACAGTCGGCAGACACGCAAACAGCTCCTAACTTCAGTGCACAATATCAGAATGCTCCTAAAGAATGCAGTACACATAACTGTAAACACCATCAGTACTCGTAATCTGTCCAAATAACTCATAGCAAAATAACTCAACAGACGCACTCAATCAACCTGTCCCACACTAAGTCACACGTCCGAGAGCTCTCAATTTGCTCAAAGGTCTCTGTTCGACCCCTCAAACATGACTTGATGACAGCCGCATTTACACCTAACACCCGAGAAATTCATATCACTTACACGGCGAACATGAGTACCCAAGCCAGAAAAAAAAAAGAGTCCAGTCAACATCTCCGAAATTTTATACTGCCCCGAGAAATAGTTAACGCTCCCTTTCGTGTTTTCTCAGCTCATTTGTATATTCAAATTCTTACCCTGACAGAACTTGCTCACGATAATAGTACTGAATGCGCTCCTAACCTCCTACCTTTCCAGCTCTCAACATACACAAATGTTCTCAATCCTCCAACATCCCAGCACAACCGATTAATCATTCTCATTTCTTATCGAATTTACTGGTCTAATTTCCTAAGGACCCGTTATCGAAGTACCATCCTGGTTTTCTTTCTGAGGCTTGCTGTGCTTACTTTTACAGGGATCTCTAAATTACCTCCACAGCCCCGTAAATCTACACACACACACACACACACACACACACACACACACACACACACACACACATACACACACACACACGGTCATCCTCTCGTCATCCCATAACATAAGCAATAGTAACTTTACAGTCCTTTATATACAAACGCTACACAATGTAAACCACAGTAACTTTACAATGCAGTATATACACATTTGACACAAAACAGTGCACTTATCCAGTATATCTCTACAGCATGCGAAAAAAATACCCTATTCCTACAGCCTCTATATACCGCAATGCTCCCCAATCCTAGGAAAGTACCGTCAACCTGAACTTACTCTCTACAGACCTGACACTCAGAGCTAAACATCTCTCTTATATAAGTGGACCTAAGTCACCCTCAGAACTCTTGTTACAAATTCGGTATCGTCTCCCCTCACCACAAACGCCTTACTGTCTCTCCCTGCCTATCTGTTTGCCTCAAACTCATAGACTGCAAGAACACATGAACTTTCTCCATAATATTACACCATTTTAGCTGTACTTCACAATATCATGCACTAGGCTACACCCTACTGAACAATAGTTCATCATAATTCCCAAGATATAGACTTCAAATTAATTCTCTATAAACGCCAAACATTATCTATGTTCAACATGCTGTAAACCACTGTCTCACTAGAAACAGACGTATGCAAAAAGGTATTTCCACTCTCGAATATCGCTCTCAGTCATGTAACATATTCGAGATCTTGGCTATAATTTACACGTCAACTAACGTCTGTCACAGAACTAGAGAACAGACAAGCGTGTATCCAACACAGCACGATCGATCTTCACTCAACTAAATAAAGGAATCGAATGTGCAGAAGTAGTCAACCGAACAATCTTCATCCCATCGAACACTCCAACCCAAATCAATCATCTTCTCAAATTCTGACTTAATCACCAAAGCCGCCCAACATATACTATTACTTCGCTATTCGGTCGTCTAGAGGACATCAAAGTTAACTCTTACAGATCAATGACCTCCAACAGGGCTCTGCATTCGTACTGCTGCTCCCGTTATTTATTATTATTTATTATCATTTCTGATCATTTAATATTATATATTATAACTTTTTATTTATGTCATGCTTGTGTGTTCGCCACGACGTCCGGAGTCCAACTGGGTTTTTACACATGCTACCAGCAGGGGGCCTCATTCAAGTTGTCCGAGTTTGGTAGGGAGTTTGAATTTCGGCAGAAGATCATACAATTCGTTTACCTAACAAAAATGGCTCCAAGTTCAACTGTGTTTAGATTCTATCTCAACCATCAGAGCACTCTGTCATCACGTCAGTTGATTATGCAATTACCATTGTTCAAGATGGCTGCACCCAGTGCGATACATGTCACCTTTAACGAACCTGCATGCTACAGTCTAATTCCAACTTGGCTTTAGTCACACACTACACATCGTTCAACTGATCCCATTTCCAGATCTTTGGGCATATGATATCTGCAATTAAAGTCGGTAAAAGACATATCCATTACCTTCTGCAGTCTGTCTAGAAGCAGAACGACCTCAGTTAGTGCAACAGGACCTTGTCTTGACCATTCGCCGGAAATGCGAGCGCCGGCGGCGGCATGTCAATACCACATATCTGTCCATCTAATCAGCCGTCTGCTCAGCCCCAGGACGAGCGTGACGAAGTTGGCTCCCTCTATACCTGCTCCGCAGCTATTGTCTAATGACATACACTGCACAAATGGATTCCTGAATAGCGCAGATCTCTATCCTCCCCTGCATCTCCTACTCGACATGTAAACATTTTCTCCCCCAGCCAGCGAACCCGACGTCATTCACGCCGTGCTGACTATTTCCACTCACAAATCTTAAATACCTAAATATATAAAAGCTTATTCACTCCTATCAAAACTCACTTAATAATAAAAATGCATTCTCCCTTTCTAAGCATAAATGAGTATGCATTTAGAACAAATAGACAAACATAATTACAAGCAGAAGTCATACATATGATTAAAAAGAAAAATAAGACCTCAATTTAGATTATCTGACATTTATTTACGTGTACTATTGATACAGTCGTAGATGAGTTATGTCATCCACTCGCTCGCTCCCTCAACACACACATTCACAGAACTTGTTCTACTCATATGCCCCCGACCCTGTTATAATAACAATTTTCTACAAGCATTTACGCCCCCACATACAACCCAGCTCAATAGAACATAATAATTCCTTTTTCCACAAATAGTCATATTCGGTGAACAATTAAACGTACTGAATTACACATACATATAGTCAAACAAGCACCATTATACATCTGAGCACCCTCAGTCGACCAAAGTCGCTCTCCGAACAGTTCAGCTAATTCGAGAGCCGTTTCCCCTTCACAGAGACCCGTCAGTCTTTCTGATCAGAGCCTGCTCCCGTTTCTACAGACATCTCCAGACTCACATATTGGAACACCAAAAATATTTTTAATATAATGTTATAAAATTCACGTCGTACTCGTCTATATTAATCACAGTCCTAGTACTTTTTCGTGTCATAGACCTCTGTCTAACTAGAATTCCTGCCCTGCACAGACTATAAAACGGACTGATGCATCGCCTCTCATAGGAAACTATACCTTGCACCTTGTAAATCATAGTCTTACAGTCGATAGCATAACGTTGTAGCGACTTCCCTCGAAAGTGGTTGACCACCTCTACATTTAAACTCATATGTCACAATGACCCAAGAGTTGATAACTCTGTGTTCCATTTTTAGTGATTGTTCATTTTGCACGCAAGTACGGGATCACCGTTTTCGTTGTTAGCAACCCCAGAAGTGGCGGCCCATCAACCAAAATGTCTCCCCCAACTGAAACAAGCCTTGTCACTCAGTCATTACGTGGTACCCAATGCTCGGATGGGATGGATAAGACACCACCGATCTACTGTAACATTATCCATCACAGCTGATATCGCGAAAAATTTTACAGTAAGCCCAACACTGGCCAATAATGTGACAGCATGTTTTCCTACTTTCAGTATCATAGCTAAACCATACTTCGTCTACTTTGCAAGTATCATTGCGAGCATTGATAGGCGACTGCTCAGTACGTCCATTCACACTTAATTCTCGATCACATAATAACGATCAAAGGACACCAGACAACGATATACATATTTCTAAGACCTCGCGCATAGTACTCGATCTATCTCTCTGCATATGCAGTCACAGAGCAATCTCGCCGTCTTACGTTGAAAGACCAACCTTACTCGCTATTCACCAGCCTACCCCGCAACATCGCTACCCAATTAATCCTCAACCGAGCTGACAAATATAGCTACACTTCACCTCTCTTGACTGAATAGAGCTTTCCTCGTCAAACCCCTCCAAGTGCACCACATTTCTCGAGATGTAACTAAGTCTTGGAGCTTAGCACATCATATCGATTTGTAGTAACAGATCTCAAAATGGCATAATTTAATAGCATACAGTTAACAAGAACAAGAACGGAGTGATATTTATACGCTACGTAGTTCAACACATTTTTACATAAATCATCCAACCTATCATGTGTAAAGTACTGTCGCTGCATACGACTAAAATGCAGGCTATATCACGTGACTAAAGCATCCAGATGGAACACTGGAAAAAAATTGACCTTCAGCAACTTGTCCTCTAGAATAAATGAGACAACGTTTAAATCGTGCCTTGTTACAGCTCTATCTCAATCGATCATCCCGTACATTCTCTGTTATCATTTAACACAGATGTGGGTAAGTTTAGACGTGAATTATTCTCTGTCCTCTTGAAAAGCATCAAATACAGTATTCAACTCGCGAATATCACTGCTACCGTAGTAGACATACACTATAATACGAACTCAACGAGAAAAAAAAAAAAATTACTGCCTTCCTGATTCCACTCTCTTCAGTGTCATCGTTTACCTACATTCCTCTTGCTGCCGCATACTTGACTCCATGTTCAAATTGCCCCCTGCGATCCAGATGATAAGCAAGCGCCGGCCGAAGTGGCCGTGCGGTTAAAGGCGCTGCAGTCTGGAACCGCAAGACCGCTACGGTCGCAGGTTCGAATCCTGCCTCGGGCATGGATGTTTGTGATGTCCTTAGGTTGGTTAGGTTTAACTAGTTCTAAGTTCTATGGGACTAATGACCTCAGCAGTTAAGTCCCATAGTGCTCAGAGCCATTTTTTATTTGATAAGCAAGCACGTCCTCATTTTCACCGCATTTTGGTGTATATTAGGTTAGTTTATACGTATGTGCTAATCAGTTTTCGCATTTCTTTCGAATTTCTGTCAGATCCAATCATGCGACCGCGACACAACATATCGTTCTGTGTTCTAAAATTGCCTGTAAATGTAAGCCAGCCGTATCTAGTCACCTCCACATTCGGAGAGCGCTTGCTCTGTTTTCTGTATGTCTGGGTACATGCACGCCTCGCGGAAGGCTCCCAGGACCGGCGATAGACTCGAGTTAACGTTCGAATGTGAATCAGTAGCGAGTTATATCCGGAGCGGTGTTCAGATGTGGATCCACAATATGCAGCGCACGGGGTAGTGTTTGAAGGTGGACCCTCCTCGCGCAAGGTAGGAAGCTGTATTCGAATGCAGATCCACAGTATACAATACCCGAGTTAGCCTTTTAGTGTGAACCTGCTGCGTACTATATATCCGGAGCTGTGTCTCGGGTCAGATCCACCACACACAGCATCCAAGATAGGGTTCGCAGGTGGACCAAGCACGCATTACGTTCTGACAAGTAATCGATGCTCGAAGTTTGGTCCACCAGCCGATGCGACTGGGTCCTCGGAGCCGTCCGCGAGGCGTGCATGTACACAGACATACAGAAAACACAGCAAGCGCTCTCCGAATCTGCAGGTGACTGGATATGCCTGGGTTACATTTACAGGCAATTTTAGAACACAGAACGATATGTTATGTTACGGTCGCATGGATGGATCTGACATAAAATCGAAAGAAATGCGAAAACTGATTAGCGCTTACGTATAAACAAACCTAATATACACCGAAATGCGGTGAAAATGAGGACGTGTTTGCTTATCCTCTTGTTCGCAGGGGGCAAATTGTACGTGGAGTCAAGTATGCGGCAACAAGAGGAATGTAGGAAAACGATGACATCAAAGCGAGCAGAATCACGAAGGTAGTCAATTTTTTTCTCGTTGAGTTCGTATTATAGTGTATGTCTACTGAGGTAGCAGTGATATTCGCGAGATGAATTCTGTACTTGATGCTTTTCAGGAGGACAGAGAATCATTCACGTCTAAACTTACCCACATCTTTGTTAAACGATAACAGAGAATGTACGGGATGATCGATACAGATAGAGCTGTAACAAGGCACGATTTAAACGTTGTCTCATTTATTCTAGAGAAGGACAAGTTGCTGAATGTCAATTTTTTTCCAGTGTTCTATCTGGATGCTTTAGTCACGTGATATAGCCTGCATTTTAATCGTATACAGCTACAGTACTTTACGCATGATAGGTTGGATGATTTATGTAAAAATGTGTTGAACTACGTAGCGTATAAATATCACTCCGTTCTTGTTCTTGTTAACTGTATGCTATTAAATTATGCCATTTTGAGATCTGTTACTACAAATCGATATGATGTGCTAAGCTCCAAGACTTAGTTACATCTCGAGAAATGTGGTGCACTTGGAGGGGTTTGACGAGGAAAGCTCTATTCAGTCAAGAGAGGTGAAGTGTAGCTATATTTGTCTGCCTGATGAGGATTAATTGGGTAGCGATGTTGCGGGGTAGGCTGGTCAATGCCGAAGGGACGATGGTCTTTTAACGTAAGAGGGCGAGATTTCTCTGTGACCACCATATGCAGAGAGATTGATCAAGTACTATGGGCGAGGTCTTAGAAATATGTATATCGTTGACTGGTATGCTTTGATCGTTTTTATGTCTTCGAGAATTAAGTGTGAATGGACGAACTGAGCAGTCATCTATCACTGCTCACAATGACACTTGCAAAGTAGAGGAGGTATGGTTTAGCTATGATACTGAAAGTAGGAAAACATGCTGTCACATTATTGGCCAGTGTTGGGCTTACTGTAAAATTTTTCGCGATATCAGCTGTGATGGATAATGTTACAGTAGATCGGTGGTGTCTTATCCATCCCATCCGAGCATTGGGTACCACGTAATGACTGAGTGACAAGGCTTGTTTCAGTTGGGGGAGACATTTTGGTTGATGGACCGCTAGTTGGGTTGCTAGCACCGAAAATGGTGATCTCGTACTTGTGTGCAAAATGAACAATCACTAGAAATGGAACGCAGAGTTATCAACTATTGCGTCATTGAGACATATGAGTTTAAATGTAGAGGCCGTCAATCACTTTTGGGGGGTAGTTTGGAAAGTCGCCACACCACCACCAGGCACTTCTAGTCTCCTTGTGTTGTGGCTGTCCTTTATTTAAAATCATTCAATGTTTTGCTATCGACTGTAAGAATATGATTTTCAAGGTGCAAGTTAGAGTTTCCTGTGAGAGGCCGAGCATCAGTCTGTGTTAATGTCTGTGCAAGGCAGGAATTCTAGTTAGTCAGAGGTCTATGACACGCTAAGGTACTAGGACTGTGCTTAATATAGAAGAGTACGACGTGAATTTTATAATATTATATTAAAAATATTTTTGGTCTTCTAATATGTGAGTCTGGAGATGTCTGTAGAAACAGGAACAGGCTCAGATCAGAAAGACTGACGGGTCTCTGTGAAGGGGAAACGGCTCTCGAATTAGCTGAACTGTTCTGAGTGCGACTTTGGTCGACTGAGGGTGCTCTGGTGTTTAATGGTGATTTTGTACGCTATAGGTAAATGAATTCGATCTTCATTAAAACGACATGGTGCGCATCGGAATATTGTTATCATTCGTCTTTGCTTAAGTATATAATGTTAACAACCCTATCCTCATTGAGAGGAGTGTCTATGTCGGTAAAAGTATTTGCTTATTTGACTACATGTATGCGTAATTTAGTACGTTTAATTGTTCATCGAAAATGACTATCTGTGGAAAAAGGAATTATTATGTTCTATTGAGCTGGGTTGTATGTGGGGGCGTAAATGCCTGTAAAGAATTATTATTATTACGGGGTCGGTGGCACATATGTAGAACAAGTTCTGTGAAAGCGTGTGTTGAAGAAGTGAGCGAGTGGATGACACAACTCATCTACGACAGTATCAATAGGACATGTAAATAAATGTCGGAAAATCTAAATTGAGGTCTTTTTTTTTCTTTTTAATCATATGTATGACTTCCGCTTGGAATTATGTCTGTCTATTTGTTCTAAATGCATACTCATCTATGTTTGGAAAGGGAGAATGCTTTTTTATTATTAAGTGAGGTTTGATAGGGGTGAATAGGCTTTTATATATGAGAGTAATTAAGATTTGTGAGTGGAAATTGTCAGCGCAGCATGAATGACGTCGGGTGCGCTGGCTGGGGGAGACAATGTTTACATGTCGAGTTGGAGATGCAGGGGAGGATAGAAATTTGCGCAATTCAGGAATCCATTTGTGCAGTGTATGTCAATAGACAATAGCTGGAGAGCAGGTATAGAGAGAGCCCACTTCGGCATGCTCGTCCTGGGGCTGAGCAGACGGCTGTTTAGATGGACAGATATGTGGCTTTGACATGCCGCTGGCGGCGCTCGCATTTCCGCCGAATGGTCAAGACAAGGTCCTGTTGCACTAACTGAGGTCGTTCTGTTTCTAGACAGACTGCAGAAGGTAATGGATATGTCTTTCTCCGACTTTAATTGTAGATTTCAGATGCGCAAAGATCTGGAAATGGGCAAAGCTGAACGATGTGTACGGTGTGACTAAAGCCAAGTTGGAATTTTACTGAAGCATGCAGGTTCGTTAAAGGTGACACGTTTCGCACTGGGTTCAGCCATCTTGAATAATGGTAATTGCGTAATCAACTGACGTGAAGATTGATTGCTCTGGTGGTTGTGATAGAATCTAAACACAGTTGAATTTGGAGCCATTTTTGTTAGGTAAACGAATTGTATGATCTTCCGCCAAAATTCAAACTCCCTACCAAAATCGGAGATTTTGAGTGGGGCCCTCTGCTGGTGGCGATCTGTAATAAGCCAAAAAAATGGTTCAAATGGCTCTGAGCACTATGGGACTCAACTGCTGAGGTCACAAGTCCCCTAGAACTTAGAACTACTTAAACCTAACTAACCTAAGGACAACACACACAGCCATGCCCGAGGCAGGATTCGAACCTGCGACCGTAGCGGTCGCGCGGTTCCAGACTGTAGCGCCAGAACCGCTCGGCCACCAGCGGCCGGCGTAATAAGCCAGTTGGACTCCGGAACACACAAGCATGACATTAATAAAAATTTATAATAAATAATATTAAATGATCAGAAATGATAATAAATAACAATAAATAACTGGAGCAGCTGTTTGAATGCAGAGACCTGTCGGAGTGTATCGATCTGTAAGAGTTAACTTTGATGTCCTCTAGACGACTGAATAGCGAAGTATTAGTATGTGTTGGGCGGCTTTGGTGATCAAGTCAGAATTTGAGAAGATGATTGATTTGGGTTGGATTGTTCGATGGGATGAAGATTGTTCGGTTGACTACTTCTGCACATTCGATTCCTTTATTTAGTTGAGTGAAGATCGATTGTGGTGTGTTGGATACACGCTTGTCTGTTCTCTAGTTCCGTGACAGACGCTAGTTGACGTGTACATTATAGCCAAGATCTCGAATATGTTTCTAGTTAGACAGTGGTTTACAGCATGTTGAACATAGATAATGTTCGGCGTTTATAGAGAATTAATTTGAAGTCTATATCTTGGGAATTATGATGAACTATTGTTCGGTAGGGTGTAGCCTAGTGCATGATATTGTGAAGTACAGCTAAAATGGTGTAATATTATGGAGAAAGTTCATGTGTTCTTGCAGTCTATGAGTTTGAGGCAAACAGATAAGGAGGGAGAGACAGTAAGGCGTTTGTAGTGAGGGGGGACGATACCGAATTTGTAAAAAGAGTTCTGAGGGTGACTTAGGTCCACTCATGAAAGAGAGAAGATTAGCTCTGAGTGTCAGGTCTGTAGAGAGTAAGAGCAGGTTGACGGTTCTTTCCTAGGATTGGGGAGCATTGCGGTATATAGAGGCTGTAGGAATAGGGTATTTTTTTCGCATGCTGTAGAGATATACTGGATAAGTGCACTGTTTTGTGTCAAATGTGTATATGCTGTACTGTAAAGTTACTGTGGTTTACATTGTGTAGCGTTTGTATATATTGCACTGTAATGTTAATATTGTTGATGTTATGTGATGAGTAGAGAGGAAGTCGTAAAGATGGTAGAGATATTTCCAGAGTAACAGTGGTCAAGAGAGTGTATTTCCGATGCTTAGCTCATTGTGGAATGCCAATCAATTGAGACCGCGATCGTAAGATTTAACTGTAAGTATAATGACATCAACGACTTCGGTAATCTAGAGTGCAAATATCATTTTTTGGTCGCTTTGTTTCTAGTTACTCAGTGGTTTACAGGAAGCTGTACTTAGAAAAATTTTGGTGTATTCTTGTAGTCTATGAGTCTGGAGATGTTTGTAGCAAAAAAGCTAGCAGGCAAGGAATAAGAAGAGAAAGTAACGCATTTGTATTGAGGGGAAGCGATCGCCGAATTTGTGGAACAGTTCTGAGAGGGACTTCCGTCCATTGATGTAGAAGGGCTGATTACCGCTGAGTGTCATGTGTGTAGAAAGGAAGAGCAGGTTCACAGTGCTTCCTTAGGATTGGAGACAATTGGGGCATGTAGTCGGTATTGTAAAGTTACTGTGGCTTACATTGTGTAGGGTTTGTATATAAAGGAGTGTAAATTTACTATTGCTTATGTTATGGGATGAGTAGAGAGGATGACCGTGTGTGTGTGTGTGTGTGTGTGTGTGTGTGTGTGTGTGTGTGTGTGTGTGTGTGGGTTGAAGGGGCTGTGGAGGTAATTTAATCGGTTGTGTTGGGATATAGGAGGATTGAGAACATTTGCTTATGTTGAGAGCTGGAAAGTTAGGAGGTTAGGAGCGCATTCAGTATTATTTTCGTGAGCAACTTCTGTTAGGGTAAGAATTTGAATTTGCAAATAAGCTGAGAAAACACAAAAGGGAGCGTTAACTATTTCTGAGGGCACTATACAATTTCGGAGAGGTTGACTGCGCTCTAATTTTTTTCTGGCTTGGATACTCATGTTCGCCGTGTAGGTGATAAAAATTTCTCGGGTGTTAGGTGTGAATGCGGCTGTCATCAAGTCATGTTTTAGAGATCAAACAGAGACCTTTGAGCAAATTGAGATCTCTCAGACGTGTGACTTAGTGTGGGACAGGTTGATTGAGTGCGTCTGTTGAGTTATTTTGCTATGCGCTATTTGGACAGATTGCGAGTACTGATGGTGTTTACAGTTATGTGTACTGCATTATTTAGGAGCAGTCTGATATTGTGCACTGAAATTAGGAGCTGTTTACGTGTCTGCCGACTGTGCTACATGACACCAGGTACATCAGGGCGAGTGTTTTTTGTATGAGAGTGATAGATATACTCGATGTCTAAATAAAATGCACGTTAATAATTCGTGGGACGATATAGAATATGAGAGAGTTCGAGTTGTTTCTTATTTTTTCTGCTTGGAGGTTTTGTTAGATGGAATTGCTAAGGCAAGTAGCTACGAGAGCGCGAGGGATGTGATTGCAGCATATCTCCGTCTCTCAGCGGTTAACTACAGGTGGGGTGAGCGATGTTCTCGGCTTAGGTACTGGGGGTATGCTGAGGCCATGTCCTAGACTGTGTGGATTGAACAACAGTATTCGGGTCATAGTTCAGCAAGAATATTTACAGAGGAGGATGTCCGACGCGAGTGTAAAGTTCCAGGCTGCGACGTGGGCGGTCTCGCGCTCGTGGTGTGTGAGAGAGGCAAATCAGACGATTTTGAGTCATCACAGGTGACTTAGGTTAGTGGCTTCATTTCCCACGATTTTCTTGTGTTTGTAGTGAAACACGAACTGAGCATCAGAATTCAAACTTGGCTTATTTGTATAGACAAAATGTGATATAAGTTAATGTAGGTTAGTACATGTTAGTACATCTTGGTAAACGGAATTACATATTAGTACATGTTGGCCAACGAACATGGGTCGGTAAGGGGGCATGGTGGTCGGTAGGGACTTTAACTATTTCATTTCAAGTCCAGGTGTGCGTGGCAGTGGCGAAAATTGATTCCAAGTCTAGGTGGACGTGGACCTTTTCCGCATCAGAGAGGGTAATTAATTGATCAATTTAATTAAATAGTCATGGAAACTTTCTTACATTCACTTGCGGAGGTACTAAGATGGCGCGAGCGATGGCTCATGTGTACGGACGTGTGTTTTCGCGACGATCTTGGATTAGGTAAGCGCAGAATGTCGATTGAATATGAGAGTTGGGTAATCAATTAACTTAGCGAGGGACGTCGTGGCGAGCACATGTGCTGGACAACCTTTTGTGACGTCACTGCGGGATCCACTCTCGAGCGAACTTTGACGCCAACCGTGTGGCAGAGCGTCCTCCGAACTTTGACTCACAGAGCGCATATTATTTCTCACGGAAGCAGTCTGCAAGATGAAGTTTCCCACTTACAAAGAGTGATGAAGACAATGGGTACTCTCCACAACAAATACAGAGAGCACTGAAAATGAATCCGAAAGAGGCCACAAAGACAGCAGAAGTGGATGA
This sequence comes from Schistocerca serialis cubense, assembly GCF_023864345.2. Classification (NCBI taxonomy): domain Eukaryota; kingdom Metazoa; phylum Arthropoda; class Insecta; order Orthoptera; family Acrididae; genus Schistocerca; species Schistocerca serialis. The sequence continues at coordinate 550,899,005 of NC_064640.1, read as the reverse complement.
AGAAACCTTTAAATCTGTGGCCTTCCTGCCATATGTGGGTAGCCTCTCATCAAAAATAGGACGCATTCTCAGCAGACAAAAAGTAAAAGTGATTTTTCGTCCTGCACCCAAGACAGCTGCACTCGTGGGCTCCGTCAAAGATGATTTGCTGCTCCGAAAATCTGGAGTTTAGAAAATTCCATGTGAATGTGGACTTTCTTACATGGGACAAACAACTCGTACTGACCAAGAAAGATGTAAGAACACCGGAGGTACACACGACTTTTACAACCTAACAAGTCGGCAGTGGCACAGCACTGTATTGATAATGGTCACAGTATGTCGTATGACAACATCGAAATTTTGGCAACTACATCATCCTTTTGTGACCCGATAGTGAAGGAGGCAATTGAAATTCGCTTGACGACGAATTTAATTAATAGAGATAGTGGTTTAAATCTTGACAAATCATGGAATCCGGCACTTGCTGTAATAAACTCGCAAAGACGTCGTCACAGTGCAGGTCACAATGCTATATCGATTTGCAAACGCAGATCAACTGCGGAGTCATAGATACAACTCGCGCATTATGCACGTCTCTGCCGCCGACCAACGTCTCTGGCGCATTTGCATCTGTGGCCGCATGCGCAGTCGCGAGGTACGATAGTATAAAGGGACGAAGCGAGCACTGGAGCGGCAGTCTTGCGGCTCACTCTGAAGATGGGTGAACGTTATACAGCCGAAATATTAAAAGAAGAAGGACATTTCTTGCGGCTGCAACCCCGAAACGTAATGGAACAGTCTTTGCGCCGCCAAAACCTGAAGATTCACATTAAACGTTATTTTTGTAACTTCCAGAAGAGCAGAGTACATTGAGATAACTATTTCTAGATCGAAAGGTAAGTCAGTTCCGTTCGAACCCACTAGCGAGAACAAAGAGAAAAGACCACTGGAGATGCAGTAAACGGAAATGTCATTAGAGTGTATTCTGGAATTGAAGAAGGGAAACTATTGTATCCTTTTCATGACTTTACGCCTCTTATCTTCAGATATCATTTTTAAATGACGAATGGTGGCCAGAGAAAAGTTGCTACCTCACAGCACAACTGGTCAATAGCTCTTCATCTAAGTATAATTTGATGCGTTCATGTAAAATTCCAATTTCAGAAGCTTCTCCGTCCTAGGGCGCCTGACTCAAATCCTTTAACATTGTCATTGTCCACGTCAAAAGAAGGTGCAGTGCAGGTGATTTCTGATGTTCTAATTCCTTGGACGCCGCTTTGGAGAGCTACAAAAATCCGTATGTTTTAAAACCTATAAAATAAATGATTGCGTATAAGAATTACAGAAATAGAATAGCAAACATACCGTGAAAAGTTCTTTCAGCAGCTTGATATCACTTCCTTCATTTCGGGATATTTCTCCATTTTCAAAGAGCTTCTCGCACAAAGACATTCTAACATTGTCAGCTGCTTATTTCAGCGACTATCGTTAGACTGGCTCATTTATCTAACAAGAGCATTAAGAAGACCACTTTTCTATACGTAAGTGAAATGCTCTTTCGCCGCATAAAAAGACCACGTACGTATGGACAATTGACGCATATATACTCCGCATTAAAATTATTTCCTAGCCCTGTATTTAGCATACGGCAGGAACAAATCAATCCCAAATATATCGCGCAGTGCCACGGCAATGTTGGTACCTGGATCAGTCGTGTGCTTTATGTCTTTCAAAGTAGAGTGGTGGATACCAAGAGACATAAATCGTATAAATAATGCTTTTAGAATGTTACCGCCCGTTTATGGTTCATCTGGAAACTGAGTTGTAAAAAAATGCGAAATCTGAGAATCCAGTCAATGAAACAGAGATAGTAGATGTCAGATAATTGTTGCTTCTCGCAGTGGATGTCCGTATGTCTGTAGTTACTGAGTATTCACCTTCTGTTATATGAGCTTTTACCTCAGGCATATTTATATGTCGCAGGCTTTTAGTACTTTCTGCCATGTACCACGACACAGTTGCGGGGTGAGATATAATGGCCTTTGCAGTGTCAACTAACATCTGAACAAGATCCATAACACCCTCATCTCTTATAGTTCTGTACGACCCTACGTCTCGAGCCCACAAAGCCACACTTTTATCGACAGCTATCTCCTGAGCAGATTTAGGAAGTCGTTTCTCGTCCACACAAGACCCTTGTTTATTAGACATGCATGGATGGCGAGAAATGTGAGAAGTGATACTTGACCCTTCAGCATGAGAGTAAATATCACCGCACAGTGAACAGCAAACAAAATGAACGTTTTTCCTAACGCCACAGGCTGGCCGCGGTGGTCTCGCGGTTCTAGGCGCGCTGTCTGGAACCGTGTGACTGCTACGGTCGCAGGTTCGAATCCTGCCTCGGGCATGGATGTGTGTGATGTCCTTAGGTTAGTTAGGTTTAAGTAGTTCTAAGTTCTAGGGGACTGATGACCACAGCTGTTAAGTCCCACAGTGCTCAGAGCCATTTGAACCTAACGAATTACACAATAGGCTTTAACACGGTCCAATTTGAACTTTTAAGATTCGCTTCAGGATGTGTGGTTCTCTACTCACCACTCATTACTTTTTCTTTTAGTTCCCTTTTTATTGTCATGTACTCCTTCTTCTGCAATCCATATTACTTTCCTCACTCATTTTGTGCATTACGACAAAAATGAGGAAATGACACCACTCCACTAAACACAGCTCCACTCACCGCTCTTAGGCCGTAGCTCGCAACTGTGGTCAGTACTACCAACAGCCCGTAGGCCGCAGCACACCAGCGCATGCACACGGCACTGTTCCAGTGACGTCACGGGCTCACTCAGTGTGGAGCAGTGAAGCCGCGGCCCGTGGCCTGCGCCTCCATGCGCAGCTCTGCTGAGCACGTCGCATACAGCTTCTTTCGCAACGGCACTGCTCGGCCCTTGGGGTGACGTCAGGGACTCGCTCGGCCCGAGACTGCTGCAGTCCATTGCGGCCGCAGCATGCGGACCGGGCCTCTGTGCACGACGCTACACCGTGCACCCCGTCGGACGTCGATGCGGCTGAACCGGCAGAGATAGGTAAGGCTCACACGGATATCATGGGTACGCTCCTGCATGAGTTGCGCCGCGATGTCCATCTCTATTGCAAACTGCACAACCAAAGCTCACTCTCACCCTGTTGTCACCGACTGATTGACACCATACAAGCCAACTGCGACGTCTCACCAGCAGTGGCAGCATCTATTCCCACGGGCAGACACGTCACTGAACTGACTTACTCTCCTACCCTCAGAATAATGATACCCCTCAAATTTTAAGTGAGTGTATTTTGTACAAATATCTCCCGAGCGAAGAAAATGATTTGTCAAACTGTTCATTTAAAACATGTCAATTGGTGTATTGTTTTTTCTTGTATGCACCAATCTTGTAGTTTTGTTGTACTTACTACTCAAATGACCTTTTTTGTAATGGCGAGTGTCATAATCAAATGTATCATAGGCAAATATAAGACACCAAGAAAACTTTTCTTTCTTTACGTTTATGAAGTGTGTGTGTAGCAGAGAGTCCAAAAATGTTAATAAGTACTTGTAATACTTTCTATGATGATAAAGAACAGAGAAGCCTTCACATTTTTTCTGTGATCAGCTAGGAAATGTCATCCTGTTTCTTATCGTCCATTTTCGCTATGTAAGCATCTATCTTGTTAGCTCGTAAGAACCATGAATAAATTTAAGTCTATTTAAATTAATACCTTTCAGATGTATTAATTTAACAAACTAAACATATGAGTTTGTATTAACGTCTTTATCAGCTTTGTGTATATCTATTCATGACAGAGCTGGCCGCGGTGGTCTCGCGGTTCTAGGCGTGCAGTCCGGAACCGCGCGACTGCTACGGTCGCAGGTTCGAATCCTGCCTCGGGCATGGATGTGTGTGATGTGCTTAGGTTAGTTGGGTTTAAGTAGTTCTAAGTTCTAGGGGACTGATGACCACAGCTGTTAAGTCCCATAGTGCTCAGAGCCATTTGAACCATTTTTATTCATGATAGAAATGCAAAATTGCTGACATGGAGCCAGTCTGCCATTGGTGTGATCCAAATATTGATTAACCATTATGAGTTATTGAATGGTGCACCACTGAACCTGCAGTCTTTCAGAAACAAAGTCCGATAGTCAATTAACTACACAGCATAATTGTTTTGGCCGATCACGTTATGCACTTGCCTTATGACAGTTACATTAGATCCACATCTGCAACTTCACGTTTCTCTCGAACAATAACCTGGAGTAATAAGAAATTACAACAGGAATCAACAAGCACTGCTCGGTTAATTTCAATCGACAGTACTGATCTGACTACCTACTGGTAAGTGGTAGGTGATCACGACTATTTTCTTTACATTCTCTATCTTCCTTCCACCTTCGCAAGCAGACAAGGTAACAGTTAGAGCTCACGACTTCCACTCGCTCATCCACCTTCCTGAGAGGTTGCTGCTATTGTTGCTTGTACAGTGGTCACTCAATATGTGTATACGATTTAACGTCATACCTGAGACATTTCCGTTTACAACAACAAAAGAATACAAGAACCGCTACCTCAGTTCGTTGCATCGGCCAATAGTGTGAGATAAATAGCTTTTCTCATAAGAGAATGAGCAGCGCCGTTAGTTTAGAGCAATACAGAAAAGTCTTTTGCCATGTCAATATCTGAGGGTGCTGAATCACACGAGACCTACCTTTCTCATGAGTTTTCCCAGTTAAGAACTTGCAAAATTGTGGACCAGAAGCATACTTCTTCCTCCCGCCCCCTTCCCCAGTGTTGTTGTTGTGGTGTTCAGTCTGAAGACTGGTTTGATGCAGCTGCCCAAGCTAGTCTATTCTGAGCAAGCGTCTTCAGCGCTGCACAGCTAATGCAATGTGTATCAGTTTGAACCTGCTGCCTGTATTCAAGGCTTTGTCCCCCTCTAAAATTTTAATACCCCACCCCCTCCCCAACACCCACATATACACACTTCTCTCCATTACCAATTTGGCAATTCCTTGGTGCCTCAGGATATGCCCTAAGGAACGAAATCGTGCTATAAGTTTCTTGTTTTCCCCAGTTCGACTCAATATCTTCATATCAGTTATTCGATCTGCAGTGCCATCACTAATTTTCGGGGCTACTGATTAAAATTGTGGATGTGGTATCGATAGCTACGATGCCATAGCGTAGGTGGAAGTTCTTAAGTTGGCACTACGACAGACACCGACGACAGCTCCCTCTAGCCGGTGCTGTGGAGGTCTACGAGCTCCGCGTCAGATTCTTCCCATTTTGATCAATAGCAGACGGCCAGGACATTTCGCTTGCTATTGAGACTATGTAATACTTAAGATTGGTCTAAGGATTCCCACTTCAGTACAAAGATATGTATTCAGTTAATACTGTGATAAGGTAAAACCATTTCTAAAAGTAGTACCGAGGGATTTTCACCTTTTCCTGCTCCTACTCACTTCCTTCAATCGGCCAGCCTTTCAGTTTGCAGGATCCGACCTACTCGCCGCCTTCCAGGCGGGGTACAATACTTAGAGGCGAACAAGGATTACAATTTTTTTCCTCTCCTCTCATTTCCATTTTTCTCGTTACTCGTTTAGCTTTTTGTGATATGCCCGTGTGTCTGAGTGACTGCCTTTAGGTGTTCCCACCATTCGCTATTAAGACTTTCAATTGTGTAAACCATGGCTTCGCCACTGGAACCGGCTTCGTTGTCCAAAGTTGTACGAATTCCGGCTTAGCAACTGACGCAGCTGCTTGCTGCCATAAATGGACTGGTGACACTACAAACTGCAGCTACCTTGGTGCCTATGACGCCACCGCCTGTACCGACGCCGTCGACGACGGCACCGCCATTTAGTGCCTTCAATCCTGACGTTGAACGATGGCCAGAATCCATCGTACATCTCGAGGCACGCTTCACAGCTTACAACATGCCAGGTACAGAGCGGCTTGCGTTTTTCATTGTCAACGCGGGTGTTGTGTTGTACGTTGTGCTCATGAAATTGTTTCCCACCACCCGCCCAGAAACTAAAACTTACGATGAAGTAATTGATGCTTTCAACACCCACTTTCGTGATAGTGTAAATGTGGTAGCTGCACGCTACAAATTCTTTCGCCTCCGGCGTGGCTCCACTCGGTCGAATAAAGCTTGGTTAGCGGGCCTTCGGGGACTAACGTCTGATTGTGACTTTAGTTACTCGTGTGGACGCTCATATGCGGATGTAATTACTAGAGGCACTGTTGAGCAGAACGTGGCGTATCACTGCAACCGCGAACCAATCCTCAGATTTAAAAACCCGTCTTTGCAGAAAGTGGACTTGCTAGACAGACAAGATACATTATACATGGCTTCTTCTACGTTCCCCCGGGTGTGTGTACTGTTAGCGCGGCACAAGACGTGCCCTCCCACCCGCCAGCACGGCCCGCCACGCCGCGTCGCTCGCGCGCAAGTAAACAAATTTCACACCGGGCACCCACTAAGAAACTGAAATCATGTCCGAACTGCTTTCGTGCCCACCCACGGGACAGTTGCCCATCCCGCCAAGCACTGTGTTATTTTTGTAATAAGAAAGGACATGTGAAAGCTGTGTGTAGTAAGAGAAACTCAAATTCACGAATTGTCTCGGGTGGGCGTCTCCGCAACGGCAACCGCCACGATCATGATTCACATCAGCCTATGGATGTTATGCCATTTATTCAAAGCCTTCTGCTTCACGTGCTTCGACAGCTCGTCGTGTGAACCAAGTTTTGCCATTCACTTTCTCTCGAATTCAGCGCGTTGCGAGGAAACTTTTTGTCACTTTGCTCATTTGTGTTCGCTCTGTTCACATGCAGCTGGACATTGTTGCGTCAGTTTCGTTACTGAAGAAATCGATGTAAGACTTGCTTTATTCACTCCCGCTTCATCCTTCACATTCCACGCTGACTACACTTACTGGACAGGAAATCTCAGTGCTTGGCGTGTGTAGTTTGCTAGCAACGTATGGTGCCACGACACGTACAGTGTCTTTCCATGTGCTCTGCTCTAGTGATGGTACGAATATTTTTGGCATGGACGCATTTGAACTTTTTGGCCTCGCAATTCAGGACAATGTACTTTGCATCAACGCTATTGACCATGCAGGCACTGTTGCCGCACTATGCGATGATTTTGCTGTACTCTTTTCTGATGGCCTTTTCTGATGGCCTGATCCATATACGGAGATGACCAAACGGTCGTCTCCGTATATGTGATGACTTTAAGTCTACAGTAAATCCCCAGACAGTGGTAGCTACATTTCCCTTACTGCGTCCTGAATATATCTTTCATAAGCTTGATGCGGGAATATTCATTTCCACGATTGACTTGCGGGACGCATACTTTCAGATTCCTCTCAACGAACAGTCGCAGCGCTATTTTGTGATCAACACCCACCTTGGATTGTTCAAGTTTCACCGCCTTCCGTTCGGTTGTGCTTCGGCTCCTGCTATTTTTCAGTCTTATTTGCAGCAGTTGTGGGCCACTGTCCCTGGTTGCTCAAATTGTGTGTACGATATAGTGGTATCAGGTCGCACCCCTGACGAACATTTGCAAAATTTGCGTGAGTTATTTATTGTATTTTTGTAGGCAGGACTAAAGTGTAACAGGGGTAAGTGTAACTGTTTTGAAACTCAGATTCAGTATTTAGCACATATCATTAACGAACAGGGTATCCACCCCTCGCCCTCACATCTTCTGACGGCATCGGAGCGGTTCTCTCACTCAGCGTGAAGTCTGTCGATAGCCCGATAGCTTTTGCCTCTAAGTTCTGCCCAACAAAATAATTCTCAAATCGAGAAAGAGGCTTTAGCTCTTGTATATGGTGTGACAAAGTTTCATGATTTTTTGTACGGTCCCAAGTTCTATTTGGTCACCGACCATAAGCCTTTGACGTCGTTGTTCCACCCATCAAAGCCAGTTCCGGACCATACTGCACAAAAGTTGCAACGTTGGTCTTTGTTTTTCTCTAACTGCACTTACGAAATTTTGTTTCGGTCCACAGTCTAGCATGGCAATGCTGATGCTTTGTCTCGTCTGCCTATCGGTCCTGACGAAGTGTTTGATTCTTCCGAATTGTCATGCATGTTTATTGATTCACAAGATAAGGAATTAGCTGATGGTTTTGCAGTGGATTTTCCTCGCATTGCTCCCGTGACAGCCACCGTTGCATCTTTGCAGATTCTTTTACAGTATATTCGTGCTCAATGGCCTCCATATGCTATGCAGATTCGTGATCCACATGTTCGACATTACTTTGCGTAATGTCACAACTTGTCTGTACACCACGGTGTTATTTGTTAGGAACTGACAATGATCAGCCTTGTGTGGTTTTACCTCGTTCGTTGCAGTCGGAGATTCTCCGCTTGCTGCACGCTGGTCATTGGTTTATAGTGCGGATAAAGCAATTAGCGCGTCGTCACTGCACTTGGGTCGGCATTGATAAACGTATTGAGAATGTGCTTGCTAACTGTCGCTCTTGCGTGGAACATCAATCTGCTCGCCGGCAGCGCTTCTTTCCGTGGCCGACTCCTACTGCGCCTTGGTAGCGAGTTCATATTGATTTTGCGGGTCGTTTCTTCGACAGCCGTTTGATAGACATTGACGCGTACGGCAACTTTCCGTTTGTTCTACCTATCTCTTCTACTACATCTGCCAGTACTATTTGGGGTTTGACGACTATTTTCTGCATTGAGGGCTTTCCTGAAGTTATTGTCTCCGACAATGGCCCCCAATTTGTGTCCTCAGAGTTTGAAGCGTTCTGTACTGCTAATGGCATTCGCCATTTGACATCAGCCCCGCTCCACCCCTAGTCAAATGGTGAGGCTAAATGCTTTGTGCGTACGTTTAAGTCGCAGATGAGCAAGTTGCGCGCCACACACTCTCACATACACGCGCTCTGATCTTTCCTTGCTTCATATCGCTCGCAGCCGCTCATCATCCGCTCCCCAGTGGAACTGCTACATGTCCGCACCCATCTGTCGCTCCTGCAGCTATTGCGCCCGCCGCCTTGCACTCCCGCTGCTTCGCCGCGTTTTGGCTTGGCGCGAATGATTTAGTGCTCTATCACGTGACACACATCATTGGTACCGACGTGAGTAACCACCTGCAGTTTGCTGCACCCTGTGCTGTTCGTGGCATCCGGGAGGACCCTTTCCACATCTGGAATGACTTCACCAGGTATGCACACGGCATGCACATTGATTTTCTTACCCTCCTTGTAAGCAAGGCCCTAAGGGGCCCCATAACGCGCATAACGTTGGAGCTCCCAACTGCCAATAATCCCACCCACTGCGATTGTCCGGATCTTGCAGTCCGAGTGGTTTCCTCTGAAACAGGACAGGCGAGAGCATCCGGCTCAGCGACAGTGTCAGCCACAGACAGCACCTGGAACCTGATTGTCAGACAAACCGGGGAGGCCTTATGTGCGGCCGCTTGCGAAGTCTTTTGCTGCCTGCTTCGCCATGAGGTGACCTGTGCATTTTGATGTCAGAAGTGTGTGTCACCAGGAAATTTCAGGGAAAGGAGGAACCTTACCACCCACCCTCCCTGGAGACGATGACTCTCGACTACCTCAGGGCTGCAGTTTTGTCGACAGACAGCATCACTATGGAGTGGGTGATTGCATTGACAGTTCTTTTTTTTTTTCCCCTGCGAGTATCACGTATAGTCAGTCCACCTATTACCAGCTTTTCTGTTCTGTTTTCATGTATGACATGTGGCAAGTAAACTCAGACTCTGTTCTGAGGATGTGTAAATATGAACATTATTTTTACCTATCATCAATGGGTGTGGCTCATTGTCTGGGAGGATATAAGGTGTTAACCATGTGTAGCTTCTTAGGAGGGGAAGATGAGTTTTGTTCAGAAGTCGGAGTTTTATGGTAATTTACGCAATTTTGAATGGGGGATGTATTTCATTTCGAGTAATAAATGTCGATCATTACGTTAAAGCACGTAAAGTAGTAGTCATGAGTACATGCCCAAGCGGAAAAGTTAAGTTACAGTAAGTGTTACAACGGAATTAGATTAAGTGTCTTTGTCGTTGTACTGTATTGTTCTCCTCGTTTGTTGTTTGCATAATTACTAGGGATACCCTAGTGCAGAGGTTGCGAATTTCAGCAGTCTGGACCAGATGTGCAGGGAAGCGCATGTGCCGATGATATTTGTGTCTTGCAGAGTGCATCTGCCGACAGTAATTTTATTGTAGATACTTAGGAGGTGACACAGAAAGCTATCAATAAGGCTGATTGTATTGCAGATGTTTTGGGTCCTGCATCTACATTTATACTCCGCAAGCCACCCAACGGTGTGTGGCGGAGGGCACTTTACGTGCCACTGTCATTACCTGCTTTTCCTGTTCCAGTCGCGTATGGTTCGCGGGAAGAACGACTGTCTGAAAGCCTCCGTGCGCGCTCTAATCTCTCTAATTTTACTTTCGTGATCTCCTCGGGAGGTATAAGTAGGGGGAAGCAATATAGTCGATACCTCATCCAGAAACGCACCCTCTCGAAACCTGGCGAGCAATCTACACCGCGATGCAGAGCGCCTCTCTTGCAGAGTCTGCCACTTGAGTTTATTAAACATCTCCGTAACGCTATCACGGTTACCAAATAACCGAAGAACGCAGATTCGGCACCACCTGTGACGGCACTGCCTCCTCAGAAGGTGGGAGGAGAAGAAAGAGGAAATGTGTTTGTAAGGTTTATGACTGGGCCGACAAGGCTTGTGCCAGTGGGTTAGGAGATTGACAAAAGTGACAACACTTGCAGTGTAATGGGTGATGCAGGCGAAGGCTGCTGTGCAATCCCAGGGCTAGACTTTCTAATCAAGCATCATACCAAAACTGACTTGTGATGACGCGCGGTGGAACTCAGGGGGATAATTTCTAAGCTGGGGGGAGCTGTCACCAGTGAAATACTGTCGCAAGGTTCGTTTATCATGATAGGACAAATGCTGGCAAAATCACTAAGGCTTAATTTGCATGATATAGTGCCACAAGGCATTGGGAGGTTGCTTTAGGTGACCGAAGGTGTTGCTAACTTATACATCTCTGAAATTCGCCTTCGGGTAGGGAATCGTCGTTAAGTACGCAGCGTTCAGTGATTGAGAGCACTTCTCCTGTCTACACTCACGTTGAGACGTTATCTGAATTCCGTCCTTGTGGCTGGGAGTTCACGTTTCTCGTCTGTAGAATACAGAGAGGAGAAGATAATATTAGATTATACCAGTCAAAGGACCGCCTTCTGCCATCCTAGTGTTTAATGAGATTTTTATTTTGTGGCTGGAGTTCTTCCATCGGCGCAGCCGTGTACGAGAACCATCACTCCGACGCAAGGGACGCAGTACATTCGGTGATATTGCTAATTGATTCGGCTTATTAGGGCTATAAAGGTGAACAACTGTGATAATGCAAGTTTCATTTCCACTGGGATTGCACACCACTGTAGATCATCTTTGATAGTAGTGTCTTCTAGTGTTTGGGACGTAGATGATGCCAGGTATCTCACGTTACTTATATTAGATAGCGTAGCCATAAATGGGGCAGATTTGAGCAATTCACCGATAATGTTAGTCAGGAAATTCATTTGTATCTCTTTATGTCCATTGCACATCGACATATAAACGTTTGTAATATATAAAGGGATTTCAATCTACAATACATGTATAAGCAGAAACAACATTAATATTTAGTCGTTACTAGTTCCCTTAAACATTTATTTATTTTTATGTTGCAATTTATATGTTAAAGAGCAAGAAGGATGAAAAATATCACCGTTAAGAGATCCTAAGATCTGCTTCAGGGGGTAGTCTGACAAGATCAAATCTTTATATTTGCGTTCAGTATTTTATACTGCGCACATTCATTTTTACATCCGCCTCGAGCAGCATCTTGGAAACCATACAAATACCTTCAAGAAATACTTCCTAACACTTAAATTTATGGTCGATGTTAGCAAACCCCTCTTTTCGTTAATACTTTTCTTGCTATAGTCAGTATTCATTTTATATCCTCTCTACTTCGGTCATCATCAGTTATTTTTCTGCCCAATAGTGCTTTTAGTGTCTCATTTCGTAATCAGATTCCTTAACACTACCTGATTTAACCCTCGCAATACCAAGGGAGATGGAAGGGGTACTTTATGCCTACCATTTTAGAATACTGTAATCTAGTCATGTACATTATATTTTAAAATTTTGAAAAAATATACTTGTGATTTTTAGAGAGTTCTTCTACCAGATTCTGTAATTGTTTTAAAATTTTCAGTAAAACGTTAGGTCTTGTCAGTGGATGTGATATTTCAGAACGGGTGTTATATTCGTATTTTCAGATAAATATTTACAGATAAATATATCTTTTAAAAGTATGTTGTGCTTAAAAGAGAACGAAAATTAACGAAAGCAGTATATCTTAGTGTTGGTCGTATATTACGACCCCCTTTTGTTGTACACGTTATGGAAATCCGTTGGTACTGCTATGTTTAATTCGAATACGTTCCATTACCTTTCATTTAGTTTCATTGAGCGGTATCTTACAACCCCTTTCCAGGGCACTATCTATTCTGTTCAGCTGTAATTCCAAGTTCTTTGCTGACTCTGACAGAACTGCAGTGTCACCGGTAAACTTCAGAATGTTTATTGCATCTCCCAAGTATTTAATTCTGTTTACAAATTTATCCTTGTATGCTTTACTGATTGTTCGGTGGAGATGTCGAATGACATCGAGTGTAGACTACCCAAATGTCTCACTTCCATCTTCAAACTGTACAACTAGAAATCTAGCGGATGGAGTAGTAGAATTTATGTGCTTCAACATGATTTGTTTTTTTTCTTTTTTTTCTTTTGGGGCGGAGAAGGTTGGGGGGAATCTGAAATAAATGTCCAGCCTCTTTATACATCTCTTCTTTTTACCTGAGGACAGCAAAATTCATTTATCAGTGCAAATGTGGCAAAAATTCAAACTTTCATTGAGGACAGTATGGATTCCCAAGAATTCACATGTTACCAGTTGTGGAGGAACATGTAGGAATGAGCGTCTCTCCTATTTCAGTGCACTGAATGATATTTTTGTAACTTCCAGTGGAGCAGAGTACATTGAGATAACTATTTCTAGATCGAAAGGTAAGCCAGGTCCTTTCGAACCCACAAGCGAGAACAAAGAGAAAGACGGTTGGAGATGCAGTAAAGGGAAATGTCGTTAGAGTGTATTGTGGGATTGGAGAAGTATGAGGAAGGAAAAAGATTGTATCCTTATAATGACATTACGCCTCTTATTTTCATATATAATTTTTAAATGACGAATGGTGGCCATAGGAAAGTTGCTACCACACAGTATATCTGAACAAATAGCTTTTTATCTAAGTATAATTTGAGGCGTTTATGTAAAAGTCCGATTTCAGAAGCTACTCTGTCCTGGGGCGTTTGACTCAAATGCTTTAACATTGTCATTGTCCACGTCAACAGAAGGTTCAGTGTAGGTGATTCCGCCAGTTGTAATTTCTTGGACGCCGCTTTGAAGAGCTACAAAAACCCTCATGTTTTAAAAGCTTTAAAATAAACAATTGCATTTACAAATAACAGCAATAGAATAGCATAAATACCGTGAAAAGTTTTTTCATCTGCGTGATATCAGTTCCTTCATTTCGGGCTATTCTTCCCTTCTCAGAGACTTTTTAGCACAAAGAGACTCTAACATTGTCAGCTGCTTATTCCAGCGAGTATCGTTAGACTGGCTCAGTGATCGATCAAGAGCATTAAGAAGACCACTTTTGTTTACGTCTACATAAGACCCTTGTTTATTAGACGCGCATGGATGGCGAGTAATGTGTGAAGTGCCACTTGATCCTTTAGCATGAGAGTAAATTTCACAGGACAGCGAACTGCAAACAAAATGAACGCATTTCCTAACGCCATCCAAAATAGGCTTTAACACGGTCCAAACTGAACTTTTGAGATACGCCTCAGGCTGTGTGGTTCTCCACTCATCAATGATTAATTTTTCTTTTTCTACCCTTTTTTCCTGACATGCGCTCCTTCCTCTCCAGACCACGGTTAGTTTCCAATCTCATTTTGTGCGTTACGACAAAAATGAAGAAATCCCTCCATCCCACTAAACACTGCTCTACTGAAGGCTCGCAGCCCGTCGCTCACAGCTGCGGTCAGTGCTACCAACAGCACGTAGGCAGCAGCACGCCAGTGCTTGCGCAAGGCACTGATGCAGTGACGTCACAGCCTCGCTCAGTGCGGAGCAGTGAGTCCGCGGCCCGCGGGCTGTGCGTGACTCTGCTTAGCCCATGGCATACAAGTTGTTTCGCAACAGCACTGCTCGGCCCTTGGGGTGACGTCAGGGACTCGCTGGGCCTGAGACTGCTGTAGCCCAGTGTCACCGCATGACTCTGCACCGTGCGGCCCGTCGGACCTCGGTGCGGCTGTCCCGCCTGTACAGTCAGCGCGAGGCAAGGCTCGAACGGCTGTCATAGCTGCGGTCCTGGATGGGGCCGCGCCTCGATGCCCACCTCTGCTACAAAGAGCTCAACCTAACACACACTCATCCTGTTGTCACCGACCGATTGACATCACACAAGCCAACTGCGATGTCACTCCAGCAGTGGCTGCATCAATTCCCATGGGCAGAAACGTCCCTGAACTGACTTACCTCTTATCCTCAGAACAATGATTCCTCTGAAATTTTAAATTACTTTATCTTGTAAAAATATCTCTTGTGCCAATGAAAATGATTTGTTTATTTACAACATGTCAAATTGTGTATTGTTTTTTCTTGCATACACCAATCATGTAATTTTGTTGTACTGACGACTTAAATGACTACTCATGTAACAGCCATTATCGTAGTAAAATATATCGAAGCAAAATATAAGACACCAAAAAAATTTTCTTTCTTTATGTTTATGAAATATTTGTGTACCAGAAGGACCACAAATGTTAATAAGTACATGTAATACTTTCTACAATAATGAAGAACAGAGAAGCTTTCACATTTTTTTCTGCCATCAGCTTTCAGTTTCGTATCGTCCTTTGTTCTTCAGCTTTCGCTATGAATGCATCTATCTTGTTAGCTCTTAAGAACAATGAATATACGAGGGACGTTCGAAAAGTTCCTTCAAGGGTCCAAAGCTGTTCTAATTTGTTGATCCCCTCTATTTAATAGTAATTGTCCAACGCTGCAAAATAGCTAATAGTTGCTGCAATCACCTCCTCGTTTGAATAAAATATTTGTTCCGCCAGCCATTTCTTCAAATTGGGGAACAAATAGTAGTCTGAGGGAGCCAAGTCTGGAGAATAGGGGGTATGCTAAACGAGCTGGAATCATATTCCCATTAATTTTGCACCAGAATTGCTTAGGTTTGTCCTGGGGCATTGTCACGATGGGAAAGGACGGTCTTATAACAATGAATGATATTCACCTGTAATACTTTTACCCTTTTCCAAATAGTCGATCAGGATTATCCCTTGCGAATCCCAAAAGACAGTCGCCATAACCTTTCCGGCCTAAGGAATGATCTTCGCCTATTTTGGTGCAGATTCTCCCTTGGTAACCAATTGTTTAGATTGTTGTTTGGTCTCAGGACCATAGTAAGGTATCCATGTTTCATCCACAGTGACGAAACGACGCTCAAAGTCCTGCGGATTCTTCTGAACAGCTGCAACCATCTTTGCAACACTTCGCAAGATTCTGTTTTTGGTCAAGCGGGAGCAATCGCGGAACGCATCTTGCGGATAGCTTTCTCATGTCCAAATGTTCACGCAAAATATTATGTACCCGTTCCTTCGAGATGCCCACAGCACTAGCAATCTAACGCACCTTAACTATTCTGTCATCCAACACCTTATCATGGACTTTATCAATGATTTCTGAAGTCGTAACTTCCACAAGGTATTCAGAAATTTCCGCATCAAATGGCTCTGAGCACTATGCGACTTAACATCTGAGGTCATCAGTCCCCTAGAACTCAGAACTACTTAAACATAACTAACCTAAGGACATCACACACATCCATGCCCGAAGCAGGATTCGAACCTGCGACTGCAGTGGTCGCGCGGTTCCAGACTGTAGCGCCTAGAACCACTCGGCCACTACGACCGGCTCGTTCAGCATCACTTGTGTCCATATGGCCACTCCTAAAATTTTGAAATCACTTATAAACTGTTCTAATCGAGGGCGCAGAGACACCGTAATGTTTATCAAGCTTCTGTTTAGTCTCCTGAGGCGTTTTGCCGTTCATAAAGTAAAGTTTGATCACCACACGAGATTCTTTTTCGTCCATTGTTTGACAATCACTCTACTTCCTTGACTCACACGAATGCATAACACAAAGAAATAGACCAATATTACTGAAACTTGGTATGCGTTCTTTCCAAACATGCTACTAACTAAACATGACCTCGTTAGGCGCCGGTGGTGGCATCTCTCGGACTTTGCACAGACTTTTCAAATGACCCTCGTATTAACGTATATTTAAATTAATACCTTTCAGATGTATTAATTTAACAAACTAAACATATCTCTTTGTATTAATGTCTTTATCAGCCTTGTATACAGGTATTCGTGAAAGAAATGCAAAACTGCTGACTTGGAGCCTGTCCGCCGTTGGTGTGATCCAAGTACTGATTAGCAATTTATCAGATCTTTTATGGTGCACCAAAGAACCTACAGTCTTTCGGAAACGAAGTTCGATACTCAATTTACTATACCGCATAATGCGATTGGCTGATCACGTTGGGCACTTCCCTTATGAAAATTACCGAGCGAGGTGGCGCAGTGGTTAGCACAATGGACTCGCATTCGGGAGGACGACGGTTCAATCCCGCCTCCGGCCATCCTGTTTTAGGTTTTCCGTGATTTCCCTAAATCCTTTCAGGCAAATTCCGGGATGGTTCCTTTGAAAGGGCACGGCCGATTTCCTTCCCAATCCTTCCCTAACCCGAGCTTGCGCTCCGTCTCTAATGACCTCGTTGTCGACGGGACATTAAACACTAACCACCACCACCACCACCACCGTATGAAAATGAAATTGGAGCCACATCTGTAGCTTTGCGTTCCTCTCGAACACCAACCCGGAGTAATAGGAAATCACAAGAGGAATTAACAACCACATCTCGGTTAATCTCAATTGACATTACTGAGCTGACTACCTGCTGGTAAGTGGTAGGTGATCACGATTGTTTCCTTTACATTCTCTATCTCTCTTCCACCTTCGCAAGCAGGCAAGATAACAGTTACAGCTCACAACTTCCACTCCCCCATCCACCTTGATGCTATTGTTGGATAGGGACCACTTATACTGTGGTCACTCCACGTGGGGTTGTAGTTTAACGTCATACCAGAGATACTTCTGTTTACAACACCCAAATTATACAAGAACCGCTACATCAGTTGGTTGCATCGGCCAACAGTGTGAGATAAATATCTATTCTCATTCGAGAATGGGCAGCGCCGTTAATTTAGAACAATATATATACATATTTTGCCATTTCAACAGCCGAGAACGCTGAATCATATTAGTTCTAACTTACTCGCAACTTGTCCCAGTAAAGAACTCGCAAAATTGTGGACCAGAAGCCTACCTCTCCCTGCTGCCCCCTTCCACAATGTTGTTATTGTGGTCTTCATTTGAAGACTGGTTTGATGCAGATGACCAAGCTAGTCTATTCTGTGCAAGCCTCTTCAGCGCTGCACAGCTAATGCGACGTGCATCAGTTTGAACCTGCTAACTGTATTAAAGACTTTGTCTCCCTCTACAATTTTAACACCCCCACCCTCTCCCCAACGCCCACATATACACATTTCTCTCCATTACCTACCAACCTGAAAAGTCCTTGATGCCTCAGGATATGCCCCATCAAAGGAAGTTGTGCCATAAATTTCTTGTTTTCCCCGGTTCGACTAAGTATCGTCTTATCAGTTATTCGATCTGCAGTGCACCCACTATTTTTCGGCGCTACTGAGTAAAATCATTACCTACCAACCTGAAAAGTCCTTGATGCCTCAGGATATGCCCCATGAAAGGAAGTTGTGCCATAAATTTCTTGTTTTCCCCGGTTCGACTCAGTATCTTCTTATCAGTTATTCGATCTGCAGTGCCCCCACTATTTTTCGGCGCTACTGAGTAAAATTGTGATGTGGCCATGGCTGTTGCAAAAGATCTTGGGAATGGGGCAGCTGAGCGCCGACGTTACACAATTACGTCAAATGCAGCAATGCCACTGGCAGATTCCCACATTGTGCTCCAGGAAAATAGCTGGCACCGCCATAACGACGACACAGGAGAAATTCGTTGGTAAGCCAGTAACTACACATCCAATCAGCAAACTTCTTATCGTCTACATATTTGCAATCTGTGATTTGCAAAGCATGTGCGCTCCATCCCAAAATAAATTACCATTATTTTCAGTAAAAGGTTGCTACTATTTAAGAGGAGAGGTGTTGCCGCTCCACGAGGCGAGATGAGGCTACCAGCAGCCATCACGAGATTTGGCCTCCACTAACTGTGGGCTAATGCTGCTGGTTTCAAGATCAGTGCTGTGAACTTGGCATCTTCCAGCCTGTCGGCCAACTACCAGGTGCAATTAGCCTTCGGCCATGGAAGGTAGCCGTTTGAGACCATGGCCACCTGTGGCGTCAGTTCCTTAACACTCGCTGTCTCCAGCACACGCTGTGGAGGACGCTGCACCACGGAATGTTCTAGTTTGTTCTTCAGTAAAATGTATGACTAATAGTGAAGTTTTTATGAGCAGCCATCGATCATAATCCCAACAACAATTCACCTCCTCAACTCAGACCTCCACGTGTAGAGGCAATCCATCGTGGACCTCCACATTATGATGTCATAAGTGTGTGTCACGTCTAAATTTCAATGACAGGGGAACCTTACCAGCCACCCTCCCTGGAGACAATGACTCTCGACTACCTCAGGGTTGCAGTTTCGTCGACACACAGCATCAGTATCCAGTGGGTGAGTACACTGCATGTTCTATTTTTCCCCCTTTGCAAGTATCACGTCGAGTTACTGCACCTTTTAGCAGCTTTTTATTTATGTTTTCAAGTGTGACATGTGGCAAGTAAACTCTGTCTGTGTTCTGAGTATGTGTTAATATGAACATTATTTTTGCCTACCATCAATGAGTGTAGCTCATTGTCTGGAAGTCTATAAGGTGTTAACCATGCGTAGCTATGGAACACAGGGGGATAATGTTCAAACTCAGGGAAGCTGTCACCAGTGAATTCCTGTCGCAGATTTCGTTTATCATGCTAGGACAAATGTGGGCAAAATCACTAAAGCTTGATTTTCATGGTATATGGGCACACCCCACTGGGAAGTTGCTTTAGGTGACCGAAGGTGTTGCTAACTTATACGATTCTGGACTTCACCTCCGGGTAGGGAATCGTCGTTGAGTACGCAGCGTTCAGTGATTGTGAGCACTTCTCGTGTCTATAGTCACGTTGAAACGTTATCTGAATTCCGTCCTTGCGGCTGTTTGTTCGCGTTTCTTGTCTGTAGAATACAGAGAGGAGAAGACAGTATCTGATTATACTAGTCAGAGGACCGCCTTCTCCCATCCTAGTGTTAATGAGTTTTTTATTTTATGGCAGGAGTTCTTCCATCGTCGCACACGCGCACGAGATCCATCACTGCACTACATTCGGTGATATTGCTAATTGCTTCGGCTTATTAGGACTATAAAGCTGATCAGCTGTGATAGTGTAAGTTTCATTTCCACTGAGGTTGCACACCACTGTAGATCAGCTTTGAAAGTAGTGTCTTCTAATGTTTGGGACGTAGATGATATCAGTCATCTCGCGTTTTTTATGTTAGATCACATAGCCATGAAAAGCGGCAGATTTGGGCAGTTTATCAATAATATTAGTCAGGAAATTCATTTGTATCTCTTTATGTCCATTGCACATCCACACATAAACAATTGTAATATATAAAGGTGTTTTAATCAACGATAAATGTATAAGCAGAAACAACATTTATAATTTTGTAGTTGCTAGTTCCCTTAATCATTCATTTATTTTTATGTTGTAATTTATATGTTAAGGGCAAGGGGGAGGAAATAATATCACCGTTAAGAGATCCTAAGACCTGCTTCAAGGGGTAGTCAGACAGGGCCAAATCTTTATTTTCGTGTTCAGTAGTTTGCATTGAGCACATTCATTTTTACATCCGCCAGGAGTAGCATCTTGGAAACCACACAAATACCTTCGGTAAATACTTCCTAACATTAAAATTTATATTCGATGTTAGCCGATCCCTTTTTTTCAATAATACTTTTCTTGCTATAGTTAGTCTTCATTTTATATCCTCTCTACTTCGGTCATCATCAGTTATTTTGCTGCCCAATAGTCCGTTTAGTGTCTCATTTCGTAATCAGATTCGATAACACTTCCTGATTTAAACCACGTGATACCAACGGAGAGGGAAGGGGTACTATTTGCCTACCTTCTCAGAATATTGTAATCTAGTCATGTACATTATATTTTAAAATTAAAAAAATATATGTTTGTTATATTTAATGATTTCTTCTGCCAGATATGTAATTGTTTTCAATATTTCAGTAAAAATTAAAGGAAAAATGTAGGTCTTGTCAGTGGATGTGAATTTCCAGAACAGGTGTCATATTCATATTTTCAGGTTTAGGACACTTCTTACTCATAAATACATCTTTAAAATATACGTTGTGCGTAGAAGACAACGAAAATTAACGAAACCCGTATATCTTTGTCTTCATCATACATTACGCCCCCCGTTTGGTGAACAGTTTATGGAAAATCCGATGGTACTGCTAGGTTTAATTCGATTACGTTCCATTACCTTTCATTTAGTTCCATTGAGGGTTATCTCATAATCCCTTTCCAGGGAACTGTCTATTCCATTCAAGTGTTATTCCAAGTTCTATGCTGTCTGTAATAGAATTGCAGTGTCACTCGTACACTGCAAAATGTTTATTGCTTTGAGAGGCACCCATTTGCCTTGCTCATACTGTGGCATCAAGCAGACAGGCCTGGAAGATCAGTGGTCTGCCAAGCGAGTGGATTGATTCTTATTTATCGCAATACATCAGTGACTGATTGTGAGCTCTAGTAACCACAATTAAGCTACAAATTAATCTCCTGTTTGAATATTACGCAACGGATACGGATAACGCACATCTGACTATTAAAAATGTAAAAAACTCTGATTGTTCACTACGCACTGGCAATACCACATTTTCTTTCTCACCCAACGGCTTTGATCAACACGTAGCCATCGCACTGAATATGAATGGCGCACACGTTATAAATTCTGGATATCATGACTACACACTATTCGAAGAACAAGGCCACCAATCTTTTTCTGTTAACTATCTTTATTATTCAGATAAATTCTATTATGGTTCACAGATAACCTAAACACACCATTACATTTTATACTACAGTTACACAAGAGAAACTCCGCCCAGAGGGCATGGCTTTACATTGGTGATTCTCTATCCTGTGGTTTTGTAATTATCTAACGCTACAGTGCACTTTCCTTACTGTACCCATCACGTCGAAGTGCCCGTCTCTAATTTCAAGTCCCGCACACGCCATTTCTTAAATATTTCCCACTTATAGTACAGACGCCAGTAATTCAGCTTAACTTTAGCACTCGGAAATATTTCTACTTAGTACTAGCACTCGCAAGTATTTCAACTTCTTGCTACACGTGTTTTCATTGTGAGCGTTCGTCACTTCCGAAGAGTACTACAATCCCCTTAATATTATCTGACTGACATTTAATTCTCCCCACAAAAGTTCCTGAAATAGAGAAATAATTATTCCACACTAATCTTAAGTATTTCACATGCATACTATCTCTCCACTCTTTTGTCTTTTACGGAGCACACCTAAGACAGGTCTTACCAACACAAGATCCAGCGCCAGAGTGCTGAAACATGGCCATTCTTCAGGTCAGCTCGCACCTCTGGCAAGGTTGGGGAGCACCATGTTACAGTATTGGTCAGCCACATTTCAGGCGCTCAAATCTCTGGTAAATTTCACCTCTTTGGTTCCACCAAAGGTGACCAAAGGACCATCTCAAAGATGATCATATATTGCACATTCACTATCTGCGGTTAGCAGACGACCATACATTCATTCATTTCACAGATCTCACCAAATGGGATGTAATGATTTATTTTGTGGGAGTGCACATGTGATCAATGAAATAAATAATTTGTCATTCTTTCCTACAGTGATATCTGGCTTCGGTCTATTAAGTGAAATTGAGTTATTACCCACAAAAAAATATGTTGTTCTGACAAGAATAACGAAGAATGTTGTACTTATTTTCAATGTTGGGCGGTACTGTACCCTTTCACCACCGGCTACCCATGCAAAAAGGAAAAAAAAATGATAATAATTCACGGTACTATCCTTGCAATGTGAGGGTAGTTCCGAACATTTTTTTAAGAAAGCTGTTTTCGAACAAACGTAGTAAGTCACGATAATAATCAGAAGAAGACCTCAGCCCCTCGTGACCTTAAGTAGACGACCAAACGCTGTTACTTTACCAACATATTGACACAGTTGTCACATTATTGTACTCTGTACTATCCGGAGTAACGTACACATACAAATTTACAACAATCCAAATGACAAATAAAACATTACATCATACAAATAAAAAAAATGGCCAGATACAAATTTGCTTAGTTACCTGTATCTCCGTTGTTCTTAGGAGTAATCCAATCTTAACTAATTCTATAACAATTTAAAAAAATACTAATTCTACTCATGACATTTTAAATAGCTCACCGTCCACAAAGAGCAAGTACTCTGACATACATAAATTTTGGGGTAATAAACTTTACACAGCAATGGTTCAAATGGTTCAAATGGCTCTGAGCACTATGGGACTTAACATCTATGGTTATCAATCCCCTAGAACTTAGAACTACTTAAACCTAACTAACCTAAGGACATCACACAACACCCAGTCATCTCGAGGCAGAGAAAATCTCTGACCCCGCCGGGAATCGAACCCGACACAGCAATGTCTAAATACAAAACAAAATGAACAAAAGAAAAAAAAAATTGCGTACACTAGTTACATGTAGAATGTCAGGCTCTGTACCATTACTTTAAAATGTACACCAAAAATGGCTCTGAGCACTATGGGACTCAACATCTTAGGTCATAAGTCCCCTAGAACTTAGAACTACTTAAACCTCACTAACCTAAGAACTTCACATACACCCATGCCCGAGGCAGGATTCGAAACTGTGTCTGTAGCAGTCCCGCAGTTCTGGACTCCAGCACCAGAACTGCACGGCCACCGTGGCCGGCAAAATGTACATCACCTACAGAGAAATGAAA
This sequence comes from Schistocerca serialis cubense, assembly GCF_023864345.2. Taxonomy (NCBI): domain Eukaryota; kingdom Metazoa; phylum Arthropoda; class Insecta; order Orthoptera; family Acrididae; genus Schistocerca; species Schistocerca serialis. Next base: position 550,875,602 of record NC_064640.1, on the reverse strand, counting down.
CTGAGAAAAAAACAATGAAATATAACACAAGTTACATACTGGTTACGTAATAAGTCAATGTAAGACACAATGTCATACCTCATTAACTATCATCACTTAAGCAATTGCCACCACTACTCGACTGTGAGTTTAAACCTTATTCTTGTCCAGCAGTATAAATACCTTCTGCTGAGCTAGTCAGTCCATCAACTTTGATCAATAACCGCAGTAAATAGTTAACAATAAGTGCCTGAACCCACCAGTAGCTCTCGTATTTTACTCTACTGCTCATTTCTCTGTTGTTACATATTTAGACGACAAGAACTTGCATTTCGACTAGCCTCCATTACACTTCAATGTGAAATATCACCACTGTGATAATACAAATAAGTGGCTTCAGTCAACACACCAACTAGATTATTACTGTCCACAAGATAAAAATGCATCAGTTAATTCCTATATTTGTTGTGCAATGCAAACTCTTATCCCCTGTGACAACCTTACTGACCAATGCAACAAGAGCCGCTATGTTAGTATTATGACACTGGCTAATAATTAAAGCATCCTTGTACCAAATATTCCAATAAACATGCTACATGAACTTGATAACCCAGAACAAACAAAAAAAAAACTAACTATTCTAAACACATAGTTACTGAAATACGATTACACTTGCTGTCCCTTCAGGAATAAAACATATAAAAAAATTTACACAATTACAAATACAAATACATTATTCCCTATCTTGTGAGTCACACAGAACCATTTCATTCTGTGATTTTCTTGGGGTCAAAAAGTTGCTGACAGTTTTCCTAGAAACACTGCCTCGATGTCAAAGCTCTCCCATGGTCACCCGGACGAAAGTCTTTAAGTCACTCAAATCGGCATTTTGAACACACACTGAACAGTAAACTGTATCTCACATTAAACTCAAATGTCATAGTCACACTCAGATTACCATCCACACGAATCTGGTAGTCCAGAAATGGCCCTACAACTACTATTACCCATGGTCCTTTCCTTTCAGTTCATGGTGTAATTAAAATTCATTATGTTCCAACAAACAAAACTTATTCTCGCACCAATTATAGAAATGTCTCCTACTACAAATGCAAATGTCAATGTCCCACTTTAGTTTCTTGTGTTCATACAATAATTAGTCAACAAATGACAACTGTCTGCTTTAAGTATAACTATCGTCCCACATGCATTTTACAAAGCACACTTAACAAGTCACTCCCAAACGTTTATGGATCCCACCGTCCAGTTGTCAAGACAAAACAAACCAATCGTCCTGTCTGCTAAAGACAAAATCTTTTCCACCACTCACAACATGGAAACACCAGTTCTTCACTTTCCAACTTATTGAGACATACGAGCAGTAATCTTGTTTCACGGCTCCACAGTCCAGTATTAGTTAATAGCTGCTGTTAAAAAATCCCCGCCGGACTCTGCTACGCGTCGTTCATTCTACCGTCGCGCCGACGCCAGGCGAGCCGTTGAGCAGAAAAACTACCCGCTGTGGCCTCTGTGGGATACTGTCTCCATTCTTAAGGGTGGCGCAACTTATGAATGGCAGTGGTAGGTGCGCGTCGCCCCAGGCCGTTGACCTGCTGTAGCGGGCACGAGGAGTGTACCCCAACCGACAGTGGAGTGGGGAGCGCAGTGGCTCTGTCGCCTCTCCCATGCTGACGTCAGCTTGGCCTCCCGCATTTTCATGTAGGTACGGCCGCGTTCTGCGTGGGCACCTAAGCGCTACGACACCCAATCAGTCAGACCCTTCCGTGCGTCTCGCAAAATTACAGACAAAAGTTTATTCTTACAGTATTTAAATACTCATTGATTACGTGTATGATCTATTAGATACATTGGTAAGTAAAGAATCTTTGTTCTAAAAAGCATAAAATCATACACCCTAGTTTTCTGCACATACAACATCAACATTTATCCCTTTTCTATATACAGCCCACACTTGTGCTATTGATTGTAACTGTCGTCCCTCATACAAAACATGAAAGTGTTACAAAAAAAGGAATAAGAAGCAATGTATACAGCTCATAGTTACAATATCAAATAGTAGACTACTTTAACATACTATCACAGTGAACATATTAGAAACTGTTGATTCTAAAACTACAATATACAACACACCTGTGCCAGCCAGAGTGGCCGAGCAGTTCTAGGCACTTCAGTCTGCAACCGCGCGACCGCTACGGTCGCAGGTTCGAATCCTGCCTCAGGCATGGATGTCTGTGACGTCCTTAAATTAGTTAGGTTTAAGTAGTTCTAAGTTCTAGGGGACTGATGACCGCATAGTGCTCAGAGCCATTTGAACCATTTTGAACAACAAACCTTTGTGCTTGTGACAGACTGAAATTAATATCCCTTGAAAGTGTTCTAACAAAAAAATAAGAAACAATCTATACAGCTCACAATTACCTATTACGTAATATCAAATACTAAACTATTTTTACTTCCTAACACAATAAATATTTTAGAAACTGATGACTCTAAATCTACAACATACACTGCACCTTTGTGCTTGTGACAGACAGAAATTAGTATCTCCTTACATATTTTTACCTTTTATTATATATAACAACGTTTCTGGGACATGCATGTACCATCCACATGACGTCATATCCTGACCTACCATCGAGGTTCATCCAAGTCAAACAATAAAGCACATAATGTTTTACTTATTTATAGGTAGCATCCCCTTTAACAGGAATGTGCACATTGATCGCACTACTGCCTGCCGGTGTGGTCGAGTGGTTCTAGGCGCTTCAGTCTGGAACCGCGTGACCGTTACGGTCGCAGGTTCGAATCCAGCCTAGGGCATGGATGTGTATGATGTCCTTACGTTAGTTAGGTTTAAGTAGTTCTAAGTTCTAAGGGACTGATGACCTCAGAAGTTAAGTCCCATAGTGCTCAGAGCCATTTGAACCATTTAATCACACTACTCTATGACTCTCAGTCAACTGACATCACATTTTCCTTCTCATTTGATCCATTAATACACCAACAGAATAGCTCTAGCAGTCAGCTAACCTTAACACCACCACACTCACGTCAACATAACATACCTTTGCTCCCTTATACTCAACAACGTAACACATGGAGTTGTTTCGGAGATAGCATTCCTGTCTCCGATTTCGTCCTTTCACTCTGGCACCTCTCTCCATCGGCTTACCTCTGCATTCACTTTACCGATTATTCGTGCTGCTAAATATCAACTTAGAGTTGCGATATTTCATCTAAGAACCAAAAATACACAAATCATTCTTCCTGCAAAATAACTGTACACATTCTTGGGACCGTTTTGATTAGTTACACTGGTACCAGGCTTCAACAACAACAACAAAATATTATTTCTGCAATATTGCAAATGTTATGGTAAGAATTAGATTTACACTTGTATTACATCTTACGTCAGTATTCCACAACGTTCACCATCTGGATCTCAGACTCCCTTTGTGTCCTTTCACGTTGTGCAGTTGTCCTCATCTCTTCATTCGTATTTCGACTCTCTGTCCGTCCATTACTCCATCATTTCCTGATCTCCCTTCTCCATCCGCATCAATCTCGATTGCAGCATACACAGGCCTCTCTGTAACATACATCTAAGACATCTCCACATTATTCAATTCTACTCACCTATATTTACCACTGTTTCATCACGTCGAGTCTCTCTTTATTAATCACACTGCTTCACGTCGCTTCTCTCCCTATATATCACCTTTATCCACTACTATTTATCACGTCGCTTCTCTCTCTATCTACCATCTTTATCTACTCATTAATCATCACGTCGTTTCTGCTTGATCCTTATTCATATGACAAAAAATTCGTACATACACCACTCTGTCGACTCCTGTTCATGACTCATTCGACCAGTCTATTCCGTCACACTTCCTGACACCCCACCTGTAAATTCTTATGTTCGATTTGACCCTGCACAGCGTTACACACCACAAATAAATACACTGCCTATGTACAATAACTAGTCTACTTTCGATCTATCCTTAACTATTCCATAATTTGATGTTAGAAATGTGAAGAAGCCCACACGATTATTTTCCCTTGATCGTCTCAATCAGTACAGCATTTTCATGGACAATCCACCTCACTCTGAATGGTTCACTAACACAGTAAAGAATTTACTAATTAGAAATCTGTGCTTACATGAAAATTAAATGTGTGCTGAGAATATACAAGCTGGGAGAAAGGGACAACACAAGGGCTAGAAACTTTGGTGCCAGTGGCCTCTTTCCCTAACACCAGGTTCCGAACAACCATACGCAGCACTTCATTATATCTGTCACCACGACAATGACGTACTATATATCGGATGGCAGCTAATCTAAAAACTTCGATCACATAGCTGATGTTACCTGTAACAGGATTTTAATCTACCCCATGCCATACAGATCACAATGTTGACTTTTTTCTTTCCTACAGTGGTGTCTGGCTTCGGTGTATTAAGTGAAATTGAGTTATTACCCACAAAAAATATGTTGCTCTGACAAGAATAACGAAGAATGTTGCACCTATTTTCAATGTCAGGCGGTACTGTACCCTTTCAACCTCTCCCTAATATTCTCGTTAGTATTCTGTTTACAAATTTATCCTTGTATGCTTTACTGATTGTTCGGTGTAGATGTTGAATGAAATCGAGTGTAGGGTACCCGAATGTCTCACTACCATTTTCAAATCGCACAACTAGAAATCTAACAGATGGAGTAGCAGAATTTATGTGCTACAACAAGATTTGTTCTTTGATGGGGTGGGGCTGTGAAATACATGTCCAGCCTCATTATACCTCTCTTCTTTTTACCCGAGGACTGCAAGATTCATATTTCAGTGCATATATGGCAAAAATTCAAATTTTCATTTAGGACAACATGGATTCCCAAGGATTCACGTGCTACCAGTTGTGGAGGAACATGTAGGAAAGAGCATCTCTGCAATTTCAGAACAATAAATGTTATTTTTGTAACTTCCAGATGAGCAGAGTACATAGGGATAACTATTTCTAGATCGCGAGGTAAGCCAATTCCGTTCGAACCCACTAGCGAGAACAAAGAAGAAAGACGGTTGGAAATGCAGTAAAGGGAAATGTCGTTAGAGTGTATTGTGGGATTGGAGAATTGTGAGGGTGTCGTATTCATGACTTTACGTCTCTTATCTTCAGATATCATTTTTAAATGACGAATGGAGGCCAGGGGAAAATTGCTACCTCACAGTATGTCTGGACAAGTAGTTTTTCGTCTAAGTATAATTTGAGGCGTAAATGCAAAAGTCCAATTTGAGAAGTTTCTCTGTCCTGGGGCGTTTCACTCAAATGCTTTAACATTGTCATTGCCCATGTCAAGAGCAGGTGCATTGCAGCCGATTTCTGCAGTTCTAATTCCTTGGACGCCGTTTTTGAAGCGCTACCAAAACCCGTATGTTTTAAAACAATGAAATAAACGATTGCGTATAAGAATTACAGTAATAGAATAGCATAAATATCATGAAAAGTTCTTTCATCAGCGTGATATCAGTTCCTTCATCTCGGACTATTTCTCCCTTCTCAGAGAACTTTCCGTACAAAGACAGTGTAACATTGTCAACTGCTTATTCCAGCGACAATACTTAGAATGGCTCAGTTATCTATGAAGAGCATTAGGAAGACCTCTTTTCTTTACGTAGGGGAAGCGTTCTTTCGCCGCAATCAGAAGACCATGGACAACTGACGCATATATACTCCGCATTAAAATTATTGGATACCAAGGGACTTAAATCGTGTAAACAATACTCTTAGAATATTACCGCCCGTTTTTGGTTCATCTGGAAACTGGGTTATAAAGAAAACGCGAGATCTGATAGTTCAGTCAACGAAACAGGAGACAGTGCATGTCAGATAATGGTGTCTTCTCGCGCTCGCGCTGGACGTGCACACGTCCGTAGTTGCTGAGTATTCAACTTTCGTTATATGAGCAATTACCTCAGGCATAATTATATGTCGTCGGCTTTTAACACTTTTTGCCACGTCCGGCGACACAGTTGTGGTGTGAGATAGAATGGCCTTTGCAATGTCGATTAACATCTGAACTAGATCCATAAGACCCTCACCTCTTATAGTTCCGTACCACCTTACGTCTCATGCACACATAGGAACGCAATTATCGACAGTTAGCTCCTGAGCTGGTTTAGGAAGTCGATTCTCGTCCACATAAGACCTTTGTTTATTAGACACGCATGGATGACGAGAAATGAACGAAGTGCCTCTTCACCCTTCAGCATTAGAGTAAATTTGACAGTACAGCGAACAGCAAAGAATAAGAACGCTTTTCCTAAATCCATCCACAATGGACTTTACCAGGGTCCAAAGTGTACTTTTAAACTGCTCCAGGCAGTGTGGTTCTCTACTCACCACTGATTAGTTTTTCTTTTACTTCCATTTTTCTTGACATGTGCTCCTTCTTCTCCAAACCATGTTTAGTTTCCCGCTCTCATTTTGTGTGTTACGAAGAACATGAAGAAATCCCATCACTCCACTAAACACTGTTCTACTCACCGTTCGTAGCCCGTAGCTCGCAATTGGGGTCAGTGCTACCAACAGGTCGTAGGTGCAGCACACCAGTGCTTGCGCAAGGCACTGTTGCAGTGACGTCATGGGCTCGCTCAGTGCGGAGCAGTTGGGCCGCGGGCCGTGGGCTGCGTCTCCAGGCGCCACTCTTCTGAGCCGGTGGCATACAAGTGATTTCGCAACAGCACTGCTCGGCCTTTACGACGACGTCAGGGTCTCGCTCAGCCCGATGCTGCTGTAGCCCAGTGCGGCCGCAGCCCATGGGCCGAGCCTCTTCGCACGACTCTCCCAGCGGACCAAGATGCGGGTGCCCCTCCTGAACCGGCAGTGCGAGGCAAGGCTCGCACTGCTGTCATGGCTACGTTCCTGGATGGGCCGCGCTTCGATGATCACCTCTGCTGCGAACTGCACAACCAGAGGTCACACTCAGCTGGTTGTCACTGACCGATTGACGACATACAAGCCAACTGCGAAGTCACTCCTGCAGTGCCTGCATCAATTCCCACGGGCAGACACGTCACTGAACTGACTTAACCTCTTATACTCAGAACATTGATACGTCTCAAATTTTAAGTTAGTGTATCTTGTACAAATATCTCACGTGCCTATGTAAATGATTTGTCAAACGGTTTATTTAAAACATGTCAAATAGTGTATTGTTTTTGTTGCATACACCAATCTCGTAATTTTGTTGTACACGACTTGAATGAGTACTCATGTATCAGCCAGTATCGTATCAAATGTATCGTAGGCACCAAGAAAATTTTTCTTTCCTTATGTTTATAAAATATGTGTTTACCAGAGAGTCCACAAGTGTTAAAAAGTACATGTAATACTTTCTATTTTGATAAGGAACAGAGAAGCCTCCACATTTTTTCAGCGATCAGTTAGGGGATGCCTGCCTGTTTGGTACCGTCCTTGGTTTTTCCGCTTTCGCAGTGTAAGCATCTACACTACAGGCCATTAAAAGTAGGACACCACGAAGACGACGTGCTACAGACGCGAAATTTAAACGACAGGAAGAAGATGCTGTGATATGCAAATGATTAGCTTTTCAGAGCATTCATGCAAGGTTGCCGCCGGTGGTGACACCTACAACGTTCTGACATGAGGAAAGTTTCCAACCGATTTCTCATACACAAACAACTGTTGACCGGCGTTGCCTGGTGAAACGTTGTTGTGATGCCTCGTGTAAGGAGGAGAAATGCGTATCATCACGTATCCGACTATGATAAAGGTAGGATTGTAGCCTATCGAGATTGCGGTTTATCATATCGCAACATTGCTGCTCGCGTTGTTCGAGATCTAATGATTGTTAGCAGAATATGGAATCATGCGGTTCAGGAGGGTATTACGGAACGCCGTGCTGCATCGCAACGGCCTCGTATCACTAGCAGCCGAGATGAGAGGCCTCTTATCCGCTTGGCTGTAATGGATGGTGCAGCCACGTCTCGATCCCTGAGTCAACAGATGGGGACGTTTGCAAGACAACAACCATCTTCACGAACAGTTCGACGACGTTTGCAGCAGCAAGGACCACCAGCTCGGAGACCATGGCTGCAGTTACCCTCGACGCTGCATCACAGACAGGAGCGCCTGCGATGGTAAACTCAACGACGAATTTAAGTCCACGAATTTTTTCCGATGAATCCAGATTCTGTTTACAGCATCGTGATGGTCGCATCTGTGTTTGGCGATATCGCGGTGAACGCACATTTGAAGCATGTATTCGTCATCGCCATAATGGCGTATCACTCTGCGTGATGGTATGGGGTGTCATTGCTTACACGTCTCAGTCACCCGTTGTTCGCACTTTGAACAGTGGACGTTACATATCAGATGTGTTACGACCCGTGGCTCTACACTTCATTCGAACCCATGCATTTCAGCAGGATAATGCACGACCCCATGTTTCAGGATCTGTACTGGCCATTCTGATGAAGAAAATGTTCGACTGCTGCCCTGGCCACCACATCATGGAGATCACTCACCAACTTTAAACGTCTGGTCAATGGTGGCCGAGCAACTGGCTCGTCACAATACGCTAGTCACTACTCTTGATTAACTGTGGTGTCGTGTTGAAGCTGCATGGCCAGCTGTACCTGTACACGCCGTGCAAGCTCTGTTTGACTCAATGCCCAGGCGTATCAAGGCCATAATTACAGACAGAGGTGGTTGTTCTGGGTACTGATTTCTCACGATCTATATACCGAAATTACCTGAAAATATAATCCCATGTCAGTTCTAGTAGACTATACTTGTCCAGTGAAACACGTTTATCAACTGCATTTATTCTTGGGGCAGCACTTTTAATGGTTAGTAGTGTATGTTATTAGCTTTTAAGAACCATGAATATATTTAAGTGTATTTAAATTAATAACTTCCAGATGTCTTGACTTAACAAACTAAACATATCTCTTAGGCTAAGTGCAAATTGAGACGCGTATAGCACGTGTGACGTGACACGACACTACAGCGCGACACACACTTGCCGCACGAGTCGCGCGAATGCAGCGCGTATTGAGACGCGTACACCATACTTCACACGCGCCGACTGACGGCGCCCTACGCAGAGAGAACCGAAGCGCGCGCAACCTGTTACCTTCCTCATACGATTTTTCAGAAACTGTTCACTGAAAATATTTGATTTTAGCCTTACATGTAGCGTTATATGTCAGCTACGTGGCGAAGTGCCCATCATCTCGTTAATAACCATTCTTATTGTGATGCACACATTTTAGTAAGACACTACGCAAAACTCAAAAGGTTTTCAACGAAAATTAGTGGTCGCTATGATTTTGCGTTCGGTGCGTATTACATCATATGTTGCTGCGTATGAAATTTAGCTAACATGTTGAATTTTTGTTTAGACTTGGGAGGAGGTCTCTATCTGCCTCCGATCTCGAGAAAATGGATCCTATGTAGCGCGCTCACTTCCGATCTCACGCCCGCGAGAATGAAGTACTCGCAACATTTCTCTTATCTCCTAAACCACTAGAGACATCGAAACGAAAGTCTGGCGAATGATAGCACACAAGGAGGAAAGTGTTTTGTCAATTCGTAAACACATGGAACATCCTGTCTATGGCGGTATATCAGTACTTAACTTACCTTTTTATTTATTTCACTCCAGTGACTGTAATTTTTTAAGAGTTATCGACAGCTAGCGAAACAAGAGCTTCCTAGTATGAAAATAAACAAGAAATTTTTGCTCTTCCGTTACTGCAAACTGACACTACGAGCTTTTTCATAAGCTATTGAGCTCTGCGACTGCCAATTACTTGTTTAATGTGACATTCCGTTTCAGATTTGTGTCGGAATAGCTGCTGTGAGATGAGTTTGGCAAATTACACTGTGACAAATGAAGTACAATTAAACCTGTACCAACAGAAATGTGGCCGTTACTCATAAATGGTGATGCTTATTCGAATGAGAAAAGGTTAACTGACACAAAAATAGATTGCCAATTCTGTTGGAATTTTGGTGGAATCCCCGTAACCCATTGTATTTTTAAAAGTGAGTGACTGGAATGGAAACTTACCAAAGGATTTCATTCCGTTTCCTGAACTGAGCAGTATTAAAATAATGACGAGCGTTCCTTCAGGCAGAATGATAGGCACATGCCAGATACTGGTTACTCACCTACGGTTTGCCAAAATGACCATGTGTGATCGCGAATAAAATAGTTGTTATTGAGAAAAATAAACAATTGATCTGTCGCACAACTCAATGGTCAGTGTATTGTCAGCAGCGGAGGAAAATGCGCGCGACAAGAATGCAGAAGCTAGCCATGTGTGCCTTGTGAGCTGAAGTTCGAAAAGCATTGTCATGAAAGTAGGTCTGCCTTTCTCAGCAGTACATTTCAACAAATTAAATCTATCTAGTCATGATACTCCTTTAGGGTATTCCTACTTTCGTAATAATACCGACCATTTTCTTCATTTGTGTAGCCTATTGCATAATTAGTTTATTAATGCTAATAATGTGCATGCAACAATTAAAATGCTTTTTCTCATCATGGCGAACCAATTAAAACATTATTTGTGACTGTTTTTCGACTGTTTCTGGCTTGTAGCGGAAATGTGATATTCACATGCATGTAATACAGTGTGTCGTATTACATTATTACATCCATATCCAAGTATTCACAGTGAGACTTCTACACTTCTGATCTTCGACGCTTTTTACCAGATTACCCCTTTCCAAATTTTTGTAACAGATCGTACAGATACGCCAGCATACGAGGCAGCGAGAAGATAACCTTGTTTTACTTTCCTGTCTTGCTTCTTAATCACATGATTTTATAATATTCCTTGCTTCCTTATTCACTACCCTCTATCCCTTCTACATCTACATCTACATGATTGCTCTGCAATTCACATTTAAGTGCTTCGCAGAGGGTTCATCGAACCACAATCATACTATCTCTGTATCATTCCACTCCCGAACAGCGGACGGGAAAAACGAACTCCTAAACCTTTCTGTTCGAGCTCTGAATTCTCTTATTTTATTTTGATGATCATTCATACCTATGTAGGTTGGGTTCAACAAAATATTTTCGCATTCGGAAGAGATAGTTGGTGACTGATATTTCGTAAATAGATCTCGCCGCGACGAAAAACGTCTTTGCTTTAATGACTTCCATCCCAACTCGCGTATCATATCTGCCACACTCTCTCCCCTATTACGTGATGATACAAAACGAGCTGCCCTTTTTTTGCACCCTTTCGATGTCCTCCGTCAATCCCACCTGGTAAGGATCCCACACCGCGCAGCAATATTCCAACAGAGGACGAACGAGTGTAGTGTGAGCTGTCTCTTTAGTGGACTTGTTGCATCTTCGAAGTGTCTTGCCAATTAAACGCAACCTTTGGCTCGCCTTCCCACAATATTATCTATGTGGTCTTTCCAACTGAAGTTGTTCGTAATTTTAACACCCAGGTACTTAGTTGAATTGACATCCTTGAGAATTGTACTATTTATCGAGTAATCGAATTCCAACGGATTTCATTTGGAACTCATGTGGATCACGTCACACTTTCCGTTATTTAGCGTCAACTGCCACCTGCCACACCATACAACAATCTTTTCTAAATCGCTTTGCAACTGATACTGGTCTTCGGATGACCTTACTAGATGGTAAATTACAGCATCATCTGCGAACAACCTTAGAGAACTGCTCAGATGGTCACCCAGGTCATTTATATAGATCAGGACCAGCAGAGGTCCCAGGACGCTGCCCTGTTGAACACCTGATATCACTTCAGTTTTACTCGATGATTTGCCATCTATTATTACGAACTGCGACCTTCCTGATAGGAAATCACGAATCCAGTCGCACAACTGAGACGATACCCCATAGGCCCGCAGCTTGATTAGAAGTCGCTTGTGAGGAATGGTGTCAAAAGCTTTCCAGAAATCTAGAAATACAGAATCAGCTTGAGAAAAGCATAAGGTACTAACGAAGAAATCTGGAGCGTTTAATTGGCGAAAAATGAAACACCACCCAAAGGCAATAAAATTTAGTATACGGTAAGGCTATATTTATCGTATGGGCAATACTACCACTGCTCATATGCGCCGTGCCGATGTGAGCATATGGCCGGAGTACTTTTCCGATCCCCGCCTCAAATTTCCCACGGTGCTAGCGAGGCACGCGCGACGCGCGGCGCGAGAAACTGTGCCACAACCACAACGCCGCGCGAACCAGCGCAGGCGCGTGTCGCGTCGCAGTCGCGTCGCGTCGCAATTTGCGCGGTCCCATTTGAACCTATGATGTTACAAAAACATGCGCTGCGCTGCGCCGCACCACACGCGCTATACGCGTCTCAATTTGCGCCTAGCCTTAGTATAATGTCTTTATCAGATCTGTGTTCAGCTATTCAATGAAGAAATGCAAAACTGCTGACTTGGAGCCCGTCCGCCTTTGGTGTGATCCAAATACTGATTAGTAATTTATCAGATATTTATGGTGCAGCAACGAAACTGCAGTCTTTCAGAAACTAAGGCCGATACTCAATTAATTATACAGCATAATGCGATTGACCGATCGCGTTGTGCACTTGCCTTATGATATTTACATTGGAGGCACATCTGCAACTTTGCATTTCTCTCGAACACCAACCTGGAGTAATAGGAAATCACAACAGGAATCAAGAAGCAATGCTCGGTTAATTACAATTGACATTACTGAGCTGACTACCTGGTGGTAAGTGGTAGGAGATCATGACTATTTTCTTTACATTCTCTATCATCCTTCCACCTTCGCAAGCAGGCAAGGTAACCGTTACAGCTCAGAACTTCCACTCGCTCATCCCCCTACCAGAGAGGTTGTTGCTGTTGTTGGATGGGGACCACTTATACTGTGGTCACTCCATGTATGGTTGCAGATTAACGCCATACCAGAGACATTTCTGTTTACAACAACAAAATATACTACAACCACTACTTCAGTACTTTGCATTGGCGAATAGTGTGAGATAAATAGCTTTCCACATACGGGAATGAGCGGCACCGTAATTTTAGAGTAATATAGAAAAGTCTTTTGCCATGTCAATAACCGAAGGTGGTGAATCACTCGAGATTTACCTTACTCAGTAGTTCTCCCAGGAAAGAACTTGCATATTTATGGAGCAGAAACCTACCTTTCCCTCCCATCTCCTTCCCCAATGTTGCTGTTGTGATCTTCAGTCTGAAGACTGGTTTGATGCAGCTGCCCAAGCTAGTCTATTCTGTGAAAGCCTCTTCAGCGCTGCACAGTTAACGCAGTGTACATCAGTTTGAACCTACTAACTGTATTCAAAACTTTGACTCTCTCTACAATCTTAACACTCCAGCCCCACCCCTCCCCAACACACACATATACACACACATCTCTCCATTACCAAACGGATAAGTCTTTGATGCCTTAGGATATGCCAATGAAACGAAGTTGTACCATAATTTTCTTGTTTTCCCCAGTTTGACTCAGTATCTTCTTATCAGTTATTCGATCTGCAGTGCCACCACTATTGTTCGGCGCTACTGAGTAAAATTGTGGCATTGCCATGGCTGTTGCAAAAGATTAGCGCCGACCAAACACCATTACGTCGGATGCAGCAATACCACTGGCAGATTCCCACATTGTGCTCCAGGAAAATGTATGGCACCGCCATAATGACGACACAGCAGAAAGGAGTTGGTAGGCCAGTAGCTACACATCCAATCAGCAGACTTCTTATCGTCTGCATGGTTGAAAGCTGTGCGCAAGTGCGCTCTGTTCCAACATGAATTACCATAATGATCAGTCAAAGATGTATCAGTCAGGTAGCTAATTTTTAAGAGGAGAGGTGGCGCTCTATGAGGCGACATGAGGCTACAAGCAGCCACCATGTTACTTGGCCTCTACTAACTGTGGGCCCCTGCAGCTGGTTTTAAGATCAGTGTTGTCAGCTTAGCATCTTATACCCTGTGGGCCAACTACCAGGTGCAACCAGCAATCGGCCGTAGGAGGCAGCTGTTTGAGGCCATGCCCACCTGTTGAGTAGTTCCTTAACACTCGCTGTCTTCAGCACACACTATGGAGGACGTTGCACCACAGAATGTTCTGGTTTGTTCTTCAGTAAAATGTATGACTAATAGTGAAGTCTTTATAAGCAGCCACCGATCATCATTCCGACAACAATCCACCGCTTCAACTCAGACCTCCACATGTAGACGTCATGCATCCTGGACCTCCACATTTTGATGTCAGAAGTGTGTGTCAAGTGTAAATTTCAGTGACAGGGGAACCTTACCAGCCATTCTCCAGGGAGACGATGACTCTCGACTACCTCAGTGTTGCAGTTCCGTCGGCACACAACATCAGTGTGCAGTGGGCTAGTGGACTGACTGTATTTTTTCCCCTGCGACTATCACATTGAGACATTGCAACTTTTAGCAGCTTTTCAGTTCTGTTTCCATGTGTGACATGTGGCAAGTACTGTGTTCTGAGGATGTGTAAAGATGAACGTTATTTCTGCCTATCATGAATGTGTGTGGGTCATTGACTGGAAGTGTATAAAGTGTTAACTATACGTAGACTCTTAGAAGGAGAGGATGAGTTTTGTCGAGAATTCGTAGTTTTGTGGTAGTTTTTGCAGTTTTTGATGGGCAATGTATTTCATTCTGAGCAAATTATTTGGCTCACTGCGTCTAAGCGCGTGTAGTAGTCGTCATGAGTAGCCGCTAAAGTGCAGAAGTTAAGTAACAGTAAGTGTTAGGGTAGAATGAGATTAATGGTCCTTGTAGTCATACTGTTTTGTTCCCCTCGTTTGTTGTTTGCATAATTAGTGAGGTATACCCTGGCTGAGAGGTTGCGAATTTCTGCAGCCTGGACCAGATGTGGAGCGAAGTAGATGTGCCTATGATTTTGGAGTCATGCAGAGTGCCACTTTTGACAGTAATTTTGTTGTATATACTTAGGAAGTGACACGTAAAACAAATTAATAGGACTGATTGCATTGCAGGTATTTTGGGTACTGAAATGGTACAGACGCATTTAGTATTTCCGAAAGACGCATTTTCGGCACCGTCAGTGATGGCACTGCCTCCTCAGAAGGTGGGAGGAGAAGAAAGACCAAATGTGTTTGTATGGTTTATGATTGGGCCGACAAGGCTTGTGCCAGTGGATCAGGAGACTGACAACAGTGACAACACTTGTAGGGTAATGGGTGATACAGGCGAAGGCTGCTGTGCAATCCCAGGGTTAGGATTTCTCATCAAGCATGATGCCAAAACTGACTTTCGATGACGTGCAGTGGAACTCAGGGTGAAAATGTTCAAGCTGGGGAAGCTGCCAACAGTGAAATACTGTCACAAGGTTCGTATTTCATGATAGAACGAATGCGGGCAAAATCACTAAGCATTAATCTGCGTGATGTATTACCACGAGGCACTGGGAATTTGATTTAGGTGACCGAAGGTGTTGCCAACTTACACGATTCTGGACTTCGCCTCCGGGTAGCGAATCGTCGTTGAGTACGCAGCGTTCAGTGATTGGGAGCTCTTCCCCTGCATATACTCACATTGAGACGTTATCTGAATTCCGTCCTTCTGGCTGGGATTTCGCGTTTCTTGTCTGTAGAATACAGAGAGGAGATGATAGTAGCCGGCCGAAGTGGCCGTGCGGTTAAAGGCGCTGCACTCTGTAACCACAAGACTGCTACGGTCGCAGGTTCGAATCCTGCCTTGGGCATGGATGTGTGTGATGTCCTTAGGTTAGTTAGGTTTAACTAGTTCTAAGTTCTAGGGGACTGATGACCTAAGATGTTAAGTCCCATAGTGCTCAGAGCCATTTGAACCAGTTTTTTCTAGGGGACTAATGACCTCAGCAGTTGAGTCCCATAGTGCTCTGAGCCATTTGAACCATTTCTGAGAAGATAGTATTAGATTATACTAGTCTGAGGACCGCCTTCTGCCGTCCTAGCGTTTAATGAGTTTTTTATTTTGTAGCTGGAGTTCTTCCATCGTCACAGCCGTGCACGAGAAGCGTCACTCCGACACACTAACGCAGTACATTCTCTGATATTGCTAATTACTTCGGCTTATTAGGGCTATAAAGCTGAACAGCTGTGATCACGTAAGCTTCATTTACACTGACGTTGCAAACCGCTATAGATCATTTTTGAAAGTAGTGCCTTTTAGTGTTTGGGGCGTAGATAATATCAGTCATCTCGTGTTATTTATATTAGAACATGTAGCCACCAAAAGGGGCACAGCAGTTGATCAATAATATTAGTGAGGAAATTCATTTGTATCTCTTTACGTCCTTTGCACATCGACATATAAACATTTGTAACATATAAAGAGGTTTAAATCTACAATAAATGTATAATCAGAAACAACATTAATATTTAGTAATTGCTAGTTCCCTTAATCATTCATTTATTTTTATGTTGTAATGTTTATGTTAAAGAGCAAGAAGCAGGAAATAATATCACCGTTAAGAGATATTAAGATCTTTTTCAGGGGGTAGTCACACAGGGCCAAATCTGTATATTTGCGTCCAGTATTTTCCACTGCACACACTCATTTTTACACCTGCCTGGAGCAGCATCTTGGAAACCATACAAATACCTTCCAGAAATACTTCCTAGCACTTAAATTTATATTCGACGTTAGCAAATCCCTCGTTTTCATTAATACTTTTCTTGCTGTAGTCACTATTCATTTTATATCCTCTCTACTTCGGCCATCATCAGTTATTTTGCTGCCCAATAGTGCTTTTAGTGTCTCATTCCGTAATCAGATTCCTTTAACACTACCTGATCTAACCCTCGGAATACCAACGGAGAAGGAAGGGTTACTTTTTGCCTACCTTTTCAGAATGCTACAATCTAGTCATATACATTATATTTTATAATTTTGAAAAAATGTGTTTGTGATTTTTAATGATTTCTTCTATTAGATTACGTTTTAAGTTTTTGAGTAAAAATTAACGCAAATATTTAGGTCTTGTCAGTGGATGTGAATTTTCAGATCATGTGTCATATTCATATTTTCAGGTTTATGACTCTTCTTACACATAAATATATCTTCCAAAAGTATGCTGTACCTAAAAGGCAACGAAGGTTAACAAAGTCCGTATATCTTTGTGTTGGCCATATATTACACCCCCCTTTTGTAGTACACGTTATGGTAAATCCGTTGGTACTGCTAGGTTCAGTTCGAATAGGTTACATTGCCTTTCATTTAGTTGCATTGAGGGTTATCTTATAATCCCTTTCCAAAGCACTGTCTATTCCATTCAACTGTCATTCCAAGTTCTTTGCTGTCTCTGACAGAATTGCAGTGTCACTGGTAAACATCAAAATGTTTATTGCTTCTCCCTGATATTTAAGTCTGTTTACAAATATATCCTTGTATGCTTTACTGCTAGTTCCGAGTAGATGTTGAATGAGATCGATTGTTGTTCTTGTTATTGTGTTCTTCAGTC
This sequence comes from Schistocerca serialis cubense, assembly GCF_023864345.2. Classification (NCBI taxonomy): domain Eukaryota; kingdom Metazoa; phylum Arthropoda; class Insecta; order Orthoptera; family Acrididae; genus Schistocerca; species Schistocerca serialis. Next base: position 550,858,095 of record NC_064640.1, on the reverse strand, counting down.
CTGAGACTGGTTTGATGCAGCTCTTTATGCTACCCTATCCTGTGCAAGCTTCTTCATCTCCCAGTACTTACTGGAACCTACATCCTTCTGAATCTGCTTAGTGTATTAATCTCTTAGTCTCCCTCTACGATTTTCTCCCTCCACGCTGCCCTCCACTGCTACATTTGTGATTCCTTGATGCCTCAGAACATGTCCTACGAACCGGTCCCTTCTTCTTGTCAAGTCGTGCCACAGACTCCTCTTCTCCCCAATTCTATTCAATACCTCCTCATTAGTTATGTGATCTATCCATATAATCTTCAGCATTCTTCTGTAGCACCACATTTCGAAAGCTTCTATTCTCTTCTTGTCCAAACTATTTATCGCCCATGTTTCAGTTCCATACATTCTATTATCTTCGTTTTGCTTTTGTTGATGTTCATCTTATATCCTCCTTTCAAGACATTGTCCATTCCATACAACTGCTCTTCCAAGTCCTTTGCTGTCTCTGACAGAATTAAAAACTCATCGGCGAACCTGAAAGTTTTTATTTCTTCTCCATGGATTTTAATACCTATTCTGTATTTTTCTTTTGTTTCCTTTACTTCTTGCTCAATATACAAATTGAATAACATCGGGGAGAGGCTACAACCCTGTCTCACTCCCTTCCCTACCACTGCTTCCCTTTCATGTCCCTCGACTGCTATAACTGCCATCTTGTTTCTGCACAAATTGTAAATAGCCGTTCGCTCCCTGTATTTAACCTCTGCCATCTTTAGAATTTGAAAGAGATTATTCCAGTTTTCCTAACACCATCCACGACAGTCTTCACCACGGTCCAAACTGAACCTTTAAAATTCGCTTCAGGCTGTGTGGTTCTCCACTCTCTACTCATTAGTTTTTCTTTTACTTTCCTTTTTATTGACACATGCACCTTCTTCTGCATGCCATGCTTAGTTTCCGTGCTCACTAAATGCGTCTGTACCATTTCAGTTTCCATCTGCAATACCATCAGTCTTATTGATAGCTTTTTGCATCACCTCTCCAATATCTACAACAAAATTACTGTCGTCATTTGTGTGGTGTCACCGCCAGACACCACAGTTGCTAGGTGGTAGCCTTTAAATCGGCCGCGGACCGGTAGTATACGTCGGACCCGCGTGTCGCCACTATCAGTAATTGCAGACCGAGCGCCGCCACACGGCATGTCTAGAGAGACGTCCTAGCACTCGCCCCAGTTGTACAGCCGACTTTGCTAGCGATGGTTAACTGACAAATTACGCTCTCTTTTGCCGAGACGATAGTTAGCATAGCCTTCAGCTACGTCATTTGCTACGACCTAGCAAGGCGCCATTATCATTTGCTATTTATCTTGTGATGCATGTACCGTCAGACCGATGTTCACCAATTATGGATTAAAGTTAAGTATTCCAGCAGCTACGTACTTATTTTACTAGACTCAACTCCTTTAACTGATCCAGACCTCACGCCAGCCTGCGTGAGCTTAAACGCGTGCCTTTCGGCTATCTCTTAGTGGCTTGGCTGTCTTGCCAAGTCACAACAATTTGCACTCCGCATGACACAAAGATCATCGGCACATGCACTTCCCTCCAAATCTGGCCCAGGCTGCAGAAATTCGCAACCTCTCCGCCAGGGTATACCTCACTAATTATGCAAACAACAAACGAGGAGAACAAAACAGTACGACGACAAGGACACATAATCTAATTCTACCCTGACGCTTACTGTAACTTGGCTTCTTCACCTGAGCGGATAGTCATGCTTAAACGTAGTGAGCCACACTTATTGCTCAAAATGAAATACGTTGCCCATTAAAAACGACCACTAAACTCCGACCTCTCGACAAAACTTATCTTCCCCTCCTAAGAAGTTACGCATGCTTAACACCTTATACACTTCCAGACAATGAGACACACTCATTGATAATAGGATAAAATAGCGCTCATCCTTACACATCCTCAGAACATAGTCTGAGATTACTTTACACATGTCACACATGGAAACAGAACTGAAAAGATGCTAGAAGTGCACTGAATCGGCGTGATAATCGCAGGAAAAAAAAATAGAACAGACAGTGCACTCAGCTATAGCACACTGATGCTGTGTGTCGACCAAACTGCAACCCTGAGGTAGTGGAGAGTTATCGTCTCCAGAGAGGGTTGCTGGTAAGGCTGACATCAAAATGTGGAGGTCCAGGATTTATGACCTGTACACGTGGAGGTCTGAGTTGAGCTGGTGGATTGCTGCCGGGATGATGATCAGTGGCTGCTCATAAAAACTTCTCTGTTAGTCATACATTTTACTGAAGAACAAACTAGAACGTTCTGTGGTGCAACATCCACCATAACGTGTGCTGAAGACAGCGAGTGTTACGGAACTGACGCAACGGGTGGCCATGGCCTCAAACGACTGCCTTCTATGGCGGAAGGCTGGTTGCATCTGGTAGTTGGCCCACAGGATGGAAGATGCTAAACTCAGAGCACAGACCCTAAAACCAGCAGCAGGGGCCCACAGTTAGTTGAGACCAAATCTCGTGGTGGCTGATTGTAGCCTCATGTCGCCTCGTGGAGCGGCATACACCTCTCCTTTTAAGTAGTAACTACGAGACTGAGATACCTTTGACTGAAAATAATGGTAATTTATGTTGGGATAAAGCGTTCTTGCTTTGCGAATCATAGCTTATAACCATGTATACCATAAGAAGTCTGTTGTAGTTACTGGCTTACCAACGCCTTACTGCTGCGTCGTTGTTATGGCCTTACCTTTAGCACAATGTAGGAATATGCCAGTGGCATTGCTGCATCTGTCGTAATGGAGTATGGTCGGCTCTGAGCTGGTCCACTCCTAAGATTTTTTGCAACAGCAATGGAAACATCATAATTTTACTCAGTAGCGCCGAAAATTAGTGGTGGCACTGCAGATCGAATAACTGATAATAAGATACTGAGTCGAACTGTGGAAGACAAGAAATTTGTGGCACAGCTTCGTTTAATAGGGCATATCCTGATTCATCAAGGACTCGTCTGTTTTGTATATAATTTAACTGATGAAAGGTGAAAATACAAAAACGCATTACATGAAGCAAGCAAAAAAGTATACTTACGTCTAGAGAATGAGATCGACGGGAAGTGCAAAAAGGCTAAGCAGGGATGGCTAGAGGACAAATGTAAGGATGTAGAGGCGCATATCACTAGAGGTAAGTTAATAATGCCTACTGGAAAATTAAAGAGATCTTTGGAGAAAAGAGAACGATTTACATGAATATCAAAAGCTCAGATGGAATTCAAGTAATAAGCAAGGAAGGGAAAGCAGAAAGGTGGAAGGAGTAGATAGAGGGTCTTTACAGGGGCGATGTTCTTGAGGACAATATTATAGAAATGGAAGAGAATGTACATGAAGATGAAATAGCAGATATGATACTGCTCGAAGAGTTTAACAGAGCACTGAAAGGCCTAAGTCGAAACAAGGTCCCAGGAGTAGAAAACATCCAATTAGAACTAATGACAGCCTTGAGAGAGCCAGGTCTAACAAAAGCAGGTGTTGACAGATGTGAAAATTACCGAACTATCAGTTTAATAAACCATGGCTGCAAAATACTATCACGAATTCTTTACAGACGAATGGGTGAACTGTTAGAAGCCGACCTCGGGGAAGTTCAGTTTGGATTCCGTAGAAATATTGGAACACGTGAGCCAATACTGACCCTACGACTTATCTTAGAATAAAGATTAAGGAAAGGCAAACTTACGTTTCTAGCATTTGTAGGCTTAGAGAAAGCTTTTGTCAGTGCTGACTGGAATACTCTCCATCAAATTCTATAGGTGGCAGGGGAAAAATACAGGGAGCGAATTGCTGTTTACAATATGTACAGAAACCAGATAGCAGTTTTAAGAGTCGAGGGGCACGAAAGGGAAGCAGTGGTTGGGAAGGGATTGAAACAGGGTTGTAAGCCTATCCCCAATGTTATTCAATCTGTATATCGAGCAAGCAGTAAAGGAAACAAAAGAAAAATTCGGAGCAGCAAATCCATGGAGAAGAAATAAAAACTTTGAGGTTCGCCGATGACATTGTAATTCTGTCCGAGACACCAAAGGACCTGGAAGAGCATCTGAACGGAATGGACAGTGCCTTGAAAGGAAGATATAAGATGAACATCAACAGAAGTAAAACGAGGATAATGGAATGCAATCCAATTAAATCGGGTGATGCTGCGGGAATTAGATTAGGAAATGAGACGCTTAAAGTAGTAAATGAGTTTGGCTATTAGGGGAGCAAAATGACTGACGATGGTCGAAGTGGAGGGGATATAAAATGTAGGCTGGCAATGGCAAGGAAAGCGTTTCTGAAGAAGAGAAATTTGTTAACATCGAGTGTAGATTTAAGTGTCAGGAAGTCGTTTCTGAAAGTATTTGTATGGAGTGTAGTCATGTATGGAAGTGAAACGTTGACGATAAATAGTTTAGACAAGAAGAGATTAGAAGCTGTCTAAATGTGTTGCTACAGAAGAATTCCGAAGATTAGATAGGTAGATCACATTACAAATGCGCAGGTACAGAATAGAATTAAAGGGAAGAGAAATTTGTGGCACAACTTGACTAGAAGAAGGGATCGGTTGGTAGGGCATATTCTGAGGCATCAAGAGGACGCGAATTTAGTATTGGAGGGCAGCGTGGAGGGTAGAGATCGTAGAGGGAGACCAAGAGATGAATACACTAAACTGATTTAGATGGATGTAGGTTGCAGTAGGTACTGGGAGATGAGGAAGCTTGCACAGGATTGAGTAGCATGGAGAGCTGAAGCAAACCAGTCTCTGGACTGAAGAGCACAACAACGACAACAAGAGCTAACAAGAGAGGTGCATACATAGCCAAAGCTGAAGAACAAAGGACGATACGAAACAGGAAGACATCTCTTAGCTGATCACAGAAAAAGTGTGAAGGCTTCTCTGTTCTTGAATATCATAGGTAGTATTACATGTACTTATTAACATCTGTGAACTTTCTGGAACACACATATTTCATAAACATAAAGAAAGAAAAATTTTCTTGGTGTCTTACTTTTTCCTATGACACATTTGACTAAAATACTGGCGGTTACATGAAGAGTCATTCAAATAGTCAGTACAACAAAATTACAAGATTGGTGTATACAAGAAAAAACAGGTAAACAGTTTGACAAATCATTTACATTGGCATGGGAGAAATTTGTAAGAGATACACTAACTTTAGAGGTTATGTGCCTCAACAAGATTAGTTCTTTGATGGGGTAGGGCTGTGAAATACAAGTCCAGCCTCATTAGTCCTCCCTTATTTTAACCGGAGAACATCAAAATTCATATTTCAGTGCATACACGGCAAAAATTCAGACTTTGATATAGGACAACATGGATTCCGAAGGATTCACATGTTACAACTTGTGGAGGAACATGTAGGAATGAGCGCCTCTCTTATTTCTGAACATTAAATGTTATTTTTGTAACTTCCAGAAGAGAACATTACATTGAGATAACTGTTTGTAGATCGAAAGGTAAGCCAGTTCTGTTCGAGCCCACTAGCGAGAACAAAGAGAAAAGACGGTTACAGATGCAGTAAAGGGCAATGTTGTTAGAGTATATGTAGGATTGGAGAAGTATGAGGAAGGAAAACTATTGTATCCTTTTCATGACTGTACACCTCTTATCTTCAGATATAATTTTTAAATGACAAATGGTCGGCAAAGGAAAGTTGCTACCTCACAGTATCTCTGGACAAATCGCTCTTCATCTAAGTATAATTTGAAGGATTAATGTAAAAGTCCGATTTCAGAAGCTTCTCTGTCCTGGTGCGCCTGACTCAAATGCGTTGACACTGTCATTGTCCATGTCAACAGAAGTTGAAGTGCATAGGATTTCTCCAGTTCTAGTTCCTTGGATGCTGCTTTGAAGAGCTATAAAATCCCTAATGTTTTAAAAGCTATAAAATAAACAAGTGTGAATAAGAGTTCCAGCGATTATCTTTAGACTGGCTCAATTTTCTATTAAGAGCATTCAGAACACCACTTTTCTTTATGTAAGTGACGCGTTTTTCCACCGCAGTCAAAAGACCATGAACTTATAGATAACTGCCGCATATTTACTCCGCATTAACAATAAGTCTTAGCCCTGTATTTAGCATATGACAGGAACAATTGAATCCTAATATATCGCGCAGTGCAATGACAATGTTGGTAACTTGATCAGTTGTGTGCTGCAAGTCTTTTCAATTTCTTCTACGTCTTGTTTTATACATTCAATAATTTTTTATGCCATTTAGGTCCTCTATATACAACAGGATCATTATAATTTCCTTTTATATATTTAATATAACTAGAAAATCCACTTTGTTCATGTTTTTGCTATTTCAAAAAATGGTTCAAATGGCTCTGAGCACTATGGGACTTAACATCCTAGGTCATCAGTCCCCTAGACTTAGAACTACATAAACCTAACTAACCTAAGGAAATCACACACATCCATGCCCGAAGCAGGATTCGAACCTGCAACCGTAGCAATCGCGTGGTACCAGACTGAAGTGCCTAGAACAGCTTGGCCACACCGACCGGCTATATTTCAAGGTATATGATTTTTCTGGATGTGGTTCACAATTATCCATTTTTAAAAGTAAACTTTCAAAATCATCATAAATACCAAATGCTGCTGCAAACGTCATCAAACTGTTCATGCAGATGGTTGTTTTCCTTCAAATAACCCCATCTGTTGACTCAGGGCTCGAGATGTGGCTGCACAATCCGTTACACCCATGCGGATAAGATGCCTGTCATCTCGACTGCTAGTGAAACGAGGCCATTGGGATCCAACACGGCGTTCCGTATTACCCTACTGAAACCGCCGATTCCATATTCTGCTAACAGTCATTGGATCTTGACCAATGCGAACAGCAATGTCGTGACATGATAAACTGCGATCGTGATAGGCTACAATCCAAACTTTATCAAATTCAGAAACATGGTGGTACGCATTTCTCTTCCTTACACAAGTCGTCACAACTTTTCACCAGACAACACTGGTCAACAGTTGTTTGTGTATGAGAAATCAGTTGGAAACTTTGCTCGTGTCAGCACGTTGTAGGTGTCGCCACTGGCGCCAACCTTGTGTGAATGTTTTGAAAATCTAATCGTTTGCATATCACAGCATCTTCTTCCTCTTGGTTAAATTTCGCGTCTGTAGCACGTCATTTTCATGGTGTAGCAATTGTAATGGCCAATAGTGTAATATCTAGTTCAAAATTATTTTTACCAGCAATTTCTTCAGTTAGAAGTTCATAAAAAAATTGGAATTTTAGGATTTTTAATATTTTCACCTTGTTCATGTTCTTAATTTAATTTATATTTAACAACAGGTTCATGTATTTCCATAGATTCTATAATAATTTTTCCTTCTTTTGGTAGGGTGAAAACACCAGCATCATTTGTTACAAATCAACATAAAATTGCATCTCCGGAAGATGAACTAAGTGTAAAAATTACAGTTAAGTTTCCTTCACACATAATAAAATCCACCAATTTATGATAATGGATAAAGTAGTTAATTTTTTGTTTTTTAATATTTATCTTTCCTCTATTAAGAATATGTCCCTTTAAACTTATTTTGTCAGTAACAGATGTTAACAGTAAGTTAAATGTAGCAAAACTGAAAAATAAAAAATTTATTTAAATAATTAACAATTAATTTTTTATTTGATTTTCCATAATCTGTATCATCATTTCCAATAATACTAAAATTCATGTATAATTGTGCATGATTTGGATGAAGCCAACTGTCATTAATATTTATTTCAATTTCTGTATCTTTGTTAGAAAAATTTTAGTTATTTTTAGTATTACCATTAATAGGAAATGAAAAACTGAAATCTTTCAATTTTATTCATGATTGCTATAGCAATTATTTATTTATTAAGGAAAAATTTAATAAGATATTTTTTAAAATAACTATTGGAGTAGCACCATTTAAGGCGACTACATTATCATTTTCAACAGTTATAGTAAGTTGTAAATCTTGAATTGTATCAAAAACGGTAGCATTTACAGGGTAATTTTGTTCATAAATTATTGGTCCACCAAATTCTGCATTTTGTTTAAATGAAGCAATAATAATACTTTCCTTACGAAAATGATCATCATGTTTTACATACATTCCATCAGCAAGATTAAAATTCAAATTTTTTAATTCAAAAGGAATCGTCTTAGGAACAATTTTCGCTATAGCTCTATCATTAGCTTGAACAGTTTAATTATTAAATCCAACTAATTTTCCAATATTATCTTCTATACCGATGTATAATTTTACATCACTTTAGTATCACTTCTGTTCAAAATTTCATCTGCTTATATATGTATATTGGGTTTTTGTCTAATGTATATTGTTTTAAATTTTTAAACTATATTGACCTTAAGGAAGTTGAATAAAAACCAACTAATGAAATATTAGTATAATTATCACATATTGGAACTGTTAGTCTTTTTCTAAGTATAGGAGATTTATCACTAAGTTGAAATAATCTAATCATTTACTAATGAAAAATAGCTAATAAATGTAAAAATTATTAATAAATGAAAAATTATGCAAAATATTTAAAAATATGAATAAATGCCAAAATATAAAAAATTGAAAAAATTATTAATAAATGTGCAAAACAGAATTGGAACCTAAGGTAAGAATTTCAGAAAATAATTTAAAAGGCAGATATTTTAAACTTTTATCAAATTCTATAAGATGTGCGATAATTGGACCAAGTGGTTGAAGAAAAACGAAATTAATGATTGATAATTATATTGTCTTATTAACAGTTATAGAAATAATTTTATAAATTTTAAAACTTACTATATCATAATGTATCTATATTATTTTCAAATTCATATCTTGTATTATCGTGAGGATTTAAGTTTTTTTTTGTCTACTTGAACTGTAATTATTTCATGTTTTTTACTTTTAATTAAATTAATTTTTCTGTACCGTTCTATATTGTTAAACAATCTATCTTTGTAATCCACTAATATTATTTAGTTTTTAACAACACATTTTTTATAGTGCATAAAATTTTTTCTATATTTATTCACCAACTTTATAGGTTTATATTTTTGCTCTTAAACCACAAAATTCTTCAAATACCTTTCCATTACATTCATCTTTCATTTTACCAACTACTTTTTGTTTATATGTGGATTATTATATATATTATCAGTTGGATAATCACTGGTATCAAAATAATCAATAATTATTTTTTATCTTCATAGGAATGTTCAATTTTAATATTATAAATATAACTGTCTGTATCTTGATAACATAATTCAATATTCTTCGTATTTAGGTATCACAGCTTGATAGTGAGAAATCATAAATTAATTCCTTAGATAAATCGAGTTAACTTAATACTACGTAAGTAGGTTTATCAAATGCTATATTAGTTTTGTTAATATTAATAGTATCCAGATTTTCATTAAATATAGTTCTACATTTAAAGTCTGGTTTAGCTATAAGTTTATAACATATTTTACTATTTGAAACAAATTTTTTATCATGTCCATTTCTTATATCTTCCATTGTTTCACCAAATACAGTATTATTCATTAAATTGTGGAAATATTTTTCTAAATTGTTTGTGGCTTTTGTTCTTAACTGTGTTTAAATCTATATACATTTTTAACCACTGAATACTTTATGTATTTTTTTAAGTTGCATTCCTTCAGATAAATATACAGGGTGTCACAAAAAGGTACGGCAAAACTTTCAGGAATCATTTCTCACACACAAACATAGAAACGCTTAATTTCCATGTTAGAGCTCATTCTAGTTTCATCCACCTAAGCTCCATGGAACACGTTCTCATGATTAAATACGGGATACTCTACCTGTGCTGCTAGAACATGTGCCTGTACACGTACGACACAATATGTGGTTTATGCACGATGGAGCTCCTGCACATTTCAGTCGAAGTGTTCGTACGCTTCTCAACAACAGATTCGGTGACTAATGGATTGGTACAGCGGACCAATTCCATGGCGTCCACACTCTCCTGACTTCAACCCTCTTCACTTTCGTTTATGGGGGCATTGGAAAGTTCTTGTCTACGCAAATCCGGTACCAAACGTAGAGACTCTTCGTGCTCGTATTGTGGACGACTGTGATACAATCCGCCATTCTCCAGGGCTGCATCAGCGCAGCAGGGATTCCATGTGACGGAGGGTGGATGCATGTATCCTCGCTAACGGAGGACATTACTACTTGAAACTAATCTTTTATCATGTCCATTTCTTATATTTTCCATTCCCTGTAACAAAGTGTTTGAAGTCATGCTGGTATGTTCTGTTCCTGTGTGTTTCCATTCTATGATAAATGTGATTTGAAGAGAAGTAATAAAATGAGCTCTAACATGGATAGTAAGCATTTCCAAACACATGTCCACATAACATATTTTCTTTCTTTGTGTGTGAGGAATGTTTCTTGAAAGTTTGATCGTACCTTTTTGTAACACCCTGTATTTTAATATTTCTATCATGTACTACATAATTATGTTTTTTACCTAAAGTACTTATTAATTTACTTTCATTTCTACCTGGAACAAGTTTTGATTCAGGAGCTAATGTTAAATTTCTATGTAAATCATGTAATTCTTTTTGATGTTCTGAATCTACTTCTAATATATATCCATTTTCACAATTGTTTGAAATATCATTTTTTTTGTACAATTAGAGGTATTTGGTTCATCCCATTTAAATGCACCATACGCTAAATATTGGATCATAGCACAACCATTAAAATTATTTGCATCTAGATACATTATATATTTTGATATTTCTTTATTACTAAAATCTCTTAAATATTTACTATCTGCCTTTACATGTCTGTGACAACATTGTGAAATTCCTCCTCTTATTCCATTTTCAGCCATTAAAAGCATATCATAATCATTTAATAATTAAATTTCTTGTTCAGTAATTTTTAACATTGCATTCCAAGACAAACCTGGAGCTGTGTAATACCAAGAAGGATCTAGATTTTATGTATTTATACATGTTTTTCTCAAATTTTCAAAATATTAGTTGCCAATAGTGCATCAGTTTTAATTTATAAATCATGAGATTCACCAGGTTTTTTATATTAAATTCTTCCCAAACTAATTTTTCATGTTCATAATCTTCATGAGTTACATTACAATCATTTAATTTATTTTAAAATATATCTTTTATTGGTCATTGTGTTTCTTCACATTTTTTATGAGAATCCATGCAATCATTTGGATAAACACCGTTTCTAATTACTAAATTAAATAATTATGGAGAAAAATAGTTTTTATATTTTTTAACTGCTTTTACTTTAAATTTCCTGAAATTACCAAGTGAAGAAGCTATAAATTTAAATGTATCAAGAAATCTGATTTTCAAATTTTTTGTATGTTTACCAAAAATTATGTATTTACTTTCATTGTTTGGTATTATTTCTATTTCTTTATTATCATAACAAAGTTCTTATACAAACAGATGAGAATCATTACCAGATAGATTATGTACAATGATTACCTTTATTACAATTATTGCTCAATGGAGCAATATATCTTTTAGTTAGATGTTCATCATGACGAACTTTTTTACTATATTTTGTATTATTATATTTATGTGATGTACAAAATTTTGAATTATAATGTATTTTATTTTCTTCAGTTGTAAGTGGTTTCTTTTCTACAACTTCATAATAAATTTTTCCAATTTCTTCAACTTCTTGTTTCATCCATTCAATAAATTTTTATGGCAATTTGGTCCTCTATATACAACAGGAACCTTATAATTTCCGTTTATATATTTAATATAATAAGAAAATCCATGTTTTTGATATGTCAAAGTAATGGTTTTTCTGGATGTGGTTCACAGTTATCCATTTTTAAAAGTAAACTTTCAAAATCAGCATACTTAAAAAATGGAACTTTTTGAGTATATTGATAATTTTAAAAATTTACACTTTCTCCTTTATTTGGCATTTCTACTTTTAGTCGTTTTTTAGTTAAACAATTTGATGTATGTTTATCTAACTTTTCTTTACTATTGAATTGTAGTGAACATAAATCAGAAATAAATTTTACTGTTTCATGTTTGGTGATTCGATTTTATATATAAGTCTATATAAATTTTTTATATAACAACAATGTGAAAATTATCTTTCTTGAAATAAAGAAAATTTACAGTTTTTTCCTTTTTACATTGTGTAACTTTCAATGGATACACTAGATATTTTTCATTATCAGCAAATGAATAAACATTAATAGATACATAAATACTATTTGCTAATTATGGAATCTGATCAACTATTACCGGAAGTTCAAAGTTTCCAGTTTTTTTACCAAGATCAAGACCAACATCCTTATACTTGGTTGTTTTTTCAGCATTTTAATCTACAGGAAAGAAATCTGATTTTATATAAGATAAAAGTATTTTTCATCATTACTTTTTACATTAATAGAAACTTTTTTGTTTTTTATTACTTCAGGTAAATCAATATAAGGAAGTCCTTACAGTAGAATATATTTATTAATTGCTAGTTGTAAACCAATAACTGTGTTTTATTTCCATCCTGATCCATGTGCTTGAAATTTCGAGATTTTTTTTATAAAATATCTCTTTTAGCTTTATAAAATATCTTTTTTAGCTTTATTTTACTATAATCTTTTTCTGTTAAAGTAGAATAGTTTCGTGTTTGTTGCCCAAATTCTTATACTTTGTCATTTACTTCATTTGTTTGTAGTTTATATTCACAAAATAAATAAAAATTTATCTTTAAATCATTATGTACTTTTCAACTGTCTTTTACAATATTTAAAATTTTTGTATTTACTACAGATAAAAAATGTTTAGGATCATGTATATCTATACTATTTTCCAAATTTAAAGTTTATAATCTATTTTCAAATGCTTTTTCAACACAGTAATCTTCATTTGTTTCTCTATCTTTTGGTTTCGGTTTTACAATTATTTTTGTAGAAAATAGAAATATTCTTTTTGATGGTTTATCTTCTTTAGTTGTAAAAAAGACATAATAAATATCATAACATGGTAACTTTTTAAAAAATTTTTCGCTTACTTCTGCAAGACCTGTAGTTGGTCTTAGAAGTGCATTCACATTTTTATTATTTTTAACATATTAATTTGATTTTCATGTACGTCTTCAGGTATATAAATTTTAACAATATTTGTTTAATTTTATTCCTTCATTAATATAATTCTCATAATTGACACTTATTTCAGGTGTATTATTTCTAAAATTATTTCTATTATATCTAATAATAAATTTAATGAAATATGCTTCACAAAGTTTGATTATCCTCATAAATTAATTATTTTACAAATTTCATGTAGTATCTCGTTTACGAATTGTTCAGCTGACTAGCAATATATCTCTCCAATTTGCTCTTTTATTTATTACAGAAAAAAGTTTTTCTTAATAAAATGATAATTATTTAATAGATGGATAAGGATTATTATTTAATAGTTAATTAACAAAAAGCAAACTAGTTTATTATTTAGTTTGACAAATACTTTTTGAAAGTATTTAGTTTAGCAATCAATTAGTTTGTAAAAGTTTAGTTTAATGTTTGATTTAATTAAACAGAAAGATTTCTTCTTCTTTAATAGATAATTGTTGATAAAGCTCAAGATGCTTCTTCTTCTTTAGCTTTCTTATTCTTAACATATTGTAAAGTTTATTTATTACATTTATTGTTATGTTTATTAATATGTGATTGATTTGAGTAAAAGCAATTTAAATCTTTAATTTGTTGACAACTTCAAAATTTATTTGTAGATGTAGATGTTTCTTTAGTTACAACTTCTTCATTATTCTTTGTTATAATTATTTTAGTATGTTCTTCACTTGGATTTCGACCTAAATGTTCTTCAAAATAATATTTAGCAACACAAGGAATTCGATTTTTGTTGTAAAATTTCACACGATTTTTGTTTATACATTACCTACATATAGTTCTATAACCATCTTTTGTATATTTTGTAAAGTAAAATTATCTGTTGATTTCTCTGTATTACAATATTTTCAAAATTAAGTTTTCACACTATATTATTGTTGAACTTGCTCAATTTATATATAAAAAATTTATTAGCTTAGTAAAAAAGTAAATTTTAATTATTTTAACCATTTTTACAATTTTCAGAATTTTTATAACTTAAATATATAATTAATCAGAATTATATCTATAATTATATGCTGGTTCATCCAAAGATAATGCTTCAAAGATAGCATTAATATCAATTATCTCAATTTCTTCTGGTTCTTTATAATTAATAATACTTCTAGGAAGTGGACAATTTTCTTTTTCCTTTAACCACTTATCAATATATTCTTTATGAAATATATGATTACAATATATTTTAACAAACTGATAATTATTTTCATCACTTAAACAAATAGGACAATCAATATCTTTTTCACATAGCTCAATTGTTTCATAAGTATCTTTGTTTAGTTTGCATTTCTTTTCTGTTATCCATTTGTAAGAAATAATTTTTTATTATATTAAAAAAATTAAAAAAAGGATATTTTTCAATCAGTGATTTAGCTATAAGTTAATAAAAATATTTTATTTCAAATAATTTTACTTTGAGAACATGAGTAAATAATCAAAATGTATTATTTATTAAAAGTACACTATTTTAAATAAACACATTGTGAACTCTGTATCATGAAGTTGATTATTTCTATTATTTTGATTCTTCATTCCTTTATATGTCAATTTCATTTGTCCTTTTATAATTATTTCAAAATGATGATCATCAATTAATTTAGAAAATCTATTTGGTAAAATAGTTTTAAAATCATTTTAAGTTCTAGACTACATTGTTCTCCAAATTAGTATTTAAATATTCACAGTTTGTAATATTATATAAAACATTATCTCTAGCTAATTATTTTTCTAATTCCTTTAGAAATACTTAAATTATTTAGCTTCTTGATTAAAGTAGTTTCCTTTGATACAGGAAAATTTTTTATTAGTTTTACAAACATACATTTATAGTTTATATTAAACATTTTTTTAAAAGTTGTATTTTTTGTAACTTATATATTTTAATTAATTTACTTATATTAACTGTGTAAAATGTTTAATAATAGTGTACTTTGTTAACTAATACAATTTAATTAATTTATTTACTGTCACAAACTTGTTTTTTAACATAATGTACTTTTTTAACTAATACATTTTAATTAATTTACTTACTTATTTGTTTACTTACTTAATTAATAATATATTTACTTCTTTACTTAGTTAACATTAATAAAATCTGTTGATTTAATTAAATATACTGAATTTTAAAAATCAGTTGCTTTATATATAAAATGCAGAATTTACTTTAACATTGAGTTAGTGTGCCAGAACTTACAAAAACAATCTGTTCATGCTGGTAAATGCCTTTCACCAATCATTGATCATACCCACAGCCAGCCATTGGATAGCCACATTGTGTACCGTGATTCGTCACTCCACACAACGTTTTTCCACTGTTCATTGTCCAATGTTTACACTCCTCACTCTAAGCGAGGCGACGTTTGGCATTTACCGGCGTGATGTGTTGCTTATGAGCGGCCGCTCGAGCATGAAATATAAGTTTTCTCTCCTCCCACCTAACTGTCATAGTACTTCCAGCGGATCCTGATACAGTTTGGAATTCCTGTGTGATGGTCTGGATAGATGTCTGCCTATAACACATTACGACCGTCTTCAACTGTCGGCTGTCTGTCAATAAACTGACGAAGTCGGCCTGCACACTTTTGTGCTTTATGTGTCCCTTCATGTTTCCTCTTCACTATCACATCGGAAACAGTGGACCTAGAGGTGTTTATGGATGTGGAAATCTCGCAAACAGGTGTATGAGACAACTGACACCCAATCACCTGAGCACGTTCGTAGTCCGTGAGTTCGGCAGAGTGCCCCATTCTGTCTCACGATGTCTAATGACTACTGAGGTCAGTGATATGGCGTACCTGTCACTAGGTGGCAGCACAATGCACCTGATATTAAAAACGTATGTTTTTGCGGTTGCGCGGTTACTTTTGATCACATAGTGTATACTCATGTGAACAATGCAAGAGATTTATAAGCAACTATGAGATATAACATATTCGTTCTTCATTCAGTCATGTTGTATTATATGCAGAATGTCATACAGAGAACGAAGCCTCAGCATGGACGCCTTAAAACGTGCAAGGTTTGTCTTTACATTGTGGGTGGAGTAGGAGGAAACAGTCGATAAAGTTCCCATGTACCTGTTGATGGGAAAACCAGATGGGGACAGTGGGTTCTGAAATGGTGGAAGTCGAGAGGAACAACTTGTTGCAGACTGCAGCAAGTGAAACAGAAGTTCTATGTACACCTGAGTCTAGTGTCGCTAGCAAGAGGGTGTTTAGTGGAGCTGAACTTTTCACTGTGGCCAAACGAAACTGAATAACTATGGAAAATGTCAATGACCTACTTTTGGCGCACTCCAATACTATTGTAAGTTTCAGATACATTAGCATAACATCCTATTTTCTTATCATAAATCTCTAACGTCTCAATTTCCTGTTTCAGGTATAAATTTAATCATAAGTTCGTTACAGCGCTACGAGATGAAGGATATTCTTCTATTTACTTGAAGCAAGAAAGTTTTCAGTAAACTACATATGTCCTTAGTGTCTGAAATTTGTGTTCCTTGATTACTCTGTTGCCTCGTGATGACTGGGTGTTGTGTGCTGTCCTTAGGTTAGTTAGGTTTAAGTAGTTCTAGGTCCTAGGGGACTGATGACCATAGATGTTAACTCCCATAGTGCTTAGAGCTGTTTGAACCACTACTTTGTTTTTAATTTTAAAAATTATGTTTGCACCCAACGAACAGTTCAGTGCTGTGTTATACAAGTGTGCTGCCATGTAGATATTTTTGCACATACCAAAGAAAAATGTTTCCTAAATCTTTCATGAAAATCTGATGTATGTGGAACCCGCCTTACAAAAGGAAAAGATACTTACTGTAACATCAAATGGTTTAATAGTCATAATGCTTTTATATCGCTTTGCATTTCAGTTGTACCACATTAAAAGGGCTAATGAAGACTTTTCGACAATGGCTTGGTGTACTATGCAATATTTAAACATTTTACACATTTATGTTAACGTACAAGTTTTGATCATGGAGTGAACTCGTTCAATCCTTCCTTGGAATGCGGTGAGCGGGATCCGCCTGCTTTGCACGTCGCATAGCTTTGAAATAAGGAACCACGGAAGTTAAAGAAGGTCTCAAATTACCTTCGCTGAAAAGTTTGTGTCTGCATTTATTTTTTATATTAGTGTAAGAATGAAAAGGCTTTTCATACGAGTATGTGGACGATATAGGTAATAAATTTGTTAACGCTATATTTGAAAACATTGGAAACTACATTTTTAGGTTTTACCAGAAACATTTCGGTGACAAAGATTTTTTTTCTGTAACTGGAAGTTTCGTGTATTTGCTCGTTTTAATATACTCTTCACTTAATGTCTGTTCCGAGCGATTGCGTATCCAATTGTTGTTACTAGACAGAGCGGGAAACAGTCTCTGAAAGCTTTTCCAAATCCATTCAAATGTTTCTTAGTTATGTTCTTGACATTTTCGTCCGAAGTCAGCTCAATTTCTACTATGAAATAGTGAAGGGTATCGAAGCACTGAACTTGACTGGATTTTAAACAGATTTCTCAAACGGTAAAATTTTTAATGAACGATTCTCTATGGTATTGCAGGTTACACAGGTTTGTGTTTGGTCCCAGAAGTACAGAAGTAATAAATTTAAAATGTTAATTTTTAATAAAATGTCTGCATAGTAAGGCACAGTCTAAAGCCAGACTTTTCCTTGGGAATTGTGCACCTGACGAGAAGAAGTTAAATTTCACTCAATATTAGAACGGGCCTGCTGTGGTATAACAATCTAACTTCCATGTGTATCAATAGAAACTTTTAAATACTTGCCATTTCCTCATACAGTACTATAGAAATTCGATAATTAATAGGGTGAACTTTATAAAATCAACTATTTTCACTGCATCGTAGGGTACAGAGCTTTTTTCACATGCACGTAACAATAAGTTGATTCAACAAGTACAAGCAACGTTCGAGATTAAAATAACCATCTTGCTCACGATGCTGCAGCTACCAGTTATTTCATTGCAATACCGGAGGTGAGGTACTCTTGTGGAAAGTGCTGTGCGAAGTGAAACATTGCCTGCAAACGTGCCCAGAGATTTCTTTCGGCGCCCACAACAGTGTGATGCCTAGAAGGCGAGCGACTTGAGCAGCCGAGCCGCACGGCTGGACTCGAACTGTGTGCCTCGGTGCACCTCCACCAGCTGAATGGGCAGTGCGAGTTGAGGATCGTCCACATGTCATGGGCCCCGGGAGGCCGTGCAGTCTCGGTGCACGCCTCTGTGTTTTAAGATCCGTTTTCAGTGACTTTCTAACAACACTGAGCGATAAGTACTGACGCTCAAGACTAGCGCCGAGCAGTTTACTCTCACGTGACAAGCTACAGGGCGTCTATATTTGCAATAAGCCAAAGACGAAGCCCTGTTTTCCGTTTGGAAAGGACGTGTAAATTCACTGTAAAGCGAAACCCTTCAGCTGACTGCCTCTCGACACAAAGTCTGCCGTGCTAAATGGCACTAAATGCAGAGTAATTGTCGCTCTGTTGAAGCGGTGTTAACCGTAAATATATAAAAACTATAAAGTTGAAATGTCGGCACCGCTCTCACATCGTGAATTCTGCATCAGTAAGGGTCAATCAAGTGAATTGGATTTTCGGATAAACTTTACGAAAGGTCGTCCATGCGTTTTGGTTTTTGGCAGTGTAAACTATGTCACTGTGTCGAACTAGAGACAGCCACTGGCAGGACAGTATGTGGTAGCCAATGGGCAGCTGTTAACCAAATACGTCTTTATGCCGCTAACATAGAAACTGGACACATTTGGTTGACAGACTTTCC
Source organism: Schistocerca serialis cubense (assembly GCF_023864345.2). Taxonomy (NCBI): domain Eukaryota; kingdom Metazoa; phylum Arthropoda; class Insecta; order Orthoptera; family Acrididae; genus Schistocerca; species Schistocerca serialis. Next base: position 550,839,076 of record NC_064640.1, on the reverse strand, counting down.
TTCACATTCAGGTTTTGCTACATATATATCGTATTTGCACCTTTTCTGTTGAAATGTTATTAATAATTTCGTCTGAAATTCGAATCTTTATTGTTATAACAAAACGATAAGAACTACTCGCGTTCTGTAAACGGCCCTTTCTTCGTTTTCTGGTTTTCCCGCTCACAAACCTTTCTTTTATTGATATATTCGAAACTTGCGTGCTACACCTGGTGCAGAAGTATGAAAGCGGAATTTGGTTGCAATAATTACACGTCTGTTGTTTGAAACTGACAAACAATATTTTAATATTTTACTCAAAATAATCTCCATTGCTGTTTATACAATTCTCCTACTTCTCCAGCAGGCTATGAAAAAAAAAAAAAAAAAAACCAGTTCTTCTTTTGAAGTGAACCACTCAGCGAGCCATTTTCTACATTTTCATACGAATTGAAGCGTTGTTCAGCGAGAGAGTGCCCCGGTGGTGCAAGTAGACGGCCAAGTCTGGAGAATAAGCCACATGCTCTAGTATTTCCCAACTGAACGCTTTGGTCGTTTCCCTAACCCGTTTTGCTGTGCCCGATGGGACGTTATCATGGAGCAATAAGACTCTGTGTTGGCTTTTTCCATATTCCTGTCGTTTTCACGTAATGGTCCATTTAAATCGGTCATTTGCTGTTGGTAGCGATCAGTGTTAATGGTTCCATCAGGTTTTAGCAGCTCTTAATAGATTGCACCCTTCAAACCCCACCAGAGAGCATTGTCTTCAATCCAAAGCGCCAGCCGGCGTGGTCGAGCGGTTCTAGGCGCTTTAATCTGGAACCGCGCAACCGCTCCGGTCGCAGGTTCGAATCCTGCCTCGGGCACGGATGAGACTGTTATCCTTAGGTTAGTTAGGTTTAAGTAGCTCTAAGTTGTAGGGGACTGATGACCTCAGATGTTAAGTCCCATAGTGCTCAGAGCCATTTGAACCATTTTATTTCAAAAGCGATTTGGTCTTGCCGTGGATGTCAATGGTTTGCCTGGATTCAGCCATGCTTAGGATCCATTATTCGTCACCTGTCACTGTTCGATGGAGAAATGAGTTTCTTTTTTATCTGGCGAGTAGCATTTCACAAGTGGTCTTCCGATTTGCCTTCTGTCTTTCTTTCAGTTCATGCGGAACCCATTTTTCCCACTTTCTGCACCTTTCCCATAGCTTTCAACAGAAGAGAAACGGCTTCCTGCGTCACAATCAATTGTTCCGCGAGTTCCTGTTGAGTTTGAGTATAATCTTCATCCAATAAGGCCTGCAGTTCGTTGTCTTCGAATTTTTTCGGTAGTTTCCGCGCTCGTCGTTTCTCACATCAAAAACACCACTTCAGATTTTTTTAACCCCTGGGAACACTGTATTTTCCCAAGAGCATGTTCGCCGAAAGCTTCGACAAGCATTCGATGATATTCTGCAGCAGTTTTCTTCAAATGTTACCAGAAAACCAGTGCTGCCCGCAAGTCGTAGTTCGTAGGCACAAAACTCGGCATGTTTATGGGTTTGAAACAGATACCGATGTGTTGAACTTGGATTACTGTGTGTTGATTTTCGTCGTCAGCCGTTACAGGAAGCAGATGGCGCTTCAGACGCGGTCTCACGGGTCCTACACTGACGACTAGCACCATTATGGGGAAATTCCGGTTTCGTTCTTCTACACCTGGTATATGTTGAAATATTATTAACGATTGCATCTCAAAGGCGGAAGCTAGTCTGTGGCGACAGACTGATCTATAGCGCAACCTCGGATCTAGGTTGAAGGTACGACACATTAATACACTACGTCACATACTGCATTCGATAGTGCATAAGCAATACTTTTATCGACGTATGCTTGATAGTAATTTTTTTTTACTGGTGGCTTCTGTAAACCAATTACGCTGTTATCTATAAGTAGTGTGCAGTTTTTGTAGTATACTGGAGTACTACTCGTCCACGTAAAGGAATCAACAATCAGAAATGTTAAAATACACTACATCAATGGAGAACAAGAAAGGACGAATAAAAGGATAATTAGTGTGTTCGGAATGTTTTGTAGACTGATGGGAGTGTCACACACAACATACTAGAAATGCTGACTAGTTGACGGATGGGTGTGGGTTAGGAGGGGTGTTGAACGTCACTTTCGTACTTGAACCAATCAAAAACACATACCCAGAACAAAATTTAACTACATTTCATTTCCTACGAAAACATCCCGTTCATTTTTTTCTTTAGGACTAATACATTACTGGCCATTAAAATTGCTACACCACGAAGATGACGTGCAGGAGTGCTAGTTCTGCAAGGTTTCGCAGAAGAGCTTCTGTGAAGTTTGGAAGGTAGGAGACGAGGTACTGGAGGAATTAAATCTGTGAGGAAAGGGCGTAAGTCGTGCTTAGGTAGCTCAGTCGGTAGAGCGTTTGCCCGCGAAAGGCAAAGGTCCCGAGTTCGAGTCTCGGTCCGGCATAGAGTTTTAATCTGCCAGGAAGTTTCATATCGTTGCTAATTTAATATTGTAATGCACGGGCCAGTCTTCAAATTTGTTTTTATGGTTCAGTACACTGTGTTAGCTTACATGCTTTGTGGACAGTGACTTTATCTACGGCCGATTATTTCAAATTTGTTCCTTATCCGATTTCTTTGTTGACCTATAGTACCATGTGGCTGAGTATTAGCTGCGAGTTCTGTGCATTTTTATCATTTCGAAGTTCGTTTGAATTATTAAAGCAGTTATTCGTCAGATCAAAAACCGATAATTGATACCTACATCGTTCTAAACCAGTGGTTCCTAAGCTTTCTTAGACCATTACCCCTTAGTGCAATCAGACCTTAGTTAGTACCCACGTCCTCACCCCTCCCCGTCTGCCATCTGTTATCCCCTCCCCCACATTATCACAAACTTAAGCAACTAACTAAACTGTAGAATGAAAGACTTTTCTTGGAAAACTTTTCTTTTTAAAATTGTGAAAGATTAATGGTATTTAGTTTGCGTATGTGTGTGAGGGGGGGGGGGGGCGGGGGAGGAGGAGTAGAGGTGTTAGAATGAATGATAAACAAATTCGTGGTACATCGCAAGTGCTGCCCACAACTCCTTCTCAGATAAGTAAGCTAACTATCCACAGTGAGGATAGACACTTGTTACAAAAAATACTTCCCCTGAATAACCCCTCCACCTGACGTGCACACTGCAACCCTATTTAAAATGAAACAGGTTCAAATGTGTGCACTATACATATTTTTTGTGAATCATTTAATTGCTGCACTCCTTACTTCTGAACCGGTAGATATTGGACGACTTCACGCTGTTAATGCTTTGTGTCTAACCGCTCTAATAACAATAATAGTAATATAACTGTTAACAGCACTACAGTAACCCGTATGTAGTTAGTGCTGTGTCATACTGCCAATTAATTCATGTATGTGTCTCAACGAGAACAATGAAGCAATTTCTGGACGACTGCAGTTATTATCTACAACTTGGAGAAGACATTTCCTTTATATATTTAGCATTTGTTACGTATACGTTTCACTTTCATCATCAGCGATGTATGAGACAAGCACAACATGAGTGTGTAGTGCGGGGACTATGAGACGAACCTGAAACCTCCACCGCATTAATGACACTAATTGAGAAAAAGTAGTTATTGACAACTTATATAATCAATATTAAAGTCTTACAAAATTGTGATAATAGTAATGATCTTTTAAAAATAACTTAGTTTCGTGACTGAAACGGAATCGAAATGTTTAATTTTTACCTCTCAGAAAATTTCGTTTTACCCCTCAGGTGGTAATTACCCCTAGTTTGGGTTGCACATAGAACCTATTTGGTTTTTTAAAATTTGGTAGCGTAGATCAACAAAAGAAATAAGCTTATTTTATTCTTCAATGCTTCCCATTTGCCTGTCAGCAAATTTCGCTATCACTCGATGAAATTATATTTCATTCTTTTTGTGGTGTCACCGCCAGACACCACACATGCTAGGTGGTAGCCTTTAAATCGGCTGCGGTCCGTTAGTATACGTCGGACCCGCGTGTCGCCACTATCAGTGATTGCAGACCGAGCGCCGCCACACAGCAGGTCTAGAGAGACTTCCTAGCACTCGCCCCAGTTGTACAGCCGACTTTGCTAGCGATGGTTCACTGACAAATTACGCTCTCATTTACCGAGACGATAGTTAGCATAGCCTTCAGCTACGTGATATGCTACGACCTAGCAAGGCGCCATTATCATTTGCTATTATCTTGTGATGCATGTACTATCAGACCGATGTTCACCAATTATGGATTAAAGTTAAGTATTCCAGAAGCTACGTACCTTTTTTGCTAGTATAATTACTTTACCTGTTCCATACCTCACGCCAACCTGCGTGAGCTTAAACGCGTGCCTTTCAGCTACCCGTCACAGTGGATTGGCGCTCTTGCCAGTCCACAAAAGTTTGGCGACGAGAATTTTGAGTTCGTTTTGATCTTGCCTAATTTACTTGTGTCATGGCTTCGCGACAATCTCCGGATGTACTGTCCGAATTTTATCGCTTGCAGAATCAGCAGACGCAGGTCTTACTGGATGCCATTGGACAGCTCGTCCAGGGTCAACGTGCACTGCAAAACGATGCGGCAGCCGCCGCTCCACCGCTACCGCAGCCACAACATGCAGTTGCACCACCTTTCCGTCCTTTTGATGCGGCACTAGAAAGTTGGACGGAGTGGCCTCGCCAATTTGGATTCCATCTCGTCGCCTACAGAATTCAAGGTAATGAGCGGCAGCCTTTTTTGCTTCCTTGTGTCAGAGTGTCCACCTACCCTGTGATAGTGAAATTATCTCCCCGACGCGACGTAGCAACTCTGTCCTACCACGAAATTTTGTCTGCATTAGATGCATATTTCAAAGAATCAGTCAATGTCGTTGCCAAACGGTATACATTCTTTCGTACAAAATGTATGGCCGGTCAGACTAATAGGGAGTGGGTTGCAACTTTGCAAGGCCTTACTAGGGATTGGGCTTTTGAGTGTGAATGTGTACTCCCTTATTCAGATACTATGGTACGTGATGCTATTGCACAGAACGTTTCTGATGTTCGTATACGGGAACAGATTTTGAAACTGGTCAATCCCTCGCTTCAACAAGTGATTGACATACTGAATCGGCAGGACACACTTGACTTTGCTCAGAAATCATTTGAAACTTCACCAGCCGTGTGTCATGTTACCTGGCCAGCCGGGCGAGCTGCACGGAACAGTAAACAGCCCTTGCGCCTGTCCGTGCAGCTGCCACCAGGCTCTCCACCATGTGTGCCACACCAGCAAGCACATACAGTGCTAAAATCATGCCTGCGGTGTGCTACTAGACATTCGCGTGAGAATTACCCATCACGCCAGGCTATTTGCTTTTTCTATAATAAAAAAGGACATGTTCAAAGTGTTTGCCAGAAAAAGCTCAGATCGGACACTCACAACCAATCCAGGCACTTTGCTTCACGCCAGAATCGGAATCGAACCAAGAATACTCAGGCTCGTGAATCTTCGCCCATGGAAATTCATGTAGTTCATTCCACTCCGCCCAGTGCCACTCTCTCTAACAGTGACTGTGTTCGTCCCACAAATAGTGTGCATCGACATCGCTGGAAATCCCGTCTAGTCGCAAGTGATTCTGTATCAGCATCAGTTCACGTTGCACGAGACAGTCGCTCTTGTCGTCAGCAGGACAATAAACTTTTTTTGGACTTGGACATTCACGGCAAAGAGATACCATTCCAGCTCGATACCGGAGCTGCAGTTTCATTGATCAATCACGACATGTACAAACAGCTTGGCACACCTCCGTTACGTGACGCAAATGTTAAGCTAACTACATATTCAGGTCACGGGCTCCCTGTGTTAGGACAGTGCAGCCTTCTTGCAACATACAAGGGACAAACCAAACTTGTGTCATTGTACGTCCTTCGTTCTTCTTCTGCAGTGAACTTGTTTGGTTTCGATTTGTTTCAGTTGTTTAACTTGTCTATAGTAAATCAGGTCCTATCAGTGAACCAGACTGTGCCTTCAGCCAGTGTTTCTCGTCTATCTGACGAGTTTGCAGACATTTTTGCACCGGGCCTTGGTTGCGCTAAGAACTATAAAGCACATTTGGAACAGAAAGTAAACGCGCAACCGAAATTTTTCAGAGCGCGCAATGTTCCCCACGCCTTGCGTGATGAGGTCGCAAGAACATTAAACGATTTGGAATCACAGGGTGTAATTGAATGTGTGCAGGCTTCTCTCTGGGCATCATCTTTAGTAATTTTGCAAAAACCTTCCAGAAAATTGAGACTTTGCGTGGACTTCAAGGCAACAGTGAATCCCCAACTGGTGACTGCAACTTTTCCTTTACCCCGCCCGGAAGATCTTTTTGACAAACTGTGCCCGGGTAAATATTTTTCGAAGTTGGACCTAGCAGATGCGTACTTGGAAATACCGGTGGACGAAGAATCTCAGCGCGTTTTGGTAGTTAACACGCATCTTGGTTTGTATCGATTTAAACGATTGCCATTCGGGTGTGCATCCGCCCCTGCATTGTTTCAGCAATATCTACAAACTGTTTGTGCGGCGGTCCCTACTGCAGCAAACTATCTGGACGATATTGTGATCTCCGGAAAGACGGAAGAAGAACATTTAGCCAATCTCAGAACATTATTTCAGGTGTTGCGACAAAATGGTCTTCGCTTGCGGAAGGACAAATGTGTGTTTTTTGCTCGTGACTTACCCTATCTGGGCCATGTACTCAATGCCCAAGGCATACATCCGAGTCCAGAGCACCTCCGTGCCATACAAGTCTTGCCTTCGCCGCAGAATTTGAAGCAGCTACAGAGTGTGCTGGGGAAAATAAATTATTATCATCGCTATGTGCGCGACGCCTCTTCCATTTCAGCTCCGCTTCATCACTTACGCCGTAAAGGTGTTCCGTTCGTCTGGACGACGGAATGCGAACGCACCTTTCGCCAGTTGAAATCGGCGTTGCTTTCCAATACTTGCCTTACGCCGTTCGATCCCCAGAAACCCCTTTTGTTGATGGTGGATGCATCGGATTTCGGGATCGGTGCTGTGCTTGCGCACAAAGATGGTTCGCACGATCGCCCTATTGCCTTTGCGTCCAAATTGCTCTCGTCTGCACAAAGAAGTTATTCACAGATAGAGAAAGAAGCATTGGTTCTCGTATTTGGTGTTACAAAGTTTCATGATTTCTTGTATGGTCGTCACTTTACCATCATCACAGACCACAAACCTTGGACATCGCTTTTCCATCCGAATAAGCCTGTACCTCCACGTACAGCACAGAAATTCAGTCGCTGGTCTATTTTCCTCTCGCAGTACCGCTACGATATCTTGTATCGGTCCACTGCTAAGCACGGAAACGCCGATGCGTTGTCCCGTTTGCCTGTTGCTGAGGATAGAGCATTCGATTCCTCCGAACTTGCTTGCATGTTCATTGATTCGGAAGCCGATGACGTGGTCGAATCGTTTCCGATTGATTTTCGTCGTGTAGCTACAGCCACAGCTGCAGACCCTGTCCTTGCTACCGTTCTGCGTTTTGTTGCTACGCAGTGGCCCTTGTCAAAGTCCCGGATCGACGATCCGTTGGTTCGCCGATTTTTTGCTCACAAGGAGAGACTTTTTGTACGACATGGTGTTTTGCTGTTGCGTTCTGATAATGAGCAGTCCAGCGTCGTGGTCCCACGTTCGTTACAGTCCTCTGTCTTACGGTTTCTCCACCGAGAACATTGAGGTATAGTGAGAACGATACAATTTGCTCGTCAACACTGTACTTGGTTCGGAATCGATGCTGCGATTACGCATATGTTCTCTTCTTGCATGGCGTGTGCCGAACAACAATCCGCACCAATGCGGAAATTCTTTGCATGGCCAAACGCCACTTCCCCTTGGCAACGCTTACACATCGATTTTGCTGGTCCATTCTGGAATGCTCGATGGTTGGTTGTGGTAGATTCATTCAGTAATTTTCCCTTTGTTGTCCGGATGTCTTCCAAGACGTCTTCTGCCACCATCCAAGCGTTATCCGCTATCTTTTGCATTGAAGGTCTTCCACAGACTATTGTTTCCGACCATGGCCCGCAATTCATGTCCGCAGAATTTCAGTCATTCTGCAAGGCCAATGGTATTCAACATCTGACGTCCGCGCCGTTCTCGCCACAGTCAAACGGTGCCGCTGAACGTTTGGTAAGGACTTTCAAGTCACAGATGTTGAAGTTGAAAGAGTCGCATTCTCGCGAGGACGCGTTATTGCTCTTTTTGTTCTCGTATCGCTCTCAGCCCCGAGATGGTCGCTCGCCGGCTGAGTTGCTCCACGGTCGTCCTCATCGAACCTTGATGTCTTTGCTACATCCGCCGCATCAAGTTCCTGTGCAGCGGCAGACACCTGCTTTTGCCCCAGGCGACGTTGTATACTATTGCAACTATCGAGGTTCACGGCGTTGGCTCGCAGGGCGCATTCTTCGCTGCCTCGGCCGCGCTATGTATCTGGTTTTGGGGGCCTCTGGTGAGGTGCGTCGGCATATCAATCAGCTGCGCCTCTGTCGTCGCACGGGATCTGCCGCTCCCCGTCTGCTTTCAGCGACGGCGCCGTCCGGTCAGCGCCCAGGGGACCCATCTACCGGCTCGCCTCAGCCCCAGGTGTTACTGACGCTGCCTTCCATTTTGCCCCATGGCGACGCGCCGCCACCGCCGCCGCCGCCGCTGCCGCTGCCTGTTCTCCCGCCGGCGACGCCCGCAGTGGACGCGTCGCTGCAACCGCCGGGCGCCTCCCTGGGTCACGCGCCGCCGACCGCTTCCCGTGACCAGTTGTCCTCCGACATGGAACTCTTGCCCGCTCCGGACCACATGGCGTCTTTGCCCGTCGGGTGCCCCGACCCGATGGAGGTTGACCCTTCGGCCCCTCCTGTCTCTATACGGGAGCATACATCGCATGTTGGCGTGCACCCTGGACTAGGTTTTCAGGCGTTTCCTAGCTCCCCTCGGACCGAATGGCAGGGTGCGGGTGGCACAGCCTCGCCTGTTGTTAGGCTCCCCACCTCGTCGCATACGTCAACATGGGGTCCTCCCCACGGCGGGCGGAAGCCTTATAACACAACCGTACGCAGATTTGCGGGGGAGGAATGTGGTGTCACCGCCTTTAAATCGGCCGCGGTCCGAGAGTGTACGTTGGACCCGCGTGTCGCCACTATCAGTGATTGCAGACCGAGCGCCGCCACACGGCAGGTCTAGAGAGACTTCCTAGCACTCGCCCCAGTTGTACAGCCGACTTTGCTAGCGATGGTTCACTGACAAATTACGCTCTCATTTGCCGAGACAATAGTTAGCATAGCATTCAGCTACGTCATTTGCTACGACCTAGCAAGGCGCCATTATCATTGGCTATTTCTCTTGTGATGCATGTACCGTCAGACCGATATTCACCAATTATGGATTAAAGTTAAGTATTCCAGAAGCTACGTACCTTTTTTGCTAGTATAATTACTTTACTTGTTCCAGACCTCACGCCAGCCTGCGTGAGCTTAAACGCGTGCCTTTCGGCTACCCGTCACAGTGGATTGGCGCTCTTGCCAGTCCACAAAACTTTTAATATCGCCTACTGTCTAACCGCAGTATTGTATCGTATTTTTCCACTGGATCGGCAGAGAAACGAAGACACAAAAGGGAACCGTTAAGCTACAACACGTTATACGACAATAGTTCACCAACAAGAAAGTAACCTTCACTCTAGACGGCTCGTATCAAAGGTACTGTAAGAAAGGTAATAACTACACTGTAGAAATGATTAACGACTGTAATAATACACTTACAAAAATAAATACGGTATGATTAGTTACTTCCTTATTTGTCATCAATAGAGCCCTCTCTTATTGATCGTGTTCTTACGACTACCTCGAGCTACATCAGGGAATTCCCCTGCAGGTTTTTCAGTGTTGTCAATTACGACACTTAATGTATGGTTTGGCCAGTTAACATTGTTATTGCTCACTGTAGCTTTGGACGCCAGCGTCTTTCCATTGGACGGTAGGTAGAAGACCAATCACACCTAGCGACAGATGTTTGTACACGCTGGAGCGGCACCCCCTAATGCGCGGGGCACGTATCATTGTCTAACTCCTGCTGCGTGACTAATCCGGCACTGCTTAAGAGCTATAAGCACTTGCTCATCTTCGCTACTATGAAACACATGTCTTCTGTGAACAAGTGTCGATATCTCTTAAAATTAGAGCCCGTTCTTAATGGCTATTTTTTTTCTTGTTTTGGTCCATACTACTACCTCTGAACGTTGCCTACTCTACAATCTCGGCAACAACAATGCCGGTACATGTATTCCACTGTCAGAGGTATCAGAACGATTTTCGCTTATAATTATCGGATCGGTCCTTTATGAAGCACGGTCCCTTACTCAAATTGATACTCTCATCATTCTCCATCATCCCAGAATGTTTATAAGATCATCACGAAATAACCCTACATATAACGGGTCTCTCTCCTAAGAGTCGTCAGGCGCATTCTCTCTCGTGTTTCGGCAGATATTTGCAATTTCGTGTTAGCACTGTGTAGCTGGACTCAGCTCTAATAATTACTGTTCGTCACGGCTTTCATGCAAAGCCCAGCGTCAACAGAAAGCATCAATTTGTTTCCCATTAAAATTAAATTAATTTTAAATCGGAATTTTCCATACTCATTAGATAAAGTGCCCCCGAATTAGTCTTGTGCGATATTTGTTTTATCGATGTACCGGTTGGTTACAATTAAACTTTCCCTATTTAATACGTTATAACACGGAAACTAACTGCCGTACGGGACCAAACTTCATAGCGTTAATGTCAAGGGCATGGGGAAGATAAATAATGCAGAATCAGTTCCGCCGAAACACTTTTAATGTGCTGCTACGATACATTATACCATTACATAGCGATACCATTACTGGCACGAAATGGCCTCAATAGGGCGCCCATCAGTGTCCAGGAGAATCTGAAACCGCAAGATTCCGTTCTGCACTGCAGGACGAAGCACATCCGTAGGTATGCTGGCTACCTCTCTTAATATGCTGCACCTTCGATCAGCACATCTATGAATGTCCCCTGGTTAACCCTCTCTTTCAGGTATCCCCATAACCAGAAATCACAAGGAGTGAGATCAGGTGATCGTGCCGGCCAAGTATTTGGGAACGATCGGCTGATAATTCGATCGTTTCCAAGTGTGTTTCGCAGAAGCAGGTGAGCTTCACGAGTGACGTGCGGTGGCGTCCCATCTTGCATGAAAACTGTTGAGTTCAATGCGTCTCTCTCCTGTAGTGCGGGTATGACATGCTGGCGAAGCATATCGCAGTAAAGCTGGCCAGTCACACTGCATGTCATTCTCATCTACATATACATTTACATCATACTCCACAAGCCACCTAATGGTATGTGGCGAAGGGTACTTTTGTTACCACTGTCTGATCCCTCCAACCCAGTTCCACTCACGAATAGTGCTTGGGAAGAATGATTGTAGGTAAGCTTTTGTATTGGCTCTAATTTCTCGAATTTTCACCTCGTGGGCAATACGTGAGATGTATGTGGGAGGTAGTAATACGTTGTCCGACTCCTGAAAAGTTCTGTGCCGAAATTTCAATAGAAACTCTCTCCGTGATGCACAATGCCTGTCTCGTAACGTCTGCCAGTGAAGTTTGTTTAGCATCTCTGTAACGCTTTCTCGCCAGCAAAACGATCCCTTGACGAAACGCACCGCTCTTCGTCGGATCTTCTCTATCGCCTCTATCGGTTCAACCTGATAATGATCCCAGTTGGCTGAACAATACTCAAGAATCGGGCGAACAAGCGTCTTATAAGCCACTTCTTTCGTGGATGAGTTACATTACCTCAAGACTCTTCCAGTGAATCTGAGTCTGGTTTCTGCTTTTCCCATTATCTGTTTTATATAGTCATTCAACTTAAGGTCGCCCTGGATAGTTACACCTAGATATTTTACGGCAGACGCTGTCTCCAGCTGTTTGTCATCAATAGTGTAGCTGTACAGTAGTGGATTTTATCCCCTATGTATGTGCAAGATGTTACATTTATTTACGTTCAGGGTCAACTGACAGAGCTTGCACCAATCATCAATTTTCTGCAGGTCGTTCTGCTAATTCTTACTATCTTCTGGCGTTGATACTTTGGTATAGGCAACTGCATCTTCTGCGAATAGCCTTAAAGAGCATCCGACGCTTTCTACTAGATCATTTATATATACTGTTAACAGTAACGGTCCTGTCACACTTCCCTCTGGTACTCCGGCTGTCGATTTTGTTCCGTTAAGAGCGACGTGTTGAGTTCTATCTGCAAGAATGTCTAGAATCCAATCGCAAGTCTGCCCTGATACTCCGTAAGCTCGTATTTTTTTCATTAAATTGCAATGTGGGACGGTGTCAAATGCCTTACTGAAATCAAGGACACGGCATCAACCTGAGTGCCATTGTCAACTGCGCTGTGGATCTGATGGAGGAACAGAGCGAGCTGAGTTACGCAGGACGTCTGTTTGCGAAATCCATGTTGATTTTTACAGAGGAGTTCATATTCCGAAAACTTTATAATTCTTGAGCATAAAACATGTTTCATAATTCTACAACAGGTCAACGTCAACGATATAGGTCTATAATTGTGAGGATCTGTCTTACGCCATTTCTTAAAAACGGAAATGACCTGCGCTTTTTTCCAGTCCTTCGGTTCCTTTCGTTGCTCAAGCGATATGCGATAACTGACTGCTGGAAGGAGAGCAAGTTATTTCGCATAATCTTTATAGAATCTTATAGGTATCCCATCTTGTCTTGACGCCTTTCCACTATTAAGTGATTGTCGCTGCTTTTCAATTCCACTGTCGGTTATCTCAATATCTGCCATTTCGAAGTTCGCACGACGATTGAAAGGAGGGACAATGTTACGATCTTCCGCGGTGAAACAGCTTCGGAAGACCGAATTCAGTATTTCGGCCTTCTGTCTGTTATCTTCCGTTTTGGTGCCGATGTGGTCGCTGAGAGAATGAACAGATGATTTTGACCCATTTACTGATTTTGCATCTTCGGGTTTTTACTCAGGTCGGTTGACAACGTCTTACTTTCAAAATCATTGAACGCTTCTGTCATTGCTCTCCTTACGCTCATTTTCGCTTCGTTCATCTTTTGTTTGTCAGCTAGTTTTTTACTTATCTTGAATCTGAGATGAAGTGCTCTTTGTTTACGTAGCGCTTTTCTAAAATGGCTATTAAACTATGGTGGATCTTTCCCATCCCTTAAAGCCTTACTCGGAACATAATTGTGTAGGGGATATTGAACTATGCCTTTGAATTTTTTTCCATTTGTTCTCCACATCTTAGTTCTCATGACCGAATACTTGATGCTGACTGCTGAGATAGTCTGAGATTTGTATCCTGTCATCCTTGCTGAGCAAATATATCTTACCACTTTTCTTAACATTCCTTGTAGGATCGGTCGCCATAGATGCTGCCACACCCTTATGATCACTGATACCTTCCTCTTCGTTAACTGATTCAATAAGGTCAGGTCTGTTTGTAGCCAATAGGTCTAAGACGTTACCCTCACGAGTTGGTTCGCTAACTATCTGCTCAAAGTAATTTTCGGACAAGACATCCTGAACAATTCCACACGAATCCGTCCCTTCGTGTGGCACTAGTTTTGATAGCATAACACTCCCAATTTATACCTGGTAAGTTGAAGTCACCCCCTATTACAACGGCATGATCAGGAAAGTTACGAATGATATTCTGCAAGTTTTGTCTGAAGCGCTCCACAACTACAGACCCTGACCCACGTGGTCTGTAGAAGCACCCGATCACAATTTTTGAGCGTTCTTTGATACTCAATTTTACCCACATTAATTCACATTAGTAATCCGTGATAACTTGCTATATTTTATCGAATTTTTTACTGCAATGAACACACCGCCACCATTGGTGACTGACCCGTCCTTACGACAAACAGTACAATCTGAACTTAGGATTTCGTTCTCACTGCCGTCTGGTTTCAAGCAGCTTGCTGTTCCCAATACTATCTGTGCATTGTAACTTTCAGTAAATAATACTAATTCTGGGACCTTTTCTTGGATGTTCCTGCAGTTTATTGAAATCATATTAATCTTTTCTATCTCTGATTTACGAGGACCAAGATTCTCTGAGGTGACTGTGGCTGATTTAGCCGGCACATCGTCTTTGGTCATAAGGGAGGGGTTCTCTAACCTAAAAAATCGCGATGTGCACGCCACACGTACTCCGCTACCGTAGTAGCCGCTTCCTGTGTCTAATGCACGCCTAACCTGTTACGGGTGCCCTACAATTCTGCACCATACAGCAGAGGTCGAGAAATTCGCATCCTAAACCGTCGCAGAGTCGTCTGAGCCTCTGGTTTAGATCTTCCTCTCTGCTCCAAACCAGAGGACCGCGATCAACCCTGGATACGACGCTACAAATAGACAGCTTAGCCTGCACCCCGCGTGCGTTGCTAGTTGCCTTCACCAAATCAATCATCCACCGAAAGGAGCCGTGGATGGCCTCACAATCCAAGCAGCAGGCGTCATTCGTGCCGACATGCGCCACTATATGCAGCCGGTTGCGCCCAGTGCGCTCGATAGCCGCCGGCAGGGCCTCCCCCACATCACGGATGAGACCTCCAGGCAAACATACAGAATGCACTCTGGAATTTTTTTCCGCCTCGCCTGCTGAGGGGCTCCATCACCCGCCTAACGTTGGAGCTCCCAATGACAAGCATACCTACAATCTCTACTTGTCCGGACTGGGCAGGAAAACTGACCGCTTGCCCAACGGGGCCACCAGGGGTTCAAGTGGCGCCGCGACGTCACTGCAACTTCGAGCTTTAGCTAGATGCTTGCCGACGGTAGCCAACGCAGCTTCCAGCTGTTTTTGGACAGCAGCTAACTCTCCTTGTATCCGCTCACAACAAGCACAGCCCCTAGCCGTATCGTGCTGTGTATAAAACAGATATAAGGTCTCAAATGGCGCTACTGAGTTTGAATGGTATACAAAATATACCAAAGGAGAATAAAGGTACACTAAAAGTTGCTGTGCAGATTTGTCACTGTACTCTGAGACTGCAAGCTATTAAACAGAAGTAAATTTCTCTACTGAAATTGATGGTTTTACTAATACATGTTATTAGAAATCCTGTTTACCGAAAAGTTACTGCACGATATAGATATCCATACTAGAATGCACTGATCTAAGCTGTATGCTGTCTACTAGCACAAAATAAAAACTTTGTGGCATGATGAAGTCACCCTACATTCACAAGACTCACGCTACAACAAAAACTACGATTATTTTTCTAACCACTGGTCTACACAGTAAAATACACCCGTATAATTCACCTCTTTGCAGAAGCGCGTACAAAAAACAAAGACTAAATTAATTTTCTGTTTATCAAACAGCTGCTGCCACTACTGCGCGTCCTTTCGGCTCGGCGGCTGCCGTCCTTGTGCGCCAACCTGTTCAAAAAAGAAATGGCCAGTACCATACGGTGAAACGTTGATCATACAGAGGAACTTCATACGGAGTGACTGGAGGTGAAGATCCCCACACTCGGTCATTCTGTGTGTTCACCCCACCTGTCATAGAAAAATGAGCTTCGTCTGTCCATAGGATGGTCGAGGGCCAGCCCTCGTTAACTTAAATCCTTGCGTGAAAGTGGAGAGCTAAATCAACACGTCGTTGTGCGTCCTATGGTGCAAGCTGCTGTATGAAGTGGATTTTGTACGGATACCACTTGAGAATGGTTCGAAGCACCTTCCACACAGAGGACCACGGGATGTTCAACTGCCGGGGCACAGCACGCGCACTGCCTGACGATCGGGAATTGCGCTCAGCGTTGTCTGCCATAGCAACAGCGATTTCATCAACCGCCTGTGGTGCTACGGTCGTCGGTCTTGTCCCGGAGTGGCACCCAGTTCCGCAGTTGATTCGGACTTCTTCATCATGCCCTGCACAGCAGGTGGAGAAAGAGGACCCTTCGGTAATCTTTTCAGCCGGCGATATTATCGAAGTGCAGCTGCAGCATTACTGTTGTTTTGATAATAGAGGTTCACCACCCTACTACTTTTGTCCTAGCTCATACTGAAATGGTAACAATTGCACTGTGACTGGTCAGGTGTGTGAGACTGTGGAGCACGATGACTAATCATTGTACCTTGTGGCCATAGTTGGAATTGGACGGCGGTGCTGTGACTCATGGAAATCATGCACTACATACTGTGGTTATTAATTCTACCAAGTTTGGTATTCGTACGTTAGATAGAATCCGTGTTATAACGTGTTAAATATGGAATGTTTAATTATAACCACCCGGTATATTAAATGGGACAGTAAAACAAGAACGATCAGTAATCCAGCAGCGGCCGAGTAGCGCTGCATGTTGGCGGTAGCAGTCAGCCCGAGCCAGGACAGTGCTTTGTGGAGTACTGACCTCACGACCCTTAGCAGATTGGGTGGTTGGTGGATTTGATGGAGGGGCCAAACAGCGTGATCATTGTTCCCAACGGATGTAGGGAAATATGCGGAAGGAAATCGGCCATGCCCTCTCAAACGAACCATTCCGGCATTTGCCAGTAGCGATGTAAGGTAATCACGGAAAATATAAATCAGGATGGCCGGATGCGGGTTTGCACCGTCGTCCTCCCGAATGCGAGTCCAGTGTGCAAACCACTGCGCCGCCTCACTCGGTTCGTTGGGAGAAATACCTTGCATACACAGATGTGGCAGAAACCAGAAAAAAATACTGCTACATTGTTAACTAAGTGTTCGTGTGTATTTGCTTCTGTAAACTGACTCCTCTTTCAAATCAGATATTTCACATTCTAGCAATTTGTATGTTAGGGTTGTTGTTGTTTAATATGGTTGCGTGATCTAAGTGGAACTATCATTATATCATCGGCTATACAAATCGGCTTTTCTGCTATCGTTGCCGGCCGGAGTGGCCGAGCGGTTCTAGGCGCTACAGTCTAGAACCGCGCGACCGCTACGGTCGAGGTTTCGAATCCTGCCTCGGGCATGGATGTGTGTGATGTCCTTAGGTTAGTTAGGTTTAAGTAGTTCTAAGTTCTAGGGGACTGATGACCTCAGAAGTTAAGTCCCATAGTGCTCAGAGCCAGGTTTTTGCATGTCTTTCAAAGCAGAGTGGTGGATACCAGGAGACATAAATCGTCTAAGCAATCATCTTAGAATGTTACCGACCGTTTTTGGTTCATCTGGAAACTGAGTTGTAAACAAAATGCGAGATCTGAGAGTCCAGTCAATGAAACAGGAGACAGTACATGTCAGATAATTGTTTCTTCTCCTGCTGGATGTCCACATGTGTATAGTTGCTAAGTATTCACCTTCTGTTACATGAGCAGTTACATCAGGAATAATTATATGTCTTAGGCTTTTAGGCGTTTAGCACTTTCTGCCATGAACCGCGACACGGTTGTGGGGTAAGACATAATGGCCTTTGCAGTGTCGATTAACGTCGGAACAAGATCCATAGACCTACACCTCTTATAATTCCGTACAACCTTACGTCTCGTGCACACATAGCCACGCATTTATCGACAGTTATCTCCTGAAAAGGTTTAGAAAGTCGTTTCTTGTCCACATGAGACCCTTGTTTATTAGACAAGCATGGATGACGAGAAATGAAAGCTTTTCCTAACGTCATCCACGATAGGCTTTAACACGGTCCAAAGTGAACCTTTAACATTCGCTTCAGGCTGTGTGGTTCTCTACTCAGCACTGATTACTTTTTCTTTTACTTCCCTTTTTATTGACATGCGCACCGCGTTCATTTTGTGCGTTACAATAAAAATGAAGAAATCCCACCACTCCACTAAACTCTGGTAGTCTAAGGCGCTTCAGTCATGGACTGTGCGGCTGGTCCCAGTGGAGGTTCGAGACCCCTCTTGGGCATGGGTGTGTGTGTTTGCCCTTAGGATAATTTAGGTTAAGCAGTGCGTAAGCTTAGGGTCTGATGACCTTAGCAGTTAAGTCCCATGAGATTACACACACATTTGAACATTTGAACTAAACTCTGCTCTACTCACCGCTCGCAGTCTGTAGCTCACAACTGCGTTCAGTACTACCGACAGCCCGTCGGCTGCAGCACGCCACTGCTTGCGCAAGGCACTGCTGCAGTGACGTCACAGGCTCGCTCAGTGCGGAGCAGTGAGGTCGCGGCCCGTGGGCTGTGTTCCCATGCGCGTCTCTGCTGAGCCCGAGGCATATAAGTTGTTTCGCAACAGCACTGCTCGGCTCTTGGGGTGACGTCAGGGACTCGCTCTGCCTGAGACTGCTGTAGCCCATTGCGGCCGCACGACTCAGCACCGTGCGGCCCGTCGGACGTCCATGCGGCTGCCCCCTCTGAACCGGCAGCGCTAGGCAAGGCTTGCACGGCTGTCATGGCTACGGTCCTGGACGGGCCCTGACTCGATGCCCACCTATGCTGCAAACCGCACAACCAGAGCTCTCTGTCAGCCGGTTGTCACCGCCCGATTGACATCTTACATTCCAACTGCGACATCACTCCAGCAGAGGCTACATCAATTCCCATGGTCAGCCACGTCCCTGAACTGACTTAACTTTGCTGTACACGATTAGAATGACTACTCATGTAACAGCCAGTATCGTAGTCAAATATATCCTAGGAAAATGTAAGACACAAAGAAAATTTGTCTTTCTTTCTGTTTATGAAATATGTGTGTACCAGAAAGTCCAAAAATGTTAATAATTACATGTAATACGGACCGATAGTGAACAACAGAGAAGCCTTCACATATTTTCTGCGATCAGCTAGGATATGCCTTCCTGTTTCGTATCGTCCTTTGTTCTTCAGCTTTCGCTGTGTATGCATCTATGTTGTTAGCTCATAAGAACCATGAATATACGAAGGTCGTTTTAAAAGTCATTGCAAAAATAAAAACTGCTTACATGTTTGGCGAAAACCTGTTTTTATTTTTCGACATAGTCTCCTTTTAGACTTATACACTTTGTCCAATGCTGTTCTAATTTGTTGATCCCTTCCGAATAGTAGGAATTGTCCAAGTCTGCAACGTAGCCTCGTTTGAACGAAATCTTTGTACCTCCAGCCATTTTTTAAAATTGGGGAACAAATAGTACCCCGAGGGAGCCTGGTGTGGAGAATATGGGGGTTGGGGATGTGAAACCAGTTGGAATCCTATTTCCATTAATTTTGCTACCACAACTGCTGAGGTGTGTGCTGGTGCATTGTCGTGATCGAAAACGATGGTCCAATAACGATGAATAATATTCACCTGTATTAGTTTTACCCTATTCCAGATAGTCGATGAGGATTATCCCTTGCGAATCCCAAAAGACAGTCGCCATAACCTTTCGGGCCGAAGGAATGGTCTACGGCTTTTTTGGTGCAGATTCTCCGTTGGTAACCCATTGTTTAGATTATTGTTTGGCCTCAGGAGTATAGTAATGTATCCATGTTTCATCCACAGTGACGAAACGACACTCAAAGTCCTGCGGATTCTTCTGAACAGCTGCAAACCATCCTTGCAACACTTCGCTCAATTCCGTTTGTGGTCAAGCGTCAGCAATCGCGGAACGCATCTTGCGGATAGCTTTCTCATGTCCAAATGTTCATGCTAAGTATTATGTACCCGTTCATTCGAGATGCCCACAGCACTACCAGTCTCACGCACCTTAACTCTTCTGTCATCCTTCACCATATCATGCATTTTGCCGGCCGAAGTGGCCGTGCGGTTAAAAGCGCTGCAGTCTGGAACCGCAAGACCGCAAGACCGCAAGACGGTCGCAGGTTCGAATCCTGCCTCGGGCATGGATATTTGTGATGTCCTTAGGTTAGTTCGGTTTAACTAGTTCTAAGTTCTAGGGGACTAATGACCTCAGCAGTTGAGTCCCATAGTGCTCCGAGCCATTTGAACCATTTTATCATGCATTTTATTAATGATTTCTGGAGTCGTAACCTCCACAGGGCGTCCAGAACGTTCAGCATCACTTGTGCCCATATGGCCACTCCTAAAATTTTGAAATCACTCATAAACTGTTCTAATCGAAGGCGCAGAGTCACCGTAATGTTTATTAAGCTTCTCTTTAGTCTCCTGGGGCGTTTTGCCATTCGTAAAGTAAAGTTTAATCACCACACGAAATTCTTTTTCGACCATTTTTTGACAATCACTCGACTTCCTTGATTCACACGAATGCCAAACACAAAGAAATAGACCAATATGACTGAAACTTGGTGTGCGTTCTTTCCAAAGATTGTACTAACTAAACATTACCTCGATAGGCGCCGTTGGTGGTATCTCTCGGACTTTGCACAGATTTCTCAAACGCCTCTCGTATTTAAGTATATTTAAATTAATACCTTTCAGAAGTATTACTTTAACAAATTACACATATCTCTGTGTGTTAATGTCTTTATCAGCTCTTACTATACAGCTATTCGTAAAAGAAATGCAAAACTGCTGACGTGGAGCCCGTCCGCCATTGGTATGATCCAAATACTGATTAGCAATTTATCAGATCTTTTATGGTGCACCAGAGAACCTACAGTCTTTCAGAAACGAAGTCCCATAGTCAATTAACTATACAGCATAATTCGATTGACCGATCGCGTTATGCACTTGCCTTATGAAAATTACATTGGAGCCACATCTGTAACTTCGCGTTTTTCTCGAATACCAACCTGGAGTAATAGGAAATCACAACAGGAATCGACAAGCACTGCTCGGTTAATTTGAATTGGCACTAATGAGCTGAATACCTGCTGGGAAGTGCTTGGTGATCACGACTATTTTCTTTACATTCTCTATCTTCCTTCCACCTTCGCAAGCAGACAATGTAACAGTTACAGCTCACAACTTTCACTCGCTCATCCACCTTCGAGAGAAGTTGTTCCTACTGTTGAATAGGGACCACTTATACTGTGGAGACTGTGTATAGTTGCAGTTTAACGTCATACCAGAGACACTTCTGTTTACAAGAACAAAATAACTCACGCCGGCCGAAGTGGCCGTGCGGTTAAAGGCGCTACAGTCTGGAACCGCAAGACCGCTACGGTCGCAGGTTCGAATCCTGCCTCGGGCATGGATGTTTGTGATGTCCTTAGGTTAGTTAGGTTTAACTAGTTCTAAGTTCTAGGGGACTAATGACCTCAGCAGTTGAGTCCCATAGTGCTCAGAGCCATTTGAACCAAAATAACTCAAGAACCGCTTCCTCAGTTCGTTGCATTGACTAGTAGTGTGAGATAAATAGTTTCCTCATACGAGAATGAGCAGCGCCGTTAATTTGGAGCAATATAGAAACGTCTTTTGCCATGTCAACAGCCGAGAGCGCTGAATCACACGAGATCTACCTTACTCGTGAGTTCTCCCAGTAAATAACTTGCAAAACTGTGAACCAGAATCCCACCTCTGCCTCCCGCCCCTTTCCCCAATGTTGTTGTTGTGGTCTTCAGTCTGAAGACTGGTTTGATGCAGCTGTCCAAGCTAGTCTATTCTGTGCAAACATCTTCAGCGCTGCACAGCTAATGCAATGTACATCAGTTTGAACCTGCTAACTGTATTCAAGACTTTTTTCTCCCTCTACAACTTTAACACCCTTTCCCCTGTCCAACACCTACATATACACACTTCTCTCCATTACTCCATTACAAAACTGACAACTCCTTGATGACTCAGCACTTGCCCTATGAAACGAAGTTGCGCCATAAGTTTCTTGTTTTCCCTATTCGTAATG
The DNA here is from genome assembly GCF_023864345.2 of Schistocerca serialis cubense. Taxonomy (NCBI): domain Eukaryota; kingdom Metazoa; phylum Arthropoda; class Insecta; order Orthoptera; family Acrididae; genus Schistocerca; species Schistocerca serialis. The sequence goes on along the minus strand of NC_064640.1, from coordinate 550,817,292 downwards.
CTTATGTCTCTGTGTGTGTGTTTATATTTCTCTCTCTCTCTCTCTCTCTCTCTGTGTGTGTGTGTGTTTGTGTGTGTGTGTGTGTGTGTGTGTGTGTGTGTGTGTGTGTATGTGTTTATATTTCTCTCTCTCTCTCTCTCTCTCTCTCTGTGAGTGTGTGTGTGTGTATGAAGGCTGTGGCCAACTGCTACATTCTATTAATTGTGTCTGTCTGTAACGTGATGTGTCTTCTTAATGGTAATTAGCAATCTTTCATTTCTTATATTTTTGATGAATTTGTTTTTAAAATTTAATCTAAAAGAAACTGATTTCTTCCCTCAGGCGGGTTACTTTAATTAAAATTTTATGCTTAACTGATTATCAATCATTTTCATATTCATCTAAGATTTATGATTCTTCTGATATTTTATTTATTTTATATTCGGTTAAAATTTACATATTTAATGATACTATTTATTTTTGTTGATAAGATTCGGTTTTTTATTTAATTTTTGTCAAAATAAAAATTCTACGCTGGAAATTGATCTGGAACTTAGTTGATTATAGATAGAATCTACTATTTCTGTGATATATATTCCAGGAAATTAGGGCGTTTCAGAGACCAACCAATAGTCTATGCTCATATTTCTGTTTACCTTCACAACTGGAAGAAGAAAGGAATGAAAGGATAGTGGTATCATTGGTACCCCCCGCCACGGACCGAAATGTGATTGCAGAGTGTACATATGAATATTTTTCATAACATGGTTGGAAAGACGCTGAAACAGCAAGTCCTTCGAAAATCCTTTTTCGTAAAGTGTCCACACATGCGAAACAAAAACTGAGTTGGAATATAATCCTGGATTACAGTTATACTCAGTGACAAAGTATTTACTTTCTGTGACAGAGAAAAAGAAGCTGTTGTACATTTCTACTTCTGTGCATCGTCATCCGTCAGTGGTTGAAAACTGACAATCCGTCATTCCCAGGGAATGATGCCTCCATCTCGCAGATCACAGAGTAAACAAATTTGCTCACTGGTCTGTGGAACGTGTGACCAAATCGCGTCTGCAGACAGCTTGGGGATTGCGTGCTGACCGTTAACGTTTTCACTGGCGCAGCGTTCCAGGGCATCCGCTCATTTTGCCGTAAAAACTCGGTGCTTGCGGAAGGTACTGCTGTTGTGTTCCCGAGAAAAGTGTCATAAAAGCACAATGGGATTCTGCATCCAGTACCTATACTGCGTATTTGCTTTGAAAATTAAGTGGGTCGCATCAGATGCAGGGTGGTGGCAGTTGTCGATACCAGATGCTAGCACACAAGATAAGCATGTTTTAGTCTCACGATATCGTCTAAATATCGTCAAAATACCACAATACAGTCAAGTTTGGATCTTCTACAGGGTGTTTCGCTATGTTTTGACGATTTCAAATTTGAATACCGCACACTAAACACAAGATTCAGCGATGGTAACACCGTCTATTAGTTGTGTGAAGAGTCAAGTTTCATCCGAGATACAGATCAGTAATCATGTCGATAGAGTCGAAGCACATCGTGCTTTCGCAGTGGTGTGCTATTTTCGCTAAGGCGAATCTGTCGTGCGCGTGCAACGTACGTTTTTTCGGCATTTCAAGACCCACCCGAGGTATCTAATCCTTGCTCGTAGAACAATACTGAGTTAGGTAAGAAACTTCTGTACAACTGCCAGTGCATTGGGTGGAAAGTCAAATGGCCCTTGAAAAACCATCGGAACTGCCGAGAACATAGAATGTTTGCGCCGGCCAGGGTGGCCGAGCGGTTCTAGGCGCTTCAGTCTGGAACCGCGTGACCGATACGGTCGCAGGTTCGAATCCTGCCTTGGGCATGGATGTGTGTCATGTCCTTAGGTTAGTTAGGTTTAAGTAGTTTTAAGTTCTAGGGGACTGATGACCTCAGATGTTAAGTCCCATAGTGCTCAGAGCAATTTGAACCATAGAATGTTTGCGTAGCAGATTACAAGCAAACCCTCGTCATTAGTTAGGGAAACTTTTTTTCAAAACGACGGTGGGACATGCCACACATTCGAGATGACCTTTCAAATTCTCTGTGAAGCGTTTGGTAATCACAAAATTTCCAAACGCGCTTGTATCGAATGGCCGTGCCGATTGCGCGATTTAACCGTGCCATGCTTGACCTACGGTGTTATTTGAAGACGAGAGCGTACTCCGACAAGCCGAGAACCTTGCAACAGTACAAATATCGAATTCACGATGAAATTTCCAGAATTTCTCCAGCAGTTACGAAAGATGTGTTCAAAAATTGTGTGAAACGCCTCGAGTATTGTGTAGCAGCCAATGGTCGCCATTTATCCGATGTAGTATTTCATAAATAAACTTTAATAAATGTTGTAACTCGTGCAAAATGTTCAACTTTGTTTCGAGATTATTTTGTGTGTTATTTAAATTTGAAACCGTCGAAGCATTGTGAAACATCCTGTATTTCAGTTTCGTCTACTTTCAGTAAATCTGTCGTCAGACTAACGTCAACCGGACGTTCTCCATACCTCCCTGTCCTGAGCATCATCCTTCATTTTCTTTTAACTTCTTCCTCTCTTCACATATATTAGTATTCCAAAGTTTCTTCCTCCTCACTCTGTCTTTCCTTCTGCTTTCTCCGCCATGATTCTCTGTAGTAGACAATACCTACGCAATATGCGTCCCATCCAAAATGTTTTCCTCTTCTGTGTTATCCTCATAAAGTTCACTTCCTCTCCTACCTTGCTCAGCACCTCGTTGCTCGTTCTACAGATCTATTTCACTTCATCCATTCTTCTCCATAATTACGTATCAATACATTCTAAATATCTTTGTTGTTTCTGTCTGACTATCCAAGTTTCACAGCCATATAACAGATTCCACAGAAAACATTTGGCGAATCTCTTGCTAAATGTAGTGGGTATGCTTCTGTTGTCAGCAAATCTCTCACTCGCCCGAAAGCAATCTTTCCCAGGGAGATTCTGTGTTTCACGCTCTCTGTACGACTTCCACTGCATATACTGGAATAGGTGAACCGGTTCTAATCTCATTCCACCTACTGATATATTAATCGTCCGTATCCTTTTCCGATTCTTATCACTTTGGTCTTGCCAACATTCAGCTTCATACAAAACTCTTTACTCTCACTAACAATGCTCTTCATCATTACTTGGAGCTCTTCCTCCGTTTCTGCCAGCACAGTCATATCAGCAGCGTACTGGGTTTTTACTATTTATCTTCCTAAGTAAAGTCCTTTTGACTTTTCCAAGGCGTTATTGATTAGCTCTTGACCATGTAGTGTTAGTGAAATATAGTAACCTTGACTGACACCTCTTCAGTATCATCTTCATCTATTCCAGCTACCGCCTCTGTCCCACATAGAGTTGGTGTATCATTTTCTGTCGTTCCAATCTATAACAGTGTCTTTCAGAGTCTTCTACAGCATACACTAGTAAATTTTGTCAAATGCTTTTTCCTAGTCGACAAAACAAATATAAATTTCTCTATTCATTTTCAAACATCTTTCTTCCATCATTAACAGACACCAAATTGCATCGCTAGACCCTCTTCCTTTTCTACATCCGAACTGATCTTCTCCTATATTCCCCTCTCGTTTCCTTTTTCTCTCTGCACTGTGCTAGTCACAGCCTTGGTTACATTGCACTTACACTGAAGAGTGAAAGAAACTGGCACACCTGCCTAATATCGTGTAGGGCCCCCGCGAGCACGCAGAAATAGCGCAACACGACGTGCCATGCACTCGACAATTGTCTGAAGTAGTGCTGGAGGGAACTGACACCATGAACCCTACAGGGCTGTCTATAAATCCATAAGATTTCGAGGGGTGGAGAACTCTTCTGAACAGCATGTTGCAAGGCATCCTAGATATGCTAAATAATGTTCATGACTGAGGAGTTTGGTGGCCAGCGGAAGTGTTTACACTCAGAGGAATGTTCCTGGAGCCACTCTGTAGCAATTCTGGAAGTATGGGGTGTCGCATTGTCCTGCTGGAATGGCCCAAGTCCGTCGGAATGCACAATGGAAATGAATGGATGCAGGTGATCAGACAGGATTGCTACGTATGTGTCACCTGGCCGAGTCGTATCTAGCCGTATCAGGGGTCTCATGTCACACGCCCCACACCATTACAGAGCTTCCACCAACTTCATCAGTCCCCTGCTGACATGCAGGGTCCATGAATTCATGAGGTTGTCTCCATATCCGTACATGTTTATCCGCACGATACAATTTTACGCGAGACTCGTCCGACCGGGCAACGTAATTCGAGTGATCAACAGTCCAATGTCGGTGCTGACGGGCCAAGGCGAGGCTCAAGGCTTTCTGTCGTGCAGTCATCAAGGTTACACGAGTGGACCTTGGGCTCCAAAAGCCATATTGATGATGTTTCGGTGAATGGTTCACACGCTGACACTTGATGGCCCAGCATTGAAATGTGCAGACACTTGTCTTCTACAGGAGTTCCCAACTGCATCGCCGTATTCTGTTTGATTGCATATCTCTGTATTTGAGTACGCTTGCCTGTACCAGTTTCTGTCGCGCTTCAGTGTAAAACTAATTGTCCTTTAATCTGTATACTGATAGGCATTCCGTTTGTTTGAAAAAGAAACCATGATGGTCGTAAGGAGATCTTCATGCCAGCTACCTTTCTCATATATTCTACTGATCAGATTTATGATTCTAGTTATAGAATTATTCCCTAACGCATTCTGCGCCTCAGATTATATTTTATCACATCCTTTTCCTTTCCTTAATAACTTGGATCGCTTTCTCCACCTCTCATTTTACTGTTATTGGTCCCCAGCAATTTTCGTCACAGTCTTCTTCATCCTCTCCCAGTCTTCATGATCAGCCATAGAATCATATCGATCTTCGGTGTATGGTTACTATACACATTTGTTTCCTGCAGTATTCGTTGTTACCTTTCCCTGCTTGTTTAGCATTTCTTGTTTGCTAATTTTTCGCGCTATTTTCATTGTTATACACTTTCAAGCTCTGTATATTTGAGCAACGTTTCGTTCTCTTTCTAATTTTATACTTCCCCACATTGATTTTACATCCAATCTTCTCATGCTTTGTCAGTAGTCCTGCTCAGCTTCTTTGCCTTAAGTTTCCAGCATTGCATCTCAGACACATAGCTTATTCGGACTCATCTTTCCCATATTTTCTCCCATACTATTGGTAAATCGAACGGCTTCTTCATTTTTCAGTTTCGCTAGACTCCACTTCTTCACAAGTTGTTTCTTTTTAATGCGTTTCAGTCTCGTTCTTATGTCTGCTGCAAGGAAGTTGTGACCTCTATTGGCATCTGCTCCAGGGAAAGATTCTACATCTACATTTATACTCCGCAAGCCACCCAACGGTGTGGCGGAGGGCACTTTACGTGACACTGTCATTACCTCCCTTTCCTGTTCCAGTCGCATATGGTTCGCGGGAAGAGCGACTGTCTGAAAGCCTCCGTGCGCGCTCTAATCTCTCTAATTTTACATTCGTGATCTCCTCGGGAGGTATAAGTTGGGGGAAGCAATATATTCGATACCTCATCCAGAAACGCACCCTCTCGAAACCTGGCGAGCAATCTACACCGCGATGCAGAGCGCCTCTCATGCAGAGTCTGCCACTTGAGTTTATTAAACATCTCCGTAACGCTATCACGGTTACCAAATAACCCTGTGACGAAACGCGCCGCTCTTCTTTGGATCTTCTCTATCTCCTCCGTCAAACCGATCTCGTACGGATCCCACACTGATAAGCAATACTCAAGTATAGGTCGAACGAGTGTTTTGTAAGCCACCTCCTTTGTTGATGGACTACATTTTCTAAGCACTCTCCCAATGAATCTCAACCTGGTACCCGCCTTACCAACAATTAATTTTATATCATCATTCCACTTCAAATCGTTCCGCACGCATACTCCCAGATATTTTACAGAAGTAACTGCTACCAGTGTTTGTTCCGCTATCATATAATCATACAATAAAGGATCCTTCTTTCTATGTATTCGCAATACATTACATTTTTTTAAGACATCCTGGTGCTGTTTTTAAATTTTTGATTGGTTAATATGTGATCTATCTGGTACCTGGCTATATCACTAGGACTATTCCATGTATACAGTCTTCGTTTATGATTCCTGAACTGGGATCTGGCTGTGAGCACATCACTCTGGAATATTTCTTCTCAGAAACATACATTCAGTGAAGGGTTTTGTCCAATGTGAATCGGAATACCACAATTGTCTTGAATGCGGTGGTTTCACATTGCCTTCCGCATCCTATGCCGTTGACCTCCAATACATTCTTCCTTATTTAAAATGATTTCTCATTTCAAGGGTATGAAGGTGCCTTGAACATTTTAAGACCCAAGAAAATTTTTCTTACTTTATGTCTATGAAATATGAAATGTATGGACCAGAGAGCCCACAAATGATAAGAAGCACTTGTAATACTTTCTATGATAGTAAAGGAATACTTCACATTTTTTCTGTGCCTAGCAAGGAGATGCCTTGCTGTTTCGTGTCGTCTCCTGTTCTTCAACTTTCGCTATGTAAGCATCTATCTTGTTAGATCTTAAGAACTATGACTACATTTACGTTTTCTTAAATTCACATCTTTAAGATGTATTTATTTAATACCCCAACATATACTTTTCCATTAATCTCTTGTAATTAGCACCTTTGTTTACAGCTATTCGTGAAAAAAATGCAAAAGTGCTTACGTGGAGCCCATCCGCCATTGGCGTTATCCAGATACTGATTAGCAAATTGTCATATATTTTATCGTGCACCAATGACCCTTCAGTCTCTAAGAAACGAAGTAGACACTCGAGTAACCATACAGAATAACGCAATTGACCGATCGCGATATACACACACCTTTCCAAAATTGCGTTGTGGCCACGTCTGTAACTTTGCGTCTGGAGATATAGGAAATCACAACAGGAATGCTGAGGAGGCCATGGCTGTTGCACTCTCGGTTCAAAAGAGAACGCGCAAATGACAGACAAAAGTTCATAGAAATTCGTGTGTCTGTAAAAAGATCGATGCGCGGAGCTAACAATAACTACCGCCGTCATACCGAAGAAAAGATCTGGTCCAGAACCCGAGAATGATCTAGTCCAATGTAAAATCGCTAGTAGGAGCTATGGCATCCATCCAGACACCCGTTGACCAGTCTGTTGTGGCTGTTGAAGATAGCAAAACGAAAGCCGAAGGTTTAAATTCGGCACGAAATCGTTCACGCACGAAAATCGGCCAAACATTCCGTCGTTTGATCACAGCAAAGAGACCCGTATGGACGACATGGTAATACGAATTCCTGACGTAGAGAAACAAATGAAAGCGTTGAAAACAAGTAATTCGCCAGGTCCGGACGGAATTCCAATTCGGTTTTTCAAAGAGTACTCTACGGCACTGGCCCCTTACTTAGCTTACATTTATCGTGAATCACTCAACCAGCACAAAGTGCCAAGCAACTTGAAAGAAACGCAGGTGAGTCCTCTGTAGAAGAAGGGTAAAAGAACGGAACTGCAAAATCCTATTGATTTGCTGCAGAAATCTAGGACATATACTGAGTTCGAATACAATAAATTTCCTAGAGACCGAAATGCATATGTCCACCAATCATCAGGGTTTTAGAAAGCCTCACTCGTGTGAAACTCAGCTTGCTCTATTCTCACATCATATACTGTGAACTATGAAAGAAGGGAAACAGGCATATTCCATATTTCTAGATTTGCGGAATGCATTTGACACGGTATCTCACTGAAGACTATTAATGACAGAATCCAGTATGTTGTCCTCGACAGCGAATGTTCATCTGAGACAAGGGTATCGTCAGTAATGCCCCAGGGAATTGTGTTAGTACCGCAGTTATTTTATACATATGTTGGACGGGGTAAGCAGCAGTCTGTGGCTGTTTGCCGATGATGCTGTGGTATATGGGAAGGAGTCGTCGTTGAGTGACTCTAGGAGGTTGCAATACGACTTAGAAAAAATTTCTAGTTGGTGTAATGAATAGCTGCTAACCCTAAATATAGAAAAAATGATGTTAATTCAGATGAGTTGTAAAATCAAACGCATAATGTTTGAGTACAGTATCAGCAGGCGCTGTTTGACACAATAACGTCGATTAAATATCTAGGAGTGACTTGCAAAGAAGTATGAAATGGAAAGAGCACATAAATACTGTAGTAGGGAATGCGAATGGTCGACTTCGGTTTATTGGGAGAATACCGCAAATAGGACGTTGGTACGACCTATTCTTGAGTACTGCTCGAGTGTTTGGGATCTGTACGAGGTCGGTTTAATGGAAGACACCGAAACAATTCAGAGGCGGGCTAATATAGATTTATTACCGGTAGGTTCGAAACACCCAAGTGTTACGGAGATGCTTCGGGGACGCAAGTGAGAATCGCTGGACAGAAAGCGACGTTCTTTTCGAGGAGCACTTGTCAGAAAACTTAGAGAACCAGAATTCGAGGCTGACTGAAGAACGATTCCACTTCCGCCAACGTACATTTCGCGTAAGGACAACGAAGATCAGATTAAAGACATTAGGACTCGAGCGGAGGCATACAGATCGTTTTTCTCTTGCTGTGTTTGCAAGTGGACCAGAAAAGCAAATGACCAGTAATCGTACAGGGTACCCTTCTCACGCACTAGACCCTTGCTTGCGGATTATGTGTGTAGATTTAGAATCAACAAGCAATACTTGGCTAATTCAGTTAACATTGCTGTGTTGACTTCCTGCTGGGAAGTGGTAGGTGATTACAACTAGCAGTACGGAAATACTTGAGGTAAGAGTAGAATTAGTATTGCGCTTCATTGCTAAAATTACCGAGTGCTAGGCTGCTTTTCTTACGCTTTTATTCAGAAATTCAGCAGTACATTATTCTTCCTACCTTAGGTGGCTACATATTTTCACATTATACAGTTTACAGCTAATAACAGTGAACGCAACAATACGCATTTTAGCTGACGTAAGAAGTACGACTTTTACCCATCTCGCGCATAATAGCGTGTTCCATTATTGAAGCAAAAGGTAGTTGTGCTTTAGCCATCCTTCAACGATAGTATTAATATTTTCCGCTGCGAGTTAACGCTATTTAAAGCAAAAAACGCTTCACTGCATTTTGTTAATTTCTAAACATTATGGTGAAGATGAGGCAGAAACAAATAATGAACGAAGCAAATCTTGATAATATATCTTCGAACTATGAAAGCAGTGAAGTGGAAAGCAACACCATTATGGAAGACATTAATGCTTCAGCGTGTGAAATGATTACGCCGGATGAAAATAACATAATTTAGCTACATACTGAAAGATGACAAATGCAACGTTTCCCCCTTCAGCTGACCTACCGATTTCACCAGCACAGAATTCTGCTGAACTCACTACGCATGGAATGATGCAAAAAACTGATACCTGGGAGGCCAAAAGCAACGCACAAGCTCTCGTTGTCCACCTCTTCCAATCCAACGCCGTGGGATGGTGTTGTTAAGATAACGCCATACTTCAAGGTGAACGTGAGGCGGGGCGCCGTCATACATAAAAATGAAATCGCTGGAATCTTCGTGAAGTTGAGGAAACAACCAATGTTGCAACACGTTTAGGTATGATACTCCAATCAGTTTCCTCTGCAAAAAAGAAAGTTCCATAAACCGTGTGAACAGAAACGGCACAAAACACATTCAATTTCGGCGAGTCTCTCTCGGGTTGGACGACGACGAGGCCAGGATTATGGACCCCAAATTCTGACGCTATGGTGATTTACTTTACCACATAGATGAAACGTCGATTGCTCTGAAAAGATGAGCCGTTCGGAAAAAGTGCTGGAGAACTGAGATGCAAAATCTGTACCTCCCCTTACGGTCGCCGGGATGCAGTTGCTGCAGCAACTGTAACTTGGAAGGCTTCATATGCAGGCGTCGTTTCTGAACACGTTGTTTGAGGAAGTTGAAGTTCCCTACCAGCACGTCTTGTAGGCTTGCGAGGGCTCCGTGTAAACGCATCTTGGATGCTCTCGACATTTTGATCAGATCTGGGTATCCGACAAGTGCTCTTCCCATTGCATATGCAACCATCTTCCAAGAATTTCGTGTACCAGTCATAAGTCTGCTTGTGCAGAGGCGGCTTCTTGCTGAATCGACGGCGGAATGCACGTTGCACTTCAACAATGAATTGACTTCACGGAAATTCCAAGACACAAAGTGATTTCTCCTGTGATGTAGTCACCACGTTGCTACAAACAGCACTGCAGCTGTGCCACACGTTGAACCTTCCTCATCCAGTGACATGCGCAATGTGTTTCTAACTTTTAGGGGCACTACTGCTGAGACAGTGGCGGGGGGGGGGGGGGGGCACTACTGCACATCGCTTCTTTTTTCGAACACCTTTTGTAAATGTGATAAGTTGTAAACGTAGAAGTTAGAAAATTATTGCCCTCTCTGCAACCAAGCAAAAGCTGTTCTTATTATGTGTTTCTTCCTTTTTACCCTTCTTTTTTTTTGTTTACAGACTTTATTTAGTAGAGTAAACGTAGGTTATTTACTGGTAACGTGACAATTTGGAAGCTTGTACTCTCTTAGTTGTGAGGCAATGCGCAAGCTTTTTGTTGTGCAGTACTTTGCAATAAACCAGCGGAGACCGCGAGACTTGTAAATGAAATAATAAATATTACTCAGAACAGACATATAATTGTCTAACGAAATAAAAAAGTACTTCTGCCACACGAAAGATTCGAACATACAGCCTCATGCGCCATAGTAATACACGCAGGCTCGGAGCCACACCGATGCCAATGTTTTACTTGGTGCAATGTGCAGGCACTCTAACGGCGAGATTAGGATCGACAAGCACAACCACTGCACATGCGGCGAGGTACATCATCTGCGGACGTCACGTGTTCAATATTTGTAGTCAACTTTTCGGGTGTTTCCGACATTTGCGGCCCCATGTGTCTCGTGTTTAGTTACTTGTCTCAGTGTCATCTACGTCGCTTCGTGAGTTTTTAGAATGCTAGTAAGACTCACAGATATACAGGGTGTAATAATCAAGGGATTACCAATTTAGTATTGCAGGGCAGCGTGGAGGGTAAAAATCGTAGAGGGAGACCAAGAGATGAATACACTAAGCAGATTCAGAAGGAGGTAGGCTGCAGTACGTACTGGGAGATAAAGAAGCTTGCACTTGATAGAGTAGCGTGGAGAACTGCATCAAACCAGTCTCAGGACTGAAGACAACAACAACAGCAACAGTAACCCATGTGCTTGCAACGGTCGTACTGATCGCTGGAACAGTTGATGTTACCTATAATCAAGCAATGACATACGTTGCATTGCAAAGGAAACATGTAAAACATAACACTGGCGGTGCACAACGTAACCAGACGTCAGGAAGTGAGCATGTTCCCCATGAGTCTAATGTTCAGTCGTTTAAAAATTCAAAATTATTTTGAAAACCAGTGTACATAAATCAAACGTACGCAAAAACCCTGCAATAAACGAAAACGTTTCCATCAATATATACGACGGAGAAGGGATGTTAATGTTCGAAAAGAGTTTCAGCATACTTTTTCACTCATTTGTCTCCGATAGAGTTACTACAATTAAAAAGATCATCAACATGTCTGTAGCTAAAAGTGATCGACTTGCGCTGAGTAAAGAATCAGTATAACTAAAATTTCTCTCAGAAGCAGACAAAATGCATGTATACACAATACTTCTCCGGCGACTTTCTGAAGAGTAGGAAACTTTTGGCCGCTCGTTTTCCAGTAAGAAGCCACATTTTCTTCCATTTTGCAGTTCTGATTTAAATATCTTTCCAACACGTCTATTGGAGCAATACTATCATCGACATCTGCCCACAAAGGAAACTTCTTTACTTTCTCTGATAATTGAGTTCTTGTGGAATTTGATGAATGAATTCCCTTTTCGTGGCTTATCCGATGGTAAAAGTACAAAAGCTCTTTAATACATCATTTTGCAAACGGCACCAGTGCGATCCCCACTCTAAATATGAAAGTTTATTGAAACTAAAACCAGAGGTCCTGTTGTTGAAGGTATTTAAACTATTTTATTCAGTTTCAGGGCTCCGCCAAGGTCTCTCACAGATTCGATCGGTCAATCTCACAAAGTATTCTCATGTATTCGGCTATGCTTTAAGGGAAGGAACATCGACTCTGAACGTATGAGGCTTGAACTTAATTCTATGACCGACCTCGGGAGTCGTCAGTTCTCTTTGGAACTGGCCACTCATGAGTTATTACCATAGCAATAAATGGATTCTACATCTTACCTCTGCCATTACTTTACGCCTCCTACCTTCTGATATCATTTTTAAATGACGAATGGTGGCGAGAGGAAAGCTGCTTCCTCACAGAATCTCTGGACAAACAGCTCTTCATCTAAGTATAATTTGAAGCGTTTATATAAAAGCCAGATTTCAGAAGTTTCTCTGTCCTCGGGCGCCTGACTCAATTGCTTTAACATTGTCATCGTCCATGTCTACAGAAGGTGCAGTGTAGGTGATTTCTCCATTTCTAATGCCTTGGACGCCGCTTTGAAGAGCTACAAAAACCCTTATGTTTTAAAAGCTATAAAATAAACGATTGCGTATAAGAATTACAGTAATAGAATAGCATACATACCATGAAAAGTTCGTTCATCAACGTGATACCAGTTCCTTCAGTTCAGGCTATTTCTCCCTTCTCAGAGAGCTTTTCACACAAAGACATTCTAACATTGTCAGCTACTTAGTCCAGCGAGTACCGTTAGACTGGCTCAGTGATCTCTCAAGAGCATTAAGAAGACCACTTTTCTATATGTAAGTGACGCGTTCTTTCGCCGCAGTCAAGAGGCCATGAAGTTTGGACAATTGCCGCATATATAATCCACATTAAATTTATTTCGTAGCACTGTATTTAGCATATAGCAGGAACAATTCAATCGTGAATAATGGCGCAGTGCAGCGACAATGTTGGTACCTTGATCAGTGGGACAATTGACGCATGTATACTGGGCATTAAAATCATTGGATACCAAGGGACAGCCGGCCGGAGTGGCAGTGCGGTTCTAGGCACTACAGTCTGGAACCGAGCGAGCGCTACGGTCGCAGGTTCGAATCCTGCCTCAGGCATGGATGTGTGTGATGTCCTTAGGTTAGTTAGGTTTAATTAGTTCTAAGATCTAGGCGACTGATGACCTCAGAAGTTAAGTCGCATAGTGCTCAGAGCCCTTTTACCAAGGGACATAAATCATGTAAACAATTCTCTTAGAATGTTACCGCCTGTTTTTTGGTTCATCTGGAAACTGGGTTGTAAAGACAATGCGAGATCTAAGAGTCCAAACAATAAAACAGGAGACAGTGCATGTCAGATAATTGTTTCTTCTCGCGCTCATGCTGAATGTCCACATGTCCGTAGTTGCAGAGTATGCGCCTTCTGTTATATGAGCAATTACCTCAGGCATAATTATATGTTGTAGGCTTTTAACGCTTTCTGCCATGTACTGCGACACAGTTGTGGGGTGAGATATAATGGCTCTACTCTCCGAACATAGCCCATAGATCGCAACTGCGGTCAGTACTTCCGACAGTCCGTAGGCTGCAGCACACCAGTGCTTGCACACGACACTGTTGCAGTAACGTCACCGGCTCGCTCAGTGTGGAGCAGTGAGGGCGCGGCCCGTAGCCTGCGTCTCCATGCGCACCTCCGCTGATGCCATGGCATACAGGTTCTTTTTTTTAAAAAAAATTCTTTATTCAAAACCATTATAATTATACAAATGTAACCCACTGCCTTAATTCATTCGTGGGTCCTAACAGTGATACATTTACATTAAATGTTGCAGCTTAGTGTACTTTTAGTGTGTGAGCTACAGTTAATGTTAGTAACAATGGGCATCTAATGTCTACTTGTTCTACTATTTATACCTAATTACTATTACTAATTTAATTATATATGTATTCTGCAGCGTCACATGTGTGCCAGTGAAGAAGATATAAACCTACCTTTTCACGCCCTGCTCTTCGAGCTAATCCCGAAGAGCATGCCCCTGGCACTGGGCGGGCCTCGATGTTAAATTCGCTGCAGGCCCTATCTTAATTTCCTATAACTAAGTCCTACAAACTAACCTATCCTACGTCATATCCGGTGTGTGTGTCACAATCGGTAGTTCCCCACTCCCCCTAGTCCTGCACGTGGCGGATCCCAACTTAGGTGTAGTCGGCCAGTCCACGTACAGGCGGTATGGGAATAGGGCTCTTGGACGCAATTGGTGGTTGTTGTCGCTTATTGTTTACTGTATCTCTCTTAAATAGTCAATTAAAACTTTTCGAGATACCTCGTTTGCCAAGGTGTTTAAAATCTGAAAAGTCTCCTCTCGTCTAAGTAGTTGGTGTGTGTCACGGTTGGGTAGTCTGTCTCGCAGTGTGTTGGCGATATCATTGAAGAGGGGGCACTCGTAAGCCACATGCTAGGGCGTGCCTTCCGGTTCGCCACAGTCGCACGCTGGTGTTGCCCTTTTCCCAAATCGACATAGATAAGTCGGGTAGGGTCCATGGCCAGTGAGAAAGTGGATCAACCCCCGCGTAGGCTCAAAGTACTTCATTTCAAGTCGTTCCCTCACATCGGGTAGAAACTGGAAGTTTCTTCGTCCAGTCTCTTCTGCCTCCCAAATCTCCTGCCAAAGCTCCTCCCCTCTTTTCCTTATCTCTCTTTTATCCCCCACTATAGTACCCATAATATCAGCAATCTTCTCATAGTTTCCCTTCTTGGCCCAATACCAAGCCGCCTATTCCCTTATCTTTATGTCCAGAGGGCAGAGCCCCATTATGACTAATAGGGCCCCCCCTGGAGATGTTCTATAGGCACCCACGGATCTTAATACCATGCTTCTCTGTACCATTCTCACTGCCATGGCGGGCACAACCCTCTTGAGCCTGTGCGCCCAGACTCCCGAGCCATAGCCCACAACTGAGGTTAAGATACTATTATGATACAGTCTAATCAGGTGTGGAGGAAGATGGAATCTTTTGTGGCCTATGGAAATTAGGTTATTTAATATCTGAAGGGCTCGCTGAGTGACAGTTTCAATGTTTTTTCCGAAGCTCCACCTCTCATCAATGATAACTCCCAGGTAACGTGTCTCTCGTCATCGTAGAACTGGTGTTCCGTCTATTCTGACAGTCGGGTTTCTGATAAGATTTCCTTTTAGTAGTAAGTAGGTGGATTTACTGGGTGAGATCGTCATTTTAGTCGCGTGCCACCACTGTCGGAGTTTGTCTAATGCTGTCTCTATTTTCGGTTCAATGTCTTCGCGGCTACGGCCGCCAACCAACAGGAGGAGGTCATCTGCGTAGGCTATCACCTCTAGCGCCTCATCGCTCTGTTGTAATTAATCTAATAAAGGCTCCATATGGATGTCCCAGAAAAGGGGGCCCAAGACGGAACCTTGGGGACATCCTTTGGTAATTATCTTTCTGATTCTTTCGCTAGATGATGATAACCATACCTCCCGATGTTTACAATAACTCCTCAGGCAACCATATAGAGGCCCTGGACATTCTTTCTCCCGCAAGCAGGAGAAGAGCGAAGGCCACCAAAGGTTGTCGAAGGCGCCACTGATATCAACCATGATGCCAACCACGTATTTGTGCGGGGTCGAGCCCCAGACCTCGGCCGCCAGGGCGATTGCATCAGATGCTGACCGCCTCGGCCTGAACCCGAACTGCCTGTCGCTCACCCCACACAACACTCGATGTGCCGTCAATCTATCAGCCAGCAATTTCTCCAGTATTTTGCCAAATATATCCAACAAGCAAATCGGCCTGTAAGATTTTACTTCCGCAGGGTCCTTGTCCGGTCCTTTCTTTATAATAATTACATTTGCCGTTTTCCATATCTTTGGGAATTTTCCCTGTCTGAGGCACTCGTTATATAAGTGTGTTAGTGGCGCAGTCAGCTGGGGCACCAGAAACTGCACCACCTCCGCCACAATGCCGTCTGGCCCTGGTGCTTTTCCTTTTTTCAGTGATCTTATGTGGGTTGCCACCTCCTCCTTAGAAAAGGGGTAGACAGCCGTCTCATTACCGTATTCCTCTTGATCTTCGTCTCTGAGTTGTTTCTGTTCCTCTGTTTCCCCATACGCATTATCGTCAGCCAACAGGGACCGGAGAAGGACCCTCGCAGTTTCCTGCCAGGACTCCGTCATCCCGCCCCCGTACCTGACTGTAGATAACTCCAGAGGAGAGCGGATTTTCTCCCTCACCAGCTTGTATGGAAGCCCCCATGGGTCCGTAACCAACTGGTTGAGCACAAAATTTTCCCAACTTCTCATCCTGACTTCGCGTAGTTCCTTTTGGAACTTCCGCTTTTCCTCTCTATTTAGCACCTGCCACCTTTGGCGTTCCTGCCAGACGACACTGCGCTGGTAGTGCCTTCTCAGCCTTCTGACAGATTGACGTAGTTCACTTAGTTCAGCAGACCATGGTGACGGGGAGGCTGCCATGGCCCTCCTCCTTGTTGGTACAGCTGCCTTCACCGCTCTTGTCACTGCATTCACCAGTTCCTCTGCTCTCTGGTCTACGTCTATGTCCAGATGCATGTCGCCTTCCGGTGATGGAGGAATGTCACACTCCCTGGCTAGGCGTTCCCAATCGGCTCTTCTATAATTTAGTGGCACCTCCCACCCCGTGGCCCAGCGGCAATCTCTTTCTCCCAGGGTAAAAGATATCAAATTATGGTCGCTTGTGGTGGCATTCTCTATGACTCTCCAATTTTGAATACTGTTAGCCATATTTGGTGTTACAAGGGTGACATCAATGTTTGTGCCTTGTCCTCCCCCTGCAGCGTAGGTAGGAGGATTGCTGGGCCTGTTTGCCATCACAAGTTGTGATGCCATTATGAGTTCCTCGATTTTTTCTCCGTTAGCATCTCTTGTGCCGCTGTACCACAGGGGGGATTTTGCGTTAATGTCAGCTGTTACTACTACTTTTCTTCCCTGCAACGCCGTGGTAACTCTCGCTAGATGGTCTATGTAGAGTTCTATGTTGTCCCCATATTGGAAATCCATGTTTATAAGAGTTATTGTTCCCATAGGGGTTTGAAGCTCCACGACGTTGCAGTGGCTAGTTGTGAACTGTGAGAGTGTGGTGACTCTCAGGAGTTTATTTGTAATTATGATCGCCGCCTTCGGGTCATCTCCTCTGCTGACTATTTGCCAGCTCGCAGCAGCAAAAGCTATTTTTCCAGCCAGGGAGTATGGCTCCTGTAGACAGAGTACATCTAGTCTCCTCTCTTCCACCTCCCTTCGGAGCTCCTGCATAATGAGTCTGCTGTTGTGACTGTTAAGCTGTCCAATAGTTATTTTTGTCATTACGGGAAGTATGTATGTGTTCGGTCATGTGGCCAAGTCTTGCTCCAGTCAAAAGCAATTTGTCCGTATGCTATTACCGATTGTTCGTATATGTCGTCAAGGTTAAATTTCTCTCCACGTCTTTCAAAAGCTTTCTTGAGCCGGTCTCGCAAGGCTCCGAAGTCGGTGGGGAGATTCACTGATTTTAGCTGGATTCTGTCAACAGCCTCGATAACCGAGAAGGTTATCTTTCTGCCTTCTTCGTGTCCTACTCGGACCACATGTCGTAAGGCAGTGGTCAGGGTAGCCGGCTGCTCTAATCTGGATAGTTGCATAGTGTACTCCAAGTTGGGGTACACCCTCACCGGATCGACCGGTGGCACTCTGACAATTGGAGAGCTTTGTACAGTGGGGCTCGTACATGAGCTTGTCACTGTATTTTCTTGAATGGGTTTTTGGTTTGTGTGATCAGTGTGATTGTCTTTAGGCGTTACCACAGTCACAGGATGCCCTTGCCGTTGTTGGTATAATTCCGGCTTTGTTCCCCGGCTTCCAGAGGAGAGAGTTTCAGCCATAAGGGGGAGATTTGTTTGTACGCCAATGTCCATTGTTGGGAAATCAGTCTGAGTTGCTTTATCTTGTATTTCAGTTTTAGTGGCGCAGGAGAGCGACCTCAGAAAATCCTTGAATCTGTTTGCCCTCATGGCGTCCCTCCTCCTCTTGCTCGGGGACTTTCGTTTTGGCATCCTATTCGGTGTGCCTGTCTCAGCCATAGTTGGTTCTGTAAATTAATCTTTGCTCCAACATTTTGTATGTCGGGCAATTCCTGCCTGTGGCTCCGCAAGACTTCTTTCTTCGATTCTTGCAAGGTGTACAGACTGCCACCGCCTTGCAATCTTTGCGGCCATTACCATGTTCCCCACACATAGCGCACGCCGGCTCCCTGGTGCACAACCTTAAGACGTGATCCAAGTCTCCACAGTTGTGGCAACGAGGTACCACGACATAGTCTCTTGTGTAAATGGCATGGAATGCAACATATATTCTGCCCATTGTTGTAATGTTTCTCCACATTTGCGCTGACATCTCGGCGACGTGATGAACAACATCACGACCCCGTGGCCCAGTCTTAAATTTTAATTTGATGCAGTTCTTAAATTCTTCCTCATTAATTTGCTCAAAATTTTGTTGCCTAATTGTTTCTAGTAGTTCTACATTGGTCATTATTGTGGGAACGTCGTATAATATTACTAGAGGATTTCTTTTCCTCGGTGGTTCGCATTTGACCACCGAGTTCAATTTTTGGTTGTTCAGCAGTTTTTCTTTATCTTCCTCTGAAGCCACTTCAACTATAACAGAATTTCTACTTGGCTTAACATTTTTAATTCTTATTTTGTCTTTAACAGGGTCTATACTTTTTGTAAATAGTTCTTGGATCTTTTTGACACTTGTGTCCTGCCCAGGTAGTGTCCTGAGGAAAACTGCTGTGTCTGTTCTTTTTGTGATCTTATCTATAGCGTCTTTAGTCGAGTTTTGTGGGCGCTTAGTGGGCGCTTGCGCAGCCACGGCTGCCCACGTCTTTGCCGGTTGTTTCCTCAATCGGTCGTTCTCCTTTTCAAGTTCCTCCACCCTTCCTTCTAGTTTAGCATGGGCAATAGCCCATGCTGCCAGCTCATTTTTAATAATGGCAAGCCCAGCTTGGCTTATTTTGCCATTTTTAATTTGTTGCTCCATAAGCGACGTGATTCTGTTGTATCTTTTAATAACTGTCTCATTCTCTGCCTGTCCCTGCTCGTCCTGGGGAGAGGGATCAGGCGCAGTGGAAGCTCGTTGAGGCGCACATGAGTCACTCGTTTCGTTTGTAGCCATGACGAACGAGTGAAGAAAAAAGGGGTGGGAGCCCTTCTCTTGCCCCGGACCGGCTCCTCTGGCATGGGGGGGGGGGGGGGGGACTTCTGCAGCTCGCCCACCGACCTCGCCCCTAGGTCGAGGGCACTTCAGAGCTGCCAGGTTCAGCGCACCGTCGCCAGTGCACTGGTCCTCCTCGGTGTCCCCGTTGTCGACGATTTCACGCGACGCTCCTAGGCAACTGCACCCCGCACTCCGGACAGGCGGATGCATCTCTCGCCCTTCGCCGCCTACTTGCCCGAGTTTCCACCTTCTGGCCAAGGACCCGCTCCTACTCAGGTGGCGGGCCGGTCCCCCAGACGTTCGGCGGTCTGGACCCATCTAACCTGGCCCAGGTGATGTCACCACCTCCTGGGTTTGGCAGAACACGCCCCAGTTACCCAGGGGCGCGGCGAAGCGCCCTTGCCGACTCGCGCCGCGATCCCACGCCGACAAACGAGATAGCCGGAATACAGAGCACGTGCTGGTCTGTACCCTGCGAACAGAAAGGGACTGATGTTCGGTCCCTTGACACAGCTCCCCCTGTGCCACGCACCCTTCGCTTTCGAATCGGGTTGGGTCGCAGCTCTCCCTTTTGTCGCAAGGCAGAATGCCAAGCTTATCATCTGGCACCACGGGAAGGCGGAAAGAGCCACTTGGGAAGGAGAGGCTATAAGAGACGCATCACTTCCCCTGTGAGGACTGCGGCGGCACACCCGACTGGAAAGCGATACGCCCCAGTGCGAGCTTCCGTGCCCTACGGCGCGCCGGCAACGGACGGGCCTGCCCCGAAACGCGCCGTCAAGCGACTGACCTCACGCCAGACATACAGGTTCTTTCGCAACAGCACTGCTCGGCCCTTGGGGTGACGTCAGGGACTCGCTCGGCCCGAGACTGCTGTAGTCCAGTGCGGCCGCAGCTCGCTGCCGGGCCTCTGTGCACGACTCTGCACCCTAATGCCCGTCGGAACTCGATGCGGCTGTCCCGGCTGAACCGGCAGCGTGAGGCAAGGATCACACGTCTGTCATGGCTACGGTCCTGGACGGATGCCCAGCTCTGCTACAAAGTACACAACCAGAGCTAGCGCTCAGCCGGTTGTTACCGACCGATTGACATCATACAAGCCAACTGCGACGTCACTTCAGCAGTGGCTGCATCAGTTCCCCACAGGCAGACACGTCCCTGAACTGACTTAACCTCAGAACAATGAGTCCTCTGATATTTTTAGTTATTCTATCTTGTACAAGTATCTCCTGTGCCAATGACAATGATTTGTGATACTGTTTATTGACAACATATCAAACTGAGTATTGTTTTTTCTTGTATACACCAATCCCATAATTTTGTTGTACTTACGACTTGAATGACTACTCATGTAACAGCCAGTATTGTAGAAAATTTAAGACACCAAAGAAAATTTTCTTTCTTTATGTTTATGAAATACATGTATACCAGAAAACCACAGATGTTAGTAAGTACATGAAATACTTTCTACGACAATGAAGAACAGAGAAGGCTTCACATTTTGTCTGCGATCAGCTAGGAGATGCCTTCCTGTTTCGTATCGTCCTTTGTTCTTCAGCTTTCGCTATGAATGCATCTATCTCGTTAGCTCTTAAGAACTATGAATACACGACGGGCTTTTGAAAAGTCCGTGCAAAAATAAAAGCTGCTTACATGTTTGCTGTAAACCTTTTATATTTTTCAACATAGTCTGCTTTCAGACTTATCCACTTCGTCCGACTATGTTCTAATTTACTGATACCTTCCGAATAATAGAAATTGTCCGAGTCTGCAAAATAGCTAATAGTTGCTGCAATCACCTCCTCGTTTGAATACAATCTTTGCCCCACCAGACAATTCTTCAAATTGGGGAACAAATAGTAGTCCGAGGGAGCCAAGTCTGGGGAATAGGGGGGGGGGGGGGCGGATGTGAAACGAGTTAGAATTATATTCCCATTAATTTTACGATCACAATTACTGAGGTGTGTGCTGGTGATTTGCCGTGATGGAAAATGAATGTCCAGTAACAATGAATAATATTCACCCGTAATAGTTTTAACATTTTCCAGATAGTCGATGAGGATTATCCCTTGCGAATCCCAAAAGACAGTCGTCATAGCCTTTCTGGCCGAAGGAATGGTCTTCGTTCTTTTTGGTGCAGATACTCCCTTGGTAACCCATTGTTTAGATTGTTGTTTGGTTTCAGGAGTGTAGCAATTTATCCATGTTTCATCCACAGTGACGAAATGACGCTCAAATTCCTGCGGATTCCTCTGAACAGCTGCAAACCATCCTTGCAAGACTTCGCATAATTCCGTTTTTGGTCAAGCATGAGCAATCGCGGAACGCATCTTGCGGATACCATTATCGTGTCAAAATATTCATGCAAAAATTTACATACCTGTTCATTCGAGATAACCACAGCACTAGCAATCTAATGCATCTTAACTCTTCTCTCAGCCATCGCCATATCATGGATTTTATGAATGATTTCAGGAGTCGTAACCTCCACTGGGCGTCCAGGACGTTCAGCATCACTTGTGCCCATACGGCCATTCCTGAAATTTAGAAATCACTCATAAACCGTTCTAATCGATGACGCAGAGTCACAGTAATGTTTATCAAGCTCCTCTTTAGTCTCCTGGTACGTTTTGCCATTCGTACAGTAAAGTTTAATCAACACACGAAATACTTTTTCCTCCATGCTTTGACAATCACATGACTTCCTTGATTCACACAAATGCCAAAGAATTAGTCCAATATGACTGAAACTTGGTGTGCGTTCTTTCCAAAGATGCTAGTAACTAAACAAGACCTCGATAGGCGCCAGTGGTTCCATCTCTCGGACTTTGCACAGACTTTTCAACCGACCCTCGTATTTAAGAATATTTAACATAACACCTTTCAGATGTCTTAATTTAACAAACTAAACATTGTATTAATGTCTTTATCAGTTTTGTATACAGCTATTCGTAAAAGAAATGCAAAAGTGCTCACGTGGAGCCCGTCCGATATTGGTGGGATAAAAATACTGATTAGCAATTTATCAGATCTCTTATGGTGCACCAAAGAACCTACAGTCTTTCAGAAACGAAGTCCGATACTCAATTAACTATACAGCATAATACGATTGATCGATCGCGTTATGCACTTGCCTTAGGAAAATTACATTGGAGCAACATCAGTTACTTTGCGTTTCTCTCGAACACAGACCTGGAGTAATAGGAAATCACAACAGGGATCAACACGCACTGCTCGGTAAATTTCAATTGACATTACTGAGCTGACTACCTGCTGGGAAGTGGTAGGTTAACACGACTATCTTCTTTACATTCTCTATGTTCCTTCCACCTTCGCAATGAGGCAAGGTAACAGTTACAGCTCACAACTTCAACTCGCTCATCCACCTACCAGAGAGGTTGTTGGTATTTTTGGGTAGGGACCACTTTTACTGTGGTCACTCCATGTGTGGTTGCAGTTTAACGTCATACCAGAGACTCATCTGTTTTCAACAACAAAATACTACAAGAACACCTACATCAGTTCTTTGCATCGGCCAATAGTGTGAGATAAATACCTTTTCTCGTACGAGAACGAGCAGCGTCGGTAATTTGGAGCAATATAGAAACGTCTTTTGCCATGTCAACAGCCGAGGGCGCAGAATCATAGTTCTACCTTACTCATGAGTTCTCCCAGTAAAGAACTTCTAAAATTGTGGACCAGAAGCCTGCCTCTCCCTCCTACTCACTAGCTCAATGTTGTTGTTGTGAACTTCAGTCTGAAGACTAGTTTGATGTAGCTGCCCAAGCTAGTCTATTCTGAGCAAGCCTCTTCATCTCTGCACAGCTAATGCAATGTGCATCAGTTTGAACTTGCTAACTGTGTTCTAGACTTTGTCTCCCTCTATAGTTTTAACACCCCTCCCTCCCTCAGCACACACATATACACACTTCTCATCATTACCAAACTAACAAGTCCTTGATGCCTCAGGATAAGCGCTATGAAACGAAGTTGGACCATAAATTTCTTGCTTACCCCAGTTCTTATCAGTTATTCGATCTGCAGTGCCACCACTATTTTTTGGCGCTACTGAGTAAAATTGTGTATTTGCAATGGGTGTTGCAAAAGATCTTGGGAGTGAGCCATCTAAGAGCGAACCAAACATCATTACGTCAGGTGCAGCAATGCCACTGACAGATTCCCAGATTGTGCTCCGGGAAAAGGCTGGCACCGCCATAACGACGACACAGCAGAAAGGTGTTGGTAAGTCAGTAACTACATATCCAATCAACAGACTTCTTATGGTCTACATGGGTACAAGCGGTGATTTGCAAAGCAGGAATGCTCTGTCCCAACATAAATTACCATTACTTTTAGTCAAAGGTGTCTCAGTCTGGTAGCTACTATTTAAGAAGGGAGGTGTTGCCGCTGCACGAGGCGACATGAGGCTACAAGCAGCCACCATGGGATTTGGCCTCCATTAACTGTGGGCCCCCACTGATGGTTTTAAGATCAGTGCTGTGAGCTTAGCATCTTTCAGCCCGTGGGCCAACTACCAGGTGCAACCAGCCTCCAGCCATAGAAGGCAGTCGTTTGACACCATGGCTACCTGTTGCGTCACTTCCTTAACACTCGCTGTCTTCAGCACACACTGTGGAGGACGTTGCACCACAGAATTTTCTAGTTTGTTCTTCAGTAAAATGTACGACTGATATTGAAGTTTTTATGAGTAGCCATCGATCATCATCCCGACGACTATTCACCACCTCAACTCAGACTTCCACGTGTAGAGATCATGCATCCCGGACCTCCACATTTTGATGTCAGAAGTATGTGTCACGTCTAAATTTCAGTGACAAGGGAACCTTACCAGCCACCCTCCCTGGAGACGATGACTGTCGACTACTTCAGTGTTGCAGTTTCGTCGACACACAGCTTCAGTGTGCAGTGGGTAACTGCACTGACTGTTCTATTTTTCTCCCTACGAGTATCACATGCAGGAAGCCCATCTTTTGGCAGCTTTCCAGTTCTGTTTTCATGTGTGACATGTGGCAAGTAAACTAAGACTGTGTTCTGAGGATGTTTAAATATGAACGTTATTTTTGCCTATCATCAATGAGTGTGGCTCATTGTCTGGAAGTGTTTTTGCAAGGTATATGATCGGGCCGTTAAGCCTTGTGCCAGTGGATATATAGTTTGTCAGAACCGACAACACTTGCAGTCTAATGCGTGATGCAGGCGAAGGCTGCTGTGCAATCCCAGGGCTAGAGTTTTTCATCAAGCAACATACCGAAACTGACTTACGCTGATGTGCGTTGGAACTGAGGGGGATAATGTTCAAGCTGGGGGATGCTGTCACCAGTGAAATACTGTCACAAGGTTCGTTTGTCATGATGGATAAATGCAGGCAAAATCACTACGGCTTCATTTGCATGATATAGTGCCACAAGGCACGGGGAAGTTGCTTTAGGTGACCTAAAGTGTTGCTACCTTATACTATTCTGGACTTTGCCTCCGGGTAGAGAGTTGTAGTTGATCACGCTGCATTCGGTGATTGAGAGCACTTCTTTGTCTATACTCACGTTGAGACATTTAAATCCCGTGCTTGTGTCTGGGAGTTCGCGTTTCTTCTCTGTAGAATACAGAGAGGAGAAGATAGTATTAAATGATACTAGTCAGAGGACCGCCTTCTGCTGTCCTAGTGTTTGAACGAGTTTTTTATTTTGTGGCTGGAGTTCTTCCATTGTCGCAGACATGTACGAGAACCATCATTCCGACGCACGGGACGCAGTACATTCGGTGATACTGCTACTTGCTTCAGCTTATTACGTCCATAAAGATGAACAGCTGTGATCACGTAACTTTCATTTCCGCTGAGGTTTCACACCACTGCAGATCATCTTCGAAAGTAGTGTCTTCTAGTGTTTGGGACGTAGATGATATCAATCATCTCGCCTTTTTTATATTAGTTCGCGTACCCATCAATAGGGGCAGAATTGGGGCAACTGATCAATAATATTAGTCAGATAATTCGTTTGTATCTCTTTATGTCCATTGCATATCGATATATAAACATTTGGAATAAATAAAGTGGTTTGGATCTACAATAAATGTAAAAGCAGAAACATAATTAATATTTAGTAGCTACTAGTTCCCTTAATCATTCATTTATTTTATGGTCTAATTTATATGTTATAGAGCAAGAAGGAGGAAATAATATCACCGTTAAGAGATCCTAAGATCTGCTTCAGGGGGTAGTCAAACATGGCCAAATCTTTTTTTCGGGTTCAGTATTTTCCATTGCGCACATTCATTTTTACACCCGCCTGGAGCAGCAGCTTGGAAACCATACAAATAACTCCAAGAAATACTTCCTAACACTTAAATTTATATTCGAGATTAGCAAATTCCTCTTTTCCATTAATACTCTTGTTGCTATAGTCAGTCTTCATTTTACATCCTCTCAACGTCGGCCATCATCAGTTATTTTGCTGCCCAATAGTCCTTTTAGTGTCTCATTTCGTAATCGGATTCCGTTAACACTACCCGATTTAACCCTAGCAATACCAAGGGAGAAGTAAGGGGTACTTTTTGCCTACCTTTTCAGAATACTGTAATCTTGTCATGTACATCATATTATAAAATATTTGAAAGTAAATATATTTGTAATTTTAAGTGATTTCTTCTACCAAATTCCGTAATTGTTTTAAATTATTTAGTACAACGTAGCGCAAAAATTTGTGTCTTGTCGGTGGATGCGGATTTTCAGATCGGGTGTCATATTTATATATTCAGGTTTAGGACCCTTCTTACACATAAATATATCTTTAAAAAGTATGTTGTATTACTGAAATCCGTATATCTTTGTGTTAGTCATACACTAGGCCCCCAATTTGTAGTACACATTATGGGAAGCACGTGGGTAATGCTAAGTTTAATTCAAATACGTTTCATTACCTTTCATTTAGTTCCATTGAGGTTTATCTTATAATCCCTTTTCAGGGGACTATCTATTCCATTCAACTGTTATTGCAATTTCTTTTCCGTCTGACAGAACTGGAGTGTCACCAGTAAACTTCAAATTGTTTATTGTTTCTCCCTCATATTTAATTCTGGTCATAAATTTATCCTTGTATTCTTCACTGCTTGTTCGGTGTAGATGTTGAAATACATCGAGTGTAGGTTACACGAATGTCTCACCCCATCTTCAAATTGCACAACTAGAAATTCAGCAGATGGAATAACAGAATTTATGTGCTTCAACAAGATTTGTTCTTTGATGGGATGGGGCTGTGATATAAATGTCCAGTCCCATTACTCCTTTATGCTTTATACCGGAGGGCAGCAAAATTCATATTTCAGTGCATATACGGCAAAAATTCAAACTTTCATTTAGTACGACATGGATTCCCACGGATTCACCTGTTACCAGTTGTGGAGGAACATGTAGGAATGAGCGTCTCCCCTATTTCCGAAATTCTTATGGTCTACATGGTTGCATGCTGTGATTTGCATAGCAAGAACGCTCTGTCCCAACACAAATTACCATTATTTTCAGTCAAATTTGCCCCTGCTTCTGGTTTTAAGATCAGTTCTGTGGCTTATTATCTTCCAGCCAGTGGGCCACCTTCAGGCCAACTACCAGGTGCAAACATCCCTCTGCCATAAAAGGCAGTCACTTGAGACCATGGCCACCTGTTGCATCACTCACTGTTTTCAGCACACGTTATGGAGGATGTTGCACTACAGAATGTTCTAGTTTGTTCTTCAGTAAAATGTATGACTAATAGTGAAGTTTTTATGAGCAGCCATCTATCATCATCCCGGCAACAATCCACCACCTCAACTCAGAGCTCCACATGTACATCTACATCTACATGGATACTCTTCAAATCACATTTAAGTGCCTGGAAGAACCACCTTCACAATTCTCTAATTTTCCAATGTCGTAAGTAGGGGGACAAGGGGGTGTCAAGTCACTCTGCATTGTTGCCAAATTTATTCAAGATGGTGGCGATGACGTCATCCAAGATGGCCGCATGTAGACTTGGCAACAGCGCATGATGTCATCCAAGATGGCGGCTTTTGGCCGGAAAATAGGCCAATTGTGCTATGTCCACTAGCCTAACCTCAAGAAAAAATGGCGGCAATTTTGAATTCTGGCGGGAAAATAGCCCAATTGTCCTACGTCCACTAACCCAAGCCTCCAGAAGAAAAAATGGCGGGAGGTTTAATTCCAACACGATAATGCATGCAAAAACCGTACTTGTCTTTATTATTATTGATTATCATTTATTAACATTCATTATCATTTATTATTATTTATTATTATTTATATCATGCACGTGTGAATGCAAGCCAACTGTGTTAGATCATACCCTTGCCCCCAGAGAGCGCCACCAAGACGTTATTAAAGATGTTTGATTTTGGTGGGAAGAAAGCCCATTGTGCTACCTCCACTGAACTACCATTACTGTTGTCCTGCACATTCATTCTTCGCTGAGCTGTCGTTGCCATGTGTTCGATCATAGAGATGGATGTGGGTGATAGAGCAGCCTTCAATAATTACATTTCATGTAGACATTCAAGGGAGGACTGTAGCCACAGTTCACTACATGAGGTGTGGAAGCGTATGATAATGGAGGAGTGTCGGAGCAATAAGTACAAGAATTCTGTTCAGCAGATTTCGGCATGCAGAGGAATGGAGCCAGGAGGCATCCCGTAACCAGCATATGCTCATGCGCATGCGCAAACTGCAGGCTTATTTACCATCAAACATTAACTCTTCCAAAACGCAAGAGACGTTCAGTTGACACCAATTTGCTTCGGCGTAAGCATATTCGTATACAACGTATATACCATTGTAGACCATCCTGCAGAATGTGTTCAATCGATGAGTTATTGGTGTTTGACCTCGATGAGTTTAACAGCAGTGTAGTTTGCAAGCATACAGCCGAGGACTGCCCCCATAACCTCCTACATGCTGAATAGAAACGTGCATTAATCCTGGAACATATGAATAAGAACAAGAACACAGTCCTCCAAATAAATTCCCTCCAACGAAATGCTTTAAAAATGCAGTGCCCATCTCATGGAAACATCTGCTACTGTTGGAACTGTCTACCTTTTCTAAAGCCCACATATAAGCTCCCAGCCCCCAAGAGATGACTGCCTCCGATTCAGCAGAGCGACGAACTGATCTAGTTCACGAGTTCTCTGCTAGAGGGCACTTCGATAGGTCACGTGTTCACGTCATTCAACCAATAGCAGCACAGCATCATGATGACGTAGTTGGCCTCTATATAAGGAGCACTCAGCAGCTCCTCCATCTCTGTTCCAGTAGGTCAAGATGAAGCGACAGTCACCACAACAGCAGAATAATAGGAGGAGCAAGCAGCACCAGTAAAGTAAGTCCCCAAGTTATTGTTATAATTATTGCTCTTATTATTATTTCTCTACCAACATCACATCATTTCTTATGGATATTCGTCTTGGTCCTCCAGCAGCTCCACCCATGACTCCGGCATCAGCGGGTCCCAGCATGTCCCGGTCCACGCACGTGAAGGCCTCGGACTCGTCCACGCAGGATCCTGTAGCTCAGCTTCTCAGCATGCTGGAGCACGATAGCCAGTTGTTAATGTCGGTGCCAGAGGCTGTGTTTGACGGGGCTTCACAGTACTGGGCTCCTTCATACGCGCCGTCCACTGATCATAATCTCACAAGGGGCATCCCACCATCAGTGCAAGAACAGCAGGCTAACAGCGCTGGTGAGGATGTCGTGGATGATAAGATACCGACCGCCCCTTCACCTCATCCTTTACTATTCGCCTCAAGCTATATGTTAACAGTTAGTGGTTCAAAACGTATCCATGTAGGACTTGAAGTTTCACAATACGGTAGCCTCTCAACTGTTTTAGTGCTGGAAAATGTGCTCAAAAATACTAAAGTGAAATATTCTGACTACAAGTGGGATGAACTGTGTCGTTTAAAAACACACATCAAGAATCATATGACTACCGAATATTATTCATCCCACTCCTACCAGGACATGTACTGTGGCAGTCTAACTGTGAATATTCTATCAATGTATGATGATGCTACACTAAAAATTAAAAGTGCTGATAGTTATAGTATTTTCATGCATCAACCCACTGTTGATAACTTGTTCAATTTAGACATGGGTCTAACTAGTACGACAGAGAGACTAAATAGATGGTGCCCATATGTTCAGGCAGTGTACACCGACATCATTAACTGGCTTCACAAATGTAGCATCCACATAGATGATATAGAACATTGTTTTACTATGTGTATAACACCAGTGCCCAAGTCTTGTGCTATTACTCGAATAAGTGTTGAAAATGTCGAACTCAAATTGATTGACGGAATACAGGACTATTGTAATTCACCCATTACATTACGAGATATACATGCTGAATTTCAAGCATACAAGAAGCAGCTATTTTCCAAATACTGTACTGCTGCTGCACCGCTTAAAAAGTAATGTACTGATTTTTTCTCATGCTGTTCATATTTGTAAATATTTTAATAAATAAATATATTATTTTATAATATAAAATTCGTCATTGCGTGTTTTTTATTTGTCAAGACAAAATGTCACCTACATTAATCTATATGACAGCCTTCCCTTTAAATATACCACCTCTAGTTCATTCTATTGTGTAGCCGTTGTAGCTCAGTTGGTAAGGTGACTGCGCTATAGTGACTACACACAAACACATATTTTTAATCATATAAAAGCGTATTCCACACCTTGACGTACCACAGTAGGTATCATGGCGGGCTGGGTGAAACATCCTCGCCTCAAGGGCTTTGTTGTAGGTGACTGGTCCTGTGATGATGACCAAGACCAGATGACCAGCAAGAATGGACCAACCTTCCTGACAGCATACGAGCTATAATTGTAGGTCGATCCAGCTGTGGTAAGACAAATGTCCTCATGGCTCTGTTAACGCACATAGACGGAGTCCACTTCGAGCACCTTTTCGTCTTCTCCAAAACACTCTTTCAGCCCAAGTACCAGTTACTGAAGAAAATATTAGATGGAGTAGGCGGTGCAACGTACAGAGCCTTCAGTGAAAGCGACGACGTCCCCCCACCTGAAGTGGTAAAGCCTAACACCGCCTTCATATTTGACGATGTCGCTGTTGAAAAGCAAGATCAAATCCGTAAATATTTCTGCTTTGGCCGTCATATGGGTGTTGATGTATTTTATCTGAGTCAAACGTATTCCAGGATCCCAAAACAGCTGGTGAGCGACAACGCAAATCTCATTATAGCATTCAAACAGGACAACCTCAATTTAAAGCTCATTTACCATGGTCACGTACGGACCGACATGTCATACAATGAATTTGTAAAGATATGTGCTGATTGCTGGAACCACTCACAATACGGCTTTCTCGTTATTGATAAAACCCGTAAACTAAATGACGGTAGGTATAGCCGGAACTTCCAAGACTTTCTCCATATATAAACGTACGAAAATACTTTATCCCATCAGTTAACATTTTACCATGGACAAATTCGCACGCATGGCGGACGCTCAGTCTGACATATTAGGTGTGCAAAGATACAGTGCCCGAATGTACACCGATATCAAATTTAAAAATCTTGAGTCCAGACTAGTTAAAGTGGCAAGGGAATTAAAGGACGCTCAGAAACTTCTTGCCATTAACCAAAACCGGATAGAGAACAGAATTAGCGCAATTGAGGGCATGATAGAAGCCGAGGCCGTTGTTATTGAAGAAGGGGGCGTAGGAAAAAAAGGAGAAGTACAACAAAGCATATATAAAACCACGTGATATTCAGATCTCTGATTAGTATCCTTCGAGATGTCGACGAAGCATAAAGTCATTCAGGCGCGCTAAGCAGTTCGAGAAAAATTACGTTTGCTGAAGTTGGGGAATATAGGTCGTGAGCAAACACTAAATGAAACTTTTAAACCTGTTACCGAATCTATCACCAAGACAGCTTTACATAATAATGACCCAATCGCAGAATTCACCAACCAGTATCCGACCGTTAAGATAGACAGAACATTTGGTGTCATCAGGGCGAGACCGTACATGCCGGGCTCTCAAACTATAACTTCATCCGATTGCACAATACGCATCGGGGATACAGAGTTTAAAAGAACACCTGGCTTAATGAACCTAATCTTCCTAAGGCCATCAAGAAACTTAAAATACTCAGCCGATGATCGCAAAGTCTATCGGGAACTACTTAACTTGACTGATCTGTACAAAAATCCCGACAGAACACTGAAAAAGCCTGAATACTCTAAATACACTACCATTATACGAGTACAACCTTTACTCAATTAGCAAGCTAAAAGTGTCGATGCGGGTGTAGAATTTCAGCATAAAGGAGTGAGCAATCAAGTCCCACAGTATATATATTACGATGACCCAGTTGAACTAATAGAGAGACTTCGACTGTTGATGGCTTCGGCTGCTGCGGGCAATACAGCTCATTCGAATGAGGTTGTATCCATAATCTCACAGCTTCGAGAGAGAGGTATCATCGAATAAGTATGGATACCGTGGTTCGAGAACTGCACAAGCCAGCACGCAAAACATACCATCGTAGACATATCACGATTAAAGGGCTGGATGACCTCTGGCAAGCTGATCTTGTAGATATGAATCGATATTCGCCTCATAATAATAGATTCAAATACATTTTAATGGTTATTGATACATACTCTAAATTCGCATGGGCATTACCTGTGAAAACGAAAACTGGTAGAGATATTGCTGTGGTGTTTGAGCGTCTGCTGCAGACAGGAACGAATCGATGCCCGGCCAATCTTCAAACCGATCACGGTGGTGAGTTTTACAATGACCATTTCAAGACTGTGATGACGTTTACCTGCCTTAAAGCTAGTATCGTCGAGCGGTTGAACAGAACAATCAAAGCTCAAATGTGGATGCAGTTTAATCTTCGCGGTTCGTACAAGTGGGTAGATATCCTCGCACAGATAATTGCAAAGTATAATCGAACCAAACATAGTACAATTAAAATGAGACCGATCGATGTTCGCGATCATTCACTCATAGACACAGTATATTTCCGGATGAAAATGCTCGACACTCGCAGAGGTTCAATATAGGCGACATAGTATGTGTTTCAAAACACAAGACAGCGTTCGAGAAATCGTACTTACCAAATTGGTCGGCTGAGATATTCACAGTATCCAAAGTGCAGCGAACCAACCCTAGGACATACACTCCTGGAAATTGAAATAAGAACACCGTGAATTCATAGTCCCAGGAAGGGGAAACTTTATTGACACATTCCTGGGGTCAGGTACATCACATGATCACACTGACAGACCCACAGGCACATAGACACAGGCAACAGAGCATGCACAATGTCGGCACTAGTACAGTGTATATCCACCTTTCGCAGCAATGCAGGCTGCTATTCTCCCATGGAGACGATCGTAGAGATGCTGGATGTAGTCCTGTGGAACGGCTTGCCATGCCATTTCCACCTGGCGCCTCAGTTGGACCAGCGTTCGTGCTGGATGTGCAGACCGCGTGAGACGACGCTTCATCCAGTCCCAAACATGCTCAATGGGGGACAGATCCGGAGATCTTGCTGGCCAGGATAGTTGACTTACACCTTCTAGAGCACGTTGGGTGGCACGGGATACATGCGGACGTGCATTGTCCTGTTGGAACAGCAAGTTCCCTTGCCGGTCTAGGAATGGTAGGACGATGGGTTCGATGACGGTTTGGATGTACCGTGCCCTATTCAGTGTCCCCTCGACGATCACCAGTGGTGTACGGTCAGTGTAGGAGATCGCTCCCCACACCATGATGCCGGGTGTTGGCCCTGTGTGCTTCGGTCGTATGCAGTCCTGATTGTGGCGCTCACCTGCACGGCGCCAAACACGCATACGACCATCATTGGCACCAAGGCAGAAGCGACTCTCATCGCTGAAGACGACACGTCTCCATTCGTCCCTCCATTCACGCCTGTCGCGACACCACTGGAGGCGGGCTGCACGATGTTGGGGCGTGAGCGGAAGACGGCTTAACGGTGTGCGGGACCGTAGCCCAGCTTCATGGAGACGGTTGCGAATGGTCCTCGCCGATACCCCAGGAGCAACAGTGTCCCTAATTTGCTGGGAAGTGGCGGTGCGGTCCCCTACGGCACTGCGTAGGATCCTACGGTCTTGGCGTGCATCCGTGCGTCGCTGCGGTCCGGTCCCAGGTCGACGGGCACGTGCACCTTCCGCCGACCACTGGCGACAACATCGATGTACTGTGGAGACCTCACGCCCCACGTGTTGAGCAATTCGGCGGTACGTCCACCCGGCCTCCCGCATGCCCACTATACGCCCTCGCTCAAAGTCCGTCAACTGCATATACGGTTCACGTCCACGCTGCCGCGGCATGCTACCAGTGTTAAAGACTGCGATGGAGCTCCGTATGCCACGGCAAACTGGCTGACACTGACGGCGGCGGTGCACAAATGCTGCGCAGCTAGCGCCATTCGACGGCCAACACCGCGGTTCCTGGTGTGTCCGCTGTGCCGTGCGTGTGATCATTGCTTGTACAGCCCTCTCGCAGTGTCCGGAGCAAGTATGGTGGGTCTGACACACCGGTGTCAATGTGTTCTTTTTTCCATTTCCAGGAGTGTATATCTTAAAGGACGGCAAGGGCGAAGAAATTGCAGGATGCTTTTACACGGAGGAATTGCTGAAGAGTTCTGAACCAGATGTATTTCTTATCGAGCGCGTGATAAGACGTCATGGGTATAGAGCACTGGTTAAATGGCTAGGATTTCGATCATCTGAAAACAGTTGGATCGAAGCTGACATGTTAGTATGGAACGGGGAGAGTAGACCTCTATCTCCTCAGTAGTGTACCATGCACGACAGGAGGCACATCATAATGAGAGTGGAGGTGGTGTTCTCGACAAGTTGCCTGTTGAATTGCACATTCCCGGATATAACTTCTGTGAGCCTGAAACAAAGCTTCAGAAGCGCCTGGCACGAGGCGATAAAGGTATTAACCTACTAGACGAAGCCTCCCTTGAGCACGACCTCGCATACGCAGCAAGTAAGCATCTCCCAGCACGCCACGTCGCCGACCGGATATTAGCAGATAAAGCCAAGCAACTAAGGCGAAGAAAAGATCTCGGAATAGGTCAAAGCGTTGCTGCATTCGTGGTTGATAAAACCATGCATGGAAAAATTAAGTTCGGCTTGGGTGTGATGAATTTCAAACGAATTATGAAAGCAGCGCGAACAGCTTTGCGAGCGAAGAAGAACAGGAAGAAGAACAACAAACCCAGTTGTTCGAAAAACTGTATTCTCACCTCGATGTCTGCAGCTAAACATGTGTTGAATGGTGGGAACAAGAAGAAAAACAGGGCTTCATTTAAACCACCTAGGGTCCTACCACTACCAAAGACTTCGGGCAGTATTATCCCGTTCCTCGTTCCAGCCCTAGCAGCCCTGTCCGCTGTAGGTTCAATCACAGGCGGGGCCGCAGCTGTCGCCAAAACGGTCAAAAACGCACAGAATGCACAAGCCCGCCCAACTAGAGGAAGCCAGAAGACATAATCGCGCTATGGAGGCAGCAGCTATCGGAAAAGGCCTCTACTTGAAACCATACAGGAAAGGACTAGGTCTCTTCACAAATAAAAAAAAAGCCCGTTAGTTATCCTACCCGACAGAGCGCTCACGAATAAAGATCTAGTTAAAATTCTTAAACAAAAACTTCACATTCATGGATTCCGTGGCGTCTTTATGCGGAATACATTACCGAAGACCATGTGGTGGACTAATGAGTGCGGAATTGTAAATTTAGATGTTGCTGGGGGTCCAGGGACCCACTGGGTTGCGTATGTTAAGAAAAGTCCAAATACAGTTCAGTATTTCGATTCATTCGGCGATTTATAGCCACCTGAAGAGTTAGAACGCTACTTCACCGGCAAAAGACGCATCTTCTACAATGTCTGGCGATATCAGGACTTTAACACATAACTCTGTGGTCATCTCTGCGTTATGTTCCTCATCACAGCGACGGCGAACCCCCTCTAGAATGCGTCATCGTCAGATCATGTGCGCGAGATATAAAAGAGCTGTCATTGAACACATGACCATCATTTGATGTTTAGATGCAATGTCGTACACTCTGACTTTAAAAGAGCGAGGATCAGTATTACGCGCAAATTACTTTCCGCCGATTGATTTAAGTGCAGGGGACTGGAGTATTGCACTGATTGGTCTAGAGACGTATAACAGCATTCCAAATATTACACAGAGCAACAATAAACTGCATCTTGAAATTAACGGCCAGAAGGACATTCTACAAATACAACCTGGTGCCTACGATATTGATGGTTTAAACGAACTCTTAAAACAGTCAGAAAAAGGTATTGAACTACAGGCAAACATTAATACCCTTAAATCTGAAATACGGACAGAGAGTGCTACGATTGACTTTACACAGGGACATTCAATTGGTCCACTACTAGGTTTTGCGAAGGATCGTGTTTTGGTGAAGGACGGAAGTAAATTTTACGCATCAGATCATGCTGTAGATATACTCCCAGTGAGTACATCCACGTTGAGTGTAATATTGCCACAAACTCATACCTGAACGATAAATTGATTCACTCAATTTACGGATTCTTTCCTGCAGTCGGCACAGGGTATAAAATAGTTCAAGCCTCCACAAATGCTATATATCTCCCAGTGACTGTTCAGACACTGGACTACCTTGAACTGCGTATTGTGGACCAGAATAATCAGCTTGTTAACCTTAGAGGAGAAGAGGTCATTGTATGCCTGCATCTAAGGCGCGATGGGAATAAGGTATAAAGCTAGCACACCAGGCTCACAACCCGTCAGTGGAATGCGGAAGGGCGAGGTGATAACACGCCTTAATTACGAATCCCTCATTTCAACAGGTTTAAAACCGCAGAAAGACGTCGCTCAACGTAACTCTGTCAGTAGAGTGTGATGACCGAATTATTCGTCATGAATACCACTCACACAAACCCTATGCTTCAAGCACATTTAACAAAAATGATGAAATTAGGATTGTTATCCAGCATCAGGATGCGGTAACAATGCCTAGCAAGAGCTTCCTTTATCTGGACTACACATTTAAGAGAGCTGACGGGGCTGCCGTAGCGCTCTCGAAGCTCACTCGAAATGCCGTAGCATTCCTGTTTCAAGAGATACGCTACGAACTCAACGGAATTGAAATAAACCGAACACGCAATGTTTGTATTACATCAGCCCTTAAGACGTACGTTTCAGCCTCACCCTCTGATTCAAACAGTTTGGAAAATGCTGGGTAGTTCATAGATGGAGCGGATAGGGAGGGTGGACAAAGCCGATTTACCGCTTGCGTGCCACTAAACATGCTTATGGGTTATTTTGAGGATATGCAGTGAATAATTATCAACGCTAAACAGGAACTTATTTTGGTGAGAAGTGCAAGTGACGCGGATTCATTCTGTCAAACAGCTGCAGAGAATGTTCAAATCAAGATTAATAGCATATCATGGAAAATGCCTCACATCACTGTTGCAGTGTTGCTGACGAGGAGCGCTTGAAGCTCCTAAAGGTTCCGAATGCTGACACCTACCTACCACTAACTTTCTAATCATGGGAGCTTTTTGAATACCCAGTCCTACCTACAGTGTCCACACATACTTGGGCTATTAAAACATCAGTGCAGTTGGAAGCACCTCGATTCATCATACTCGCATTTAAAACTCAAAGGCGTGCTAATGTATCAAAGGACTCAACTGAATTGGACCACTGCAAGTTAACTAACGCCAGAGTCTACTTGAATTCAGAAGACTACCCATATGAGAATCTACATCTACAGTGGGACAGCAATGTATACAGTCTGGCATTTGACATGTATGCGAGATTCCGAGCATCTTACTATAAAGGTGTTGAAAATGAAGGATGCCTAGTCAGCCCACAGAGTTTCAAGAAGCTAGGGCCAATAATCGTGATTGACTGTTCAAAACAGAATAATATAATTAAATCAGGACCTATAGATGTACGGATTGAATTTGAATCTTCAGCAAACTTCCCTGATCAGACTTTGGAATATGTTCTCGTTCTGCATGATCGTCTCGTTAGCGACTGTCCGTTCACTGGTGTAGTGCAACGAGTTGTATAAATTAATACGCACTCTGCTAGCTGTAGTGTATATCACGATGTTACCTGAAGGTGTGAGGATCGTAGCTGACGTTCAAGGATTGTACTATGATGTAATTAAAGACTGTGCATTAATAGCATTCACGCAAAGTGATGAAGTAACAGGAACATTTGTATCAAGAGTTGAATCGCCGAAACCATTTAAAGACGTCAAGTGCAATAAGACAGTCAGAAGTGCGATGTGGCTAACAAAATTTTATCATGGTATTATGTGGGATGCCCCTGGCATCTCTTATAAACATTTGCTGCAATTGCTGAGTGTATTTGATGACCAGGAGACAATATTCTACGTTAAAGGCGATGAGAAGAGTAGCTGGCTGCGTCGAATCTTCAAATATGCGGCTATCCATAACCTGGAATACTACGATTGTCCACCTATCCATCAACTTAGACAGCGAACGTGTGAAGAAGAAAAAAATAGTTTTGTGTCTGCATCTGAAAATGTAAAATAACTTTTAAAATGGCTCACAAATAAATAAATAATTTTTTTTCTCCGTAAGAATTCTTGTTGTTTTCTTTCTCTGACACCTACGTCCATAGAAGTAAGTTTATTGGTGATACTGTGCGTGAAGTGCATTCCACTGGAGCTGTCTGAGCCAGTTTACCTATTTCCACGTCGCCGGCGCGGCGATGAGTCAGCCATTGAAAGTGACGACCTGAAAGAGATAGTGCTAGGGTCGGCTTCGCCAGATGCCCGCCGTTTAAAGTGACAGGACCACAAAGAGAGTGGCGGGGTCTGTTTGTGACTGGTGGACGAAGTCCAGCACGCATCATTCAGATTTCATCTGTCTTTAAATCTAAAAACCTTATAGGTCTCTCTCTGTACCAGTTCAACGTATATGGATCATGACTGAGGGTGAAACAATAACAAACTCAGGCAATTTTTTTTACAGTAAAATAATTGAATTTATTATTCAATTCATATTTTTTTCAAACGTTGTTTGCGACATATCAGTTTACAGTAAAATGATTCACTCTTTTTTTTCACATTATATCAGTTTAGAGATACAT
The DNA here is from genome assembly GCF_023864345.2 of Schistocerca serialis cubense. NCBI lineage: Eukaryota > Metazoa > Arthropoda > Insecta > Orthoptera > Acrididae > Schistocerca > Schistocerca serialis. The sequence continues at coordinate 550,778,801 of NC_064640.1, read as the reverse complement.
TATTTGTCTTCAAGTAAAAATATGAAAGTTCAAATCTTTGCAGATACGTGTTTTTACATTATTCATAAATATATAAGCATTGTGCAGAGATAACTCTCTCTCTCTCTCTCTCTCTCTCTCTATATATATATATATATATATATATATATATATATATATATATATATATATAAAACTAAAACAGAGGTACTGCAACGTAATTATAGTATCTTACAAGGTAAATAATATCTCTAGTGAAGTTCCACCGGAAACACTTTTTTAACTAATGGCAAACTTATTTTCTGATAGTGGCTCTATAACATTTTCCGCTAGCAATTTAAATTATATTTCGTTGAAGTAAGTGGCTCTAGACATTTTCCACTACAACAAGCAGGTGAACACATATTTCTCGGTATAAAGATTTTTTCCACAGTCAAGTGAACATTATATATATATAAAGAATTTAATTGATGGAACTCACATTCTTAAAAAACTAGTTGTGACTGGATTGCTAGCGGCAGGTGAAACTTACAACTACTACTAAGATCAAAGCAGATACGAACTGCGAAAATTGTATTTTCGTCTTCTTCTATTTGATTATAAAAGGTGTAAAATTTTTATCTGTTTTCAGACATATAGCCATTGACAAGTAATAGTAGCAAAAAAATATACAAATATATATAAAGACTTTTTCTTATAAATGGTTTTATTTTAGTTTTTTATGATTTTTTTTTCTTTGATAGAATAAATAATATTTACACACATGCACACTTAACACAGGCTCGCACACATTCACACACACTCAGACATACACGGAAGTACGCAAGCTGATACACACTACAAAACACTCTCATCCAGTATTTACACTATGATAAAAGGGTCATACTACTACTCTTCAGACACTCTCACCGCCTCTCTCTCTCTCTCTCTCTCTCTCTCTCTCTCTCTCTCACTATCTCTCTCTCCCTCGCAATCAGAGTCCCCCGCCCCTTCTCTCGCTACAAGTGAGTAGTGTGAGTACGGGCGAGTTTCAATGCCGTAATCACAGATGACCCTTTTATCGTCATGAGGCGACAGATAGATTTTAAACTGCAGCACAGTGTACACCTCGTGCGCTGTTGATCGAATACTAGTTTGGCGGACCATATGCGGCGGCTGCAGCTCAGCACCGCGAACACCACCACGTAGGCACTGCAAATAGTCTTCGATAGACAGAGCTCGTGATGCCATCCGTCGTACCCCTTAGCCGGTCTCTGAGTGGGACCTTCCAATGTGCGACATGCATACATCTTGGAACGAAGAAGTACAAACTCCGCAATCGGCAATCCTTTTGACTCGTCTTTCATGAGATCGATAACCTTCTTGTTTTGCGGAACAATACCATAAGGATTATCGGCCGCATAAGAAGACGTGTCGAATTCATTGGCGTGGTACCTAATTACTTCATATGGATTGCAGTTCTTCACCCAATAGATGAAACTATCTGTATCCATGTAAAGTAATTTAGGATCTGCGAAATGAGTTTTCGCGAACTCATGATGAAATCAGTACATGTGGAGTTTGGATAGGTCTAGTATGCACATGCCCACATAGATAGGTTAAGTAAACTCTACTGCAGTTTTAGCCATCTCCACAGCAACAAAATTCTTATTGAAAATAGTGTTCAATCGATGAGTTATTGGTGTTTGACCGCGATGAGTTTAACAGCAGTGTAGTTTGCAAGCATACAGCCGAGGACTGCCCCCATAACCTCCTACATGTTGAATGGAAACGTGCATTAATCCTGGAACATATGAATAAGAACAAGAACACAGTCCTCCAAATAAATTCCCTCCAACGAAAAGCTTTAAAAATGCATTACCAATCGAACTCCAGAGCGCAGCTGACGTACGCGCGCATGGCTCAGCCCGCTCCGTGCCCCGCCTGTCGGCGGGCCCGCAGAGTCTCCAGCCAGCGTCCCAGAGTCCCGCCACAAACTGTCAGCCGCGCTCACCTCAGAGTCCGGCGACGTAAGCATTCTCACTCGCCCGCGAGCACTTAATGCTGGACAGGACTTCGTGCTGGACAAAGGACACGTTCCACCCCAATTTTTTTTTTCTGAACAGGTTCCAACCTGCCGATACCTAGCTCACACAACCGTCCGAGATGTTTGGAAAGTTCTATCACGTGACACACTAAAAGCTATATCGGTCCTAAAGTCCGCAATTTCCCAGTACCGACGGACAATGGTATACACGTCGTATACGAATATGCTTATGCCGAAGCGAATTGGAGTCAACTAAACGTCTCTTGCGTTTTGGAAGAGTGAATGTTTGATGGTAAATAAGCCTGCAGTTTGCGCATGCGCATGAGCATATGCTGGTCACGGGATGCATCCTGGCTCCATCCCTCTGCATGCCGAAATCTACTGAACAGAATTCTTGTACTTATTGCTCCGACACTCCTCCATTATCATACGCTCCCGCACCTCATGTAGTGAACTGTGGCTACAGTCCTCCCTTGAATGTCTACATGGAATGCAGTTATTAAAGGCTGCTCTATCACCCACATCCATCTCTATGATCGAACATATGGCAACGACAGATCAGCAAAGACTGAATGTGCAGGAGAACGGTAATGGTAGTTCAGTGGAGGTATCACAATTGGCTTTCTTCCCACCAAAATCAACCATCTTTAATGACGTCTTGGTGGCGCTCTCTGGTGGCAAGGGTATGAACTACCACAGTTGGATTGCATACACACTTGAATGATATACATAATAATAAATAATAATAAATGATAATGAATGTTAATAAATGATAATCAATAATAATAAAGACAAGTACGGTTTTTGCATGCATTATCGTGTTGGAATTCAAACTTCCCACCATTTTCTCTTCTGGAGGCTTGGGTTTGTGGACATAGCACAATAGGGCTATTTTCCCGCCAAAATTCAAAATTGCCGCAATTTTTTTTGAGGTTAGGTTAGAGGACGTAGCATAATTGACATACTTTCCCACCAAAAGCCGCCATCTTGGATGACGTCATGCGATATTGCCAAGTCTACATGCCACCATCTTTGATGACGTCATCGCCGCCATCTTGAATAAATTTGGCAAGAATGCAGAGTGACCTGACATCCCCGTTGTCCCCATACTGTCGTATAACACACGGAAAGAATGAGCACCTATATCTTCCCGTACGAGCTCTGATATCCCCTATTTTATCGTGGTGATCGTTCCTCCCTATGTAGGTCGGTGTCAACAAAATATTTTCGCATTCAGAGGAGGAAGTAGGTGATTGGAATTTGGTGAGAAGATTCCATCGCAACGAAAAACGCCTTTCTTTTAATGATCTCCAGCCCAAATCGTGTATCATTTCTGTGACACGCTCTCCCATATTTCGTGATCATACAAAACGTGCTGCCTTTCTTTGAACTTTTTCGATGTACTCCGTCGGTCCTATCTGGTAAGAATCCCACACTGCGCAGCAGTATTCTAAAAGAGGAGGGACAAGCGAAGTATCGTCTTGTAGCGTAGTGTCCTCCTTAGTAGGTTTGTTACATTTTCTAAGTGTCCTGCCAATAAAACGCAGCCTTTCTTTAGCCTTCCCCACAGCAGTTTCTATGTGCTCTTTCCAATTTAAGTTGTTCGTAATTGTAATACCTAGGTATTTAGTTGAATATACGGCTTTTAGATTAGACTGATTTATCATGTAACCGAAGTTTAAACACTTCCTTTTAGCATTCATGTGGATGACCTCACACTTTATGTTATTTAGGGTCAACTGCCACTTTTCGCACCATTCAGATATTTTTTCTAAATAGTTTTTCAATTTGTTTTTACCTTATGATGACTTTATTAGACGATAAACGACAGTGTCATCTGCAAACAATCGAAGACGGCTGCTCAGATTGTCTCCCAAATCGTTTATATAGATAAGGAACAGCAAAGGGCTTATAACACTACCTTGGGGAACACCTGAAATCACTTCTGTATTACTCGATGACTTTCTGTCAATTACTACGCACTGTGACCTCTCTCACAGTAAATCGCAAGTCCACTCACATAAGTCAGACGATATTCCACAAGCACGCAATTTCACTACGAGCTGCTAGTGTGTTACGATGTCAAAAGACTTCCGGTATTCCAGGATTACGGAATTGATCTGAAATCCCTTGTCAATAGCACTCGGCACTTCGTGTGAATAAAGAGCTAGTTGTATTCTAAACCCATGTTGACTGTGTGTCAATAGTTCGTTTCCTTCGAGGTAATTCATAATGTTCGATCACAATATATGTTCTAAAATCCTGCTGCATATAGACGTGAACGGTATGGGCCTGTAATTTAGTGGGTTACTCCTACTGACTTTCGTGAATATTAGTGTGACCTGTGCAACTTTCCAGTAATTGGGTACGGATCTTTCGTGGAACGAACGGTTGTATATGATTGTTAAGTATGGAGCTAATGCATCAGCGTACTCGGAAATGAATCTAATTGGTATACAGTCTGGTCTAAAAGTCTTGTTTTTATTAAGTGATTTGAGCTGCTTCACTACTTCGAGGATACTCACTTCTACGTTACTCATGTTGGCAGCTGTTCTGGAATATTTACTTCGTCTTCTTTTGTTAGGCATTTCGGAAGGCTGTATTTAGTAACTCTGCTTTGGTAGCACTGTCTTCGATAGTAACTCCATTGTTATCGAGCAGAGAAGGTATTGATTGTTTCTTGCCGCTAACGTACTTCACATACGATCAGAATCTTTTTGGATTTTCTGCCAGGTTTCGAGACAAAGTTTCGTTGTGGAAACTGTTATAGGCGTCTCGCATTGAACTCTGCCCTAAATTTCGAGCTCCTGTAAAGAATCGCCAATCTTGGGGATTTTGCGTCTGTTTAAATTTGGCATGTTGGTTTCGTTGTTTCTGCAACAGTGTTCTAACCCGTTTTGTGTACCAAGGAAGATCAGCTGCGTTGTTTGTTTGTTTATTTGATATAAATCTCTCAATTCCTGCCGATACTATTTCTTTGAATCCAAGCCACGTCTGGTCTACATTTATATTATTAATTTGGAATAAGTGGAGATTGTCTCTCAGGTGGGCGTCAAGTGAATTTTTATTTGCTTTTTGCAATAGGTATATTTTTCGCTCGTTTTTCGAGAATTTGGCGATTACAATATTCGGTCTCACTACGACAACCCTGTGTTCACTAATTCCTATATCACTTTTGCTGCTCGTTATTAACTCAGGATTATTTGTTGCTAAGAGGTAAACTGTGTTTTCACAATCGTTTACTATTCGCGTGGGCTCATGAACTGCTCGAAATAATTTTCAAAGAATGCGTTCGGCAAAATTTCGGATGATATTTTATGCGTACTTCCGGAATTAAACATGTAGTTTCGCCAACATATCGAGGGTAAATTAAAGTCGCCACCAACTATTATCGTATGAGTCGGGTCCGTGTTTGAAATGAAACTCAGGTTTTTTTGAACCTTTCTGCAACTGCATCACCTGAACTCTGAGGACAGTAAAAGGATCCCATTATTATTTTATTCCGTTTGCCAACAATGACGTCTGCCCATACTAACTCACAGGAAGTATTTACTTCAATTACGAGACAAATTAAACTACTTCTGACAGTAACTAACACGCCACCGCCAACGGTGTTTAGCCTATCTTTTCGAAACACCGTTAGGTTCAAAAATGGCTCTGAGCACTATGGGACTTAACATCAGAGGTCATCAGTCCCCTAGAACTTAGAGCTAATTAAACCTAACTAACCTAAGGACGTCACACACATCAATGCCCGAGGCAGGATTCGAACATGCGACCATAGCAGTTTCGCAGTTCCGGACTGAAATGCTTAAAACCGTTCGGCCACCGGGGCTGGCACACCGTTGGGTTCTTCGCAAAAATTTCGGCTGAGCTTATATACGATTTTAGCCAGCTTTCAGTGCCTATAACGGTTTGAGCATCAGTGCTTTCTATTAGCGCTTGGAGCTCTGGTTCGTTCCCAACACAGCTACAACAATTTACAACTGTTATACCAATGAGTCCTGTATCTACGTTTTTTCTGTGTTCAGCTTGCACCCTTTGTGACCGAAGCCCTTCTTGTGTTTTCCCGAGACCCTCTAACCTAAAAAACCGTCCAATCCACGCCACACACCCCTTCCACCCGTGTAGCCGCCTCCGGCGTATAGTGGACACCTGACCTCTTCAGTGGAACCCGAAACCCAACCACCCGTTGGCGCAAGTCGAGGAATCTGCAGACTACCCGCTTGCAGAGCCTCTGATTCAGACCCACCACTCGCCTCTGTACCAGAGGTCCGCAATCAGTCCTGTCGACTAAGCTGCAAATGGTCAGCTCTGCTTTCATCTTGAAACCAAGACTGGCAGCCTTTACCACTTCTGTTAGTCGCTCGAAACCGGAGAGAATCTCTTCCGATCCAAAGTGACACACATCACTGGTACCGATGTGAGCAACCACCTGCAGTTGGCTGCACACTGTGCTCTACATGGCATCCGGGAGGACCCTTTCCACATCTGGAATGACTCCACCCGGTATGCACACGGAGTGCACATTGGATTTCTTACCCTTCTTGTCAGCCAAGTCGCTAAGGGGCCCCGTAACGCACCTAACGTTGGAGCTCCCAACTACCAATAATCCCACCCTCTGAAATTGCCCAGATCTTGCAGGCTGAGTGGTTTCCTCTGAAACAGGACAGGTGACAGCATCTGGCTCATCAACAGCGTCAGCCACAGATATTGCCTGGAACCTGTTTGTCAGACAAACCGGCGAGGCCTTATGTGCGGCCGCTTGGGAAGTCTTTTAACGCCTGCTTCGCCCTGGGGCGACCTCTACATTTTGATGTCAGAAGTGTGTGTCACCACTAAATTTCAGTGACAGAGGAACCTTACCAGCCACCCTCCCTGGAGACGATGACTCTCGGCTACCTGAGAGTTGCAGTTTCGTCGACAGACAGCATCAGTATGCAGTGGGTGATTGCACTGACTGTTCTTTTTTTTTCCCCTGCGAGTGTCACGTCGAGTCAGTCCACCTTTCACCAGCTTTTCAGTTCCGTTTTCATGTGTGACATGTGGCAAGTAAACTCAGACTGGGTTATGAGGATGTGTTAATATGAACTTCATTTTTCTCTGTCATCAATGAGTGTGGCTCATTGTCTGGAATGGTATAAGGTGTTAACCATGTGAAGCTTCTTAGTGGGGGAAGATGAGTTTTGTTTAGAAGTCGGAGTTTTCTGGTAGTTTACGCCGTTTTGAATGGGGAATGTATTTCATTTCGAGCAATATATGTGGCTCACTACGTTTAAAAGCGTAAAGTAGAAGTCATGAGTAGCCGCTCAAGCGGAGAAGTTAAGTTACAGTAACTGTTAGGATGGAATTACATTAGGTGTTGTAAGGTGGCATGATTTTAAGCCACATTACAACTACTACTCCGGAAAGAAGACCCTTTAATAATATAAACAACGAGACAGGAAACCATTAACGATACTGGCATCGGCTAGGGATCTTAATTTGTTGCAGAATATCTGCACGTTGGACGATAGTGAAGCGGACGGAGACGGGAGGCTGGCAGGAGAACGGGAAAGTCACAAGGGAGGCAGGCAGGCCTGAGAGCTGTAGACAACATCGAACGTAAGCTCCTGCAAACCCAGGCGTGTGGATCGCTGCTTAGCGGGATCCACGCGGCCAAGGACAAGGAGAAGACACAGGGGCTCGATCACAAAACGCGTGGCGGCGTGTAGGTGGTTTCCCGTATGGCCGTAGCAGAAGCTTATGGAACAATATGGAAACTTCTAGAAGCTTCGGTCGATTGCAAAACTGAGAATGGTCGGCGCTCGGAAACGAACGCATTCCAACAACATGATTGGCCACACACTTTAAAGGGGGGAGAAAAACGAACAAGAGCTACGAAAAAGCGTAGCGTCTGTGAAACACTTGTTCCTGGGGCGTCGAGGAGAGAGATTGGTCCTGGCGAGGTGTGCGACCTCGTTACTGGGATAGAGTACTTGTAGCGTGACCCTGAGGATCATTTGGTGGTCCACGGCAGCTGTAGAGGTGCCTACGGAAGCTTTTGGTGAGGTAGAATTTATGTTATCTCGCTGAGGCGAAAACCTTTGCAGCGATAAGCGTTGGATCACTGTAGTGGTTGCGCATTCGCAACGGCGGTTAGGGAATGATAGTAAATTGCTGAACACGAGTCTTTTTCGTTCTATGCTGAGGCTTCACGTTGCTAGTCGTGAGTGTAGTCCTAAATGTAAATGCAATTGCCATAGCTGTGGATTACGCGTTGAATTAACAACCGCGAATATATCAAAGGACAGGCGATTACCAAATGTGAATAGGCAGAACTAAAATGTTGCTCGTACTGTGTAATCTTGTATAGGGTAAATTGCAGAAGAGTAAAGAATTTAACACTACAAAGTGTATCATTTCATAGCTAGTACTTTCCTTCGTCATTTTATTATATCCGTATTTTGTACTTCATGTTTGCAACCAGCTGGTGGAGGCAGTATTTGTAGGTCAGTACATCTGAACATTCTAGCATGTACTGAGGATATGGTTAGAAACCAACCAGATTTGCATACGACTACTTGATGTCACATGTAGAGCAAAGGATAAGCTTTCCCTTCTGGGGAGCGTATAAGTGTCAGTGCGACTAATTAGCGTTATAAAATCCGTTGTGCAAAATTATTCACTTACACGTTCGGGTCGGAGGCTTACCCATCAGCAGAAAAGGGTAAAACAGAAGCGGTAGCAAAATGGCTCAAATGGCTCTGAGCACTATGGGACTTAACATCGGAGGTCATCAGCCCCCTAGAACTTAGAACTACTTAAACCTAACTAACCTAAGGACAGCATACACATCCATGCCCGAGGCAGGATTCGAACCTGCAACCGTAGCGGTCGCGCGGTTGCAGACTGAAGCGCCTAGAGCCGCTCGGCCACTCCGGCCGGCAGAAGCGGTAGCATACAGTGTCCTTGTCGTCGTACTGTTTTGTTCTCCTCGTTTGTTGTTTGCGTAATTAGTGAGGTATATCCTGGCGGAGAAGTTGCGAATTCCTGCAGCCTGGACCAGATGTGGAGGGAAGTGCATGTGCCGATGATTTTTGTGTCTTGCAGAGTGCAACTGCCGACAGTAATTTTGTTGTAGATATTTAGGAGGTTGCACAGAAAGCTATCAATAACGCTGATTGTATTGCAGATGTTTTCGGTACTGAAATGGTACACACACATTTAGTATTTCCGAAGGACGCAGATTCTGCACCATCTCTGATGGCACTGCCTCCTCATAACGTGGGAGGGGAAGAAAGAGGAAATGTGTTTGTAAGGTTTATGATCGGGCCGACAAGGCTTGTGCCAGTGGGTCAAGAGATTGACAAAACTGACAACACTTGCAGTGTAATGCGTGATGCAGGCGTAGGCTGCTGTGCAATCACAGGGCTGGACTTCCTCCTCAAGTACCATGCCGAAACTGACTTTCGATGACGAGTGGTGCAACTCATGGGGATAATGTTCGACCTGGGGGGAGCTGTCACCAGTGAAGTACACTTGCAAACTTCGTTTGTCATGAAGGACAAATGCGGGCAAAATCAGCAAGGCTTAATTCGCATGATATAGTGGCAGAAGGCAATGGGAAGCTGCTTTAGGTGACCGAAGGTGTTGCTAACTTATACTATTCTGGACTTCGCCTCCGGACAGAGAGTGATTGACAGCACTTCTCCTGTCTATACTCACGTTGAGACGTTATCTGAATTTCGTCCTTGTGGCTGGGAGTTTGTGTTTCTTGTCTGTAGAATACAGAGAGGAGAAGATAGTACTAGATTACACTAGTCAAAGGACCGCCTTCTGTCGTCCTAGTGTTTGAACGAGCTTTGTATTTCGTGGTTGGAATTCTTATACCGACGCACAGGACGCAGTACATTCGGTGTTATTGGTAATTGCTTCGGCTTATTGTGGCTATAAAGCTGAACAGCTGTGATAACGTGAGTTTCATTTCCACTGAGGTTGCACACCAATGCAGATCACCTTTGAAAGCAGTGTCTTCTAGTGTTTGGGACGTAGATGATATCAGTCATATTGCGTTATTTATATTAGATCGCGTAGTAATAAATAGGGGCAGATCTGGGGCAGTTGATCAATAATGTTAGTCAGGAATTTCGTTTGTATCTGTTTATGTCCACTGCACATCGACATGTAAATATTTGTAATAAATAAAGGGGTTTGAATCTACAATAAATGCATAAGCAGAAACATTAATGTTTAGTAGTTACTAGTTCCATTAAACATTCATTTATGATTATGTTGCAATTTATATGTTAAAGAGCAAGAAGGAAGAAATAATAGCACCGTTAAGAGATCCGAAGATCTTCTTCAGAGGGTAGTCAGAGAGGGTCGAATCTTTATATTTGCGTTCAGTATTTTCCATTGCGGACATTTATTTTTAAACCCACCTGGAGCAGCATTTTGGAAACCATACAAATACCTTCAAGAAATACTAACACTTAATTTTATAATCGATGTTAGCATCTAACATTCTGCGTGGTGTCTGTTGTTCTAAGTCGTGTCTCCCTACCACTTTCGCGCAACGACGCTCTGAGCGTGTTTTATAGGGAATTGATTAGTTTGAACCTGGGACCTGTTGCTGGTAAGGAGACGCCAGACCACACATGACATGTAGAGTTCAGAAGAGTTCAGTGAGACTAGCGATGATATAACCAAATACTTAATTATTTCAGAGTCAGCTCGACTGCACTCCCTGTAAAAGAATCTTAATACTAACTAAATGTAGTGGAAGGGGTTCAAGGCTTTCCTATTTTTAGTTAGCTGGTAAAATAACGTCGAAAAAACAGTTAAGGTTACGGTTGCAAATTTTATTCTACTCACAAAACATGGTTTATAAATTGCACTGTTGATAAAAGGAAATATTTTAATACAGGATGATAAAAACCAACTGCGTTCAACAAAAATGTGAACGAATATTCCCTGAGTGGGTTTCCAGGTTCTACAATGGATCGAAGGATGACCTATGCCATATCACATCTATAATCTAGGTTTAAATTAAGTTTCACAAAAGACAAAACTATCAAAATGGTCTACAGTGACCCTCAATTATCTTTAATTACTTATCTAACTTGTCGTAAATTACAGTGGCTTCTCAGTAATTATATAACAGAAAAATCATCGCGTTTCAGATTTTAACTTACGTAGCAAATGTGAATACATTGAGCTTCAATTGACGATCGACACTAGTATTACGTAAAAATGGGATGTAACAGATGAGACTTCTGCAGTTCTGAGTGAAGTCATATGCGCTCAAAAATGCGGCATCGCGTGCTCTCATTACCTTGTCGGTTTTCGTCAGGGGGCGGCGGCCGGCACAGCTCCATACGGCTCGCTGTCACGGAAGCAACTCTGTCCTAACTTCTACTTACTACAATTTACCAAAGTTGGTTTAAAAAAAAACCTATCTGCCTGTGTTTTCATCTGACCAATCAGGGTCTCAATGTTAACCTTAAGCTCCGCCTACAAAAATTCTGTCTATCCAATGAGAAACGTTATACTTTTCGTGGTGGGGCAATATTTTTAATGTTTGCAATGTAACAGAGACGCGAAAAAGTCACACGCTAAAACTTGAAGCTGGTGTGGCCGTTTTAGTGTTACCGCAAGATTTATACTGTTCTTCTGGAGGGCTCTGGCTTTTAACATGGGCTGGGGGGGTGGTCCTGGTGGTTAGCTAGAGACGTGGGTGTCCGTCCCTTATCGTAGGGCCTTCTAGCTTAACACGGTTCTGCTCGGCTTCTGTTCTCGTTTCTCCCCTCAGAACTGCGTCTGTCTCACGGTGGGAAGGTATGACATACATTTAGGCATTCTTGTGTTAGTCTGTGGTATTCCATTTGCTCACTCGTTACTCGTATTACTTTGGTTAATTTAATGTCACGATTTATTCGGAGCTATGTGACATACTACTGGATTTGCTTATCATGTCAGGGTTTTCATGGAAGGTGTTGGATTTGTCTGACACCTTACAAGTAAATACCTCTTTTTCCATTAATACTCTTGTTGCTATAGTCAGTCTTCATTTTACATCCTCCCTACCTCGGCCATCATCAGTAATTTTGCTGCCCAATAGTCCTTTTAGTGTCTCATTTCGTAATCAGATTCCTTAACACTTCCTGATGTAACCCTCGCAATACAAAGGGAGAGGGACGGGGTATTTTATGCCTACCTTTTCAAAATATTGTAATCTAGTCATGTGCATATTATTTTAAAATGTTGAAAAAAAACATATTTGTGATTTTTAATGATTTCTTCTACCAGATTCCGTAGTTATTTTAAATTTTTGACTAAAACTTAACGAAAAAATTTAGTCTTGTCAGTGGATGTGAGTTTTCAGGGCAGGTGTCATATTCATATTTTCAAGTTCAAGACCATTCTTACACATAAATATATCTTTAAAATGTATGTTGCGCGTAAAACACAACGAAAATTAACGAAATCCGTATATCTTTGTGTTGGTCATATATTACGCCCCCCTTTTGTAGTAAACGTTATAGAAATTCCGTTGGTACTGCTAGGTTTAATTCGAATACGTTCCATTACCATTCATTTAGTTCCATTGAGGGTTATTTTACAATCTCTTTTCAGGACACTATCAATTCCGTTCAACTGTTATTCCAAGTTCTTGGCTGTCTCTGACAGAATTGCAGTGTCACTGGCAAACTTCAAAATGTTTATTGCTTCTCCCTGATATTTAATTCTGTTTACAAATTTATCCTTGTATGCGTTACTGCTTGTTTGGTGTAGATGTTGAATGACATCGAGTGTAGGCTACCAGACTGCTTCACTCCCATCTTCAAATTGCACAACTAGAAATCCAGCAGATGGAGTAGCAGAATTTGTGTGCTTCAACAAGATTTGGTGTTTGATGGGGTGGGGCTGTGAAATACATGTAGAGCCTCATTACTCCTCTCTCCTTTTTACCTGAGGACAGCAAAATTCATATTTCAGTGCATATACGGCCAAAATTCAGACTTTGATATAGGATAACATGGATTCCCAAGGATTCACATGTTACCAGTTGTGGAGGGACATGTAAGAATCGGCGTCTCTCCTATTTCCGAACATAAAATGTTACTTTTGTAACTTCCGGAAGACAAGATTACATTGAGATAACTATTTCTGGATCGAAAGGTAAGCCAGTAGCGTTCGAACCAACTAGCGAGAACAAAGAGAAAGGACAGTTGGAGATGCAGTAAATGGAAATGACGTTAGAATGTATTGTGGGATTGGAGAAGTATGAACAAGGAAAACTCTTGTATCATTTTCATGAGTTTACGCCTCTTACCTTCAGATATCATTTTTAAATGACGAATGGTGTCAAAAGAAATTTGCTACTTCACAGTATCTCTGGACAAATAGATTTTAATATAAGTATAATTTGAGGCATTAATGTAAAGTCAGATTTCAGAAGTTTCTCTGTCCTGGGGCGCCTGATTCAAATGCTTTAACATAGTCATTGTCCATGTCAATAGAAGGTGCAGTGCAGGTGATTTCTCCAGTTCTAATTGGTTGAACGCCGCTTTGAAGAGCTACAAAAATCCTTATGTTTTAAAAGCTATAAAATACACTATTGTGTATTAGAATTACAGTAATAGAATAGCATACATACCTTGTTATGTTCTTACATGAGCGTGATATCAGTTCCTTCATTTCGGGCTATTTCTCCCTTCTCAAAGAGATTTTCGCACAAAGACATTCTAACATTGTCACCTTATTCCAGCGAGTATCGTTAGACGGGCTCAGTTATCTATCAAGAGCATTAAGAAGACCACTTTTCTTTACGTAAGTGACGCGTTCTTTCGCCACAGTCAAAAGACCATGAGTTTATGGGCAATTGACGCATATATACTCCGCATTAAATTTATTTCGTATCCCTGTATTTAGCATATGGCAGGAATAATTCAATCGTGAATAATCATGCAATGCAACGACAATGACAACCTTGATCAGTCGTGGACTGCATGTCTTTCGAAGTAGAGTGTAGGATACCAGGAGACATAAGTCGTCTAAACAATTCTCTTAGAATGTTACCGCCCATTTTTGGTTCATCTACAAACTGAGTTGTAAATAAAATGCGAGATCTGAGAGTCAGCTCCATATGAACTCACATCTTGTGCACACTTAGGCACGCATTTATCAAAATGGTTCAAATGCCTCTTGGCACTATGGTCATCAGTCCCCTAGAACTTAGAACTACTTAAACCTAACCAACCTAAGGACATCACAAAACACCCAGTCATCACGAGGCAGAGAAAATCCCTCACCCTGCTGGGAATCGAACCCGGGAACCCGAGCATGAGAAGCGAGAACGCTACCGCACGACCACGAGCTGCGGACACGTATTTATCAACAGTTCTCTCGTCAGCTGTTTGAGAAAGTCGTTTCTCGTCCGCGTAAGGCCCTTGTTTATTAGACACACATGGTGGCGGTGGTGGTGGTGGTGGTTGGTGTTTAACGTCCCGTCGACAACGAGGTCATTAGTGACGGAGCGCAAGCTCGAGTTAGGGAAGGATTGGGAAGGAAATCGGCCGTGCCCTTTCAAAGGAACCATCCCGGCATTTGCCTGAAACGATTTAGGGAAATCACGGAAAATCTAAATCAGGAAGGCTGGAGACGGGATTGAACCGTCGTCCTCCCGAATGCGAGTCCAGTGTGCTAACCACTGCGCCACCTCGCTCGGTAGACACGCATGGATGGCGAGAAATGTACGAAGTGCCACTTGACCCTTCAGCATGAGAGTAAATTTGACGGTAGAGCGAACAGCACAGAAAATGAAGGCTTTTCCTAATGCTATCCACAATAGACTTCAACAAGGTCTAAAGTGTACTTTTAAAATTTGCTCCATTCTGTGTGGTTCTCTACTCACCACTGTTCAGTTTTTCTTTTGTTTCCCTTTTCCTTGACATGTGCTCCTTGTTCTGCACACCACGTTTAGTTTGCCGCTCTCATTTTGCGTGTTAGGAAAGAAATGAAGAAATCCCATCACTCCACTAAACACTGCTCTACTCACCGCTCATAGCCCGTAGCTCGCAACTGCCGTCAGTACTACCAACAGCTCGTAGGCCGCAGCACGCCAGTGCTTGCGCACGGCACTGGTGCAGTGACGTCATGGGCTCGCTCGGTGTCGAGCAGTGAGGCCGCGGCCCGTGGGCTGCGTCTCCATGCGCGACTCTGCTGAGGCCGTGGCGTACAGGTTCTTTCGCAACAGCACTCCTCGGCCCTTGGGATTACGTCAGGGACTCGCTCGGCCCGAGACTGCTGCAGTCCAGTGCGGCTGCAGCTCGCGGGCCGAGCCTCTTCGCACTACTCTCCCGGCGGACCTCGATGCGGCTGCCCCGCCTGAACCGGCAGTGCTAGGCAAGGCACGCACACATGTCATGGCCACGGAACTGGACGGGCCGCGCTTCGATGATCACCTCTGCTGCAAACTGCACAACCAGACTTCACACTCAGCTGGTTGTCACCGACCGATTGACATCATACAAGCCAACTGCGAAGTTAGTTCAGCAGTGGCTGCATCAATTACCACGGGCAGACACGTCCATGAACTGACTTAACCTTTTAGCCTCAGAAAATTGATACTTCTTAAATTTTAAGTTAGTGTATCTTGTTCAAATATCTCACGTGTCAATCTAAATGATTTGTCAAACTGTTTATTTAAAACATGTCAAATAGTGTATTGTTTTTCTTGTATACACCAATCTTGTAATTTTGTTGTACACGACTTGAATGAGTACTCATGTATCAGCCAGTATCGTAGTCAAATGTATCGTAGACACCAAGAAAATTTTTCTTTGCTTATGTCTATAAAATATGTGTTTACCAGAGAGTCCACAAGTGTTAAAAAGTACATGTAATACTTTCTATGATTATAAAGACCAGAGAAGCCTTCACATTTTTTCAGCAATCAGCTAGGGGATGCCTTCCTGTTTCGTATCGTCCTTTGTTCTTCCGCTTTTGCTGTGAAGCATCTACACTACAGGCCATTAAAATTATTACACCACGAACGTGCTACAGACGCGAAATTTAAACGACAGGAAGAAGATGCTGTCATATGCAAATGAATACCTTTCCAGAGCATTCACGCAAGGTTGCCGCCGGTGGCGACATCTACAACGTGCTGACATGAGGGAGGTTTCCCACCGTTTTCTCATACACAAACAGCAGTTGACCGGCGTTGCCTGGTGAAACGTTGTTGTGATGCCCCGTGTAAGGAGGAGAAATGCGTACCATCACGTTTCCGACTTCGATAAAGGTAGGATTGTAGCCTATTGCGATTGCGGTTTCACGTATCGCGACGTTGCTGCTCTCTTTGGTTGAGATCCAATGACTGTTAGCAGAATATGGATACGGTGGCTTCAGGAGGGTAGTACGGAACGCCGTGGTGGATCCCAACGGCCTCGTATAACTAGCAGTCGAAATGACAGGCATCTTATCCACTTGGCTGTAACGTATGGTGCACCCATTTCTCGATCCCTGAGTCAACAGATGGGGACGTTTGCAAGACAACAACCTTCTGCACGAACAGTTCGATGACGTTTGCAACAGCATGGACCATCAGCTCGGAGATCATGGCTGCAGTTATCCTTGACGCTGGATCACAGACAGGAGCGCCTGCGGTGGTGTACTCAAGGACGAACCTGGATGTACGAATGGCAAAACGTCATTTTTTTCGGATGAATCCAGGTTCTGTTTACAGCGTCATGATGATCGCATCTCTGTTTGGCGACATCGCGGTGAACGCACATTGGAAGCGTGTATTCGACATCGCCATACTGGCGTATCACCCGGCGTGATGGTATGGGGTGCCACTGGTCACACGTCTCGGTCACCTCTTGTTCGCACTTTGAACAGTGGACGTCACATTTATTATGTGTTACGACACGTGGCTCTAGCCTTCATTCGATCCCTTACATTTCAGCAGGATAATGCACGACCCCATGATGCAGGACCTGTACGGGCCGTTCTGGATACAGCAAATGTTCGACTGCTGCCCTGGCCAGCACATCATGCAGATCTCTCACCAACTGAAAGCGTCTGGTCAATGGTGGCCGAGCAACTGGCTCGTCACAATACGCTAGTCACCACTCTTGATTAACTGTGGTATCGTGTTGAAGCTGCATGGCCAGCTGTACCTGTACATGCCGTCCAAGCTGTTTTTGTCTCAATACCCAGGCGTATCAAGGCCATAATTACGGCCAGAGGTGGTTGTTCTGGATACTGATTTCTCAGGATCTATATACCCAAATTGCCTGAAAATGTAATCATGTCAGTTCTAGTATAATATATTTGTCCAATGAATCACGTTTATCATCTGCATTTCTTCTAGGTGCAGCAATTTTAATGGCCAGTAGTGTATCTTGTTAGCTGTTAAGAACCATGAATATATTTAAATGTATTTAAATTAATAACTTCCAGATGTATTAACTTAACAAACTAAACATATCTCTTTGTATAATGTCTTTATCGTCTTTGTGTTCAGCTGTTCGTGAAAGAAATGCTAAACTGCTGACGTGGAGCCCGTCCGCCATTGGTGTGATCCAAATACTGATTAGCAATTTATCAGATCTTTTATGGTGCACCAAAGAACCTACAGTCTTTCAGCAACGAAGTCCGATACTCAATTAAGTATATAGCATAATTCGATGACCGATCACATTACGCACTTGACTTATGAAAATTACATTAAGCCACATCTGTAACTTTGCGTTTCTCTCTTACACCAACCTGGAGTGATAGGAAATCACAAAAGGAATCAACAAGCACTGCTCGGTTAATTTCGATTGACATTACTGAGCTGACTACGTGGTGGTACGTGGTAGGTGATCATGACTACTTTCTTTACATTATCTATCATCCTTCCACCTACGGAAGCAGGCAAGGTAACAGTTACAGCTCAGAACTTCCACTCGCTCATCCACCTACCAGAGAGGTTGTTGCTGTTGTTGGATGGGGACCACTTATACTGTGGTCACTCCATGTGTGGTTGCAGATTAACGTCATACCAGGGACACTTCTGTTTACAACAACAACATATACAAGAACCGCTACTTCAGTTCGCTGCACCGGCGAATTGTGTGAGCTAAATACCTTTCCTCATTCGGGAATGAGCATCACCGTTAATTTAGAGTAATATAGAAACGTTAGAAACGTCTTTTGCCATGTCTCAGCCGAGGGTGCTGAATCACATGAGATCTACCTTACTCATGAGTTCCCCCAGGAAAAAACTTGCAAATTATGAACGAGAAACCTACCTTTCCCTCCCATCTCCTTCCCCAATGTTGTTGTGGTCTTCAGTCTGAAGACTGCTTTGATGCAGCTGCACAAGCTAGTCTATTCTGTGCAAGCCTCTTCAGCGCTGCACAGCTAACGCGATGTACATCAGTTTTAACCGGCTACCTGTATTCAAGACTTTGTTTCCCTGTAAAATTTTAACACCCCTCCCCCCTCCCCAACACCCGTATACACACATATCTCTCCAGTACTAAACTGACAACTCCTTGATGCCTTAGGATATACTCTATGAAACGAAGTTGTGCCAAAAAATTTCTTGTTTTCCCCAGTTTGACTCAGTATCTTCTTATCACTTATTCGATCTGCAGCGCCACCACTGTTTTTCGGCGCTACTGAGTAAAATTGTGGCATTGCCATGGCTGTTGCAAAAGGTAGGCGCCGACCACACACCATTACGTCAGATGCAGCAATGCCACTCGCAGATTCCCACATTGTGCTCCAGGAATATGGCTGGCACCGCCATAACGACGACACAGCAGAAAGGCGTTGGTAGGCCAGTAACGACGCATCCAATCAGCAGACGTCTTATCCTCTGCATGGTTGCAATCTGTGATTTGCAAAGCAACTGCGCTCCGTCCCAACATAAATTAACATTATTTTCAGTCAAAGTTGTCTCAGTCTGGTAGGTACTATTTAAGAGGAGAGGTGTTGATGCTCCAAGAGACGACATGAGGCTAGAAGCAGCCACCATGTTACTTGGCATCCACAAACCGTGGGCCCCTGTTGCTGGTTTTAAGATCAGTGCTGTGAGCTTAGCATCTTCCAGCCTGTGGGCCAAATACCAGCTGCAACCAGTCTTCTGCCATAGAAGGCAGTCTTTTGAGGCCATTCCCACCTGTTGAGTCAGTCCTTAACACTCACTGTCTTCAGCACACACTATGGAGTACGTTGCACCACAAAATGTTCTAGTTTGTTCTTCAGTAAAATGTATGACTAATAGTGAAGTTTTTATGAGCAGCCACCGAACATCATCCCGACAACAATCCACCACCTCAACTCAGAACTGTATTTGTAGAGGTCGTCCATCCTGGACCTCCACATTTCGATGTCAGAAGTGTGTGTCACGTCTAAATTTCAATGACAGAGGAACCTTACCAGCCACTCTCCCTGAAGACGATGACTCTTGACTACCTCAGGGTTGCAGATTCGTCGACACACAGCATCAGTGTGCAGTGGGTGAGTGGACTGACTGTTCTATTTATTCCCCTGCGACTATCACGTCGAGTCATTGCACCTTTCAGCAGCTTTTCAGTTATGTTTTCATGTGTGACATGAGGCAAGTAAATTCTGACTGTGTTCTGACGATGTGTAAATATGAACGTTGTTTCTGCCTATCATCAATGATTGTGTCTAATTGTCTAGAAGTGTATAAGGTGTTAACCACGCGTAACTTCTTAGGAGGGGAAGGTGAGTTTTGTCCGGAAGTCGGAGTTTTGTGGTAGATTTCACCGTTTTTAATATGCAATGTATTTCGTTTTAAGCAATAAATGTGGCTCACTACGTGTAATTACGTAAAGTGGTACTCATGAGTAGCCGCTCAATGGGAGAAGTTAAGTTACAGTAAGTGTTAGGGTAGAATTAAATTAAGTGTCCTTGTCGTCATACTGCTTTGTTCTCCTCGTTCTTTGTTTGCATAATTAGTAAGGTATACCCAAGCGGAGAGTTTGCGAATTTCTGCAGCCTGGACCAGATGAGAAGAGAAGTGCATGTGCCGATGATCTTTGTGTCTTGCAGAATGCAACTGCAGACAGTAATTATGTTGTAGATATTTAGGAGGTGACACAGAAAGATGAATATCGCAGATTGTATTGCAGATGTTTTGCGTACTGAAACGGTACAGACGCATTTAGTATTTCCGAAGGTCGCAGATTCGGCACCATCTGTAACGGCACTGCGTCCTCAGAACGTGGGAGGAGAAGAAAGAGGAAATGTGTTTGTAAGGTTTATGATCGGGCCGACAAGGCTTGTGCCAGTGGGTCAGGAGATTGACAAAAGTGACAACACTTGCAGTGTAATGCGTGATACAGGCGAAGGCTGCTGTGCAGTCCCAGGGCTAGACTTTCCCATCAAGCATCGTGCCGAAACTGACTTTCGAGGACGGGCGGTGGAACTCACGGGGATAATGTTCAAGTTGGGGGAAGCTGTCACCAGTGAAATACTATCGCAAGGTTCGTTTATCATGACAGGACAAATACGGGCAAAATCATTAAGCCTTAATTTCCATGATATAGTGCCCCAAGACACTGGGAAGTTGCTTTAGGTAACCGAAGGTGTTGCTAACTTATACGATTCTGGACTTCGCCTCCAGGTGGGGAACTATCGTTAAGTACGCAGCGTTCAGTGATTGAGAGCACTTCTCCTGTCTGTACTCACGCTGAGACGTTATCTGAATTCCATCCTTGTGACAGGGAGTTCGAGTTTCTTGTCTGTAGAATACAGAAAGGATAAGATAGTATTAGATTATACTAGTCAGAGGACCACCTTCGCCATCCTAGTGGTTAATGAGTTTTTTATTTTGTGGCTGGAGTTCTTCCATCGTTGCAGCCGTGTGCGAGAATCATCACTCCGACGCATGGGACGCAGTACATTCTCTGATATTGCTAATTGCTTCGGCTTATTAGGGCTATAAAGCTGAACAGCTGTGATGGTGTAAGTTTCATTTCCACTGAGGTTGCACACCACTGTAGATCATCTTTGAAAGCAGTGTCTTCTAGTGTTTGGGACGTAGATGAAATCAGTCATCTCGTGTTATTTATATTACATCACGTGGCCATAATAAGCGGCACATTTGGGCAGTTTATCAATAATGTTAGTCAGGAAATTCATTTGTATCTCTTTATGTCCATTGCACATCGACATATAAACGTTTCTAATAGGTAAAGGGGTTTTAATCTACAATAAATGCATAAGCAGAAACAACATCAGTATTTAGTAGTTACTAGTTCCCTAAATTTATTTCTATGTTGCAATTTATATGTTAAAGTACAAGTAGGAGGAAATAATATCACCATTAAGAAACCCTAAGACCTGCTTCAGGGGGTAGTCAGACAGAGCCGAATCTTTTTATTTGCGTTCAGTATTTTCCATTGTTCACCTTCATTTTTACACCCGCCTGGAGCAGCATCTTGTAAACCATACAAATACCTTCCAGTAACACTTCCTAACACTGAAATTTATATTCGATGTTAGTAAATCACGCTTTTTCATTAATAATTTTCTTACTATAGTCAGTCTTCATTTTATATCCTCTCTACTTCGGTCATCATCTGTAATTTTGCTGCCCAATAATCATTTTACTGTCTTATTTCGTAATCTGATTCCCTTAACAGTATCTGATTTAAAACTCGCCGTACCAAGGGACAGGAAAGGGTTTCTTTATGCCTACCTTCTCAGAATATTGTAATCTACCCATTTACATTATATTTTAAAATTTTGAAAAAAATAAATATGTGACTTTTAATGATTTCTTCTGCCAGATTAACTAGTTGTTTTTAATTTTTCACTAAATCTTAACGCAAAAATTTAGGTCTTGTCAGTGGATGTGAATTTTCAGAACAGGTGTCATAATCATATATCCAGGTTTAGAACCCTTCTTACACACAAATATATCTTTAAATAGTATGTTGTGCGTAAAAGACAACGAAAATTAACGATATCCGTATTTCTCTGTGTTGGTCATACATTACGCCCGATTCAATAGTACACGTTATGGAAAATCGTTTGGTACTGCTAGGTTTAATTCGAATAGGTGACATTACCTTTCATTTAGTTCCATTGAGGGTTATGTTATAATCCCTTTAAAGGGCACACTCTGTTCCAGTCAACTGTTATTCCAAGTCCTTTGCTGTGTCTGAAAGAATTGCAGTGTCACCAGTAAACTTCATAACGTTTATGCTTCTTCCTGATATTTAATTCTGTTTACAGATTTATCGTTGTATGCTTTACTGCTTGTTCGGTGTAGATGTTGAATGACATCGAGTGTAGGCTACCCGAATGTGTCACTCCCATCTTCAAATTGCACAACTAGAAATCCAGCAGATTGGCTAAAATTTACAGACGCGCGCAATTTGGCACTGATTTCAATGCGAGATGCCTTTAATAGGTTCCACAACGAAACATTGTCTCGAAATTTGGTAGAAAATCCGAAGAAATTCTGGTCGTATGTAAAGTACACAAGCGGCAAGACGCAGTCAATACCCTCGCTGCGCAGTGCCGATGGTACTGTTACCGACGACTGTGCCGCTAAATCGGAGTTATTGAACGCAGTTTTCCGAAATTCCTTCACCAGGAAAGATGAATGGAATATTCCAGAATTTGAAACACGAACAGCTGCTAGCATGAGTTTCTTAGAAGTAGATACCTTAGGGGTTGCGAAGCAACTCCAATTGTTTGATACGGGCTAGTCTTCAGGTACGGATTGTATGCCGATTAGGTTCCTTTTAGATTACGCTGATACAATAGCTCCCTACATAGCACTCATATACAACCGCTCGCTCACTGATAGATCTGTACCTACAGATTGGAAAATTGCGCAAGTCGCACCAGTGTTTAAGAAGGGTAGTAGGAGTAATCCATCGAACTACAGACCCACATCATTGAAGTCGGTTTGCAGTAGGGGTTTGGAGCATATACTGTATTCAAACATTATGAATCACCTCGAAGGGAACGATCTATTGATACGTAATCAGCATGGTTTCAGAAAACATCGTTCTTGTGCAACGCAGCTAGCTCTTTATTCGCACGAAGTAATTTCCGCTATCGACAGGGGATCTCAAGTTGATTCCGTATTTCTAGATTTCCGGAAAGCTTTTGACACCGTTCCTCACAAGCGACTTCTAATCCAGCTGCAGGCCTATGGGGTATCGTCTCAGTTGTGCGACTGGATTCGTGATTTCCTGTCAGGAAGGTCGCATTTCGTAGTAATAGACGGCAAATCATCGAGTAAAACTGAAGTGATATCAGGTGTTCCCCAGGGAAGCGTCCTGGGACCTCTGCTGTTCCTGATCTATGTAAATGACCTGGGTGACAATCTGAGCAGTTCTCTTAGGTTGTTCGCAGATGATGCTGTAATTTACCGTCTAGTAAGGTGATCCGAAGCCCAGTATCAGTTGCAAAGCGATTTAGAAAAGATTGTTGTATGGTGTGGCAGGTGGCAGTTGACGCTAAATAACGAAAAGTGTGAGGTGATCCACGTGAGTTCCAAAAGAAATCCGTTGGAATTCTATTACTCGATAAATAGTACAATTCTCAAGGCTGTCAATTCAACTAAGTACTTGGGTGTTAAAATTACGAACAACTTCAGTTGGAAAGACCACATAGATAATATTGTGGGGAAGGCGAGCCAAAGGTTGCGTTTCATTGGCAGGACACTTAGAAGATGCAACAAGTCCACTAAAGAGACAGCTTACACTATACTCGTTCGTCCTCTGTTGGAATATTGCTGCACGGTGTGGGATCCTTACCAGGAGGGATTGACGGAGGACATCGAAAGGGTGCAAAAAAGGGCAGCTCGTTTTGTATTATCACGTAGTAGGGGAGAGAGTGTGGCAGATATGAAACGCGAATTGGGATGGAAGTCATTACAGCAAAGACATTTTTCGTCGCGGCGAGATCTATTTACGAAATTTCAGTCACCAACTTTCTCTTCCGAATGCGAAAATATTTTGTTGAGCCCAACCTACATAGGTAGGAATGATCATCTAAATAAAATAAGAGAAATCAGAGCTCGAACAGAAAGGTTTAGGTGTTCGTTTCTCCAGCGCGCTGTTCGGGAGTGGAATGGTATAGAGATAGTATGCTTGTGGTTCGACGAACCCTCTGCCAAGCACTTAGTTGTGAATTGCAGAGTTGTCATGTAGATCTAGATGTAGACGTAGATGGAGTAGCAGAATTTATGTATTTCAACAAGATTTGGTTTTTGATGGGGTGGGGCTGTGAAATACATCTACAGCCTCATTACTCCTATCTTATTTTTATCTGAGGAGAGCAAAATTCATATTTCAGTGCATATACCGCAAAAATTCAGACTTTGATATAGGACAACATGGATTCCCAGGGATTCACATGTTACCAGTTGTGGAGGAACATGTGGGAATGAGCGTCTATCCTATTTCCGAACATTAAATGTGATTTTGTAAGTTCCAGAGGAGTAGAGTATATTGAGATAACTATTTCTAGATCGAAAGGTAAGCCAGTTCCGTTTTAACCCACTAGCGAGAACAAATACAAATCACAGTTGGAGATGCAGTAAATGACAATGACGTTAGAGTGTATTGTGGGATTGGAGAAGTATGAACAAGGAAAACTCATATCACTTTGATGGCTTTACGCCTCTTATCTTCAGATATCATTTTTAAATGACGAATGGTGGGCAAGGGAAGTTGCCAGCTCACAGTATCTCTGGAGAAATAGCTTTTCATCTAAGTATAATTTGAGGCATAAATGTAAAAGTCCGATTTCAGAAACTTCTCTGTCGGGGGGCGCCTGATTCAAATGCTTTAACATTGTCATTGTCCATGCCAACAGAAGGTGCAGTGCAGATGATTTCTCCAGTTCTAATTGGTTGGACGCCGCTTTCATGAGCTACAAATACCTTTAATTTTTAAAAGCAATAACATAACCGATTGCGTATAAGTATTACAGTAATCTAATAGCAAACATACCATGAAAAATTCTTTCATCAGCGTGATATCAGTTCCTACATTTCGCGCTATTTCTCCCTTCTCAGAGAGCTTATCGCGCAAAGACATTCTAACATTGTCAGCTGCTTATTCCAGCGACAATCATCAGACTGGCTTATTTATCGAACAAGAGCATTAAGAAGACCACTTTTCTTTAAGTAGGGGAAGCGTTCTTTCGCCCCAATCAAAAGACCATGAACTTATGGACAACTGAAGCATGTATACTCTGCATTAAAATTATTTCGTAGCCCTGTATTTGAAATATGGCAGGAACAATTCAATCGTGAATATATCGCGCAGTGCAATGACAATGTTGGTACCTTCATCATTCGTGTGCTGCATATCTTTCAAAGTACTGTGGTGGATACTAAGAGACATAAATCGTCTAAATAATTCTCTTAGAATGTTACCACCCGTTTTTGGTTCATCTGGAGTTGTAAACAAAATGCGAGATCTGAGAGTCCAGTCAATGAAACAGGAGACAGTACACGTCAGATAATTGTTTCTTCTCGCGCTGGATGTCCTCATTTCTCTAGTTGCTGAGTATTCATTTTGTGTTATATGAGCAATTACCTCAGGCATAATTATATGTCGTAGGCTTTTAGCACTTTTTGCCATTTACCTCGACAGAGTTGTGGGGTGACATATAATCTCACCTTTGCAGTGTCAACTAACGTCGGAACAAGATCCCTAAGACCTTTATCTCTCATAGTTCCATACGACCCTACGTCTCGTGCGCACATAGCCACGCATTTATCGACAGTTATCAGTTATCTCTTGGGCAGGTTTAGGAAGTCGTTTCTCCTCCACATAAGACCCTTGTTTATTATACACGCATGGATGGCGAGAAAGCCGATCGGAGTGGCCGAGCGGTTAAAGGCGCTACAGTCCGGAACCGCACGACCGCTACGGTCGCAGGTTCGAATCCTGCCTCAGGAATGGATGTGTGTGATGTCATTAGGTTAGTTAGGTTTAAGTAGTTCTAAGTTCTAGGGGACTTATGACCACAGCAGTTGAGTCCCATAGTGCTCAGAGCCGTGGAGAGAAATGTGCGAAGTGCCACTTGGGCCTTCAGCATGAGAGTAAATTCCATCTAACAGCGAACAGCAATCAAAATGAACGCTTTTCCTCACGCCATCCACAATAGGCTTCAACACGGTCGCAACTGAACTTTTAAGATTCGCTTTACGCTGTGTGGTTCTCTGCTCACCACTTATTAGTCTTCCTTTTACATCCCTTTTTCTTGACATGTTCTCCTTCATCTGCAAACCCCTTATAGTTTCCACCCTCATATTTTCATTACGAAAAAAATGAAGAAATCACACCCTACACTCGTATCCCGTAGCTGACAACATCGGTCAGTGCTACCAACAGCCCGTAGGCGGCAGCACACCAGTGCTTGCGCAAGGCACTGGTGCAGTGACGTCACGGTCTCGCTCAGTGCGTAACCGTGAGGCCGAGGCTCATGGGCTGCATCCCCATGCGCGACTCTGCTGAGCCCGTTATGTACAAGTGCTTTCGCAACAGTACTGCTCGGCCCTTTAGGTGACGTCAGGAACTCGCTCAGCCCGAGATTGCTGTAGTCGAGTGTGGTCGCACGACTCTGCACTGTGCGGACCGTCGGTCCTCGATGCGGCTGCCCCGGCTGACCCGGCAGCGCGAGGCAAGGCTCGCACGGCTGTCATGGCTATGGTCCTGGACGGGCTGCGCCTTGATGCCCACTTCTGATACAAAGTGCAGAACCAGAGCTCACACTCCGCCTGTTGTCACCGACCGACTTACATCATACAAACCAACTGCGACGTTACTCCAGCTGTGGCATCATTAATTCCCATGGGCAGGTATGTCACTGAACTGACTTAAACTCTGATCCCCAGAACATTGAAACCTTTGAAAATCTTAGTTAGTGTACCTTGTACAAATATCTCCCATGCCAATAAAAAGGATTTGTCAAACTGTTTATTTAAAACATGTCAAATAGCGTATTGTTTTTTCTTGTATACATCATTCTTGTAAATGTGTTGTACACAACTTGAATGACTACTCATATATCAGCCAATATCGTAGTCAAATGATCCGTAGGCACATGTAAGATACCAAGAAAATCTTTCTTTCTTTATTTTTATGAAATATGTGTGTACCAGTGAGACCACAAATGGTAAAAAGTACATGTAATAATATCTATGAAGATAAAGAACAGAGAAGCCTTCACACTTTTTCTGTGATTAGCTAGGAGATGCCTTCCTGTTTCGTATCGTCCTTTCTTCTTCAGCTTCCGCTATGAAATCATCTACCTTGTTAGCTCGTAAGTACCATGAATATATTTAAATATATTTCAATTAATACCTTTCACATTTATTAATTTAATAAACTAAACATATCTCTTTGTATCAATGTCTTTATCAGCTTAGTGTTCAGCTATTCGTATTGGAGGCACATCTGTAACTTTGCGTTTCTCCCGAACACCAACCTGGAGTAATAGGAAATCACAACAGGAATCAACAAGCACTGCTCAGCTTTGTGTCGGCTATTCGTGATACAGGTGCAAAACCGCTGACATGGAGCCTGTCAGCCATTGGTGTGGTCCAAATACTGATTAGCAATTTCTCAGTTCTTTTATGGTGCACCAACGAAACTGCAGTCTTTCAGAAACGAAGTCCGATACTCAATACAGCATAATACGATTGACCGATCGCGTTGTGGACTTGCCTTACGAAAATTACATTGGAGCAACACCTGTAAGTTTGCGCTTCTCTCGAACACCAACCTGGAGTAATAGGAAATCACAACAGGAATCAACAAGCACTGGTCGGTTAATTTCATTTGGCATTACTGGTCTGACTACCTACTGGGAAGTGGTAGGTTAACACGACTATCTTCTTTACATTCTCTATGTTCCTTCCACCTTCGCAAGCAGGCAAGGTAACAGTTACAGCTCACAACTTCAACTCGCTCATCCACCTACCAGAGATGTTGTTGGTATTTTTGGGTAGGGACCACTTATACTGTGGTCACTCCATGTGTGGTTGCAGTTTAACGTCATACCAGAGACTCATCTGTTTACAACAACAAAATACTACAAGAACATCTACATCAGTTCTTTGCATGGGCCAATAGTGTGAGATAAATACCTTTTCTCATACGAGAATGAGCAGCGTCGGTAATTTGGAGCAATATAGAAACGTCTTTTGCCATGTCAACAGCCGAGGGCGCTGAATCACATTAGTTCTACCTTACTCATGAGTTCTCCCAGTAAAGAACATGCAAAACAGTGAACCAGAATCACACCTCTCCCTCTCGCCCCCTTCCCCAATTTTGTTGTTGTGGTCTTCAGTCAGAAGATTGGTTTGATGCAGCTGCCCAAGATAGTCTATTCATTGCGAATCTCTTCAGGCTGCACAGTTAACGCAATGTACATCAGCTTGAACCAGCTAACTGTATTTAAGACTTTGTCTCCCTCTACAACTTTAACACCCTCCCCCCTCCCCCACACTCACATATACACACTTCTCTCCATTACTCCATTACCAAACTGAAAATTCCTTGTTGCCTCAGGACATGACCTATGAAACAATATTGAGCCATAAATTTATTGTTTTTCCCAGTTCTACTCAGTATCTTCTTATCAGTTATTCGATGTGCAGTGCCACCACTATTTTTCAGCGCTACTGAGTTAAATTGTGATGTTGAAATGGCTGTTGCAAAACATCTTAGGAATGAGCCAGCTCAGAGCCGACCAAACACCATTATGTCAGATGCAGCAATGCCACAGGCATATTCCCACATTGTGCTCCAGGAAAGGGGCTGGCACCGCCATAACGACGACACAGCAGAAAGGCGTTGGTAGGCCAGTTGCTACACATCCAATCAACAGACTTCTTATGGTTTACATGGTTACAAGCTGTGATTTGCGAAGCAAGAATGTTCGGTCCGATCATAAATTGCCACTATTTTCAGTCAAAGGTGTCTCAGTCTGGTATCTACTATCTTCGAGAAGAGGTGTATGCCACTCCTCGAAGCGACATGATGCTTCAAGTAACCACCACGAGATTTGGCCTCCACTACCTGTGGGCCCCTGCTTCTGGTTTAAGATAAGTGCTGTGGGCTTAGCATCTTCCAGCCAGTGCACCAATTACCATGTGCATTGTAAGGTTTATGATCGAGCCGACAAGGCTTGTGCCAGTGGACCAGGAGACTGACAAATGTGACAACACTTATAGTGTAATGCGTGAGCCGGCCGGAGTGGCCGTGCGGTTCTAGGCGCTGCAGTATGGAACTGAGCGACCGCTACGGTCGCATGTTCGAATCCTGCCTTGGGCATGGATGTGTGTGATGTCCTTAGGTTAGTTAGGTTTAACTAGTTCTAAGCTCTAGGGGACTAATGACCTCAGAAGTTGAGTCCCATAGTGCTCAGAGCCATTTTTTTGTAATGCGTGATGCAGGCGAAGGCTGCTGCGCAGTCCAAGGACTAGACTTTCTGATCAAGCATCATGACGAAACTGAGTTTTGATAACGAGCGGTGGAACTGAGGGGGATAACTTTAAAGCTGGGGGAAGCTGTCACAATCGAAATACTGTTGTAAGGTTCGTTTATCATGATAGGAGAAATGCGGGCAAAATCACTAAGGCTTAGTTTGCATGATATAGTGCCACAAGGCATTGGGAAGTTGGTTTGGGTGACCGATTGTGTTGCTAACTTATACGATTCTGGACTTCCCCTTCGGGTAGGGAATCGTCGTTGAGTACGCAATGGTCCCTGATTGTGAGCGCTTCTCCTGTCAGTACTCACGTTGAGACGTTATCTGAATTCCGTCCTTGTGGCTGGGAGTTCACGTTTCTTGTCTGTAGAATACAGACAGGAGAAGATAGTGTTAGATTATACCAGTTAGAGGACCACCTTCTGCCGTCCTAGTGTTTAATGAGTTTTTTATTTTGTGGCTGGAGTTCATCCATCGTCGCAGACGCGTACGAGAACCATCACTCCGACACTCGGGAAGCAGTACATTCGGTGATATTGCTAATTGCTTCGGTTTATTAAGGCTATAAAGCTGAACAGCTGTGATCACGTAAGTTTCAATTCCACTGAGGTTGCAAACCACTGTAGATCATCTTTGTAACTAGTGCCTTCTAGAGTTTGGGACGTAAACGATATCAGTCATCTCGCGTTATTTATATTAGATCGCGTAGCCACAAAAAGGGGCACATTTGGGCAGTTGGCCAATAATATTACTCAGGAAATTCATTTGTATCTCTTTATGTCCATGGCACATCGACATATAAATATATGTACTGTATAAAGAAGTTTTTACCCACAATAAATGTATATGGAGAAAGAACATTTATTATTTAGTAGTTACTAGTTCCCTTAAGCATTCATTTATTTTTATGTTTTAATTTATATGTCAAAGAGCAAGAAGGAGGAGATAATATTACCGATAAGAGATGCTAAGATCTGCTTCAAGTGTTAGACAGACAGGGCCAAATCTTCACTTTCCCGTTTAGTATTTTCCATTGCGTACATTCATTTGTGCACCCGCCTGGAATAGCATCTTGGAAACCATACAAATACCTTCAAGAAATACTTCCTAACACTTAAATTTATATTCTATGTTAGCAAAATCCTCTGTTTCATTAATACTTTTCTTGCTATAGTCAGTCTTCATTTTATATCCTCTCTACTTCAGCCTTCATCAGTTATTTTGCTGCCCAATAGTCCCTTTAGTGTCTCATATCGTAATCTGATTCCTTAACACTACCTGACTTAACCCTCGCAATACCAAGGAAGAGGGAAGGGGTACTTTATGCGTACCTATTCAGAATACTGTAATCTAGTCATGTACATAATATTTTAAAATTTTGAAAAAAATATATTTGTGATTTTTAATGAATTCTTCTACCAGATTCCGTACTTGTTTTAAATATTTCAGTAAAACTTAACGGAAAATTTAGGTCGTGTCAGTGGTATAGAATTTTCAAAACAGGTATAATATTCATATTTTAAGTTTTAGGACCCTTCTTACACATAAATATATCTTTAAAAAAGTATGTTGTGCGTAAAAGACAACGAAAATTCACGAAATCCGAATATCTTTTTGTTGGTCTCATATTACGCTTCCCCTTTGCAGTACACGTTATGGAAAATCCGTTAGTACTGCTAGGTTTATTTCGAATACGTTCCAAGATTTCAAACTTTCATTTAGAACAACATAGATTCCCAAAAATTCACGTGTTACCAGTTGTGGAGGAAAATGTAGGACTGAGCGTCTCTCCTATTTCAGAACATTAACTGTTATTATTGTAACTTCCAGAAGAAAAGAGTACATTGAGGTAACTATTTCTAGATCTTTCGAGCCCACTAGCGAGAACAAAGAGAAAAGACGGTTGGGGATGCAGTAATGGGTAATGTCTTTAGAGTGTAGTGTGGGATTGGAGAAGTATGAAGAAGGACAACTATTGTCTCCTTTTCATGACTTTACGCCTCTTATCGTCAGATATCATTTTTAAATGACGAATGGTGGCCAGAGGAAAGATGTTACCTCAAAGTATCTCTAGACAAATAGGTTTTAATCTAAGTATAATGTGCGGCGTTTATGTAAAAGGCCGATTTCAGAAGCTTCTCTGTCCTGATGCGCTTGAGACAAATGCTTTAACATTGTCATTGTCTATGCCAACAAAAGGTGCAGTGCATGTGATTTCTCCAGTTCTATTTCCTTGGAAGCCGTTTTGATGGGCTACAAAAACACTTATGTTTTAAGAGCTATAAAATAAACGATTGCGTATAAGATTACAATAATCGAATAGCATACATAACGTAAAAAGTTTTCATCAGCGTATTATCAGTTCATCATTTCGAGCTATTTCTCCCTTCTCAGACAGCTTCTCGCACAAAGACGTTCTAACATTGTTAGCTGCTTATTCCAGCGACTTTCGTTAGACTGGCTCAGTTATCAATCAAGAGCATTATGAAGACCACTTTTCTTTACGTAAGTGACGCGTTCTTTCGCCACAGTCAAAAGACCATGCATTATGGACAATTGACGCATATATACCCGACATTAAATTTATTTCATTGCCCTGTATTTAGCATACGGCAGGAACAATTCAATCGTGAATATATCGCGCAGTGCAACGACAATGTTGGTACCTTGATCAGTTGTGTGCTGTATGGTTCAAATGACTCTGAGCACATGGGACTTTACTTCTGAGGACATCAGCCCCTAGTACTTAGAACTACTGAACCTAACTAATCTAACGACCACACACAACCATGTCCGCAGCAGGATTCGAAACTTACAGACTGAAGCGCATAGAACCACTCGGCCCCTCTGGCCGGCGTTTACTGTACGACTTTCAAAGTAGAGTGGTCGATACCAATACACCTTAATCGTCTAAATAATTCTCTTAGGATATTACAGACCGTTTATGGTTCATCTGGATGCTGGGTTGTAAACAAAATGCAAGATCTGAGAGTCAAGTCAATAAAACAGGTGACAGTACGTGTCAGCTAATGGTTTCTTGTCGCGCTAGACGTCCACATATCCGTCGTTGCTGAGTATTCACCTTCTGTTATATGAGCAATTACATTAGGCATAATTATATGTCGTAGGCTTTTAACACTTCCTGCCATGTACCGCGACACAGCTGTGGGGTGAGATATAATGGCCTTTGCAGTGTTGATTAACGTATGAACAAGATCCATAAGAACTTCACATCTTATATAGCTCCGTATGATCTTACGTCTCCTGCACATATAGCGACACATTTATCGACAGTTATGTCCTGAGCAGGTTTAGGAAGTCGTTTCTTGTCAACACAAGACCCTTGTTTATTAGACACGCATAGATGGCGAGAAATGTGCGAAGTGCCACTGGACCCTTCAGCATGAGAGCAAATTTCACCGCACAGCGAACAGCAAACAAAACAAACGTTTTTTCTAACGCCATCAACAATAGGGTTTAACTCGGTCCAAAGTGAACATTTAAGATTCGCTTCAGGATGTGTGGTTATTCACTCACCCCTGATTAGTTTTTCTTTTACTTCCCATTTTAATTGACATGTGCTCCTTCTTCTGCAGACCACATTAGTTTCCTCGCTCATTTTGTGAGTTACGACAAAAATGAAGAAATCCCACCACTCCACTAAACACTGCTCTACTCACCGCTCATAGTCCGTAGCTCACAACTGCGGTCAGTGCCACCAACAGCCAGTAGGCCGCAGCACAACAGTGCTAGCGCAAGGCACTGGTGCAGTGACGTCACGAGCTCGCTCAGTGTGGAGCAGTGAGACCGAGGTCCGTGGACTGCGTCTCCATGCGCAAATCTGTTGAGGCCGTGGCATACAGGTGCATCTGCAACTGCACTGCTCGGCCCTTGAGGTGACATCAGGGACTCGCTCGGCCCGAGACTGCTGAGGCCAGTGCGGCCGCAGCTCGCGGGCCGGGCCTCTGCGCACGACTCAGCACCGTGCAGCCCGGCGGATCACGATGCAGCTGCAACGGCTGAACCTGCAGTGCGAGGCAAGGATCCCACCTGTGTCATGGCTACGTTCCTGGACGGGCCGCACCTCGATGCCCATTTCTGCTACAAAATGCACAACCAGAGCTCACACTCAGCCGGTCGTCACCAACTGTTTGACATCATATAAGCTAACTGCGACGTCACTCCAGCAGTGGCTGCATCAGTCCGCACGGGCAGTCAAGTCCCTGACCTGACTTAACCTCTTATCCTCAGAACAATGATACCTCTCAAATTTTAATTTATTCTATCTTGTACACATATCTCCTGTGCCAATGAAAACGATTTGTCAAACTGTTTATTTAAAACATGTCAAACTGTGCATTGTTCTTTCTTGTATACACCAATCTTGTAATTTCATTGTACTAACGACATAAATCACTACTAATGTAACAGCCAGTATCGTTGTCAAATGTATCGTAGGAAAATGTAAGACCCCAAGAAAATTTTTCTTTCTTTATGTTTATGAAATATGTGTGTACCAGAAAGTCCACAAATGTTATTAAGTACATGTAATACTTTCTACGATAATGAAGAACAGCGAAGCCTTCACATTCTTTCTGTTATCAGCTAGGAAATGCCTTCCTGTTTCGTATTGTCCTTTGTTCTTCAGATTTCGCTATGTATGCATATATGTTGTTAGCTCTTGTTGTTGTTGTTGTGGTCTTCAGTCCAGAGACTGGTTTAATGCAGCTCTCCATGCTACTCTATCCTGTGCAAGCTTCTTCATCTCCCAGTACCTACTGCAACCTACATCCTTCTGAATCTTTTTAATGTATTCATCTCTTGCTCTCCGTCTACGATTTTTACCCTCCACACTGCCCTCCAATTCTTATTTGGTGATCCCTTGATGCCTCAGAACATGTCCTACCAACCGATCCCTTCTTCTAGTTAGTTGAGCCACAAACTTCTCTTCTCCCCAGTCCTATTCAATACCTCCTCATTAGTTATATGATCTACCCATCTAATCTTCAGCATTATTCTGTAGCCCCATATTACGAAAGCTTCTATTCTCTTCTTGTCCTAGCTAGTCATCGTCCATGTTTCACTTCCATACATAGCTACGCTCCATACAAGTACTTTCAGAAACGACTTCCTGACACTTAAATCAATACTCGATGTTAACAAATTTCTCTTCTTCAGAAGCGCATTCCTTGCCATTGCCAGTGTACATTTGATATCCTCCCTACTTCGACCATCATCACTTATTTTGCTCCCCAAATAGCAAAACTCATTTACTACTTTCAGCCTCTCTTTTCCTAATCTAATTCTCGCAGCACCACCCGATTTAATTCGACTACATTCCATTATCCTCGTTTTGATTCTGTTGATGTTCATCTTATGTCCTCCTTTCAAGACACTTTCCATTCCGTTCAGTTGCTCTTCCAGGTCCTTTGCTGTCTCTGACAGAATTACAATGTCATTGGTGTACCTTAAATCTTATATTTCTTCTCCATGGACTTTAATTCCTACTCCGTATTTTTCTTTTTTTCCTTTACTGCTTACTCAATATACAGATTGAATAACATCTGGGAGAGGCTACAACCCTCTCTCACTCCCGTCCCAACCACTGCTTCCATTTCATGCCCCTCGACTCATATAACTGCCATCTTTTTTCCGTACAAACTGTAAATAGCCTTTCGCTCCCTGTGTTTTATCCCTGCCACATTCAGAACTTGAAAGAGAGTATTCCAGTCAACATTATCGAAAGCTTTCTCTAAGTCTACAAATGCTAGTAACGTAGGTTCGCCTTTCCTTAATCTATTTTATAAGACAAGTCGTAGGGTCAGTGTTGTTTCACTTCTTCCAACATTTCTACGGAATCCAAACTAGCCTTCCCTGAGGTCGGCTCTACCAGTTTTTCCATTCGTCTGTAAAGAATTCGTGGTAGTATTTTGCAGCTGTGACTTATTAAACTAATAGTTCGGTAATTTTCACATCTCTCAACACCTGCTTCCTTTAGGATTGGAATTATTATATTCTTCTTTAATTCTGAGGTTATCTCGCCTGTCTCATACATCTTGCTCACTAGATGGTAGAGTTTTGTTAGGCCTGGCCCTCCCAAGGCTGTCATTAGTTCTAATGTGATGTTGTCTACTCCCGGGGCCTTGTTTCGACTTAGGTCTTTCAGTGCTCTGTCAAATTCTTCACGGAGTATCATATCTCGTATTTCATCTTCATCTACATTCTCTTCCATTTCTATAATATTGTCCTCAAGATCATCGCCCTTGTATAGACCCTCTATATTAGCCTCGCCCCCGTGCCCCGCGGCGCAAGGCAGTGTAGTTCAGCGCCGTGTACACGACCGTGTGTCGCTAGTGTCGGCATAGGCAGAGAGAGAGAGAGAGAGAGAGAGAGAGAGAGAGAGAGAGAGAGAGATAGCTGCGGAGTGAGTGAGACCTCTTAGCACTGCTCGGTGCTGGACTGTCATGCGGTCTGATCCAACGTAAACAAAACATTCTATTTTAGAAATAGTTTTATGTAAGGGATATAGTGTCTCATTCTGATTGTTAATAGTTACAAGTAAATTTTTTTTTTATACTTCGTGCTACAACTTTCTGTATCACTTTTCAGAGTTTAGAAATCGGATCCTTAGTCTGATGTTTTGTACATAATAATTTCAACTGACCAAGTTTGAAAACTTATCAAAAATAGATTTAAGGTTATAAATCTCTTTAATTCTTACAGTCAACATTGTTAAAGACGACAATTAACATTTTACACGTTTTTCTTTTTCGAGGAAACGATTTTGTCTAGGCTTGGTACAATATTCCGTGAGACTGCTTACCTCAAAGAATTTGTAAAATTTTTATCGCCAAGTAATGAACGGTTCTTAGTTTTAGCAAGCTTTAAAAGAGAGAAAAAGCGCTCACAAACATACGTAGAGCCAAACATTGGGAGAAATTTGGCCGCGTGCTTGTGCAAAAGAGGATATTTCTCTCGTGGAAGACATCTGTAAAAATCATCCAAAGTTTTACACATAGGAAAGTGGTTCTTCAGGCGGATATCGCACTGCAGGTCAATCAGCTCTAGTTGAAGCACTTCTGAGACGTTCTCTGCCAGAAGGGAAAACGGGCGAACAAATATATATAAGGCCAGTTGTAGCTCACTTATCTCCAAAAATTTGTTTTCAAACTGTTCTTGTAATTCGCAAATGATTTGAACATAATCTGAAAAATCCACACCTTCTTTAACACTGTCTAGTGCAGAAAAGCGTCCACAATTCTTCTCGCGTAACTGTTTTCCCCACAAAATAACATTTTTTTAAAATGCTTGAATCGTCTGCACTAAATCAGCAACAGAGTGATTTTCGCCTTGGAGTGAAATGTTCAAAGTATTTAAATGACCATTAAGGTCACTCAAAAAAGCCAAATTCGCCACACACTTAGGATCACAAAGTAATTCTTCTGGCGTCCTTTCATTTCAAAAAGATATTTATTTCACCCCTCAAGGAGAAAACCGATGAAGCACATTTCCTCTGCTCAGCCATCTTACTTCGGTGTGGTAGCGGATGTCAGGGTATTCCGCTTCGATATCAGCGAGAAATTCTTTAAATTGCAGATGTGTGAGTCCATGCGATCTAAGATAATTAACAGTTCAAAGAACTGTGTCCATAACATTTTTTATGTTGACAATCTTCGCACAAAGTTCCTCCCGGTAAATCAGACAATGGACTGCCGCGAATAAGGAAGAGCCAACTTCAGCCATTTTTGACCTGACGTAATCCAGGAATCCAGTGCGTATCCCTCGTAGCGCAGGGGCTCAATCCATTGTTACACTGGTCAGGCGTTCCCGTTTTAAACCCATTGACTCTAACACGTTTTCCACGGCTAGAAAAATATCGAAACCCAAGGTTGTGTCTTATAATGGTATAAGGTTGAGTGGCGCGGCGGACGGTCGGGCGGTCCGCACGGCCAGCTAAGCGACACGGCTCGGCCACTGTGGCAACATACGAATTCTCCCGGGGCGATGGCCGCGGGCGATCGCGGGCGCTAGCGCCCCAGGGGCACAGTTTGGACGAGCCTCCTTCCAACTTTCTGCTTTCCCTTCTTTGCTTATTACTGGATTTCCATCTGACATCTTGATATTCATGCAAGTCGTTCTCTTTTCTCCAAAGATCTCTTCAGTTTTCCTGTAGGCAGTATCTATCTTACCCCTAGTGATATGCTCCTCTACAATGTTAGATTTGTCCTCTAACCATCCCTGCTTAGCCATTTTGTGCTTCCTGTCGATCTCATTTTTGACACGTTTGTATTCTTTTTTGCCTGCTTCATGTACTGCATTTTTGTATTTTCTCCATTCATCAATTAAATAATATACGAGGTGAGTTTGAAAAGTCTGTGAAAAAAAACCGCTTACATGTTTGGGGTAATATTTTTTATTTTTCAACATAGTCTCCTTTTAAATATATACACTTCGTCCATTGCTGTTCTAATTTGTTGATCCCTTCCGAATATAAGGAATTGTCTAAGTCTGCAAAATAACTAATAGTGGCTGAAATCACCTCCTTGTTTGAATAAAATCTTTGTCCCACCAGCCATTTCTTCAAATTGGGGAACAAATAGTAGTTCGAAGGAGCCAAGTCTGGAGAATAAGGGAGGGGGGGATGTGAAGTGAGTTGGATTCCTATTTCCATTAATTTTGCGACCACAACTGCTGATGTGTGTGATGGTGCATTGTCATGATCGAAAAGGACGGTCCAATAAAGATGAATAATATTCACCTGTAATAGTTTTACCATTTTCCAGATAGTCGATGAGGATTATTCCATGCGAATCCCAAAAGACAGTCTCCATAACCGTTCCGGCAAAAGGAATGGTCTTCGCCTTTTTTGGTGCAGATTCTCCCTTGGTAACCCATTGCTTAGAATGTTGTTTGCTCTCAGGAGTATAGTAATGTATCCATGTTTCATCCACAGTGACGAAACGACGTTTGATGTACTCTTAAAGTCCTGCGGATTCTGCCTGAACAGCTGCAAACCATCCTTGCAGCACTTCGCACGATTCCGTTTTTGGTCAAGCGTGAGCAAACGCGGAAGGAATCTTGCGGATAGCTTTCTCATGTCCAAATATTCATGCAAAATATTATGTACCCGTTCATTCGAGATGCCCACATCACTAGCAATCTCACACACTTCAACTCTTCTGTCATCCATCACCATATTATGGATTTTATCAATGATTTCTGGAGTGGTAGCCTCAACAGGGCGTCCAGAAAGTTCAGCAACACTTGTGCCCATATGGCCACTCCTAAAATTTAAAATCGCTTATAAACTGTTCTAATCGAAGGCGCAGAACAACATGACTGAAACTTCGTGTGCGTTCTTTCCAAGGATGCTACTAACTAAACATTACCTCGATCGGCGCCGGTGGTGGCATCTCTAGGGCTTTGCACGGTTTTTTCATACATCTCTCGTATTTGAGTATATTTAAACTAATACCTTTCAGATGTATTAATTTAACAAAATAATCATATCTCTTTGTGTTAATGTCTCTATCAGCTTTGTGTACAGCTATTCGTGAAAGAAATGCAAAACTGCTGACGTGGAGCCCGTCTGCCATTGGTGTCATCCAAATACTGATTAGCAATTTTTCAGATCTTTCGTGGTGCACCAAAGAACCTACAGTCTTTCAGAAACAAATTCCGAAACTCAATTAACTATATAGCATAATTCGATGGCCGATCACGTTATGGACTTGACTTATGAAAATTACATTAAGCCACATCTGTAACTTTGTGTTTCTCTCTTACACCAACCTGGAATAATAGGAAATCGCAAACAGGAATCAACAAGCACTGGTCGGTTAATTTTAGTTGACATTACTGAGCTTACTATCTGCTGGTAAGTGGTAGGTGATCACGACTATTTTCTTTACATTCTCTATCTTCCGTCCACCTTCCCAAGCAGGCGAGGTAACACTTAAAGCTCACAGCTTCCACTCGCACACCCACCTTCGAGAGAGGATGTTGCTATTGCTGGCTGGTGAGCAATTATACTGTGGTCACTCCATGTATGGTTGCAGTTTAATGTCATACCTGAGACACTTATGTTTACAACAACAAAATAATAATAGAACCGCTGCATCAGTTGGTTGCATCGGCCAACAGTGTGAGATAAATAGCTTTTCTCATACGAGAAGAAGCAACGCCGTTAATTTAAACCAATATAGAAACGTCTTTTGCCATGTCAACAGCCGAGGGCGCTGAATCACACGAGATCAACCTTAGTCATGAGTTCTCCCGGTAAATAACTAGGAAATTTGTAGACCAAGAGCCTACCTCTCCCTCCGGCCCCCCTCGCTAATGTTATTGTTGTGGTCTTCAATCTGAAGACTGGTTTGATGCAGTTGCGCGAGCTAGTCTATTCTGTGCAAGCCTCTTCAGCGCCGCACAGCTAATGCAATGTGCATCAGTTTGAACCTGTTCACTGTATTCAAGATTTTGTCTCCCTCTACATTTTTAACACCCACATATACACACTTTTCTCCATTACCAAACTGACAAGTCCTTGATGTCTTAGGATATGCCCTATGAAAAGAACTTGTGCCATATATTTGTTTTCCCCAGTTCGACCCAGTATCTTCTTATCAGTTATACGATCTGCTGCGCCACCACTATTTTTCGGCGCTACTGAGTAAAATTGTGATGTTGCCATAGCTGTTGCAAAAAACCTTGGGAGTGAGGCAGCTCAGAGCCGACTATTACGTCAGATGCAGCAATGCCACAGGCAGATTCCCACATTATGCTCCAGGAAAGGGTCTGGCACCGCCATTACGACGACACAACACGAAGGCGTTGTCAGGCCGGTTACTACACATCCAATCAACATACTTCATATAGTCCACATGGTTGCAAGCTGTGATTTGCGAAGCAAGAACGCTCTCTCCCAACATAAATTGCCATTATTTTCAGTCAAATGTGTCTCGGTCTGGTAGCTACTATTTACGACAAGAAGTGTATGCCACTCCTCGAGGCGACATAATACATCAAGCAATTACCACGAGATTTGCCCTCCACTACATGTGGGCCCCTGCTGCTGGTTTTAAGATTACTGCTGAGGACTTAGTATCTTCCAGTCTGTGGGCCAACAACCACGTGCAACCAGCCTTCCGCCATAGAGTGCAGTCGTTTGAGACCATGGCCACCTGTTGCCTCAGTTCCTATACACTCGCTGTCCTCAGCACACGCTATGGAGGATGTTGCACCATAGAATGTTCTAGTTTGTTCTTCAATAAAATGTATAACAAATAGTGAAGCTTTTATGAACAGCCATCGATCATCATCCCGACAATAATCCACCACCTCAACTCAGATCTCTGTGTGTTTAGGTCAGCCATCCAGAATCTCTACATTTCGATGTCAAAAGAGTGTGTCACCACTAAATTACAGTGACAGAGAAAATTGCCAGCCACCCTACCTGGAGACGATGACTCTCGACTTCCTCAGGGTTGCAGTTTCGTCGACACACAGCATCAATATGCAGTGGGGAGTTCACTCGCCTGCGAGTATAACGTCGAGTCAGTGCACCTATAAGCAGCCTTTCAGTTCTGTTCCCATGTGAGACGTGGGTGAAGTAAACTCATTCTGTGCCGGCCGGAGTGGCCGAGCGGTTCTAGGCGCTTCAGTCTGGAACCGCGCGACAGCAACGGTCGCAGGTCCGAATCCTGATTCGGCCATGGATGTGTGTGACGTCCTTAGGTTGGTTAGGTTTAAGTAGTTCTAAGTTCTAGGGGACTGATGACCTAAGATGTTAAGTCCCATAGTGCTCAGAGCCAGCCAAACTCAGTCTGTAATCTGAGGATGTGTAAACATGAACTTTATTTATGTCTATGATGAATGGGTGTGGCTCATTATCTGGAAGTGTATAAGATGTTAACCATACGTAGCTCCTAAGGAGGGAAGATGAGTTTTGTCGAGAAGTTGGAGTTTTGTGGTTGTTTTCGCCGCTTTTAATGGGCAGTGTGTTCCATTTTGAGCAATAAATGTGGCTCACTGCGTTTAAGCGCGTAAAGTAGTAGTCATGAGTAGCCGCTCAAATGG
This sequence comes from Schistocerca serialis cubense, assembly GCF_023864345.2. NCBI lineage: Eukaryota > Metazoa > Arthropoda > Insecta > Orthoptera > Acrididae > Schistocerca > Schistocerca serialis. Next base: position 550,737,238 of record NC_064640.1, on the reverse strand, counting down.
AGAAGTTAAGTTACAGTAAGTGTTAGGATAGAATTAGATTAAGTGTCCTTGTCGCCGTACTGTTTTGTTCTCCTCGTTTGTTGTTTGCATAATTAGTGAGGTATACCCTGCCTGAGAGGTTGCGAATTTCTGCAGCCTGGACCAGATGTGAAGGGAAGTGCATGTGCCGATAATTTTGGTGTCTTGCAGAGTGCAACTGCCGACCGAAATTTTGTAGTAGACACTTAGGAAGTGACACAGAAAGCTATCAATAAGGTTGATTGAATTGCAGATGTTTTCGGTACTGAAATGGTACAGACGCATTTCGTTTTTCCGAAGGCCGCAGATTCGGCACCATCTCTGACGCACTGCCTCCTCAGAACGTGGGAGGAGAAGAAAGGGGAAATGTGTTTGTAAGGTTTATGATAGAGCCGACAAGGCTTGTGCCAGTGGATCAGGAGATTGACAAAAGTGACAACACTTGCAGTGTAATGCGTGATGAAGGCTAAGGCTGCCGTGCAATCCAAGGGTTAGACTTTCTCATCAAGCATCACGCCAAAACTGACGTTCGACGAAGCGCTGTGGAACTCAGGGTGATAATTTTCAAGCTGGGGGAAGCTGTCACCAGTGAAATACACTCGCAAGGTTCGTTTGTCAAGAGGGACAAAAGCAGGCAAAATCACTAAGGCTTAATTGGCATGATATAGTGCTACAAGGCACTGGCAAATATGCTTTAGGTGACCGAAAGCGTTCCTAACTTATACGATTCTGGACTTCGCCTCCGGGGAGGGAATCGACGTTGAGTACGCAGTGTTCAGTGATTGAGAGCACTTCTCCTGTCTATACTCACGTTGAGACGTAATCTGCATTCCGTCCTTGTGGCTGGGAGTTGGCGTTTCTTGTTTGTAGAATACAGAGAGGAGATGATAGTATTAGATTATACTAGTCAGAGGACCGCCTCCTGCCGTCCTAGTGTTTAATGAGTTTTTTATTTTGTGGCTGCAGTTCTTCCATCGGCGCAGACGTGTACGAGAACCATCACTTCGACATACGGGACGCAGTAAATTTGGTGATATTGCTAATTGCTTCGGCTTATTAGGGCTATAAAGCTGAACAGCTGCGATAACGTAAGCTTCAATTCCACTGAGGTTGCACACCACTGTAGATCATCTTTGAAACCAGTGTCTTCTAGTGTTCTAGTGTATGGGACGTACATGATAACAGTCATCTCGTGTTATTAATATTATATCACGTTGCCATAAAAAGGAGCAGATTTGGGCAGTTGATCAGTAATATTAGACAGGAAATTCATTTGTATCTCTTTATGTCCATTGCACATCGACATATAAGCATTTGTAATGTATAAAGAAGTTTTAATGTACAATAAATGTATAAGCAGAAACAACATTAATATTAAGTAGCTACTAGTTCCCTTAATCATTCATTTATTTTTATGTTGTAATTTATATGTTAAAGTGCAAGAAGGAGGAAGTAATATCACCGTTAAGAGATTCTAGGGTCTGCTTCAGGGTTTAGTCAGACAGTGCCAAATCTTCATTTTCGAGTTCAGTATTTTCCATTGCGCACATTCATTTTTGCACCCGTCTAGAGTAGCATTTAGGAAACCATACAAATTCCTTCGTGAAATACTTCCTAACACTTAAATATACATTCTATGTTAGCAAATCCGTCTTTTTGTTAATACTTTTCATGCTATAGTCAGTCTTCATTTGATATCCTTTCTACTTTGGCCATCATCATTTATTCTGCTGCCCAATAGTCCTTTTAGTGTCTCATTTCGTAACCTGATTCCCTTAACACTACCTGATTTAACCCCCGCAATACCAAGGGAAGGGGAAGGGGTACTTTATGCCTATCTTTTCAGAATACTGTAATCTAGTCATGTTCGTTATATTTTAAAATTTTGAAATACATATATTTGTGATTTTTAATGGTTTCTTCTTCCACATGCCGTAAATGTTTTAAATATTCCAGTAAAACTTAATGCAAGAATTTATTTGTTCTCACTGTTATAGAATTTTCAGTACAAGTGTTACATTAATATTTTCAAGTTTAGCACCCTTCTTACACATAAATATATCTTTAAAAAGTATGTTGTGCGTAAAAGATAACGAAAATTGACGAAATTCGTATATCTTTGTGTTGGTCATATATTACGCCACCCTTTTGTAGTACACGTTATGGGAAACACGTTGATACTGCTACGTTTATTTCGAATACGTTCCAAAATTTCAAACTTTCATTTATGACAACATGGATTCCCACGGATTCACGTGTTACCAGTTGTGGAGGAACATGTAGCAATAAAAGTCTCTTGTATTTCAGAACATTAAATGTTATTTTTGTAGCTTCCAGAACTGCAGAGTACATTGAGATAACTATTTCTAGTTCAAAAAGTAAGCCAGTTCCGTTCGAAACCACTAGCGAGAACAAAGAGGTAAGCGGTTGGAGATGCAGTAAAGTTAAATGTCGTTAAAGCGTATTCTGGGATTGGAGAATTATGAGGAAGGAAAACTATTGTCTCCTATTCAAAATTTTTTGCCTCTTATCGTCAGATATCTTTTTTAAATGACGAAAGGTGGCCAGAGGAAAGTTGCTACCTCAAAGTATCTCCAAATACTGATTAGCAGTTTATCAGATCTTTTATGGTGCACCAAAGAACCTACAGTCTTTCAGAAACGAAGTCCGAAACTCAATAAACTATACAGCATAATTCGATTGACCAATTGTGTTACGCACTTGCCTTGTGAAAATTACATTGGAGCAACGTCATGCGAAGGCTGCTGTGCAATCCCAGGGCTAGTCATTCTCGTCAAGCATCATCGCGGAACTGACTTTCCAAGACGAGGGGGGATAATATTCTTGCTGGGGGAAGCTGTCATCATTGAAATACTGTTGCAAGGTTCGTTTATCATGTTAGGACAAATGCAGGGAAAATCACTAAGGCTTAAATTGCATGATATAGTGCCACAAAATTATTCAGTAAAACTTAACGCAAAAATTTGTGTCTTGTCAGTGGATGTGAATTTTGAGACCAGGTGTCATATTCACATTTTCAGGTTTAGGACCCTTCGAACACATAAATATATCTTTAAAATGTATGTTTTGTGCAAAAGACAAAGGAAATTTACGAAATCCGTATATCTTTGTGTTCGTCATACACTACGCCCCCATTTTGTAGTACACGTTATGGGAAACACGTTTGTACTGCTAGGTGTAATTCGGATACGTTCGATTACCTTTCATTTAGTTCCATCGAGGGTTACCTTATAATTCCTTTTCAGGGCACTATCTATTTCATTCAACTGTTATTCCAATTTCTTTGCTGTCTCTGACAGAACTGGAGTGTCACCAGTAAACGTCAAAAAATTTATTGATTCGCCCTCACATTTAATTCTGTTTACAAATCTATTCTTGTATTCTTTACTGCTTGTTCGGTGAAGATGTTGAATTACATCGAGTGTAGGCTACCCGAATGTCTTATCCCCATCTTCAAATTGCACAATTAGAAATTCAGCAGATGGAGTAGCTGAATTCATGTGCTTCAACAAGATTTGATCTTTGATGGGATTGGGCTGTGAAATACATGTCAAGTCAAATTACTCCCCTATTCTTTATACTGGAGGGCAACAAAATTCGTATTTCAGTGCATATACGGCAAAAATTCAAACTTTCATTTAGTACGACATGGATTCCCAAGGATTCACGTGTTAACAGTTGTGGAGTAACATGTAGGAATGAGCGTCTCTCCTATTTCCGAACTTCTTATGGTCTACATGGTTGCAAGCTGTGATCTGCAAAGCGATAACGCTCTGTCCCAACATAAATTACCATTATTTTCAGTCAAAGGTGAAATTTGCCCCTACTTCTGGTTTTAAGATCAGTGCTGTGGCCTAGCATCTTCCATCCAGCGGCCACCTTAAGGCCAACTACCAGGTGCAAAAAGCCCTGTGCTATTGAAGGCAGTCGCTTAAGACCATGGCCACCTGCTGCATCAGTTCCTTAACATTCACTGTCTTCAGCACACGTTATGGAGGATGTTGCACCACAGAATGTTCTAGTTTGTTCTTCAGTAAAATGTATGATTAATAGTGAAGTTCTTATGAGCAGTCATCTATCTTCACCCCGACAACATTCCACCACCTCAACTCAGACCTCCACATGTCCATCTACATCTACATAGATACTCTGCAAATCACATTTAAGTGCCTGGCAGAGGATTCATCGAACCACCTTTACAATTCTCTATTATTCCAATGTCGTATAGCGCGCGGAAAGAATGGACACCTATATCTTTCCGTACTAGCTCCAATTTCCTTTATTTTATCATAGTCATAGTTTCTCCCTATGTAGGTCGGTGTCAACAAAATATTTTCGCATTCAGAGGAGAAACTTGGTGATTGGAATTTGGTGAGAAGTTTCCATCGCAACGAAAAACGCCTTTCTTTTAATGATTTCCAACCCAAATCCTGTATCATTTCTGTGATCCTTTCTCCCATATTTCGTAATAATACAAAACGTGCTGCCTTTCCTTGAACTTTCTCGATGTACTCCGTCAGTCCTATCTGGTAAGGCTCCAACACTGCGCAGCAGTATTCTAAAAGAGGAAAGACAAGCGTAGTATCCTCTTGTAGCGTAATGTCCTCCTTAGTAGGTTTGTTACATTCTCTAAGTGTCCTGCCAATAAAACGCAGCCTTTCTTCAGCCTTCCTCACAACTGTTTCTATGTGCTCTTTCCTATTTAAGTTGTTCGTAATTGTATTACCTAGGTATTTAGGTGAATTTGCGGCTTTTAAATTAGACTGATTTATCGTGTAACCGAAGTTTATCCAGTACATTTTAGCGCTCATGTGGATGACCTCCCACTTTTTATTATTTAGGGTCAACTGCCACTTTTGGCACCATTCCGATATTTTTTCTTAATCGTTTTGGATTTTGTTTTGATCTTCTGATGACTTTATTAGCCGATAAACGACAGTGTCATCTGCAAGTAACCGAAGACGGCTACTCAAATTGTCTCCCAAATCGTTTATATAGATAAGGAACAGCAAAGGGCCTATAACACTACCTTGGGGAACGCCTCAAATAATTTCTGTATTACTCGATCACTCTACGTCAGTTACTACGAACTGAGACCTCTCTGACAAGAAATCGCAAATCCAGGCACATAACTGAGGCAATAATCAATAGGCACGCCATTTCCCTACGAGCAGCTTGTGTGGTACAGTGTCAAAAGCTTTCCGGAAATCCAGGAATACGAAATCGATGTGAAATCCCTTGTCAATAGCACTCAGAGTTCGTGTGAATAAAGAGCTAGTTGCGTTTCACAGGAACGATGTTTTCAAAACCCGTGTTGTCTGTGTGTCAAAAGTCCGTTTCCTTCGAGGTAACTCACAATTTTCGAACACAATATATTTTCTAAAATCCTGCTGCATACCGACGTTAGCGATATAGGCCTGTAATTTAGTGGATTACTCCTACTACCTTCCTTGAATATTGGTGTGACCTGTGCAACCTTCCAGTCTTTGGGTACGGATCTTTCGTGGAGCGAACGGTTGTACATCATTTTTAATCATAGAGCTAAGGCATCAGCATACTCGGAAAGGAATCTAATTGGGATACAGTCTGGACCAAAAGACTTGCTTTTATGAAATGATTCGAGTTGATTCACTACTTCGAGGATATTTACTTCTACGTTACCCATGTTGGCAGCTGTTCTACATTCGAATTCTGGGATATTTACTTCGTCTTCTTTTGTGAAGGCATTTCGGAAAGCTGTGTGTAGTAACTCTGCTTTGGCAGCACTGTCTTCGATAGTAACTCCATTGTTATCGCGCAGAGAAGACATTGATTGTTTCTTGCCGCTAACGTACTTCACATAAGACCAGAATCTATTTGAATTTTCTGCCAGGTTTAGAGACAAAGTTTCGTTATGGAAACTGTTGTAGGCGTAGAACTCCGCGGTAAATTTCGAGCTCCTGTCAAGGATCCCTAATCTTTGGGATTTTGCGTCGTTTAAATTTGGTACGTTTGTTTCGTTGTTTCTGCAACAGTGTTCTAGTCCGCTTTGTGTACCAAGGAGGATCCACTGCGTTGTTTGTTTTTTATTTGGTGTAAATCTCTGAATTGCTGCCGATACTATTTCGTTGAATTTAAGCCACGTCTGGTCTACGCTTTATATTATCAATTTGGAATGAGTGGAGATTGTCTCTCAGGTAGGCGTCAAGTGAAAGTTTATTTGCTTTTTTGAATAGGTATATTTTTCGCTCGATTTTCGAGAATTTGGCGATTACATTATTCAGTCTCACTACGACAACTCTGTGTTCACTAATCCCTATATCGGTTTTGCTGCTCGTTATTAACTCAGGATTATTTGTTGCTAAGAGGTAAACTGTGTTTTCACAACCGTTTACTATTCGCGTGGGCTCATGAACTAACTGCTCGAAATAATTTTCAGAGAATGCGTTTGACAAAATTTCGGCTGATATTTTAGGCGTACTTCCGGAATTAAACATGTATTTTCGCCAACATATCGAGGGTAAATTAAAGTCACCACCAACTATTATCGTATGAGTCGGGTACGTGTTTGAAATCAAACTCAAGTTTACTTTGAACAATTCAGCAACTGTATCACCTGAACTGGGAGGGCAGTTAAAGGGTCCCGTTATTATTTTATTCCGTTTGCCAGCAATGACCTCAGCGCATACTAACTCACAGGAAGTATCTACTTCAATTTCGAGACAAGTTAAACTACTTCTGACAGCAACAAACACCCCACCGGCAACGGTGTTTAGCTTATCTTCTCGGGACACCGTTAGTTAAAAAAATAGCCCTGAGCACTATGGGACTTAACATCAAAGGTCCCCTAGAACTTAGAACTACTTAAATCTAACCAACGTAAGGACATCACACACATCCATGGCCGTGGCAGGATTCGAACCTGCGCCCGTAGCAGTCTCGCAGCTCGTGACTGAAACGCCTAAAACCGTCGGCCATCGGGTCCGGCACACCGTTAGGTTCTTCACATAAATTTCGGCTCAGCTTGTATCCTATTTTAGCCAGCTTTCAGTGCCTATAAAGATTTGAGCATCAGTGCTTTCTATTAGCGCTTGGAGCTCTGGTACTTTCCCAACACAGCTACAACAATTTACGACTGTTATACCAATGGTTCCTGTATCTACGTTCTTCCTGTGTTCAGCTTGCACCCTTTGTGACTGAAGCCCTTCTTGTGTTTTCCCGAGATCCTCTAACCTAAACAACCGTCCAATCCACGCCACACCCCCGTTCCACCCGTGTAGCCGCCTCCTGCGTATAGTGGACACCTGACCTATTCCGTGGAACCCGAAACCCAACCACCCGTTGGCGCAAGTCGAGGAATCTGCATCCTACACGCTCGCAGAACCGTCTGAGTCTCTGATTCAGACCCACCACTCGGCTCTGTACCAGAGGTCCGCAATCGGTCCTGTCGACTATGCTGCAAATGGTCAGCTATGCTTTCATCTTGCAAGCATGACTGGCAGCCTTTACCACTTCTGTTAGCTGCTCGAAACCAGACAGAATCTCTTCTGATCCAAAGTGACACACATCACTGGTACCGACATGAGCAACCACCTGCAGTTGGCTGCACACTGTGCTCTTCATTGGATCGGGGAGGACCCTTTCCACATCTGGAATGACTCCACCCGGTATGCACACGGAATGCACATTGGTTTTCTTTCCCTTCTGGTCAGCAAGGCCCTAAGGGACCCCATAACGCACCTAACGTTTGAGCTCCCAACTACCAATAATCCCACCCTCTGCAATTGCCCAGATCTAGCAGGCTGAGTGGTTTCCTCTGAAACAGGACAGGCGACAGCATGTGGCTCTGCGACAGCGTCAGCCACAGGCAGTGCCTGGAACCTGTTTGTCAGACACACCGGCGAGGCCATATGTGCTCACGCTTGGGAAGTCATTTGCCGCCTGCTTCGTCTTGGGGCGACCTCTACATTTTGATGTCAGAAGTGTGTGTCACCACTAAATTTCAGTGACAGAGGAACCTTACCAGCCACCCTCCCTGGAGACGATGTCTCTCGGCTACGTGAGATTTGCAGTTTCGTCGACAAAAATGGTTCAAATGGCTCTGAGCACTATCGGACTCAACTTCTGAGGTCATTAGTCCCGTAGAACTTAGAACTAGTTAAACCCAACTAACCTAAGGGCATCATACACATCCATGCTCGAGGCAGGATTCGAACCTGCGACCGTAGCGGTCTCGCGGTTCCAGACTGCAGCGCCTAGCACCGCACGGCCACTTCGGCTGGCTTACGTCGACAGATAGCATCAGTATGCAGTAGGTGATTGCACTGACTGTTCTTTCTTTTCCCCTGCGAGTGTCACATCGAGTCAGTCCACCTTTTACCAGCGATTCAGTTCTGTTTTCATGTGTGACATGTGGCAAGTAAACTCAGGCTGGGTTCTGAGACTGTGTAAATATTAACGTAATTTTTCTCTGTCATCAATGGGTGTGGCTCATTGTCTGGAATGGTATAAGGTGTTAAACATGTGAAGGTTCTTAGGAGGAGAAGATGAGTTTTGTTTAGAAGTCGGAGTTTTGTGGTAGTTTACGCAGTTTTCGCCGTTTTGAATGGGGAATGTATTTCATTTCGTGTAATAAATGTGGCTCACTAGTTTAAGAACGTAAAGTAGTAGTCATGAGTAGCCGCTCAAGCGTAGAACTTAAGTTACAGTAAGTGTTAGGATAGGATTAGATTAAGTGTTGTAAGGTGGCATGATTTTGAGCCATATTACAACTACCACTCCGGAGAGAAGGCCCTTTAATAGTATAAGCATCGAGACAGGAAACCATTAACGATACTGACATCGGATAGGGATCTTAATTTGTAGCAGAATATCGGCACGTTGGGCGATAGTGAAGGGGACGGAGATGGGAGGCTGGCAGGAGAACGGGAAAGACACCAGCGAGGCAGGCAGGCCTGAGAGCTGTAGACAGCATCGAACGTAAGCTCCTGGAAACCCCTGGCGGGTGGACCGCGGCTTAGCGGGAGCCACGTGTCCGAGGACAAGGAGAAGACACAGGGGCTCGCTCTTAAAACGCGTGGCGGCGTGTAGGTGGTTTTTCCGAACGGCCGTAGCAGAAGATTATGGATCAGTCTGGAAACTTCTAGAAGCTTCGGTCGATTGCAAAAATGACATAGGTCGGCGCTCGGAAACGAACGCCTTCCAGTAACATGATTGGCCACACACTTTCAAGGGGGGAAGAAAAAAGAACAGGAGCTACGAAAAAGCGTTGCGACTGTGAAACACTTGTTCCTGGGGCGTCGAGGAGAAAGCTTGGTACTGGCAAGGTGTGCGACCTCGTTACTGGGACAGAGTACTTGTAGCGAGAGCCTGAGGATCGTTTGGTGTTCCACGGCAGCCGTGGAGGTGCCTACGGAAGCTTTTGGGAGGCAGAATTTATGTTATCTCGCTGAGGCGTGAACCTCTGCAGCGATAAGTATTGATCACAGTAGTGGTCGTGCATTCGCAACGGCGGTTAGGGAAGTAAATTAAATTGCTGAGCTGGCCTGTGTGGCCGAGCGGTTCTTGGCGCTTTAGGCTAGATCCGAGCGACCGCTACGATCGCAGGTTTGAATCCTGCCTCGGGCATGGATGTGCGTGCGGTCCTTAGGTTAGTTAGGTTTAAGTAGTTCTAAGTTCTAGGGGACTGACGGCTTCAGATGTTAAGTCACATAGTGATCAGAGCCATTTCAGCCATTTGAACCATAAATTGCTGATCACGTGTCATTTTCGTTCTATCCTGAGGCTTCACGTTGCTAGTCGCGAGTGTAGTTCTAAATGTATTTGCAATTGCCATAGCTGATGTCAGTATTCCGCGTTGAATTAACAACCGCGAATATATCACAGGACAGACGATTACCAAATGTGAATAGGCAGAACTAAAACATTGCTCGTACTGTGTAATCTTGTAAAGGGTAAATTGCAGAAGAGTAAAGAGTTTAACACTACTACTTTCGTTTGTCATGTTATTGTCTCCTTATTTGTGTATTTCATGTTTGCAACCAGCTGATGGAGGCAGTGTTAGTAGGTCTGCACATCTGAACACTCTAGGATATATTGGGGATATGGTTAGAAACCAGCCAGATTTGCTTACGACTATTTGATGTCACATGTAGAGCAAAGGATAAGCTTACCCTTCTGGAGAGCGTATAAGTGTCAAGGCGAATAATTAACGTTATAAAATCCACTGTGCGAAGTTTTTCACTTTTACGTTCGCAAGCTTACCCATCAGCAGAAAAGAGCAAAACAGAAGCGGCCGCCAAATGGTTCAAATGGATCTGAGCACTATGGGACTTAATATCAGAGGTCATCAGTCCCCTAGAACTTAGAACTACTTAAACCTAACCAACCTAAAGACAGCACACACATCCATGCCCGAGGCAGGATTCGAACGTGCGACTGTAGCGGTCGCGCGGTTCCAGACTGAAGTGCCTAGATCCGCTCTGCCACTCCAGCCGGCAGAAGCGGTAGCATACAGTGTCCTTGTCGTCGTACTGTTTTGTTCTCCTCGTTTGTTGTTTGCGTAATTAGTGAGGTATATCCTGGTGGAGAGGTTGCGAATTCCTGCAGCCTGGACCAGATGTAGAGGGATGTGCATGTGCCGATGATTTTTGTGTCTTGCGAAGTGCAACTGCCAACAGTAATTTTGTTGTAGATATTTAGGAGGTTGCACAGAAAGCTATCAATAACGCTGATTGTATTGCAGATGTTTTGGGCACTGAAATGGTACAGACGCATTTAGTATTTCCGAAGGACGCATATTCTGCACCATCTCTGATGGCACTGCCTCCTCAGAACATGGGTGGGGAAGAAAGAGGAAATGTGTTCGTAAGGTTAATGATCGGGTCGACAAGGCTTGTGCCAGTGGATCAGGAGATTGACAAAACTGACAACACTTGCAGTGTAATGCGTGATGCAGGCGAAGGCTGCTGTGCAATCACAGGACTGGACTTCCTCATCAAGCATCATGCCGAAACTGACTTTCGATGACGAGCGGTGGAACTCAGCGGGATAATGTTCAAGCTGGGGGGAACTGTCACCAGTGAAATACACTCGCAAGCTTCGTTTGTCATGAAGGAGAAATGCGGGCAAAATCACGAAGGCCTAATTTGTATGATATAGTGCAACAAGGCACTGGGAAGTGGCTTCAGGTGACAGAAGGTGTTGCTAACTTATACGATTCTGGATTTCGCCTCCGGGTAGGGAGTCATCGTTGAGTACGCAGCGTTCAGTGATTGAGAGCACTTCTTCTGTTCATACCCACGTTGAGCCTACTAAATTCTGTCCTTGTGACTGGGAGTTCGCAGTTCTTTTCTGTAGAATACAGAGAGGAGAAGCTAGTATCAGATTATACTAGTTAGAGGACCGCCATCTGCCGTCCTAGTGTTTGAATGAGTTTTTTTATTTTGTGGCTGGAGTTCTTTCATCGTCGCAGACGTGTACGACAACCACCACTCCGACGCACGGGATGTAGTACATTCGGTGATATTACCAATAGCTTTGGCCTTTAGGGCTATAAAGCTAAACAGCATTTCCACTGAGGTTGCCCACCACTGTAGATCATCTTTGAAAATACTGTCTTCTAGTGTTTGGGACGTAGATGATGTCAGTCATCTCACGTTATTTATATTATATCACGTAGCCAGAAAAAAGGTGCAGATGTGGGCAGTTGGTCGATAATATTAGTCAGTAAATTCAATTGTATCTCTGTGTGTCCATTGCACATCGACATATAAACAATTTGTAATAAATAAAGGCGTGTTAATCCTCAATAAATGTATAAGCAGAAACACAAATAATTAGTAGTTACTAGTTTCCTTAGACCTTCATTTATTTTTATGTTGTGATTTATGCTTTAAAGAGCAAGAAGGAGGAAATAATATCACCGTTAACAGATCCTAAGATCTGTTTAAGGGTGTAGTCAAACAGGGCAAAATCTTTATTTTAGCGTTCAGTATTTTCCATTGCGCACATTCATTTTTGCACCCGCCTGGAGTAGCATCTAGGAAACCACACAAATACCTGCAGGAAATACTTCCTAACACTTAAGTTTATATTCGATGTTAGCAAAACCCTCTTTTTCATTAATACTTTTCTTGCTATAGACAGTCTTCATTTTATATCCTCTCTACTTCTGCCATCATCAGTTATTTTGCTCCCAAATAATGCTTCTGGTGTCTCATTTCGTAACCTGGTTCTCTTAACACTTCCTCATTTAACCCTTGCAATACCAAGGGGGTGGGAAGGGGTACTTTATTCCTACGTTTCCCGAACACTGTTGTCCAGTCATGTACATTATATTTTAAAATTTTGAAAAAAGTATATATTTGTGATTTATAATGATTTCTTGTTCCATATTCAGTAATTGTTTAAAATTTTTCAGAAATACTTAATGCAAATATTTAGGTCTTGTCAGTGCATGTGAATTTTCACAACTAGTGTCATATTTGTATTTTCAGGTTCAGGACACATCTTAAACGTAAATATATCATTAAAAAGTATGTTGTGCGTAAAAGACAACGGAAATTATCTGGACAAATAACTTTCATCTAAATAATTTGAGGCGTCTATGTAAAAGTCCGATTTCAGAAGCTTCTCTGCCCTGGGGCGCCTGACTCAAATGCTTTAACATTGTCATTGTCCATGTCAACAGAAGGTGTAGTGTAGGTGATTCCTCCAGTTCTAATTCCTTGGACGCCGCTTCGAAGAGCTACAAAAACCCTTATATTTTAATAGCTTTAAAACAAACGATTACGTATAAGAATAACAGCAATAGAATAGCATAAATACTGTGAATAGTTCTTTCATCAGCGTGATATCAGTTCATTCGTTTCAGGCTATTCCTCTCTTCTCAGTGAGTTTTTAGCGTAAAGGTAAACTAACATTGTCAGGTGCCTAATCCAGCGAGTATCGTTAGACGGGCTCAGTTATCTATCAAGAGCATTAAGAAGACCAACTTTGATTACGTTATTGACACGTTCTTTCGCCACATTCAAAAGACCATCAACGTGTGGACAATTGACACATATATACTCCGCATTAAAATTATTTCATAGTCTTTTATTTATCATATGGCAGGAACAATTCAATCGTGAATAATCGCGCAGTGCAACGACGATGTTGGTTACTTGATCTGTTGTGTGCTGCATGTTTTTCAAAGTGGAGTTGTGGATACCAAGAGACATAAATCGTTTAAATAATTCTCTTAGAATGTTACCGCCCGTTTTTGGTTCATCTGGAAACTGAGTTGCAAACAAATTGCGAGATCTGAGAGTCCAGTCAATGAAACAGGAGACAGTGCATGTCAGATAATTGTTTCTTCGCGCACTGGAAGTACACATGTCTGTAATTGCTGAGTATTCACCTTCTGTCATATGAGCAATGAGTAATTATATGTCATAGGCTTTTAACACTTTCTGCCATGTACCGCGACACAGTTGTGGGGTGAGACATAACGGCCTTTGCAGTGTCAATTAACGTCTGAACAAGATCCATAAGACATTCACCTCTTATAGTTCCATACGACCTAACATCTCGTGCTCACATAGCCACACATTTATCGACATTTACCTCCTGAGCAGATTTAGGAAGTTGCTCCTCGTCCGCATGAGACCCTTGTTTATTAGACACGCATGGATGGCGAGAAATGGGTGAAGTGCCACTTGACCCTTCGGCAGGAGTGTAAATTTCACAGCACAGCGTACAGCAAACAAATTGAACGCTTTTCCTAACGCCATCCTAAATAGGTTTTATAACGGTACACACTGAACATTTAAGATTCGTTTCAAGCTGTGTGGTTCTCTACTCATCACTGAATAATTTTTCTTTTACTGCCCTTTTTCTTGACATGCGCTCCATCCTCTGCAGACCATGGTTAGTTTCCGAGCTCATTTTGTGTGTTACGACAAAAATGAAGAATTCCTACCATGCCACAAAACACTGCTCTACTCACCGCTCGTAGCCCGTAGCTCGCAACTGCGGTCAGTACTACCAACAGCCCGTAGGCCGCAGCACGCCAGTGCTTGCGCAGGGCACTGGTACAGTGCCGTCACAGGCTCGCTGAGTGCGGAGCAGTGAGGGCGCGGCCCGTGTGCTGCGTCTCCAAACGCAACTTTGCTGAAGCCCAGGCGCACAGGTTCTTTCGCAACATCGCTGCTCGGCCCTTGGGGTGACGTCAAGGACTAGCTCGGCCAGAGACTGCTGTAGTCCAGTGAAGCTGCAGCTCGCGGGCCGGGCCTCTGTGCACGACTCTGCACCCTGCGGCCCGTCGGACCTCGATGCGGCTGCCCGGCAGAACCAGCAGCGCACGTCTGTCATAAGTACGGTCCTGGACGGACCGCACCTCGATGCCGACCTCTGCTACAAAGTGCACAACCAGAGCTGGAGCTCAGCCGGTCGTCACCGACCGATTGATATCATACAAGCCAACTACGACGTCATTTCCACAGTGGCTGCAGCAATTCCCAAGGTCAGACATGTCAGTGAACTGACTTAACCTCTTATCCTCAGAACAATGATTCCTCTGAAATTTTAAGTTAGTGTATCTTTTAGAAATTTCTCCCATGCCAATGTAAATAATTTGTCAAACTGTTTATTTAAAACTTGTCAAATTGTGTATTGTTTTTTCTTGTATACACCAATCTTGTAAATTTGTTGTACTGACGACTACTCATGTAACAGCCAGTATCGTAGTCAAATATATCGTCGGAAAATGTAAGACAAAAGAAAAATTGTCTTTCTTTATATTTATGAAATATCTGTGTACCATAAAGTCCATAAATGTTAAAACGTACAAGTAATACTTTCTACGATAATGAAGAACAGAGAAGCTTTCACATTTTCTCTGCAATCAGCTAGGAAACGCCTTCCACTTTCGCATCGTCCTTTGTTCTTCAGTTTTCGCTATGTATGCATCTATCTTCTTAGCTCTTAAGAACAATGAATATATGAGGGGGGTTTGAAAAGTCCCTGCAAAAATAAAAACTGCTTACATATTTGGGGTAAAACTTTTTTTTTTCAACATAGTCTCCTTTTATACTTACAGACTTCGTCCAACGCTGTTCTAATTTCTTGATCCCTTCCAAATAACAGGAATTGTCCAAGTCTGCAAAATAGGTAATAGTTGCTGCAATCACCTCCTCGTTTGAATAAAATATTTGTACCGCCAGCCATTTCTTCAAATTGGGGAACAAATAGTATGAGGGAGCCAAGTCTGGATAATAGGGGAGAGGGGACGTGAAACGAGTTGGAACCCAATTTCCATTAATTTTGCGACCACAACTGCTAAGGTGTGTGCTGTTGCATTGTCGTGATGGAAAAGGACGCTCCAATAATGGTGAATAATATTCACCTGTAATAGTTTCACCCTTTTCCATTTAGTCGATTACGATTATCCCTTGCGAATCCCGTAAGATAGTCGCCATAACCTTTCTGGCCGAAGGAATGGTCTTCGTCTTTTTTGGTTCAGATTCTCCCTTGGTAACCCATTGTTTAGATTGTTGTTTGGTCTCAGGAGTACAGTAATGTATCCATGATTCGTGCACATTGACGAAACGACGCTCAAAGTCCTGCGGATTCTTCTGAACAGGTGCAAACCATCATTGCAACACTTCGCACAATTCCGTTTTTGTTTAAGCATGAGCAATTGCGGAACGCATCTTGCGGATAACTTCCTCATATCCAAATGTTCATGCAAAATATTATGTACCCGTTCATTCGAGATGCCCACAGCACTAGCAATCTAACGCACCTTAACTCTTCTGTCATCCATCACCATATCGTGGATTTTATCAACGATTTCTGGTGTCGTAACCTCCACAGTGAATCCAGAACTTTCAGCATCAAATGGCTCTGAGCACTATGGGACTTAACATCTGAGGTCATGAGTCTCCTAGAACTTAGAACTACTTAAACATAACTAACCTAAGGACATCACACACATCCAAGGCCGAAGCTGGGTTCGAACCAGCGACCGTAGCGGTCGCGCGATTCCAGACTGTAGCGCCTAGAACCACCCGGCCACTGAGGCTGGCTCGTTCAGCATCACTTGTGTCCGTATGGCAACTCGTAAAATTTTGAGTCAGTTATAAACTGTACTAATCGAAGGTGCAGACTCACTGTAAGTTTTATCAAGCTTCTGTTTAGTCTCCTGAGGCGTTTTCCCTTTCATAAAGTAGAGTTTGAACACCACACGACATTCTTTTTCATTCATTTTTTGACAATCACTCGACTTCCTTGATTCACACGAATGCCAAACACAAATAAATAGAACATTATGACTGAAACTTGGTGTGCGTTCTTTCCAAAAATGCTACTAACTAAACATGATCTCGTTAGGCGCCGGTGGTGACATATCTCGGACTTTGCACAGACTTTTCAAACGACCCTCGTATTTACGTATATTTTAATTAGTACCTATCAGATGTATTATATTAACAAACTAAACATATCTCTTTGTATTAATGTCTTTATCAGCTTTGTATACAACTATTCGTGTAACAAATTTAAAACTGCTGACGTGGAGCCCCTCCGCCATTGGTGTGATCCAAGTACTGAATATCAATTTATGAGATCTTTTATGGTACACCAAAGAACCTATAGTCTTTCAGAAACGAAGTACGATAGGAATTAAGTCCCGGAATCGACAAGCACTGCTCAGCTAAATTCAGTTGACATTACTTACCTGATTACCTGCTGGTAAGTGGTAGGTGATCATGCGTATTTTCCTTACATTCTCCATCTTCCTTCCACGTTCGTAAACAGGCAAGGTAACAGTTACAGCTCACAACTTCCACTCGCTCATCCACCTACCAGAGAGATTGTTGCTATTGTTGGATAGAGACCACTTATGCTGTGGTCGCTCCATGTGTGGTTGCAGTTTAACGTCATACCAGAGACAAATCTGTTTACAACAGCAAAATTTACAAGAACCGCTACATCAGTTCGTTGATTGGAAACTATTGTGAGACAAATACCTTTTCTCATACGAGAATGAGCACCGCCGTTAATTTAGAGCAATATGGAAACATCTTTTGCCATGTCAACAGCCGAGAGTGCAGAATCACACGAGATCAACCTTACTCGTGAGTTCTCCCAGTAAAGAACTTACAAAATTGTGGACCAGACGCCTACCTCTCCCTCCCGCCCACTTCCTCAATGATGCTGATGTGGTCCTCAGTCTGAAGACTGGTTTGATGCAGCTGCCCAAACTAGCCTATTCTGTGCAAGCCTCTTCAGCGCTGCAGAGGTAATGCAATGTGCATCAGTTTGAACCTGCTAACTGTATTCAAGACTTTGTCTCCCTCTACAATTTTGTCACCCCCCCACTCCAACACCCACATATGTACACCTCTCTCCATTAACAAACTGACAAGTCCTCGATACCTCAGGATATGCCCTATGAAACGAAGCTGTACCATAAATTTCATGTTTTCCCCAGTTCGACTCAGTATCTTCTTATCAGTTATTCGATCTGCAGTGCCACCACTATATTTCGGTGCTGATGAGTAAAATTGTGATGTTGCTATGGCTGTTGGAAAAGATCTTGGGAGTGGGCCAGCTCAGAGGCGACCAAGCAACATTACGTCAGATTCAGCAATGCCACTGGCATATTCCCACATTATGTTCCAGGAAAGTTGCTGGCACCGCCATAACGACGACACAGCAAAAATTCGTTGGTAAGACAGTAACTACACTTCCAATCAGCAAATTTCTTATCGTCTACATGTTTGCAATTTGTGATTTAAATAGCAAATGCGCTCTGTCCCAACATAAATTACCATTATCTTCAGTCAAATGTGCCTGTGTCTGGTAGCTACTATTTAAGAGGAGGGGTCTTGCCGCACCACGAGGCGACATGAGGCTACAAGCAGCCACCACGAGATTTGGCCTCTATTAAGTGTGGGCCCCTGCTGCTGGTTTTAAGATCAGTGCTGTGAGCTTAGCATCATCCAGCCTGTGGGCGAACTACCAGGTGCAACTAGCCTTCGGCCATAGAAGGCAGTCGTTTGAGACTACGGCCACCTGTTGCGTCAGTTCCTTAACACACTCTGTCTTCAGCACACTCTATGGAGGACGTTGCACCACGGAATGTTCTAATTTGTTCTTCAGTAAAATGTACGACTAATAGTGAAGTTTTTATGAGCAGCCATCGATCATAATCCCAACAACAATTCACCTCCTCAACTCAGACTTCCACATGTGGAGGTCATCCATCGTCGACCTCCACATTTTGATGTCAGAAGTGTGTGTCACGTCTAAACTTCAGTGACAGGGGAACCTTACCAGCCACCCTCCCTGGAGACGATGACTCTCGACTACCTCAGGGTTGGAGTTTCGTCGACAGACAGCATCAGTATGCAGTGGGTGAGTACACTGCATGTTCTATTTTTCCCCCTTTGCGAGTGTCACGTCGAGTCAGTGCACCTTTTAGCAGCTTTTCAATTCTGTTTTCATGTGTGACACGAGGCAAGTAAACTCTGACTGTGTTCTGAGGATGTGAAAATATGCACGTTATTTTTGCCTATCATCAATGAGTGTAACTCATTGTCTGGAAGTGTATACGGTGTTAACCATGCGAAGCTTATTAGGAGGGGATGTTGAGTTTTGTGGAGAAGTCGGAGTTTTGTGGTAGTTTTCGCCGTTTTGAATGGGCAATGTATTTCATTTTGAGCAAAAAATGTGGCTCACTGCGTTTAAGCACGTAAAGTAGTAGTCATGAGTAGCCGCTCAAGTGGAGAAGTTAAGTTATGGTAATTGTTTGGATGAAATTAGATTAAGTAACCTTGTCGTCATACTGTTTTGTTCTCCTCGTTCATTGTTTGCATAATTAGTGAGGTATATCCTGGCGGAGAGGTTGCGAATTTCTGCAGCATGGACCAGATGTGCATGGACGCGCATGTGCTGATGATTTTTGTGTCTTGCAGAGTGCAACTGCCGACAGTAAGTTTGTTGTAGATAGTTAGGTGGTGACACAGAAAGCTTTCAATTCGGCAGCATCTGTGACGGCACTGCCTCCTCAGAAGGTGGGAGAAGAAGAACTAGGAAATGTGTTTGCACGGTTCTCCTGTCTATAATCAAATTGAGACGTTATCTGAATTCCGTCCCTGTGGCTAGGAGTTCGCGTTTCTTGTCTGTAGAATACAGAAAGGAGAAGATAGTATTAGATTATACTAGTCAGAGGACCGCATTCATCAAAAAATGGCTCTGAGCACTATGGGACTTAACATCTGAGGTCATCACTCCCCTAGAAGGTCGAACTACTTAAACCTAACTAACCTAAGGACATCACACACATCCATGCTCCAGACAAGATTCGAACCTGCGACCGTAGCAGTCGCGCGATTCCGTACTGAAGCGCCTAGAAGCGCACTGCCACCGCGGCCGGTGGACCGCATTCTGCCGTCCTAGTGTTTAATGAGTTTTTTATTTTGTGGCTGCAGTTCTTCCATCGTCGCAGACGTGTACGAGAACCATCACTCCGACGCACGGGATGCAGTACATTCGGTGATATTACGAATAGCTTCGGCTTTTAGGGCTATAAAGCTAAACAGCTGTGATCAAGTATGTTTCATTTCCACAGAGGTTGCCCACCACTGTAGATCATCTTTGAAAATACTGTCTTCTTATGTTTGGGACGTAGATGATATCAGACATCTGGCGTTATTTATATTAGATCGCGTGGCCATAAAAAGGTGCCGATTTGGGCAGTTGATCAATAATATTAGTCAGGAAATTCACGGGGATAATGTTCAAGCTGGGGGAAGCTGTCACCAGTGTAATACTATCGCAAGGTTCGTTTATCATGACAGGACAAATACGAGCAAAATCATTAAGCCTTAATTTGCATGATATAGTGCCCCAAGACACTGGGAAGTTGCTTTAGGTAACCGAAGGTGTTGCTAACTTATACGATTCTGGACTTCGCCTCCAGGTGGGGAACTATCGTTAAGTACGCAGCGTTCAGTGATTGAGAGCACTTCTCCTGTCTGTACTCACGCTGAGACGTTATCTGAATTCCATCCTTGTGACTGGGAGTTCGAGTTTCGTGTCTGTAGAATACAGAAAGGAGAAGATAGTATTAGATTATACTAGTCAGAGGACTACCTTCGCCATCCTAGTGGTTAATGAGTTTTTATTTTGTGGCTGGAGTTCTTCCATCGTTACAGCCGTGTGCGAGAATCATCACTCCGACGCATGGGACGCAGTACATTCTCTGATATTGCTAATTGCTTCGGCTTATTGGGGCTATAAAGCTGAACAGCTGTGATGGTGTAAGTTTCATTCCCACTGAGGTTGCACACCACTGTAGATCATCTTTGAAAGTAGTGTCTTCTAGTGTTTGGGACGTAGATGATATCAGTCATCTCGTGTCATTTATATTAGATCACGTGACCATAAAAAGCGGCACATTTGGGCAGTTTATTGATAATGTTAGTCAGGAAATTCATTTGTATCTCTTTACGTCCATTTCAAATCGACATATAAGCATTTGTAATGTATAAAGAAGTTTTAATCTACAGTAAATGTATAAGCAGAAAAAACATATTTAATAGTTGCTAGTTACCCTAATCATTCATTTATTTTTATGTTGTAATTTATATGTTAAGGAGCAAGATGGAGGAAATAATATCACCGTTGAGAGATCCTAAGATCTGCTTCAGCGGGTAGTCAGACAGGATCAAATCTTTACTTTCACGTTCTGTATTTTCCATTGTAAACATTCATTTTTACACCCCCCTGGAGCTGCATCTTGGAAACCATACAAATAACTTCAAGAAATACTTCCTAACACAGAAATTTATATTCCATGTTAGCAAATACCTCTTTTTCATTAATACTCTTGTTGCTATAGTCAGTCTTCATTTCATATCCTCCCTACTTCGGCCATCGTCAGTTATTTTGCTGCCCAGTAGTTCTTTTAGTGTCTCATTTCGTAATCAGATTCCCTTAACACTACCTGATTTAACCCTCGCAATACCAAGGAAGAGGGAATGGGTATTTTATGCCTACCTTTTCACAATACTGTAATATAGTCATGTGGATATTATTTTAAAATTTTGAAAAATATATAGTTGTGATTGTTAATGATTTCTTCCACCAGATTCAGTAGTTGTTTTAAATTTTTAAGTAAAACTTAACGCAAAAATTTAGGTCTTGTCAGTGGATATGAATTTTCTGAACAGGTGTCATATTCATATTTTCAGCTTTAGGGCCATTATTACACATAAATAAATCTTTAAAAAGTATGTTGTGCGTAAAAAACAACGAAAATTAACGAAATCCGTATATCATTGTGTTGGTCATATATTACGCCTCCCTTTTGTAGTACATGTTATAGAAAATCGGTTGGTACTGCTAGGTTTAATTCGAATACGTTACATTACCTTTCATATAGATCCATTGAGTGATATCTTACATTCCCTTTTCAGGGCACTATCTATTCCATTCAACTGTTATTCCAAGTTCTTTGAGGTTTCTGACAGAATTGCAGTGTCACTGGTAAACTTTAAAATGATTATTGCTTCCCCCTGATATTTAATTCTCTTTAAAAATTTATCCTTGTATGTGCTTCAACACGATTTGTTCTTTGAAGCGGTTGGGCTGTGAAATACATGTCCAATCGCATTACTCCTCTATTCTCTTTACCTGAGGACAGCAAAATTCATATTTCAGTGCATATACGGCAAACATTGAGACATTGATATAGGACAACATGGATTCCCAAGGATTCACATGTTACCAGTTGTGGAGGAACATGTAGGAATCGGCGTCTCTCCTATTTCCGAACATTAAATGTTATTTTTCAAACTTCCGGAAGGGAAAACTACATTGAGATAACTATTTCTAGATCATAAGGTAAGCCAGTTCCGTTCGATCCCACTCTTGAGAACAAAGAGAAAGGTCGGTTGGAGATGCAGTAAACAGAAAAGTGTATAGAGTGTATTGTGGGATTGGAGAAGCATGAACAAGGAAAACTCTTGTATCGTATTCATGACTTTACGCCTGTTATCTTCAGATATCATTTTTAAATGACGAATGGTAGCCAAAAGAATGTTGCTATTTCACAGTATCTCTGGACAAATAGCTTTTAATCTAAGTATAATTTGAGGCGTTAATGTAAAAGTCAGAATTCAGAAGTTTCTCTGTCCTGGGGCACCTGAGTCAAATGTTTTAATATTGTCATAGTCCATGCCAACAGAAGGTGCAGTGCAGGTGATTTCCCAAGTTCTAGTTCCGTGGACGGCGCTTTGAAGAGCTACAAAAACCCTAGCGTTTTAAAAGCTGTAAAATAAACTATTGCCTATAAGAATTACAGTAATCGAATAGCGTACATACCGTGAAATGTTCTTTCATCAGCGTGATATCAGTTCCACCATTTCGAGCTGTTTCTCCCTTCTCAAAGAGCTTTTCGCACAAATACATTCTAACTTTGTCAGCTGCTTATTCCAACCACTATCGTTAGACGGGCTCAGTTATCTATGAAGAGCATTAAGAAGACCACTTTTCTTTACATAAGCGACGCGTTATTTCGGCACAGTCAAAAGACCATGTACATATGGGCAATTGACGAACATTTACTCTGCATTAAATTTATTTCGTAGCCCTGCATTTAGCATAGGGCAGGAACAATTCAGACCTAAATAATCATGCAGTGCAATGACAACGACCACCTTGATCAGTCGTGGGCTGCATGTCTTTCAAAGTAGAGTGTTGGATACCAGGAGACATTTGTCATCTAAACAATTCTCTTAGAAAGTTACCTCCCGTTTTTGGTTCATCTAGAAACTGAGTTGTAAATGAAACGCGCGATCTGAGAGTCCAGTGAATGAAACAGGGGACAGTACCTGTCAGATAATTGTCTTTTTTTTGTCTCGCTGAATGTCCACATGTCTGTAGTTGCTGACTATTCACCTCCTGTTATATGAGTAATTACCTAAGGCATAAATATATGACGTAGGCTTTCAGCACTTTCTGTCATTTACTGCGACCAAGTTGTGGAGTGAGACATAATGCCCTTTGCAGTGTAGATTAACGTCTGAACAAGATCCATAAGAACTTCATCCCTTATGGTTCCGTATGACCTTTCGTCTCGTGCACACATAGCCACGCCTTAATCGACAGTCATCTCCTCAGCTGGTTTAGAAGTCGTTTCTCATCCACATAAGATCCTTGTTTATTAGACGTGCATGGATGGCGAGAAATGTGCAAAGTGCCACTTGACCCTTCAGCATGAGAGTAAATTGCACTGCACAGCGAACAGCAAACAAAATGAACCCTTTTCCTACAACCATCTACGACACGCTTCACCACGGTCCAAACTGAACCTTTAAAATTAGCTTCAGGCTGTGTGGTTCTCCACTCACCACTCATTAGTTTTTCTTTCACTTCTTCTTTTATTGACATGTGCACCTTCTTCTGCAGACCACGTTTAGTTTCCGCACTCAGTTTGTCCGCTACGAAAAAACGAAGAAATCGCACCACTCCATTAAACTCTGGCAGTCTAAGGCGCTGTAGTCATGGACTGTGCGGCTGGTCCCGGTGGAGATTCGAGTCCTCCCTCGGGCAAGGTTTGTGTGTGTTTCTCCTAAGGATAATTTAGGTTAAGTAGTGTATAAGTTTAGGGTCTGATGAACTTAGCAGTTAAGTCTCATAAGATTTCATACACAATTGAATATTTGAACTAAACTCTGCTCCACTAACCGCTCGCAGACCGTAGCTCACAACTGCTGTCAGTGCTACCACAGCTCGCCAGCGCTTGCGCACGGCACTGGTGTAGTGACGTCACAGGCTTGCACAGTGCAGAGCAGTGAGGCCGCGGCACGTGCGCTGCGTCTCCATACGCGACGCTCCTTAGCCCATGGCATACAAGTTCTTTCGCAACAGCACTGCTCGGCCCTTAGGGTGACGTCATAAACTCGGTCGGCCTGAGACTGCTGTAGCCCAGTGCGGCCACACGACTCCGCACCGTGCGGCCCGTCGGACCTCCATATGGCTGCCCTGGCTGAACCGGCAGCGCAAGGCAGGCTCGCACGGCTGTCAGTGCTACGCTCCAGGATGGGCCGCTCCTCGATTCCCACCTCTGCTGCAAACTGCACAACCAGAGCTCGCTCTCAGCCGGTTGTCACCGTCCGATTGAAACCATACAAGCCAACTGCGGCGTTAATCCAGCAGTGGCTGCATCAATTCACACGGGCAGACACGCCCCTGAACTGTCTTAACCTTGTTGTACACGACTTGAATGACTCCTCATGTAACAGCCAATATCGTAGTCAAATACATCGTAGGAAAATGTAAGACACCAAGAAAATTTTTCTTTCTTTATGTTTATGAAATATGTGTGTACCAGAAAGTACACAAATGTTAATCAGTAAATGTAATACGGGCCGATAATGAAGAACAGACAAGTGTACACATTTTTTCTGCGATCAGCTAAGAGATGCCTTCCTGTTTCGTATCGTCCTTTCTTCTTCAGCTTTCGCTATGTACGCATCTATGCAACTATCCTGTTAGCTCTTAAGAACCACGAATATACGAGGGGCGATTGAGAAATCCGTGTAAAAATAAAAACTGCTTACATGTTTGGGGTATACCTCATCTATTTTTGAACATAATCTCCTTTTAGACTTATACACTTCGTCCAACGCTGTCCTAATTTGTTGATCCCTAGCGGATAGTAGGAACTGTCCAAGTCTCCAAAATAGCCAATAGTTGCTACAATCACCTCCTCATTTGAATTAAACCTTTGTCCCAAATTGGGGAACAAATAGTAACACGAGGGAGTCAGATCTGGAGAATAGGGGGTGGGGGACGTGAAACGAGTTGGAATCCAATTTCCATTAATTTTACACCCACAACTGCTAGGGTGTGTGCTGATGCATTGTCGTGATCGAAAAGGACGGTCCAATAAGGATGAATAATATTTACATAGTTTTCACATTTTCCAGATAGTTGATGAGGATTATCCAATGCGAAACTCAAAAGACAGTCGCCATAACCTTTCCAGCTGAAGGAATGATTTTCGCCATTTTTGGTGCAGTTTCTCCCTCGGTAACCGATTGTTTAGATTGTTGTTTGGTCTCCAGAGTATAGTAATGTATCCGTGTTTCATAAGCAGTGACGAAACGACGCTCAAAGTCCTGCGGATTATTCTGAACAGCTTCAAACCATCCTTGCAACACTTCGCACAATTCCGTTTTTGGTCAAGCGTGAGCAATCGCAGAACGCATCTTGCGGATAGCTTTCTCATGTCCAAAAGTTCATGCAAAATATTATGTACCCGTTCATTCGAGATGCCCACAGCACTTGCAATCTCACGAACCTTAACTCTTCTGTCATCCATCACCATATCATGGATTTTATCAGTGATTTCTAGAGTGGTATCTTCCACATGGCGTCCAGAACGTTCAACACAACTTGTGCCCCTATGGCCACTCCTAAAATTTTGAAATCACTTATAAACTGTTCTAAGCCAAGGACAGAGTCATCAAGCTTCTCTTTAGTCTCCTGAGACGTTTTGCCTTCATAAAGTAATGTTAAATCACCACACGCAATTCTTTTTCTTCCATTTTTTTGACAATCATTCGGCTCCCTTGATTCATACGAATTCCAGACCCAAACAAGTAGACCAAATTGACTGAAACTTGGTGTGCGTTCTTTCCAAAGATGCTAATAACTAAACATGACCTCGATAGGCGCCGGTGGTGGCATATCTCGGACTTTGCACAGACTTTTCAAACGCCCTTCGTATTTAAGTATTTTTAAATTAATACCTTTTAGATGTATTAATTTAAAAAATTAAACATATCTCTTTGAATTAATGTCTTTATCAGCTATGTATACAGCTACTCGTGAAAGAAATGCAAAACTGCTGACATGAAGCCTGTCCGCCATTGCTGTGATGCGAATACTGGTTAGCAATTTCTCAGATCTTTTATGGTGCACCAAAGAACCTACAGACTTTTAGAAACGAAGTACGATACTCAATTAACTATACGGCATAATTTGACTGACTGATCGCGTTATGCACTTGCTTTATGAAAATTACATTGGAGCCACATCTGTAACTTAGGGGCCGGCCTTTGGTGGCCGAGCGGTTCTAGGCGCTTCAGTCTGGAACTGCGCGGCCACTACGGTCGCCGGTTCGAATCCTGCCTCGGTCGCGGATGTGTGTGATGTCCTTAGGTTCGTTAGGTTTAAGTAGTTGTAAGTTCTAGGGGACTGATGATCTGAGATGTTAAGTCCCATAGTGCTCAGAGCCATTTTTTTAACTTGGCGTTACTATCGAACTCAAACCTGGAGTTACATTAAATCACAACAGGAATCAACAAGCACTGCTCAGTTAATTTCAATTGACAATACTGAGCTCACTACCTGCCGGTAAGTGGTAGGTGATCACGACTATTTTCTTTACATTTTCTATCTTCCTTCCACCTTCCCAAGCAGGCAAGGTAGCAGTTACAGCTCGCAACTTCCACTCGCTCATCCACCTATCAGAGAGGTTGTTGCTATTGTTGGATAGGGACCACAAACACAGTATGGTTGCAGTTTAACGTCATACCAGAGATACTTCTGTTTACAACAACAAAATAATACAAGAACCGCTACATCAGTTGGTTGCAGCTGCCCAAGCTAGTCTACTCTGTGAATGCCTCTTCAGCGCTGCACAGCTAATGCAATGTGCATCAGTTTGAACCTGCTAACTGTATTCAAGACTTTGTCTCCTTCTACAATTTAAAACCCCCCCTCCCACCTCCACACTACGTATACACACTTCTCTCCATTACCAAACTGACAAGGCCTCAACGCGTCATGATATGCACTATGAAACGAAGTTGTGCCATAGATTTCTTGATTTTCCCAGTTCGACTCAGTATCCTCTTATTAGTTATTGGTTTTGCTGTGTCACCACTATTTTTCGACACTACTGAGTAAAACTGTGATGTTGCCATAGGTGTTGCAAAAGATCTTGGGATTGGGCGATCTCACAGCCGACCAAATAACCATTACGTCAGATGCAGCATTGCCGCTGGCAGATTGCCACATTGTGCTCCAGAGAAGTGGCTGGCACCGCCATAATGACGGCGCAATAGAAAGGCGTTGGTAGGCTAGTAACGAAACATCCAATCAACAGACTTCTTATGGTCTACATGCGTACAAGCTGTGATTTGCAAAGCAGGAATGCTTTGTTACAACATTAACTACCATTATTTTTAGTCAAAGGTGTCACAGTCACGTAGCTACTATTTAAGAGGAGAGTTGTTGCCGCTCCACGAGGCGACATGACGCTACAAGCAGCCACCGTGGGATTTGGCCTCCACTAACTGTGGGCCACTGCTGCTGGTTTTAATATCAGTGATGTGAGCTTAGCATCTTTTAGCCTGTTGGCCAACTACCAGGTGTAACCAGCCTTCAGCCATAGAAGGATATCGTTTGAGACCATGGCCACCTGTTGCATCAGTTCCTTAACACTAGCTGTCTTCTGCACACACTATGGAGGACGTTTCACCACAAAATGTTCTAGTTTGTTTTTCAGTAAAATGTATGACTAACAGTGAAGTTTTTATGAGCAACCTTGGGTCATCATCCCAACAACAATCCACCACCTCAACTAAGACATCCACTTGTAGAGGTCATCCATCCTCGACCTCCACAGCGTGATGTCAGAAGTGTGGGTCACGTCTAAATTTCAGTGACAGGGGAACCCTACCAGCCACCCTCCTTGGAGACGACGACTCTCTACTACCTCAGGGTTGCTGTTTCGTCGACACACAGCACCAGTGTGCCGTGGCTGAGTGCACTGACGGTTCTATCTTTTCCCCTGTGAGTATCACATCGAATCAATGCAGCTTTTAGCAGCTTTTCAGTTCTGTTTTCATGTGTCATGTAAACTCTGACAGTGTTCTGAGGATGTGTAAAAATGAGCGTTATTTTCGCCTATCATCAATGGGTGTTTCTCATTGTCTGAAAGTGAATAAGATGTGAACCATGCGTAACTTCTTAGGAGGGGAAGATGAGTTTTGTCGAGAAGTCGGATTTTTGTGGTAGATTTCGCCGTTTTGAATATGCAGTGTATTTCATTTTAAGCAATAAATGTGGCTCACTACGTGTAAGCACGTAAAGTAGTACTCATGAGTAGCCGCTCAATGGGAGAAGTTAAGTTACAGTAAGTGTTAGGGTAGAATTAGATTAAGTGTCCTCGTCGTCATACTGTTTAGTTCTCCTCGTTTGTTGTTTGCATACTTAGTGAGGTGTACCCTGGCACAGAGGTTGCGACCAAATGTGGAGAGAAGTCCATATGCCGTTGATATTTGTGTCTTTCAGAGTGCAACTGCCGACAGTAATTTTGTTATAGATACATAGGACGTGACGCAAAAATAAGGCTGACTGTATTGCAGATGTTTTGGGTACTGAAATAGTACAGACGCTTTTAGTATTTTCGAAGGCCGCAGATTCGGCATCATGTGTGACGGCACTGTCTCCTTAGAAGGTGGGAGGAAAGGATGAGGAAATGTGTTTGTAAGGGTTATGTTCGGACCGACAAGGCTTGTGCCAGTGGATCAGGACATTGACGAATGTGACAACACTTGCAGTGTAATGCGTGACGCAGGCGAAGGTTGTTGTGCAGTCCCAGGGCTAGAATTTCTCATCAAGCATCATGCCGAAACTGACTTTCGATGACGCGCGGTGGAACCCAGGGGGATAATGTTCAAGCTCGGGGAAGCTGTCACCAGTGAAATACTGTCGCAGGGTTCGTTTATCATGATAGGACAAACGTGGCAAAATCACTAAAGCTTAATTTGCATGATATATGGGCACAAGGCACTGGGAAATTGCCTTAGGTGACCGAAGGTGTTGCTAACTTGTACGATTCGGGACTTCGCCTCCGGGTAGGGAACCGTCGTTGAGTACGCAGCGTTCAGTGATTGAGAGCACTTCTCCTGTCTATACTCACGTTGAAACGTTATCTGAATTCCGCCCTTGCAGCTGGGAGTTCGCGTTTCTTGTCTGTAGAATACACAGAGGAGAAGTAATAGATTATACTAGTCAGAGGTCCGCCTTCTGCCATCCTAGTGTTTAGTGAGTTTTTTTATTTTGTGGCTGAAGTTCTACCGTCGTCGCAGACGTGCACGAGAACCGTCAGTGCGACGCGCGGGACGCAGTACATTCGGTGATATTGCTAATTGCTTCGGCTCATTAGGGCTATACAGCTGATCAGCTGTGATGGTGTAAGTTTGATTTCCATTGAGGTTGCACACCAGTGTAGATCACCTTTGAAAGTAGTGTCACCTACTGTTTGGGACGTAGATGATATCAGTCATCTCGCGTTATTTATATTAGATCACGTAGCCATAAAGAGCGGCACATTTGGGCATTTGAAAAATAATATTTGTCAGGAACTTCATTTGTATCTCTTTATGTCCATGGCACATCGACATATATACATTTGTAATATATAAAGGGGTGTTAATTCACAATAAATGTATAAGCAGAAACAACATATATAATTTAATGGTCGCTAGTTCCCTTAAACATTCATTTATTTTTATGTTGTAATTTATATGTTAAGGGCAAGGAGGAGGAGATAATGTTACCGTTAACAGATCCAAAGACATGCTTCAAGTGTTAATCAGACGGGGCTGAATCTTTATATTCACGTTCAGTATTTTCCATTGCGCACATTCATTTTTACATCCGCCAACAGCAGCATCTTGTAAACCATACAAATACCTACAGTAAATATTTCCTAACATTAAAATTTTTATTCGATGTTAGCAAATCCCTCTTTTTCATTAATACGTTTCTTGTTATAGTCAGTCTTCATTTTATATCCTCTCTACTTCGGTCATCATCAGTTATTTTGGTGCCCAATAGTCCTTTTAGTGTCTCATTTCGTAATCAGATTCATTAACACTTCCTGATTTAACCCTCGCAATACCAAGTGACAGGGAAGGGGTACTTTTTGCCTACCTTTTCAGAATACTATAAACCACCACATTATATTTTAAAATTTAAAAAAAAATTCTTGTGATTTTTAATGATTTATTCTATCAGATACCGTAATTGGTTTAAATTTTATCAGCAAAACTTAACGCAAAAATTTAGGTCTTGTCAGTGGATGTGAATTTTCAGGTCTGGTGTCATATTCATATTTTCAGGTTTACGACACTTCTTACACATAAATATATCTTTAAAAAGTATGTTGTGCGTAAAAGACAACGAAAATCAACGAAATCCGTGTATCTTTGAGTTGGCCATATATTATTCCCCCCTTTTGTAGTACACGTCATGAAAAATCCGTTGGTACTGCTAGGATTAATTCGAATACGTTCCATTACCTTTCATTTCGTTCCGTTGAGGGTTATCTCATAATCCATTTCCAGGGCACTGGCTATTCCATTCAAGTGTTATTCCAAGTTCTTTGCTGTCTCTGACAGAATTGCAGTGTCACCGGTAAACTTCCAAATCTTTATTGCTTCTCCCTAATATTTAATTCTGTTTACAGATTTATCCTTGTATGCTTTACTGTCCCCCCCCCCCCCCCCCATGAACCACGGACCTTGCCGTTGGTGGGGAGGCTTGCGTGCCTCAGCGATACAGATAGCTGTACCGTAGGTGCAACCACAACAGAGGTGTATCTGTTGAGAGGCCAGACAAACGTGTGGTTCCTGAAGAGGGGCAGCAGCCTTTTCAGTATTTGCAAGTGCAACAGTCTGGATGATTGACTGATCTGGCTTTGTAACAATAACCAAAACGGCCTTGCTGTGCTGGTACTGCGAACGGCTGAAAGCAAGGGGAAACTACAGCCGTAATTTTTCCCGCGGGCATGCAGCTTTACTGTATGATTAAATGATGATGGCGTCCTCTTGGGTAAAATATTCCGGAGGTAAAATAGTCCCCCATTCGGATCTCTGGGCGGGGACTACTCAAGAGGATGTCGTTATCAGGAGAAAGAAAACTGGCGTTCTACGGATCGGAGCGTGGAATGTCAGATCCCTTAATCGGGCAGGTAGGTTAGAAAATTTAAAAAGGGAAATGGATAGATTGAAGTTACATATAGTGGGAATTAGTGAAGTTCGGTGGCAGGCGGAACAAGACTTCTGGTCAGGTGACTACAGGGTTATAAACACAAAATCAAATAGGGGTAATGCATGAGTAGGTTCAATAATGAATAGGAAAATAGAAATGCGGGTAAGCTACTACAAACAGCGTAGTGAACGCATTATTGTGGCCAAGATAGATACGAAGCCCACTCCTACTACAGTAGTACAAGTTTATATGCCAACTGGCTCTGCAGATGACGAAGAAATTGAAGAAATGAATGATGAGATAAAAAAAATTATTCAGATTGTGAAGGGAGACGAAAATTTAATAGTCATGGGTGACTGGAATTCGAGAGTAGGAAAAGGGAGAGAAGGAAATATAGTAGGTGAATATGAATTGGGGCTAAGAAATGAAAGAGGAAGCCGCCTGGTAGAATTCTGCACAGAGCACAACATAATCATAACTAACACTTTGTTTAAGAATCATGAAAGAAGGTTGTATGCATGGAAGAAACCTGGAGATACTAAAAGGTATCAGATAGATTATATAATGGTAAGACAGAGATTTAGGAACCAGGTTTTAAATTGTAAGTCATTTCCAGGGGCAGATGTGGACTCTGACCACAATCTATTGGTTATGACCTGTAGATTAAAACTGAAGAAACTGCAAAAAGGTGGGAATTTAAGGAGATGGGACCTGGATAAACTGAAAGAACCAGAGGTTGTACAGAGTTTCAGGGAGAGCATAAGGGAACAATTGACAGGAATGGGGGAAAGAAATACAGTAGAAGAAGAATGGGTAGCTTTGAGGGATGAAGTAGCGAAGGCAGCAGAGGATCAAGTAGGTAAAAAGACGAGGGCTGGTAGAAATCCTTGGGTAACAGAGGAAATATTGAATTTAATTGATGAAAGGAGAAAATATAAAAATACAGTAAATGAAGCAGGCAAAAAAGGAATAGAAACGTCACAAAAATGAGATCGACAGCAAGTGAAAATGGCTAAGCAGGGATGGCTAGAGGACAAATGTAAGGATGTAGAGGCCTATCTCACTAGGGGTAAGATAGATACTGCCTACAGGAAAATTAAAGAGACCTTTGGAGATAAGAGAACAACTTGTATGAATATCAAGAGCTCAGATGGAAACTCAGTTCTAAGCAAAGAAAGGAAAGTAGAAAGGTGGAAGGAGTATATAGAGGGTCTATACAAGGGCGATGTACTTGAGGATAATATTATGGAAATGGAAGAGGATGTAGATGAAGATGAAATGGGAGATATGATACTGCGTGAAGAGTCGAAACAAGGCCCCCGGAGTAGACAACATTCCATTGGAACTACTGACGACCTTGGGAGAGCCAGTCCTGACAAAACTCTACCATCTGGTGAGCAAGATGTATGAAACAGGCGAAATACCCTCAGACTTCAAGAATAATTTAATAATTGCAATCCCAAAGAAAGCAGGTGTTGACAGATGTGAAAATTACCGAACTATTAGTTTAATAAGTCACAGCTGCAAAATACTAACACGAATTATTTACAGACGAATGGAAAAACTAGTAGAAGCCAACCTCGGGGAAGATCAGTTTGGATTCCGTAGAAAAACTGGAACACGTGAGGCAATACTGACCTTACGACTTTTCTTAGAAGAAAGATTAAGGAAAGGCAATCCTACGGTTCTAGCATTTGTAGACTTAGAGAAAGCTTTTGATAATGTTGACTGGAATACTTTCTTTCAAATTGTAAAAGTGGCAGGGGTAAAATACAGAGAGCGAAAGGCTATTTACAATTTGTACAGAAACCAGATGGCAGTTATAAGAGTCGAGGGGCATGAAAGGGAAGCAGTGGTTGGGAAGGGAGTGAAACAGGGTTCAAGCCTCTCCCGGATGTTGTTCAATCTGTATATTGAGCAAGCAGTAAAGGAAACAAAAGAAAAATTCGGAGTAGGTATTAAAATTCATGGAGAAGAAATAAAAACTTTGAGGTTAGCCGATGACATTGTATATCTGTCAGAGACAGCAAAGGACTTGGAAGAGCAGTTGAATGGAATGGACAGTGTCGTGAAAGGAGGATATAAGATGAACATCAACAAAACCAAAACAAGGATAATGTAATGTAGTCTAATTAAGTCGGGTGATGCTGAGGGAATTAGATTAGGAAATGAGGCACTTAAAGTAGTAAAGGAGTTTGCTATTTGGGGAGCAAAATAACTGATGATGGTCGAAGTAGAGAGGATATAAAATGCAGGCTGGCAATGGCAAGGAAAGCGTTTCTGAAGAAGAGAAATTTGTTAACATCCAGTATTGATTTAAGTGTCAGGAAGTCATTTCAGAAAGTATTCGTATGGAGTGTAGCCATGTATGGAAGTGAAACATGGACGATAAATAGTTTGGAGAAGAAGAGAATAGAAGCTTTCGAAATGTGGTGCTACAGAAGAATGCTGAAGATTAGATGGGTAGATCACATAACTAATGAGGAAGTATTGAATAGGAATGGGGAGAAGAGAAGTTTGTGGCACAAGTTGACCAGAAGAAGGGATCGGTTGGTAGGAAATGTTCTGAGGCATCAAGGGATCACCAATTTAGTATTGGAGGGCAGCGTGGAGGGTAAAAATCGTAGAGAGAGACCAAGAGATGAATACACTAAGCAGATTCAGAAGGATGTAGGTTGCAGTAGGTACTGGGAGATGAAAAAGCTTGCACAGGATAGAGTAGCATGGAGAGCTGCATCAAACCAGTCTCAGGACTGAAGACCACAACAACAACATGCTTTACTGCTTGTTCGGTGTAGATGTTGAATGACATCGAGTGTAGGGTACCCAAATATCTCACTCCCATCTTCCCATTGCACAACTAGTAATCCAGCAAATGGAGTAGCAGAATTTATGTGCGTCATCAAGATTTGTTCTTTGATGTGGTGGGTCTGTGAAGTACATGTCCAGCTCCTATGCTCCTCTCTTCTTTTTACCGGAGGACCGCAGAATTCATATTTCAGTGCATATACGGCAAAAATTAAACGTTCATTTAGGACAACATGGATTCCCAATGATTCACGTGTTACCAGTTGTGGAGGAACAAGCAGGAATGAGCGTCACTCCTATTTCCGAACATTAAATGTTGTTTTTGTAACTTCCACAAGAGCAGACTACAATGAGATAACTATTTCTAGATCGAAAGGTAAGCCAGTTCCGTTCGAACCCACTAGCGAGAACTAATAGAAAGGCGTTTGGAGATGCAGTAATGGGAAATGTCGTTAGAGTGTATTGTAGTATTGGAGAAGTATGAAGAAGGAAAACTATTGTATCCATTTCATGACTTTACGCCTCTTACCTTCAGATATCATTACTAAATGACCAATAGTGGCCAGAGGAAAGTTGCTATCTCCCATTATCTCTGCACAAATAGCTTTTCATCTAACTAAAATTTGAGGCGTGTATGTAAAATTTCGATTACAGAAACTAATCTGTTCTGGGTCGCCTGACTTAAATGCTTTAACATTGTCATTGTCCATGTCAACAGAAGGTGCAGTGTAGGTGATGTCTCCAGTTACAATTCCTTGGACGTCGCTTTGAAGAGCTACAAAACCCCCTATGTTTTAAAAGCAATAAAATAATCGACTGCGTATAAGAATTGCAGTAATAGAATAGTAAACATACCGTGCAAAGTTCTTTCATCAGCGTGATATCAGTTCCTTCATTTCGGGCTATTTCTCCCTTCTCAGAGAGCTTCTCGCAAAAAGACATTCTAACATTATCAGCTGCTTATTCCAGCGACTATCGTTAAACTGGCTCATTTATCTGACAAGATCATTCAGAAGAACACTTTTCTTTACATAAGTGCCGCGTGCTTTCGCCGCAATCAAAAGACCATGAACTTATGGACATTTGACGCATATATACCCTGCATTACAATTATCTCGTAGCTCTGAATTTGACGTATGGCAGGAACAATTCAATCGTTAATGTATCGCGCAGTGCAATGACAATCTTGGTGCCTTTATCAGTCATGTGCTGCATGTCTTTCAAAGTACTGTGGTGGATACCAAGAGACATAAATCGTACAAACAGTTCTCTTAGAATGTTACCGCCCGTTTATGGTTCATCTAAAAACTGAGTTGTAAACAAAATGCGAGATCAGAGAGTGCAGTCAATAAAACAGGTGACAGTACATGTCAGATAATTGTTTCTTCTGTCGCTCGATGTCCACATTTCGGTGGTTAATGAGTATTCACCTTCTGTTATATCAGCAATTACCTCAGGGATAATTATATGTCCTAGGCTTTTAGCACTTTTTGCCATGTACCTCAACACAGTTGTCGGGTGATATACAATGGCCTTTGCAGTGTCAACTAACGTCTGAACGAGATCCATAAGACCTTCATCTCTCATAGTTCCATACGACCTTACATCTCGTGCACACATAGCCATGCATTTATTGACAGTTATCTATTGGGCAAGTTTAGGAAGCCGTTTCTCCTCCACATAAGACCCTTGTTCATTATACACAAATGGATTGGGAGAAATGTGCGAAGTGCCATTTGGCCCTTCAGCATGAGAGTAAATTCCATCGAACTGCGAAATGAACGCTTTTCCTAACGCAATCCACAATAGGCTTTAACACGGTCCAAACTGAACTTTTAAGATTGGCTTCAGGCTGTGTGGTTCTCTGCTCACCACTTGTTAGTTTTTCTTTTACATCCCTTTTTCTTGATGTGCTCCTTCCTCTGGAAACCATATTAGTTTCGCTCATTTTGTGCGTTAAGACAAAAATGAAGAAATCCCTCCACTCCACTAAACACTGCTCTACTCAGCGCTCGTAGTCCGTAGCTTGCAACTGTGGTCAGTACTACCAACAGCCCGTAGGCCACAGCACGCCAGTGCTTGCTCACGTCACTGGTGCAGTGACGTCACGGGTTCGTTAATTGTGGAGCAGTGAGGCCGCGGCGCGTGGGCTGCGTCTCCATGCACAAGTCTGCTGAGCCCATGGCATACAGGTGCTTTCGCAACAGCACTGCTCGACGTCAGAGACTCGCTTGGCCGAGACTGCTGCAGTCCAGTGCAGCTCGCGGACCAGGCCTCTGGGCATGACTCTACATCGTGCGGCCCGTCGGACTTCGATAGGGCTCCCCCGGATGAACCGCCAGCGCGAGGCAAGGCACGCACGGCTGACATGCCTGCGCTCCTGGACGGGCTACGCCTCGATGCCCACCTCTGGTGCAACTTGCACAACCTGAGCTCGCTCTCAGTCCGTTGTCAACGACCGACTGTCACCATACAAGCCAACTGCGATGTCACTCCAGCAATGGCTGCATCAATTCCCACGGGCAGACCCGTCCCTTAACTGACTTACCCTCTTATCCACAGAACAATGATACCTCTCAATTTTTAAGTTACTGTATCTTGTACAAATATCTCCCGTGCCAATCAAAATGATTTGTCAAACTGTTTATTTTTCTTTTGTGCACTAATCTTTTTAGTTTTGTTGTACTTACGATTTGAATGACTACTTTTGTAACGGCCAGTATCATAATCAATTGTATCGTAGGCAAGTGTAAGACAACAAGAAAATTTTCCTTTCTTTATGTTTATGAAATGTGTGTAGTAGAGAGTACACAAATGTTAATCAGTATCTGTAATACTTTCTATAATAATAAAGAACAGAGTAGCTTTCACATTTTTTCTGCAATCAGCTCGGAGATGCCTTCCTGTTTTGTATCGTCCTTTCTTCTTCAGCTTTTGCTATGTAAGCATCTATCTTGTTAGCTCGTAAGATCCATGGATATATTTAGGTATATTAAAATTAATATCTTTCAGATGTATTAATTTAAAAACTAACCATATCTCTTTTTATTAATGTCTTTATCAGCTTTGTGTACAGCTATTCGTGAAAGAAATGGAAAACTGCTGACGTGGAGTCAGTCTGCCATTGGTGTGATCCAAATACTGATTAACAACTTATCAGATCTTTTATGGTGCACCTACGAACCTGCAGTTTTTCAGAAACGATGTCAGATACTCAATTAACTATACAGCATAATGCGAGGGACCAATCGCGTTATGCAATTGCCTTATGAAAATTACATTGGAGCCACATGTGTAACTTTGCGTTTCTCTCTTACACCAACCTGGAGTAATAAGAAATCACAACAGGAATCAAAAAGCACTGCTCGGTTAATTTCAATTGACGTTACTGAGCTGAATACCTGCTGGTAAGTGGCAGGTGATCACGACTACTTTCTTTACATTCTCTATCTTCCTTTCACTTTCGCAAGCAGACAAGTTAACAGTTACAGCTCACAACTTCCACTTGCTCATCCACCTTCCAGAGAGGTTGCTGCTATTGTTGCTTATACAGTGGTCACTCCACGTGTGGTTACGGTTTAACGTCATACCAGAGACATTTCTGTTTACAACAACAAAAGAACACAAGAACTGCTACCTCAGTTCGTTGCATTGGCTAATAGTGTGAGATAAATGGCTTTTTTCATAGGAGAATGAGCAGCGCCGTTAATTTAGAGCAATATAGAAACGTCTTTTGTCATGTCAACAGCCAAGGGTGCTGAATCACACGAGACCTACCTTTCTCAAGAGTTTTCACAGTAAAGAACTAGAAAATTGTGGACCAGAAGCCTACTTCTCCCTCCCGCCCCCTTCCCCAGTGTTGCTGTTGTGGTGTTCAGTCTGAAGACTGATGCAGCTGCCCAAGCTAGTCTATTCTGTAAAAGCCTCTTAAGCGCTGCACAGCTAATGCAATGTGCATCAGTTTGAACCTGCTACCTGTATTCGAGACTTTGTCTCCCTCTACAATTTTAACACCCCCCCACCCTCTCCAACATCTACATATTCACACTTATCTCCATTAGCAATTTGACAATGCCTTGGTGCCTCAGGATATGCCCTATGAAACGAAGTGTGCAATACGTTTCTTGTTTTCCCCAGTTCGACTCAATATCTTCATATCAGTTATTCGATCTGCAGCGCCACCACTAATTTTCGGCGCTACTGATTAAAACTGTGATTGTGGTATCGATAGCTACGATGCCACGGAGTAGGTGGAAGTTCCGAAGTGGGCACTACTACAGACAACGATGACAGCACCCTCTAGCCGGTGCTGTGGAGGTCTACTAGCTCAAAAAGTGGTTCAAATGGCTCTGAGCACTATGGGACTTAACAGCTGTGGTCATCAGTCCCCTAGAACTTAGAACTACTTAAACCTAACTAACCTATGGACATCACACAACACCCAGTCATCACGAGGCAGAGAAAATCCCTGACCCTGCCGGAAATCGAACCCGGGAACCCGGGTGTGGGAAGCGAGAACGCTACCGCACGTGCTGTGAGTCAGCGAGGACTCGGGAAGGTCGTTGGTATCACCAAGCCACATTGTACTCGGCAGAATTAAAGGTGTTATGAATTAATAATGTTTCTTTGGCGTTTCTGACGCGTCCACAGTCATTTCCTAGTATCCTGACAACTGGAGGGGTCACCACTCGGCCATACAGTCCAACGTAGGCGACCGGGACCGCCTACAGATTTGGTGTCAGGAGTGGTGTCAGAAGTCCTCGCATCCACTGCCTACAGATTTGGTGTCAAAAGTCCTTGCACCCACCGCCTACAGATTTGGTGTGGTGGTAAGTGCACAAGGCGATTTTTGTTAATAACTATGGATGCACGTTCTTTGTTGGGAGTGTTCTTTGTGAGACCTGCTGAAACCCCAGATTTATCTGAGTTTAAGGGCAACAGTTGGGAAACGTACTTGGTACCAGTCAGATGTACTGTGTGTAATTTAACGGGGCATGGGGAGCCATGCACGAAGTTTGTACCAGTAGAATGTTCAATTTGTAAACGGTTTGGTCACACAGCGAACAATTGTGGACAGTGTTGCTGGGCAATAACAAGGCGGAAGGATTGATTTTGTTTAGTTGTGCATTGTGAGTCTTGTTTGTCTTCTTGTGTGTAGTGCTCAACTGTGACAAAGGAGTTGAGTAGCTGGTGTTGTTATTGTTCTGAGGAGTAAATTCAGTATAGAGTAAGTTGTTGGTAATTTGCACAAATCATGTCAGAAACAAGATCCGTTAGTACTGATGTGAGTATAGCTGCTCTGATGGAGCAAGTCTCAAAATTCGTAGAAGAGAATGCGCAGCATAAGTTACGTCATGTAGAATTAATGGCGCAAATGGAGACCTTGCATTCGGCGCAAGAGTCGCAAACGGGTTCAAGTGAGTGCAAGTCAGTAGCAATGTCCAACCTTGCAATATATCCTTCAGTAGCTAACCTGATCACGCCTTTCTCGGGTAAAACAGCAGAGGATGTCACAGCGTTCATTAATGATGTTTTGGCAACAGCTGCAATGAGCAATTGGTCGGACGAAACTATGTTACGTATATCAAATTTTCGACTTGCATGGGAAGCCAAGACGTTCGTGATGTACCATGAGACGCAGACGCTTAGTAAGGCAAGCACGTTTGAAGAATTGGCAGATGGGTTACGACAAAGATATCGTAAGCAGAATAGTGCAAGATTTTTTAGGGAGAAGTTTGGTAATTTGACACAGAAGGTCAATGAGACAGTGGAGACTTTTTCAGATAGGATACGGAAAATTAATTCTCAGACCTATGAATTATCGGGTAATCCTGATGCGGATCATGTATTACTATGAGAGGCAGAAAACAGGGCCCTCGATCTATTCCTCTGGGGAATTCCTGCAGGATTTTCTTGTACGGTTAGGATGGAGAATCCTGGGGTATTAGCTGCAGCACTGCGTATTGCAACGCATCTGCAGGAGATAGACATTGCAATAAGGGTTCGCAATGATAAACGCATCTTTGTGTCGGAGAGGAATTGTTACCGTTGTGGGAGGAAAGGTCACATGAGGGCTCAATGCAGACAGCTGCAGTGCTATGTTTGTAAACACTACTGTCACAAGGCGAATGAGTGTCGTAGTAAGCAGAATGGTAACGGAATAAACAGGAAAAAGCGTTAAACGGGAACGGGAGTGTTTCGTCCGTCGGAAGACATTCCCGGTAAGCAGAAGTACGGTGAAAACTAGTACAGAGACGGATTGTTGCTTGGAGGTTGTTGTAAGGAATAACAGATGTAAGTTTTTGATTGATACAGGGGCACATGTATCTGTTGCTAGTCTAGACCTCATGGGTAGGAGAAGACTAGATACTCCTAGGTATAGATTACGTGGAGTAGGGAATAATGAGTTGCAATCATTGGGTACAACACAGCTGGTTTTTAAGATTGGAACTGTAGAGTTCGGAAAGCATATTGAAGTGTTGCCAACTGTGGGACAAGGGTATTCTGTGATTCTTGGACATGACTTCCTCGATAAACACCATGCCAAAATTAATCTTACACAGCGTACAGTTGAACTTAGTGGAAACTTGTTTTGAATGGGTACAACAGCTGTAAATGTTTCTACGTCGCGAGGTGCATCCGTTGCTAAGATATCACCAATTGAGCCGCGTACAAGGGCATTAAAGATGATTACGCATGTCAAAGTGCCTTCGGGTACAGGGAAGTTAGTTTGGTTGTCAGTATGTGCCGATGTACCACAGCAGAGACTATGTGTGGTGGAGCCACTGCAGAGCAATGAAGCATTGGATAAAATGCATTGTTTTATTAGGAGGAGCGTTGCGCACGTAACGGATATAAATGAGGAACTGATGACTCCGGTCAGTGTAGATAATTTTGGGGCAGATGAAGTGGATCTCTCAAAGGGTTTAGTGGTAGCAAGTTTGGAAATACTCGACGATGAGGATATAGGTGAATCCCAAGGTGATTATAACGTCAAGCAAACCGTCAAGGCATCTGTACTACGTGATAAGATTCGTCATTTGGAGAATGGTGATCGGAGAGCTATGGAAGCTTTGTTATTAGAGTATTTACATTTGTTTAATTTAGAAGGTCCATTACCAGCAACTCCTATTACACAGCACCATACACCGACTGGCGATAGTCCGCCGGTCTATAGAAAACCATACAGGATAGCGAAACACCTACAACCACTAGTGGAAGAATTTATTAATCAACTGCTAAGGGACGGTATTATAGAGAACAGTGAAAGCCCGTGGTCTGCCAACATAGTGGTAGTTCCTAAGAAGTATTGGACGGTACTAAGAAGTATAGGTTTTGTTGTGACTATCGTTTTTTGAACACACGAACTGTAACAGATGCGTATTAAAAATACCGAACATCACGGAAACATGTGTCACATAATGCCATTTGGATTGAAAAACACTCCTGCTACTTTCCAGCGTCTGTTAGATGGTGTGCTTCGAGGACTGAAACCGAAGATTGGTATGGTATACCTCGATGATATTGTTACTTTTTCGCGTAATATAGAAGAGCATGTGGAACGACTAAACGAAGTATTTAGTACGCTAAGAGAGGCAAATCTTACGCTTAATGTAAAGAAATGTCAGTTTTTCCCAGACGCAAGTGACTTATCTTGGGCATATTATCAGTCAGGATGGGGTAAGAACGGATCCTCGTCTAACGTCGGCTGTGCGTGGTTTTCCAGTACCACAGACCATTAGACAAGTTCAGCAATATGTCGGTTTATGTAATTACTACAGACGATATGTAAAGGGGTTCGCGGAAATTGCACATCCATTAATGACATTGTTAAAGAAAGGTATTAAGTTTAAATGGAGAGCACAGTGTCAGGAGGCATTCGAGAAACTCAGATACTAATGGCAGACCCAGTGCTGAAACTTCCTGATTTCGAACAAGAGTTCATACTATCTTCTGATGCCAGTAATATTCCTGTAGGTTTTATTCTTTCTCAGAAGGTTAATGGACAGGATCATTTAGTGGCTTATGCTTCCAGGCAACTGAATAAGGCAGAGAAGAATTATTCAACTACAGAGAAAGAAATGTTAGCAGTGATTTACGTTATCTCGTATTTTCGCTGTTATTTATATGGGCGTAAGTTCAAGGCGATTACAGATCACGCAGCATTGAAGTGGTTATTGGGGTTGAAAGGTTCTTCAAGTCGTTAACTAGATGGGTACTGAAACTAAGTGAATTTAACTACGAGGTAATTCACAAACCAGGGGTAAAACATACGAATGCAGATGCACTTAGTAGAAAAACAGCAGCTGTACAAGTTGTGGGCAAAAGTGAGAAGGAGTGGATAAAGGCGCAAGCTACTGACAGAGAGTGTCAATTGTTAGAACGCAACCGCAGTTTGAAATGCAGGATGGGTTGCTTTGCAGGAAGACAAAGTGCGGACTACGCGTCGTAGTACTGGAGCCGCTGAGGAAGGAAGTGTTGAAACAAGGGTACGACCATGTATTGTCGGGTCATGGTGGTAAAAGAACGACTGATAGACGGGTAGCTGAAAGGTTTTGGTGGAAGACACGTCGCAATGATGTAGAGCAGTATGTGCAGAGAGCAGATTTAAGTCATCAGAAAATTCAGTCACAGAGACTACCTGAAGCGGATGGTCCGTTCGCATTCATTGGATTAGACGTAATCGGAGCATTTAACAAGACCCAAGCGGGTAATCGATACGTATTAACAATATTAGATCATTTTTACCGATACCTGGTAATGATAGCTATTCCAGATCAGAAGGCAAGCACTGTTACGGTAGCCTTAGTAAATAACTGGTTGCTGAAGTATGGTGTGCCCGATACTATAATTACAGATCAGGGTAGTAACTTTATGTCGGAGCTGATGAAGCAGTTATGCCGTTTATTGAAAGTTAAGAAATAGCTGTCAAGTCCATTTCATCCTCAGTCGAATGGACAAACAGAATGGGTTCATAGGACGTTAGTTAAGATGATTAATCATTACGTAAATTCAGAACACACGGATTGGGACGTGTCTTTAAATCTGTTGACAGGCGCATATAACGCGAAAGTTCATACAGGAACGGGGCTCTCTCCGTATGAGGTAAGTTATGGTCGCAAAATGCCATCACCATTTGATGTGCTCAAACCTCAGGTAGGTTCACAGGATGAGTCAGTGAAGAATTTCGCCAAGAAATTGAGAAAGATTTGGCAAAGAGTACGGCGTGCTAATACTAAAGCTTTGGAGAAACAAGAGAGTATTGGGCAAAGAACAGGTAAACTGCCACAATACAGAATTGGTCAAAGGGTATTGTTGGCTAATCCTTATGTTTCGAAGGGTAAAACGAAGAAGTTTTCGACTAAATATTCTGGACCGTATCAGGTAAATGAAATAGTGTCTCCCGTGAACGTAAATTTGCAGTTACCAACCAAGTCGTCAGTAGTTAATGTGAGTAGGATTAAGCCGTTTAAGGGCGCAGTGGATGCGTTACCGCAGATTCCTCCAGCAGTAACAATGGGTGTGAGGGTACCGAAGCTAAAAAAACAGCAGAGGAACGTTCCTTACGCACGTAGGTCTAGTGATAAGTAGATTAAGTGTCCTCCAGGAGGAACATGTCGTATATATTGTTATTAGGTAATAGGGAATGTGTAGTTTTTACTTGCCATTTGTGTGTTTTAAACGTGGTAAGGAAAGGAGCGATTGACATGGCTTCCTTTTCCTTCAGGTGCCGTGCCAAGATGTGGCCCGGGAAACTTTTCGTCAGTCTGGTACTGCTCCACTGTTGCAGAGAAGAGGTGGTGCAGGTGCAACCACTGGATAAGGGAATTTTGTTTGCAAGACAATTAGATGTGGTATTGTCAAGCCGCAGGTGGACAATTGTGTTCACGTATAATATATGGGGAGTGAGGTATGATGTATGGACACTACAGGATAGGTTTACGGCACTACAGGTGGCCACAGAGAAAGAGGGG
Organism: Schistocerca serialis cubense; assembly: GCF_023864345.2. NCBI lineage: Eukaryota > Metazoa > Arthropoda > Insecta > Orthoptera > Acrididae > Schistocerca > Schistocerca serialis. The sequence continues at coordinate 550,693,373 of NC_064640.1, read as the reverse complement.
TTGTTTCAAGACATACGGAACGAGTATCAGGAATTGAAGCTCTTATACGAAAAGCTGAGAAGGCGGCTGCAACAAGTAACAGAAGTGGTCCCGCAAACGCTCGTTCGCAGGAAACGAGCGTGGTTGGATGCAGGGGGAAAATTGCTGAAAATAGTGTTTGGAACCACGGACGAGGAAGATATAAGGGGCTTAAATAGTATGGTGGGGAGGTGCAGGAGTTGGCGGAGGAGACAAAATCGAAAGTGGATTGGCACACGACACGTATAGGTAACATGCAGCAGGAGATATTGAATGTCACTAGAACAGTGCGGGAGTTGACATCAGACCTGGAACGGTATGCAGCAAATACCAGGACAGTGTTGAATGGGGATATAGTGCGGTACCGTTCTCGCTTCCCACGCCCGGGTTCCCGGGTTCGATTCCCGGCGGGGTCAGGGCTTTTCTTTGCCTCGTGATGGCTGGGTGTTTTGTGATGTCCTTAGGTTAGTTAGGTTTAAGTAGTTCTAAGTTCTAGGGGACTGATGACCATAGATGTTAAGTCCCATAGGGCTCAGAGCCATTTGAACCAATGGGGATATAGAGGCTATACCGACGAGATTGATCCGAATAGACGGGAAAATACAAGTATCACCTTTATTGAGGGCATTGGTAGACAGGGTGGATGATGCACGTGTCGAGTTGGAAGCGTCATATAAAACTATGTATCACGCAGTGCATGGGCAATTGAGTGACACTTTGTTAGGTCCAGATCATGTGCTGAAGGCGTTGCTGAAAGTGCAGAAAGAATTCTCTGAAGGATTGCGTCATGTCGTGCCTCCGGCGAAGCAGAGTTTACCGTTACTCTATCGCATGTCTAAACTGAGAGTAATTACAGATCAGACGAGTATACACGTAGAAGTGCAAATACCAGTGATGGGTATCAATTCGCAGTACCAGTGTTATACAGTACACCCGTATCCAATTAGATGGGGTGCACTTCGGAAGTGGGTGCAAGTGCAAACTCGGGAAGTATTGTTAGTGTCAAGACGGAGGAGTGCTCATGTGGTAATGTCTACGGAAGATTTGACAGACTGTTTCAGGGGAAGTGTTTTCATTTGTCCAGCAAAGGAGGTGGCAACCCACAATCATTCGTGTGAGATGCAGTTGTTCTTCGGGAATATGAGAACCTTAGAATGCGAAAAGAAGGTGTTAGTTCCGAGACCGAAATTTTCAGAAATTTGGGGAATATTGGATGTACTCTGTGTTCGAACTAGAGATCGTAGTTGCCACTTGTTATAGAAATGGTGGATTTACAGATATATCAAAGCTTGAATCGCAGGGCAGTGGGTTTTTGATTAATGGCACTGGATGTAAAATAGTGGGGAAGCATTTTCACCTACCAGCTACTTTCATGGGTACAACAATGATTAACGTGACACAGCCTATCTTGAATAATCCAGAGGAACCGCCACACATATTGCCTCGCCAGAATCTAACGTTTATTAAGAGTCCTTGGATCCTACATTACTACAATCTTTAGATAGCCTGATTATCTCAGAAAAAGAGCAGATCTCAATTAATCAACTACTGCAGCACGTGCAGCAATATCGGGAGAAACGTAAGCAAAACACAATCATATTTGGTGTTTCAATGACGCGCATAGTATTAGTTCTAGCGCTTATTTGTGCAACTTACTTTTGTATACGGAAAAAGATGTCTCGTTCTGAAATAACAACCGTACATCAAATACCGATGGTATTGGATTGGGAACAGTGGAACGTAATATAAATAGATAAGCAATGATAACATTGGATTCAGTATTGAGTGTAAATAGATTATTAGCGGGTAAGAAAAGTTTGACAGTCTTGAAGGAGTAGTTGTAAGATACCTGTAGAGTATAAGGAAGTATGGCGTGCACAATCAGTAAGTCCACAATTATAAAATTCGGGACGAATTTTGTTATAGGAGGGGGATGTGTAGTTTCACGGAATAATAAAGAGTTGGAAACGTGGAATAATGTCAAAGTTTCGTTGCCTATGCCGAGAGCCAGAGGCAGTAAGTTAGCCAAGAGGTAAGAGGATTGCACATATATTGGAATGTGTCGTCACTCAGGGGCAGTGGCCGGTTACACACAAGAGGTGAGAGAGAATGCGGATTTCTGTAAGACGGAGACTTTTGTAGAGTGCCTGACAGAGGTATAGCGTCAGCTGTACTGCATTTCACAACTTCGTGTAAGTCTACCGCAACAACATGTAACTCTGTCGCAAGAAAACCTAAGGGGCGAGTACGACAGATGAATCAGCGGTATAAGTGGAAAGAATGTGTTCATTACAAACGAGCATGACGTCAGGACGTCGCTCGTGCTTCCTTTAAATACGTCAGCTTTGATAACTACAAGGCACTCGCAGTTAGACTTGCAGTTAGATGTGTAATGGGTTGCTGCGTAGCGCTCAGCTCGGTGATCGACATGTATTAAGGAGATGTTGCAGTAAGGGTGGCCCGACCAGCAGCAGACGTGAGGGGACAGTACCGGATCTGGTCCTCTCTGCTGCCGCTGTCAATCATCAACCCAGGATTAGCAGACATCACGGCAGACTGGCTCGCAGCCAATGCTGACCACGTCAGTGAGCCGTCGTCGAGATCGTTCGGCGCCTAGACCCTGTGCATCCACCTTCACAACCGGGTGAGCGATGACGCTGGGGGACTGCAGCCCGTTCCGCCTGTCCACCGTGGACGAGCCACCAGGAGGAGCAGGGAAGAAGACGGGGAGGGATAGAGTACACTCTGCACTACGAGAACGTCTCTCGTGTGAACAGTGCCGGGACTCCAATCCAGAGCCTCCTATGTGTAGCAGCTTGATGTCCGCAGCCGATCCGGCGCGCCAGCCGGGTGCCACTAGCCACGCGTGGCCAAAGTACGAAATAAGGACCTTCCTTCGCAACATCACAGCACGCGGCGCTGCGCTTCAAGACTGTGCGGCCCAGAGCTTGTGTCATTGCTATGAATCAGTGAGGACTCGGGAAGGTCGTTGATATCACCAAGCCACATTGTACTTGGCAGGAATAAAGGTGTTAGGAACTAATAATGTTTCTTTGGCGTTTCTGACGCCTCCAAAGTCATTTCCCAGCATCCTGACTGTGGTGTCACCGCCAGACACCACACTTGCTGGGTGGTAGCCTTTAAATCGGCCGCGGTCCGTTAGTATACGTCGGACCCGCGTGTCGCCACTGTCAATGATTGCAGACTGAGCGCCGCCACACGGCAGGTCTAGAGAGACTTCCTAGCTCTCGCCCCAGTTGTACAACCGACTTTGCTAGGGATGGTTCACTGACAAAACACACACTCATTTGCCGAGACGATAGTTTAGCATAGCCTTCAGCTACGTCATTTGCTACGACCTAGCAAGGCGCCATTGTCATTTGCTATTGGTATTGTGAATCATGTACTGTCCACACCGACGTTCACCATTAATGGATGAAAGTTAATTATTCCACCAGCTACGTCCTTTTTTCTAAATTCTAATTTCTTTGTCCTGTTCCAGACCTCACACCAGCCTGCGTGAACTAAAATGCGTGCCTTTCGGCCTCCTCTAGTAACCCGGTGTTGGCTCTCCCGCCAACCAAAACATTGGCGACGAGGCAAAACCGCGTTCTTATCGATATTTCCCTCATTTACTTGTGTAATGGCTTCGCCACAATCTCCAGATGTACTGTCCGAATTTTTTTGCTTACAGAATCAGCAGGAACAGGCCTTACTGGATGTCCTTGGACAGTTCGTCCAGGGTCAACAGGCAATGCAAAACGAAGCGGCAGCCGCCGCTCCACCGCTAACGCAGCCACAACACGCTGTTGCACCAACTTTTCGTCCTTTTGATGCTGCACTGGAAAGCTGGACGGAGTGTTCATGCCAATTTGGATTCCATCTCGCCGCCTATAGTATTCAAGGTAACGAGCGGCAGCCGTTGTTGTTATCATCAGTCGGTGTCCAAACGTACTGTGTGATAGTCAAATTATTTCCCCGATGCGACATAGCAACTCTGTCCTACGACGAAATTTTGTCTGCATTAGATGCATATTTCAAAGAATCAGACAATGTAGTTGCGAAAAAGTATACCTTCTTTCGTACAAAACGTACGGCAGGTCAGACTAATCAGGAGTGGGTTGCAACCTTGCATTGCCTTACTGTGGATTGTGCTTTTGAGTGTCAATGTGGACTCCCTTATTCAGATACTATGGTACGTGATGCAATTGCACAGAACATTTCTGATGTTCGTATAAGGGAACAGATTTTGAAACTCGTGATGACTGGGTGTTGTGTGATGTCCTTTGGTTAGTTAGGTTTAAGTAGTTCTAAGTTCTAGGGGACTATGACCATAGCTGTTAAGTCCCATAGTGCTCAGAGCCATTTGAACTATTTTGATTTTGAAACTATTCAATCCCTCCCTTCAACAAGTGATGGACATATTGGATCGGCAGGACACACTTGACTTTGCTCAGGAATCATTTGAAGCTTCACCAGCCATGTGTCAGGTTAACCGGCCCGCCGGGCGAGCTGCACGGAGCAGTAAACAGCCCTCGCGCCTGGCCGCGTCACTGCCAACAGGCTCTCAGCCACGTGTGCCGTGCAGGCAAGTAAATGCAGTGGTAAAATATTGCCTGCGGTGCGCTACTAGACATTCGTGTGAGAATTGCCCGTCACACCAAGCTATTTGCTTTTTCTGTAATAAAAAAGGACATGTTCCGAGTGTTTGCCAGAAAGTCTCAGATCGAAAACTCACAACCATTCCAGGCCCTTTGCTTCGCTCCGGATTAGAACCTAGGATACTCAGGCTCATGAAACATCGACCATGGAAATTCATGTAGTTCATTCCACTCCGCCCAGTGCCACTCTCTCTAACAGCGACTGTGTTCGTCCCACAAATAGTGTGCGTCGACATTGCCGGAAATCCCGTCAAGTCGCAAGTGATTATATACCAGTGTCAGTTCACGTTGCGCGAGACAGTCGCTCTTCTCGTCAGGAAGACAATTAACTTTTTGTAGACTTGGACATTAACAGCAAAGTGATACCATTCCAGCTCGATACCAGAGCTGCAGTTTCACTGATCAATCAAGACACGTACAAACAGCTGGGCACACCTCCATCACGTGCTGCAAATGTTAAGTTAACTAGTTATTCAGGTCCAGATCTCCCTGTGTTAGGACAGTGCAGCCTTCTTGCAACATACAAAGGAGAAACAAAACTTGTGTCATTTTACGTCCTTCGTTCTTCTTCTGCAGTGAACTTGTTTGGTTTCATTTTTTTCAGTTGTTTAACTTGTCTATAGTAAGTCCCGCCCCTGCATTGATCCAGCAATATCTCCAAACTGTTTGTGTGTCGGTCCCTACTGCAGCAAACTATCTGGACGATATTGTGACCTCCGGAAAGACGGAAGAAGAACATTTAGCCAATCTCAAAACATTATTTTCAGGTTTTGCGACAAAATGGTCTTCGCTTGCGGAAGGACAAATGTGTGTTTTTATCTCGTGACTTGTCCTACCTGGGACATGTACTCAATGCCCAAGGCATACATCCCAGTCCCGAGCACCTCTGTGCCATACAAGACATGCCTTCGCCGCAGCTACAGAGTGTGCTGGGAAAAATTAATTATTATCACCGTTATATACCACACACCTCTTCCGTTTCAGCTTCACTTCATCGCTTACGCTGTAAAGGTGTTCCGTTCGTCTGGACGACGGAATGCGAACGCGCCTTTCGCCAGTTGAAATCGGCGTTGCTTTCCAATACTTGCCTTACGCCATTCGATCCCCAGAAGCCCCTTTTGTTGATGGTGGATTCATCGGATTTCCGGATCGGTGCTGTGCTTGCACACAAAGATAGATCACACGACCGCCCTATTGCCTTTGCGTCCAAATTGCTCTCGTGTGCGCAAAGAACTTATTCACAGATCGAGAAAGAAGCATTGGCTCTCGTATTTGGTGTTACATAGTTTCATAATTTCTTGTATGGTCGTCACTTTACCATCATCACAGACCACAAACCTTTGACATCGTTTTTTCATCTGAACAAGCCTGTACCTCCACGTACTGCGCAGAAATTCATTCGCTGGTCTATTTTCCTCTCGCAGTACCACTACGATATCTTGTATCGGTCCACTGCTAAGCACGGAAACGCCGATGCGTTGTCCCGTTTGCCCATTGCTGAGGATAGAGCACTCGATTCCTCTGAACTTGCTTGCATGTTCATTGATTCGGAAACCGATGACGTGGTCGAATCGATTAAGATTGATTTTCGTCGTGTAGCTACAGCCACAGCTGCCGACCCTGTCCTTGCTACCATGCTGCGTTTTGTTGCTACGCAATGGCCCTTGCTAAAGTCATGGATCGGGGACCCGTTGGTTCGCCGATTTTTTGCTCACAAGGAGAGACTTTTTGTTCGACGTGGTGTTTTGCTGTTGCATTCTGATAATGATCAGTCCAGGATCGTGGTCCCGCGTTCGTTACAGTCCTCTGTCTTACAGCTTCTCCACCAAGGACATGGGGTATAGTGAGAACGAAACAACTTGCTCGTCAGCACTCTACTTGGTTCGGAATCGATGCCGCGATTACGAATATGTGCACTTCTTGCATGGTGTGTGCCGAACAACAATCAGCCCCACCGCGGAATTTCTTTGCATGGCCAAAAGCCACTTCCCCTTGGCAACGCTTACACATCGATTTTGCTGGTCCATTCTGGAATGCTCGATGGTTGGTTGTGGTTGATTCATTCAGTCATTTTCCTTTTGTTGTCCGGATGTCTTCCACGACGTCATCTGCCACCATCCAAGCGTTATCTGCTATCTTTTGCATTGAAGGTCTTCCACAAACTATTGTTTCCGACAATGGCCCACAATTCATGTCCGCAGAATTTCAGTCATTCTGCAAAGCCAATGGTGTTCAACATCTGACGTCCACGCCGTTTTCGCCACAGTCAAACGGTGCCACTGAACGATTGGTCAGTACTTTCAAGTCACAGATGTTAAAGTTAAAAGAGTCACATTCTCGGGAGGACGCGTTGTTGCTCTTTTTGTCCTCGTATCGCTCTCAGCCCCCAGATGGTCGCTCGCCGGCTGAGTTGCTCCACGGTCGTCATCATCGAACCTTGATGTCTTTGCTACATCTGCCACATCAGGTTCCTGTGCAGTGGCAGACACCTGCTTTTGCTCCAGGCGACGTTGTCTACTATCGTCACTACCGAGGTTCACGGCGTTTGATCGAAGGGCGCATTCTTCGCTGCCTCGGTCGCACTATGTATCTTGTTTTGGGGGCTTCTGGTGAGGTGCGCTGGCATCTCAATCAGCCGCGCCTCTGTCGTCGCACGGGATCTGCTGCTCCCCGTCTGCTTTCAGCGGCGGTGCCGTCCGGTCAGCGCCCTGGGTACCCATCTACTGGCTCGCCTCAGTCCCAGGTGTTACCGACGCTGCCTTCCATTTTGCCCCATGGCGACGCGACGCCGCCACCGCCACCGCCGCCTGTTCTCCCGCTGACGACGCCCGCAGTGGACGCGTCGCTGCAACCGCCGGGCGCCTCCCTGGGTCACGCACTGCCGATCGCTTTCCGTGACCAGTTGTCCTCCGACATGGAACTCTTGCCTGCTCCAGACCATGTGTCGTCTTCCCCGGCCCGATGGAGGTCGACCTTTCGGCCCCTCCTGTCTCTCTGCGGGCGCATAGGCCGCATGTTGGCGTGCACCCTGGAGTAGGTTTTCAGGCGTTTCCTAGCTCCCCGCGGTCCGAATGGCAGGATGCGGGTGGCACAGCCTCGCCTGTTGTTAGCCTCCCCACCTCGTCGCATGCGTCAACATGGGGCCCTCCCCACGGCGGGCGGAAGCCTTATGCCACCACCGTACGCCGATTTGCGGGGGAGGAATGTGGTGTCACCGCCAGACACCACACTTGCTACGTGGTAGCCTTTAAATCGGCCGCGGTCCGTTAGTATACGTCGGACCCGCGTGTCGCCACTATCAGTGATTGCAGACCGAGCACCGCCACACGGCAGGTATAGAGAGACTTCCTAGCACTCACCCCAGTTGTACAATCGACTTTGCTAGCGATGGTTCACTGACAAAATACGCTCTCATTTGCCGAGACGATAGTTCAGCATAGCCTTCAGCTACGTCATTTGCTACGACCTAACAAGGCGCCTTATCAGTTACTGTTGATATTGTGAATCATGTACAGTCCACACCGACGTTCACCATTAATGGATTAAAGTTAAGTATTCCAACAGCTACGTCCTTTTTTCTAAATTCTAATTTCTTTGTCCTGTTCCAGACCTTACGCCAGCCTGCGTGAGATAAAATGCGTGTCTTTCGGCCTCCTCTAGTAACCCGGTGATGGCTCTCCTGCCAACCAAAACACTGGCAACTGGAGGGGTCACCGCTCGGCAATCCAGTGCACCATAGGGGACTTGGACCACCGGTGCGCCTACAGTATTCAGTTAATATTGTGATATAGTAAAACCATTTCGAAGAGGAGTACCGAGAGATTTTCACCTTTTCCTGCTCCTACTCACTTCCTTCATTCGGCCAACCTTTCACTTTACAGGAGCAGACCCACCTGCCGCCTTCAGGGCGGGATACAAAACTTCTCGACGAACTGCGATTAAAATTTTTTTTCCCTCTCCTCTCATTTAGTTTTTTCCTCGATACTGCTTTAGCCTTTTTGTGATATCCCCGTCTGGCGGAGTGACTGTATGTTAGTGTTCCCACCATTCGCTATAAGAATTTCATTTGTGTAATCCACGGCTTCGCCACAGGAACAGGCTTCACTATCCCATCTTGTACGTTTTCAGGCTCAACAAATGGCGCAGCTGCTTGCTGCCATAAATGGACTGGTCACACTACAAACTGCAGCTACTTCGGTGCCTCCGACGCCACCGCCTGTACCGACGCCGTGGCCAACGGCGCCGCTATTTCGTGCCTTCAACCCTGACGTTGAAAGTTGGCCAGAATACATCACACAACTCGAGGCACACTTCACAGCTTACAACATACCAGGTACAGAGCGGCTTACTTTTTTCTATGTCAACGCGGGTTTTGTGTTGTACTGTGTGCCCGTGAAATTGTTTCCCACCACCCCCCACTTTCGTGGTAGTGTAAATGTGGTAGGTGCACGCTACAAATTCTTTCGCCTCCAGCGTGGCTCTACTCGGTCGAATAAAGCTTGGATAGCGGGCCTTCAGAGACTAACTTCTGATTGTGACTTCCATGGCTCATGTGGACGCCCATGTGCGGATGAAGTGATTAGAGGCGCTATTGCGCAGAACGTAGCGGATCACATTGCAGGAAGTAGACTTGCTAGACAGACAAGATACATTAGACATGGCTACTTCCACGTTCCCCCGGGTGTGTGTACTGCTAGCGCGGCACAACACGTGCCCTCCCACCCGCCAGCACGGCCAGCCACGCCGCGCCACTCGCGCGCAAGTATACAAATTTCAAACCAGGTACCCACTAGGAAACTGAAATCATGTCCGAACTGCTTTCGTGCCCACCCACGGGACAGTTGCCAATCCCGCCAAGCACTGTGTTATTTTTGTAATAAGAAAGGACATGTGCAAGCTGTGTGTAGTAAGACAAACTCTAATTCACCAATTGTCTCCCGTTCGTGTGACTCACGTGGGCGTCACCGCAACGGCAACCGCCATAATCATGATTCACATCAACCTGTGGATGTTAATGCCATTTATTCAAAGCCTTCTGCTTCACATGCTTCGACAGATCGTCGTATGAATCTAGATTTGCCAGACACTTCCTCTCGCATTCAGCGCGATGCGAGGAAACTTTTTGTGAAGGCTCATTAGTGTTCGTTCTGTTCGCATGCAGCTGGACACTGGTGCATCAGTTTCTTTACTGAAAAAATCGACGTATGACTTACATTACTCACTCCCGCTTTATCGTTCACATTCCACGCTGGTTGCACTTACTGGACAGGAAATCTCAGTGCTTGGCGTGTGTTGTTTGCTAGCCACATATGGTGCCACGACCCCTACAGCGTCTTTCCGTGTGCTTTGCTCTAGTGATCCTACGAACATTTTCGGCATGCGCGCATTTGAACATTTAGGCCTCGCTAGTCAGGAAAATGTACTTTGCATCAAGGCTATTGACCATGCAGACAGTGTTGCCGCACTAAGCGATGATTTTGCTGAACTCTTTTCCGATGGTCTACGTTTTGCCACAGATTTTTCAGCCCATGTTGCAGTTAAAGGCAATGAAATGCCTATTTTCCGTGATGGACGCCCGGCACTGCACGCCCTGCACGACGCCGTAGCTTCTGAACTTAAGCATTTGCAAGACATTGGTCTCATTGAACCTGTTTCTGCTTCGCCATGGGCTACGCCTATAGTGTGTCTGAAGAAACCAAACGGTTCTCTCCGTATTTGTGCTGACTTTAAGTCTACAGTAAACCCCCAGACAGTGGTAACTACATTTCCATTACTGCATGCTGAAGACATTTTTGATAAGCTTGATGCGGGAAAATTCTTTCCCACGATTGACTTGCGGGACACATACTTTCAGATTCCGCTCGACGAACAGTCGCAGCGCTATTTTGTGATCAACACCCACAGTGGATTGTTCAAGTTTCGCCGCCTTCCGTTCGGTTGTGCTTCAGCTCCAGCTATTTTTTGGTCTTATTTGCAGCAGTTGTGGACCACTGTCCCTGGTTGCTCCAATTATCAGGACGATATAGTGGTATGAGGTCGCATCCCTGACGAACATTTGCAGAGTTTGCGTGCCTTATTTATTGTACTTTTGCAGGCAGGACAAATGTGTAACAGAGTTAAGTGCAATTTTTTTGAAACTGATATTCAGTATTTAGAACATATGATTAACGAACAGGGTATCCACCCCTTGCCCTCACATCTCAGTGCAACTAGAGACTTGCCAGCACCCAGGAACTGGAAAGAACTTCAGTCTGTGCTGGGCAAAATTTCATATTATATTCGGTTTATACCAAATGCAGCGGAGATTGCAGCGCCTTTGCATCGCCTTCGGCGTAAGAACGTCCCTTTTGTTTGGTCTTCGGAATGTGACGCTGTTTTCTACAAGCTCAAATGTGCTTTGCTGAGTGACCGCTATTTGATTCCTTTCGATCCCTCCAAACCAGTTGTTTTGGCTGTGGATGCATCTTCTCACAGCATCAGAGCAGTTTTCTCACACCGCATTAAATTTGTCGATCGCCCGATAGCTTTTGCGTCTAAGTTGCTCAATTGTGCCCAGCAAAACTATTCTCAAATCGGGAAAGAAGCTTTAGCTATTATCTATGGTGTGAGAAAGTTTCATGATTTTTTGTACGGTCCCAAGTTCTATTTGGTCACCGACCATAAGCCTTTGACGTTGTTGCTCCACCCGTCAAAGCCAGTTGTGGCCCGTACTGCACAGAAGTATCTACGTTGATCTTTGTTTTTCTCTAGCTACAATTACGAAATTTTGTTTCAGCCCACAGCCCAGCATGGCAATACTGATGCTTTGTCTCGTCTGCCTATCGGTCCTGACGAAGTGATTGATTCTTCCGAATTGTCATGCATGTTTATTGATTCACAAGATAAGGAATTAGCTGATGGTTTTGCAGTGAATTTTCGTCGCAACGCTTCCGCGCCAGCCACCTACGCTTCTCTGCAGATTCTTTTGCAGTATATCCATACTCAATGGCCTCCATCTGCTATGCGGGTTCGTGATCCACTTGTTCGACGTTACTTTGCGCAAAGTCCCAAACTGTCTATACACCACAGCGTTATCTTGTTACGAACTGACAACGATCAGTCTTGTGTGGTTGCAGTCGGAAATTCTCCACTTGCTGCACGCTGGTCATTGGGGTATAGTGCGGATGAAGCAATTAGCGCGTCGTCACTGCACTTGGGTTGGGATTGATAAACATATTGAGAATTTGCTTGCTAACTGTCGCTCTTGCGTGGAGCATCAATCTGCTCACCGCCAGCGCTTCTTTCTGTGGCCGACTCCTACTGCGCCTGGGCAGGGCGTTCATATTGGATTTGTGGGTCATTTCTGGGACACCCGCTGGTTGATAGTCATTGATGCGTACAGCAACTTTCCTTACGTTGTACCTGTGTCTTCTACTACATCTGCCAGTACTATTTGGGGTTTGGCGTCTATTTTCTGCACTCTGGGCTTTTCTGAAGTTATTGTCTCCGTCAATGGCCCCCAATTCGTATCGTCAGATTTTGAAGCGTCCTGGGCTGCTAATGGCATTCGCCATCTGACCTCAGCCCTGTTCCACCCCCAGTCAAATGGCAAGGCTGATCGCTTAGTGCGTACGTTTAAGTCGCAGATAAGCAAGTTGCGCGCCACACACTGTCACAAGCACACGCTCTGGACTTTGCTTGCTTCATATTGCTCGCAGCCGCTCGGCACCCTTTCCGCAGCGGAATTGCTACACTGCCGCGCCCATCAGTCGCTCCAGCAGCTATTGCACCCGCTGCCGCGCGCTTCGCTGCTTCGCCTCGTTGTGGCTTGGCGCCGCATGGTTTAGTGTTCTATCGAGTTTTCTATGGCAGGCAGTGCTGGGAGCAGGGACCCATCCTTCGACAACTTGGCGGCGCCTTATTTGTCATTTCTGGTCCCTACAGCACTGACAAGCGACACCGCAATCAGATCCGTTCGTGCCATCCTCGGTTTTCTGCTGTTGATTGTTTTCTGGCAGAATAGGAGGCTTCACGGTTTCCGCCGCCTCAGCCCACTACTCCACCGACGGCGCCTCCGCTGCTCGCGCCCCCGCCGCGTTCGCGCATGCGGTTGTCTCCGTCGCCGCTGCCGGTCCAGTCACCTGCACCGGACGGACGCCTCTCGCCGTCGCCACACCCCCGGCCGTCACCGTCGCCGCGTACCTCCACGGTGCCGGAACCGATGGACGCTGAGGCTGCTGTCACGCCACCGCCGTCGTCGCCCATAGAGGTCGATGCTCTGCCTCCTCATCCGAGCATACCTAGTGGCGGTGCGCGGCCTGGGCAGGTTTTCCACGGGGCGTTTTCCTCGTCAACTCGCGAGCAATTCGGGGCCACGGGTGGACAGCACACCCCGGCAGTACCGCTGTCTGCTGCGCTCCCCTGGGTCCCTCCAACCGTCGTCGGAAGCCCTACCCAACGACGGTATGTCGTGTCGATAGCTACGATACCACGTCGTAGGTGAAAGGTCTTTAGTTGGTATTACAACAGAGACCGACGATAGCGCCCTCTAGCTAGTGCTGTAGAGGTCTACGAGCTCCGTGACAGATTCTGCCCATTTTGATCAAGAGCAGACGGCCAGAAGACTTTGATTGCTATTGAGACTATGTACTACTTATGATGGGTCTAAGGCTTCACATCTCAGTGAAACGTTATGTGTTAAGTTAATATTGTGATATACAAAAACCATTTCTAAGAACAGTACCGTGAGATTTTCATCTTTTTCTGCTCCTACTCACTTCCTTCATTTGGCCAACCTGTCACTTTACAGGAGCATACCCACGTGCTGCCTTCCAGGTGGGACACAAAAGTGATATAGCTGTTGCAAAAGACTTTTATAGTGAGCCAGCTCAGAACCGATCAAACACCATTACGTCAGATGCAGCAATGCCACTGTCAGATTCCCATATTGTGCTCCAGGAAAGGGGCTGGCACTGCCATAACGAAGACAAAAATGGTTCAAATGGCACTGAGCACCATAGGACTAAACTTCTGAGGTCATCAGTCCCTTAGAACTTAGAACTACTTAAACCTAACTAACCTAAGGACATCAAACACATCCATGCCTGAGGCGTGATTCGAACCTGTGACCGTAGCGGTCGCGCGGTTCCAGACTGAAGCGGCTAGAACCGCTTGGCCATTCTGGCCGGCCATAACGAAGACACAGCAGAAAGGCGTTTGTAGGCCAGTCACTACACATCCAATCAACAGACTTTTTAGCCGGCCGCGGTGGCCGTGCGGTTCTGGCGCTGCAGTCCGGAACCGCGGGAATGCTATGGTCGCAGGTACGAATCCTGCCTCGGCATGGGTGTGTGTGATGTCCTTAGGTTAGTTAGGTTTAAGTAGTTCTAAGTTCTAGGGGACTTATGACCTAAGATGTTGACCCCCATAGTGCTCAGAGCCATTTGAACCATTTGAACAGACTGCTTATGGTCTACATGGCTCCGAGCTGTTATTTGCAGAGCAAGAACGCTCTGTCCCAACATAAATTACAATTATATTCAGTCAAAGGTGTCTCGGTCTGGTAGCTACTATTTACGAGGAGAGGTGTAAACCGCTCCTCGAGGCGACATGATGCTACAAGTAGCCACCACGAGATTTGCCCTCCACCAACTGTGGGCCCCTGCTTCTGGTTTTAAGATCAGTGCTGTGGCTCAGCATCTTCCAGCCAGTGGACCACTTTCGGGCCAACCAACAGGTGCAAACAGCCTTCCGCCATTGAAGGCAGTCGCTTGAGACCATGGACACTTGTTGCATCAGTTCCTGAACACTCGCTGTCTTCAGCACACGTTATGGAGGATGTTGCACCACAGAATGATCGAGTTTGTTCTTCAGTAAAATGTGTGACTAATAGTGAAGTATTTATGAGCAGCCATCTATCATGATCCTGACAACAGTCCACCATCTCAATTCAGACCTCCACACGCACATCTACATCTACATGGATACTCTGCAAATCACATTTAAGTGCCTGGCAGAGGGTTCATCGAACCACCTTCACAATTCTCTATTATTCCAATCTTGTATAGCGCGCGGAAAGAATGAACACCTATATCTTTCCGTACGAGCTCTGATTTCCCTTATATTATCGTGGTATCTTTTTTCCCTATGTTGGTTGGTGTCAACAAAATGTTTTCGCATTCGGAGGAGAGAGTTGGTGATTGGAATTTCGTGAGAAGATTGCAACACAACGAAAAACGCCTTTCTTTTAATGATTTCCAGCCCAAACCCTGTATCATTTCGGTCACACCCTCTCCCATATTTCGTGATAATTCAAAACGTGCTGCCTTTCTTTGAACTTTTTCGATGTACTCAGTCAGTCCTATCTGGTAAGGATCCCACACTGTGCAGCGGTATTCTAAAAGAGGACAAACAAGCGTAGTATCCTCTCGTAACGTAGTGTCCTCCTTAGTAGCTTTGTTGTATTTTTTAAGTGTCCTGCCAATAAAACGCAGCCTTTCCTTAGCCTTCCCCACAACATTTTCTATGTGCTCTTTCCTATTAGAGTTGTTCGTAATTGTAATACCTAGGTATTTATTTCAATATACGGCTTTTAGATTAGACTGATTTATCGTGTAACCGAAGTTTGAAGAGTTCCTTTTAGCACTCATGGGGATGACCTCACACTTTTCGTTGTTTAGGGTGAACTGTCACATTCAGATAGTTTTTCTAAATCGTTTTGGATTCGGTTTTGATGTTCTGATGGCTTTATTAGTTGATAAACTACAGTGTCATCTGCAAACAACCGAAGACGGCTGCTCAGATTCTCTCCCAAATAGTTTATATAGGTAAGGAACAGCAAAGGGCCTAAAGCACTACCTTGGTGAACGCCTGAAATCACTTCTGTATTACTCGATGACTCTCCGTCAGTTACTTCGAACTGCGACCTCTCTGACAGGAAGTCGCAAATCCAGTCATATAACTGCAGCGATATTCCATAAGCACGCAATTTCCCTACGAGCAGCTTGTGTGGTTCAGTGTCAAAGTCTTTCCGGATATCCAGGAATACGGAATCGATCTGAAATCGCTTGTCAATATCACTCAGCACTTCGTATGAATAAAGAGCTAGTTGTGTTTCACAGGGACGATGTTTTCAAAACCAGTGTTGACTGTGTGTCAATAGACCGTTTCCTTCGAGGTATTTCACAATTTTCTTACACAATATATTTTCTGAAATCCTGTTGCATATCGACGTTAACGATATGGGCCTGCAATTTAGTGGATTACTCCTACTACATTTCTTGAATATTGGTTGCTTTTATTAAGTGATTTGAGTTACTTCACTACTTAGAGGATATTTACTTCTACGTTACTCATGATGCCAGCTGTTCTCGATTCGAATTTTGGGATATTTACTTCGTCTTCTTTTGTGAAGGCATTTCGGAAGGCTGTGTTTAGTAACTCTGCTTTGGCAGCACTGTCTTCGATAGTAACTCCATAGTTATCGCGCAGAGAAGGCATTGACTGTTTCTTGCCGCTAACTTACTTCACATACGACAAGAATCGTTTTGGATTTTCTGCCAGGTTTCGGGACAAAGTTTTGCTGTCGAAACTGTTATAGGCTTCTCGCATTGAACTCCGCGCTAAATTTCGAGCTCCTGTGAAGGATCGCCAATCTTGGGGAGTTTGCGTCTGTTTAAATTTTGCATGTTTGTTTCGTTGTTCGTGCAACAGTGTTCTAACCCGTTTTGTATAACAAGGAGGATCAGCTCCGTTATTTGTTTGTTTATTTGGTATAAATCTCTCAATTTCTGCCGATACTATTTCTTTGAATTTAGGCCACATCTGGCCTACACTCATATTATTAATTTGGAATGAGTGGAGATTGTCTCTCAGGTAGGCGTCAAGTGAATTTTAATCTGCTTTTTTGAATAGGTATATTTTTCGCTCATTTTTCCACGATTTGGGGATTACAATATTCAGTCTCACTACGACCACCCTGTGTTCAGTAATTCTTATATCGGTATTGATGCTCGTTATTAACTCAGGATTATTTGTTGCTAAGAGGTAAAGTGTGTTTTCACAACCGTTTACTGTTCGCATGGGCTCATGAACTAATTGCTCCAAACAATTTTCAGAGAATGCGTTTAGCAAAATTTCGGATGATATTGTACTTGCGGAATTAAACATGTCTTTTCGCCAACATATCGAGGGTAAATTAAAGTCACCACCAACTATTATCGTATGAGTCGGGTACGTGTTTGAAATCAAACTCAAGTTTTCTTTGAACCTTTCAGCAACTGTATCATCTGAACTGGGAGGCCAGTAAAAGGATCCCATTATTATTTTATTCCGGTTGCCAACAATGACCTCAGCCCAGACTAACTCACAGGAAGTATCTACTTCAATTTCTCGACAAGTTAAACTACTTCTGAGAATCTTTTCGGAACACCGCTAGGTTCAAAAAAGGCTCTGAGATGTATGGGACTTAACATCAGAGGTTATCAGTCCCTTAGAACTTAGAACTACTTAAACCTAACTAACCTAAGGACATCACACACACACATGCCCGAGGCAGGATTTGAACCTGCGACCGTAGTGGTCTCGCAGTTCCAGACTGAAATACCTAGAACGACTCGGCCACCGCGGGCAGCACACCGTTAGGTTCTTCGTAAAAATTTCGGCTGAGCTTATATAGGACTTTAGACATATTTTAGTGCCTATAACGATTTGAGAATCAGTGCTTTCTATTAGCTCTTGGAGCTGTGGTACTTTCCCAACACAGCTACGACAATTTACAACTGTTATACCAATGGTTCCTGTATCTACGTTCTTCCCGTGCTCAGCTCTGTACCAGAGGTCCGCAATCGGTCCTGTCGACTATACTGCAAATGGTGAGCTCTGCTTTCATCTTGCAAGCAAGACTGGCAGCCTTTACCACTTCTGTTAGCTGCTAGAGACCTGTGAGAATCTCTCCTGATCGCAAGTGACACACATCAATGGTACCGACGTGAGCAACCACCTGCAGTTGGCCCCACCCTGTGCTCTTCGTGGCATCCAGGACGACCTTTTCCAAATCTGGAATGACTCCACCCGGTATGCACACGGAACGCATATTGGTTTTCTTACCCTCCTTGTCAGCAAGGCCCTAAGGGTCCCCTTAACGCGCCTAACGTTGGAGCTTCCAATTACCAATAATCCCAATTACTGCGATTCCCCGGATCTTGCAGGCTGTGTGGTATCCTCTGAAACAGGACTGGTGACAGCATCCGGCTCAGCAACAGCGTCTGCCACAGACAGCACCTGGAACCAGACAAACCGGGGAGGCCTTACGTGCGGCCTCTTTGGAAGTCTTCTGCCGCACGCTTCGCCCTGGGGCGACCTCTACATTTTGATGTTAGAAGTGTGTGTCACCACTAAATTTCAGTGACAGAGGAACATTACCAGCCACCCTACCTGGAGACGATGACTCTCGACTACCTAAGTGTTGCAGTTTGGTCGACACACAGCATCAGTGTGCAGTGGGCTGGCCGAGTGGCCTAGCGGCTCTGGGCGGTTCAGTCTGGAGCCACGCGACCGCTATGGTTGCAGTTTCGAATCCTGCCTCGGGCATGGATGTGTGTGATGTCCGTAGGTTAGATAGGTTTAAGTAGTTCTAAGTTCTAGGGGACTGATGACCTCAGAAGTTAAGTGCCATAGTGCTCAGAGCCTTTTGAAGCCAAGCATGCAGTGGGTAAGTGCGCTAATTGTTCTATTTAACCCCCTGCGAGTATCATGTCGAGTCAGTGCACCTTTTAGCAGCTTGCAAGGTCTGTTTTCATGTGTGACATGTGTCAAGTAAACCCAGACTGTGTTCTGTGGTTGTGTAAATATGAACGTTATTTTTCCCTATCATCAATGTGTGTGGCTCATTGTCTGGAAGGATATAAGGTGTTAACCATGCGTTGCCTCTTCGGAGGGGATGATAAGTTTTGCTTAGAAGTCGGAATTTTGTGGTAGTTTACGCCGTTTTGAATGGGGAATGTATTTCATTTCGTTAATAAATGTGGCTCACAACGATTAAGCAAGGAACGTTGTGGTCATGTGTAGATGCTCAAGCGGAGAAGTTAAGTTACAGTAAGTGTTAGAATGGAATTAGAATAAGTGTCCTTGTCGTCGTACTGTTTTGTTCTCCTCATTTGTTGTTTGCGTAATTAGTGAGGTATACCTTCGCGGAGAGCTTGCGAATTTCTGCAGCCTGGACCAGATGTGCAGGGAAGTGCATGTGCCGATGATCTTTGTGTCTTGCAGAGTGCAACTGCCAACAGTAATTTTGCTGTAGATACTTTGGAGGTTGCACAGAAAGCTATCAGTAAGGCTGATTGTAACGCAGATGTTGCGGGTACTGAAATGGTACAGACACATTTAGTATTTCCGATGGCAGCAGATTCGGCAACATCTGTGATAGCCCTGCCTCCTCAGAACGTGGGAGGAGAAGAAAGAAAAAATGTGTTTGTAAGCTTAATGATCGGGTCGACAAGGCGTCTGCCAGTGGATCAGGAGATTGACGAAAGTGACAACACTTGCAGTGTAATGCGTGATGCAGTCGAAGGCTGCTGATGAATCCAAGGGCTAGACTTTCTCATCGTGCATCATGCCGAAACTGACTTTCGATGACACGCGGTAGAACTCAGGGGTATAATGTTCAAGCTGGGGGAAGCTGTCACCAGTGAAATACTGCTGCAAGGTTCGTTTATCGTGATAGGACAAATGAGGGCAAAATCACTAATGCTTAATTTTCATGATCTAGTGAAGCAAAGCACTGGGAAGCTGCTTTTAGGTGACCGAAGGTGCTGCTAACTTATACGATTCTGCACTTCGCCTATGGGTAGGGAATCGTTGTTGGCTACGCAGTGCTCAGTGATTGAGAGCACTTCTCCAGTCAATACTCACGTTGAGACGTTATCTGAATTCCGTCCTTGTGGCTGGGAGTTTGCGTTTATTGTCTGTAGAATACAGAGAGGAGAAGATAGTATTAGATTATACTAGTCAGAGGTCCGCCTTCTGTCGTTCTAGTGTTTCAATAAGTTTTTTATTTTGTGGCTAGAGTTCTTCCATCGTCGCAGACGAATACGAGAACCATCTCTCCGACGTACGGGACGCAGTACATTCGGTGATATTGCTAATTGCTTCGGCTTATTGCGGCTATAAAGCTGAACAGCTGTTATCACATAAGTTTCAATTCTACTGAGGCACACAACTGTCGATCATCTTTGAAAGTTGTGTCTTCTAGTGTTTGGGACGTAGATGATATCAGTCATCTCGCGTTATTTATTTTAGATCGCGTAGCCATAAAAAGGGGCAGATTTGGGAAGTTGATCAATAATATTAGTCAGGAAATTGTAATATATAAAGGGGTTTTAATCTACAATAATTGTATAAGCAGAAAAAACATTAATAATTAATACTTACCAGTTCCCTTAATCATTCATTTCTTTTTCTGTTGTAATTTATATGTTAAAGAGCAAGAAACAGAAAATAATATCACCGTTAAGACATCCTAAGATCTGCTTCAGGTGGTAGTCAGACAGGGCCAAATCTTTACTTTCGCGATCAGTATTTTACATTGTGCACATTCTGTTTTACACCCGCCTCGAGCAGCATCTCGGAAACCATACAAATACCTTCCAGTAATACTTCCTAACACTCAAATTTATATTCGATATTACGAAATCCCTCTTTCTCATTAACACTTTTCTTGCTATAGTCATTCTTCATTTAATATCCTGTTGTGCGTAAAAGACAACGAAAATAAACGAAATAGGTATATTTTTGTGTTGGCCATATATTACACCCCTTTTTGTAGTACACGTTATTTAAAATCCATTGGTACTGCTAGGTTTAATTCGAATACGTTCCATTGCCTTTTATTTAGTTCCATTGGGAATTATATTATTATCCCTTTCCAGGGCAATATCTATTCCATTCAACTGTTATTCTAAGGTCTTTGCTGTCTCTGACAGAATTGCAGTGTCACCGATAATCTTCCAATTGTCTATTGCTTCTGCCTAATATTTAATTCTGTTTACAAATTTATCCTTGTATACTTTACTGCTTGTTCGGTGAATATGTTGAATTACATCGAGTGTAGGCTACCTGAATGTCTGACTCACATCTTCTCATTGCACAACTAGAAATCCACCGGATGGAGTAGCATAATTTATGTGCTTCAAAAATATTTTTTTTGATGGGGTGGGGCTCTGAAATACATGTCCAGTCTAATTACTCCTCTCTTCTTTTTGTCGCAGGACAGCAAAATTGATAGTTCAGCACATACACGGTAAAAATTCAAACTTTAATTTAGGACAGCATGGATTCCCAAGAATTGACAGGTTACCAGTTGTGGAGGAACATGTAGGAATAAGCATCTCTCCTACTTCAGAAAATTAAATGTAATTTTTGTAACTTCCAGAACAGCAGAGTACATTGAGATAACTATTTCTAGATCGAAAGGTAAGCCACTTCCATTCGAACCCACTAGCGAGAACAAAGAGAAAAGACAGTTGGAGACGCAGTAAAGGATAATGTCGTTAGAGTGTTTTCTGGGATTGGAGAAGTATATCCTGTCGTGACTTTACGCCATTTATCTTCAGATATCATTTTTAAATGACGAATTGTCGCCAGAGGAAAGTTGCTACCTCACAGCATCTCTGGACAAATAGCTTTACATCTAAGAATAATTTGAGGCGTTAATGTAAAAGTCCGATTTCAGAAACTTCTCTGTCCCGGAGGCCTGACTCAAATGCTTTAACATTGTTATTGTCCATGTCAACAGAAGGTGCAGTGTATGTGATTTCCCCAGTTCTAATTCCTTGGACGCCGCTTTGAAGAGCTACGAAAACCCTTATGTTTTAAGAGCTATAAAAGAAACGATTGCGTATAAGAATTACAGCAATCGAATAGCATACATACCGTGAAAAGTTCATTCATCAGCGTGATATCAGTACCTTCATTTCGAGCTATTTCTCCTTTCTCAGAGAGCTTCTTGCACAAAGACATTCTAACACTGTCAGCTGCTTATTCCAGGGAGTATCGTTAGAATGGCTCAGTGATTTTTCAAGAGCGAGAAAGTTGAAGGTAGATAGAAAGTGTAAAGAAAATAGTGACCACCTACCACCTACCAGCAGGTTGTCAGCTCAGTATTGTCAATTGAAATTAACTGAGCAGTGCTTGTTGTTATTTCCTTTTACTCCAGGTTTGTGTTCGAGAAAACCTCAAAGTTAGAGATGTGGCACCAATGTTACTTTCATAAGGCAAGTGCATAACGCGGTCGGTCTATCGAATTATGCTTCATAGTTAATAGAGTCGGACTTCGTTTCATAATTATTGTAGGTCCTTTGGTTCACCATTAAAGATCTGATAAATTACTAATCAGTATTTGGATCACACTAATGGCGGACGGGCTCCACGTCAGCAGTTTTAAATTGGTTCAAATGGCTCTAAGCACTATGGGACTTAACATCTGAGGTCATCAGCCCCTAGAAATCAGAACTACTTAAAGCTAACTAACCTAAGGACATCACACACATCCGTGCCCGAGGCAGGATTCGAACTTGCGACCGTAGCAATCGCGCGGTCCCGGACTGAAGCGCCTAGAACCGCTCGGCCACCGCGGCCGCCCTCAGCAGTTTTGCATTTCTTTCACGAATAGGTGTATACAAAGCTGATAAAGACATTAACACAAAGAGATATGTTTAGTTTGTTAAATTAATACATGTGAAAGGTATTAATTTAAATATACTAAAATAGGGGGGCGTTTGAAAAGTCTGTGAAAAATCCGAGAGGTGCCACCACCGGCGCCTATCGAGGTCATGTTTGGTTAGTAGCATCTTTGGAAAGATCGCACACCACGTTTCAGTCATATTGGTCCATTTCTTTGTGTTTGGCATTCGTGTCAGTCAAGGAAGTCGAGTGACTGTCAAAAAATGGACGAAAAAGAATTTCCTAAGGTGATTAAACATTACTTTATGAAAGGCAAAACGCCTCAGGAGACTAATGAGAAGCTTGATTAACATTATGCTGATTCTGCGCCTTCGCTTAGAACAGTTTATAAGTGATTTCACAATTTTAGGAGTGGCCATATGGGCACAAGTGATACTGAACGTTCTGGATGCCCTGTGGAGTTTACGACTCCAGAAGTCATTGATAAAATCCATGATTTATTGATGGATGACAGAACAGTTATGGTGCGTGAGACTGCTAATGCCATGGGCGTCTCGAATGAACGGGTATAAAACATTCTGCATGAACATTTGGACAGGACAAAACTATCTGCAAGATGTGTTCCGCGATTGCTAACGCTTGACCAAAAACGGAATCGTGTGTAATGTTGCAATGATGGTTTGCAGCTGTCCAGAATGATCCACAGGACTTTGAGCGTCGTTTCGTTACCGTGGATGAAACATGGATACGTTACTATGCTCCTGAGACCAAACAACAATTTAAACAATGGGTTACCGAGGGAGAATCTGCATGAAAAAAGGCGAAGATCATTCCTCCGGCCAGAAAGGTTATGACGACTGTTTTTCGGGATTCGCCAGGGATAATCCTCATCGACTATCTGGAAAAGGGGAAAACTATTACAGGTGAATATTATTAATTTTTATAGGACCGTTCTTTCCCATCATGACAATGCACCAGGACAAACCTAAGCAGTTCTGGTGGCAAAATTAATGGGAATATGATTCCATCTCATTTACCATAACACACTATTCTCCAGACATGGCTCCCTTGGACTACTGTTTGTTCCCCAATTTGAAGAAATGTCTGGTGAGGCAATGATTTTATTCAAACGAGGAGGTGATTGCAGCAACAATTAGCTATATTGCAGACTTAGACAATTCCTATTATTCGGAAGGGATCAACCAATTAGAACATCTTTGGACGAAGTGCATAAGTCTAAAAGGAGACTATGTTGAAAAATAAAAGGTTTACCCCAAAGATGTAAGCAGTTTTAATTTTTTCACGGTCTTTTCAAACGCCCCTCGTATATTCATGGTACTTAAGAGCTAACAAGATGGATGTCTGCACAGCGAAAGCTGAAGAACATAGGACGATACGAAACAGAAAGACATCTCCTAGCCAATCGCAGATACAATATGAAAGCTTCTCTGTTCTTCAATGTCCTAGAAAGTATTACATGTACTTATTAACATTGTGGACTTTCTGGGACAAACATATTTCATAAACTTAAAGAAAGAAAAATTTTCTTGGTGTCTTACATTTTCCTGCAATATCTTTGACTACGATACTGGCTGTTACATGAGTAGTCATTCAAGTCGTGTACAACAAGGTTAAGTCAGTTCAGGGATGTGTCTGTCTGTGGGAATTGATTCAGCCACTGCTGGAGTGACGTTGTAGTTGGCTTGTATGATGTCAATCGGACGGTGACAACCGACTGAGAATGAGCTCTGGTTGTGCACTTTGCAGCAGAGGTGGGCATCGAAGCACGTCCCGTCCAGGAGTGTAGCCGTCACAGCCGTGCGAGCCTTGCCTAGAGCAGCTGGTTTAGCTGGGGCAGTCGCATGGAGGTCCGACGCGCCGCACGGTGCAGAGTCATGCAGCCGCACTGGGCTACAGCAGTCTCCGGCCGAGCGAGTCCCTGACGTCACCCCAAGGGCCGAGCAGTGCTGTTGCGAAACAACTTGTATGCCACGGGCTAAGAAGCAGAGTCGTGTATGGAGACGCAGCCCACGGGTCGCGACCTCACTCCTCCGCACTGAGCGAGGCTGTGACGTCACTGTATCAGTGATGTGCGCAAGCGCTGGCGTGCTGCGGCCTACGTGCTGTTGGTAGCGCTGAGGGCAGCTGTGAGCTAGGGCTGTGACCGGTGAGTAGAGCAGAGTTTAGTTCAAATGTTCAAATGTGTGTGAAATCTTATGTGGCTTAACTACTAAGGTCATCAGACCAAACACCATTTCGTCCGATGCAGATTCCCATATTGTGCTCCAGGAAAGTGGGTGACACCGCCGTAACGACGACACAGCAGAAAGGCATTATTAGGCCAGTTGCTACACATCCAATCAACAGACTTGTTTTGGTCTACATGGTTGCAAGCTGTGATTTGCGAAGCAAGAGCG
Source organism: Schistocerca serialis cubense (assembly GCF_023864345.2). Lineage (NCBI taxonomy): Eukaryota > Metazoa > Arthropoda > Insecta > Orthoptera > Acrididae > Schistocerca > Schistocerca serialis. Next base: position 550,668,619 of record NC_064640.1, on the reverse strand, counting down.
CTCTGTCTCAACATGAATTACCGTTACTTTCAGTCAAAGCTGTCTCAGTCTGGTAGCTACTATTTACGAGAAGACGTGTATTCCACTCCTCGAGGCGACGTGATGCTCACGCAACCACCACGAGATGTGGCCTCTACTACCTGTGGGCCCCTGTTGCTGGTTTTATGATTAGTTGTGTGTGCCTAGCATCTTCCAGCCAGTGGGGCAACTACCAGGTGTAACCAGCTTTCCGCTATAGAGGGCAGTCGTTTGAGACCACGGCCACCTGTTGCGTCAGTTCCTTAACACTCACTGTCTTCAGCACACACTATGGAGGACGTTGCACCACAAAATGTTCTAGTTTGTTCTTCAGTAAAATGTATGACCTACAGTGAAGTTCTTATGAATAGCCACAGATTATCACCCCGACAACAATCCACCACCTCAACTCAGACCTCCACATGTAGAGGTCACCCATCCTGAACCTCTATATTTTGATGTCAGAAGTGTGTGTCACCTGTAAATTTCAGTGAAAGAGGTACATTACCAGCATCAGTGTGCAGCAGGTAACTGCACTGACTGTTTTATTTTTTTCCCCTGCGAGTATCACGTCACGTCATTGCACCTTTTAGCAACTTTTCAGTTCTGTTTTCTTGTTTGACATGTGTCAAGTAAACTCAGACTGTGTTTTGAGGATGTGTATATTTGAGCGTTATTTTTGCCTATCATCAATGAGTGGGGCTCATTGTCTTGAAGTGTATAATGTGTTAACCATGCATAGCTTCTTAGGAGGTGAAGGTGATTTTTGTCTAGAAGTCGGAGTTTTGTTGTAGTTTTCGTCGTTTTTAATGGGCAATGTATTTTATTTTGAGCAATAAATGTGCCTCACTACGTTTTAGCACGTGATGTAGTAGTCATGAGTAGCCGCTCAAGTGGGGAAGTTAAGTAACTGTAAGTGTTAGGATAGAATTAGATTAAGTGTCCTTGTAGTCATACTGTTTTGTTCTCCTCGTTTGTTGTTTGCATGGTTGGTGGCGGGATCCCCTGGCGGAGAAGTTGCGAATTTCTGCAGCCTGGACCAGATGTGCAGGGAAGTGCATGTGCCGATGATTTTGGTGTCTTGCAGAGTGCAACTGCCGACAGTAATTTTGTTGTAGATACTTAGGAGGTGACAAAGAAAGCTATCAATAAGGCTGATAGTATTGAAGATGTTTTTGGTACTGAAATGTGAGCGTAGAAATGAATGTGCGCAATGGAAAATACTGAAAGCTAATATAAAAATTTTGCCCTGTCTGTCTACCCTGTGAAGCTGATCTTAGGATCTCTTAACGGTGATATTATTTCCTCCTTCTTGCTCTTCAACATATAAATTACAACATAACAATAAATGAATGATTAAGGGAACTAGTAACTACTAAATTATAAATGTTGTTTCTGCTTATACATTTATTGTAGATTGAAACACCTTTATTTATTACAAATGTATATATGTCGATGTGCAATGGACATTAAGAGATACAAACTCCAGCCACAAAAAAAAAAAAAAACTCATTAAACACTAGGTCGGCAGAAGGCGGTCCTCTGACTAGTATAATCTAATACTACCTTCTTCTTTCTGTATTCTACGGACAAGAAATGCGAACTCCCACCCACAAGGACGGAATTCAGATAAAGACTCAGCATGAGTACAGACAGGAGAAGTGCTCTCTATCACTGAACGCTGCGTACTCAACGACAATATCCTATCCGGAGACGAAGTCCAGAGTCGTATAAGTTAGCAACACCTTCGGTCACGTAAACCAACTTTCCAGTGCCTTGTGCAATATATCATGCAAATTAAGCATTAGTGATTTCGACCGCATTTGTCCTATCAACACTGCGACAGTATATCACTGGTGACGGCTTCCCCCAGCTTCAACATTATCCTCCTGGGTTCCACCGCTCGTCATCGAAAGTCAGTTTCGGCATGGTGCTTGATGAAAAAGTCTAGCCCTGGGATTGCACAGCAGTCTTCGCCTGCATCACGCATTACACTGCAAGTGTTGTCACTTTTGTAAATCTCCTGATCCACTGGCACAAGCCTTGTAGGCCCGATCATAAACCTTACAAACACATTTCCTCCTACCTTCTGAAGAGACAGTGCAGTCAAATATGGTGCCCAATCTGCGGACTTCGTAAATACTAAATGCGTCTGTACCACTTCAGTACCCAAAACATCTGCAATACAATCAGCCTTATTGATAGCTTTCTGTGTCACCTCCTAAGTATCAACAACAATATTACTGTCGGTAGTTGCACTCTGCAAGACACAAAGATCATCGGCACATGCACCTCCCTCTACATCTGGTCCAGGCTTCAGAAATTCGCAACCTCTCCACCAGAGTATACCTCACCAATTATGCAAACAACAAACGCGGAGAACAAAACAGTACGACTGTAACTCTACCGTATGCTACTGCTATAACATAACCTTAAAGTAGGAGGCAGGTCATGAAATATAACTATCTAGTTAAAACCATTATGGTATAAGGCAACAGAGCAGTGTTACCCTCTGAGAGGAATCTTGTTGTGTTGACCGAGTTGTACCTAACGGGGGTGGCTTATCGGAAATGAAAGTCAGAATTACGTAAATATTTGAACAGTAACAAACAAAATTTTTGTTTATCTGCACTGTTTAACGCATAGAGAAAACGGTCACCAGCCTAATTAGGCAAGAGAATGATTAACATTTTTGTTCAAGAAAATAGTTATTAGCAACTTTAACGGATAAACACAACCTATACTTTGTCACACGTGAGTGCAATGAACTCTGACCCATACATATGTTTACGGTAAGAATGAAGCTAACAGCTAGAGCAGCACAAACTATAACAGATAGCGAAACACACTATTACTTTCAGGGCTTGTTCAAACTGAATAGTCTTTATAACATTACTATTAACATTCACTGCAGGATCATAAACTGGACATAGGTTAAGTCTCTCTCAGTTAAATACTTTAATATTTAAAATGAAAGTTAATTGGAATCCACTAACACGTTGCTTCTCACTATCTTTTGATAAAGGAATTATGGTTTTGATAAATAGTGGTCTTCCCGTTACTTGATACCTAGCATTAGCACAATAGACAAACCGTGAATCCTGTTATACTATTAATACGCACTTCCAATACACAAGAGAGACAAACACTTAGCAATCATGAACAAATAATTTTCTACTATTGCAGTTTTCCACTTTTACTACAGTGAAACACAATGTTGACAAATTTGCAAGAAACTGACTCACCTTTTAAAATTTACTACATGTAGCACTATGATAATTAACTAAGCAAAACTTTATAAGCCTCAATATTAGGAACTTTAATTTATAAAAGAAACAGCAAATTGTCTTTATTACCACAGTCTTCTACTTTCAAGTAAATGATTAAATAGATGACTTTGATACTTCACAAAACTACATTTACTGCCTACCACAATTTCACTAAATCCACAATAAATCTGAATATTCCCCTCTCATCAAAGATCAAACAAATTTTTTCCACAAAATACGACACTCGGTAGTCATAGTTCAGATGGAGAGGAACCTGAGAGGTGTTGTGATAGGGAAAAAATCAAGGTAGGTACATAAATTCAGTTATAAGTTACCTTATATTTGTGCACACTAAATTACCCAGTAAGCTGATCCTTAACTGTACATTATTATAGCATTCCGTTACAGTGATTGCGCAATGTGGTGTGGATTTGCAGGCAGAACTGCTGGACTCTGTCCCTTCTTGGTGGCGATGATGGATACCAATTCCAGAATCGTTCCAGCTATTTATCCATCCATCCGAGGCATTGGTAAGCGTCAGGAAAAGCTTCTCTCGGAACCAGCACAATATACAACTCTTACACAGGCAGTGCACAGTTTGGTAGCTCGCCCCCGACTGACTCTTGGCTGCATCTTTTCTACCTAGGCCAACCACATTTTGTGTGCGCTACACAGTTCCGTTCCCGAGGGGAACCACAAGACGTTTTACATACAAAATGACTAAGAACCCTAAGTGAGGATCAGCAGTTTACATAACAGTAACCAAACATATTAATTAAAACAGGACATTTGAACATATAGGTACATCTACATCTACATCTACATTGATACTCCGCAAGCCACCCAACGGTGTGTGGCGGAGGGCACTTTACGTGCCACTGTCATTACCTCCCTTTCCTGTTCCAGTCGCGTATGGTTCGCGGGAAGAACGACTGTCTGAAAGCCTCCGTGCGCGCTCTAATCTCTCTAATTTTACATTCGTGATCTCCTCGGGATGTATAAGTAGGGGGAAGCAATATATTCGATACCTCATCCAGAAACGCACCCTCTCGAAACCTGGCGAGTAAGCTACACCGCGATGCAGAGCGCCTCTCTTGCAGAGTCTGCCACTTGAGTTTATTAAACATCTCCGTAACGCTATCACGGTTACCAAATAACCCGGTGACGAAACGCGCCGCTCTTCTTTGAATCTTCTCTATCTCCTCCGTCAACCCGACCTGGTACGGATCCCACACTGATGAGCAATACTCAAGTATAGGTCGAACGAGTGTTTTGTAAGCCACCTCCTTTGTTGATGGACTACATTTTCTAAGCACTCTCCCAATGAATCTCAACCTGGTACCCGCCTTACCAACAATTAATTTTATATGATCATTCCACTTCAAATCGTTCCGTACGCATACTCCCAGATATTTTACAGAAGTAACTGCTACCAGTGTTTGTTCCGCTATCATATAATCATACAATAAAGGATCCTTCTTTCTATGTATTCGCAATACATTACATTTGTCTATGTTAAGGGTCAGTTGCCACTCCCTGCACCAAGTGCCTATCCGCTGCAGATCTTCCTGTATTTCGCTACAATTTTCTAATGCAGCAACTTCTCTGTATACTACAGCATCATCCGCGAAAAGCCGCATGGGACTTCCGACACTATCTACTAAGTCATTTATATATATTGTGAAAAGCAATGGTCCCATAACACTCCCCTGTGGCACGCCAGAGGTTACTTTAACGTCTGTAGACGTCTCTCCATTGATAACAACATGCTGTGTTCTGTTTGCTAAAAACTCTTCAATCCAGCCACACAGCTGGTCTGATATTCCGTAGGCTCTTACTTTGTTTATCAGGCGACAGTGCGGAACTGTATCGAACGCCTTCCGGAAGTCAAGAAAAATAGCATCTACCTGGGAGCCTGTATCTAATATTTTCAGGGTCTCATGAACATATAAGGCGAGTTGGGTCTCACACGATTGCTGTTTCCGGAATCCATGTTGATTCCTACATAGTAGATTCTGGGTTTCCAGAAATGACATGATACGCGAGCAAAAAACATGTTCTAAAATTCTACAAGAGATCGACGTAAGAGATATAGGTCTATAGTTTTGCGCATCTGCTCGACGACCCTTCTTGAAGACTGGGACTATCTGTGCTCTTTTCCAATCATTTGGAACCCTCCGTTCCTCTAGAGACTTGCGGTACACGGCTGTTAGAAGGGGGGCAAGTTCTTTCGCGTACTCTGTGTAGAATCGAATTGGTATCCCATCAGGTCCAGTGGACTTTCCTCTATTGAGTGATTCCAGTTGCTTTTCTATTCCTTGGACACTTATTTCGATGTCAGCCATTTTTTCGTTTGTGCGAGGATTTAGAGAAGGAACTGCAGTGCGGTCTTCCTCTGTGAAACAGCTTTGGAAAAAGGTGGTTAGTATTTCAGCTTTACGCGTGTCATCCTCTGTTTCAATGCCATCATCATCCCGTAGTGTCTGGATATGCTGTTTCGAGCCACTTACTGATTTAACGTAAGACCAGAACTTCCTAGGATTTTCTGTCAAGTCGGTACATAGAATTTTACTTTCGAATTCAATGAACGCTTCACGCATAGCCCTCCTTACGCTAACTTTGACATCGTTTAGCTTCTGTTTGTCTGAGAGGTTTTGGCTGCGTTTAAACTTGGAGTGGAGCTCTCTTTGCTTTCGCAGTAGTTTCCTAACTTTGTTGTTGTACCACGGTGGGTTTTTCCCGTCCCTCACAGTTTTACTCGGCACGTATCTGTCTAAAACGCATTTTACGATTGCCTTGAACTTTTTCCATAAACACTCAACATTGTCAGTGTCGGAACAGAAATTTTCGTTTTGATCTGTTAGGTAGTCTGAAATCTGCCTTCTATTACTCTTGATAAACAGATAAACAAAATTATTTAAACAAATTCCAATTATATACAGTAAGTTTTGTTCCCCCAAATGGGACAAAGAATTTAAATGACAGATACACTACATTCCACAGAATCACACCATAACATCAAAGTTTTCACAAAGAAAGGAGTATACAATTTTGTGTTATCTATTCAATGAAACACATTTACAAAGACTCGATGTTATAACATTAAACCAAAGCAAAAGGCAAAATAAATCCATACAGCATTAGAACTATGGTGTTACACGACGACAAGGACACGTAATCTAATTCTATCCTAACACTTACTGTAACTTCTCCACCTGAGCGGCTAGTCATGCTTAAACGTAGTGAGCCACACTGATTGCTCAAAATGAAATACATTGCCCATTAAAAACGACGAAAACTACCAGAAAACTCCGACTTCTCGACAAAACTCATCGTCCCCTCTTAAGAAGTTACGCATGGTTAACATCTTATACACTTCCAGACAGTGAGCCACACTCATTGATAATAGGATAAAATAACGCTCATATTTACACATACTCAGAACACACTCTGAGTTTACTTGACAGTTGTCACAAATTAAAACAGAACTGAAAAGCTGCTAAAACGTGCACTGACTCGGCGTGATACTCGCAGGGGAAAAAAATAGAACAGACGGTGCACTCACCTACTGCACACTGATGCTGTGTTGGTTGGTTGGGGAAGGAGACCAAACAGCGTGGTCATCGGTCTCATCGGATTAGGGAAGGATGGGGAAGGAAGTCGGCCGTGCCCTTTCAGAGGAACCATCCCGGCATTTGCCTGGAGTGATTTAGGGAAACCACGGAAAACCTAAATCAGGATGGCCGGACGCGGGATTGAACCGTCGTCCTCCCGAATGCGAGTCCAGTGTCTAACCACTGCGCCACCTCGCTCGGTGATGCTGTGTGTCGACGAAACTGCAACCCTGAGGTAGTTGAGAGTTACCGTCTCCAGGAAGGGTGGCTGGTAAGGTTCTCCTGTCACTGAAATTTGGACGTGACACACACTTCTGACATCAAAATGTGGAGGTCCAGGATGGATGACCTCTACACGTGGAGGTCTGAGTTGAGGTGGTGGATTGTTGTCGGGATGCTGATCGATGGCTGCTCATAAAAATTTCACTGTTAGTCATACATTTTACTGAAGAACAAACCAGAAAATTCTGTGGTGCAGCGTCCTCCATAGTGTGTGCTGAAGACAGCGGGTGTTACGGAACTGATGCAAAAGGTGGCCATGACCTCAAACGACTGCCTTCTATGGCTGAAGGCTGATTGCACCTGGTAGTTGGCCCACAGACTGGAAGATGCTAAACTCACAGCACTGACCTTAAAGCCAGCAGCAGGGGCCCACAGTTAGTGGAGGCCAAATCCCATGGTGGCTACTTGTAGCCTAATGTCGCCTTCTGGAGCGGCATATTCCTCTCCTCTTAATTAGTAGCTACCAGACTGAGACACCTTTGACTGAAAATAATGGTAATTTACGTTGGGACAGAGCGGTCTTGCATTGCAAATCATAGCTTGTAACCATGTAGACCATAAGAAGTTTGTTGATTCGATGTGTAGTTACTGGCTTACCAACGCCTTTCTGCTGCGTCGTCGTTATGGCCTTTCACTTAGCACAGTGTGGGAATCTGCCAGTGGCATTGCTGCGTCTGACGTAATGATGTTTGGTCGGCTCTGAGCTGGCCCACTCCCAAGATTTTTGGCAAGAGCGATGGTAAGATCACAATTTTACTCAGTAGCGCCGAAAAGTAGTGGTGGCACTGCAGATCGAATAACTGATAAGAAGATACTGAGTCGAACTGGGGAAGACAAGAAATTTGTGGCACAACTTCGTTTAATAGGGCATATACTGAGGCATCAAGGACTCCTCAGTTTGGAATATCATTTAATTGGTGACAGCAGAAAATACAAAAACGCATTACATGAAGCAGGCAGAAAAGAATACATACGTCTAAAGAATGGAAGTGCAAAATGGCTAAGCAGGGATGGCTAGAGGGCAAATGAAATTATGTCGAGGCGCATATCACTAGGGGTAAATTAGATACAGCCTACAGGAAAATTAAAGAGATCTTTGTAGAAAAGAGAACGACTTGCATGAATATCAAAAGCTCCGATTGAAATCCAGTAATAAGCAAAGATGGGAAAGTAGAAAGGTGGAAGGGGTATATAGAGGATCTATATAAGGGCGATGTCTTGAGGACAATATTATAGAAATGGAAGAGCATGTACATGAATATGAAATAGGAGATATGATACTGCGTGAAGAGTTTAACAGAGCACTGAAGGACCTAAGTCGCAAGAAGGTCCCAGGAGTAGACAACATCCCATTAGAACTAATGACAGCCTTGGGAGAGCCAGGCCTAATAAAACTCTACTATCTAGTGAGCAAGATGTATGAGACAGCCGAAATACCCTCGGACTTCAAGAAAAATATAATAATTCCAATCCCAAAGGAAAGCAGGTGTTGACTGATGTGAAAATTACCGAACTATCAGTTTAATAAACCACGGCTGCAAAATAGTATCACGAAATCTTTACAGACGAATGGAAAAACTGTTAGAAGCCGACCTCGGGGAAGTTCAGTTTGGATTCAGTAGAAATGTTGCAGCACATGTGGTAATACTGACCCTACGACTTACCTTAGATACAGATTAAGCAAAGGCAAACTTACGTTTCTAGCATTTGTAGACTTAGAGAAAGCTATTGACAATGTTGACTGGAATACTCTCTTTCAATTTCTAAAGGTGACAGGCGAAAAATACAGGGAGCGAAAGGCTATTTACAATTTGTACAGAAACCAGATAGCAGTTATAAGAGTCGAGGGGCATGAAAGGAAAGCAGTGGTTGGGAAGGAATGAGACAGGGTTGTAGCCTATCCCCGATGTTATTCAATCTGTATATGGAGAAGAAATAAAAACTTTTGAGGTTCGCCGATGACATTGTAATTCAGTCAGAGACAGCAAAGTACCTGGAACAGCAGAACGGAATGGACAGTGCCTTGAAAGGAAGATATAAGATGAACATCAACTGAAGCAAAACGAGGATAACAGAATGCAGTCGAATTAAATCGGGTGATGCTGCGGGAATTAGATTAGGAAATGAGACGCTTAAAGTAAAAAATGAGTTTTGCTATTCGGGGAGCAAAATAACTGATGATGGTCGATGTAGAGAGGACATAAAATCCAGACTGCCTGTGGCAAGGAAAGCGTTTATGAAGAAGAGAAATGTGTTAACATCGAGTATAGATTTAAGTATCAGGAAGTCGTTTCTGAAAGTATTTGTATGGAGTGTAGTCATGAATGGAAGTGAAACGTGGACGATAAATAGTTTAGACAAGAAGAGAATAGAGGCTTTCAAAATGTGGTACTACAGAATAATGCCGAAGATTAGATGGGTAGATCATATAACTAACGATGAGGTACTGAATAGAATGAAAGAGGAGAGAAAATTTGTGGCACAACTTGACTAGAAGAAGGGATCGGTTGGTAGGGCTTATTCTGAGGGATCAAGGGATCGCCAATTTAGTATTGGAGGGCAGCGTGGAGGATAAAAATCGTAGAAGGAGACCAAGAGATGAATACACCAAACAGATTCAGAAGGATGTAGGTTGCAGTAGGTGCTGGGAGATGAGGAAGCTTGCACAGGATGGAGTACCATGGAGAGCTGCAGTAAACCAGTCTCTGGACTGAAGAGCAAAACAACGACAACAATAGCTAACAAAATAGGTCCATACATAGCGATAGCTGAAGAGCAAAGGACGATACGAAACAGGAAGGCATCTCCTAGCTGGTCGCAGGAAAAATGTGTAGGCTTCTCCGTTCTTCGTTACTGTAGAAAGTATTACATGAACTTATTAACATTTTTGAACTTTCTGGAACGCATATAATTCACAAACATAAAGAAAGAAAAATTTTCCTACGACACATTTGACTACGATACTGGCTGTTACATGAGCAGTCATTCAAATAGTCAGTACAACAAAATTAATAGATTGGAGTATACAAGAAAAAAACAGTACACAATTTGACATGTTTTAAATAAACAGTTTGACAAATCATTTACATTGGCATGGGAGAAATTTCTAAAAGATACACTAACTTAATGTTTGAGACGTATCAATGTTCTGAGGATAAGAGGTTAAGTCATTTCAGTGACGTATCTGCCCGTGGGAATTGATGCAGCCACTGCTGGAGTGACTTCGCAGTTGGCTTGTATGATGTCAGTCGGTTGGTGACGACTGGCTAAGTGCGAGTTCTGGTTGTGCACTTCGCAGCAGAGGTGGACATCGAGGCAATGCCCGTCCAGGACCATAGCCATGTGAGCCGTGCGAGACTTGCCTCGCGCTGCCGGTTCAACCGGGGCAGCCGCACCGAGGTCCGAGGCGCCGCACGGTGCAGAGTAGTGCGCCCGCACTGGACTACAGCAGTCTCGGACCGAGCGAGTCCCTAACGTCACACCAAGGGCCGAGCAGTGCTGTTGCGAAAGCACCTGTATGCCAGCGGCTCAGCAGAGGTCCGCAGAGGGACTGATATTATCTACGTCCCAAACACTAGAAGACACTACTTTCAAAGATGATCTACAGTGGTGTGCAACCTCAGTGGAAGTGAAACTTACGTGATTACAGCTGCTCAGCTTAATAGCCTTAATATGCCGAAACAATCACTATCACCGAATGTGCTGTGTACCCTTGCGTCGGAGTAATGTTTCACGTACATGTCTGCGACGATGGAAGATCTCTGGGAGTTCGCGTTTCTTGTCTGTAGAACACAGAGAGGAGAACATATTATTAGATTATACTAGTCAGAGGACAACCCTCTGCCGTCCTAGCGTTTCAATGAGTTTTTTATTTTGTGGCTGGAGTTCCTCCATCGTTGCAGACGTGAACGCGAACTATCAATCCGACGCACGGGACGCAGTACATTCGGTGATATCGATTGCTTTGGCATATTAGGGCTATAAAGCTGAACACCTGTGATCACGTAAGTTTCACTTCCACTGAGGTTGCACACCACTCTAGATCATCTATGTAAATAGTGTCTTCTAGTGTCATCTTAGATGATGTCAGTCATCTCGCGTTATTTGTATTACATCGTGTATCCATAAAAAGGGGCGGATTTGGTCAGTTGATCAATAATATTAGTCAGGAAATTCATTTGTATCTCTTTATGTCCAATGAACATCGACATATAAACATTTGTAAATAATAAAGATGTTTTAATCTACAATAAATGTATAAGCAGAAACATTAATAATTAATGGTTACTAGTTCCCTTACGCATTCATTTATTTTTATGTTGTAATTTATATGTTAAAGAGCAAGAAGGAGGAAATAATATCACCATTAAGAGATCCTATGATCTGCTTCAGGGTTAGTCAGATAGGGCCAAATCTTCATTTGCGCGTTCAGTATTTTCCAGTGCACATATTCTATCTTACACCCGCCTGGATCGGCATCTTGGAAACCATACAAATACCTTCCAGAAATACTTCCTAACACTTAAATTCATATTCGATGTTAGGAAATCCCTCTTTTTCATTAATACTTTTCTTGCTATAATCAGTCTTCATTTTGTATCCTCTCTACTTCGGCCATCATCAGTTATTTTGCTGCCCATTATTCCTTATAGGGTCACATTTTGTAATAAGATTCCCTTAACACTACCTGTTTTAACCCTCGCAATACCAAGGGAGAGGGAAGGGGTACTTTATGCCTACCTTTTCAGAATACAGTAATCTAGTCAGGTACATTATATTTTAAAATTCTGAAAAAAAATATATTTGTGCTTTTTAATGAATTCTTCTGCCAGATTCCGTAATTGTTTAAAATTTTTCAGTAAAACTTAACGCAAAAATTTAGGTCTTGTCAGTCGATGTGAATTGTCAGAACATGTGTCATATTCATATTTTCAGGTGAAGGACACTTCTTACGCATAAATATATCTTTAAAATAGAGGGTTATCTTATAATTCCTTTTCAGGGCTCTATCTATTCCATTCAACTGTTATTCCAAGTTCTTTGCTGCCACTGACAGAACTGCAGTGTCACCGGCTAACTTCAAAATGTTTATTGCTTCTCCCTGATATTTAGTTCTGTTTACAAATTTGTCCTTGCACGCTTTACTGCTTGTGAAGTGCAGATGATGAATAACATCCCTCGGGCATGGATGTGTGTGCCGTCCTCTTAGGTTAGTTAGGTTTAAGTAGTTCTAAGTTCTAGGGGACTGATGACCTCAGAAGTTAAGTCCCATAGTGCTCAGAGCCATCTGAACCATTTTTGAATAACTTCGAGTGTAGGCTACCAGAATGTCTCACACCCATCATTCCATTGCACAACTAGAAATCCAGGAGATGGAGTAGCAGAATTTATGTGCTTCAGCAAGATTTGTTCTTTGATGCAGTGGGGCTATGAATTCCATGTCCAGTCTCATTACTCCTCTCTTCTTTTTACCGGTCGACAGCAAAATTCATATTTCAGTGTATATAGGGCCAAAATTCAAACTGTGATTTAGGACAACATGAATTCCCAAGGATTATCATGTTACCAGTAATGGAGAAACATTTAGGAATACGCGTCTTTTCAATCTCAGAACATTAAATGTTATTTATGTTACTCCAAGAAGAGCAGAGTACATTGAGACAACTATTTCTAGATCGAAAGGTAAGCCACTTCCGTTCGAACCCACTAGCGAGAAAAAACAGAAAAGACGGTTAGAGTTGCAGTAAAGGGAAATGTCGTTAGAGTGTATTGTGGGATAGCAGAAGTATGAGGAAAAGAAACTACTTTATCCTTTTCATGACTCTACGCCTCTTATCTTCAGATATCATTTTTAAATGACGAATGGTGGCGAGAGGTAAAGTTGCTACCTCACAGTATCTTTGGATTAATAGCTTTTCATATAAGGCGTTTATGTAAAAGTCCAATTTCAGAAGTTTCTCTGTACTGGGGCGCCTGACTCAAATGCTTTAACATTGTCATTGTCAATGTCAAGAGAAGGTGCAGTGTAGGTGATTTCTCCAGTTCTAATTGCTTGGTCGCCGTTTTGAAGTGCTACAAAACCTATTATGTTTTGAAAGCTATAAAATAAACGATTGCGTATAAGAATTACAGCAGTAGAATAGTACACGTACCGTAAAAAGTTCTTTCGTCAGTATGATATCAGTTCCTTTAGTTCGGGTATTTCTCCCTTCTCAGAGATCAATTCGCTACAAGACATTCTAACACTGCCTGCTGCTTATTCCAGCGACTACCTTAAGACTGGCTCAGTGATCTATCAGGAGCATCAAGAAGACCAACTTTCTTTAAGTAAATGATGTGTTCTTTCGCCGCAATCAGAAGACTATGAACGTATAGACAATTAACGCATATATACTCCGTATCAAAATTATTTCATAGCCCTGTATTTAGCATACGGCAGGAACAATTCAGTCGTGAATAATCGCGCAGTGCAACGACAATGTTGCTACCTTGATGAGTCGTGTGCTGTATGGTTCAAATGGCTCTGAGGGCTATGGGACTTAATTTCTGAGGTTATCAGTCCCCTAGAACTTAAAACTACTTAAACCTAACTAACCTAAGGACATCACACACATCCATGACTGAGGCAGGATTCGAACCGGCGACCATAGCGGTAGCGCGGTTCCAGACTGAAGCATCCAGAACCGCTCGGCCACTACTGCCGGCATGTGCTGTATGTCTTTCAAAGTAGAATCGTTTATACCAAGAGACATTAATCGTCTAAACAATTCTCTTAGAATATTGCTGACCGTTTGTGGTTCCTTTGGAAACAGGGTTGTAAACAAAATGCGAGATCTGAGAGTCCAGTAAATGAAACAAGAGATAGTACATGGCAGCTAACGGTTTCAACTCGCGCTGGACGTGCCCATATCTGTAATTGCTGAGTATTCACCTTCTGTTACATGAGCAATTACCTCAGGCATAATTATATGTCATAGGCTTTTAACACTTCCTGCCATGTACTGCAACACAGTTGTGGGGTGAGAGATAAGGACCTTTGCGGTGTCAACTACAGTATTAAAAAGATCCATAAGACCTTCACCTCTTATAGTTCCATAAGACCTTATGTCTCGTGCACACATAGCAACGCAATTGTCGACAGTTATCTCCTGTGCTGGTTTAGGAAGTCGTTTCTCGTCCACATAAGACCTTTGTTTATTACATACGCATGGATGTCGAGAAATGTACGAAGTGCCACTTGACCCTTCAGCATGAGAGTAAATTTCACAGCACAGCGAACAGCAAAGAAAAAGAACGCTTTTCATAACGCCATCCACAATAGACTTTAACAAAGTGCAAACTGAACTCCACGCTGGTTCTGTACTCACCACTGACTAGTTTTTCTTTTACTTCCCGTTTTCTTGTTATGTGCTCCTTCTTCTGCAAACCACGTTTAGTTTCCCGCTCTCATTTTGTGTGTTACAAAAAAGGTGAAGGAATCTCATCACTCCACTAAACACTTCTCCACTGACCGCTCGTAGCCCGTAGCTCGCAACTGCGTTCAGTGCTACCAACAGTTCGTATGTGCAGCACACCAGTGCTTGCGCACGGCACTGGTTCAGTGACGTCACGGACTCGCTCAGTGCGGAGCAGTGAGGTCTCAACGCCAACTCTGCTGAGGCCGTGGCATACAGGTGCTTTCGCAACAGCACTGCTCGGCTTGTGGGATGACGCCAGGGACTCCCTCAGCCAGTTACTGCTGTAGTCCAGTGCGGCCGCAACTCGCGGGCCGATCCTCTTCGCACGACTCTGCCGGCGGACCTCAATACGGCTGCCCTGCCCGAACCGGCAGCGCGAGGCAAGGCTCGCACGGCTGTCATGGCCACAGTCTTGGACGGGCCGCGCTTCGATGATCACCTCTGCTGCAAACTGCACAACCAGAGCTCACACTCAGCCGGTTGCCACCGACCGATTGACATCATAAAAGCCAACTGCGAAGTCACTCCAGCAGTGGCTGCATCAATTACCATGGGCAGACACGTCCCTGAACTGAATTAACCTCATAACCTCAGAACATTGATACCTTTCTAATTTTAAGTCGGTGTATCTTGTACAAATATCTCACATGCCAATGTAATTGATTTGTCAAACTGTTTATTTAAAACATATGAAATTGTTTATTGTCTTTCCTTCTATGTACTAATCTTGTGGTTTTGTTGTACTTACGACATGAATGACTACGTTTGTAATGGCCAGTGTCGTAGTCAAATATATCGTAGACAAACGAAAGACACCAGAAAATTTTTCGTTCTTTATATTCATGAAATATGTGTTTACAAAAGAGTCCACAAGTGTTTAATAGTACATGTAATACTTCCTATGGTGATAAAGAAAAGAGAAGCGTTTATATTTTTTTTGCGATCAGATAGGGGATGCCTTCCTGTTTCGTATCGTCCTTTGTTCTTCCACTTTCGCTGTGTAAGCATCTACATTACAGGCCATAAAAATTATTACACCACGAAGATGACGTGCTACAGATTTAAACGACAGGAAGAAGGCGCTGTGAAATGCAAATGATTACCTTTTCAGATCATTCACGCAAGGACACCATAACGTTCTGACATGAGGAATGTTTCCAACCCATTTCTCATACACAAACAGCAGTTGACCGGCGTTGCCTGGTGGAACGTTATTGTGATGCCTCGTGTAAGGAGGAGAAATGCGTACCATTACGTATCCGACTTTGATAAAGGTAGGATTGTAGCCTATTACAATTGCGGTTTATCGTATCGCGACATTGCTGCTCGCGTTGGTCGAGATCCATGACTGTGGGCACGGCTGCAGTGGTCTAGCGGTTCTAGGCGCTCAGTCCGGAACCGCGGGACTGCTACAGTCGCAGGTTCGAATCCTGCCTCGGGCATGGATGTTTGTGATGTCCTTAGGTTAGTTAGGTTTAAGTAGTTCTAAGTTCTAGGGGACTGATGACCAAAGTAGTTAGGTCCCATAGTGCTCAGAGCCATTTGAACCAGCCATTGACTGTAGGCACAATATGGAATCGGTGATTTCAAGAGGGTAATACGGAACTCCGAACTGGGTCCCAAAGGACTCGTATTACTAGCAGTCGAGATGACAGGCATCTTATCCACTTGGCTGTAACAAATCGTGCAGCCATGTATCGATCCCTGAGTCAGGAGATGGGGACGTTTTCAAGACAACAACCATCTGCACGAACAGTTCGACGACTTTTGCAGCAGCATGGACCATTAGCTCGGAGACGATGGCTGCAGTTACACTTGACGCTGCATCACAGACAGTAGCGCCTGCAATGGTGCACTCAACGACGAACCTGGGTACACTAATGACAGAACGTAATTTTTTCGGATGAATCCAGGTTCTGTTTACATCATCATGATGGTCGCATCTGTGTTTGGCGACATCGCGGTGAACGCACTTCGGAGGCGTGTATTCGCTAAAGCCATACTGGCGTATCACTGGGCGTGATGGTATGGGGTACCATTGGTTACACATCTCGGTCAACTCTTGTTCGCACAGTGGACGGCCGGCCGAAGTGGCCGTGCGGTTAAAGGCGCTGCAGTCTGGAACCGCAAGACCTCTACGGTCGCAGGTTCGAATCCTGCCTCGGGCATGGATGTTTGTGATGTCCTTAGGTTAGTTAGGTTTAACTAGTTCTAAGTTCTAGGGGACTAATGACCTCGGCAGTTGAGTCCCATAGTGCTCAGAGCCATTTGAACCATTTGCACAGTGGACGTTACATTTCAGATGCGTTACGACCCGTGGCTCTACCCTTCATTCGATCCTTTCGAAACCTTACATTTCAGCAGGATAATGCACGACTGCATGTTGCAGGACCTGTATGGGCCGTTCTGGATACAGAAAATGTTCGACTGCTGCCCTGGGCAGCATATTCTACAGATCTCTCACCAATTGAAAACGTCTGGTCGATGGTGGCCGAGCAACTGGCTCGTCACAATACGCCAGTCACTACTTTTGATTAGCTGTGGTATTGTGTTGAAGCTGCAAGGCCAGTTGTACCTGTATACATCAACCAAGCTCATTTTGGCTCAATGCCAAGGCGTATCAAGGCCGTCATTACGGCTAGAGGTGGTTGTTCTGGGTACTGATTTCTCAAGATCCATATACACAAATTGCCTGAAAATGTAATCACATGTCAGTTCCAGTATAATATATTTGTCCAATGAAACACGTTTATCATCTGCATTTCTTCTTGGTGCAGCAATTTTAATTGTCAGTAGTGTATCTTGTTAGCTCTTAAGAACCATGAATATATTTAAGTGCATTTAAATTAATAACTTTCAGATGTATTAACTTAACAAACTAAACTCTTTGTATAATGTCTTTATCAGCTCTGTGTTCAACTTTCGTGAAAGATATGCAAAACTGCTGACTTGGAGTCCGCCCACCATTGGTGTGATCCAAATACTGATTAGCAAATTCATCAGATGTTGTATGGTGCCCCAACGAAACTGCACTCTTTCAGAAACGAAGTACGATACTCAATTAACAATACAGCACAACGCGATTGACCGATCGCGTTATGCACTTGCCTAATGAAATTAACATTGGAGGCACATCTGTAACATTGTGTTTCTCTCGAACACCAACCTGGAGTAATAGGAAATCACAACACGAATCAAGAAGCACTCAGTTAATTTCTATAGACATTACTCAGCTGGCTACCTGCTTGTAAGTGGTAGGTGATCATGACTATTTTCTTTACATTCTCTATCATCCTTCCACCTTCGCAAGCAGGCAAGGTAACAGTTACAGCTCAGAACTTCCACTCGCTCATACACCTTCCAGAGAGGTGGTTGCTGTTGTTGGATGGGGACCACTTATACTGTAGTCACACCATTGTAGTGACTAGTTTCCTTAATCATTCATTTATTTTTATGTTCTAATTTATATGTTAAAGAGCAAGAAGGAGGAAATAATATCTCCGTTAAGACATCCTAAGATATGTATCAGGGGGTAGTCAGACAGGGCCAAATATTCATTTTTGCGTTCAGTATTTTCCATTGCGTATATTCATTTTTACACTCGCCTGGAGAAGCATCTTGGAAACCATACAAATACCTTTCAGAAATGCTTCCTAACACTTAAATATACACTCCTGGAAATTGCAATAAGAACACCGTGAATTTATTGTCCCAGGAAGGGGAAACTTTATTGACACATTCCTGGGGTTGGATACATCACATGATCACACTGACAGAACCACAGGCACATACACACAGGCAACAGAGCATGCACAATGTCGGCACTAGTACAGTGTATATCCACCTTTCGCAGCAATGCAGGCTGCTATTCTCCCATGGAGACGATCGTAGAGATGCTGGATGTAGTCCTGTGGAACGGCTTGCCATGCCATTTCCACCAAACTTGCTCCGGACACTGCGAGAGGGCTGTACAAGCAATGATCACACGCACGGCACAGCGGACACACCAGGAACCGCGGTGTTGGCCGTCGAATGGCGCTAGCTGCGCAGCATTTTTGCACCGCCGCCGTCAGTGTCAGCCAGTTTGCCGTGGCATACGGAGCTCCATCGCTCAGTGATATATCAAGATGATCAAGAAGACCACTTTTCTTTACGGAAATAACGCGTTCTTTCACCGCAATCAAATGACCATGAACCTACGGACAACTGTCGCATATATACTCAGCATTAAAATAAATTTGTAGCCCTGTATTTACCATTCGACAGGAACAAGTCAATCGTGAATATATCCCGCAGTGCAACGACAATGTTGTTATCTGCATCAGTGGTGGATACCAAGAGAAATAAATCGTCTAAACAATTCTCTTAGAATGTTACCGCCCGTTTTTGGTTCATATGGAAACTGAGTTGTGAACAAAATGCGAAATCTGAGAGTCGAGTCAATGAAACAGGAGGCAGTACATGTCAGATAATTGTTTCTTCTCGCACTGGATGTCTGCATATCTGTAGTTGCTGAGCATTCACCTTCTGTTATATGAGCAATTACCTCAGGCCTAGTTATATGTTGTAGGGTTTTAACTCTTTGTGCCATGTTCCACGACACAGTTGTGGGTTGAGAGATAATGGCCTTTGCAGTGTCAATTAACGTCTGAACAGGATCCGTTAGACCTTCACCTTTTATAGTTCCGTTCGACCTCACGTCTCGTGCACACACAGTCACGCATTTATCGACAGTTATCTCCTGGGGAGGTTAAGGAAGTCGTTTCTCGTCCCCATAAGACTCTTGTTTATTAGACGCGCATGGATGGCGAGAAACGTGTAAAGTGTCACTTGACCATTCAGGATGAGAGTAAATTTCACAGCACAGGAACAGCAAACAAAATGAACGTTTTTCCTAATGCCACCAGTATAAGCTTTAACACGGTCCAAACTGAACTTTTTAGATTCGCTTCAAGCTGTGCAGTTCTCTACTCATCACTGATTAATTTTTATTTTACTACCCTTTTTGTTGAAATGCGCTCCTTCCTCTGCAGACGACATTTATTTTCCGAGCTCATTTTGTGCGTTACGACAAAAATGAAGAATTCCCACCACTCCACTACACACTGCTCTACTCACCGCTCGTAGCCCGTAGCTCTCAACAGTGGTCAGTACTACCAACAGCACGTAATGCGCAGTACGCCATTGCTTGCGTATGGCACTGGCGCAGTAACGTCAGGGTCTCACTCAGTGCGGAGCAGTGAGAGCGCGGCCCGTGGGCTGCGTCTAAATGCGCAACTCTGCTAAGGATGTGGCTTACGGGTTCTTTCGCAACAGCACTGCTCAGCCCTTGGGGTGACGTCAGGGACACGGTCGGCAAGAGACTGCTGCAGTCCAGTGCGGCCGCAGCACGTGGGCCGGGCCTCCGTGCGCGACTCTGCACTGTGCTACCTGTCGGACCTCGTTGCGGCTGTCCCAGCTGAACCGGCAGCGTGAGGCAAGGCTCACACGGCTGACATGGGTGCGCTCCTGGACGGACCGCGCCTTGATGCCCACCTCTGCTACAAAGTGCACAACCAGAGCTCGCGCTCAGCCAGTCGTCACCGACCGATTGACATCATACAAGCCAACCGCGACGTCACTTCAGCAGTGGCTGCATCAATTCCCTCGGGCAGACACGTCCCTGAACTGAGTTAACCTCTTTTCCTCAGAAAAATAATTCCTCTGATATTTTAAGTTACTCTAATTTTTACAAATTTCTTCTGTGACAATGAAAATGATTTGTCAAACTTTTTACTTAAAACATGTCAAATTGTGTATTGTTTTTTCTTGTATACACCAATCTTGTAGTTTTGTTGTACAGACGACTTGAATGACTAAGCATGTAACAGCCAGTATCGTAGTCAAATATATCGTACGAAATGTAAGGCACCAAGTAAAATTTTCTTTATTTATGTACATGTAATACTTTCTACGACAATGAAGAACAGAGATGCCTTTACGTTTTTTCTGCGATCAGCTAGGAGATGCCTCCCTGTTACGTTTCATCCTTTGTTCTTCAATTTTCGCTATGTGTGCATCTACCTTGTTAGCACTTAAGAACTATGAATATACGATGGGCGTTTGAAAAGTCCGTTCAAAAATAAAAACTGCTTACATGTTTGGGCTAAATCTTTTTATTTTTCAGAATAGTCTCCTTTTAGACTTATACACTTCGTCCAATGCTGTTCTAATTTGTTGATCTCTTCAGAATAATAGGAATTGTCTAAGCCTGCCAAATAGCTAATAGTTGCTGAAATCACATCATCGTTTGAATAAAATCTTTGTCCCGCCAGCCATTTCTTCAAATTGGGAAACAAATAGTACTTCGAGCGAGCCAAGTCTGCAGAATAGTTGAGGGTGGGAGGGATGTGAAACGAGTTGGAATCAAATTTCCATTAACTTTGCGACCACAATTGCTGAGGTGTATGCTCCTGAATTGTCGTGACGGAAAAGGATGGTCCAATAACGATGAATAATATTCGTCTGTAATAGTTTTACTCTTTCCCAGACAGTCGATGAGGATTGTCCCTTGCGAATCCCAAAAGACAGTCGCCATAACCGTTCCGGCCAAAGGAATTGTCTTCGCCTGTTTTCGTGCAGATTCTCCCTTGGTAGCCCATTGTTTAGAATGTTGTTTGGACTGAGGAGTTTAGTAAAGTATCCATGTTTTATCCACAGTGACGAAACGACGCTTAAAGTGCTGCGGATACTTCTGAACAGCTGTAAACCATCCTTGCAACACTTCACACGATTCCATTTTTGGTCAAGCGTGAGCAATCGCGGAACACATCTTGTGGGTAGCTTTCTCATGTCCAAATCTTAACGCAAAATACACTCCTGGAAATTGAAATAAGAACACCGTGAATTCATTGTCCCAGGAAGGGGAAACTTTATTGACACATTCCTGGGGTCAGATACATCACATAATCACACTGACAGAACCACAGGCACATACACACAGGCAACAGAGCATGCACAATGTCGGCACTAGTACAGTGTATATCCACCTTTCGCAGCAATGCAGGCTGCTATTCTCCCATGGAGACGATCGTAGAGATGCTGGATGCAGTCCTGTGGAACGGCTTGCCATGCCATTTCCACCTGGCGCCTCAGTTGGACCAGCGTTCGTGCTGGACGTGCAGAGCGCGTGAGACGACTCTTCATCCAGTCCCAAACATGCTCAATGGGGGACAGATCCGGAGATCTTGCTGGCCAGGGTAGTTGACTTACACCTTCTAGAGCACGTGGGTGGCACGGGATACATGCGGACGTGCATTGTCCTGTTGGAACAGCAAGTTCCCTTGCCGGTCTAGGAATGGTAGAACGATGGGTTCGATGACGGTTTGGATGTACCGTGCACTATTCAGTGTCCCCTCGACGATCACCAGTGGAATACGGCCAGTGTAGGAGATCGCTCCCCACACCATGATGCCGGGTGTTGGCCCTGTGTGCCTCAGTCGTATGCACTCCTGATTGTGGCGCTGACCTGCACGGCGCCAAACACGCATACGACCATCATTGGCACCAAGGCAGAAGCGACTCTCATCGCTGAAGACGACACGTCTCCATTCGTCCCTCCATTCACGCCTGTCGCAACACCACTGGAGGCGGGCTGCACGATGTTGGGGCGTGAGCGGAAGACGGCCTAACGGTGTGCGGGACCGTAGCCCAGCTTCATGGAGACGGTTGCGAATGGTCCTCGCCGATACCCCAGGAGCAACAGTGTCCCTAATTTGCTGGGAAGTGGCGGTGCGGTCCCCTACGGCACTGCGTAGGATCCTACGGTCTTGGCGTGCATCCGTGCGTCGCTGCGGTCCGGTCTCAGGTCGACGGGCACGTGCACCTTCCGCCGACCACTGGCGACAACATCGATGTACTGTGGAGACCTCACGCCCCACGTGTTGAGCAATTCGGCGGTACGTCCACCCGGCCTCCCGCATGCCCACTATATGCCCTCGCTCAAAGTTCGTCAACTGCACATACGGTTCACGTCCACGCTGTCGTGGCATGCTACCAGTGTTAAAGACTGCGATGGGGCTCCGTATGCCACGGCAAACTGGCTGACACTGACGGCGGCGGTGCACAAATGCTGCGCAGCTAGCGCCATTCGACGGCCAACACCGCGGTTCCTGGTGTGTCCGCTGTGCCGTGCGTGTGATCATTGCTTGTACAGCCCTCTCGCAGTGTCCGGAGCAAGTATGGTGGGTCAGACACACCGGTGTCAACGAGTTCTTTTTTCCATTTCCAGGAGTGTATTATGTACCCGTTCATTCGAGATGCCCACAGAACTAGCAGTCTCACGCCCCTCATCTCTTCTATCATCCATTACCATATTATGGATTTTATCAATGATTTCTAGAGTGGTAACCTCCTCAGGGCGTCCAGAACGTTCAGCATCACTGCCCATATGGCCACTCCTAAAATTTTTAAATCACTTGTAAACTATTTTAATCGAAGGCGCAGTGTCACCGTAAATTTTATTAAGCTTCTCTTTAGTATCCTGACGTGTTTTGCCTATCATAAATTAATGTTTAATCACCACACGAAATTCTTTTTCGTCCATTTCTTGACAGTCACTCGACTTCCTTGATTTACACGAATGCCAAACACAAAAAAATAAACCAAATTGACTGACACTTGGTATGTGTCCTTTCCAAAGATGCTACTAACTAAACATAAACTCTAAAGACGCCGGTGGTGGCATCTCTCAGACTTTGCATGGAATTTTCAAATGCCTCTCGCATTTGAGTATATTTAACTATATATCTTTCAGTTGTATTAATTTAACAAACTAACCATATTTCCTTGTATTAATGTCATTATCAGCTTTGTATACAGCTATTCGTGAAAGAAATGCAAAACTGCTGACGTGCTGCCCGTTTGCCATTGGTGTGACCCAAATACTGATTAGCAATTTATCAGATCTTTTATGGTGCACCAAAGAACGTACAGTCTTTCAGAAACGAAATCTGATACTCAATTAACTCCAAAGCGTAATTCGAGTGACCGATCGCGTTATGAACTTGACTTATGAAAATTACATTGAAGCCAAATCTGTATCTATGCGTTTCTCTCGAACACCACGCTGGAGAAATAGGAAATCACAACAGGAATCAGCAAGCACTGCTCGGTTATTTTCAATTGAGATTACGGAGCTGACTACCTGCTGGTAAGTGATAGGTGATCACGACTATTTTCTTTACGTTCTCTATCTTCCGTCCACCTTCGCAAGCAGGTGAGGTAAGAGTTACAGCTCACTCCTTCCACTTCCTCATCTACCGTCGAGAGCGGTTGTTGCTATTGTTGGATAGTGAACATCAGTGTGAGATAAATAGCTTTCCTCATACAAGAATGAGCAGCGCCGTTAATTTAAAGCAATTTAGAAACGTCTTTTGCTATGTCAAAAGCAGTGGGCGCTGAATCACAAGAGTTCTTCTTTACTCATGAGTTCCCCCAGTAAAGAATTTGCAAAATTGTGGACCAGAAGTCTACGTCTCCCTCCCGCCCCCTTCCTCAATGTTGTTGTTGTGGTCTTCAGTCTGAAAACTGGTTTGATGCAGCTGCCCAAGCTAGTCTATTCTGCGCAAGCCTCTTCAGCGCTGCACAGCTAATGCAATGCGCATCAGTTTGAACTTGCTCACTGTATTCAAGACTCTGTCTCCCTCTACAATTTTAAACCCCCCCCCCCCATCCCTCCCCAAACACCCGAATATACACACTTATCTCCATTACCAAACTGACAAGTCCTTGGTGCCTTAGGAAGTTGTGCCATAAACTTCTTGTTTTCCCCAGTTCAACTCAATATCTTCTTATCAGTTATTTTATCTGCAGTGCCACCACTACTTTTCGGCGCTACTGAGTAAAATTGTGAAGTTGACATCGCTGTTGCAAAAGATCTTGGGAGTGGGCCAGCTCAGAGGCGACCAAACACCATTACGTCAGATGCAGCAATGCCACAGGCAGATTCCCACACTGTGCTCCAGGAAAGGGGCTGGCACCGCCATAACGACGACGCAGCACGAAGGCGTTGGTAGGCCAGTTACTACACATCCAATTAACACACTTCTTATGGTTTAGATGGTTACAAGCTGTGATTTGCAAAGCAAGAACGCTCTGTCGCAACATAAATTACCATTATTTTCAGTCAATGCTGTCAAAGTCTCATAGCTACTAGAGGAGAGGTGTATGCTGCTCGACGAGGCGACATGAGACTACAAGCAGCCACCATGGTATTTGGCCTCCACAAAATGTGAGCCACTGCTGCTGGTTTAAAGATCAGTGATGTGAGCTTAGCATGTTGCTGCCTGTGGGCCAACTATCAGGTGCAAGCAGCCTTCAGCCATAGAAGGCAGTCGTTTGAGACCATGTCCATCTGTTGCATCAGTTCCTTAACACTCACTGTCTTCAGCACACACTGTGGATGTCGTTGCACCACAGAACGTTCTAGTTTGTTCTTCGGTAAAATGTATGACTAACAGTGAAGGTTTTATGGGCAGCCATGGATCATCATCCCGACAACAATCCACCTCAACTCAGATCTCCACGTGTAGAGGTCATCCATCCTGAACCTCCACATTTTGATGTAAGAAATGTATGTCACCTCTAAGTGTCAGTGACAGGGGAACCTTACAAGCCACCCTGCCTGGAGGCGATGGCTCTCGACTACCTCATGGTTGCATTTTCGTCGACACACAGCATCAGTGTGCAGTGGGTGAGTGCACTGCCTGTTTCTTTATTCACCTGCGAGTATCACGTCGAGTCATTGCACCTTTTACCAGCTTTTCAGTTCTGTTTTCATGTGTGACATGTGTCAAGTAAACTCAGACAGTGATCTGAGGATGTGCAAATATGAGTAGTAGAGCTACGTTCATTCCACCCCACTTTCTTCTGTTGCCAAATTTATTAAAAATGGCGGGGATGACGTCATCCAAGATGGCGGCGTGTAGACTTGGCAACAGTGCATGACATCATTTAGGATGGCCGATTTTGGCTTGAAAATAGGCCAATTGTGCTATGTCCAGTAACCTAACCTCCAGAAGAAATGGCGGGAATTTTGAATTTTGACGGAAAAATGGCCTATTGGGCAACGTCCACTAACCTAACTGTTCAGAAGAAATTGGCGTAAAATCCAAATTCCAACATGACAATGCAGCCAAAACCTTACTTTTCTTTATTATTATTCGTTATCACTTATTAACATTGATTATTATTTATTATAATTCATTATCAATCATTATCATTTATTATCATTTATTATTATTTATTATTACTCGCCTACATCCACGATACAATTCACGCCAAATGCAAGTTCCAAAATGATATTGGCTACAAAACAATATTTGTGTGTATTATTATTCATTATCGTTCATCATTTAATATAATTTATTATTGATTATTATTTATTATCATTTATTATTATTTGTTGTTATAGGCCTACCTCCACTAACATAGAAAATCGCGCCATGTTCAAATTCACAATCCATAATCTCTTGACATCCGTACTTCTATTTATTATTGTTATCATTTACTATTATTTATTAGCATTTAAAATGATTTATTATAATTTATTCAAGCTGGTTTATTTTGGCATAAAAAAAATCTCTCACAAATTCAATTTCAAACACCATTATCTGTCACACCTACGAAAAAAAAAGAGACCAATTGGGCTATGTGCACTAACCTAAGTTCACCTCATCCTACGAAGTCTGACTTTTTCGCACTCACTTATTGTCTCACTCCTAAGCTATGAAAATCGCGTCAAATAGTAATAAAGTGCACTTTTACTAACGTAAGTCACCTCCTTTGAATTCGTGGGAAAAGGACTGAAGTCTTTATTTCAAACAGTACCGTCGTCACTTGTTCTCCAACAGAGTTAGTACACATGATATAGATCGCAGTCCAGTCGCCACAAGGCCTCCAGCCCAACTGAATTAGTTCACATGGTCGTCGCCGACCCGATCCAGACCGCGCGCCACCGGCAAGCGAGCGATCGCCTCACGTGACGGCCGTCGGATACGTCCGCGTCTGCTACCCGTCCAGCGGCCGTTCGCGTCACAGCCCATTGGCGCCGACTCGCGTCGCAGGCCTGCGCTGGTCCAGCGATGTAAACATGTTTACGTGGACAGTGGAGCTCGCCCCCACCGAACAGTTGGCGCCAAATCTATTCGCTGCACAGGTTGGAACCTGCAGAC
Organism: Schistocerca serialis cubense; assembly: GCF_023864345.2. Classification (NCBI taxonomy): domain Eukaryota; kingdom Metazoa; phylum Arthropoda; class Insecta; order Orthoptera; family Acrididae; genus Schistocerca; species Schistocerca serialis. The sequence goes on along the minus strand of NC_064640.1, from coordinate 550,641,767 downwards.
TTCATAACGATAGGTCGGTTAACCCAGCGCTTGGTTGACAAAGAACGCCCTGCCACACGTTTGGCGTCAAAGTTCGCTAGAGAGTGGATCCCGCAATGACGTCACAAAAGGTTGTCCAGCACATGTGCCCGCCATGACGTCCCTCGCTAAGTTAATTGATCACCCAACTCTCATATTCAATCCACATTCTGCATTTACTTAATTCAAGATCTTCGCGAAAACACACGTCCTTACACATGAGCCATCGCTCGCGCCTAAAATAGTACCTCCGCAAGTGAATGTAACAAAGTTCGCAAGACTACTAAATTAAATTGATCAATTAATTAACCTCTCTGATGCAGAAAAGTGCCACGTCCACCTAGAAATGGAATCAATTTTCGCCATTGCCACGCCCACCTGGGCTTGAAGTGAAAACACAAGAAAATTGTGGCAATCGAAGCCCCTAACCTAAGTCATCTGTGATGACTCAAAATCGTCTGCTTTGCCTCTCTCACACACCACGAGCGCGAGTCCGCCCACGTCGCAACCTGGACAACCTGGACCTTTATACTCGCGTCGGACATACTCTTCTGTAAATATTCAAGCTGAACTATGTCCCCAATACTCTTGTTCAATCCAAACGGTCTAGGACACGGCCACAGCACACCACCAGTATCTGAGCGGAGAACACCGCTCACACCACCTGTAGTTAGCCGCTGAGAGACGGAGATATGCTGCAATCACATCCCTCGCGCTCTCGTAGCTACTTGCCTCAGCAATTCCATCTAACAAAACCTCCAAGTAGAAGAAATAAGAACCAACTCGAACTCTCTCATATTCTATATCGTCCCACAAATAATTAACGTACATTTTCTTTAGACATCGAGTATATCTATCACTCTCATACAAAAAACACTCGCCCTGATGTACCTGGTGTCATGTTGCACAGTCGGCAGACACGCAAACAGCTCCTAACTTCAGTGCACAATATCAGACTGCTCCTAAAAAATGCAGTACACATAACTGTAAACACCATCAGTACTCGTAATCTGTCCAAATAACTCATAGCAAAATAACTCAACAGATGCGTTCAATCAACCTGTCCCACACTAAGTCACACGTCCGACAGCTCTCAATTTGCTCAAAGGTCTCTGTTCGACCCCTCAAACATGACTTGATGACAGCCGCATTCACACCTAACACCCGAGAAATTCATATCACCTACACGGCGAACATGAGTATCCAAGACAGAAAAAAAAAGAGCCCAGTCAACATCTCCGAAATTTTATAATGCCCCGAGAAATAGTTAACGCTCCCTTTCGTGTTTTCTCAGCTTATATGTATATTCAAATACTTACCCTAACAGAACTTGCTCACGATAATAGTACTGAATGCGCTCCTAACCTCCTACCTTTCCAGCTCTCAACATACACAAATGTTCACAATCCTCCAACATCCCAGCACAAACGATTAATCATTCTTATTTCTTATCGAATTTACTGGCCTAATTTCCTAAGGACCCGTTATCGAAGTACCATCCTGGTCTTCTTTCTGAGGCTTGCTGTGCTTACTTTTACAGGGATCTCTAAATTACCTTCACAGCCCCCTCAATCTACACACACACACACACACACACACACACACTCGCACACCCACACGGTCATCCTCTCGTCATCCCATAACATAAGCAATAGTAACTTTACAGTGCTTTATATACAAACCCTACACAATGTAAGCCACAGTAACTTTACAGTAACGACTACATGCCCCAATTGTCTCCAATCCCAAGGAAGCACTGTGAACCTGCTCTTTCTTTCTACACACATGACACTCAGCGGTAATCAGCCCTTCTACATCAATGGACGGAAGTCCCTCTCAGAACTATTCCGCAAATTTGGCGATCGATTCCCCTCAATACAAATGCGTTACTTTCTCTTCTTGTTCCTTGCCTGCTAGCTTTTCTGCTACAAACATCTCCAGACTCATAGACTACAAGAATACACCAAAATTTTTCTAAGTACAGCTTCCTGTAAACCACTGAGTAACTAGAAACAAAGCGACCAAAAATTGATATCTGCACTCTCGAATACCGTATTCGTTGATGTCATTATACTACAGTTAATTCTTACGATCGCGGTCTCAATTGATTGGCATTCCACAATGAGCTAAGCATCGGAAATACACTCTCTTGACCGCTGTTACTCTGGAAATATCTCTACCGTCTTTACGACTTCCTCTCTACTCATCACATAACATCAATAATATTAACTTTACAATGCAATGTATACAAACGCTACACAATGTAAACCACAGTAACTTTACAATACAGTATATACTTATTTGACACAAAACAGTGCACTTATCCAGTATATCTCTACAGCATGCGAAAAAAATACCCCCTTCCTAGAGCCTCTATATACCGCAATGCTCCCCAATCCTAGGAAAGTACCGTCAACCGGAACTTACTCTCTACAGACCTGACACTCAGAGCTAAACTTCTCTCTTATATAAGTGGACCTAAGTCACCCTCAGAATTCTTTTTACAAATTCGGTATCGTCCCCCCTCACCACAAACGCCTTACTGTCTCTCCCTGCCTATCTGTTTGCCTCAAACTTATAGACTGCAAGAACACATGAACTTTCTCCATAATATTACACCATTTTAGCTGTACTTCTCAATATCATCCACTAGGCTACACCCTACCGAACCATAGTTCATCATAATTCCCAAGATATAGACTTCAAATTAATTCTCTATAAACGCCAAACATTATCTATGTGCAACATGCTGTAAACCACTGTCTAACTAGAATCTGACATATACAAAATGGTATTTCCACTCTCGAATATCGCTCTCAGTCATGTAACATATTCGAGATCTTGGCTATAATTTACACGTCAACTAACGTCTGTCACAGAACTAGAGAACAGACAAGCGTGTATCCAACACACCACAATCGATCTTCACTCAGCTAAATAAAGGAATCAAATGTGCAGAAGTAGTCAACCGAACAATCTTCATCCCATCGAACACTCCAACCCAAATCAATCATCTTCTCAAATTCTGACTTAATCACCAAAGCCGCCCAACACATACTATTACCTCGCTATTCGGTCGTCTAGAGGACATCAAAGTTAACTCTTACAGATCGATACACTCCGACAGGTCTCTGCATTCAAACAGCTGCTCCCGTTATTTATTATTATTTATTATCATTTCTGATCATTTAATATTATTTATTATAACTTTTTATTTATGTCATGCTTGTGTGTTTGCCACGAGGTCCGGAGTCCAACTGGGTTTTTACACATGCCACCATCAGGGTGCCTCATTCAAGTTGTCCGATTTTGGTAGGGAGTTTGAATTTTGGCAGAAGATCACACAATTCGTTTACCTAACAAAAATGGCTCCAAGTTCAACTATGTTTAGATTCTATCTCAACCATCAGAGCACTCTGTCATCACGTCAGTTGATTATGCAATTACCATTGTTCAAGATGGCTGCACCCAGTGCGATACATGTCACCTTTAACGAACCTGCATGCTACATTCTAATTCCAGCTTGGCCTTAGTCACACACTACACATCGTTCAACTGATCCCATTTCCAGATTTTTGGGCATATGATATCTGCAATTAAAGTCGGAGAAAGACATATCCATTACCTTCTGCAGTCTGTCTAGGAACAGAACGACCACAGTTAGTGCAACAGGACCTTGTCTTGACCATTCGCCGGAAATGCGAGCGCCGGCGGCGGCATGTCAAAGACACATATCTGTCCATCTAAACAGCCTTCTCCTCAGCCCCAGGACGGGCGTGCCGAAGTTGGCTCCCTCTATACCTGCTCCGCAGCTATTGTCTAATGACATACACTGCACAAATGGATTCCTGAATAGCGCAGATCTCTATCCTCCCCTGCATCTCCTACTCGACATGTAAACATTGTCTCCCCCAGCCAGCGAACCCGACGTCATTCACGCCGTGCTGACTATTTCCACTCACAAACCTTAAATATCTAAATATACTAAAGCTTATTCACTCCTATCAAAACTCACTTAATAATAAAAAAGCATTCTCTCTTTCTAAGCATAGATGGGTATGCATTTAGAACAAATAGACAAACATAATTCCAAGCAGAATTCATACATATGATTAAAAAGAAAAAGAAGACCTCAATTTAGATTATCTGACATTTATTTACGTGTACTATTGATACAGTCGTAGATGAGTTATGTCATCCACTCGCTCGCTCCTTCAACACACACATTCACAGAACTTTGAAACGTCCCCTTTGAACAATTATACATGACTGTGCATAAACTGACATACAATATTTTTAGCGCAACGCATTCTGACTTTCAAAAATCCCTGCAAAAGATGGCCCTGAGTAACATTAAACTATACCTTTCAGAAATCACCTCACAAAAATCTTCATTACTCGAACTACTGCAGTACAGCGAGCGCCACTACTGCCAGCTAAATAAAAGATTCAAACTACGGAAGGCACTAACTACTGATAGGGATAGTTAGCAAATGAAAGATATTAATAGAGAACAAACAATGTACTTACCTTAGTATCATCAAAAGTCATAATATATACATAGCAGTTCATGACAAATTACAAAACTCCGCCATCTCTCTCCCCACATCCACCACTGCTGGCGGCTCACCTCCAACTGCGCAACGCTACGCGCTGTTCACAGCCAGCTGCCTAACACTACAATGGCGAGTATTACAACAATGCAAAGCAGCCACAGACTGCACACAGCACAGCCATTGATTTTCATACAGAGGTGGCGTTACCAATAAAAAAACCTAAACAGCCTACTTACAACTTGTTCTACATCTATGCCACCGACCCTGTTATAATAATAATTTTCTACAAGCATTGACGCCCCCACATACAACCCAGCTCAATAGAACATAATAATTCCATTTTCCACAGACAGTCATATTCGGTGAACAATTAAACGTACTGAATTACACATACATATAGTCAAATAAGCACCATTATACATCTGCGCACCCTCAGTCGACCAAAGTCGCTCTCCGAACAGTTCAGCTAATTCGAGAGCCGTTTCCCCTTCGCAGAGACCCGTCAGTCTTTCTGATCAGAGCTTGCTCCCGTTTCTACAGACATCTCCAGACTCACATATTGGAAGACCAAAAATATTTTTAATATAATATTATAAAATTCACGTCGTACTCGTCTATATTAAGCACAGTCCTAGTACTTTAGCATGTCATAGACCTCTGACTAACTAGAATTCTTGCCCTGCACAGACAATATAACGGACTGATGCAGAGCCTCTCACAGGAAACTATACCTTGCACCTTGTAAATCATAGTCTTACAGTCGATAGCATAACGTTGTAGCGACTTCCCTCGAAAGTGGTTGACCACCTCTACATTTAAACTCATATGTCACAATGACCCAATAGTTGATAACTCTGTGTTCCATTTTTAGTGATTGTTCATTTTGCACACAAGTACGGGATCACCGTTTTCGTAATTAGCAACCCCAGAAGTGGCGGCCCATCAACCAAAATGTCACCCCCAACTGAAACAAGCCTTGTCACTCAGTCATTACGTGGTACCCAATGCTCGGATGGGATGGATAAGACACCACCGATCTACTGTAACATTATTCATCACAGCTGATATTGCGAAAAATGTTACAGTAAGTCCAACACTGGCCAAACATGTGACATCATGTTTTCCTAATTTCAGTATCATAGCTAAACCATACCTCCTCTACTTTGCAAGTATCATTGCGAGCATTGAGAGGCGACTGCTCAGTACGTCCATTCACACTTAATTCTCGAACACATAGAAACGATCAAAGCATACCAGACAACGATATACATATTTCTAAGACCTCGCGCATAGTACTCGATCTATCTCTCTGCATATGCAGTCACAGAGCAATCTCGCCCTCTTACGTTGAATTGAAAGACCAACCTTACTCGCTATTCACCCGCCTACCCCGCAACATCGCTACCCAATTAATCCTCAACCGAGCAGACAAATATAGCTACACTTCACCTTTCTTGACTGAATAGAGCTTTCCTAGTCCTAACCCCTCCAAGTGCACCACATTTCTCGAGATGTAACTAAGTCTTGGAGCTTAGCACACCATATCGATCTATAGTAACGGATCTCACAATGCCTTAATTTAATAGCATACAGTTAAAAAGAACAAGAACGGAGTTATATTTATACGCTACGTAGTACAACACATTTTTGCATAAATCAACCAACCTATCATGTGTAAAGTACTGTAGCTGCATACGACTAAAATGCAGGCTATATCACGTGACTAAAGCATCCAGCTAGAACACTGGAAAAAAATTGACCTTCATCAACTTGTCCTCTAGAATAAATGAGACAACGTTTAAATCGTGCGTTGTTACAGCTCTATCTCAATCGATGATCCCGTACATTTTCTGTTATCATTTAACACAGATGTGGGTAAGTTTAGACGTGAATGATTCTCTGTCCTCCTGAAAAGCATCAAATACAGTATTCAACTCGCGAATATCACTGCTACCGCAGTAGACATACTCTATAATACGAACTCAACGAGAAAAAAATTGACTGCCTTCCTGATTCCACTCTCTTCAGTGTCATCGTTTACCTACATTCCTCTTGCTGCCGCATACATGACTCCATGTTCAAATTGCCCCCTGCGATCCAGATGATAAGCAAGCACGTCCTCACTTTCACCGCATTTTGGTGTATAATAGGTTAGTTTATACGTATGTGCTAATCAGTTTTCGCATTTCTTTCGACTTTCTGTCAGATCCAATCATGCGACCGCGACACAACATATCGTTCTGTGTTCTAAAATTGCCTGTAAATGTAACCCAGCCCAATCTAGTCACCTCCACATTCGGAGAGCACTTACTCTGTTTTCTGTATGTCTGGGTACATGCACGCCTCGCGGAAGGCTCCCAGGACCGGCGATAGACTCGAGTTAACGTTCGAATGTGAATCAGTAGCGAGTTATATCCGGAGCGGTGTTCAGATGTGGATCCACAATATGCAGCGCACGGGATAGTGTTTGAAGGTGGATCCTCCTCGCGCAAGGTAGGAAGCTGTATTCGAATGCAGATCCACAGTATACAATACCTGAGTTAGCGTTTTAGTGTGAACCTGCTGCGTACTATATATCCGGAGCTGTATCTGGGGTCAGATCCACCACACACAGCATCCAAGATAGGGTTCGTAGGTGGACCAAGCACGCATTACGTCCTGACAAGTAATCGATGCTCGAAGTTTGGTCCACCAGCCGATGCGACTGGGTCCTCGGAGCCGTCCGCGAGGAGTGCATGTACACAGACATACAGAAAACACAGCAAGCGCTCTCCGAATCTGCAGGTGACTGGATATGCCTGGGTTACATTTACAGGCAATTTTAGAACACAGAACGATATGTTATGTTACGGTCGCATGGATGGATCTCACATAAAATCGAAAGAAATGCGAAAACTGATTAGCACATACGTATAAACAAACCTAATATACACCGAAATGCGGTGAAAATGAGGCCGTGCTTGCTTATCCTCTGGTTCGCAGGGGGCAAATTGTACATGGAGCCAAAGATGCGGCAACAAGAGGAATGTAGGAAAACGATGACATCAAAGCGAGCAGAATCACGAAGGTAGTCAATTTTTTTCTCGTTGAGTTCGTATCATAGTGTATGTCTACTGAGGTAGCAGTGATATTCGCGAGATGAATTCTGTATTTAATGCTTTTCAGGAGGACAGAGAATCATTCACGTCTAAACTTACCCACATCTGTGTTAAATGATAACAGAGAATGTACGGGATGATCGATAGAGAAAGAGCTGTAACAAGGCACGATTTAAACGTTGTCTCATTTATTCTAGAGAAGGACAAGTTGCTGAAGGTCAATTTTTTTCCAGTGTTCTATCTGGATGCTTTAGTCACGTGATATAGCCTGCATTTTAATCGTATACAGCTACAGTACTTTACGCATGATAGGTTGGATGATTTATGTAAAAATGTGTTGAACTACGTAGCGTATAAATATCACTCCGTTCTTGTTCTTGTTAACTGTATGCTATTAAATTAAGCCATTTTGAGATCTGTTACTACAAATCGATATGCTGTGCTAACCTCCAAGACTTAGTTACATCTCGAGAAATGTGGTGCACTTGGAGCGGTTAGGACTAGGAAAGCTCTATTCAGTCAAGAGAGGTGAAGTGTTGCTATATTTGTCTGCCTGATGAGGATTAATTGGGTAGCGATGTTGCGGGGTAGGCTGGTCAATGCCGAAGGGACGATGGTATTTTAACGTAAGAGGGTGAGATTGCTCTGTGACCGCCATATGCAGAGAGATTGATCAAGTACTATGGGCGAGGTCTTAGAAATATGTATATCGTTGTCTGGTATGCTTTGATCGTTTTTATGTCTTCGAGAATTAAGTGTGATTTGACGAACTGAGCAGTCAACTATCACTGCTCACAATGATACTTGCAAAGTAGAGGAGGTATGGTTCAGCTATGATACTGAAAGTAGGAAAACATGCTGTCACGTGATTGGCCAGTATTGGGCTTACTGTAAAATTTTTCGCGATATCAGCTGTGAAGGATAATATTACAGTAGATCGGTGGTGTCTTATCCATCCCATCCGAGCATTGGGTACCACGTAATGACTGAGTGACAAGGCTTGTTTCAGTTGGGGGAGACATTTTGGTTGATGGACCGCTAGTTGGGTTGCTAGCACCGAAAATGGTGATCTCGTACTTGTGTGCAAAATGAACAATCACTAGAAATGGAACGCAGAGTTATCAACTATTTCGTCATTCTGACATATGAGTTTAAATGTAGAGGCCGTCAATCACTTTTGGGGGGTAGTTTGGAAAGTCGCCACACCACCACCAAGCACTTCTAGTTTCCTTGTGTCGTGGCTGTCCTTTATTTAAAATCTTTCTATGTTTTGCTATCGACTGTAAGAATATGATTTTCAAGGTGCAAGTTAGAGTTTCCTGTGACAGGCCGAGCATCAGTCTGTGTTAATGTCTGTGCAAGGCAGGAATTCTAGTTAGTCAGAGGTCTATGACACGCTAAAGTACTAGGACTGTGCTTAATATAGACGAGTACGACGTGAATTTTATAATATTATATTAAAAATATTTTTGGTCTTCTAATATGTGAGTCTGGAGATGTCTGTAGAAACAGGAACCGGCTCTGATCAGAAAGACTGACGGGTCTCTGTGAAGGGGAAACGGCTCTCGAATTAGCTGAACTGTTCTGAGTGCGACTTTGGTCGACTGAGGGTGCTGTGGTGTATAATGGTGATTTTGTACGCTATAGGTAAATGAATTCTCTCTTTATTAAAACGACAAGGTGCGCATCGGAATATTGTTATCATTCGTCTTTGCTTACGTATATAATGTTAACTACCCTATCCTCATTGAGAGGAGTGTCTATGTCGGTAAAAGTATTTGCTTATTTGACTACATGTATGCGTAATTTAGTACGTTTAATTGTTCATCGAATATGACTATCTGTGGAAAAAGGAATTATTATGTTCTATTGAGCTGGGTTGTATGTGGGGGCGTTAATGCCTGTAATGAATTATTATTATAACGGGGTCGGTGGTATATATGTAGAACAAGTTCTGTGAAAGCGTGTGTTGAAGAAGTGAGCGAGTGGATGACACAACTCATCTACGAAAGTATCAATAGGACATGTAAATAAATGTCGGATAATCTAAATTGAGGTCTTTTTTTTTTCTTTTTAATCATATGTATGACTTCCGCTTGGAATTATGTCTGTCTATTTGTTCTAAATGCATACTCATCTATGTTTGGAAAGGGAGAATGCTTTTTTATTATTAAGTGAGGTTTGATAGAGGTGAATAGGCTTTTAATAATGAGAGTAATTAAGATTTGTGAGTGGAAATTGTCAGCGCAGCATGAATGACGTCGGGTTCGCTGGCTGGGGGAGACAATGTTTACATGTGGAGTTGGAGATGCAGGGGAGGATAGAAATTTACGCAATTCAGGAATCCATTTGTGCAGTGTATGTCAATAGACAATAGCTGGAGAGCGGGTATAGAGAGAGCCCACTTCGGCATGCTCGTCCTGGGGCTGAGCAGACGGCTGTTTAGATGGACAGATATGTGGCTTTGACATGCCGCTGGCGGCGCTCGCATTTCCGGCGAATGGTCAAGACAAGGTCCTGTTGCACTAACTGAGGTCGTTCTGTTTCTAGACAGACTGCAGAAGGTAATGGATATGTCTTTCTCCGACTTTAATTGTAGATTTCAGATACGCAAAGATCTGGAAATGGGCTAAGCTGAACGATGTGTAGGGTGTGACTAAAGCCAAGTTGGAATTTTACTGAAGCATGCAGGTTCGTTAAAGGTGACACGTTTCGCACTGGGTGCAGCCATCTTGAATAATGGTAATTGCGTAATCAACTGACGTGAAGATAGATTGCTCTGGTGGTTGTGATAGAATCTAAACACAGTTGAACTTGGAGCCATTTTTGTTAGGTAAGCGAATTGTATGATCTTCCGCCAAAATTCAAACTCCCTACCAAAATCGGACATTTCGAGTGAGGCCCTCTGCTGGTGGCGATCTGTAATAAGCCAGTTGGACTCCGGAACACACAAGCATGACATTAATAAAAAATTATAATAAATAATATTAAATGATCAGAAATGATAATAAATAATAATAAATAACGGGAGCAGCTGTTTGAATGCAGAGACCTGTCGGAGTGTATCGATCTGTAAGAGTTAACTTTGATGTCCTCTAGACGACCGAATAGCGAGGTAATAGTATGTGTTGGGCGGCTTTGGTGATTAAGTCAGAATTTGAGAAGATGATCGATTTGGGTTGGAGTGTTCGATGGGATGAAGATTATTCGGTTGACTACTTCTGCACATTTGCTTCCTTTATTTAGTTGAGTGAAGATCGATTGTGGTGTGTTGGATACACGCTTGTCTGTTCTCTAGTTCCGTGACAGACGCTAGTTGACGTGTAAATTATAGCCAAGATCTCGAATATGTTACATGACTGAGAGCGATATTCGAGAGTGGAAATACCATTTTGCATATGTCTGTTTCTAGTTAGACGGTGGTTTACAGCATGTTGCACATAGATAATGTTTGGCGTTTATAGAGAATTAATTTGAAGTCTATATCTTGGGAATTATGATGAACTATTGTTCGGTAGGGTGTAGCCTAGTGGATGATATTGAGAAGTACAGCTAAAATGGTGTAATATTATGGAGAAAGTTCATGTGTTCTTGCAGTCTATGAGTTTGAGGCAAACAGATAAGGAGGGAGAGACAGTAAGGCGTTTGTGGTGAGGGGGGACGATACCGAATTTGTAAAAATAGTTCTGAGGGTGACTTAGGTCCACTCATGTAAGAGAGAAGATTAGCTCTGAGTGTCAGGTCCGTAGAGAGTAAGAGCAGGTTGACGGTTCTTTCCTAGGATTGGGGAGCATTGCGGTATATAGAGGCTGTAGGAATAGGGTATTTTTTTCGCATGCTGTAGAGATATACTGGATAAGTGCACTGTTTTGTGTCAAATCAGTATATGCTGTACTGTAAAGTTACTGTGGTTTACATTGTGTAGCGTTTGTAATGTTAATATTGTTGATGTTATGTAATGAGTAGAGAGGAAGTCGTAAAGATGGTAGAGATATTTCCAGAGTAACAGTGGTCAAGAGAGTGTATTTCGACGCCTAGCTCATTGTGGAATGCCAATCAATTGAGACCGCGATCGTAAGATTTAATTGTAAGTGTAATGAGATTAACGACTTCTGTAATCTAGAGTGCAAATATCATTTTTTGGTCGCTTTGTTTCTAGTTACTCAGTGGTTTACAGGAAGCTGTACTTAGAAAAATTTTGGTGTATTCTTGTAGTCTATAAGTATGGAGATGTTTGTAGCAAAAAAGCTAGCAGGCAAGGAATAAGAAGAGAAAGTAACGCATTTGTATTGAGGGGAAGCGATCGCCGAATTTGCGGAACAGTTCTGAGAGGGACTTCCGTCCATTGATGTAGAAGGGCTGATTACCGCTGAGTGTCATGTGTGTAGAAAGGAAGAGCAGGTTCACAGTGCTTCCTAAGGATTGGAGACAATTGGGGCATGTAGTCGGAATTGTAAAGTTACTGTGGCTTACATTGTGTAGGGTTTGTATATAAAGGAGTGTAAATTTACGATTGCTTATGTTATGGGATGAGTAGAGAGGATGACCGCGTGTGTGTGTGTGTGTGTGTGTGTGTGTGTGTGTGTGTGTGTGGGTTGAAGGGGCTGCGGAGGTAATTTAATCGGTTGTGCTGGGATATAGGAGGATTGAGAACATTTGCTTATGTTGAGAGCTGGAAAGTTAGGAGGTTAGGAGCGCATTCAGTATTATTTTAGTGAGCAACTTCTGTTAGGGTAAGAATTTGAATTTACAAATAAGCTGAGAAAACACGAAAGGGAGCGTTAACTTTTTCTGGGGGCACTATACAATTTCGGAGAGGTTGACTGCGCTCTTATTTTTTTCTGGCTTGGATACTCATGTTCGCCGTGTAGGTGATATAAATTTCTCGGGTGTTAGGTGTGAATGCGGCTGTCATCAAGTCATGTTTTAGAGGTCGAACAGAGACCTTTGAGCAAATTGAGAGCTCTCGGACGTGTGACTTAGTGTGGGACAGGTTGATTGATTGCGTCTGTTGAGTTATTTTGCTATGCGCTATTTGGACAGATTACGAGTACTGATGGTGTTTACAGTTATGTGTACTGCATTATTTAGGAGCAGTCTGATATTGTGCACTGAAATTAGGAGCTGTTTACGTGTGTGCCGACTGTGCAACATAACACCAGGTACATCAGGGCGAGTGTTTTTTGTATGAGAGTGATAGATATACTCGATGTCTAAATAAAATGCACGTTAATAATTCGTGGGACGATATAGAATATGAGAGAGTTCGAGTTGTTTCTAATTTTTTCTGCTTGGAGGTTTTGTTAGATGGAATTGCTAAGGCAAGTAGCTACGAGAGCGCGAGGGATGTGATTGCAGCATATCTCCGTCTCTCAGCGGATAACTACAGGTGGGGTGAGCGATGTTCTCGGCTTAGGTACTGGGGGTATGCTGAGGCCATGTCCTAGACTGTGTGGATTGAACAACAGTATTCGGGTCATAGTTCAGCAACAATATTTACAGAGGAGGATGTCTGACGCGAGTGTAAACTTCCAGGCTGCGACGTGGGCGGTCTCGCGCACGTGGTGTGTGAGAGAGGCAAATCAGACGATTTTGAGTCATCACAGGTGACTTAGGTTAGTGGCTTCATTTACCACAATTTTATTGTGTTTGTAGCGAAACACGAACTGAGCATCAGAATTCAAACTTGGCTTATTTGTATAGACAAAATGTGATATAAGTTAATGTAGGTTAGGACATGTTAGTGCATCTTGGTAAACGGAATTACATATTAGTACATGTTAGCCAACGAACATGGGTCGGTAAGGGGGCATGGTGGTCGGTAGGGACTTCAACTATTTCATTTAAAGTCCAGGTGTGCGTGGCAGTAGCGAAAATTGATTCCAAGTCTAGGTGGACGTGGCCCTTTTCCGCATCAGAGAGGGTAATTAATTGATCAATTTAATTAAATAGTCATGGAAACTTTCTTACATTCACTTTCAGAGCTACTAAGTTAGGCGCGAGCGATGGCTCATGTGTACGGACGTGTGTTTTCGCGACGATCTGGGATTAGGTAAGCGCAGAATGTCGATTGAATATGAGAGTTGGGTGATCAATTAACTTAGCGAGGGACGTCGTGGCGAGCACATGTGCTGGACAACCTTTTGTGACGTCACTGCGGGATCCACTCTCGAGCGAACTTTGACGCCAAGCGTGTGGCAGAGCGTTCTCCGAACTTTGACTCACAGAGCGCATATTATATCTCACGGAAGCAGTCTGCAAGATGAAGTTTCCCACTTAAAAAGAGTGTTTGAAGACAATGGGTACTCTCCACAACAAATACAGAGAGCACTGAACATGAAACCGAAAGAGGCCACAAAGACAGCAGAAGAAGATGAAGAAACCTTTAAATCTATGGCCTTCCTGCCATATGTGGGTAGCCTCTCATCAAAAATAGGACGCATTCTCAGCAGACAAAAAGTAAAAGTGATTTTTCGTCCTCCACCCAAGACAGCTGCACTCGTGGGCTCCGTCAAAGATGTTTTGCTGCTCCGAAAATCTGGAGTTTACAAAATTCCGTGTGAATGTGGACTTTCTTACATCGGACAAACAACTCGTACTGTCCAAGAAAGATGTACAGAACACCGGAGGTACACACGACTTTTACAACCTAACAAGTCGGCAGTGGCAGAGCACTGTATTGATAATGGTCACAGTATGTTGAATGACCTAGTCGAAATTTTGGTAACTACATCATCCTTTTGTGACCCGATAGTGAAGGAGGCAATTGAAATTCGCTTGACGACGAATTTAATTAATAGAGATAGCGGTTTAAATCTTGACAAATCATGGAATCCGGCACTTGCTGTAATAAACTCGCAAAGACGTCGTCACAGTGCAGGTCACAATGCAATATCGATTTGCCAACGCAGATCAACTGCGGAGTCATAGATACAACTCGCGCATTATGCACGTCTCTGCCGCCGACCAACGTCTCTGGCGCATTTGCATCTGTGGCCGCATGCGCAGTCGCGAGGTACGAAAGTATAAAGGGACGAAGCGAGCACTGGAGCGGCAGTCTTGCGGCTTACTCTGAAGATGGCTGAACGTTATACAGCCGAAATATCAATAGAAGAAGGAGATTTCTTACGGCTGCACACCCGAAACGTAATGGAACAGTCTTTGCGCCGCCAAAACCTAAAGATTCACATTAAACGTTATTATTGTAACTTCCAGAAGAGCAGAGTACACTGAGATAACTATTTCTAGATCGAAAGGTAAGTCAGTTCCGTTCGAACCCACTAGCGAGAACCAAGAGAAAAGACCACTGGAGATGCAGTAAACGGAAATGTCATTAGAGTGTATTCTGGAATTGAAGAAGGGAAACTATTGTATCCTTTTCATGACTTTACGCCTCTTATCTTCAGATATCATTTTTAAATGACGAATGGTGGCCAGAGAAATGTTGCTACCTCACAGCACAACTGGACAATAGCTCTTCATCTAAGTATAATTTGATGCGTTCATGTAAAAGTCCAATTTCAGAAGCTTCCCTGTCCTAGGGCTCCTGACTCAAATCCTTTAACATCGTCATTGTCCACGTCAAAAGAAGGTGCAGTGCAGGTGATTTCTGATGTTCTAATTCCTTGGACGCCGCTTTGGAGAGCTACAAAAATCCGTATGTTTTAAAACCCATAAAATAAATGATTGCGTATAAGAATTACAGAAATAGAATAGCAAGCATACCGTGATAAGTTCTTTCATCAGCTTGATAGCACTTCCTTCATTTCGGGATATTTCTCCCTTCTCAAAGAGCTTCTCGCACAAAGACATTCTAACATTGTCAGCTGCTTATTTCAGCGACTATCGTTAGACTGGCTCATTTATCTAACAAGAGCATTAAGAAGACCACTTTTCTTTACGTAAGTGAAATGCTCTTTCACCGCATAAAAAGACCACGTACGTATGGAATATTGACGCATATATACTCCGCATTAAAATTATTTCCTAGTCCTGTATTTAGCATACGGCAGGAACAAATCAATCCCAAATATATCGCGCAGTGCCACGGCAATGTTGGTACCTGTATCAGTCGTGTGCTTTATGTCTTTCAAAGTAGAGTGGTGGATACCAAGAGACATAAATCGTCTAAATAATGCTCTTAGAATGTTACCGCCCGTTTTTGGTTCATCTGAAAACTGAGTTGTAAAAAAATTCGAAATCTGAGAATACAGTCAATGAAACAGAGATAGCAGATGTCAGATAATTGTTGCTTCACGCAGTGGATGTCCGTATGTCTGTAGTTGCTGAGTATTCACCTTATGTTATATGAGCATTTACCTCAGGCATATTTATATGTCGTAGGCTTTTAGTACTTTCTGCCATGTACCACGACACAGTTGCGGGGTGAGATATAATGGCCTTTGCAGTGTCAACTAACATCTGAACAAGATGCGTAACACCTTCATCTCTTATAGTTCTGTACGACCCTACGTCTCGAGCCCACATAGCCACACTTTTATCGACAGCTATCTCCTGAGCAGATTTAGGAAGTCGTTTCTCGTCCACACAAGACCCTTGTTTATTAGTCATGCATGGATGGCGAGAAATGTATGAAGTGATACTTGACCCCACAGCATGAGAGTAAATTTCACCGCACAGTGAACAGCAAACAAAATGAACGTTTTTCCTAACGCCACAGGCCGGCCGCGGTGGTCTCGCGGTTCTAGGCGCGCTGTCTGGAACCGTGCGACTGCTACGGTCGCAAGTTCGAATCCTGCCTCGGACATGGATGTGTGTGATGTCCTTAGGTTAGTTAGGTTTAAGTAGTTCTAAGTTCTAGGGGACTGATGACCACAGCTGTTAAGTCCCACAGTGCTCAGAGCCATTTGAACCTAACGCCATACACAATAGGCTTTAACACGGTCCAATTTGAACTTTTAAGATTCGCTTCAGGATGTGTGGTTCTCTACTCACCACTCATTACTTTTTCTTTTAGTTCCCTTTTTATTGTCATGTACTCCTTCTTCTGCAATCCATATTACTTTTCTCACTCATTTTGTGCATTACGACAAAAATGAGGAAATGACACCACTCCACTAAACACAGCTCCACTCACCGCTCTTAGGCCGTAGCTCGCAACTGTGGTCAGTACTACCAACAGCCCGTAGGCCGCAGCACACCAGCGCTTGCACACGGCACTGTTCCAGTGACGTCACGGGCTCGCTCAGTGTGGAGCAGTGAAGCCGCGGCCCGTGGCCTGCGTCTCCATGCGAAGCTCTGCTGAGCCCGTCGCATACAGGTTCTTTCGCAACGGCACTGCTCGGCCCTTGGGGTGACGTCAGGGACTCGCTCGGCCCGAGACTGCTGCAGTCCATTGCGGCCGCAGCATGCGGGCCGTGCCTCTGTGCACGACTCTACACCGTGCGCCCTGTCGGACGTCGATGCGGCTGAACCGGCAGAGATAGGTAAGGCTCACACGGATATCATGGCTACGGTCCTGCATGGGCTGCGCCGCGATGTCCATCTCTACTGCAAACTGCACAACCAAAGCTCACTCTCACCCTGTTGTCACCGACTGATTGACACCATACAAGCCAACTGCGACGTCTCTCCAGCAGTGGCAGCATCAATTCCCACGGGCAGACACGTCCCTGAACTGACTTACTCTCCTACCCTCAGAATAATGATACCCCTCAAATTTTAAGTGAGTGTATCTTGTACAAATACCTCCCGAGCGAATGAAAATGATTTGTCAAACTGTTCATTTAAAACAGGTCAATTTGTGTATTGTTTCTTCTTGTATGCACCAATCTTGTAGTTTTGTTGTACTTACTACTCGAATGACCTTTTTTGTAATGGCGAGTGTCATAATCAAATGTATCATAGGCAAATATAAGACACCAAGAACATTTTTCTTTCTTTATGTTTATGAAGTGTGTGTGTAGCAGAGAGTCCAAAAATGTAAATAAGTACTTGTAATACTTTCTATGATGATAAAGAACAGAGCAGCCTTCACATTATTTCTGTGATCAGCTAGGAAATGTCATCCTGTTTCTTATCGTCCATTTTCGCTATGTAAGCTTCTATCTTGTTAGCTCGTAAGAACCACGAATATATTTAAGTCTATTTAAATTAATACCTTTCAGATGTATTAATTTAACAAACTAAACATAACACTTTGTATTAATGTCTTTATCAGCTTTGTGAACATCTATTCATGACAGAGCTGGCCGCGGTGGTCTCCCAGTTCTAGGCGTGCAGTCCGGAACCGCGCGACTGCTACAGTCGCAGGTTCGAATCCTGCTTCGGGCATGGATGTGTGTGATGTGCTTAGGTTAGTTGGGTTTAAGTAGTTCTATGTTCTAGGGGACTGATGACCACAGCAGTTAAGTCCCATAGTACTCAGAGCCATTTGAACCATTTTTATTCATGACAGAAATGCAAAATTGCTGACATGGAGCCAGTCTGCCATTGGTGTGATCCAAATACTGATTAACAATTATCAGTTATTTAATGGTGCACCACTGAACCTGCAGTCTTTCAGAAACAAAGTCCGATAGTCAATTAACTACACAGCATAATGGGATTGGCCGATCATGTTATGCACTTGCCTTATGACAATTACATTAGATCCACATCTGTAACTTCCCATTTCTCTCGAACAATAACCTGGAGTAATAAGAAATTTCAACAGGAATCAGCAAGCACTGCTCGGTTAATTTCAATCGACAGTACTTCATATCAGTTATTCGATCTGCAGTGCCAGCACTAATTTTCGGGGCTACTGATTAAAATTGTGATTGTGGTATCGATAGCTACGATGATACGGCGTAGGTGGAAGTTCTTAAGTTGGCACTACGACAGACACCGACGACAGCTCCCTCTAGCCGGTGCTGTGGAGGTCTACGAGCTCCGCGTCAGATTCTTCCCATTTTGATCAAGAGCAGACGGCCAGGACATTTCGCTTGCTTTTGAGACTATGTAATACTTACGATTGGTCTAAGGTTTCCCACTTCAGTGCAAAGATATGTATTCAGTTAATACTGTGATAAAGTAAAACCATTTCTAAAAGTAGTACCGAGGGATTTTCACCTTTTCCTGTTCCTACTCACTTCCTTCAATCGGCCAGCCTTTCAGTTTGCAGGATCCGACCTACTCGCCGCCTTCCAGGCGGGGTACAATACTTAGAGACGAACAAGGATTACAATTTTTTTCCTCTCCTCTCATTTCCATTTTTACTCGTTACTCGTTTAGCATTTTGTGATATGCCCGTGTGTCTGAGTGACTGTCTTTAGGTGTTCCCACCATTCGCTATTAAGACTTTCAATTGTGTAAACCATGGCTTCGCCACAGGAACAGGCTTCGTTGTCCAATGTTGTACGTATTCAGGCTTAGCAACTGACGCAGCTGCTTGCTGCCGTAAATGGACTGGTGACACTACAAACTGCAGCTACCTTGGTGCCTATGACGCCACCGCCTGTACCGACGCCGTCGGCGACGGCACCGCCATTTCGTGCCTTCAGTCCTGACGTTGAACGATGGCCAGAATCCATCGTACATCGCGAGGCACGCTTCACAGCTTACAACATGCCAGGTACAGAGCGGCTTGCGTTTTTCATTGTCAACGCGGGTGTTGTGTTGTACGTTATGCTCGTGAAATTGTTTCCCACCACCCGCCCAGAAACTAAAACTTACGATGAAGTAATTGATGCTTTCAACACCCACTTTCGTAATAGTGTAAATGTGGTAGCTGCACGCTACAAATTCTTTCGCCTCCGGCGTGGCTCCACTCGGTCGATTAAAGCTTGGTTAGCGGGCCTTCGGGGACTAACTTCTGATTGTGACTTTAAATACTCGTGTGGACGCTCATATGTGGATGTAATTACTAGAGGCACTGTTGAGCAGAACGTGGCGTATCACTGCAACCGCGAACAAATCCTCAGATTTAAAAACCCGTCTTTGCTGGAAGTGGACTTGCTAGACAGACAAGATACATTATACATGGCTTCTTCTACGTTCCCCCGGGTGTGTGTACTATTAGCGCGGCACAAGACGTGCCATCCCACCCGCCAGCACGGCCAGCCACGCCGCGTCACTCGCGCGCAAGTAAACAAATTTCACACCGGGCACCCACTAAGAAACTGAAATCATGTCCGAACTGCTTTCGTGCCCACCCACGGGACAGTTGCCCATCCCGCCAAGCACTGTGTTATTTTTGTAATAAGAACGGACATGTGAAAGCTGTGTGTAGTAAGAGAAACTCAAATTCACGAATTGTCTCGCGTGGGCGTCTCCGCAACGGCAACCGCCACGATCATTATTCACATCAGCCTATGGATGTTATGCCATTTATTCAAAGCCTTCTGCTTCACGTGCTTCGACAGCTCGTCGTATGAACCAAGTTTTGCCATTCACTTTCTCTCGAATTCAGCGCGTTGCGAGGAAACTTTTTCTCACTTTGCTCATTTGTGTTCGCTCTGTTCGCATGCAGCTGGACATTGGTGCGTCAGTTTCGTTACTGAAGAAATCGATATAAGACTTGCTTTATTCACTCCCGCTTCATCTTTCACATTCCACGCTGACTACACTTACTGGACAGGAAATCTCAGTGCTTGGCGTGTGTAGTTTGCTAGCAACGTATGGTGCCACGACACGTACAGTGTCTTTCCATGTGCTCTGCTCTAGTGATGGTACGAATATTTTTGGCATGGACGCATTTGAACTTTTTGGCCTCGCAATTCAGGACAATGTACTTTGCATCAACGCTATTGACCATGCAGGCAGTGTTGCCGCACTATGCGATGATTTTGCTGAACTCTTTTCTGATGGCCTTGGTTGTGCCACAGACTTTGCAGCTCATGTTGTAATTAAAGACAATGCCATGTCTATATTCCATCGTGAGCGCCCAGTAGTGCACGCACTGCCCGACGCCGTAGCTTTTAAACTTAAGCATTTGCAAGACATTGATGTCATTGAACCTGTTTCTGCTTCGCCATAGGCTTCGCCTATGTGTGTGAAGAAACCAAACGGTCGCCTCCGTATATGTGATGACTTTAAGTCTACAGTAAATCCCCAGACAGTGGTAGCTACATTTCCCTTACTGCGTCCTGAAGATATCTTTCATAAGCTTGATGAGGGAAAATTCTTTTCCACGATTGACTTGCGGGACGCATACTTTCAGATTCCTCTCAACGAACAGTCGCAGCGCTATTTTGTGATCAACACCCACCTTGGATTGTTCAAGTGTCACCGCCTTCCGTTCGGTTGTGCTTCGGCTCCTGCTATTTTTCAGTCTTATTTGCAGCAGTTGTGGGCCACTGTCCCTGGTTGCTCAAATTGTCTGTACGATATAGTGGTATCAGGTCGCACCCCTGACGAACATTTGCAGAATTTGCGTGAGTTATTTATTGTATTTTTGCAGGCAGGACTAAAGTGTAACAGGGGTAAGTGCAACTTTTTTGAAACTCAGATTCAGTATTTAGCACATATGATTAACGAACAGGGTATCCACCCCTCGCCCTCACATCTTCTGACGGCATCGGAGCGGTTCTCTCACTCCGCGTGAAGTCTGTCGATAGCCCGATAGCTTTTGCCTCTAGGTTTTCAATTCTGCCCAGCAAAATTATTCTCAAATCGAGAAAGAGGCTTTAGCTCTTGTATACGGTGTGACAAAGTTTCATGATTTTTTCTACGGTCGCAAGTTCTATTTGGTGACCGACCATAAGCCTTTGACGTCGTTGTTCCACCCGTCAAAGCCAGTTCCGGACCATACTGCACAAAAGTTGCAACGTTGGTCTTTGTTTTTCTCTAACTGCACTTACGAAATTTTGTTTCGGTCCACAGTCTAGCATGGCAATGCTGATGCTTAGTCTCGTCTGCCTATCGGTCCTGACGAAGTGTTTGATTCTTCCGAATTGTCATGCATGTTTATTGATTCACAAGATAAGGAATTAGCTGATGGTTTTGCAGTGGATTTTCCTCGCATTGCTCCCGTGACAGCCGCCGTTGCTTCTTCGCAGATTATTTTACAGTATATTCGTGCTCAATGGCCTCCATATGCTACGCAGATTCGTGATCCACATGTTCGACATTACTTTGCGTAATGTCACAACTTGTCTGTACACCACGGTGTTATTTGTTAGGAACTGACAATGATCAGCCTTGTGTGGTTTTACCTCGTTCGTTGCAGTCGGAGATTCTCCGCTTGCTGCTCGCTGGTCATTGGTTTATAGTGCGGATGAAGCAATTAACACGTCGTCACTGCACTTGGGTTGGCATTGATAAACGTATTGAGTATTTGCTTGCTAACCGTCGCTCTTGCGTGGAGCATCAATCTGCTCGCCGGCAGCGCTTCTTTGCGTGGCCGACTCCTACTGCGCCTTGGCTGCGCGTTCATATTGATTTTGCGGGTCGTTTCTGCGACAGCCGTTTGATAGACATTGACGCGTACAGCAACTTTCCGTTTGTTCTACCTATCTCTTCTACTACATCTGCCAGTACTATTTTGGTTTTGACGACTATTTTCTGCATTGAGGGCTTTCCTGAAGTTATTGTCTCCGACAATGGCCCCCAATTTGTGTCCTCAGAGTTTGAAGCGTTCTGTACTGCTAATGGCATTCGCCATTTGACCTCAGCCCCGTTCCACCCCTAGTCAAATGGCGAGGCTACATGCTTTGTGCGTATGTTTAAGTCGCAGATGAGCAAGTTGCGCGCCACACACTCTCACAAACACGCGCTCTGGTCTTTCCTAGCTTCATATCGCTCGCAGCCGCTCAGCATCCGCTCCCCAGTGGAACTGCTACATGTCTGTACCCATCTGTCGCTCCTGCATCTATTGCGCCCGCCGCCTTGCGCTCCCGCTGCTTCGCCGCGTTTTGGCTTGGCGCGAATGATTTAGTGTTCTATCGCATGACACAAATCATTAGTACCGACGTGAGCAACCACCTGCAGTTGGCCCCACCCTGCGCTCTTCGTGGCATCCGGGAGGACCCTTTCCACATCTGGAATGACTCCACCAGGTATGCACACGGCATGCACATTGATTTTCTTACCCTCCTTGTCAGCGAGGCCCTAAGGGGCCCCATAACGCGCATAACGTTGGAGCTCCCAAT
This sequence comes from Schistocerca serialis cubense, assembly GCF_023864345.2. Classification (NCBI taxonomy): domain Eukaryota; kingdom Metazoa; phylum Arthropoda; class Insecta; order Orthoptera; family Acrididae; genus Schistocerca; species Schistocerca serialis. The sequence goes on along the minus strand of NC_064640.1, from coordinate 550,619,003 downwards.
TGCCAATAATCCCACCCACTGCGATTGTCCGGATCTTGCAGTCCGAGTGGTTTCCTCTGAAACAGGACAGGCGAGAGCATCCGGCTCAGCGACAGTGTCAGCCACAGACAGCACCTGGAACCTGACTGTCAGACAAACCGGGGAGGCCTTATGTGCGGCCGCTTGCGAAGTCTTTTGCTGCCTGCTTCGCCATGAGGTGACCTGTGCATTTTGATGTCAGAGGTGTGTGTCACCACGAAATTTCAGTGAAAGGAGGAACCTTACCACCCACCCTCCCTGGAGACGATGACTCTCGACTACCTCAGGGCTGCAGTTTTGTCGACAGACAGCATCACTATGGAGTGGGTGATTGCATTGACTGTTCTTTTTTTTCCCCTGCGAGTATCACGCATAGTCAGTCCACCTATTATCAGCTTTTCTGTTCTGTTTTCATGTATGACATGTGGCAAGTAAACTCAGACTCTATTCTGAGGATGTGTAAATATGAACATTATTTTTACCTATCATCAATGGGTGTGACTCATTGTCTGGGAGGATATAAGGTGTTAACCATGTGAAGCTTCTTAGGAGGGGAAGATGAGTTTTGTTTAGAAGTCGGAGTTTTGTGGTACTTTACACAGTTTTGAATGGGGGATGTATTTCATTTCGAGTAATAGATGTGGATCATTACGTTTAAGCACGTAAAGTAGTAGTCATGAGTACATGCCCAAGCGGAAAAGTTAAGTTACAGTAAGTGTTACAATGGAATTAGATTAAGTGTCTTTGTCGTTGTACTGATTTGTTTTCCTCGTTTGTTGTTTGCATAATTAGTAGGGATACCCTAGTGCAGAGGTTGCGAATTTCAGCAGCCTGGACCAGATGTGCAGGGAAGCGCACGTGCCGATGATTTTATGTCTTGCAGAGTGCAACTGCCGACAGTAATTTTATTGCAGTTACTTAGGAGGTGACACAGAAAGCTATCAATAAGGCTGATTGTATAGCAGATGTTTTGGGTACTGATATGGTACAGACTCATTTAGTATTTCCGAAGAACGCAGATTCGGCACCATCTGTGACGACACTGCCTCCTCAGAAGGTGGGAGGAGAAGAAAGAGGAGCCCGCATCTCGTGGTCGTGCGGTAGCGTTCTCGTTTCCCACGCTCGGGTTCCCGGGTTCGATTCCCGGCGGGGTCAGGGATTTTCTCTGCCTCGTGATGGCTGGGTGTTGTGTGATGTCCTTAGGTTAGTTAGGTTTAAGTAGTTCTAAGTTCTAGGGGACTGATGACCATAGATGTTAAGTCCCATAGTGCTCAGAGCCAAGAAAGAGGAAATGTGTTTGTAAGGTTTATGACTGGGCCGACAAGGCTTGTGCCAGTGGGTTAGGAGATTGACAAAAGTGACAACACTTGCAGTGTAATGGGTGATGCAGGCGAAGGCTGCTGTGCAATCCCAGGGCTAGACTTTCTCATCAAGCATCATACCAAAACTGACTTGTGATGACGCGCGGTGGAACTCAGGGGGATAATTTCTAAGCTGGGGGGAGCTGTCACCAGTGAAATACTGTCGCAATGTTCGTTTATCATGGTAGGACAAATGCGGGCTAAATCACTAAGGCTTAATTTGCATTATATAGTGCCACAAGGCATTGGGAGGTTGCTTTAGGTGACCGAAGGTGTTGCTAACTTATACATCTCTGAAATTCGCCTTCGGGTAGGGAATCGTCGTTGAGTACGCAGCGTTCAGTGATTGAGAGCACTTCTCCTGTCTACACTCACGTTGAGACGTTATCTGAATTCCGTCATTGTGGCTGTGAGTTCACGTTTCTCGTCTGTAGATTACAGAGAGGAGAAGATAATATTAGATTATACCAGTCAAAGGACCGCCTTCTGCCATCCTAGTGTTTAATGAGATTTTTATTTTGTGGCTGGAGTTCTTCCATCGACGCAGCCGTGTACGAGAACCATCACTCCGACGCCAGGGACGTAGTACATTCGGTGATATTGCTAATTGATTCGGTTTATTAGGGCTATAAAGGTGAACAACTGTGATAATGTAAGTTTCATTTCCACTGAGATTGCACACCGCTGTAGATCATCTTTGATAGTAGTGTCTTATAGTGTTTGGGACGTAGATGATGCCAGTCATCTCACGTTACTTATATTAGATAGCGTAGCCATAAATGGGGCAGATTTGAGCAATTCACCGAAAATGTTAGTCAGGAAATTAATTTGTATCTCTTTATGTCCATTGCACATCGACATATAAACATTTGTAATATATAAATGGATTTCAATCTACAATAAATGTATAAGCAGAAACAACATTAATATTTAGTCGTTACTAGTTTCCTTAAACATTTATTTATTTTTATGTTGCAATTTATATGTTAAAGAGCAAGAAGGAGGAAAAATATCACCGTTAAGAGATCCTAAGATCTGCTTGAGGGGGTAGTCAGACAAGACCAAATCTTTATATTTGCGTTCAGTATTTTATACTGCGCACATTCATTTTTACATCCGCCTCGAGCAGCATCTTGGAAACCATACAAATACCTTCAAGAAATACTTCCTAACACTTAAATTTATGGTCGATGTTAGCAAACCCCTCTTTTCGTTAATACTTTTCTTGCTATAGTTAATCTTCATTTTATATCCTCTCTACTTCGGTTATCATCAGTTATTTTTCTGCCCAATAGTGCTTTTAGTGTCTCATTTCGTAATCAGATTCCTTAACACTACTTGATTTAACCCTCGCAATACCAAGGGAGATGGAAGGGGTACTTTATGCCTACCATTTTAGAATACTGTAATCTAGTCATGAACATTATATTTTAAAATTTTTGAGAAAATAAATTTTTGATTTTTAGAGATTTCTTCTACCAGATTCTGTAATTGTTTTAATATTTTCAGTAAAACGTTAGGTCTTGTCAGTGGATGTGAATTTTCAGAACGGGTGTTATATTCGTATTTTCAGGTTTAGGACCCTTCTTACAGATAAATATATCTTTTAAAAGTATGTTGTGCTTGAAAGAGAACGAAAATTAACGAAAGCAGTATATCTTAGTGTTGGTCGTATATTACGACCCCCTTTTGTTGTACACGTTGTGGAAAATCCGTTGGTCCTGCTATGTTTAATTCGAATACGTTCCATTACCTTTCATTTAGTTCCATTGAGCGGTATCTTACAACCCCTTTCCAGGGCACTATCTATGCTGTTCAGCTGTAATTCCAAGTTCTTTGCTGACTCTGACAGAACTGCAGTGTCACCGGTAAACTTCAGAATGTTTATTGCATCTCCCAAGTATTTAATTCTGTTTACAAATTTATCCTTGTATGCTTTACTGCTTGTTCAGTGTAGATGTTGAATGACATCGAGTGTAGACTACCCACATGTCTCACTTCCATCTTCAAACTGTACAACTAGAAATCCAACGGATGGAGTAGTGGAATTTATGTGCTTCAACATGATTTGTTTTTTTTTTTTTCTTTTGGGGCAGAGAGGGGTGGAGGGAATCTGAAATACATGTCTAGCCTCTTTATACATCTCTTCTTTTTACCTGAGGGCAGCAAAATTCATATATCAGTGTAAATATGGCAAAAATTGAAACTTTCATTTAGGCCAGTATGGATTCCCCAGTTGTGGAGGAACATGTGGGAATGAGCGTCTCTCCTACATCAGTGCATTGAATGTTATTTTTGTAACTTCCAGAGGAGCAGAGTACATTGAGATAACTATTTCTAGATCGAGTGGTAAGCCAGATCCTTTCGAACCCTCAAGCGAGAACAAAGAGAAAGACGGTTGGAGATGCAGTCAAGGGAAATGTCGTTAGAGTGTATTGTGGGATTGGAGAAGTATGAGGAAGGAAAAAGATTGTATCCTTTTCATGACTTTACGCCTCTTATTTTCAGATATCAATTTTAAATGACGAATGGTGGCCATAGGAAAGTTGCTACCACACAGTATATCTGAACAAATAGCTTTTTATCTAAGTATAAGTTGAGGCGTTTATGTAGAAGTCCGATTTCAGAAGCTACTCTGTCCTGGGGCGTTTGACTCAAAAGCTTTAACATTGTCATTGTCCACGTCAACAGAAGGTTCAGTGTAGGTGATTCCTCCAGTTGTAATTCCTTGGACGCCGCTTTGAAGAGCTACAAAAACCCTCATGTTTTAAAAGCTTTAAAATAAACGATTGCGTTTACAAATAACAGCAATAGAATAGCATAAATACCGTGCAAAGTTCTTTCATCAGCGTGATATCAGTTCCTTCATTTCGGGCTATTCTTCCCTTCTCAGAGGTTTTTTAGCACAAAGACATTCTAACATTGTCAGCTGCTTATTCCAGCGAGTATCGCTAGACTGGCTCAGTGATCTATCAAGAGCATTAAGAAGACCACTTTTGTTTACATCCACATAAGACCCTTGTTTATTAGACGCGCTTGGATGGCGAGTAATGTGCGAAGTGCCACTTGATCCTTTAACATGAGAGTAAATTTCACAGCACAGCGAACTGCAAATAAAATGAACGCATTTCCTAACGCCATCCAAAATAGGCTTTAACACGGTCCAAACTGAACTTTTGACATACGCTTCAAGCTGTGTGGTTCTCCACTCATCAATGATTAATTTTTCTTTTACTACCCTTTTTCCTGACATGCGCTCCTTCCTCTCCAGACCACGGTTAGTTTCCAATCTCATTTTGTGCGTTACGACAAAAATGAAGAAATCCCACCATCCCACTAAACACTGCTCTACTGAAGGCTCGCAGCCCGTCGCTCACAGCTGCGGTCAGTGCTACCAACAGCACGTAGTCAGCAGCACGCCAGTGCTTGCGCAAGGCACTGATGCAGTGACGTCACAGCCTCGCTCAGTGCGGAGCAGAGAAGCCGCGGCCCGCGGGCTGTACGTGACTCTGCTTAGCCCGTGGCATACACGTTGTTTCGCAACAGCACTGCTCGGCCCTTGGGGTGACGTCAGGGACCCGCTCGGCCCGAGACTGCTGTAGCTCAGTGTCGCCGCATGACTCTGCACCGTGCGGCCCGTTGGACCGCGGTGCGTCTGTCCCGCCTGTACAGGCAGCGCGAGGCAAGGCTCGAACGGCTGTCATAGCTACGGTCCTGGATGGGGCCGCGCCTCGATGGCCACCTCTGCAACGAAGAGCTCAACCAAACTCACACTCATTCTGTTGTCACCGACCGATTGACATCATACAAGCCAACTGCGATGTCACTCCAGCAGTGGCTGCATCAATTCCCATGGGCAGAAACGTCCCTGAACTGACTTACCTCTTATCCTCAGAACAATGATTCCTCTGAAATTTTAAGTTACTTTATCTTGTAAAAATATCTCTTGTGCCAATGAAAATGATTTGTTTATTTACAACATGTCAAATTGTGTATTGTTTTTTCTTGTATACACCAATCTTGTAATTTTGTTGTACTGACGACTTAAATGACTACTCATGTAACAGCCATTATCGTAGTAAAGTATATCGAAGGAAAATGTAAGACACCAAAAAAATTTTCCTTCTTTATGTTTATGAAATATTTGTGTACCTGAAGGACCACAAATGTTAATAAGTACATGTAATACTTTGTACAATAATGAAGAACAGAGAAGCTTTCACATTTTTTTCTGCCATCAGCTTCCAGTTTTGTATCGTCCTTTGTTCTTCAGCTTTCGCTATGAATCCATCTATCTTGTTAGCTCTTAAGAACAATGAATATACGAGGGGCGATTGAAAAGTTCCTTCAAGGGTCCGACGCTGTTCCAATTTGTTCATCCCTTCTAAATAATAGGAATTGTCCAACGCTGCAAAATAGCTAATACTTGCTGCAATCACCTCCTCGTTTGAATAAAATATTTTTTCCGCCAGCCATTTCTTCAAATTGGGGAACAAATAGTAGTCTGAGGGAGCCAAGTCTGGAGAATAGTGGGGTATGCTAAACGAGCTGGAATCATATTCCCATTAATTTTGCCACCAGAATTGTTTAGGTTTGTCCTGGTGCATTGTCACGATGGGAAAGGACGGTCCAATAACAATGAATGATATTCACCTGTAATACTTTTACCCTTTTCCAAATAGTCGATGAGGATTATCCCTTGCGAATCCCAAAAGACAGTCGCCATAACCTTTCCGGCCAAAGGAATGGTCTTCGCCTATTTTGGTGCAGATTCTCCCTTGGTAACCAATTGTTTAGATTGTTGTTTAGTCTCAGAAGCATAGTAAGGTATCCATGTCTCATCCGCAGTGACGAAACGACGCTCAAAGTCCTGCGGATTCTTCTGAACAGCTGCAACCATCTTTGCAACACTTCGCAAAATTCTGTTTTTGGTCAAGCGGGAGCAATCGCGGAACGCATCTTGCGGATAGCTTTCTCATGTACAAATGTTCACGCAAAATATTATGTAACCGTTCCTTCGAGATGCCCGCAGCACTAGCAATCTAACGCACCTTAACTCTTCTGTCATCCATCACCTTATCATGGACTTTATCAATGATTTCTGTAGTCGTAACTTCCACAAGATTTCCAGAAATTTCAGCATCAAATGGGTCTGAGCATTATGCGACTTAACATCTGAGGTCATCAGTCCCCTGGAACTTAGAACTACTTAAACATAACTAACCTAAGGACATCACACACATCCATGCCCGAAGCAGGATTCGAACCAGCGACTGTAGTGGTCGCGCGGTTCCAGACTGTAGCGCCTAGAACCACTCGGCCACTCCAGCCGGCTCGTTCAGCATCACTTGTGTCCATATGGCCACTCCAAAAATTTTGAAATCACTTACAAACTGTTCTAATCGAAGGCACAGAGTCACCGTAATGTTTATCAAGCTTCTGTTTAGTCTCCTGAGGCGTTTCGCCTTTCATAAAGTAAAGTTTGATCACCACACGAAATTCTTTTTCGCCCATTTTTTGACAATCACACGCCTTCCTTGATTCACACGAATGCCTAACACAAAACAATATACCAATGTGACTGACACTTGGTGTGCGTTCTTTCCAAAGATGCTACTAACTAAACATGACCTAAATGGGCGCCGGTTCTGGCATCTCTCAGACTTTGCACGGACTCTTCAAACGCACCTCGTATTTAAGTATATTTAAATTAATACCTTTCAGAGGTATTAATTTAACCAACTAAACATATCTCTTCGTATTAATTTCTTTATCGGCTTTGTATACAGCTATTCGTGAAAGAAATACAAAACTTCTGATGCCGTCCGTTCGAACCCACTAGCGAGAACAAAGAGAAGAGACGGTTGGAGATGCAGTAAAGGGAAATGTCGTTAGAGTGTATTCTGGGATTGGAGAAGTATGAGGAAGGAAAAGTATTCTATCATTCTCATGACTTTACGCCATTTATCTTCGGATACCATTTTTAAATGACAAAAGGTCTCCAGAGGAATGTTGCTACCTCACAGCATTTCTGGACAAATAGCTTTACATCTAAGTATAATTTGAGGAGTTTATGTAAAAGTCCAATTTCACAAACCTCTTTGTCCTGGGGGGTCTGACTGAAATGCTTTAACATAGTCATAGTCCATGCCAACAGAAGGTGCAGTGTAGGTGATTTCCCCAGTTCCAGTTCCCTGGACACCGCTTGGAAGAGCTACAAAACCATTATGTCTTAAAAGGTATAAAAGAAACGATATGGTATAAGAATTACATTAATCCAATAGCATACATAACGTAAAAAGTTCTTTCATCAGCGTATTATCAGTCTCTTCATTTTGTGCTATTTTTCCCTTCTCAGAGAGCTTCTTGCACAAAGACATTCTAAAATTGTCAACTGCTTATTCCAGGCAGTATCGTTAGACTGGCTCAGTGATCTATCAAGAGCAGGAAGGTTGATGGAAGATAGAGAATGTAATGATAATTGTCATTACATTTACCACTTACCAGCAGGTAGTCAGCTCAGTATTGTCAATTCAAATTAACTGAGCAGTGCTTGTTAATTGCTGTTGTGATTTACTGTTACTCCAGGTGTGTGTTCGTGAGAAACGCAAACTTACAGATGTGGCTCCAATGTTATTTTCATAAGGCAAGTGCATAACGCGGTCTGTCTATCGAATTATGCTGTATAGTTAAATGAGTATCGGACTTTGTTTCATAAAGACTGTAGGTTGTTTGGTGCACCATAAAAGATTTCATAAATTACTAATCAATATTTGGATCACTCCAATGGCTGACGGGCTCCACGTCAGCAGTTTTAAATTGGTTCAAATGGCTCTGAGCACTATGGGACCTAACATCTGAGGTCATCAATCCCCTAGAACGGAGAACAACGTAAACCTAACTACCCTAAGGACATCACACACACCCATGCCCGAGGCAGGATTCCAACTTGCGACCGTAGCAGCCGCGCAGTCCCGGACTTAAGCGCCTAGAAACGCTCGGTCATCACGGACGGCCTCAGCAGTTTTGCATTTCTTTCACGAATAGCTGTATACAACGCTCATAAAGTCATTAATACAAAGAGATATGTTTAGTTTGTTAAATTACACATCTGAAAGGTATTAATTTAAATATACTTGAAAAATCTGTGCAAAGTCCGAGAGATTCCACCACCGTCGCCTTTAGAGGTCATGTTTAGTTAGTAGCATCTTTGGAAAGTACGCACACCAAGTTTCCGTCATATTGGTCTATTTCTTTGTGTTTGGCATCCGTGTGAATCAAGGAAGTCGAGTGATTGTCAAAAAATGGACGAAAAATAATTTCGCATCTTGATTAAACATTACTTTATGAAAGGCAAAACGCCTCAGGAAACTACACAGGAGCTTATAAAGTTTGCGGTGACTCTCCGCCTTCGATTAGAACAGTTTGTAAGTGATTTCAAAATTTTGGGAGTGGGCATATGGGCACAAGTGATGCTGAACGTTCTGGACGCCCTGTGGAGGTTACCACTCTAGAAATCATTGATAAAATACATAATATGGTAATGGAAGACAGAAGAGTTGAGGTGCGTGAGACTGCAAGTCCTGTGGACATCTCGAATGAACGGGTACACAATATTTTGCATGAACATTTGGACATGAGAAAGCTATCCACAAGATGCGTTCCGCTATTGCTTGCGCTTGACCAAAAACGGAATCGTGAGAAGTGTTGCAAGGATGGTTTGCAGCTGTCCAGAAGAATCCGCAGGACTTTGAGCGTCGTTTCGTCACTGTGAATGAAACATGGATACATTACTATACTCCTGAGACCAAACAATAATCTAAACAATAGGTTACCAAGGGAGAATCTGCACCAAAAAATGTGAAGACCATTCCTTCGGGCCGGCCGAAGTGGCCGTGCGGTTAAAGGCACTGCAGTCTGGAACCGCAAGACCACTACGTTCGCAGGTTCGAATCCTGCCTCATGCATGGATGTTTGTGATGTCCTTAGGTTAGTTAGGTTTAACTAGTTCTAAGTTCTAGGGGACTAATGACCTCAGCAGTTGAGTCCCATAGTGCTCAGAGCCATTTGAACCATTTGAACCATTCCTTCGGCCAGAAAGGTTATGACGACTGTCTTTTAGGATTGGCAAGGGATAATCCTCATCGACAATCTGGAAAAGAGTAAAACTATTACATGTGAATATTATTCATTATTATAGGACCGTCCTTTTCCATCATGACAATGCACCAGCACAAAGCTAAGCAGTTCTGGTGGCAAAATTAATGGAAATAGGATTCCAGGTCGTTTCCCATACCCCCCTATACTCCAGACTTGGCTCCCTCGGACTACTGTTTAATCCACAATTTGAAGAAATTTCTGGCGAGACAAAGATTTTATTCAAACAAGGAGGTGATTGCAGCAACTATTAGCTATATTAAAGACTTGGACAATTCCTATTATTCGGAAGGTTTCTACAAATTACAACAGCGTTGGACGAAGTGTATAAGTCTAAATGGAGACTATGTTGGAAAAAAAGGGTTTACCACTAACATGTAAGCACTTTCTAATTTTGCACGGACTTTTCAAACGCCCCTCGTATATTCGCGGTACTTAAGAGCTAACAAGATGGATGCATACATAGCGAAAGCTGAAGAACAAAGGACAATACGAACCAGGATGGCATCTCCTAGCTGATCACAGAAAAAAGGTGAAGGCTTCTCTCTTCTTCATTGTCGTAGAAAGTATTACATATACTTATTAACATTTGTGGGCTTTCTGGTACACAAATATTTCATAAACATAGAGAAAGAAAAATTTTCTTGGTGTCTTACATTTTCCTGCGATATATATTACTTCGATACTGGCTGCTACCTGAGTAGTCATTCAAGTCGTGCAGAACAAGGTTATGTCAGTTTAGGGATGTGTGTGCCTGTGGGAATTGATGCAGCCACTGCTTGAGTGACGTCGTAGTTGGCTTGTATGATGTAAATCGGTTGGTGACAACCGGCTGAGATTGAGCTCTGGTTGTGCAGTTTGCAACAGAGGTTGGCATCGTATTGCGGCCTGTCCAGGATTGTAGCCATCACAGCCATAATAGCCTTACCTAGCGCAGCCGGTTCAGCTGGGGCAGTCGCATGGAGGTCCAACGCGCTGCACGTTGCAGAGTCATGCAGCCGAACTGGGCTACAGCAGTCTCCGGCCTAGCGAGTCCCTGACGTCACCCCAGGGGCCGAGCAGTGTTGTTGCGAAGCAACTTGTATGCCACGGGCTAAGCAGAGTCGAGTATGGCGATGCAGCCCACGGGCTGCGGACTCACTGCTTCGCACTGTGCCAGGCTGTGACGTCACTCCATCGATGCCTTGCGCAAGCGGTGGCGTGCTGCGGCGTATGTGCTGTTAGTAGCACTGACGACAGCTGCGAGCTACGGGCTGCGAGTGGTGAGTAGAGTAGAGTTTAGTTCAATGTCCAAGTGTTTATGAAATCTTTTGGGACTTCATCAGGCCAAACACCATTTCGTCCAATGCAGATTCCCACATTGTGCTCCAGGAAAGGGGGTGGCAACGCCGTAACGACGACACAGCAGAAAGGCATTGTTAGGCCATTTACTACACATCCAATCAACAGACTTCTTGTGGTCTACATGGTGGGATGCTGTGATCTGCGAAGCAAGAGCACTCTGTCCCAATATAAATTACCATTACTTTCAATCAAAGGTGTCTCAGTCTGGTAGCTACTATCTACGAGGAGAGGTGAATGCCACTCCTCGAGGCGACATGATGCTTCAAGCAACCACCACGAGATATGGCCTCCACTACCTGTGGGCCCCTGATGCTGGTTATAAGATCAGTTGTGTGGGCTTAGCATCTTCCATCCTGTGGGCCAACTACCAGGTGCAACCAGCCTTCCACTATAGAGGGCAGTCGTTTGGAACCATGGTCACCTGTTGCGTCAGTTACTTAAAACCCGCTGTCTTCAGCACACACTATGGAGGACGCTGCACCACAGAATTTTCTGGTTTGTTCTTCAGTAAAATGTATGACTAACAGTGAAATTTTTATGAGCAGCCATCGATCAGCATCCCGACAACAATCCACCACCTCAACTCAGACCTCCACGTGTAGAGGTCATCCATCCTAAACCTCTACATTTTGATGTCAGAAGTGTGTGTCACCTGTATATTTCAGTGAGAGAGGAACCTTACCAGTCAACCTATTTGGAGACGATGCCTCCCGATTTTCTAATGGTTGCAGTTTCTTCGACACACAGCATCATTGCTCAGTGGGTGATTGCACTGACTGTTTCATTTTTTTTCCCCCTTCGAGTATCGCGTCGCGTCAGTGCACCTTTTAGCAGCTTTTCAGTTTTGTTTTCATGTGTGACATGTGTCAAATAAACTCAGACTGTGTTCTGAGGATGTGTAAATATGAGCGTTATTTTTGCCTATCATCAATGAGTGGTGCTCATTGTCTGGTAGCATTTAAGGTGTTAACCATGCATAGCTTCTTAGGAGCGAAAGGTGATTTTTGTCGGGAAGTCCGAGTTTTGTGGTAGTTTTTGCCGTTTTTAATGGGCAATGTATTTCATTTGGAGCAAAGAATGTGGCTCACTACGTTAAAACACGTAAAGTTGTAGTCATGAGGAACCGCTCAAGTGGAGAAGTTAAGAAACAGTATGTATTAGGATAGAATTCGATTAAGTGTCCTTGTCGTCATACTGTTTTGTTCTCCTCGTTTGTTGTTTGCATGATTGGTGGAGGGATTCCCTGGCAGAGAAGTCTCGAATTTCTGCACCCTGGACCAGAAGTGGAGGGAAGTGTGTGTGCCGATGATTTTGGTGTCTAGCAGAGAGCAACCGCCGACTGTAATTTTGTTGCAGAGACTTAGGTGACGAAGAAAGCTTTCAATAATGCTGATTGTATTGAAGATGTTTTGGGTGCTGAAATGCGGGTGTAGAAATGAGTGTGCGCAATGGAAAATACTGAAAGCGAAAATAAAGATTTTGCCCTGTCTGACTACCCCGCGAAGCAGATCTTAGGATCCCTTGACGGTGAAATTGTTTCCTCCTTCTTGCTTTTTAACATGTAAATAACAACATAAAAATAAATGAATGATTAAGGGAGCTAGTGACTACTAAATATTAATCTCGTTTCTGCTTATACATTTATTGTAGATTAAAACTCCTTTACATATTACAGATCTCTATATGTCGATGTGCAAAGGACATAAAGAGATACAAACTCCAGCCAAAAAATAAAAAAAAACTCATTAAACACTAGGACAGCAGAAGGCGGTCCTCTGACTAGTAAAGTCTAATACTATCTTCTTCTCTCTGTATTCTACAGACAAAAAATGTGAACTTCCACACATGCTGCGTTCTCAACGACGATTACCTTCTCGGACGCGAAGTCCAGAACCCTGTAAGTTAGCAACACCTTCGGTCACCTATAGCACCTTCCCAGTGCCTTGTGCCCTATAAAATGATAATTAGGCATTAGTGATTTTGCCCGCATTTGTCCTATCATGATAAACGAACCCTGCGACAGTATTTCACTGGTGACAGCTTCCGCCAGCTGGAACATTATCCCCTTGGGTTCCACTGCTCGTCATCGAAAGTCAGTTTCGGAATGATGCTTGATGAAAAAGTCTAGCCCTGGGATTGCACGGCAGAGTTTGCCTGCATCACGCAGTACACTGCAAGTGTAGTCACTTTTGTAAATTTCCAGATCCACTAGCACAAGCCTTGTCGTCCCGATCATAACCCTCACAAACAAATTTCCTGATGTTCTCCTCCTACATTCTGAGGAGGCAGTGCCGTCAAATATAGTGCCGAAACTGCGGCCTTCGGAAACACTAAATGCGTCTGTACCATTTCAGTTTCCATCTGCAATACCATGAGTCTTATTGATAGCTTTTTGCATCACCTCTCAAATATCTACAACATAATTACTGTCGTCATTTGTGTGGTGTCACCGCCAGACACCACACTTGCTAGGTGGTAGCCTTTAAATCGGCCGCGGACCTGTAGTATACGTCGGACCCGCGTGTCACCACTATCTGTGATTGCAGACCGAGCGCCGCCACGCGGCAGGTCTAGAGACGTCCTAGCACTCGCCCCAGTTGTACAGCCGACTTTGCTAGCGATGGTTCACTGACAAAATACGTTCTCATTTGCCGAGACGATAGTTAGCATAGCCTTCAGCTACGTCATTTGCTACGACCTAGCAAGGCACCATTATCATTTGCTATTTATCTTGTGATTTTCACCAATTATGGATTAAAGTTAAGTATTACAGCAGCTACGTACTTATTTTACTAGACTCAACTCCTTTAACTGTTCCAGATCTGACGCCAGCCTGCGTGAGCTTAAACGCGTGCCTTTCGGCTATCTCTTAGTGGCCTGGCTGTCTTGCCAAGTCACAACAATTTGCACTCCGTATGACACAAAGACCATCGGTACATGCACTTCCCTCCAAATCTGCCCCAGGATGCAGAAATTCGCAACCTCTCCGCCAGGGTATACCTCACTAATTATGCAAACAACAAACGAGGAGAACAAAACAGTACGACGACAAGGACACATAATCTAATTCTACCCTGACGCTTACTGTAACTTAGCTTCTACACCTGAGCGGCTAGTCATGCTTAAACGTAGTGAGCCACACTTATTGCTCAAAATGAAATACGTTGCCCATTAAAAACTACCACTAAACTCCGACCACTAGACAAAACTTATCTTCTCCTCCTAAGAAGTTACGCATGCTTAACACCTTATACACTTCCAGACAATGAGCCACACTCACTGATAATAGGATAAAATGGCGCTCATCCTTACTCATCCTCAGAACATAGTCTGAGATTACTTTACACATGTCACACATGGAAACAGAACTGAAAAGATGCTAGAAGTGCACTGAATCGGCGTGATACTCGCAGGAGAAAAAAACAGAACAGACAGTGCACTCAGCTCCAGCACACTGATGCTGTGTGTCGACCAAACTGCAACCCTGAGGTAGTGGAGAGTTACCGTCTCCAGAGAGGGTGGCTGGTAAGGCTGACATCAATATGGGGAGGTCCAGGGTTTATGACCTGTACACGTGGAGGTCGGAGTTGAGCTGGTGGATTGTTGCCGGGATGATGATCCGTGGCTGCTCATAAAAAATTCTCTGTTAGTCATATATTTTACTGAAGAACAGAGTAGAACGTTCTGTGGTGCAACATCCTCCATAACGTGTGCTGAAGACAGCGAGTGTTACGGAACTGACGCAACGGGTGGCCATGGCCTCAAACTACTGCCTTCTATGGCGGAAGGCTGGTTGCACCTGGTAGTTGGCCCACAGGATGGAAGATGCTAAACTCACAGCACAGACCTTAAAACCAGCAGCAGGGGCCCACAGTTAGTGGAGACCAAATCTCGTGGTGGCTGATTGTAGCCTCATGTCACCTCGTGGAGCGGCATACACCTCTCCTTTTAACTAGTAACTACGAGACTGAGATACCTTTGACTGAAAATAATGGTAATTTATATTGGGATAAAGCGTTCTTGCTTTGCAAATCATAGCTTGTAACCATGGAGACCATAAGAAGTCTGTTGTAGTTACTGGCTTACCAACGCCTTACTGCTGCGTCGTTGTTATGGCCTTACCTTTAGCACAATGTAGGAATCTGCCAGTGGCATTGCTGCATCTGTCGTAATTGTGTATGGTCGGCTCTGAGCTGGTCCACTCCCAAAATTTTTTGCAACAGCGATGGAAACATCACAATTTTACTCAGTAGCGCCGAAAATTAGTGGTGGCGCTGCAGATCGAATAACTGATAATAAGATACTGAGTCGAACTGTGGAAGACAAGAAATTTTTGGCACAACTTCGTTTAATAGGGCATATCCTGATTCATCAAGGACTCGTCTGTTTTGTATATAATTTAATTGATGAAAGGTGAAAATACAAAAACGCATTACATGAAGCAGGCAAAAAAGAATACATACGTCTAAAGAATGAGATCGACGGGAAGTGCAAAATGGCTAAGCAGGGATGGCTAGAGGACAAATGTAAGGATGTAGAGGCGCATATCACTAGAGGTAAGTTACATACTGCCTACTGGAAAATTAAAGAGATCTTTGGAGAAAAGAGAACGACTTGCATGAATATCAAAAGCTCAAATGGAATTCCAGTAATAAGCAAAGAAGGGAAAGCAGAAAGGTGAACGGAGTATATAGAGGGTCTTTACAAGGGCAATGTTCTTGAGGACAATATTATAGAAATGGAAGAGAATGTACATGAAGATAAAATAGCAGATATGATACTGCTTGAAGAGTTTAACAGAGCACTGAAAGACCTAAGTCGAAACAAGGTCCCAGGAGTAGAAAACATCCAATTAGAACTAATAACAGCCTTGAGAGAGCCAGGCCTAACAAAAGCAGGTGTTGACAGATGTGAAAATTACCGAACTATCAGTTTAATAAACCATGGCTGCAAAGCCGACCTCGGGGAAGTTCAGTTTGGATTCCGTAGAAATATCGGAACACGTTAGCCAATACTGACCCTACAACTTATCTTAGAATAAAGATTAAGGAAAGGCAAACTTACGTTTCTAGCATTTGTAGGCTTAGAGAAAGCTGTTGTCAGTGCTCACTGGAATACTCTCTATCAAATTCTAAAGGTGTTAGGGGAGAAATACAGGGAGCGAATTGCTGTTTACAATTTGTACAGAAACCAGATAGCAGTTTTAAGAGTCGAGGGGCACGAAAGGGAAGCAGTGGTTGGGAAGGGAGTGAGACAGGGTTGTAAGCCTATCCCCAATGTTATTCAATCTGTATATCGAGCAAGCAGTAAAAGAAACAAAAGATAAATTCGGAGCAGCAAATCCATGGAGAAGAAATAAAAACTTTGAGGTTCGCTGATGACATTGTAATTCTGTCCGAAACACCAAAGGACCTGGAAGAGCAGCTGAACGGAATGGACAGTGCCTTGAGAGGAAGATATAAGATGGACATCAACAGAAGTAAAACGAGGATAATGGAATGCAGTCCAATTAAATCAGGTGATGCTGTGGGAATTAGGTTAGGAAATGAGACGCTTATAGTAGTAAATGAGTCTGGCTATTAGGGGAGCAAAATGACTGATGATGGTCGAAGTAGAGGGGTTATAAAATGTAGGCTGGCAATGGCAAGGAAAGCGTTTCTGAAGAAGAGAAATTTGTTAACATCGAATGTAGATTTAAGTGTCAGGAAGTCGTTTCTGAAAGTATTTGTATGGAGTGTAGTCATGTATGGAAGTGAAATGTTGACGATAAATAGTTTAGACAAGAAGAGAATAGAAGCTTTGTAAATGTGTTGCTACTGAAGAATTCCGAAGATTAGATGGGTAGATCACATTACTAATGAGGAGGTACAGAATAGAATTAAAGAGATGAGGAATTTGTGGCACAACTTGACTAGAAGAAGGGATCGGTTGGTAGGGTATATTCTGAGGCATCAAGAGGACGACAATTTAGTATTGGAGGGCAGCGCGGAGGGTAGAAATCGTAGAGGGAGACCAAGAGATGAATATACTAAACTGATTAGATGGATGTAGGTTGCAGTAGGAACTGGGAGATGAGGAAGCTTGCACAGGATAGAATAGCATGGAGACCTGCAGTAAACCAGTCCCTGGACTGAAGAGCACAACAACGACAACAAGAGCTAACAAGAGAGGTGCATACATAGCCAAAGCTGAAGAGCAAAGGACGATACGAAACAGGAAAACATCTCCTAGCTGATCGCAGAAAAAATGTGAAGGCTTCTCTGTTCTTGAATATCATAGGTAGTATTACATGTACTTATTAATATTTGTGAACTTTCTGGTACGCACATATTTCATAAATATACAGAAAGAAAAATTTTCTTCGTGTCTTACTTTTTCCTATGACACATTTGACTAAAATACAGGCTGTTACATGAGGAGTCATTCTAATAGTCAGTACAACAAAATTACAAGATTGGTGTATACAAGAAAAAACAAGTGAACAGTTTCACAAATCATTTACATTGGCATGGGAGAAATTTGTAAAAGATACACTAACTTTAGAGGTATCAATGTTCTGAGGATAAGAGGTTAAGTCATTTTAGTGACGTGTCTGCCCGTGGGAATTGATGCAGGCACTGCTGGAGTGACTTTGCAGTTGGCTTGTATGATGTCAGTCGGTCGGTGACGACTGGCTGAGTGCGAGCTCTGGTTGTGCACTTCACAGCAGACGTGGGCATCAAGTCAATGCCCGTCCAGGACCCTAGCCATCTCAGCCATGCGAGACTTGCCTCGTGCTACCGGTTCAGCAGGGGCTGCCGCATCGAGGTCCGACGCGCACCACGGTGCAGAGTTATGCTCCCGCACTGGACTACAGCAGTCTCGGGCCAAGCGAGTCCCTGATGTCACACCAAGGGTCGAGCAGTGCTGTTGCGAAACCACCTGTATGCCAGCAGAGTACCGCATAGAAAAGCAGCCCACAGGCCGCGGCCTCGCTGCTTCACACTGAGCGAACCCGTGACATCACTACACCAGTGCCGTGCACAAATAGTGCTGTGGAGCGGCCTACCGGCTGTTAGTAGCGAGTTACGGGCGACGAGCGGTGAGTAGAGCAGTGTTTGATGGAGTGGTGGGATTTCTACTGTTTTTTGGTCGTGCACAAAATGAGCGCGGAAAGTAAAGGTGGTTTGCAGAAGAAGGAGTGCATGTCAAGGAAAAGGAAGGTACATGAACCATCACTCCGACGCATTGGATGCAGTACATTCGTTGAGATTGATTATAAGCTGAACAGGTGTGATCACATATGTTTCACTTCCACTGAGGTTAAACACCACTGTAGATCATCTTTGAAAATAGTGTCTTCTAGAGATTGGGACTTACATGATGTCAGTCATTTCACATGATTTATATTAGATCGTGTGTCCATAACAAAGGGCAGATTTGCTCAGTTGATCAATAATATTAGTCAGGAGCCGGCCGTTGTGGCCATGCGGTTCTAGACGCTTCAGTCTGGAACCGCGCGACCACTACGTTCGCCGGTTCGAATCCTGCCTTGGGCATGGGGTGTCCTTAAGGTCAGTTAGGTTTAAGTAGTTCTAAGTTCTAGCGGACTGCTGACCTCAGATGTTAAGTCCCATAGTGCTCAGAGCCATTTGAACCATCAGTCAGGAAATTCATTTGTGTCTCTTTATGGCCCTTGCACATCGGCATATAAACATTTGTAATATATTGTGAGGCATCCACATGCCTTGCTCATACTGTGGCATCAAGCAGTCAGGCCTGCAAGATGAGTGGTCTGCCAAGCGAGTGGACTCATTCTTATTTATCAAGTAACATGAACTCTAGTACTCACAATTAAGTTACAAGTTATTCTCCTGTTTGAGTATTACGCACATCTGACTATTAGTAATTTACACAACTCTGACTGTTCACTACGCACTGTCAATACCACATTTTCTTTCTTATTTAACGGATTTGATCAACACGTGGCCATCGCACTGAATATGAATGGCGCACACATTATAAATCCTTGGTATCGTGACAACATACTATTCGAAGGAAAAGGCCACCAATCTCTTTCTCTTCACTATCTTATCTATTCTGATAAATTCTATAACCTAAACACACAAATTCTATAACCTACAACAATAACACGTGAGAAATTCTGCCCAGTGTGCATGGCTTTACATTGATGATTCTCTATCCTATGGTGTCGTAATTATTTAACGCTACAGTGCACTTTCTGGATAGGATGGTGTATCTTTTGCTGTAACTCACACTTCGACTCTCACACCCATCATCATGAAAATTTCCTCCAGACCGAGTGGTACAAAAAGGAACATGCATAACCCACTGCCTCTGAAACTATCTTGTTACTCTCCCATGCCAACCACACATACTTAAATTTAATGAAATACATCACACATAACAACATACAATACAAAGAATAGTCGCAACGTTATAATCATATCACTTTCAGCTTTCCCACTTCAATTAGTATTTATCCCAGTTTCACAGGACACTGCCCCACTTAGTATCTTTTCTTTCCTACTATGAACTCTGGAGGATATGTGCACGTCTTCCTGTGCAATGCAAGCCAAGTGGCGTTGCTGGATAGACGGCTGACTCACCTTGCTACTCTCTCAGAGGATTATAGTTTGAATAAAGCGTCACACGGAAACATAACACGCAAAGTAATATTAAGAACATATTCATCACACACGCGAGTCCTCAACTGATACCATGGATGAGTACTTTTCATAATCCTTTGTCTCATACACAGATTGAGACTCACACAGTACTCACCACCTAGAACTACTCATCTCTAATTTCAAGTCCTGCACGCACCATTTCTTAAATATTTCCAACTTATAGTACACACACTAGTAATTCAGCTTAACTTACACACTCGGAAGTATTTCATCTTATTGCTACACATGGTTTCATTGTGACCGTTGGTCACTTCAGAAGACAGGTCCTACCAACACAGGATCCAGCGCCAGAATGCCCAAAACATGGTCGTTCTTCAGGTCAGCTCGCACCTCCATCGAGGTGGGGAACATCATGCTACCCATTGGTCAGACACATTTCAGGCGCTCAAAGCTCAGGTAAATTTCATCTCTTTGGTTCCACCAAAGGTGACCAATGGACCGTCTCAAAGATGATCATATATTCACATTCACTATCTGCGGTTAGAAGACGACCATACATCCATTCAATTCACAGATCTCACAAAATTGGATGTAGGGATTTATTTTGTGGGAGTGCACATGTAATCAATTAAATAAATAAGTTGTCATTCTTTCCTACACTGGTATCCGGCTTCACTGTATTAATTGAAATTGAGTATTTATAAGAAAAAATATGTTGTTATGACAGGATTAACGAAGACTGTTGTACCTATTTTCAATGTCGGGCGGTACTGTACCCTTTCAGTATATAGGGCGTTTAACAATAAATGTATAAGCAGAAACAACATTTATTATTTAGTAATTACTAGTTCTGTTAATCATTCATTTATTTTTATGTTGTAATTTATATGTTAAAGAGCAAGACGGAGGAAATAATATCACCGTTAAGAGATCCTATGATCTGCTTTAGGGGGTAGTCAGACAAGGCCAAATCTTCATTTTCGCGTTCAGTGCTTTCCAGAGCGCACATTAATTTTTCACTCGCCTGGAGCAACAGCTTGGAAACCATATAAATATCTTCAAGAAATGCTTCCTAACACTTAAATTTATATTCGATGCTAGCAAATCCCCCTTTTTCATTAATACTTTTCTAGCTATAGTCAGTCTTCATTTTGTATCTTGTCTACTTCGGCCATCATCAGTTATTTTGCTGCCCAATAATCGTTTTAGTGTGTCATTTCGTAATCAGATGTCCTTAACGCTACCTAGTTTAACCCTCGCAATACCAAGGGAGAGGTAAGCGGTACTTTATGCCTACCTTTTTGGAATACTGTAATCTAGTCATGTACATTATATTTTAAAATTCTCAGAACCATATATTAGTGATTTTTAATGAATTCTTCTACGAGATTCCGTAATTGTTTTAAATTTTTCAGTAAAGCATAATGCAAAAATTTAGGTCTTGTCAGTGGATGTGAATTTTCAGTACATGTGTCATATTCATATTTTCAGGTTTGAGACACTTCTTATGCATAATTATATCTTTAAAAGGTATGTTGTGCGTAAATGACAACGTAAAATAACGAAATCCGTATTTTTTTATTTTGGTCATATATTACACCCCTTTTTGTAGTGCACGTTATGGAAAATCCGTTGATACTGCTAGGTTTCAATCAAAAACGTTCCATTTCCTTTCATTTAGTTCCATAGGGGGTTATCTTATAATCCCTTTTCAGGGCTCTATCTATTCCAGTCAACTGTTATTCCAAGTTCTTTGCTGTCTCTGACAGAACTGCAGTGTCACCGTTAAACTTCAAAATGTTTATTGCTTCTCCCCGACATTTAATTCTGTTTACAAATTTATCCTTGCCTGCTTCACTGCTTGTTCAGTGTTGATGTTGAATAACATCGAGTGTAGGCTACACGAATGTCTCACTCCCTTCATCCCATTGCACAACTAGAAATCCAGGAAATGGAGCAGCAGAATTTATGTGATTCAACAAGATTTATTCTTTGATGGGGTGGGGCTATGAAATCCTTTTCCAGTCTCATTACTCCTCACTTCTTTTTACCGGAGGACAGCAAAATTCATATTTCAGTGCATATACGGTCAAAATTCAAACTCTGATTTAGGAAAACATAGATTCCCAAGGATTCACATGTTACCAGTTGTGGAGGAACATTTAGGAACGAGCCTCTCTCCTATTTCAGAACATTAAATGTTAATTTTGTAACTCCCAGATGAGCAGAGTCCATTGAGAAAACTATTTCTAGATCGAAAGGTAAGCCACTTCCGTTCGAACCCACTCGCGAGAACAAACAGAAAAGACGGTTGGAGATGCAGTAAATGGAAATGTCGTTAGAGTGTATTGTGGGATTGCAGAGGTATGAGGAAGGGAAACTATTGTATCCTTTTCATGACTTTATACGTCTTATCTTCAGATATCATTTTTAAATGATGAATGGTGGCCAGAGGAAAGTTGCCACCTCACAGTATCTCTGGACAAATAGCTCTCATATAACTACAATTTGAGACATTTATGTAAAAGTCCAATTTCAGAAGTTTCTCTGTCCTGGGGCGCCTGACTCGAATGCTTCAATATTGCCATCGTCCATGTCAAGAGAAGGTGCAGTGTAGGTAATTTCTCCAGTTCTAATTGCTTGGACGCCGCGTTGAAGTGCTACAAAAACCATTAGGTTTTAAAAGCTATAAAATAAATGATTGTGTATAAGAATTATAGTAATAGAATAGCATACATACCGTAAAAATTTCTTTCATCTGCATGGTATCAGGTCTTTTAGTTCGGGATATTTCTCCCTTCTCAGAGAGCTTTTCGCACAAAGTGTTTTTGAAGGTGTAAAATAAACGATTGCGTATAAGAATTACAGTAATCGAATAGCATACATAACGAAAAAATTTCTTTCATCAGCGTATTATCAGTTCCTTTATTTTGGGCTATTTCTCCCTTCTCATAGAGCTTCTTGCACGAAGACATTCTAACATTGTCAGCTTCTTATTCCAGCGAGTATCGTAAGCCTGACTCAGTGATCTATTAAGAGCATTAAGAAGACCACTTTTCTTTACGTAAGTGATGTGTTCTTTCGCCGCAGTCAAAAGACCATGAACGTATGGACAATTAACGCACATATACTCGGCATCAAAATTATTTCATAGCCCTGTATTTAGAATATGACAGGAACAATTCAATCATGAGTAATCGCGCAGTGCCACGACAACATTGGTACCTTGATCAGTCGTGTGCTGCATTGGTTCAAACGGCTCTGAGCACTATGGGACTTAACTTCTGAGGTCATTAGTCCCCTAGAACTTGGAACTACTTAAACCTAACTAACCTAAGGACATCTCACACATCCATGTCTCAGGCGGGATTCGAACCTGGGACCGTAGCGGTAGCGTGGTTCCAGAGTGAAGCGTCCAGAACCGCTCGGCCACACTGGCTGGCATGTGCTGTATGTCCTTCAAAGTAGAATCGGGGATACCAAGAGACATTAATCGTCTAAACAATTCTCTTAGAATATTAGCGACGTTTGTGGTTCATCTGGAAACTGGGTTGTAAACAAAATGCGAAATCTGAGAGTCCAGTCAATGAAACAGGAGACAGTACATGTCAGCTAATGTTTTCTTCTTGCACTGGACGTGTACATGTCCGTATTTGCTTAGTATTCACCTTGTGTTACATGAGCAATTACCTCAGGCATAATTACGTTTTAGCTCTTTCTGCCATGTACCGCGACACAGTTGTGGGATGAGACATATTGGCGTTTGCTATGTCAACTGAAATAAATTCATAAGTCCTCACCTCTTACAGTTCCATATGACCTTATGTCCTGTGTACACACAGCAACGCAGTTATCGACAGATAGCTCCTGAGCTGGTTTAAGAAGTCGTTTCTCGTCCACATAAGACCTTTGTTTATTAGACACGCAAGGATGGCGACAAATGTTCGAAGTGCCACTTGACCCTTCAGCATGAGAGTAAATTGGTCTGCACAGCGAACAGCAAACAAAATGAACGCTTTTCCTAACACCATTCACGACAGGCTTCACCAGGGTCGTAACTGAACCTTTAGAATTCGCTTCAGGCTATGTGGCTCTCCACTCACCACTCATTAGTATTTCTTTTGCTTCCCTTTATATTCACATGTGCACCTTCTTCTGCATATCACGTTTAGTTTCCGCGCTCATTTTGTGCGTTACGAAAAAATGAAGAAATCCTACCACTCCACTAAACTCTGGCGGTCTAAGGCGCTGCAGTCATGGACTGTGCGGCGAGTCCCGGTGGAGATTAGAGTCCTCACTCGGACAAAGGTTCTGTGTGTTTCTCCTTAGGATAATTTAGGTCAAGCAGTGTGTAAGTTTAGGGTCTGATAACCTCAGCAGTTAAGTCCCATAAGATTTCAAACACATTTGAATATTTGAACTAAACTGTGCTCTACTACCCGCTCGCAGCCCGTAGCTAACAACTGCAGTCAGTGCTACCAACAGCCTGTAGGCCACAGCACGCCAGCGCTTGCACACGGCACTGGTGCAGTGACGTCACATGCTCGCTCAGTGCAGAGCAGTGAGGCTGCGGCCCGTGGGCTGCGTCTCCACGCGTGACTCTGCTGAGCCCGTGGAATACAAGCTGTTTTGCAACAGCCCTGCTCGGCCCTTGAGGTGACGTCAGGGACTCACTCTGCCTGAGAGTGCTGTAGCCCAGTGCGGCCATATGACTCTGCACCGTGCGGCCTGTCAGACCTCCATGTGGCTGCCCTGGCTGACTCGGCAGCGCTAGGCAAGGCTCACACAGCTGCCATGGCTATGCTCCTAGACAGGCCACGCCACCATGCCCACCTCTGCTGCGAACTGCACAACCAGAGCTCGCTCGCAGCCGGTTGTCACCATCCAATTGACATCATACAAGCTGACTGCGGCGTCATTCCAGCAGTGGCTGCATCAATTCCCACGGGCAGACACGTCCCTGAACTGTCTTCACCTTGTTGTACACAACTTGCATGACTACTCATGTAACAGCCAGTATCGTAGTCAAATATATGCCTTCCTGTTTCGTATCGTCCTTTGTTCTTCAGCTTTCGCTATCTATATCCATCTATGCATCTATCCCGTTAACTCTTAAGAACCATGAATATACGAGGGGCGTTTTAAAAGTCCGTGTTTGGGGTGAACCTTTTTTATTTTTCAACATAGTCTCCTTTTAAACTTATAAATTTATTCCAACGCTGCTCTAATTTGTTGATCCCTTCCAAATAATAGGAATTGTCCAAGTCTGCAAAATAGCTAATACGTGCTGCAATCATCTCCTCGTTTAAATAAAATCTTTGTCCCACCAGCCATTTCTTCAAATTGGGGAAGAAATAGTAGTCCGAGGGAACCAGGCCTGGAGAATATTGGGGGGTGGCGGATGTGAAACGAGATGGAAACCTATTTCTATTAATTTCGCGACCACAACTGCTGAGATGTGTGCTGGTGCATTGTCGTGATCGAAAACGACGGTCCCATGATGATGAATAATATTCACATAGTTTTACCCTTTTGCAGATAGTTGATGAGAATTATCCATTGCGGATCCCAAAAGACAGTCGCCATAACCTTTCTGGCCGAAGGAATGGTCTTCGCTTTTTTGGTGCAGATTGTCCCTCGGTAACCCATTGTTTAGATTGTTGTTTGGTCTAATGAGTATAGTAATTTATCCATGTCTCATAAACAGTGGCGAAACGACGCTCAAAGTGGTGCGGATTCTTCTGAACAGCAGCAAACCATCCTTGCAACACTTCGCACAATTCCGTTTTTGGTCAAGCATGAGCACCCGCGGAACGCATCTTTCGGCTAGCTTTCTCATGTCCAAATGTTCATGCAAAATATTATGTACCCGTTCATTCGAGATGCCCACAGCACTAGCAATCTCACGTACCTTAGCTCTTCTGTCATCCATCACCATATCATGGATTTCATCAGTGATGTCTGCAGTGGTATCCTCCACAGGCCGTCCAGAAAGTTCTGCATTACTTGTGCCCATATGGCCACTCCTAAAATTTTGAAATCACTTATAAAGTGTTGTACGCGAAGGCGAAGGGTCACCGTAACTTTTATCAAGGTTCTCTATAGTCTCCAGAGGCGTTTTTCCTTTCATAAAGTAATGTTAAATCACCACACGAAATGCTTTTTCGTCCATTTTTTGACAATCACTCGACTTCCTTGATTCATACGAATGCCAAACACAAAGAAGTAAACCAGTATGACTGAAACTTGGTGTGCGCTCTTTCCAAAGATGCTACTAACTAAACTCGATAGGCGCCGATGGTGGCATCTCTCGGACTTTGCACAGACTTTTCAAACGCCCCTTGTATTTAAGTATATTTAAATTAATGCCTTTCAGATGTATTAATTTAACAATTTAAACATATCTCTTTGTATTAATGTCTTTATCAGCTTTGTATACAGCTGTTCGTGAAAGAAATGCAAAACTGCTGACACGGAGCCTCTCTGCCTTTGCTATGATCCAAATACTGATTAGCAATTTATCAGATCTATTATGGTGTACCAAAGAACCTACAGCCTTTCAGAAACGAAGTACGATACTGTATTAACTACACAGCATAATTCGATTGACCGATCGCGTTATAGTCTTGCATTATGAAAACTACATTGGAGCCACATCTGTAACTTTGCGTTACTCTCGAACACAGACCTGGAGTAACATGAAATCACATCAGGAATCAGCAAGCACTGCTCAGTTAATTTCAATTGACAATACTGAGCTCACTACCTGCTGGTAAGTGGTAGGTGATCACGACTGTTTCCTTCACATTCTCTATAGGCCTTCCACCTTCGGAAGCAGACAAGGTAACAGTAACATCTCACAAGTTCCACCGGCTCATCCACCTTCGAGAGAGGTTGTTGCTATTGTCGGATAGGGACCGCTTATACTGTATGGCTGCAGTTTAACGTCATACCAGAGACACTTCTGTTTACAACAACAAAACAATACAAGAACCGCTACATCAGTTGGTTGCAGCGGCCAACAGCGTGAGATAAATACCTTTTCGCAAACGAGAATGAGAAACGCCGTTAATTTAGAACAATATAGAAACGTCTTTTGCCATGTCAACTGCCGAGGTCGCTGAATCACACGTGATCTACCTTACTAATGAGTTCTCCCAGTAAACAACTTGCAAAGTTGTGACCAGAAGCCTACCTCTCCCACCCCCCTCCACAATGTTGGTTTTGTGGTCTGCAGTCTGAAGACTGGTTTGATGCAGCTGCCCAAGCCAGTCTATTCTGTGCAAGCCTCTTCAGCGCTGCACAGATAATGCAATGTGCATCAGTTTGAACTTGCTAACTGTATTCAAGACATTGTCTCCCTCTACAATTTTAACACCCCCCGTATCTCAACACCCACATACACACAGCTCCCCATTACCAAACTGACAAGTCCTTAGTGCGTCAGGATATGCACTATGAAACGAAGTTATGCCATAAATTTCTTGATTTCCACAGTTCGACTCAGTATCATCTTATTTGTTATTTTATTTGCAGTGTCACCACTATTTTTCGGCGCTAGTGAGTAAAATTGTGATGTTGCCATGGCTGTTGCAAAAGATCTTGGGATTGGGCAAGCTCAGAGCCGATAAAACACCATTTCGTCAGATGCAGCAATGCCACTGGCAGAATCCCACATTGTGCTCCAGAGAAGGGGCTGGCACCGCCATAATAACGACGCAGCAGAAAGGCGTTGGTAGCCCAGTAACTATACATCCAATCAACAGACTTCTTATGCTCTACATGGGTACAAGCTGAGATTTGCAAAGCTCCGTCCTAACATAAATTACCATTATTTTTAGTCAAAGGTGCCTCAGTCAGGAAGCTACTATTTAAGAGGAGAGGTATTGCCGCTCTACCAGGCGACATTACGCTACAAGCAGCCGCCATGGGATTTGGTCTCCACTAACTGTGGGACCCCGCTGCTGGTTTTGAGATCAGTGCTGTGAACTTATCATCTTCCAGCCTGTGGGCTAACTACCAGGTGCAACCAGTCTTCTGCCATAGACGGCAGTCGTTTTAGATCATGGCCATCTGTTGCGTCAGTTCCTTAACACACGCTGTCTTCAGCACACACTATGGAGAACGTTGCACCACAGAATGTCCTAGTCAGTTTTTCAGTAAAATGTACGACTAACAGTGAAGTTTTTATGAGCAACCATGTGTCATTATCCCGGCAACAATCCACCACCTCAACTCAGACATCCACGTGTAGAGGTCATCCATCCTGGACCTCCACATTTTGATGTCAGAAGTGTGGGTCACGTCTAAATTTCAGTGGCTGGGGAACCTTACCAGCCACCCTCCCCGGGACGATGACTCTCTACTACCTCAGGGTTGCTGGTTCGTGGACGCACAGCATCAGTGCACAGTGGCTGAGTGCACTGACTGTTCTATTTTTTCCCCTGCGAGAATCACGTCGAATCATTGCACCTTTTAGCAGCTTTTGAGTTCTGTTTTCATGTGTAACATGTGTCAAGTAAACGCTGACTGTGTTCTCAGGATGTGTAAATATGAGCGTTATTTTTGCCTATCATCAATGGGTGTGGCTCACTGTCTGGAGGTGTATAAGGAGTTAACCATGCATAGCTTCATAGGAGGGAAAGATGAGTTTAGTCGAGAAGTCGGAGTTTTGTGGTAGTTTTCGCCGTTTTTATTATGCGGTGTATGTCATTTTGAGCAGTAAATGTGGCTCACTACGTTTAATCACGTAAAGTAGTAGTCATGAGTAGCCGCTCAATGAGAGAAGTTAAGTTACGGTAAGTGTTAGGATAGAATTAGATTAAGTGTCATTGTCTTCGTACTGTTTCGTTCTCCTCGCTTGTTGTTTGCATAATTAGGCAGGAGAGGTTGCGAATTTCTGCAGCCTGGACCAGATATGGAGGGAAGTGCATGTACCGATGATTTTTGTGTCTTGCAGAGTGAAACTGCCGACAGCAATTTTATTGTAGATACTTAGGAGGTGACGCAGAAAGCTATCAATAAGGATGATTGTATCGCAGATGTTTTGGGTACTGAAATGATACAGACGCATTTAGTATTTCTGAAGGCCGCAGATTCGGCACCATCTGTGTCGGCACTGCCTCCCCAGAAAGTGGGATTAGAAGTAAGAGGAAATGTGTTTGTAAGGTTTATGATGGGGCCGACAAGGCTTGTGCCAGTGGATCAGGAGACTGAATAAAGTGACAACACTTGCAGTGTAATGCGTGATGCAAGTGAAGGCTGCTGTGCAATCCTAGGGCTAGACTTCCTCATCAAGCATCATGCTGAAACTGACTTTCGATGACGCGAGATGGAACCAAGGGAGATAATGTTCAAGCTTGGGGAAGCTGTCACCAATGAAATATTGTCGCAGGGTTCGTTTATCATGATAGGACACATGCGGGCAAAATCACTAAGGCTTAATTTGCATGATATAGTGCCACAAGGCATTGGGAGGTTGCTTTAGGTGACCGAAGATGTTGCTAACTTATACATCTCTGAAATTCGCCTCCGGGTAGGGAATCGTCGTTAAGTACGCAGCGTTCAGTGATTGAGAGCACTTCTCCTGTCTACACTCACGTTGAGACGTTATCTGAATTCCGTCATTGTGGCTGGGAGTTCACGTTTCTCGTCTGTAGAAATGTGGGCAAAATAACTAAAGCTTAATTTCCGTGATATATGGACACAAGGCACTGGGATGTTTCTTTATGTGAGCGAAGGTGTTGCTAATTTATACGATTCTGGACTTCGCCTCCGGGTAGGGAATCGTCGTTGGGTACCCAGCGTTCAGTGATTGACAGCACTTCTCCTGTCTATATTCACGTTGAAACGTTATCTGAATTCTGTCTTTGCGGCTGGGATTTCGTGTTTCTTGTCTGTAGAATACAGAGACGAGAAGATAGTAATAGATTATACTAGTCAGAGGACCACCTTCTGCCATCCTAGTGTTTAATGAGTTTTTTATTTTGTGGCTGGAATTCTTCCATCGTCGCAGACGTGCACGAGAACCATCACTGCGACACACGGGACGCAGTACATTCAGTGATATTGCTAATTGCTTCGGCTATTCAAAAATGAGGGTGGAAACTAAAAATGGCTTGCAGAAGAAGGAGCACATTTCAAGAAAAAGGGATGTAAAAGAAAAACTAATCAATGGTGAGCAGACACCCACACAGCGTAAATCGAATCTTAAAAGATCAGTTGGGACTCTGTTAAAGCCTATTGTGGATGGCGTTAGAATAAGCGTTCATTTTGTTTGCTGTTTGCTGTTCTATGGAATTTACTCTCATGCTGAAGGCCCAAGTGGCACTACGCACATTTCTCGCCATCCATGCGTGTATAATAAACAAGGGGCTTATGTGGAGCAGAAACGACTTCCTAAACTTGCTCAGGAGATAACTGTCGATAAAAGTGTGGCTATGTGTGCAGGAGACGTAGGTTCGTATGGAACTATGAGACATGAAGGTCTTAGGGATCTTGTTCATACGTTATTTGACATTGTAAAGGCCATTATATCTAACCCCACAACTGTGTCGGGGTACATGGCAAAAAGTGCTAAAAGCCCACGACCTATATTTATGCCTGAGGTAATTGCTCATATAACAGAAGGGGAATACTCAGCAACTACAGAAATGTGGACATACAGCGCGAGCAGAAACAATTATCTGACATGTACTGTCTCCTGTTTCATTGACTGGACTCTCAGATCTCGCATTTTTCTTACACCTCAGTTTCCAGATGAACCAAAAACGGGCGGTAAC
The DNA here is from genome assembly GCF_023864345.2 of Schistocerca serialis cubense. Lineage (NCBI taxonomy): Eukaryota > Metazoa > Arthropoda > Insecta > Orthoptera > Acrididae > Schistocerca > Schistocerca serialis. Next base: position 550,588,712 of record NC_064640.1, on the reverse strand, counting down.
ATTCTAAGAGAAATGTTTCGACGATTTATGCCTCTTGGTATCCACCACAGTACTTTGAAAGACATGCAGCACACGACTGATCAAGATACCTACATTGTCGTTGCAATGCGCGATATACTGAATTGTTCCTGCCGTAAGTCAAATACAGGGCTACGAAATAATTCGGAGTATATATGCGTCAATTGTCCATAAGTTCATGGTCTTTTGATTGCGGTGAAAGAACACGGTACTTACGTAAAGAAAAGTGGTCTTCTTAATGTTCTTGTTAGATAAATGAGCAAGTCTAACGATAGTCTCTGGAATAAGCAGCTGACAATGTTAGAATGTCTTTGTGCGAGAAGCTCTCTGAGAAGGGAGAAATACCTCGAAATGAAGGAACTGATATCACGCTGATGAAAGAACTTTTCACGGTATGTTTGCTATTCCATTACTGTAATTCTTATACGTAATCGTTCATTTTATGCTTTAAATTAGATAAGGGTTTTTGTAGTTCTGGCAAGCGGCGTCCAAGCAATTAGAACTGGAGAAATCACCTACACTGCTCATTCTGTTGACATGGACAATGACAATGTTAGAGCATTTGAATCAGGTGCGCCAGGACAGAGAAGTTTCTGATGTCGGGCTTTTACATTTACGCTTCAAATTATACTAAGATGAAAAGCAAATTGTCCAGAGATACTGTGAGGTAGCAACTTTCCTCTGGCCAGCATTCGACATTTGAAAATGATATCTGAAGATAAGAGGCATAAAGTCATGAAATGGATACAATAGTTTTCCTTCCTCATACTTCTCCAATCCCACAAAGCACTCTAACGACATTTCCCATTACTGCATCTCCAACCGTCTTTTCTATTTGTACTCGCTAGTGTGTTAGAACGGAACTTGCTTACCCTTCGATCTAGAAATAGTTAACTCAATCTACTCTACTCTTCTGGAACTTACAAAAATAATATTTAATAATCAGAAATATTAGAGACGCTCATTCCTACATGTTTCTCCAATACTGGTAACGTGTGGATCCTTGGGAGTTCATGTTGGCCTAAATCAAAGTCTGAATTTTTGCCGTATATGCACTGAAGTATGAATGTTTCTTTCGTGTGGTAGATAGAAGAGAGGAGTAATGAGGCTGGACATGTATTTCACAGTCCCACTCCATCAAAGAACAAAACTTGTTGAAGCACATAATTTCCACTACTCCGTCTGCTGGATTTCTAGTTGTTCAATTGGAAGACGGGAGTAACACATTCCGGTAGCCTACACTCGATGTCATTCAACATCTACACCGAACGAGCAGTAAAGTATAGAAGGATAAGTTTGTAAACAGGATTAAATATCAGGTAGAAGTAATAAACGTTTTGAAGTTTACCGATGACAATGCTATTCTGTCAGAAACAGTAAAGAACTTGGAATAACAGTTGAATGGAATAGATAGTGTCCTGGAAAGGGAATATAAGATAACCCTCAATGGAACTAAATGAAAAGTAATGGAACGTTTTCGAATTAAACATAGCAGTACCAACGGATTTTCCATAACGTGTGCTACAAAAGGAGGGCGTAATGTATGACCAACACAAAGATATAAGGGTTTCGTTAATTTTCGTTGTCTTTTACGCATAACATACCTTTTAAAGATATATTTGTGTGTAAGAAGGGTCCTATACCTGGAAATATGAATATGACACCTGTTCTGAAAACTCACATCCACTGAGAAAACCTAAATTTTTGTGCTAAGTATTTGTGAAAAATTAAAAACAACAACGTAATCTGGTAGAAGAAATCATCAAAAATCATAAATATATTTTTATCAAAATTTTAAAAATATTTTATTGATTTATTTAGCGTATGGCTCGTAACATCACAGTAAAAATTACAGAAACAACATGATTAAAAAAATAATCACATATGTATAAACAGAGCAATAAATAACAATTTGTATATAAGGACACCGCCAATTGTAAATTTACACCCACAGAAGAGCAATCACAAGCAGACGATTTATGTCTCTTGGTATCCACCACAGTATCCACACCGTCGGATCTCGATGCGACTGCCCCGCCCGGAATGCCAGTGCGAGGGAAGGCTCGCACGGCTGTCATGCCTACGGTCCTGGATGGGGCCGCGCCTCGGTGCCCACCTCTGTTGCGAAGTGCTCAACCAGAACCCACACTCAGCCTATTGTCACCGACCGATTGACATCATAGAAGCAAACTGCGACTTCACTCCAGCAGTGGCTGCATCAATTCCCACCGGCAGACACATCACTGAACTGACTTAACCTCTTATCCGCAGAACATTGATACCTCGCAAACTTTTAGTTAGTGTATCTTCTACACATATCTCCCGTGCCACTGCAAATGATTTGTCTAACTCTTTACTTAAAACATGTCCAATAATTTATTGTTTTTTCTTGTTTACACCAATCTTGTAATTTTGTTGTACAGTACTTGAATAAGTACTCATATTACAGCCATTATTGTAGTCAAATGTATCGTAGACAAACGTAAGACATCCGGAAATTTTTCTTTCTTTATGTTTATGAAATGTGTGTGTAGCAGAGAGTCCACAAATGTTAATAACTACATGTAATACTTTCTATGATGATAAAGAACAGAGAAGCCTTCACAATTTTTTCTGCCGTCAACTAGGAGAAGCCTCCCTGTTTAGGATCGTCTTTTGTTCTTCAGCTTTTGCTATGTTTGAATCTATCTTGTTAGCTCTTAAGAATAATGAATATATTTAAGTATATTTAAAATAACACCTTTCAGTTTTATGATCAGCTATTCATGAAAGAAATGCAAAACTGTTTACAAGGTGCCCGTCTGACTTTGGTGTGATCCAAATATTGATAGGCAATTTATCAGATCTTTAATGCTGGCCGGTGTGGCTGTGCGATTCTAGGCGCTTCAGTCTGGAACCGCGTGACCGCTACGGTTTGAGGCCATGCCCACCTGTTGAGTCAGTTCCTTAACCCTATATGTCTTCAGCACACACTATGGAGGACTTGCACCACATAATGTTCTAGTTTGTTCTTCTGTAAAATGTATGAATAATAGTGAAGTTTTTGTGAGCAGCCATCGTTCATCATCCCGACAACAATCCACCACCTCAACTCAGACCTCCGCGTGTAGAGGTCATCCATCCTGGGCCTCTACATTTTGATGTCAGAAGTGTGTGTTATGTCTAAATTTCAGTGACAGAGGAACCTTACCAGCCACTCTCCCTGGAGGCGATGACTCTCGACTACCTCAGTGTTGCAGTTTCGTCGACACACAACATCAGTGTGCAGTGGGTGAGTGGAATGACTGTTCTTTTTTTTCCCATGCGACTATCTCGTTGAGTCATTGCACCTTTCAGCAGCTTTTCAGTTCTGCATCCATGTGTGACATGTGGCAAGTAAACTCAGACTGTGTTCTAAGGATGTGTATATATGAATGTTATTTTCGTCTATCATGAATGGGTGTGGCTCATTGTCTGGAAGTTTGTAAGGTGTTAACCATGCGTAGCTTTTCAGGAGGGGACGATGAGTTTTGTCGAGAACTCGGAGTTATGAGGTAGGTTTCGCAGTTTTCAATGGGCAACGTATTTCATTTTCAGCAATAAATGTGGCTCACTGCGTTTAAGCGCTTAAAGTAGTAGTTATGAGTAGCTGCTTAAGTGGAGAAGTTAAGATACAGTAAGTGTTAGGAGAGAATTTGATTAAGTATCCCTTTCGTCGTACTGTTTTGTTCTCCTCGTCTGTTGTTCGCATAATTAGTGAGGTATACCCTGGCGGAGAGGTTGCGAAATTCTGCAGCCTGGTCCAGATGTGCAGGGAAGTGCATGTGACGATGATTTTTGTGTCTTGCGGAGTGCAACTGCCGGCAGTAATTTTATTGTAGATACTTAGGAGGTGACACAGAAAGATATCAATAACGCTGGTTGTATTGACGATGTTTTGGGTACTAAAATGTTACAGACACATTTAGTATTTCCTAAGGACGCAGATTCACCACTATTGTGACAGCCCTGCCTCCTCAGAAGGTAGGAGAAGAAGAAAGAGGAAATGTGTTTGTAAGGTTTATGATCAGTCCGATAAGGCTTGTGCCAGTGGATCAGGAGATTGACAAAAGTGTAATGCGTGATGCAGGCGAAGGAAGCTGTGCAATCCCAGGGCTAGACTTTCTCATCAAGCATCATGCCGAAACCGACATCCGATGACGCGCGGTGGGTTCAAATGGTTCAAATGGCTCTGAGCACTATGGGACTTAACATCTGTGGTCATCAGTCCCCTGGAACTTAGAACTACTTAAACCGAACTAACATAAGGACATCACACACATCCATTCCCGAGGCAGGATTCGAACCTGCGACCGCAGCAGTCGCGCGGTTCCGGACTGAGCGCCTGAACCGCTAGACCACCGCGGCCGGCCGCGCGGTGGGACTCAGGGGATAATGTTTAAGCTCGGGGAAGGTGTCACCAGTGAAATACTGTCGCATGGTTCGTTTAACATGATACGACAAATGCGGCAAAATCACTAAGCTTTAATTTGCATGATATAGTGCCGCAAGGCACTGGGAAGTTGTTTTAGGTGACCGAGGGCGTAGCTAACTTACACTATTCTGGACTTCGCCTCCGGGTACGGAGTCGTCGTTGAGTACGCAACGTTCAGTGATTCAGAGCACTTCTTCTGTCTATACTCACGTTGAGACGTCTAAATTCCGTTTGTGAATGGGAGTTCGCGTTTCTTATCAGTAGAATACAGAGATGAGAAGATAGTATTAGATTAAACTAGTCAGAGGACCGCCTTCTGCCGTCCTAGTGTTTGAACGAGTTTTTTTTATTATGTGACTGGAGTTCTTCGATCATCGCAGACGTGCACGAGAACCATCACTCCGACGCACTGGAAGAAGTACATACGGTGATATTGCTAATTCCTTCGGCTTATTAGGGCTATAAAGCTAGACAGCTGTGATCATGTAAGTTTCATTTCCACTGACGTTTCACACCACAGGAGGTCATCATTGAATGTAGTGTCTTCTAGTGTTTGGGATGTAGATGATATCAGTCATCTCGTGTTATTTATATTAGAACACGTAGCCACCAAAAGGGGCATATTTGAGGAGTTGATCAATAATATTAGTCAGGAAATTCATTTGTATCTCTTTATGTCCATTGCACATCGACATATAAACATTTGCAATGTATAAAGAACTTTTAATCTACAATAAATGTATAATCAGAAACAACATTAATATTTAGTTGTTACTAGTTCCCTTAATCTTTCATTTGTTTTTATGTTGTAATTTATACGTTAAAGAGCAACAAGGAGGAAACAATATGTCCGTTAAGAGATCCTAAGATCAGATTCAGCAACCAAATCTTCATTTTCGCGTTCAGTATTTTCCATTGCGCACATTCATTTTATATCCTATAGCGTCCCCAGTGAAATAATATTAAAAGACTTAAAAACAGTATTTACAAAGGAGAGACATTTAAAAATTTAATAATATACATTTTTATCATGAACCCGGATTACAATAATTTCTCTGTGTATGTTTTGATGGCAAAGAAATGATCTAAGGAGACGACAAGATACGCTCTTTTGTTCTCTTTTGTTAATTTTTTTGTCATCTTCACCTCTTCTCTTGTTTTGGTTGCGTGTAGATGGACATCTTGCAAGTGCTGGCAAATGTAAGCATATTTGTACTAATTAAGCAAATAACATATTGATTTAATATTATTGTTCGCTTTTAATTTGAAAGAGGTGATCCCCATTTCATGTCCGTCTTCCTTAAATTAGCCTGCATTCGAGTAATTTACAGTGCAACAATTGCAGCGGCCGATGCAGCCAACGACGTCATTACGTGGCAATATTAACTAATAAAATTTTAGCGGAAGCGAAAAACTCGCCCGCTATTGACATAATATACATTATTCTCCACAACCGACCGACGCTGCAGAAAATACGCAGCTTTAAGATTCTTATCTTCAATACAACAGCCGAGGGCCAGAGCCAGGACTCCGACTACAATGCAATGGTTAACGGAGGTAAGAAAAAATACTGTCGTGCGTGTGTGGGCCGCAATTGTGATTAATAACTAAAGATTTTGTGCTTTAAAGTGCACTGAGTAGCTGAGGAAATTAATATGAAAAGTTTATTCCACTGTTCAAATTACTTGCTCATGTTTTAGGACTCAGCGAGTCTAACGTTCATTAACGTAACAAATAATTTATACTGAAGATTAATATTGTTAAAAAAGAGAATTTCACAAAAGTATTTTATTGTAAATCAAAACAAAAATAAATATCCTTTCTATTAACGCCCACCACATGTAGTGTCTCCTGTTTCATTGACTGGACTCTCAGATCTTGCATTTTATTTACAACTCAGTTTCCAGATGAGCCAAAGACGGGCGGTAACATTCTAAGAGAATTGTTTAGACGATATACGTCTCTTAGTATCCATCACTCTACTTTGAAAGAAATGCAGCATACGACTGATCAAGGTACCAACTGAGTCGTTGCACTGCACGATTATTCACGATTGAATTGCTCCAGCAATATGCTAAATACAGGGCTACGAAGAAAATATAATGCGGACTATTTATGCGTCAATTGTCCATAAGTTCATGGTCTTTTGATTGTTGCGAAAGAACGCGTCACCTACGAAAAGAAAAGTCATCTTTTTAATTCTCTTAATAGAACAACAACAACAACAATAAAATCACCATTAAATTTTTGTGGTAAATAACATATTAAATTACGACGGCCGACGGACGCGAGAACCAGCATAGAGTAGCATCTTGGAAACCATACAAATACCATCACGAAATACTTCCGAAACTTTAATTTATATTCTATTCTAGCAAATCCCTCTTTTTCATTAATACTGTTCTTGCTATAGTCAGTCTTCATTTTATACCCTCTCTACTTCAGCCATCATCAGATATTTTGCTGCCCAATAGTCCTATTAGTGTCTCATTTCGTAATTAGATTCCCTTAACACTACCTGATTTAACCCTCACAATACAAAGGGGGAGGGAAGGGGTGCTGTGTGCCTACCTTTTCAGAACACAGTAATCTAGTCATGTACATTATATTTTAAAATTTTTGAAAAAAATATATTTGTGATTTTTAATGATTTCTCCTACCAGATTCCCTAACTGTTTCAAATTTTTTAGTAAAGCAAAATGTTGGGTCTTATAAGAGATGTTAATATTCAGAACATGTGTCATATTCATATTTTCAGGTTTAGGACTCTTCTTACACATAAATATGTCTTTAAACAGCATGTTGTGCGATAAAGACAACGAAAATTAGCGAAATCCTTATATCTTTGTGTTGGTCATATATTACGCCCTCCTTTTGTAGTACACGTTAGTCAAAATCCGTTGGTACTGCTAGGTTTAATCTGAATACGTTCCATTACTTTTTATTTAGTTCCATTGAGGGTTATTTTATAATCCCTTTCCAAGGCACTATCTATTCCATTCAACTGTTATTCCAAGTTCTTTACTGTCTCTGACAGAATTGCAGTGTCACCGGTAAACTTCAGAATGTTTATTGCTTCTCCCAGATACTTGCTTCTGTTTACAAATGTATCTTTGTATGCTTTACTGCTTGATCAGTGTAAATGTTGAACAACAAAGAGTGTAGGCTGCCCCAATGTCTCACTCTCATCTTCAAATTGCACAACTAGGAATCCAGCAGATGGAGTAGCAGAATTTATGTACTTCTACATGATTTGTTCTTTTATGGGGTGGGCCTCTGAAATACATGTCCAGTCTCCTTACTCCTCACTTCTCTTTACGGGAGAACAGCAAAATTCGTATTTCAGTACATGTACAGCAAATATACAAACTTTCATTTAGTACAACATGGATTCCCAAGGATCCACGTCTTACTAGTTGTAGAGGAACATGTAGGAATGAGCGTTTCTTCTATTTCCGAACATAAAATGTTATTTTTGTAACTTGCAGAAGAGCAGAGTAAATCGAGATAACTATTTCTAGATCGAAAGGTAAGTCAGTTCCGTTCGAACCCACTAGCGAGAACAAAGAGAGAAGACGGTTGGAGATGTAGTAAAGGGAAATGTCGTTAGAGTGTATTGTGGGATTGGAGAAGTATGAGGAAGGAAAACTAATGTATCCTTTTCATGACTTTACGCCTCTTATCTTCGGATATCTTTATTAAATGACGAATGGTGGTCAGAGGAAAGTAGCAACTTTCCTCACAGCATCACTGCACAAATAGCTTTTTCGTCTAAGTATAATTTGAGGCGTTTATGTATAAGTCCGATTTCAGAAGCTTCTCTGCCCTGGGACGCCTGACTCAAATGCTTTTAATACCGTCATTTTGCATGTCTAAAGAAGCTGCAGTGTAGGTGATATCCCCAGTTCTAATTCCTGGGACGCCGCTTTGGAGAGTTACAAAAGCCCTTATGTTTTAAAAGCTATAAAATACACGATTGCGGAAAAGAGCTGCGGTAATCGAATAGCATACATTACGTAAAAAGTTCTTTCATCAGCGTATTATCAGTTCCTTCATTTTGGGCTATTTCTCCCTTCTCAGAGAGTGTCTTGCACAAAGACATTCTAACGTAGTCAGCTGCTTATTCCAGCGACTATCTATTAAGAGAATTAAAAAGACGACTTTTCTTTTCGTAGGTGACGCGTTCTTTCGCCACAATCAAAAGACCATGAACTTATGGACAATTGACGCATAAATAGTCCGCATTAAATTTTCTTCGTAGCCCTGTATTTAGCATATGGCTGGAGCAATTCAATCGTGAATAATCATGCAGTGCAACGACTTAGTTGGTACCTTGATCAGTCGTATGCTGCATTTCTTTCAAAGTAGAGTGATGGATACCAAGAGACGTATATCGTCTAAACAATTCTCTTAGAATGTTACCGCCCGTTTTTGGCTCATCTGGAAACTGAGTTGTAAATAAAATGCAAGATCTGAGAGTCCAGTCAATGAAACAGGAGACAGTACATGTGGTGGGCGTTAATAGAAAGGATATTTCTTTTTGTTTTGATTTACAATAAAATACTTTTGTGAAGTGAAGATGCCTTCCTGTTTCGTCTCGTCTTTTGTTCTTCAGGTTTCGCTATGTATACATCCACTTGTTAGCTCTTAAGAACGATGAATATACGAGGGGCGTTTGAAAAGTCCATGCAGAAATAAAACCTGCTTACATATTAGGGGTAAACCTTTTCTATTTTTCAACGTAGTCTCCTTTTAGACTTATGCACTTCGTCCGACGCTGTTCTAATTTATTGAACCCGTCCGAATTATAGAAATTGTCCAAGTCTGCATAATAGCTAATACATGCTGCAATCACTTCCTCGTTTGAATAAAATCATTGTCCCAACAGCCATTTCTTCAAATTGGGGAACAAAAAGTAGTCTGAGGGAGCCTGGACTCGAGAATATGGTGGGTGGGGGACGTGAATCGAGTTGGAATCCTATTTCCATTAATTTTGTGACCACAACTGCTGACATGTGTACTGGTGCATTGTCGTGATGGAAAAGGACGGTCCAATATCGATGAATAATATTCACCTGTAACAGTTTTACCCTTTTCCAGACAGTAGATAAGGATTATCCCCTGCGAATCCCAAAAGACGGTCTCCATAACCTTTCCGACCGAAGGAATGGTCTTCTCCTTCTTAGGTACAGATTCTCCCTTGATAACCTGTTGTTTAGATTGTTGTTTGGTCTCAGGACGATAGTAATGTATCCATGTTTCATCCACAGTGACGAAACGACAGTCAAAGTCCTGCGGATTCTGCTGAACAGCTGCAAATCATCCTTACAACACTTCGCACAATTCCGTTTTTGGTCAAGCGTGAGCAATCGCAGAACGCAACTTGCGGATAGCCTTCTCGTGTCCAAATGTTGATGCAAAATATTTTGTACCCGTTAATTCGAGATGCCCACAGCACCAGCAATCCCACACACCTTAACTCTTCTGTCATCCATCACCATATCATGGACTTTATCAATGATTTCTGGAGTTGTAACCTTCACAGGGCGTCCAGAACGTTCAGCATCACTTGTGCCCATATGGCCACTCACAAATTTTGAAATCACTTATAAACTGTTCCAAGCGAAGGCGCAGAGTTACTGTAATGTTTATCAAGCTTCTCTTTAGTCTCCTGAGGCGTTTTGCTTTTCATAAAGTAGTGTTTAATCACCTAAGGAATCTTTTTCGTCCATTTTTTGACAATCACTTGTTTTCCTTGATTCACACAAATGCCTAACGCAATGAAATAAACCAATATGACTGAAACTTGGTGTGCGCTCTTTCCAAAGATGCTACTAACTAAACTCGATAGGCGCCGGTGGTGACATGTCTCGGACTTTGCACGAATTTTCCAAACGTCCCTCGTATTTAAGTATATTTAAATTAATACCTTTCAGATGAATCAATTTAACAAATTGAACATATCTCTTTCTATTAATGTCTTTATCAGCTTTGTATACAGCTGTTCGTGAAAGAAATGCAAAACTGCTGACACGGAGCCTCTCTGCCTTTGCTATGATCCAAATACTGATTAGCAATTTATCAGATCTATTATGGTGTACCAAAGAACCTACAGCCTTTCAGAAACGAAGTACGATACTGAATTAACTACACAGCATAATTCGATTGACCGATCGCGTTATGCACTTGCCTCATGAAAATTACATCGGAGCCACATCTGTAACTTTGCGATTCTCTCGAGCACAAACCGGGAGGAACTGGATATCCCATTAGGAATCAACAAGCACTGCGCAGTTAATTTCAATTGCCAATAACTAGCTGACTACATGCTGGTAAGTGGTAGGTGATCACGAATATTTTCATTATATTCTCTATCATCCTTCCACCTTCGCCAGCAGGCAAATTAACAGTTACAGCTCACAACATCGACTGGCTCATCCACCTTCCAGGGAGCTTGTTGCTATTGTAGGATATGGACCACTTACACTGTATGGTTGCAGTTTAACGTCATACCACAGACACTTTTGTTTACAACAACCGCTACATCAGTTAGTTGCATCGACCAACAGTGTGGGATAAATACCCTTTCACATACGAGAATGAGCAACGCCTTTAATTGAGGGCAATATAGAAACTCTTTAGCCATGTCAAGAGCAAAGGGCACTGAATCACACGAGATCTACGTTACTCATGAGTTGTCCCAGTAAAGAACTTGCAAAATTGTTCACCAGAAGCCTACCTCTACCTCCCACCCCCTTCCTCAATGTTGTTGATGTGGTCTTCAGCCTGAAGTCTGGTTTGATGCAGTTGCCCAAGCTAGTCTATTCTGTGCAAGCCTCTTCAGCGCTGCACAGCTAATGCCATGTGCATCAGTTTAATACTGCTAACTGTATTCAAGACTTTGTTCTCCCTCTACAACTTTAACACCCTCCCCTCCCCAATACCCACATATACACACTTCTCTCCATTACCAAACAAAGAAGTCTTTCATGCCTAAGGATATGCCCTATGAAACGTAGTTGTGCCATAAATTTCTTGTTTTCCCTAGTTCGACACAGTATCGTCTTATCAGTTATTCGATCTGCAGTGCCACCACTATTTTTTGCGCTATTGAGATAATATGTGATGTTGCCATGGATGTTGCAAAAGATGATGCTAGTGGGCCAGCTCAGAGCCGACCAAACATCATTACGTCCGATGCAGCAATGTCACTGGCAGATTCCCACATTGTGCTCCAGGAAAGGGGCTGGCAGCGCCATAACGCTGACACAGCAGAAATGCGTTGGTACGCCAGTAACTACACATCCAAGCGACAGACTTCCTATGGTCTACATGGATACAAGCTGAGATTTGTAAAGCAAGAATACTCAGTCGCAACATAAATTACCATTATTTTCAGTCAAAGGTGTCTCAGTCTGGTAGCTACTATTTAAGGGAAGCGGTGTTGCCACTCCATGAGGCGACATGAGGCTACAAGCAGCTACCATGGAATTTGGCTCCTGTGGGCCCCTGCTGCTGGTTTTACGATGAGTGATGTGAGCTTAGCATCTTCCAGCCTGTGGGCCAACTACAAGTTACAAACAGCCTTTGGCCGTAGAAGGCAGTCGTTTGAGACCACAGAATGCTCTAGTTTGTAGTACAGTAAAATGTATGACAAATAGTGAAGAGTCTATGAGCAGTCATCGATCATCATCCCATCACCCCACTAAACACTGCTCTACCCATCGCTCGCAGCCAGTATCTTGCAACTGCCGTCAATACTACCAACAGGCCGTAGGCCCCAGCACTGGTACAGTGACGTCACGGGCTCACTCAGTGGGGAGCATTGAGGCCGCGGTCCGTGGGCTGCGTCTCCATTTGCAACACTGCTGAGCCTGTGACATACAGGTGCTTTCGAAACAGCACTGCTCGGCCCTTGGGGTGACGTCAGGGACTCGCTCGGCCCGACAGTGTTGGTATCCAGTGCGGCCGCAGCTCGCAGGCCAGGCCTCTGTGCACGACTCAGCACCTTGCGGCCCGTCGGACCTCAATACGGCTGTCCTGGTTCAACCGGTAGCGCGAGGCAAGGCACGCACGTCTAACATGGCGGCGCTCCTGGACGGGCCGCACCTCAATGCCCACCTGTGCTACAAAGTGCGTAACCAGAGCTTGCTCTCAGCCTGTTGTCGCCCACGGATTGACATAATACAAGCCAACTGCGATGCCACTGAGGCAGTGGCTGCTTCAATTCCCATGGGCAGACACGTCTCTGAACTGACTTACCCTCTTATACGCAGAACAATGATAACTCTCAAATTTTAAGTTAGTGTATCTTGTACAAATATCTCCCATGCAAATGAAAATGATTTGTGAAACTGTTCATTTAAATCATGTGAAATTGTGTATTCTTTTTCCTTGTATGCCCCAATCAAATGGTTGAAATGGCTCTGAGCACTATGGGACTTACATCTATGGTCATCAGTCCCCTAGAACGTAGAACTACTTAAACCTAACTAACCTAAGGACAGCACTTAACACCCAGTCATCACTAGGCAGAGAAAATCCCTGACCCCGCCGGGAATCGAGCCCGGGAACCAGGGCCTGAGTAGCGAGAACGCTACCGCACGACCACGAGCAGTGGACTATGCCCCAATCTTGTGGTTTTGTTGTACTTACAACTTGAATGGCTACTTTTGTAACTGCCAGTGTCGTAGTCAAATGTATTGTAGATAAAAAGTAAGACACCAAGAAAATTTTTCTTTCTTTATGTTTATGAAATATGTGTTTACCAGAGAGTCCACAAATGTTAATAAGTACATGTAATACTTTCTATGATAATAAATAACAGAGAAGACTTCAAATTTTGTCTGCGACAAGCTAGGAGATGCCTTTCTGTTTCGTATCGTCCTTTGTTCTTCACCTTTCGCTATGTAAGCATCTATTTAGTTTGCTCTTCAGAGCCATGATTATATTGAAGTATACTTTAATTAATACTTTTCACATGCATTAATTTAACAAACTAAACATGTCTCTTTGTATTAATGTCTTTATCAGCTTTGTATACAGCTGTTTGTGAAAGAAATGCAAATGTGATGACGTGGAGCCCATCCGCCATTAGTGTGATCCAAATTCAGATTAGCAATTTATCAGATCGTTTATGGTGCTCCAACGAACCTGCAGTCTTTCAGAAACGAAGTCCGATACTCAATTAACTATACAGCATAATGCGACTGACCGATCATGTTATGCACTTCCCTTATGAAAATTACTTTCGAGCCGTACTAGTAACTTTGCGTTTCTCTCGAACACCAACTTGGGTTAATAGGAATTGACGTTAATGAGCTGACTACCTGCTGGAAAGTGGTTTGTGATCACGACTATTTTCTTTGCCGTCTCTATCTTCCTTCCACCTTCGCAAGCAGGCAAGGTAACAGTTACAGGTCACAACTTCCATTCGCTCATCCACCTTCCCGAGACGTTGTTGCTATTGTTGGACGGGGACCACTTATACTCTGGTCACTCCACGTGTGGTTGCAGTTAATCGTCATACCAGAGACACTTCTGCTTGCAACAACAAAATAATACAAGAACCGCTACATCGGTTGGTTGTATTGGCCAACAGTGTGAGATAAATAGCTTTTCTCATACCAGGATAAGCAGCGCCGTTAATTTAGAGCAATATGGAAATGTCTTTTGCCATGTCTACAGCCGAGGGCGCTGAATCACACGAGATCTACCTTACTCGTGAGTTCTCCCAGTAACGAACTTTCAAAAATGTGTAACAGAAGCGTACATCTCTCTCCCCTCCCTTCGCAAATGTTGTTGTTGTGGTCTTCAGTCTGAAGATTGGTTTGATGCAGCTGCCCAAGCTAGTCTATTCTGTTCAAGCCTCTTCAGCACTGCACAGCTAACACAATGTACATCATTGTGGACCTGCTAACTGTATTCACGACTTTGTCTCCTTCTACAATTTTAAGACCCCCCCCCTCTTTCCCAACACCCACATATACACACTTTTCTTCATTACCAAACTGACAATTCTTTGATGCCTCAGGATATGTCCTATGAAACGAAGTTGTGCCATAAATATCTTGTTTTCCCCAGTTCGACAAAGTATCTTCTTATCAGTTATTCGATCTGCAGTGCCACCAATATTTTTCAGCGCTACTGAGTAAAATTGTGATTTTGCCTTAGCTGTTGCAAAAGATCTTAGGAGTGGCCCAGCTCAGAGCCGACCAAACACCATTCCGTCAGATGCAGCAATACCACTGGCAGATTTCCACATTGTGCTCCAGGAAATGGGCTTACACCGCCATAATGGCGACGCAGTACAAAGTTGTTGGTAGGCCAGTGTTGCGTTCATAGTTTCGCGTAATCAGCTCGTACACAACTTTCCCACTAGAGCGCGCCCCACGAAGCACAACAGCGCAGGCGCTGCGCTCGTCCGTCTCTGCACTACCATTTGGCGCTGCCTTAGAGGCGGACCAAATTCTGCTTCCGCCAATCCGCGTATTAATGTGTAACGCTGCCAATGAGATTGCTGCTAACGTAGAACGTTTCCTCCTCTCGGATCACAGTCGCGCAGTGATACTTGAATTCATGAGGTATTATAATGAGTGTACAGACCTCCCATTAGTCAGTCTGCATTAGTCTGTACGAGTCTGCATTGGTCTGGACCAGTCTATAGCAAGTTTCAGTCTGCGCCTAATAAGATTATCATATTCCTTTACATAGCCATGAAGATAAATGTGTAGACGCTTTGTCAAGTATCAGAGATATGTGAGAATAAGATTAACGTACCAGGACCAAAGGAACTTCCGACTGTCAGTTGTAAACAGCATCCAGAATCAAGTTACATAATGTATAATCTTTTTATTACTTTAATAATTGTGTGTGAAAATTAATCAAGTTCTGTTTAAAGTTGGTCACTGTCAATCTGCTAATCTAAGTGTGCAAGTGGCATTTCTATCGTCTGACGTAACGGCAGAAGATAAACACGCCACGATAAGACCACGAGACACATTGCTGACACTCGCCCACTTCGTTAGAGCGACAAGTCAAATAATCTGATGGTGTGTGTACCGAAGGTCTTACAGTATGCACACCACAATGGCGACGAGGTGACCGTTTAGAGAGCAATGGTATTATCGAACCCATCACATGTAGCGCTTGGGCAACACCAATCGTTGTAATAGAAAAGCCCAATGGATCATTACGTATCGGTGGAGATTTCAAAAATACTTTCAATTCACAGTGCATTATAGATACATACCTGATTCCGAAACCGGAAGAGCTGATGTATGAATTAGCAGGGGGTGTGTGTATTTCGCCAAACTGAATTTAAAGGAAGCATATCTGCAGATCCCTTTAGACAAAGATACACAAAAGTTTATGGTAATAAATACTCCGTTTGGATTGTACAGATACAAGCCCTTACCATTTGCTATCGCTTGCACACCAAGCATCTTTCGACGTTACTTGGAACAATTAATTAGAAACTGTCCTAACGTAGTTAACTATCTCGATGACATAATCGTCTCGGGAAAATCTCCACAAGATGTACTAGATAACCTGGATGAACTATTCAAGGTTCTCAGAAAGGCCAATCTCAGGTGCAACAAGGACAAATGTATATTTTTTGTCAAGAAAATTCAGTATTTACGACATATATTGTCAAATAACCGAATCAGTCCGACACCACAGCATAAAGAAGCAATACAGAAATTGCCAGCGCCGAAAGACTTAAAGCCACTAAGAGCTTAATTAGGCCAAATTAATTATTACCAGAAATTCATACCGAAAACAGCGGCGATTTCCGAACCGTTGCACAGATTGTTTCGCAAAGGAGTCACGTGGAATTGGTTCAAAGAATGCCAGCACGCATTCGAAAAACTGAAACAAAGTTTAGTAGACGCAAAATGTCTTACGACATATGACCCGCAAAAGTTGATCACTATTGCGGCGGACTCGTCAGATTACTGAATCGGTGCAGTCATGTCCCATAAACATCAAGTAATTGAACGACCGATTGCATACGCGTCGAAAACTTTAAACTCAAGTCAACGAAACTACAGCCAAGTAGAAAAAGAGGCTCTAGCAATTATCTTTGCAGTGAAGAAGTTTCATGACTACATACACGGAAGAAAATTTATTCTGCTCACAGACCATAAGCCATTGATGACAATATTCGGACCACATAATAGTGTATCCACTAAGACAGCAAAGCGTTAACGACGTTGGGCATTGCTACTGTGTAATTACAACTACGAGATCTTATATAGATCGACGGCAAAACATGCCAACGCCGATGTACTTTCACGTCAACCGGCGGGTCAAGATGAACATTTTGACAAATCAGAGGACGTATGTTTTCAGATAGACGTAATCAGTGAGGACGTAGTGGAAAATTTCCCCGTCAATGCCACCTTAATAGCTAAGTTAGTGACCAAAGATCCAGTGTTATCAAAGATAAAGCAGTATATTCTTAAGGAATGGCCAACAGATAAGAACATGTTCGCTCAGCCAGAAGTGAAATCTTATTGGAACATGAGACATGCTCTCACAGTGCACAAAGGCGTCATATTAGTTCACAGTGAAATGGGAAAAACAAGAGTAGTTATACCCAAAGCTCTCAGGACTAAAGTGCTAGCAATGTTACACCAATGTCATTGGGCATAGTATGCACAAAACGCATGGCCAGAGAACATTGCTACTGGAAGAACATTGATAAAGATATTGAAACAATGCTTTCTAACTGTAAATTATGTCAGACGCATCAATCAGCTCCGCCAAGACAATATTTTCCGTGGCCACAGGCAATAGACCCTTGGTCAAGATTGCATATTGACTATGCAGGTCCTTTTATTGGAACTTCTTGGTTAATTGTCATTGATGCATTTTCAAAATTCCTTTTTGTACTACAAATGCCTACAGCTTCTTCAGTGACAACAATTCAAGCGTTGTCAAAGATCTTTTCCATTGAAGGTTTGCCTCAAATCATAGTGACCGAGGCCGGCCGTGGTGGCCGTGCGTTTCTAGCCGCTTCAGTCCGGAACCGCAGGACTGCTACGGTCGCAGGTTCGAATCCTGCCTCGGGTATGGATGTTTGTGATGTCCTTAGGTTAGTTAGGTTAAAGTAGTTCTAAGTTCTAGGGGACTGATGACCTAAGATGTTAAGTCCCATAGTGCTCAGATCCATTTGAACCATTTGAACCATAGTGACCGATAACGGCACACAATTTACGTCGCAAGAATTCCAGTCATTCTGTCAGAAGAACGGAATTGCACATTACAGGACAGCACCATTTCACCCTAAGGCTAATGGACTCGCCAAACGATTCGTACGAACGTTCAAGGCACACATGACAAAGTTGGTGCAACAGTACAACAAAGAGACTTCCTTATTAATTTGTCTGTCACAATACAGAGCTACTCCGCACGAGGCACAATCAGCAGCAGAAAAACTTCATGGGCGACAACACAGGACTTAGATGTCCATCCTAAAACCCACAATGCATCCAGGAAATGATCAACGAACGTCGAAAGGACGACGATTCCACGTAAACGACAAAGTCCTCGTAACTGTCTACCGTCGAGGAAAGCATACTTGGACACAAAGAATCATTGTAGAATGCAATGGAAATGTCATGTATAGAATAAAAACAAAAAGCGGCATAGTTATTCGCCATACTAATCAATTACGGCAGCAAAGACAGCAGTCACATATAGGCTCAACTCCTAGGCTGTTTAATTTTGCAGACTCAGAAGCAGATGTCAACCCCGAGCAGCTCGCGGGATTCCAGACGCCGTTACCGGCTGCCGCTGCCGACGCCGACGCAGCACCTTCATGGGCAGCCGACTACACCAGCCGTCCACAGCCGACATCCCCAGAGAAGATGGACGTCGAAGAAGAATTAGATTTACTCTATGACCAATGTACTGATGTTGAAATGCAATTATGTAACAAAATTTCTGCGTCTCCGGTTCCCTGTTCCGCAGGTTTTGAGTGGATTTTCCTAGCGGACCGCGGGCGAATGCCACGGGGAACAACATGTGTGCACCCACAGAGATACGCGCGCTGGAAAGCAAGGAAGCAGAAAAAAAAGGATTTTCAAGCAAACTTCAAACGCATTTTTTCTTCCCTGGAAGGGAGGGATATTGTGTACATGGTTCCGTGTAGTCAGCGCGTACACAACTTTCCCACTAGAGCGCACCCCGCTAAGCACAACAGCACAGGCGCAGAGCTCGACCAGATCCGCACTATGAGATGGCGCTGCCTTAGAGACGGATAAAATTCTGCTTCCGCCGATCTGCGTATTAATATGTACCGCAGCCAATGAGACTGCTGCTAACATAGAACCTTTTCTCCTCATGGATCACACTCGCGCAGTGATAACTGAACGCGTGAGGTATTGTAACTAGTGTACAGACCTCCGATTAGTAAGTCTGCATTAGTCTGTACCAGTCTATAGTCAAGTTTCAGTCTGCGCCTAATAAGATTATCATATTCCTGTAGATAGCCATGAAGATAAATGTATAGACACTTTGTTAAGTATCAGAGATATGTGAGAATAAGATTAACGTACCAAGACCAAAGGAACTTCAGATTGTCAGTTGTAAACAGCATCCAGAATAAAGTTACGTAATGTCTATGCTTTTTATTATTTTAATAAATGTGTGTGAAAATTAATCAAGTTCTGTTTAAAGTTGGTCACCGTCAATCTGCTACTCTAAGCGTGCAAGTGGCATTTCTATCGTCTGACCTAACGGCAGAAGATAAACATGCCACTATAAAACCATGAGACATATTGCTGACACTCGCCTACTTTGTTAGAGTGACAAGTCAAATAATCTGATGGTGAGTGTACCGAAGGTCTTCAAGTATGCACACCACAGCCAGTTACTACACATCCAACCAACAGATGTCTTATGGTCTACATGGATTACATGCTGTGATTTGCAAAGCAAGAACGCTCTGTCCCAACATAAATTACCATTATTTTCAGTAAAAGGTGTCTCAGTGTGGTAGCTACTACTTAAGAGGAGAGGTGTATGCCGCTCCACGAGGCGAAATGAGGCTACAAGCAGCCACCATGGGATTTGTCCTCCACTAACTGTGGGCCCCTGCTACTGGTTTTAAGATCAGTGCTGTGAGCTTAGCATCTTCCAGCCGGTGGTATGACTACCAGGTACAGCCAGCCTTCAGCCGTAGAAAGCAGTCGTTTGAGACCATGGCCACCCGTTGCATCAGTTCCTTAACACTTGCTGTCTTCAGCACACACTATGGAGGAAGTTGCACCACAAAATGTTCTAGTTTGTTCTTCAGTAATATGTACCACTAACAGTGAAGGTTTTATGAGCAGCCATAGATCATGATCGCGAC
Source organism: Schistocerca serialis cubense (assembly GCF_023864345.2). Classification (NCBI taxonomy): domain Eukaryota; kingdom Metazoa; phylum Arthropoda; class Insecta; order Orthoptera; family Acrididae; genus Schistocerca; species Schistocerca serialis. The sequence continues at coordinate 550,568,880 of NC_064640.1, read as the reverse complement.
AACAACCCACCACCTCAACTCAGACCTCCACGTGTACAGGTGATCCATCCTGGACCTCCACATTTTGATGTCAGAACTGTGTGTGACCTTTAAATTTCAGTGACAGGGTAACCTCACGAGCCACCTTCCTTGGAGACGATGACTCTCGACTAACTCAGGGTTGCAGTTTCATCGACACACAGCATCAGTATGCAGTGGGCCGGCCGAAGTGGCCGATCGGTTCTAGGCGCTTCAATCTGGAGCTGCGCAATCGCTACGGTCGCAGTTTCGAATCCTGCCTTGGGCATGGATGTGTGTGATGTCCGTAGGTTAGTTAGGATTAAGTAGTTCTAAGTTCTAGGGGACTGATGACCTCAGAAGTTAAGTCCAATAGTGCTGAGAGCCTTTTGAAGGAAGTGTGCAGTTGGTGAGTGCACTAACAGTTCTATTTTAGCCCCTGCGAGTACCACTTCGAGTTAGTGCACCTTTTAGCAGCTTATCAGTTCTGTTTTCATGTGTGACATGTCTCAAGTAAACTCAGACTGTGTTCTAAGGATGTGTAAATATGAACGTCATTTTTAACTATTATCAATGATGGTATCTCATTGTCTGGAAGTGTATAAGGTGTTAACTATGCGTAACTTCTTAGGAGGGGAATATGAGTTTCGTCGAGAAGTCTGACTAATGTGGCAGCTTTCGCCATTTTGAATGCGCAATGGATTTCATTTTGAGCAACAAATGTGGCTCACTGCTTTTAAGCACGTAAAGTTGTAGACATGAGTAGCCGCTCAAGCGGAGAAGTTAAGTTATTGTAAGTGTTAGGCTAGAATTAGATTAAGTGTTCTTGTCGTTGTACTGTTTTGTTCTCCTCGTTTGTTGTTTGCATAATTAGTGGGGGACACCCCGGCGGAAAAGTTGCAAATTTCTGCAGCCTGGACCAGATGTGGAGGGAAGTGCATGTGCCTATGATTTTTGTGTCTTGCAGAGAGCAACTGCCGACAGTAATTTTGTTGTAGACACTTAAGAGGTGACACAGAAAGCTATGTTTTGGGTACTGAAATGGTACAAACGCATTTTGAATTTCCGAAGGCCGCAGATTCGGCACCATCTCTGACGGCACTGCCTCCTCAGAACGTGGGAGGAGAAGAAACAGGAAATGTGTTTGTAATGTTTATGTTCGGGCAGACAAGGCTTGTGCCAGTGGATTTGGAGATTGACAAGTGACAACGCTTGCAGTGTATTTTGTGATGCAGGCGAAGGCTGCTGTGCAATCCCAGGGCATGACTTTGTCATCAACCATCATCCCGAAGCTGAATTCCGATGACGAGCGGTGGAACCCAGGGGGATCATGTTCAAGCTGGAAAAACTGACACCTGTGAAATACTGCTGTAAGTTTCGTTTATCACGATAGGACGTATGTGGGAAAACCATTAAGCCTTAATTTACATGATATAGTGCCACAAGGCACTGGGAAGTTGCTTTACGTGACCGAAGGTGTTGCTAACTTATACGATTCTTGACTTCGCCTCTGGGTAGGGAATCGTCGTTGAGTACGCAGCGCTCAGTGATTGAGAGCACTTCTCCTGTCAATACTCACGTTGAGACGTTATCTGAATTCCGTCCTTGTGGCTGGGAGTTCGCATTTCTTATCTGTAGAATACAGAGAGAGAAAGGTAGTACTAGATTATACTACACAGAGGACCGCCTTCTGCCGTCCTAGCGTTTAATGAGTTTTTTTATTTTGTGGCTGGAGATCTTTTATCGTCGCAGACGTGTACGAGAACCATCACTCCGACGCACCGGACGCAGTACATTCGGAGCTATTGGTATTTGCTTCGGGTTATTAGAATTATAAAGCTGAACAACTTTGATTATGTAAGTTTCATTTCCACTGAGGTTCCACACCACTGTAGATCATCTTTGAAAGTATTGTCTTCTAGTGTTTGGGACGTATATGATTTCAGTCATTTCGCTTTATTTATTTTAGATCGCGTAGCCATAAAAAGGGGCAGATTTGGGCAGTTGATCAATAATATCAGTCAGTAAATTCATTTGTATATCTTTATGTCCATTGCACATTGACATATAAACACTTGTAATATATAAAGGGGTTTTAATCTACAATAAACGTATAAGCAGAGAAAACATTAATATTTAGTAATTACCAGTTCCCTTAATCATTCATTATTTTTATGTTGTAATTTATATGTTAAAGAGCAAGAAGGAGAAAATAATATCACCGTTAAGATATCTTAAGATCTGCTTCAGGTGGTATTCAGACAGGGCCAAATCTTTACTTTCGCGATCGATATTTTCCATAGTGCACATTCGTTTTTACACCGGCCTGGAGCAGCATCTCGGAAACTATACAAATACCTTCCAATAATACTTCCTAACACTTAAATTTATATTCGAAATCCCTCATTCTCATTAATACTTTCTTGCTATAGTCAGTATTCATTTTATATCCTGTTGTGCGTAAAAGACAGCGAAAATGGACGAAATAAGTCTATCTTTGTGTTGGTCGCATATTACGCCCCTCTTTGTAGTACACGTTATTTAGAATCCGTTGGTACTGCTAGGTAAAATTCGAATACGTTCCATCACCTTTGATTTAGTTCCATTGGAGGTTATCTTATAATTCCTTTCCAGGGCACTATCTATGCCATTCAACTGTTATTCCAAGTTCTTTGCTGCCTCTGACTGAATTGCAGTGCACCGGTAAACTTAAAAATGTTTATTGCTTCTCCCTAATATTTAATTCTGTTTACAAATTTATCCTTGTATGCTTTACTGTTTGTTCGGTGTAGATGTCGAATAACATCGAGTGCAGGCTACCTGAATGTCTGACTCCCATCTTCCCATTGCACAAATAGAAATCCAGTGGATGGAGTAGCAGATTTTATGTGCTTGAACAAGATTAGTTTTTTGATGGAGTGGGGCTGAGAAATACAAGCCCAATATCATTACTCCTCTCTTCTTACCTGTGGAGAGCAAAATTCATATTACAGTACATACACGGCAAAAATTCAAACTTTAATTGAGGACAACATGGATTCCCAAGGATCCACATGTTACCAGTCGAGGAGGAACATGTAGAAATGAGCGTGTCGCCAATTTCAGAACATTAAATGTTGTTTTTGTAACTTGCAGAAGAGCAGAGTACAACGAGATAGCTATTTCTAGATCGAAAGGTAAGCCACTTCCATTCGAACATACTAGTGAGAACAAATAGAAAGATGGTTGGAGATGCAGTAAAGGGAAATGACGATAGAGTGTATTCTGGGATTGGAGAAGTATGAGGAAGGAAAGGTATTGTATCCTGTCTTGACTTTACGCCTCTTATCTTCAGATATCATCTTTAAATGACAAATGGTCGCCAGAGGAGGGCTGCTACATCACAGTATCTCTGGACAAATAGCTTTAGATCTAAGAATAATTTGAGGCGTTAATGTAAAAGTCCGATTTCAGAAACTTCTCTGTACTAGAAGGCCGGACTCAAATGCTTTAACATTGTCATTGTCCATGTCAACAGGAGGTGCAGTGTAGGTGACTCCCCCAGTTCTAATTCCTTGGACTCCGCTTTGAAGACCTACATAAACCCTTATGTTTTAAATGGGATAAAAGAAACGATAGCGTGTAAGAATTACAGTAATCGAATAGCATAGATAACGTAAAAAGTTTTTTCATGAGCGTATTATCAGTTCCTTCATTTTGGGCTATTTCCCCCTTCTCAGAGAGCTTCTTGCACAATGACATTCTAACATTGTCAGCTGCTTATTCCATGGAGTATCGATAGACTGGCTCAGTGATCTACCAAGAGCGGGAAGGTTGAAGGAAGATAGAGAATGTAAAGAAAATTGTCATGATCACCTACCACCTACCAGCAGATAGTCAGCACAGTATTGTCAATTGAAATTAACTGAGCATTGCTTGTTGATTCCTGTTGTGATATCCTGTTACTCCAGGTTTGTGTTCGAGAGAAACGCAAAGTTACAGATGTGGCTTCAATGTTATTTTCAAAAGGCAAGTCCATAACGCGGCGGTCTATCAAATTATGCTGTATAGTTAATTGAGTATCGGACTTCGTTTGATAAAGACTGTATGTTCTTTGGTGCACCATAAAAGATATGATACATTACTAATCAGTATTTGGATCACACCAATGGCGGACGGGCTCCACGTCAGCAGTTTTAAATAGGTTCAAATGGTTCTGAGCACTATGGGACTTAACATTTGATGTTATCAGTCCCCTAGAACTTAGAACTACTTAAACCTAACTAACACAAGGACATCACACACATCCATGCCCGAGGCAGGATTCGAACTAGCGACCATAGCAGTCGCGCTGTCCCGGACTTAAGCGCCTAGAACCGCTCGGCCACCACGGTCGGCCTCAGCAATTTTGCATTTCTTTCACGAATAGCTGTATACAAAGCTGATAAAGACATTAACACAATGAGATATGTTTAGTTTGGTAGATTAATACATCTGAAAAGTATTAATTTAAATATACTTGAATACGAGGGCGTTTGAAAAGTCTGTGCAATGTCCGAAGATGCCGCCACCGGCGCCTATTGAGGACGTGTTTAGCTAGTAGCATCTTTGGAAAGAACGCACACCAAGTTTCAGTCATATTGGTCTATTTCTATGTGTATGGCATTCGTGTGAATGAAGGAAGTCGAGTGATTGTCAAAAAATGGGCGAAAAAGATTTTCGTTTGGTGATTAAACATTACTTTATGAATGGCAGAACGCCTCAGGGGACTAAAGAGAACCTTGATAAACATTATAGTGACTCTGTGCCTTCGCGTAGAACAGTTTATAAGTGATTTCACAATTTTAGGAGTGGCCACATGGGCACTAGAGATACTGAACTTTCTGGACGCCCTGTGGAGGTTACAACTCCAGAAATCATTCATAAAATCCCTGATATGATTATGGAAGACTGAAGAGTTAAGGCGCGAGAGATTGCTAGTTCTGTGGGCATCTCGAATGAACGGGTACATAATATTTTGCATAAACATTTGGACACGAGAAAGCTATCCGCAAGTTGCGTTAGGCGATTGCTCACGCTTGATCAAAAACGGAATTGTGCGAAGTGTTGCAAGGATGGTTTGCAACAGTTCAGAAGAATCCACAGGAGTTTGAGCGTCGTTTCGCCACTGTGGATGAAACATGGATAAATTACTATACTCCTGAGACCAAACAACAATCTAATCAATGGGGTACCAAGGGAGAATCTGCACCAAAAAAGGCGAAGACCATTCCTTCGGCCAGAAAGGTTATGACGGCTATCTTTTGGGGGTTCGCAAGGGATAATCCTCATCGACTATCTAAAAAAGGGTAAAACTATTACAGGTGAATATTATTCATTGTTATAGGACCGTCCTTTTCCATCATGACAATGCACCAGCACAAACCTAAGCAGTTCAGGTGGCAAAATTAATGGAAACTGGGAGTCCAGCTCGTGTCCCATACCCCATTATTCTCCAGACTTGGCTCCCTCGAACTATTGTTTGTTCCCCAATTCGAACAAATGTCTGGCGAGACAAAGATTTTATTCAAACGGGGACGTGATTGCAGCAACTATCAGCTATATTGCAGACTTAGACAGTTCCTATTATTCGGAAGGGATCAACAAATTAGAACAGCGTTGGACGAAGTGTATAAATCTAAAAAGTGACTACCTTGAAAAATAAAAAAGTTTACCCAAAATCTGTATGCAGTTTTTATTTTTGCACGGACTTTGCTAACGCCCCTCGTATATTCTGGTTCTTAAGAGCTAACAAGATGGATGCATACATAGCGAAAGCTGAAGAAAAAAGGACGATACGAAACAGGAAGGCATCTCCTAACCGATCGCTGAACAAATGTGGAGGCTTGTCAGTACTTCATTGTTGTAGAATGTATTACATGTACTTATTAACATTTGTGGACTTTCTGGTACACAGATATTTCATAAACATAAGGAAAGAAAAATTTTCTTGGTGTCTTACATTTTCCTGCGATATATTTGACTACAATACTGGCTGTAACATGAGTAGTCATTCAAGTCATGTACAACAAGGTTAAGTCAGTTCAGGGAGGTGTCTGCCTGTGGGAATTGATGCAGCCACTGCTGGAGTGTCGTCGTAGTTGGCTTGTATGAAGTCAATCGGACGGTGACAACCGGCTGAGAGTGATCTCTGTTTGTGCAGTTTGCAACAGAGGTGGGCACCGAATCGCAGCCCGTCCACGATTGTAGCCATCACAGCCGTGCTAGCCTTGCCTAGCGCAGCCGGTTCATCTGGGGCAGTCGCACGGTGCAGAGTCATGTGGCCGCACTGGGCTACAGCAGTCTCCGGCCGAGCGAGTCCCTGACGTCACCCCAAGGGCCGAGCAGTGCTGTTGCGAAACAACTTGTATGCCACGGGCTAAGCAGTGTCGCATATAGAGATGCAGCCCACGGGCCATGGCCTCACTGCTCCGCACTGAACGAGGCTGTGGCGTCACTGCATCACTGACGTGCTCAAGCATTAGCGTGGTGTGGCCTACGTGCTGTTGGTAGCACTGACCGCAGCTGTGAGCTACAGGCTGTGAGCGGTGATTAGAGCAGAGTTTAGTTCAGATGTTCAAATGTGTATGAAATCTTATGGGAAATAACTCCTAAGGTCATCAGACCAAACACCATTTCGTCCGATGCCGATTCCCACATTGTGCTCCACTAAAGGGTGTGGCACCGCCGTAACGACGACACAGCAGAAAGGCGTTTGTAGGCCAATTACTACACATCTAATCAACAGACCTCTTCTGGTCTACATGGCTGCAAGCTGTGATTTGCGAAGCAAGAACGCTCTGTCCCAACATAAATTACCATTACTTTCAGTTAATGGTGTCTCAGTCTGGTAGCTGCTATTTACGAGAAGAGGTGTACGCCACTCCTCGAGGCGACATGATGCTTCAAGCAACCAGGGCGAGATATGGCCTCGAACACCTTTGGACCCCTGCTGCCGGTTTTTAGATCAGTTGTGTGATACTCGCAGGGGAAAGAAATACAACAGACAGTGCACTCACCTACTGCACACTGATGCTGTGTGTCAACGAATCTGGTACCCTGAGGTAGTGGAGAGTTATCGTCTCTAGGAAGGTGGCTGGTAAGGTTCACCTGCCAATGAAATTTAGACGTGACACACACCTCTGACATCAAAATGTGGAGGTCCAGGATGGGTGACATCTACACGTGGGGGTCTGAGTTGAGGTGGTGGATTGTTCTCGGGATGATGATCCATGGCTGCTCATTAAAACTTCACTGTCAGTCATATATTTTACTTAAGAACAAACTAAAACATTCTGTGGTGCAACGTCCTCCATAGTGTGTGCTGAAGACAGCGAGTGTTAAGGAACTGATGCAACAGGTGGCCATGATCTCAAACGACTGCCTTCTTTGGCTGAAGGCTGATTTCACCTGGTAGTTGGTCCACAGGCTGGAAGATGCTAAACTCACAGCACTGACCTTAATACCAGCAGCAGGGGCCCACACTTAGTGCAGGCCAAATCCCAAGGTGGCTGCTTGTAGCCTCATGTCGCATTGTGGAGCGGCATACACCTCTCCTCTTAAATAGTAGCTACCAGACTGAGACACCTTGTACTGAAAATAATGGTAATTTATGTTGTGACAGAGCGTTCTTGCTTTGCAAATCATAGCTTGTAACCATTTAGACCATAAGAAGTCTGTTGATTGGATGTGTAGTTACTGGCTTACCAAGCCTCTCTGCTGCGTCGTCATTATGGCCTTTCCTTTAGCACAATGTGGGAATCTGCCAGTAGAATTGCTGCATCTGACATAATGGCGTTTGGTCGGCTCTGAGTTGGCCCATTCACAAGATCTTTTGCAACAGCGATGGCATCATCACAATTTTACTCAGTAGCGCAGAAAAGTAGTGGTGGCACGGCAGATCGAATAACTGATAAGAAAATACTGATGGGAACTGGGGAGGACAAGAAATTTGTGGCACAACTTCATTTAATAGGGCATATACTGAGGCATCAAGTACTCGTCAGTTTGGTTTATCATTTAATTGATGACAGGAGAAAATACAAAAACGCATTACATGAAGCAGGCGGAAAAGAATACATACGTCTAAAGAATGAGATCGACTGGAAGCGCAAAATGGCTAAGCAGGAATGGCTAGAGGACAAATGTAAGGATGGAGAAGCGCATACCACTAGCGGAAAGTTAGATACTGCCTACAGGAAAATTAAAGACATCTTTGGAGAAAAGAGAACGACTTGAATATCAAAAGCTCAGATGGAAATCCAGTAATAAGCAAAGAAGGGAAAGCAGAAAGATGGAAGGAGTATACAGAGGGTCTATACAAGGGCGATGTTCTTGAGGGCAATATTATAGAAATGGGAGAGAATGTACATGAAAATGAAATAGGAGATGTGATACTGCGTGAAGAGTTTAACAGCGTACTGAAAGACCTAAGTCGAAACAAGGTCTCAGGAGTAGACAACATCCCATTAGAACTAATTACAGCCTTGGGAGAGCCAGGCCTGTCAAAACTCTACCATCTAGTGAGCAAGTTGTATGAGACAGGCGAAATACCCTTAGACTTCAAGAAGAACATAATAATTCCAATCCCAAAGAAAGCTGGTGTTGCAGATGTGAAAATTACCGAACAATCAGTTTAATAAACCACGGTTGCAAAATACTTACACGAATTTTTTAGAGACAAATGGAAAAACTGTTAGAAGCCGACCTCGGGGAAGTTCAGTTTGGATTCCGTAGAAATGTTGCAACACGTGAGGCTATACTGACCCTACCACTTATCTTAGAATAAAGTCTGAGGAAAGGCAATCATACGTTTCTAGCGTTTGTTGACTTAGAGAAAGCTATTGACAGTATTGACTGGAATATTCTCTTTCAAATTCTGAATGTGACAGAGGAAATATACAGGGAGCGAAAGGCTATTTACAATTTGTACAGTAACCAGATAGCAGTTATAAAAGTCGAGGGGCATGAAAGGGAACCAGTGGTTGGGAAGGAAGTGAGACAGGGTTGTAGCCCATCTTTGATGTTATCCAATCTGTATATCGAGCATGCAGTAGAGGAAACAAAAGGAAAATTCGGAGCAGGAATTAAAAACCATGGAGAAGAAGAAAAAGTCTGAGGTTCGCCGATGACATTGTAATTCTGTCAGAGACAGCAATGGACCTGGAGAAACAGCTGAACGGAATGGACAGTGCCTCTAAGAGAAGATATAAGATGAACATCAACAGAAGCAAAACGAGGATAATGGAATGCAGTCGAATTAAATCGGGTGATGCTGCAGGAATTAGATTAGGAAGTGAGAGGCTTAAAGTAGTAAATGAGTTTTGCTATCTAGGGAGCAAAATAACTGATGATGGTCGAAGTAGAGAGGATATAAAATGTAGACTGGCAATGGCAAGGAAGTCGTTTCTGAAGAAGAGAAATTTGTTAACGTCGAGTATAGATTTAAGTATCAGAAAGTCGTTTCTGAAAGTGTTTGTATGGAGTGTAGTCATGTATGGAAGTGAAACGTGGACGATAAATAGTTTAGACAAGAAGAGAATAGAAGCTTTCTAAATGTGGTACTACAGAAGAATGCCAAAGATTAGATGGGTAGATCACATAACTAATGAGGAGGAACTGAATAGAATTAAGGAGAAGAGAAATTTGTGGCACAACTTGACTGGAAGAAGGGATCGGTTGGTAGGGCATATTCTGAGGCATCAAGGGATCGCCAATTTAGTATTGGTGGGCAGCGTGGAGGGTAAAAATCGTAGAGGGAGACCAAGAGATGAATACACTAAACAGATTCAGAAGGATGTAGGTTGCAGTAGGTACTGGGAAATGAGGATGCTTGCACAGGATAGAGTAGCATGGAGAGCTGCAGCAAAAAAGTCTCTAGAGTGAAGAGCACACAAACGACAACAAGAGCTAACAAGATAGGTGCATACACAGTCAAAGCTGAAGAACAAAGGAGGATACGAAACAGGGAGGCATCTCCTAACTGATGGCAGGAAAAACGTGAAGGCTCTTTGTTCTTCATTATCGTAGAAAATATAAGGAAATAAAAATTTTCTCGGTGTCATACATTTTCCTACGACACATTTGACTACGATACTGGCTGTTACATGAGTCAAATAGTCAGTACAACAAAATTACAGGATTGGTGTATACAAGAGAAACAATACACAACTTGACATGTTTTAAATAAACAGTTTGACAAATCATTTTCATTGGCACAGGAGATATTTGTACAACAGTAACTTAAAATTTCAGAGGAATCATTGTTCTGAGGATAAGAGGTTAAGTCATTTCAGGGACGTGTCTGCCCATGGGAACTATGCAGCCACTGCTGAAGTGACGTCGCAGTTGGCTTGTATGATGTCAATCGGTCGGTGACGACCGGCTGAGCTCGAGCTCTGGTTGTGCACTTTGTAGCAGAGGTCGGGCAACGAGGTGTAGTCCGTCCAGGACCGTAGCCATGAGAGACGTGCGAGCCTTGCCTCGCGCTGCTGGTTCTGCCGGGACAGCCGCATCGAGGTCTAATGGACCGCCAGGTGCAGAGTCATGCACAGAGGCCCCGCCCCCGAGCTTCGGCCGCACTGGACAGTTTGACCGTTTGAAAAATCATTTACATTGGCATGGGAGAAATTTGTAAAAGATACACTAACTTAAAGTAAGAGACGTACCAATATTCTGAGGATGCCCGTGGTAATTGATGCAGCCACTGCTGGAGTGACTTTGCGGTTGGCTTGTATGATGTCAGTCGGTCGGTGACGACTGGCTGAGTGCGAGTTCTGGTTGTGCACTTCGCAGTTGAGGTGGGCATCGAGGCGATGCCCGTCCAGGACCGTAGCCATGTCAGCCGTGCCAGACTTGCCTCGCGCTGCCGGTTCAACCGGGGCTGCTGCATCGAGTTCCGCCGCACCGCACAGTGCAGAGTCGAGTGCCCGCACTGGACTACAGCAGTCTCGGGCCGAGTGAGTGCCTGACGTCACACCAACACCAAGGGCCGAGCAGCGCTATTGCGAAATCACTTGTGTGCCAGGGGCTTAGCAGAGCACAGAGACACAGCCTAAAGGCCGAGGCCTCGCTGCTTCACACTGGCGATCCCGTGACATCACTGCACCAGTGCCGCGCGCAAACACTGCTGTGCAGCGGCCTACGGGCTGTTGGTAGCGAGTTATGGGGGACGAGCGGTGAGTAGAGCAGTGTGTAGTGGAGTGGTGGGATTTCTTCATTTTCTTCGTCGCGCACAAAATGAGCGCAGAACGTAAACGTGGTTTGCAGAAGAAGGAGTGCATGTCAAGAAAACGGAAGGTAAAAGAAAAACTAATCCGTGGTGAGTAAAGAACCACACAGCCTGAAGCGAATATCAAAATTTCGGTTTGGACCGTGTTAAGGCCTATTGTGGAGTGCGTTAGGAAAAGCGTTCATTTTGTTTGCTGTTCGCTATTCAGTGGAATTTACTCTCACACTGAAGGGTCAAGTGGCACTTCACACTTTTCTCGCCACTCATGCGTGCCTAATAAACAAAGGTCTTATGTGGACGAGAAACGACTTCCTAAACCTGCTCAGGACGTAACTGTCGATAAATGCGTGGGTATTTGTGCACCAGACGTAAGGTCGTACGGAACTATAAGAGATGAAAGTCTTATGAATCTTGTTCAGACGTTAGTTGACACAGCAAATCCCATTATATATCACCCCACAACTGTGTCGTCGTACATGACTGGAAGTACTAAAAGCCTACGACATGTAATTATGCCTGATATAACCAGTGAGAGCAGAAACAATTATCTGACATGTACTGTCTCCTGTTTCATTGACGGCACTCTCAGATCTCGCATGTTGTTTACAACTCAGTTTCCAGATGAACCAAAAACGGGCCGTAACATTCTAAGAGAATCGTTTAGACGTTTTATGTCTCTTGGTATCCACGACTGTACTTTGAAAGACATGCAGCCCATGAATGATCAAGGTACCAACATTGTCGCTGCACAGAGCGATATATTCACGACTGAATTTTTCCTGCCATGTGCTAATTACAGGAAAATCAAATAATTTTAATGCGGAGTATATATGCGCCAATTGTCCATAAGTTCATGGACTTTTGATTGCTGCAAAAGAACGTTTCACTTACGTAAAGAAAGGTGGTCTTCTTATTGCTCCTGATAGATAAATGAGCTAGTGTAACGACACTCCCTGGAATAAGCAGCTGACAATGTTAGAACGTCTTTGTGCGAAAAGCTCTCTGAGAAGGGAGATATAGCCAGAAATGAACTGATATCACGCTGATGGAAGAACTTTTCACATTATGTTTGCTATTCTGTTACTGTAATTATTATACGCAATAGTTTATTTTATAGCTTTTAAAAAATAATGGTTTTTGTAGCTCTTCAAAGCGGCGTCCAAGGAATTAGAAATGGAGAAATCACCTTCACTGCACCTTCTGTTGACATGGACAATGACAGTGTTAAAGCATTTGAGACAGGCGCCCCAGGACAGACAAGCTTCTGAAATTGGACTTTTACATAAACACCTCAAATTATACATAGATGAAAAGCTATTTGTCAAGAGATACTGTGAGGTACCAACATTCCTCTGGTCACCATTCGTCATTTAAAAATGATATCTGAAGATAAGAGGCGTAAAGTCATGAATAGGATACAATAGTTTTCCTTCCTCATACTTCTCCAATCCCACAATACACTCTGATAACAATTCCCTTTACAGCATCACCAACTGTCTTTTCTCTTTGTTTTCGTAAGTGGGTTCGAATGGAAGTGGCTTACCTTTCGATCTAGAAATAGGTATCTCAATGTACTCTGCTCTTCTGGGAATTACAAAAAAAAAACATTTAATGTTCGGAAGTAGGAGGAAAAATCATTCCTACATGTTCCTCCACAACCTGTAACACATGAATCCTTGGGAATCCATTTTGTCCAAAACGATAGTTTGAATTTTGGCTGTATATGCACTGAAATATGAATTTCACTGTCCTCAGGTAAAATGAAGGCAGGAGTAATGACCCTGGACGTGTGTTTCACAGCCCCATCCCATCAAAGAACAAGTTATGTTGAAGCACATACATTCTGCTATTCCATCTGCCGGATTTCTAGTTGTGCAAATTGAAGATGGGAGTGAGACAATCAGGTAGCCTACACTCGGTGTCACTCAACATCTACACCGAACAAGAAGTAAAGCATACAAGGATAAACTTGTAAACAGAATAAAATATCAGGGAGAAGCAATTAACATTTTGAAGTTTACCAGTGTCACTGCAATTCTCTCAGAGACAACAAAGAACTTGGAGTAACAGTTGAATGGAATAGATAGTGGCCTGGAAAGGGATTATAAGATAACCCTCAATGGAACTAAATGAAAGGTAATGGAACGTATTCGAATTAAACCTAGCAGTACCAACGCATTTTAGATAACGTTTACTACAGAATGGGCATAACGTATGACCAACACAGAACAATACAGATGTCGTTAATTTTCGTTATCTTTTACGCACAACATACTTTTTAAAGATATGCTTATGTGTAAGAAGGGTCCTAAACCTGAAATTATGAATATGACACCTCTTCAGAAAGTTGACATCCATTGATAAGACCTAAATTTTTGCGTTAAGTTTTACTGAAAAATTTAAAGCAATTACAGAATCTGGTAGAAGAAATCCTTAAAAATCATGAATGTATTTTTTCAGAATTTTAAAATATAATGTACGTGACTAGAAGTACATAGATCTGGAAAGGTAGGCATAAAGTACCCCTTCCTTGTCCCTTGGTATTGCGAGGGTTAAATCAGATAGTGTTAAGGGAAACTGATTCCGAAATGAGACACTAAAAGGACTATTGGGCAGGAAAATAACTGATGATGACCGAATTAGAGGGGATATAAAATGAAGACTGACTACAGCAAGAAAAGTATCAATGAATAATTGGGATTTGCTAACATCGAATATAAATTTAAGTGTTAGGAAGTATTTCTTGATGGTATTTGTATGGTTCCCAAGATGCTGCTATAGGCGGGTGTAAAAATGAATGTGCGCAATGGAAAATACTGAACACGAAAATAAAGATTTGGTCCTGTCTGACTACCCCATGAAGCAGACCTTAGTATCTCTTAACGGTGATATTATTTCCTCCTTCTTGCTCTTTAACATATAAATCACGACATAAAAATAAATGAATGATTAAGGGAACTAGTAACTACTAAATATTAAAGTTTCTGATAATAAATTTACTGTAGATTAAAACATCTTTATTTATTACAAATGTTTATATGTCAGTGTGCAATGGACATAAAGAGATACAAATGAATTTCCTGACTAATATAATTGATCAACTGCCCAAATCTGTAACTTTTTATGGCTACGTGATCTAATGTAAATAAGACGAGATGACTGATATCATCTACCTCCGAAACACTACAAGACACTACTTTCAAAGATGATCTACAGTGCTGTGCAACCTCAGTGGAAATGAAACTTACGTGATCACAGGCTGTTCAGCTTTATAGTCCTAATAAGTTGAAGCAATCAATATCACCCAGTGTACAGTGTCCCGGGCGTCGGAGTGATGGTTCACGTACATGACTGCGATGATCTTATAATCCCTTTCCTGGCTACTATCTATTCCATTAAACTGTTATTCCAAGTTCTTTGTTGTCTCTGAGAGAATTGCAGTGTCACTGGTAAACTTCAAAATGTTTATTGCTTCTCCCTGATATTTAATTCGGTTTACAAATTTATCCTTGCATGCTTTCCTGCTTTTTCAGTGTAGATGTTGAATGACATCACGTGTAGGCTACCGGAATGCCTCACTCTCATCATCCCATTACACAACTAGAAATCCAGGAGATGGAGTATCAGAATTTATGTGCTTGAACAAGAATCGTTCTTTGAAGGGGTGGGGCTATGAATTCCATGTCCAGTCTCATTCCTCCTGTCTTCTTTTTACCGGAGGACATCAAAATTCATATTTCAGTGCATATACGGCAAAAATTCAAACTCTGATTTAGGACAACTTGGATTCCCAAGGATTCACAAGTTACCAGTTGTGGTGGAAGATTTAGGAATGCGCGTCTTTCTATTTCAGAACATTAAATGCTATTTTTGTAACTCCCAGAAGAGCAGAGTTCATCGAGACACCTATTTATAGATCGAAAGGTAAGCGACTTCCGTTCGAAATCACTAGCGAGAACAATGAGAAAAGACAGTTGGAGCTGCAGTAAGGGGAAATATCGTTAGAGTGTATTGTGGGATTGCAGAAGTATGAGGAAGGAAAACTACTGTATCCTTTTCATGACTTTACGCCTTTTATCTTCAGATATCATTTTTAAATGACGAATGGTGGCCAGAGGAATGTTGCTACCTCACAGTATCTCTGGATAAATAGCTTTTCATATAAGTACAATTTGAGGCGTTTATGTAAATGTCCGATTTCAGAAGTTTCTCTGCCCTGGTGCACCTGACTCAAAAGCTTTAACATTGTCGTCGTCCATGTCAAGAGAAGGTGCAGTGTAGGTTATTTCTGCGGCTGTAATTGCTTGGACGCCGCTTTGAAGTGCAACAAAAATCATTATGTTTTAAAAGCTATGAAATAAACGATTGCGTATAAGAAATACAGTAATAGAATAGCATACATACCGTAAAAAGTTCTCTCATCAGCATGATATCAGTTCCTTTAGTTCGGGCTATTTCTCCCTTCTTAGAGAGCTTTTCACACAAAGACATTCTAACATTGTCAGCTGCCTATTCCAGCGAGTAATGTAAGACTGGCTCAGTCATCTATCAAGAGCATTAAGAAGACCACTTTTCTTTATGTAAGTGATATGTTCTTTCGCCGCAGTCAAAAGACCATGAAAGCATGGACAATTAACGCATGTATGCTCGGCATCAAAATTATTTCATAGCCCTGTATTTAGCATATGGCAGGAACAATTCAGTAGTGAATACTAGCGCAGTGCAACGACAATGTTGGTACTTTGATCAGTCGTGTGCCGTATGGTTCATGTGGCTCTGAGTACTATGGGACTTAAGTTCTGAGGTCATCAGTCCCCTAGAACTTAGAACTATATAAAACTTACTAACCTAAGGACATCACACACATCCATGTCCGAGGCAGGATTTGAACCAGCGACCGCAGCGGTAGCGCGGTTCCAGACTGAAGCGTCCCGAACTGCTCGGCCACTCCGGTCGGCATGTGCTGTATGTCTTGCAAAGTAGAAATGTGGATACCAAGAGACATTAATCGCCTAAACAATTCTCTTAGAATATTACCGACCGTTTGTGGTTCATCTGGAAACTGGGTTGTAAGCAACGCGAGATCTGAGAGGCCAGTCAATGGAACAGGAGACAGTACATGTCAGCTAATGGTTTCTTCTCTCGTTGGACGTCCACATGTCCGTAGTTGCTGAGTATGCACCTTCTGTTACATGAGCAATTACCTCAGGCATAATTGTATGTCGTAGGCTTTTAACACTTTCTGCCATGTACGACCACACAGTTGTCGGGTGAGATATATTGGCCTTTGCAGTGTCAACTAAAGTCTGATCAAGATCCCTAAGACCTTTCTCATAGTTCCATACGACCATACGACCTTACACGTAGCAACGCAATTATCGACAGTAATCTCCTGAGCTGGTTTAGGAACTCGTTTCTAGTTTACATAAGACCTTTGTTTATTAGACACGCATGGATGGCGAGAAATGTACGACGTGCCACTTGACCCTTCAGCATGAGAGTAAATTTCACAGTACGGCGAACAGCAAAGAAAATGAATGCTTATCCTAACGCCATCCACAATAGACTTCAACGAGGTGCAAAGTGTACTTTTAAAATTTGCTCCAGGCCGTGTGGTTCCCTACTCACCAGTGATTAGTTTTTCTTTTACTTCCCTATTTCTTCGCATGTGTTCCTTGTTCTGCAAACCACGTTTAGTTTGCCGCTCTCATATTGTGTGCTACGAAAAAAATGAAGAGATCCCATCACTCCAATAAACACTTTTCTACTCACCGCTCGTAGCCTGAAACAGTGCTTCCAACAGTTCGTAGGTAGCACATCAGTGCCTGCTCACCGCACTGGTGCATTGACGTCACGGGCTTGCTGTGTGCGGAGCAGTGAGGTCGCGGCCCGTGGGCTGCGTCTCCACGCGCAACTCTGCTGAGCCCGTGACATACAGGTGCTTTCGCAACAGCACTGATCGGCCCTTGGGAAGACGTCAGGGACTCGCTCAGCGCGATACTGCTGTAGTCCAGTGCGGCCGGGGCTCGCGGGCCCAGCCTCTACACAGGACTCTCCCGGCGGACCTCGATGCGGCTGCCCCGCCCAAACCGGCAGAGCGAGGCAAAGCTCGCACTGCTGTCATGGCCACGGCGCTGGATGGGCCGCGATTCGATGATCACCTCTGCTGCAAACTGCACAACCAGAGCCCACACTCAACCAGTTGTCACCGACCGATCGACATCATAAAAGCCGACTGCGAAGTCACCCCAACAGTGACTGCATCGATTACCACGGGCAGACACGTCCCTGAACTGACTTAACCTCTTATCCCCTGGACATTGATACCTTTTAAATTTTAAGTCAGAGTATCTTTTACAAATATCTCATGTGCTAGTCTAAATTATTTGTCAAATTGTTTATTTAAACATGTCAAATGATGTATTGCTTTTCTTGTATACACCAATCTTGTAATTTTGTTGTACACGATTGAATGAGTACTCATGTAACAGCCACTATCGTAGTCAAATGTATCGTAGACAAATGTAACACACCAAGAAAATTTTTTTTCATTATGTTTATGAAATATGTGTCTACCAGAGAGTCCACAAGTGGTAAAAAGTACATGTATTACTTTCTATGATGATAAAGAACAGAGGAGCCTTCACAGTTTTTCTGCGAACAGCTAGGGGATGCCTTCCTGTTTCTTATCGTCCTTTGTTCTTCCGCTTCCGCCGTGTAAGCATCTACACCACAGGCCATTAAAATTATTACACCACGAACGTGCTACAGACTCGAAATTTAAACCACAGGAAGAATATGCTGTCATATGGAAACTATTACCTTTCCAGAGCTTTCACGCAAGGTTGCCGCCGGAGGCGACACCTACAACGTGCTGACATGAGGAAAGTTTCCAACCGTTTTCTCATACACAAAGAGCATCTGACAGGCGTTGCCTGATGTAACGTTGTTGTGATGCCTCATGTAAGGAGGAGAAATGCGTACCATCACGTTTCCGACTTCGATAAAGGTAGGATTGTAGCCTATTGCGATTGCGGTTTATCGTATCGCGACATTGCTGCTCGCGTTGGTCGAGATCCAATGACTGTAAGCAGAATATGGAATCATTGGGTTCAGGAGGGTAACAGGCAACGCCGTGCTGGATTCCAACGTCCTCGTATCCCTAGCAGTCTAGATGACAGGCATCTTATCCACTTCGCTGTAACCGATCGAGCAGCCACGTCTCGATCCCTGAGTCAACAGATGGGGACGTTTGCAAGACAACAACCA
Source organism: Schistocerca serialis cubense (assembly GCF_023864345.2). Lineage (NCBI taxonomy): Eukaryota > Metazoa > Arthropoda > Insecta > Orthoptera > Acrididae > Schistocerca > Schistocerca serialis. Next base: position 550,550,366 of record NC_064640.1, on the reverse strand, counting down.
TCTGCACGAACAGTTCGAAGGCGTTTGCAGCAGCATGGACTATCAGCTCGGAGATCAAGGCTGCAGTTTCCATTGACGCTGCATCACAGACAGTAGTGCCTGCCATGGTGTACTCAACGACGAACCTGAGTGCACGAATGGCAAAACTTCATTTTTTCGGACGAATCCAGGTTCTGTTTACAGCATCGTGATGGTCGCATCTGTGTTTGGCGACATCGCAGTGAACGCACATTGGAGGTATGTATTCGTCATCGCCATACTGGCGTATCACCCGGCGTGATGGTATGGGATGCCATTGGTTACACATCTCGGTCACCACATGTTCGCACTTCGAACAATGGACTTTACATTTCAGAAGTGTTAAGACCCGTGGCTCTACCCTAATTTCGATCTCTGCAAAACCTTACATTCCAGCAGGATAATGCACTACCGCATATTGCAGGACCTGTACGGGCCGTTCTGGATACAGAAAATGTTCGACTGCTGCCCTGGCCAGCACATCATGCAGATCTCTCACCAACTGAAAGCGTCTGGTCAGTGGTGGCCGAGCAACAAGTGGCTCATCACAATACACTAGTCAGTACTCTTGATTAACTGTGGTATAGTGTTGAAGCTGCATGGGCAGCTGTACCTGTACACGCTATCCAAGCTCTGCATGACTCAAAACCCAGGCGTATCATGGCCGTAATTACGGCCAGAGGTGGTTGTTCCAGGTACTGATTTCTCAGTATCTATATACCCAAATTGCCTGAATATGTGATCACATGTCAGGTCTAGTATAATATGTTTGTCCAATGAAACACGTTTATCATCTGCATTTCTTCTTGGTGCAGCAATTTTAATGGCCTGTATTGTATCTTGTTAGCCCTTAAGAACCATGAATATATTTAAGTGTAATTAAATTAACAACTTCCAGATGTATAAACTTAACAAACAAAACATATCTCTTTGTATTATGTCTTTATCAGCTTTGAGTTCAGAAATTCGTGAATGAAATGCAAAACTGCTGACGTGGAACCCCTACGCCATTGGTGTGATCCAAATACTGATTAGCAATTTATCAGATGTTTTATGGTGCCTCAACGAAACTGCAGTCTTTCAGAAACGAAGTCCGATACTCCATTAACTGTACACCATAATGCAACTGACCAATCGCGTTATGCACTTGCCTTATGAAATATACATTGGAGGCAAATCTGTAACTTTGCGTTTCTCTCGAACACAAACCTGGAGTAATAGGAAATCACAACAGAAATCAACAAGCACTGCTCGGTTAATTTCGATTGACATTACTGAGCTGAATCCCTGCTGGTAAATGGTAGGTGATCAGAACTATTTTCTTTACATTCTCTATCATCCTTACACCTTCACAAGCAGGCAGGGTAACAGTTACTGTTCTAAGCTTCCACTCGCTCATACACTTACCAGAGAGGTTGTTGCTGTTGTTGGATGGGGACCACTTATAATGTGGTCACTCCATGTGTGGTTGCAGATTAACATCATACCAGGGACATTTCTGTTTACAACAACAAAACATTCTACAACCGCTACTTCAGTTCACTGCATCTGCGAATAGTGTGAGCTAGTTAGCTTTTTTCATACGCGAATTAGCAGTACCGTTAATTTAGAGTAATATAGAAACGTCTTTTGCCATGTCAACAGCCGAGGGTGCTGAATCACACGAGATCTACCTTACTCATGAGTTCTCCCAGGAAAGAACTTGGAAAGTTATGGAACAGAAACCTACCTTTCCCTCCCATCTCGTTGCCAAATGTTGTTGCTGTGGTCTTCAGTCTGATGACTGGTTTGATGCAGCTGCCCAAACTAGTCTATTCTGTGCATGCCTCTTCAGCGCTGCACAGCTAACGCAATGTGCATCAGTATGAACCTGCTAACTGTATTCAAGACTTCGTCACCCTCTACAATTTTAACACCCCCCACCCCAACACCCACATATACACACATCTCTCCATTACCAAACTGACAAGTCCTTGATGCCTTAGGATTTGCCAATGAGACGAAGTTGTGCCATAAAATTCTTGTTTATCTCACTTCGAATCAGTATCTTCTTATCAGTTATTCGATCTGCAGTGCCACCGCTATTTTTCGGCGCTACTGAGTAAAATTGTAACATTGCCATGGCTGTTGCAAAACATCTTTAGAGTAGGCCAGCTCAGCGCCGACCAAACACCATTACGTCAGATGCAGCAATGCCACTGGCAGATTCCCACATTGTGCTCCAGGAAAATGGCTGGCACCGCCATAACGACGACACAGCAGAAAGGCGTTGGTAGGCCTGTAACTGCACATCCAATCAGCAGACGTCTTATCGTCTACATGGTTGCAAGCTGTAATTTGCAAAGCAAGAACGCTCTGTCCCAACATAAATTACCATTCTTTTCAGTCAAAGTTGTCTCAACCTGGTACCTACTACTTAAGAGGTGAGGTGTTGCAGTGTTGCAGCTCCACGAGGCGTTAAGAGGCTAGAAGCTGCCACCATGGGATTTGGCATCCACTAACTATGGGCCCCTGTCGCTGGTATTAAGATCTGTGCTGTGAGTTTAGCATCTTACAGCCTGTGGGCCAACTACCAGGTGCATCCAGCCTTCGTCCATTGAAAACAGTCGTATGAGGCCATGAAAACCTGTTGCGTCAGTTCATTAACACTCGCTGTCTTCAGCACACGCTATGGAGGACGTTGCACCACAGAAAGTTCTAGTTTGTTCTTCTGTAAAATGTATGACTAATAGTAAAATTTTTATGAGCAGCCATGGATCATCATCCCGACAACAATCCACCACCTCAACTCAAACCTCCACATGTAGAGGTCATCCATACTGGACCTCCACATTTTGATGTCAGAAGTGTGTGTTATGTCTAAATTTCAGTGACAGGTGGACCTTACCAGCAACTCCCCCTGGAGACGATGACTCTCGACTACCTCAGGGTTGCAGTTTCGTCGACACACAACAGCGTCGAGTCAGTGCACCAATAAGCAGCTTTTCAGTTCTGTTTCCATGGGTGACATATGTCAGGTAAACTCAAACTGTGTTCTGAGGATGTGTAAATATGTACGTTGCTTTTGACTATCATAAATGAGTGTGGCTCATTGACTGGTAGTGTATAAGGTGTTAACTATGCGTAGATTCTTAGAGGTGGAAGATTAGTTTTGTCGAGAAGTCGTCGTTTTTGGTAGTTTTCGCCGTTTTTAATGGGCAATCTATTTCATTTTGAGCAATAAATATGGCTCACTGTGTTTAACGGCGTAAAGTAGTAGTCATGAGCTGCCCCTAAAATGGGAAGTTAAGTTACAGTAAGTGTTACGATAGAATTAGATTAAGTGTCCTTGTAGTCATACTGTTTTGTTGTCCTCGTTATTTGTTTGCATATTTGGCGGGGGATACCCTGGCGGAGAGATTGCGAATTTTTGCAGCCTTGACCAGATATGCAGGGAAGTGCATGTGCCGATGATTTTTGTGTCTTGCAGAGTACAACTGCCGACATTAGTTTTGTTGTAGATACTTAGGGGGTGACACAGAATTTTATCAATAAGACTGCTGTGCAGTCCCAGGGCTACACTCATCAAGCATCATGCCGAAGCTGACTTTCGATGACGTGTCGTGAAACTCATGGGGATAATGTTCAAGCTGGCAGAAGCTGTCACCAGTGAAATATTGTCGCTAGGTTCGTATGTCATGATAGGACAAATCCGGGCATAATCACTAAGCCTTAATCTGCATGATATAGTGCCACAAGGCACTGGGATTTTGCTTTAGGTGACCGAAGATGTTGCTAACTTATACGATTCTGGACTTCACCTCCTGGTAGAGAATCGTCGTTTAGTACGCAGCGTTAAGTGATTGAGAGCACTTCTCCTGTCTATACTCACGTTGAGAAGGTATCTGAATTCCATCCTTGTGGCTGGGAGTTCACATTTCTTGTCTGTAGAATACAGAGAGGAGAAGCTAGTATTAGATTATTCTAGTCAGAGGACCGCCTTCTGCCGTCCTAGTGTTTAATGAGTTTTTTATTTTGTGGCTGGAGTTCTTCCATCGTCGCAGACGTGTACGAGATCCATAAATCCGACGCACGGGACGCAGTACATTCGGTGATATTGGTAATTTCTTATGCTTATTTGGGCTATAAAGCTGAACAGCTGAGATCACGTAAGTTTCATTTCCGCTAAGGTTGCACACCACTGTAGATCATCTTTTATAGTAGTGTCTTCTAGTGTTTGGGACGTAGATGATATCAGTCACCTCGTGTTATTTACATTAGATCGCGTAGCCACAAAATCGGCCCATTTGTGCAGTGGATCAATAATATTAGTCAGGAAATTCATTTGTATCTCTTTATGTCCATGGCACATCGACATATAAACATTTGTAATATTTAAAGGGGTTTTAATCACCAATAAATCTATAAGCAGATTCAACATTGTAATTGATATGTTAAAGAGCAAGCAGGAGGGAATCATATCACCATTAATAGATCCTAAGATCTGCTTCTAGGGGGAGTCAGACAGGGCCAAATCTTTATATTTGCTTTCAGTATTTTCCACTGCGCACATTAATTTTTACACCCGCCTGACGGAGTATGTTGGAAACGATACAAATACCTTCCAGAAATACTTCCTAACACTTAAATTTATATTCGAAGTTAGGAAATCCCTCTTATTCATTAATACTTTTCTTGCTATAGTCGCTGGCCGGAGTGGCCGTGCGGTACTAGGCGCTGCAGTCTGCAGCCGAGCGACCACTACAGTCGAAGGTTCGAATCCTGCCTCGGGCATAGATGTGAGTGATGTCCTTAGGTTAGTTACGTTTAATTAGTTCTAAGTTCTAGGCGACTGATGACCTCAGAAGTTAAGTCGCATAGTACTCACAGCCATTTGAACTATTTTTGCTACTTAGTCATCATTTTGTATCCTCTCTACTTCGGCCATCATCAGTTAATCCGCTGGTACTGCTAGGTTCAATTCGAATAGGTTACATTACCTTTCATTTAGTTCCATTGAGGGTTAACTTTTAATCCCTTTCCATTCACCTGTTTTTTCAAGTTCTTTGCTGTCTCTGACAGAATTACAGTGTCACTGGTAAACTTCAAAATGTTAATTGCATCTCCCTCATATTTAATTCTGTCTACAAATTTATCCTTGTATGTTTTACTGCCTGTTCTATGTAGATGTTGAATGATATCGAGTGTAGGGTACCGGAATGTCACACTCCCATCTTCAATTTGCACAACTGGAAAACCAGGAGATGGCGTAGCAGAATTTATGTGCCTCAAACATGATTTATTCTTTGATGGGGTAGGGCTATGAAATACATGTCCAGCCTCATTACTCCTCTCTTCTTTTTACCTGGGGATAGCAATATTTACCTTTCAGTGCATATACGGCAAACATTCAAACTTTTATTTAAGATAACTTGGGTTCCGAAGGATTCACATGTTACCAGCTGTGGAGGAACATGTAGGATTGAGCGTCTCTCCTATTTCCGAACATTAATTGCTATTTTTGTAACTTCCTGATGTACAGAGTACGTCTGAACCCACTAGCGAGAACAAAGTGAAAAGACTGTTCGAGATGCAGTAGTAGGAAATGTCGTTAGAGTGTATCGTGGAATTGGAGAAGTGTGAAGAAAGAAAACTATTGTATCCTTTTCATGACTTGACGCCTTCAGATATCATTTTTCAATGACGAATGGTGGCCAGTGGAAAGTTGATACCTCACAGCATCTCTGGACAATAGCTTTTCATCTAAGTATAATTTGAGGCGTTCATGTAAAAGTTCAAATTCAGAAGTTTCTCTGTCCTGGGGTGCCTGACTCAAATCCTTTAATATTGTCATTGTCCATATCAAAAGTTGGTGCAGTGCACGTGATTTCCCCAGTTTTAGTTTCTTGGACGCCGCTTTGAAGAGCTACAAAAATCCTTATGATTTAAAATTTATAAAATAAACTATTGTGTATAAGAATTACAGTAATAGAATAGCATACATACCGTGAAATGTTCATACATCAGCGTGATACCAGATCCTTCATTTCGGGGTATTTCTCCCTTCTCAGAGAGCTTTTCGCACAAAGACATTCTAACACTGTCAGCTACTTATTCCAGCGACTATCATAAGACTGGCTCATTTATCTAAGCGGAGCATTAAGAAACCACATTTCTTTACGTAAGTGATGCGTTATTTCGCACCAAAAGACCATGAACTTATGGACAATTGACGCATATATACTCCGCATTAAAATTATTTCTTAGCCCTGTATTTAGCATAAGGCAGGAACAACTCAATGGCGAATATATCACGCAGTGCAACGAAAGTGTTGGTACCTGGTTCAGTCGTGTGCTGCATGTCTTTCAAAGTAGAGTGGTGGATACCATGAGACATAAATCGTCTAAACAGTTCTCTTAGACTGTTATCGCCCGTTCTCGGTTGATCTGGAAACAGAGTTGTAAAAAATTGCGAAGTCTGAGAGTCCAGTCAATGAAACAGGAGACAGTTGATGTCAGATATTTGTTGCTTCTCGCACTGGATGTCCACATGTCTGTAGTTACTGAGTATTCATCACTGTTATATGAGCAATTACCTCCAGCATAATTATATGTCGTAGGCTTTTAGCACTTTCTGCCGTGTACCTCGATACATTTGTGGGGTGAGATATAATGGCCTTTGCTGTGTCAACTAACGTCTGAACGAGATCCATAACACCTTCATCTCATATAGTTCTGTACGACCTTACGTCTCGTGCACACATAGCTACACTTTTATCGACAGTTATCTCCTGAGCAAGTTTAGGAAGTCGTTTTTCGTCCACATATGACCCTTGTTTGCCAGACACCCATGGATGGGGAGAAATATGCCAAGTGTCACTTGACCCTTCAGCAGGAGAGTAAATTTGACCGCACAGCGAACAGCAAACAAAACGAACGTTTTTCCTAACGCCGTACACAATACGCTATCACATGGTCCAAACTGAACTTTTGAGAATCGCATCAGGATGTGTAGTTCTCTACTCATCAGTCACTAGTTTTTCTTTTACTTCCCTCTTTATTGACATGCGCTCCTTCTTCTGCAATCCATTTTAGTTTCCTCGCTCATTTTGTGCGTTATGACAAAAATGAGGAAATCCCACCACCCGACTAAACGCTGCTCTACTCACCGCTCGGAGCCCATAGCTCGCAACTGCGGTCAGTACTACCAAGAGCCCGTAGGCCACAGCACGCCAGTGCTTGCGCATGGCACTGTTGCAGTGACGTCACGGGCTCGGTCAGTGTGGAGCAGTGAGGCCGCAGCCCGTGGGCTGCATCTCCATGCGCAGCTCTGCTGAGGCCGTGGCATACAGGTTCTTTTGCAACAGCACTGCTCGGCCCATGGCGTGACGTCAGGGACTCGCTCGGCTCGAGACTGCTGCAGTACAGTGCGGCATCAGTAGGCGGGCCGGGCCTCTGTGCACGACTCTACACAGTGCGTCTCGTCGGTCCTCGATGCAGCTGAACCGGCAGTGCTAGGCAAGGCTCTCACAGATGTCATTATGTCATGGCTTCGCTCCTGCATGGGCCACCCCTCGATGCCCACCTCTGCTGCAAGCTGCACAACCAGAGCTTGCTCTCAGCCGGTTGCCACCGACCGATTGACATCATACAAGCCAATTGCGACCTCACTCCAGAAGTGGCTGCATCAATTCCCATGGGCACACACGTCACTGAATTGCCTTACCCTCCTATCCTCAGAACAATGATACCTCTCAAATTTTAAGTTATTGTATCATTTATAAATATCCCCTGTGTGACCACTTTTGTAAGTGTCGTAATCAAATGTATCATAGGCAAATATAAGACAACAAGAAAATTTTTCTTTCTTAATTTTTATTAATGTGTGTGTACCAGAGGGACCACAAATTGTAATAAGTACTTGTAATACTTTCTATGATAATAAAGAACAGAGAAGCCTTCACATTTTTTCTGTGATAAGCTAGGATATGTCTTCCTGTTCTTTATTGTCCATTGTTCTTCAGCTTTCGCTATGTAAGCATCTGTCTTGTTAGCTCTTAAGAACCATGAATATATTTAAATCTATTTAAATTAATACCTTTCAGATGCAGTAATTTAATAAACTATACATATCTCTTTGTATTAATGTCTTTATCAGCTTTGTGTGCAGCTAATCGTGAAAGAAATGCAAAATTGCTAATGTGGACCCTGTCTGCCGTTGGTGTGATCCCAATACTGACTATCAATTATCAGTTATTTTATGGTGCACCAATGAACCTGCAGTCTTTCAGAAACGAAGTCCGATAGTCAATTAACTACACAGCATAATGCGATTGACCGATAACGTTATGCACTTGCCTTATGAAAATTACGTTGGATCCACATCTGAAACTTTACATTTCTCTCAAACACCAACCTGGAGTAATAAGAAATCACAAAAGGAATCAACAAGCACTGCTCGGTTAATTTCAAATGACATTACTGAGCTGACTACCTGCTGGTAAGTGGTAGGTGAACACGACTATTTTCTGCAGATTCTCTTTCTTCCTTCCACCTTCACAAGCAGGCAAGGTAACAGTTACAGTTCAGAACTTCTACTCGCTCATCCACCTCCCAGAGGGGTTGCTGCTGTTGTTGCAAATACAGTTGTCGCACCACGAGTGGTTACAGTTTAACGTCATACCAGGGACATTTCTGTTTACAGCAACAAAATATTACAAGAACCGCTACCTCAGTTCGTTGAATCGGCCAATAGCGTTAGATTTTCTCATACAAGAATGAGCATCGCCGTTAATTTAGAGCAATACAGTAACGTCTTTTGCCATGTCAACAGCCGAGGGTGCTGAATCACACGAGATCTACCTTACTCATGAGTTCTCCCAATAAAGAACTTGCAAAATTGTGGACGAGAAGCCTAGTTCCCCCTCTCGCCCCCTTCCTCAGTGTTGTTGTTGGGGTTTTCAGTCTAAAGACTGGTTTCAAGCTAGTCTATTCTGTGCAAGCCTCTTCAGCGTTTCACAGGTAGTGCAATATGAATCAGTTTTAACCTGCTACCTGTGTTCAGGACTTTGTCACCCTCTACAATTTTAATACCCCCCTCCCCAACACCCACATATACACACTTCTTTCATAACCAAATTGACAATTCCTTGGTGCTTCAGGATGTGCCCTATGAAACGAAGTCGTGTCTCAAGTTTCTTGTTTTCCCCAGTTGACTCAGTATCTTGTTACCTCTTATTCGATCAGCAGCGCCACCACTAATTTTCGGCGCTACTGAGTAAAATGCTGATTGTGGTATCTATAGCTACGATGCCACGGCGTACGTGGAAATTCTTAAGTTGGCACTACGAAAGACACCGACGCCAGCTCCCTCTAGCCAGTGCTGTGGAGGTCTACGAGCTCCGCGACAGATTCTGCCCATTTTGAACAAGAGTAGACTGCCAGGACACCTCGCTAGCTATTGAGACTATGTACGACATACGACGGGTCTAAGGCTTCCCACCTCAGTGCAAAGTTATGTATTCAGTTAATATTGTGATATAGTCAAACCATTTCTAAGGGCAGTGCCGAGAGATTTTCACCTTTCCCTGCTCCTACTCACTTCCTTCATTCGTCCAAATTTCCAGTTTACAGGAGCAGACCCACCCACCGCCTTACAGTTGGAATACAAAACTTGGCGACAAACTGGCTGCTTGCTGCCATAAATGGACTGGTCACACTACAAACTGCAGCTACTTCGGCGCCTCCGACGCCACGGCCTGTACCGACGCCGTTGCCAACGGCGCCGCTATTTCGTGCCTTCAATACCTGACGTTGAACGTTGGCCGGAATACATCCCACAGCTCGAGGCACACTGCGCAGCTTACAACATAACAGGTACAGAGCGGCTTGCTTTTTTTATTGTCATCGCGGGTGCTGTGTTGTACCATGTGCTCGTGAAATTGTTTCCCACCAATCGCCAAAAAAATAAAACTTACGACGAAGTAATTGATGCTTTGAATTCCCACTTTCGTGATTGTGTAAATGTAGTAGCTGCACCCTACGACTTCTTTCGCCTCCGGCGTGGCTCTACTCAGTAGAATAAAGCTTGGTTAACGGACCATCAGGGACTAACTTCTAAATGGTTCAAATGGCTCTGAGCACTATGGGACTCAACTGCTGTGGTCATAAGTCCCCTAGAACTTAGAACTACTTAAACCTAACTAACCTAAGGACATCACACACATCCATGCCCGAGGCAGGATTCGAACCTGCGACCGTAGCGGTCGTGCGAATCCAGACTGTAGCGGCTTTAACCGCTCGGCCACTCCGGCCGGCTGACTAACTTCTGATTGTGACTTTAATTACTCGTGTGGACGCTCATATGTGGATGTAATGATTAGAGGCGCTATTGCGCAGAATGTGGCGGATCACCACATCCCCGAACAAATCCTCAGATATAAAAACCCGTCTTTGCAGGAAGTGGACTTGCTAGACAGACAAGATACATTAGACATCGCTACTTCCGAGTTCGACGCGAGCCAGGGTGTGTGTACTGTTAGCGCGGCACAACATGTGGCCTCCCGCCCGCCAGCACGGCCAGCAACGCCGCGTCGCTCGCGCGCAAGTAAACAAATTTCACACCAGGTACCCAATAAGACACTGAAATCATGTCCGAACTGCTTTCGTGCCAACCCACGGGACGGTTGCCCATCCCGCCAAGAACTGTGTTATTTTTGTAATAAGAAAGGACATGCAAGCTGTGTGTAATAAGAGAAACTCTAATTTACCAATTGTCTCCCGTTCGCGTGACTCACGTAGGCGTCTCCGCAACGGCAACCGCCATGAACATGATACACATCACCCTGTGGATGTTAATGCCATTTATTCAAAGCCTTCTGCTTCACGTACTTCGACAGCTCGTCGTGAGAATCAAGTTTTGCCAGACACTTCCTCTCGCATTCAGCGCGATGCGAGGAAATCTTTTGTGACTTTGCTCATTTGTGTTCGTTCTGTTCGCATGCAGCTGGACACTGGTGCGTCAGTTTCTTTACTGAACAAATCGACATATGACTTGCTTTATTCACTCCCGCTTCATCGTTCACATTCCAGCTGACTGCATTTATTGGGCAGGAAATTTCAGTGCTTGGCGAGTGTAGGTTGTTAGCCACTCATGGTGCCACGAGCTGTCAGTGTCTTTCCATGTGCTTTGCTGTAATGATACTACGAATATTTTTGGCATGGACGCATTTGAATTTTCTGGCCTCACAATTTAGGACAATGTACTTTGCATTAACGCTATTGACCATGCAGACAGTGTTGCCACATTATGCGATGATTTTGTTGAGCTCTTTTCTGATGGCCTTGGTTGTGCCACAGACATTGCAGCGCATGTTGTAGTTGAAGACAATGCCATGCCCATTTTCCGGCGTGAACGCCCGGTACTGCACGCACTGCGTCACGCCGTAGGTTCTGAACTTAAGCATTTGCAAGACATTGGTGTCATTGAACCTGTTTTTGCTTCGCCATGGGCTTCGCCTATAGTGTGTGTGAAGAAACCAAACGGTCGTCTCCGTATTTGTGCTGACTTTAAGTCTACAGTGAATCCCCAGACAGTGGTAGCTACATTTCCCTTACTGCGTCCTGAAGACATTTTTGATAAGCTTGATGCGGGAAAATTCGTCTCCACGATTGACTTGCGGGACCCATACTTTCATATTCCGTCGACGAACAGGCGTAGCCCTATTTTGTGATCAACACCCACAGTGGATTGTTCAAGTTTCGCCGCCTTCCGTTCGGTTGTGCTTCGGCTCCTGCTATTTATCAGTCTTATTTGCAGCAGTTGTGGGCCACTGTCCCTGGTTGCTCAAATTATCTGCACGATATAGTGGTATAAGGTCGCACACCTGACGAACATTTGCAGAATTTGCGTGCCTTAATTATTGTACTTTTGCAGGCAGGACTAAAGCGTAACAGAGGCAAGTGCAAATTTTTTCAAACTGAGATTCAGTATTTAGGACATATGATTAACGAACAGGGTATCCACCCGTCGCCGTCACATCTCAGTGCAATTAGAGACTTGCCAGCACAAAGGAACTTGAAAGAACTTCAGTCTGTGTTTGGGCAAAATTTCATATTATATTCGGTTTATACCAAATGCAGCGGTGATTGCAGCGCCTTTGCATCGCCTTCGGCGTAAGAATGTTCTTTTGTTTGGTCTTCAGAATGTGAAGCTACTTTCCACAAGCTCAAATATGCTTTGTTGAGTGATCGCTGTTTGATTCCATTCGATCCCTCCAAACCAGTTGTTTTGGCTGTCGATGCATCTTTTCACAGCATCGTAGCAGTTCTCTTACACCGCATTAAATCTGTCGATCGACCGATAGCTTTTGCGTCTAAGTTGCTCAATTCTGCCCAGCAAAACTATTCTCAAATCGAGAAAGAAGCATTAGTTATTGTATATGGCGTGACAAAGTTTCATGATTTTTTTTACGGTCCCAAGTTCTATTTGGTCACCGACCATAAGCCTTTGACGTCGTTGTTCCACCTGTCAAAGCCAGTTCCGGCCCGTACTGCACAAAAGTTGCAACGTTGGTCTTTATTTTTCTCTAACTACAATTATGAAATTTTGTTTCGGCCCACAGCCGAGCTTGGCAATGCTGATGCTTTGTCTCGTCTGCCTATCGGTCGTGACAAAATGTTTGATTCTTCAGAATTGCCATGCATGTTTATTGATTCACAAGATAAGGATTTAGCTGATGGTTTTGCAGTGAATTTTCGTCGCATTGTTTCATCGACAGCCGCCGATGCTTCTTTGCAGACTCTTTTGCAGTATATTCGTACTCAATGGCCACCATCTGCTACGCAGATTCGTGATCCACTTGTTCGATGTTACTTTGCACAACGTCACAATTTGTCTGTGTACCACAGTGTTATCTTGTTATGAACTGACGATGATCAGTCTTGTGTGGTTGTACCTCGTTCGTAGTAGTCGGAAATTCTCCGCTTTCTGCACGCTGGTCATTGGGGTATAGTGCAGATGAAGCAATTAGTGCGTCGTCACTGCACTTGGATCGGCATTGATAAACTTATTGAGAATTTTCTTGCTAACTGTCGCTCTTGCGTGGAGCATCAATCTGCTCGCCGCCAGCGCTTCTTTGCGTGGCCGAATCCTACTGCGCCTAGGCAGCGCGTTCATATTGATTTTGCGGGTCCTTTCTGGGACACCCGCTGGTTGGTAGTCATTGATGCATACAGAAACTTTGCTTTTGTTGTACCTATGTCTTCTACTACATCTGCCAGTACTATTCGGGCCTTGACGTCTGTTTCCTGCATTGAGGGCTTTCATGAAGTTATTGTCTCCGACAGTTACCCCCAGTTCGTGTCCTCAGAGTTTGAAGCGTTCTGTGCTGCTAATGGCATTCGCCATCTGACCTAAGCCCCATTCCACCCCCACTCAAACGGCGAGGCTGAACGCTTTGTGTGTGCGTTTAAGTTACTGATGAGCAAGTTGCACGCCACAGACTCTCACGAGCACACGCTCTGTACTTTCCTTGCTTCAGATTGCTTGCAGCCGCTTGGCACCTGTTCCCCAGTGGAATTGCTACATGCCCGCGCGCATCGGTCGCTCCTGCAGCTATGCACCTGCCGACGCGCGCTCCCGCTGCTTCGCCTCGTTGTGGGTTGGCGTCGCATGATTTAGTGTTCTATCGCATTTTCTTTGGCAGGTAGCGCTGAGAGCAGGGACGCATTCTTCGCCAGCTTGGTGGCGCCTTGTTTGTCATTTCTGGTCCCTCCAGCACTGACAAGCGACACCGGAACCAGATCCGTTTGTGCAGTGCTCGGTTTTCTGCTGTTAGTTATTTTCCGGTAGAATTGGAGGCTACCAGGATTCCGCCGCCTCAGCCCACGACTACACCGACGGCGCCCCCGCTGCTCGCGCCCACGCCACGGGCGCGCCTGCCTTCGCCGCCGCCGCCGCGTTCCTTCGCGGTGCCGGAACCGATGGACGCTGAAGCTGCCGTCATGCCGTCACCGCCGTCGCCCATAGAAGTCACTGCTCTGCCTCCTCATCCGAGCATACGCAGTGGCGGTGCGCGGCCTGGGCAGGTTTTCCACGGTGCGATTTCCTCTCCCCCTCGCGAGCAATTCGGTGTCGCGGGTGGACAGCACACCACGGCAGTTTCGCTGTCCGCTGCACCCTCCTGGGTCCCTCCACCCATCATCGGAAGCCATACACAGCGACGGTATGTAGTTTCAGGGGGGAGGGATGTGGTATCGATAGCTACGATGCCACGGCGTAGGTGAAAGTTCTTAAGTTGGTACTACAGCAGACACAGACGACAGCGCCCTCTCGCTGGTGTTGTGGAGGTTTATGAGCTCCGTGAGAGATTCCGCTCATTTTGATCAAGAGCAGACAGCCGGAAGACTTTGCTTGTTATTCAGACTATGTACTACTTATGATGGGTCTAAGGCTTCGCATCTCAGTGGAATGTTATGTATTAAGTTAATACTGTGATATAGTAAAACCATTTCTAAGAGCAGTACCGAGAGATTTTTCACCTTTTCCTGCTCCTACTTAATTCCTTCATTCGGCCAACCTTTCACTTTACAAGAGCAGACCCACATGCTGCCTTTCAGGCGACACAGAAGTCATATTGCCATGGCTGTTGCAAAATACTTTGTTAGTGGGCCAGCTCAGAGCCGACCGAACACCATTACGTCAGATGCAGCAATGCCACTGGCAGATTTCCACATTGTGCTCCAAGACAGGTACTGGCACTGCCATAACGAAGACACAGCAGAAAGGTGTTTGTAGGCCACTTACTTCTTATGGTCTACATGACTGCGAGTTGTGATATGCAAAGTAAGAACGCTCTCTCCCAACATAAATTACAGTTATTTTCAGTCAAAGGTGTTTCAGTATGGTAGCTACACGAGGAGAGATGTATGCCCTTCCTCGAGGCGACATGATGCTAAAAGCAGCCACCATGGGGTTTGGTCTCCGCTAACTGTGGGCCCCTGCTTCTGGTTTTAAGATCAATGCTGTGGCTTAGCATCTTCCAGCCAGTGGACCACCTTCGGCCCAACTACCAGATGCAAACAGCCTTGCGCCATAGAAGGCAGTCGCTTGTGATCATGGCCATGTGTTGCATCAGTTCCTTAACACTCGCTGTCTTCAGCACACGTTATGGTGGATGTTGCACCACAGAATGTTGTAGTTTGTTCTTCAGCAAAAAGTATGACTAGTGGAGAAGTTTTTACGAAAAGCCACCTATCATCATCCCGACAACAGTCCCATCCCCCCCAACTCAAACCTCCACATGTACATCTACATCTACAATGATACTCTGCAAATCACATTTAAGTGCCTGGCGGAGGGTTGATCGAACCACCTTCACAATTCCCCATTATTCCAATTTCGTATAGCGCACGAAAAGAATGAACACCTATATCTTTCCATACGAGCTATGATTTCCCTTATTTTATGGAGGTGATCTTTCCTCCCTATGTAGGTCGGTGTGAACAATATATTTTCGCATTGGGAGGAGAAATTTGGTGATTGGAACTTTGTGTGAAGATTCCATCGCAACGAAAAACGTCTTCCTTTTAATAATTTGCAGCCCAAATCCTGTATCATTTCTGTGACACTCTCTCCCATATTTTGTGATAAGACAAAACTTGCGGCCTATATTTGAACTTTTTCGTTGTACTCCGTCACTCCTATCTGGTAAGGATCCAACACTGCTCAGCAGTATTCAGAAACAGGACGGACAAGCATAGTGTCGTCTTGTAGCGTTGTCCTCCTTAGTACGTTTGTTACTTTTTCTAAGTGTCGTGCCAATAAAACGCAGCCCTTCTGTAGCCATCTCCACAATATTTTCTATGTGCTCTTTCCAATTTAAGTTGTTCGTAATTGTTAATACCTAGGTATTTATTTGAATATACGCCTTGTAGATTAGACTGATTTATCGTGCAATCGAAGTTTAAAGAGTTTCTTTTAGCACTCATGTGGATGACCTAACACTTTTCGTTATTTAGCGTCAACTGCCACTTTTCGCACAGTTCAAATATTTTTTCTAAATCGTTTTGGATTTGACACAGAAAGCTATCAATAAGGCTGATTGAATTGCAGATGTTTTGGGTACTGAAATGGTACCTGACGCATTTAGTATTTCCGAAGGCCGAAGATTCGGCACCATCTGTGACGGCACTGCCTCCTCAGAAGGTGGGAGAAGAAGAAAGTGGAATGTGTTTGTAAGGTTTATGATGGGGCCGACAAGGCTTTTGCCAGTGGATCAGGAGATTGACTAAAGTGACAACACTTGCAGTGTAATGCGTGATGCAGGCGAAGGCTGCTGTGCAATCCTAGGGCTAGATTTTCTCATCAAGCATCATGCCGAAACTGACTTTCGTTGACTCGCTGTGGAACCCAGGGGGATAATGTTCAAGCTCGGGGAAGCTGTCTCCAATGAAATACTGTCGCAGGGTTCGTTTATCATGATAGGACAAATGTGGGCAAAATCACTAAAGCTTAATTTGCTTGATACATGGGCACAAGGTACTGGGTAATTCCTTTATGTGAGCGAAGATGTTGCTAATTTATACGATTCTGGACCTCGCCTCCGGGTAGGGAATCGTCGTTGGGTACCCAGCGTTCTGTGATTGAGAGCACTTCTCCTGTCTATATTCACGTTGAAACGTTATCTGAATTCCGTCTTTGCGGCTGGGAGTTCGCGTTTCTTGTCTGTAGAATACAGAGAGGAGAAGATAGTAATAGATTGTACTAATCAGAGGACCACCTTCCGCCATCCTAGTGTTTCATGAGTTTTTTATTTTGTGGCTGGAGTTCTTCCATCGTCGCAGACGTGCACGAGAACCATCACTCCGACACACGGGACGCAGAACATTCGGTGATATTGCTAATTGCTTCGGCTATTCAAAAATGAGGGTGGAAACTAAAAATGGCTTGCAGAAGAAGAAGCACATTTCAAGAAAAAGGGATGTAAAAGAAAAACTAATCAGTGGTGAGCAGACACCCACACAGTGTAAATCGAATCTTAAAAGATTAGTTCGGACTCTGTTAAAGCGTATTGTGGATGGCGTTAGGATAAGCGTTCATTTTGTTTGCTGTTCGCTGTTCAATGGAATTTACTCTCATGCTGAAGGCCCAAGTGGTACTACGCACGTTTGTCGCCATCCATGCGTGTATAATAAACAAGGGTCTTATGTGGAGGAGAAACGACTTCCTAAACTTGCTGAGGAGATAACTGTCGATAAAAGTGTGGCTATGTGTGCACGAGACGTAAGGTCGTATGGAACTATGAGAGATGAAGGTCTTAGGGATCTTGTTCATACGTTAGTGGACATTTTAAAGGCCATAATATCTAACCCCACAACTGTGTCGAGGTACATGGCAAAAAGTGTCAAAAGCCTACGACCTATATTTATGCCTGAGGTAATTGCTCATATAACAGAAGGTGAATACTCAGCAACTACAGAAATGTAGACATCCAGCGCGAGAAGAAACAATTATCTGACATGTACTGTCTCCTGTTTCATTGACTGGACTCTCAGATCTTGCATTTTGTTTACAACTCAGTTTCCAGATGAACCAAAAAGGGGCGGTAACATTCTAAGAGAAATGTATCGACGATTTATGTCTCTTGGTATCCACCACAGTACTTTGAAAGACATGCAGCACACGACTGATCAAGATACAAACATTGTCGTTGCAATGCGCGATATATTGAATTGTTCCTGCCATAAGTCAAATACAGGGCTACGAAATAATTATAATGCGAAGTATATATGCGTCAATTGTCCATAAGTTCATGGTCTTTTGATTGCAGCGAAAGAACGCGGTACTTACGTAAAGAAAAGTGGTCTTCTCAATGCTCTTGTTAGATAAATGAGCAAGTCTGACGATAGTCGGTGGAATAAGCAGCTGACAATGCTAGAATATCTTTGTGCGAGAAGCTCTCTGAGAAGGGAGAAATACTTCGATATGAAGGAACTGATATCACGCTGATGAAAGAACTTTTCACGGTATGTTTGCTATTCCATTACTGTAATTCTTATACGCAATCGTTTATTTTATGCTTTAAATAAGATAAGGGTTTTTGTAGCTCTTGCAAGCGGCGTCCAAGCAATTATAACTGGAGAAATCAGCTACACTGCTCATTCTGTTGACATGGACAATGACAATGTTAACGCATTTGAGTCAGGCGCCCTAGGACAGAGAAGCTTCTGAAATTGGACTTTTACGTGAACGCTTCAAATTATACTAAGATGAAAAGCTAATTGTCCGGAGATACTGTGAGGTAGCGACTTTCCTCTGGCCACCATTCGTCATTTAAAAATGATATCTGAAGATAAGAGGCGTAAAGTCACGAAAAGGATACAATAGTTTTCCTTCCTCATACTTCTCCAATCCCACAAAGCACTCTAACGACATTTCCCATTCCTGCATCTCCTACCGTCTTTTCTATTTGTACTCGCTAGTGGGTTAGAACGGAACTCGCTTACCTTTCGATCTAGAAATAGTTAACTCAATGTACTCTACTCTTCTGGAACTTACAAAAATAACATTTAATAATCAGAAATATTAGAGACGCTCATTCCTACATGTTTCTGAAATACTGGTAACATGTGGATCCTTGGGAGTTCATGTTGTCCTAAATCAAAGTCTGAATTTTTGCCGTGTACGCACTGAAGTATGAATTTTGCTTTCGTTTGGTAGATAGAAGAGAGGAGTAATGAGACTGGACATGTATTTCACAGTCCCACCCCATCAAAGAACAAAACTTGTTGAAGCACATAATTTCTACTACTCCATCTGTTGGATTTCTAGTTATGCAATTTGGAGATGAGAGTGACACATTCCGGTAGCCGACACTCGGTGGCATTCAACATCTACAATGAACAAGCAGTAAAGTATAGATGGATAAATTTGTAAACAGGATTAAATATAAGGGAGACGTAATAAACATTTTGAAGTTTACCGATGACAATGCTATTCTGTCAGAAACAGTAAAGAACTTGGAATAACAGTTGAATGGAATAGATAGTGCCCAGGAAAGGGGATTATAAGATAACCCTCAATGGAACTAAATGAAAAGTAATGGAATATTTTAGAATTAAACATAGCAGTACCAACGGATTTTCCATAACGTGTACTACAAAAGGAGGGCGTAATATATGACCAACACAAAGATATAAGGATATCATTAATTTTCGTTGTCTTTTACGCACAACATACCTTTTAAAGATATATTTGTGTGTAAGAAGGGTCCTATACCTGGAACCATGAATATGACACCCGTCCTGAAAACTCACATCCACTGACTAGACCTAAATTTTTGAGCTAAGTATTAGTGAAAAATTAAAAACAACAACGTAATCTGGTAGAAGTAATCATTAAAAATCACAAATATATTTTTATAAAAATTTTAAAATATAATGTACATGACTAGATTAAGTATTCTGAGAGGGTAGGCATAAAGAACCCCTTCCCTCTCCCTTGGTATTGCGAGGGTTAAATCAGTTAGTATTAAGGGAATCTGATTACAATATAAGACACTAAAAGGATTATAGGGCAGCAAACTAAGTGATGATGACCGAAATGGAGAGGATATAAAATGAAGACTGACTATAGCACGAAATGTATTAATAAAAAGAGGTATTTGCTAACATCGAATATAAATTTAAGTGTTAGGAAGTAATACTGGATGGTATTTGTATGGTTTCCAAGATGCTGCTCTAGGTGGGTGTAAAAATGAATGTGTGCAATGGAAAATACTGAACGCAAATCTAAAGATTTGGCTCAGTCTTACTACCCTCTGAAGCAGATCTTAGGATTTCTTAATGGTGATATTATTTCCTCCTTCTTGCTCTTTAACATATAAATTGAAACATAAAAATGAATGATTGATTAAGGGAACTAGTAACAACTAAATATTAATGTTGTTTCTGCTTATACATTTATTGTAGATTAAAACCACTTTATATATTATAAAATGTTTATATGTCGATGTGCAATGGACACAATGAGATACAAAGGAATTTCCTGACTAATATTATTGATAAAGTGCCCAAATGTGCGGCTTTTTATGGCTACGTGATCTCATATGAATAACGCGAGATGACTATTATCATCTACGTTCCAAACACTAGAAGACACTATTTTCAAAGATGATCTACAGTGGTGTGCAACCTCAGTGGAAATGAAACTTACACTATCACAGCATATCAGTTTCATAGCTCTACCCACCACTTGTAGCCCATAGCTCACAACTGCAGCCAGTGCTACCAACAGCCCGTAGGCGACAGCACACCAGTGCTTGCGCAAGGGACTGTTGCAGTGACGTCACGGTCTCGCTCAGTGCGGAGCAGTGAGATCGCGGCCCGTGGGCTTCATCTCCATTCCCAACTCTTCTGAGCCCGTGACATACAGGTGCTTTCGCAACAGCTCTGCTCGGCTCTAGGGGTGACGTCAAGGACTCGCTCGGCCCAAGACTACTGTGGTCGAGTGCGGCCGCACCACTCTGCACTGTGCGGCTCGTCGGATCTCGATGCGACTGCCCCACCTGAACTGGCAGTGCGAGGCAACGCTCGCACGGCTGTCATGCGTATGGTCCTGGATGGGGCCGCGCCTCAGTGCCCAACTCTGCTGCGAAGTGCTCAACCAGGGCCAACACTCAGCCTATTGTCACCGACCGATTGACATCATAGAAGAAAACTGCGACGTCACTCCAGCAGTGGCTGCATCAATTCCCACAGGCAGACACATCACTGAACTGACTTAACCTCTTATCCGCAGAACATTGATACTTCCCAAACTTTTAGTTAGTGTATCTTCTACACATATCTCCCGCGCCATTGCAAATGATTTGTCAAACTCTTTACTTAAAACATGTCCAATAATTTATTGTTTTTTCTTGTTTGCACCAATCTTGTAATTTTGTTGTACAGGACATGAATAAGTACTCATTTAACAGCCAGTATCGTAGTCAAATGTACCTTAGACAAACGTAAGACTCAAGGATATTTTTATTTCGTTATGTTAATGAAATGTGTGTGTAGCATAGAGTCCACAAATGTTAATAACTACATGTAATACTTTCTATGATGATATAGGACAGAGAAGCCTTCACATTTTTTTCTGCCATCAACTAGGAGAAGCTTCCTGTTTCGTATCGTCCTTTGTTCTTCAGCTTTTGCTATCTTTGAATCTATCTTGTTAGCTCTTAAGAATAATGAATATATTTAAGTATATTTAAAATAACACCTTTCAGTTTTGTGATCAGCTATTCGTGAAAGAAATGCAAAACTGCTTACATGGTGCCCGCCTGACATTGGTGTGATCCAAATATTGATTAGCAATTTATCAGATCTTTTATGCTGGCCGGTGTGGCTGTGCGGTTCTAAGCGCTTCAGTCTGGAACCGCGTGAACGCTACGGTTTGAGGTCATGCCCACCTGTTGAGTCAGTTCCTTAACACTCGATGTCTTCAGCACACACTATGGAGGACTTGCACCACAGAATGTTCTCGTTTGTTCTTCAGTAAAATGTGTGACTAATAGTGAAGTTTTTGTGAGCAGCCGTCGTTCATCATCCCGACAAAAATCCACCACCTCAACTCAGACCTCCGCGTGTAGAGGTTATCCATCCTGGACCTCTACATTTTGATGTCAGAAGTGTGTGTTATGTCTAAATTTCAGTGACAGGGGAACCTTACCAGCCACTCTCCCTGGAGACGATGACTCTTGACTGCCTCAGTGTTGCAGTTTCGTCGACACACATCAGCGTGCAGTGGGTGAGTGGAATGACTATTCTTTTTTTTCTCATGCGACCATCTCGTCGAGCCATTTCACCGCTTAGCAGCTTTTCAATTCTGCTTCCATGTGTGACATGTGGCAAGTAAACTCAGACTGTGTTCTAAGGATGTGTAAATATGAATGTTATTTTTGGCTGTCATGAATGGGTGTGGCTCATTGTCTGGAAGTGTGTAAGGTGTTAACCATGCGTAGCTTTTCAGGAGGGGAAGATGAGTTTTGTCGAGAAGTCGCAGTTTTGTGGTAGTTTTCGCAGTTTTCAACGGGCAATGTATTTCATTTTGAGCAATAAATGTGGCTCACTGCGTTTAAGCGCTTAAAGTAGTAGTCATGAGTAGCCGCTTAAGTGGAGAAGTTAAGATACAGTAAGTGTTAGGAGAGAATTAGATTAAGTATCCTTTTCGTCGTACTGTTTTGTTCTCCTCGTTTGTTGTTTGCATAATTAGTGAGGTATACCGTGGTGGAGAGGTTGCGAATTTCTGCGGCCTGGACCAGATGTGCTGGTATGTGCATGTGACGATGATTTTTGTGTCTTGCAGAGTGCAACTGCCGGCAGTAATTTTATTGTAGATACTTAGGAGGTGACACAGAATGCTAACAATAACGCTGGTTGTATTGAAGATGTTTTGGGCACTAAAATGTTGCATACACATTTAGTGTTTCCTAAGGACGCAGATTCGCCACCATTGTGACAGCCCTGCCTCCTCAGGAGGTGGGAGGAGAAGAAAGAGGAAATGTGTTTGTAAGGTTTATGATCAGTCCGACAAGGCTTGTGCCAGTGGATAAGGAGATTAACGAAAGTGTAATGCGTGATGCAAGCGAAGGATGCTGTGCAATCCCAGGGCTAGACTTTCTCATCAAGCATCATGCCGAAACCGGCATCCGACGACGCGCGGTGGGACTCAGGGGATGAAGTTCAAGCTCGGGGAAGGTGTCACCAGCGAAATACTGTCGCATGGTTCGTTTAACATGATACGACAAATGCGGCAAAATCACTAAGCTTTAATTTGCATGATATAGTGCCGCAAGGCACTGGGAAGTTGCTTTAGGTGAGCGAAGGCGTTGCTAACTTACACTATTCTGGACTTCGCCTCCGGGTACGGAGTCGTCGTTGAGTACGCAACGTTCTGTGATTGAAAGCACTTCTTCTGTCTACACTCACGTTGAGACATCTAAATTCCGTTTGTGAATGGGAGTTCGCTTTTCTTATCAGTAGAATACAGAGATGAGAAGATAGTATTAGATTAAACTAGTCAGAAGACCGCCTTCTGCCGTCCTATTGTTTGAACGAGTTTTTTATTTTGTGGCTGCAGTTCTTCCATCGTCGTAGACGTGCACGAGAACCATCACTCCGACGCACTGGAAGAAGTACATACGGTGATATTGCTAATTCCTTCGAATTATTAAGGCTATAAAGCTAAACAGCTGTGATCATGTAAGTTTCATTTCCACTGACGTTTCACACCACTGGAGGTCATCTTTGAAAGTATTGTCTTCTAGTGTTTGGGATGTAGATGATATCAGTCATCTCGTGTTATTTATATTAGAACACGTTGCCACCAGAAGGGGCACATTTGAGCAGTTGATCAATAATATTAGTCAGGATATTCATTTGTATCTCTTTACGTCCATTGCACATCGACATATAAACATTTGAAATGTCTAAAGAACTTTCATCTACAATAAATATACAAGCAGAAACAACATTAATATTTAATAGTTACTAGTTCCCTTACTCTCTCATTTATTTTTATGTTGTAATTTATATGTTAAAGAGCAACAAGGAGGAAACAATATCACCGTTAAGAGATCCTAAGATCTGATTCAGGAACCCAATCTTCATTTTCGCGTTCAGTATTTTCCACTGCGCACATTCATTTTTATACCCTATAGCGTCCCCAGTGAAATAATATGGAAAGACTTAAAAACAGTATTTATAAGGAGAGACATTTAAAAATTAAATAATATACATTTTTATCATGAACCCGGATTATAAACATTTCTCTGTGTATGTTTTGATGGCAAGGAAATGATTTAAGGAGACGACAAGATACGCTCTTTTGTTATCTTTTGTTAATTTTTTAGTGGTCTTCACTTCTTCTCTTGTTTTGGTTGCGTGTTGATGGACATCTTGTAAGTGCTGGCAAATGTAAGCATATTTGTACTAATTAAGCAAATAATATATTGATTTCATTTTATTGTTCGCTTTTAATTAGTAAGAGGTGATCCCGATTTCATGTCCGCCTTCCTTAAATTAGCCTGCATTCGAGTAATTTACAGTGCAACAATCGCAGCGGCCGATGAAGCCAACGACATCATTACGTGGCGATAGTAACTAATAACATTTTTGCGGAAGCGAAAAACTCGCCCGCTATTGACAAAATATACATAATTCTCCATAGCCGACCGACGCTGCAGAAAATACGAAGCTTTAAGATTCTTATTTTCAGTACAACAGCCGAGGGCCAGAGCCAGGACACCGACTAAAATGCAATGGTTAACGGAGGGAAGAAAAAATACTGTCGTGCGTGTGTGAGCCGCAGTTGTGATTATTAACTAAAGATTTTTTGCTTTAAAGTGAACTGAGTAGCGGAGGAAATTAATATGAAAAGTTTATTCCATTGTTCAACTTACATGCTCATGTTTTAAGACTCAGCGAGTCTAACGTTCATTAACGTAACAAATGATTTATACTGAAGATTAATATTGTTAAAAAAGATAACTTCACAAAAGTATTTTATTGTAAATCAAAACCAAAGGAAATATCCTTTCTATTAAAGCCCACCACGTAAGTCAACAACAATAAAATCACCAACAAATTTTTGTGATAAATAACATATTAAATTACGACGGCTGACGGACGCGAGAACCCGCCTAGAGTAGCATCTTGGAACTGATGTGTCGACAGAAGTGCCGACACAGTGTGATTTGAGGGGACCGCAATGCACGCTATAAACACACGAAGGATGGCGTGAGGTCTGAAACAGGATACGTAATGAATGCTATAAAGAAAAGTACGTAGCTTTTGGAATACTTAACTTTAATCCATCCTTGTTGTATACATCGTTCTTGATGAGACATGCTTTATACGATAAGTTTCAATTGCTATGTAAGGCTAATGGCGCCTTGCTAGGTCGTAGCCATGGGCTTAGCTGAAGGCTGTTCTAACTATCTGCTCGGCAAAGGAGCGAGGCTTCGTCAGTGTAGTTACTAGCAAAGTCGTCCGTACAAATGGAGCGAGTGCTATTCCGTATCTCGAGACCTGCCTTGTGGTGGCGCTCGGTCTGCGATCACACAGTGGCGACACGCGGGTCCGACATGTACTAATGGACCGCGGCCGATTTAAAACTACCACCTAGCAAGTGTGGTGTCTGGCGGTGACACCACAGAAACCATACAAATACCATCAATAAATATTTCCGAAACTTAAATTTATATTCTATTCTCGCAAATCCCTCTTTTTCATTAATACTTTTCTTGTTATAGTCAGTGTTCATTTTATATCCTCTCTACTTCGGCCATCATCAGATATTTTGCTGCAAAATAGTCCTTTTAGTGTGTCATTTCGTAATCAGATTCCCTTAACACTACCAGATTTAACCCTCACAATGCAAAGTGGATGGGGAGCTGTATGCCTACCTTTTCAGAACACTGTAATCTAGTCATGTACATTATAAAACTTCCTGACAAATTAAAACTGTGTGCCCGACCGAGACTCGCACTCGGGACCTTTGCCTTTCGCGGGCAAGTGCTCTACCATCTGAGCAACCGAAGCACGACTCATGTCCGCTTTACTTCTGCCAGTATCTCGTCTCCTACCTTCCAAACTTAACAGAAGCTCTCCTGCGAAACTTGCAGAACTAGCACTCCTGAAAGAAAGGATATTGCGGAGACATGGCATAGCCACAGCCTGGGGGATGTTTCCAGAACGAGATTTCACTCTGCAGCGGAGTGATTCGTGCTTCGGTAGCTCAGATGGTAGAGCACTTACCCGCGAAAGGCAAAGGTCCCGTGTTCGAGTCTCGGTCGGGCACACAGTTTTAATCTGCCAGGAAGTTTCATATCTGCGCACACTCCGCTGCAGAGTAAAAATCTCATTCTGGAATCATGTACATTATATTTTAAAATTTAGAAAAAAATATATTTGTGATTTTTAATGATTTCTTCTACCAGATGCCTTAATTGTTTCAAATTTTTTGTAAAGCAAAAAGTTGGGTCTTATATGAGATGTGAATATTCAGAACATGCGTCATATTCATATTTTCAGATATAGGGCTCTTCTTACATATAAATATATCTTTAAACAGCATGTTGTGCGATAAAGACAACGAAAATTAACGAAATCCGTATATCTTTGTGTTGGTCATATATTACGCCCTCCTTTTGTAGTACACGTTAGTGAAAATCCGTTGGTACTACTAGGTTTAATCTGAATACGTTCCATTACTTTTTATTTAGTTCCATTGAGGGTTATCTTATAATCCCTGTCCAAGGCACAATCTATTCCATTCAACTGTTATTCCAAGTTCTTTACTGTCTTTGACAGAATTGCAGTGTCACCAGTAAACTTCAAAATGTTTATTGCTTCTCCCTGATATTTGCTTCTATTTACAACTTTATCTTAGTGTGCTTTACTACTTGCTCAGTGTAAATGTTGAACAACAAAGAGTGTAGGCTGCCCCAGTGTCTCACTCTCATCTTCAAATTGCACAACTAGGAATCCAGCAGATGGAGTTGCAGAACTTATGTACTTCTACAGGATTTGTTCTTTAATGGGGTGGGTCTCTGAAATACATGTCCAGTCTCCTTTCATTTATGACAACATGGATTCCCAAGGATCCACATGTTACCAATTGTAGAGGAACATGTAGGAATGAGCGTTTCTTCTATTTCCGAACATAAAATGTTATTTTTGTAACTTGCAGAAGAGCAGAGTACACTGAGACAACTATTTCTAGATCGAAAGGTAAGTCAGTTCCGTTCGAATCTCACTAGTGAGAACAAAGAAAAAAGACGGTTAAGGATGCAGTAAAGGGAAATGTCATTAGAGAGTATTGTGGGATTCACGTCCCCGTTTGAATAAAATCTTTGTCTCGCCAGACATTTCTTCAAATTGGGCAACAAATAGTAGTTCGAGGGAGCCAAGTCTGGAGAATAATGGGGTATGGTAAACGAGCTGGAATCCTATTTCCATTAATTTTGCCACCAGAACTGCTTAGGTTTGTGCTGGTGCATTGTCATGATGGAAAAGGACTGTCCTATAACAATGAATAATATTCACCTGTAATAGTTTTACCCTTTTTTAGATAGTCGATGAGGATTATCCCTTGCGAACCCCCAAAAGATAGCCGTCATAAACTTTCTGGCCGAAGGAATGGTCTTCGCCTTTTTTGGTGCAGATTCTCCCTTGGTACCCCATTGATTATATTGTTGTTCGGTCTCAGGAGTATAGTAATGTATCCATGTTTCATCCACAGTGGCGAAACGACGCTCAAACTCCTGCGGATTCTTCTGAACAGCTGCAAACCATCCTTGCAACACTTCGCACAATACCGTTTTTGGTGAAGCGTGAGCGATTGCGGAACGCAACATACGGATAGCTTTCTCGTGTCCAAATATTGATACAAAATATTATGTACCCATTCATTCGAGATGCCCACAGCACTAGCAATCCCACGCACATTAACTCTTCTGTCATCCATCACCATATCATAGATTTCATCAATGATTTCTGGAGTCGTAACCTTCACAGGGCGTCCAGAACGTTCAGCATCACTTGTGCCTATATCGCCACTCAAAAATTTTGAAATCGCGTATAAACTGTTTTAAGCGAAGGTGCAGGGTTACTGTAATGTTTATCAAGCTTCTCTTTAGTCTCCTGAGGCGTTTTGCTTTTCATAAAGTAGTGTTTAATCACCTAAGGAATCTTTCTCGTCCATCTTTTGACAATCACTTGATTTCCTTGATTGACACGAATGCCTAACGTAAAGAAATAGGCCAATATTACTGAAACTTGGTGTGCGCTCTTTCCAAAGATGCTACTAACTAAACACGATAGGCGCCGTTGGTGGCATCTCTCGGACTTTGCACGAATTTTTCAAACGCCCCTCGTATTTAAGTATATAGAAATTAATACCTTTCAGATGAATCAATTCAACAAATTAAACAGATCTCTTTGTGATAATGTCTTTATTTATTTATTTATTTATTTATGCATTTATTTTACCTGGCAAGATTAGGGCCTTCAGGCCCTCTCTTACACCTAACCAGGCATACTCAGATTCAACAAATTTCAGTGTCTACTGAAAATTAGGACATATAACATGTTATACAGTATTAATGTTAAAGAAAAAAATAGAGATTATAAAAGTAGTACAATGATAATTATAACAATCAAAAAATAATTATAACAATCAAGAATAATAAAAATAATAATAATAATGATAATAATAATAATAATAATAATAATAATGACTATGTATATGAAAGTAAACATATTTTTCTTTTATGAGTGTCAGTCCTATTGCTAGTTGGGAATTTTCTCGTTATATTCTTGCAGCTTGTGAGTTATTCTCATCAAGCAGAGACATAAGACGATGGAATGGGGTGAAAGTGATATAGAAGAGGTAGATAGGTTAGAGGAAGAGAAATAGAATGGTAAAATTCGAAGCTATGATGGAGAGGAGAAAGAAAAAGATGAGGGGGGGCACAACAATGGTGGCTATACCGTCCCTAATATGTAAGTCTTAAGTTCCCTCTTGAATGTTGAGTGGTTTTGGATAAGACGCAGATCACAGGGGAGCGCGTTCCATAGTCGTATGGCTGAGATGGAGAATGACACGGAGAAAGATTTTGTGTTATGTAAAGGTACAGCCAAGATGCTAGAAGTATCCGATCTGGTATTGCGGTTGTGGAATGATGATAGGTGTTTATATACTGCTATTCGTAAAAGAAATGCAAAACTGCTGGCGTGGAGCCCGTCCGCCATTGGTGTGATCCAAATACTGATTAACAATTTATCACATCTTTTATGGTGTACCAAAGAACCTACAGTCTTTCAGAAACAATGTCAGATACTCAATTAACTATGCAGCATAATTCGATTGACCGATCGCATTACGCACTTTCCTTATGAAAATTACATTGAAGCCACATCTGTAACTTTGTGATTCTCTCGAACACAAACCTGGAGTAACAGTAAATCAGATCAGGAATCAACAAGCACTTCTCAGTTAATTTCAGTTGCCAATACTGAGCTGACTACAGGCTGGTAAGTGGTAGATGATCACGACTATTTTCGTTACATTCTCTATCATCCTTCCATCTTCGCAAGCAGGCAAGGTAACAGTTACAGCTCACAACATCCACTGGGTCATCCACCTTCGAGAGAGGTTGTTGCTATTGTGGGATAGGGACCACTAATACCGTACGGTTGCAGTTTAACGCCATACCACAGACACTTCTGTTTACAACAACAAAATATACAAGAACAGCTACATCAGTACGTTGCACCGGCAAACAGTGTGGAATAAATACCTTTTCACATACGAGAATGAGCAACGCCTTTAATTTAGTGCAATATAGAAACGTCTTTTGCCATGTCAAGAGCCATAGGCGCTGAATTACACGAGATCTACCTTACTCATGAGTTGTCCCAGTAAAGAACTCGCAAAATTGTGCACCAGAAGCCTACCTCTACCACCCGCCCCCTTCCTCAATGTTGTTGATGTGGTCTTCAGCCTGAAGTCTGGTTTGATGCAGTTGCCCAAGCTAGTCTATTCTGTGCAAGCCTCTTCAGCGCTGCACAGCTAATGCCATGTGCATCAGTTTAATCCAGCTAACTGTATTGAAGACTTTGTTCTCCCTCTGCAACTTTAACACCCTCCCCTCCCCAATACCCACAAATACACACTTCTCTCCATTACCAAACAAACAAGTCCTTCATGCCTAAGGATATACCCTATGAAACGAAGTTGTGCCATAAATTTCTAGTTTTCCCTAGTTCGACACAGTATCGTCTTATCAGTTATTCGATCTGCAGTGCCACCACTATTTTTTGCGCTATTGAGTAAATATGTGATGTTGCCATGGATGTTGCAAAAGATGTTGCTAGTGGGCCAGCTCAGAGCTGACCAAACATCATTTCGTCCGATACAGCAGAAAGGCGTTGGTACGCCAGTAACTACACATCCAAGCAACAGACTTCTTATGGTCTACATGGATACAAGCTGAGATTTGCAAAGCAAGAATGCTCAGTCGCAAGATAAATTACCATTATTTTTCAGTCAAAGGTGTCTCAGTCTGGTAGCTACTATTTGAGGGGAGCGGTGTTGCCACTCCACGAGGCGACATGAGGCTACAAGCAGCTACCATGGGATTTGGCTCCACAAACTGTAGGCCCCTGCTGCTGGTTTTAAGATGAGTGCTGTGAGCTTAGCATCTTTCAGCCTGTGGGCCAACTACCAGTTGCAACCAGCCTTTGGCCATAGAAGGCTGTTGTTTGAGACCACACAGTGTTCTGGTTTGTAGTACAGTAAAATGTATAACAAATAGTGAAGTTCCTATGAGCAGCCATCGATCATCATCCCACCACCCCACTAAACACTGCTCTACTCACCGCTCGTAGCCAGTATCATGCAACTGCGGTCAATGCTACCAACAGGCCGTAGGCCCCAGCACTGATACAGTGACGTCACGGGCTCGCTCAGTGTGGAGCATTGAGGGCGCGGTCAGTGGGCTGCGTCTCCATTTGTAACTGTGCTGAGGCTGTGACATACAGGTGCTTTCGAAACAGCGCTGCTCGGCCCTTGGGGTGACGTCAGGGACTCGCTCGGCCCGAGAGTTTTGGTATCCAGTGCGGCCGCAGCTCGCGGGCCGAGCCTCTGTGCACGACTCTGCACCTTGCGGCCCGTCGGACCTCAAAACGGCTGTCCCGGTTGAACCGGCAGCGCGAGGCAAGGCACGCTCGTCTGACATGGCTGCGCTCCTGGACGGGCCGCACCTCGATGCCCACCTCTGCTACAAAGTGCGCAACCAGGGCCCGCTCTCAGCCTGTTATCACCGACCGAATGACATAATACAAGCCAACTGCGATGCCACTGTGGCAGTGGCTGTATCAATTCCCATGGGCAGACACTTCTCTGAACTGACTTACCCTGTTAAACTCAGAACAAAGGTAACTCTCAAATTTTCAGTTGGTGTATCTTGTACAAATATCTCCCATGCCAATGAAAATGATTTGTCAAACTGTTCATTTAAAACATGTGAAATTCCGTATTCTTTTTCCTTGTATGCCCCAATCTTGTGGTTTAGTTGTACTTACGACTTGAATGACTACTTTTTTAACGGCCAGTGTCGTAGTCAAATGTATCGTAGACAAACGTAAGACACCAAGAAAATTTTTCTTTCTTTATGTTTATGAAATATGTGTTTACCAGATAGTCCACAAATGTTAATAAGTACATGTAATACTATCAATGATAATAAAGAACAGAGAAGCATTAACATTTAGTCTGCGAAAATCTAGGAGATGCCTATCTGTTTCGTATCGTCTTTTGTTCTTCAGCTTTCGCTATGTAAGCATCTATTTTGTTTGCTCTTAAGAGCCATGAATATATTTAAGTATTTTTTAATTAATACTTTTCAGATGCATTAATTTAATAAACTAAACATATCTCTCTATATTAACGTCTTTTTCAGCTCTGTGTACAGCTAGTCGTGAAAGAAATGCAAATGTGATGACGTGGAGTCCGTCCGTCATTAGTGTGATCCAAATTCAGATTAGCAATTTATCAGATCTTTTATGGTGCTCCAACGAACCTGTAGTCTTTCAGAAACGAAGTCCGATATTCAATTAACTATACAGCATAATGCGACTGACCGATCATGTTATGCACTTCCCTTATGAAAATTACATTCGAGCCATACTTGTAACTTTGCGTTTCTCTCGAACACCAACCTGGGTTAATAGGAATTTACGTTACTGAGCTGATTACCTGCTGGAAAGTGGTTGGTGATCAGGACTATTTTCTTTGCAGTCTCTATCTTCCTTCCACCTTCGCAAGCAGGCAAGGTAACAGTTACAGGTCACAACTTCCATTCGCTCATCCACCTTCCCGAGACGTTGTTGCTATTGTTGGACGACGACCACTTATACTCTGGTCACTCCACATGTGGTTGCAGTTTAACGTCATGCCAGAGACACTTTTGTTTACAACAACAAAATAATACAAGAACCGCTACATCGGTTGGTTGTTTTAGCCAACAGTGTGAGATAAATAGCTTTTCTCATACCAGAATGAGCAGCGCCGTTAATTTAGAGCAATATAGAAACGTCTTTTGCCATGTCTACAACCGAGGGCGCTGAATCACACGAGATCAACCTTACTCGTGAGTTCTCCCAGTCATGAACGTGCAAAGTTGTGAAACAGAAGCGTACATCTCTCTCCCCTCCCTTCTCAAATTTTGTTATTGTGGTCTTCAGTCTGAAGACTGGTTTGATGTAGCTGCCCAAGCTAGCCTATAATGTGCAAGCCTCTTCAGCACTGCACAGCACTGCACTGCACAGCAATGTACATCATTGTGGACCTACTAACTGTATTCACGACTTTGCCTCCTTCTACAATTTTAACACCCCCCCCCCCTCCCCAACACCCACATATACACACTTTTCTCCATTACCAAACTGACAATTCTTTGATGCCTCAGGATATGCCCTATGAAACGAAGTTGTGTCATAAATCCCTTGTTTTCCCCAGTTCAACACAGTATCTTCTTATCAGATATTCGATATGCAGAGCCACCACTATTTTTCAGCGCTACTTGGTAAAATTGTGATTTTGCCATGGCTGTTGCAAAAGATCTTGCCTGTATGGAGCTGTTGCATAACGCCGCACAAGGCGGGTGACCTTGAAACGAGTTCCACTCGCTACCACCAGAGCTCGGAGGATCGCGCTTTAGTTTTAACTAAGCGAGATCCGCTACAAAAAACATTACATCCGGTGCGGCAACGCCCTTCCGGCGTGCGCTGATTGGCTGGGGCGCTCTTATCAGTAGCCACATCCGTTGGCGGCCCAGTCTCGCTCGTGAGGCAACAGCATGTTCAGTCAACTCGAGGCAGCCGCACGTTACACACAGCCATGCCTTACAGGAGGAGAAGATACAGCAGGAGGCCAAGAATGCCAGTATATAAAACGGTTGACAGCTTTAGTTTCGTACCAAATGAGATTGTTCAAGAGGAGCTCCTGAGTGGTCCAATGACTTTTGTAGGATGCAAGGTTAATTTCTCTTGCACTACTACCAAGGTTGTGATACCATTCCCTCAGATGCAGCAATGCCACTGGCAGATTTCCACATTGTGCTCCAGAAAAGGGGATGGAACCGCCATAATGACGACGCAGCAGAAAGGCGTTGGTCGGCCAGTGTTGTGTACATAGTTCCGCATAGTCAGCTCGTACACAACTTTCCCACTAGAGAGCGCCCCACTAAGCACAACAGCGCAGGCGCAGTGCTCGTCTGTCTCTGCACTACGATTTGGTGCTGCCTTAGAGATGGACCAAATTCTGCTTCCGCCGATCCGTGTAGTAATGTGTAACGCAGCCAATGAGATTGCTGCTAACATAGAACCATTTCTCCTCGCGGATCACACTCGCGCAGTGATACTTGAATGCATGAGGTATTATAACGAGTGTACAGACCTCCGATTAGTCAGTCTGCATTAGTCTGTACGAGTCTGCATTTGTCTGTGCCAATCTATAGCAAGTTTCAGTTCGCACCGAATAAGATTATCATATTCCTGTACATAGCCATGAAGATAAATGTGTAGACACTTTGTCAAGTATCAGAGATATGTGAGAATAAGATTAACGTACCAAGACCAAAGGAACTTCAGATTGTCAGTTGTAAAGAGCATCGAGAATCAAAGTTACGTAATGTATAATCTTTTTATTATTTTAATAAATGTGTATGAAAATTAAGCAAGTTCTGTTTAAAGTTGGTCACCGTCAATCTGCTACTCTAAGCGTGCAAGTGGCATTTCTATCGTCTGACTTAACGGCAGAAGATAAACACGCCACGGTAAGACCATGAGACACATTGCTGACACTCGCCTACTTCGTTAGAGCGATAAGTCAAATAATCTGATGGTGTGCGTACCGAAGGTCTTACAGTACGTGGACTCGCATTCGGGAGGACGACGGTTCAATCCCGCGTCCAGCCATCCTGATTTAGGTTTTCCGTGATTTCCCTAAATCGCTCCAGGCAAATGCCGGGATGGTTCCTTTCAAAGGGCACGGCCGACTCCCTTCCCCATCCTTCCCTAATCCGATGAGACCGATGACCTCGCTGTCTGGTCTCCTTCCCGAAACCAACCAACCAATCTTACAATACGGGGACTGATGACCTAAGCTGTTAAGTCCCATAGTGCTCAGAGCCATTTCTTACAGTACGCACACCATATTGGCGACGAGGTGACTGTTTAGAAGGCAATGGCATTATCGAACCTGACACATGTAGCGCCTGGGCAACACCAATCGTAGTAATAGAAAAGCCCAATGGATCATTACGTATCTGTAGAGATTTCAAGAATACTTTCAATTCACAGTGCATTATAGATACATACCTGATTCCGAAACCGGAAGAACTGATGTATAAATTAGCAGGGGTGTGTGTATTTCTCCAAACTGGATTTAAAGGAAGCATATCTGCAGATCCCTTTAGACAAAGATACACAAAAGTTTATGGTAATAAATACTCCGTTTGGATTGTACAGATACAAGCGCTTACCATTTGGTATCGCTTGCACACCAAGCATCTTTCAACGTTACTTGGAACCATTAATTAGAAACTGTCGTAACGCAGTTAACTCTCTCGATGATATAATCGTCTCAGGAAAATCTCCACAAGATTTACTAGATAACCTGGATGAACAGTTCAAGGTTCTCAGAAAGGCCAATCTCAGGTGCAACAAGGACAAATGTATATTTTTTGTCAAGAAAATTCAGTATTTACGACGTATATTGTCAAATAACCGAATCAGTCCGACACCACAGCATAAAGAAGCAATACAGAAATTGCCAGCGCCGAAAGACTTAAAGCCACTAAGAGCTTAATTAGGCCAAATTAATTATTACCAGAAATTCATACCGAAAACAGCGGCGATTTCCGAACCGTTGCACAGATTGCTTCGCAAAGGAGTCACGTGGAATTGGTTCAAAGAATGCCAGCACGCATTCGAAAAACTGAACCAAAGTTTAGTAGACGCCAAATGTCTTACGACATATGACCCGCAAAAGTTGATCACTATTGCGGCGGACTCGTCAGATTACTGGATCGGTGCAGTCATGTCCCATAAACATCAAGTAATTGAACAACCGACTGCATACGCGTCGAAAACTTTAAACTCAAGTCAACGAAACTATAGCCAAGTAGAAAAAGAGGCTCTAGCAATTATCTTTGCAGTGAAGAAGTTTCATGACTACATATACGGAAGAAAATTTACTCAGCTCACAGACCATAAGCCATTGATGACAATATTCGGACCACATAATAGTGTATCCACTAAGACAGCAAAGCGTTTACGACGTTGGGCATTGCTACTGTGTAATTACAACTACGAGATCTTATAAAGATCGACGGCAAAACATTCCAACGGCGATGTAATTTCACGTCTACCGGCGGGTCAAGATGAACATTTTGACAAATCAGAGGACGTATGTTTTCAGATAGACATAATCAGTGAGGACGTAGTGGTAAATTTCCCCGTCAATGCCACCTTAATAGCTAAGTTAGTGACCAAAGATCCAGTGTTACCAAAGATAAAGCAGTATATTCTCAAAGAATGGCCAACCGATAAGAACATGTTCGCTCAGCCAGAAGTGAAATCTGATTGGAACATGAGACATGCTCTCACAGTGCACAAAGGCGTCATATTAGTTCACAGTGAAACGGGAAAAACAAGAGTAGTTATACCCAAAGCTCTCAGGACTAAAGTGCTAACAATGTTACACCAATGTCATTGGGGCATAGTACGCACAAAACGCATGGCCAGAGAACATTGCTACTGGAAGAACATTGATAAAGATATTGAAACAATGCTTTCTAACTGTAAATTATGTCACACGCATCAATCAGCTCCGCCAAGACAATATTTTCTGTGGCCACAGGCAACAGAACCTTGGTCAAGATTGCATATTGACTATGCAGGTCCTTTTCTTGGAACTTCTTGGTTAATTGTCATTGATGCATTTTCAAAATTTCCTTTTGTACTACAAATGCGTACAACTTCAACAGCGACAACAAATCAAGCATTGTCAAAGACCTTTTCCATTGAAGGATTGCCTCAAATCATAGTGACCGATAACGGCACACAATTTACGTCGCAAGAATTCCAGTCATTCTGTCAGATGAACGGAATTGCACATTACAGAACAGCACCATTTCACCCTGAGGCTAATGGACTCGCCAAACGATTTGTACGAACGTTCAAGGTACACATGACAAAGTTGGTGCAACAGTACAACAAAGAGACTTCCTTATTAATTTTTCTGTCACAATACAAAGCTACTCCGCACGAGGCACAGTCACCAGCAGAAAAACTGCATGGGCAACAACACAGGACTTTGATGTCTATCCTAAAACCCAAAATGCATCCAGAAAATGATCAACGAACGTTGAAAGGACAACGATTCCACGTAAACGACAAAGTCCTCGTAACTGTCTACCGTCGAGGAAAGCGTACTTGGACACAAGGAATCATTGAAGAATGCAATGGAAATGTCATACATAGAATAAGAACGAAAAGCAGCATAGTTATTCCCCATACTAATCAATTGCGGCAGCAAGGATAGCAGTCACATATAGGCTGAACTCCTAGGCTGTTTCATTTTGCAGACTCAGAAGCAGATGTCAACCCCGAGCAGATCGAGTGATTCCAGACCCCCTCACCGGCTGCCGCCGCCGCCGCCGCAGCCAACGTAGACACCGCCGCCGACGCCGGTGCAGCACCTTCATGGGCAGCCGACTACGCCAGCCGGTCCACAGCCGACATCCCCAGAGAAGATGGACGTCGAAGAAGAATTAGATTTACGCTATGACCAATGTACCGATGTTGAAATGCAATTATGTAACAAAATTTTTGCTTCTCCAGTTCCCTGTTCCGCAGGTTTTGAGTGGGTTTTCCTAGCAGACAGCGGGCGATTGCCATGGGAGCAACATGTGTGCACCCACAGACATGCTCACGCCGGAAAGCAACGAAGCAGAAAAAAAAAGGATTTTCAAGCAATCTTCAAAAGCTTTCTTTCTTCCCCCAGAAGGGAGGGATGTTGTGTACGTAGTTCCGCGTAGTCAGCCCGTAGACAGCTTTCCCACTAGAGCGCGCCCCGCTAAGCACAACAGCGCAGGCGCAGCGCTCGTCCGTCTCCGCGCTATGAGATAGCTCTGCCTTAGAGACGGCTCAAAGTCTGCTTCCGCCGCTCTGCGTATTAATATGTTCGGAGCCAATGAGATTGCTGCTAACGTAGAACCTTTTCTCCTTGCGGATCACACTCGCACAGTGATACCTGAACGTGTGAGGTATTATAACGAGTGTACAGACCTCCGATTAGTCAGTCTGCATTAGTCTGTACGAGTCTGCATTAGTCTGTACCAGTCTATAGTCAAGTTTCAGTCTGCGCCCAATAAGATTATCATATTCCTGTACATAGCCATGAAGATAAATGTATAGACACTTTGTCAAGTATCACAGATATCTGAGAATAAGATTAACGTACCAAGACCAAAGGAATTTCAGATTGTCAATTGTAAACAGCATCCCGAATTAAGTTACGTAATGTCTATGCTTTCTATTATTTTAATAAATGTGTTTGAAAATTCATCAAGTTCTGTTTAAAGTTGGTCACCGTGAATCTGCTACTCTAAGTGTGCAGGTGGCATTTCTATCGTCTGACTTAACGGCAGAAGATAAACACGCCACGATGAGACCACGAGACACTTTGCTGACACTCGTCTACTTCGTTAGAGTGACAACTCAAATAATCTGATGGTGAGTGTACCGAAGGTCTTAAAGTACACACACCATAGCCAGTTACTACACATCCAACCAACAGACGACTTATGGTCTACATGGATTACACGCTGGGATTTGCAAAGCAAGAACGCTCTGTCCCAACATAAATTACCATTGTTTACAGTCTAAGGCGTCTCAGTCTGGTAGCTACTACTTAGGAGGAGAGGTGTATGCCGCTCCACGAGGCGACATGAGGCTACAAGCAGCCACCATGGGATTTGTCCTCCACTAACTGTGGGCCCCTGCTACTGGTTTTAAGATCAGTGATGTGAGCTCAGCCTCTTCCAGCCTTTGGTCCGACTACCAGGTGCAACCAGCCTTCAGCCATAGAAAGCAGTCGTTTGAGACCATGGCCACCTGTTGCCTCAGTTCCTTAATACTCACTGTCTTCAGCACACACAATGGAGGAAGTTGCACCACAGAATGTTCTAGTTTGTTCTTCAATAAAATGTATAGCTAAGAGTGAAGTTTTTATGAGCAGCCATCGATCATGATCGCGACAACAATCCACCACCTCAACTCAGACCTCCACGTGTACAGGTGATCCATCCTAGACCTCCACATTTTGATGTCAGAACTGTGTGTCACCTTTAAATTTCAGTGACAGGGTTACCTCACCAGCCACCCTCCCTGGAGCTGATGACTCTCGGCTAACTCAGGGTTGCAGTTTCATCGACACACAGCATCAGTATGCAGTGGGTCGGCCGGAGTGACAGAGAGGTTCTAGGCGCTTCAGTCTGGAGCTGCACAACCGCTACGGTCGCAGGTTCGAATCCTGTATTGGGCATGGATGTTTGTGATGTCCGTAGGTTAGTTAGGTTTAAGTGGTTCTAAGTTCTAGGGGACTGATGACCTCAGAATTTAAGTCCCATAGTGCTCAGAGCCTTTTGAAGCCAAGTATGAAGTGGGTGAGTGCACGAGTATCACGTCGAGTTAGTGCACCTTTTAGCAGCTTATCAGGTCTGTTTTCATGTGTGACATGTCTCAAGTAAACTCAGACTGTGTTCTAAGGATGTGTAAATATGAACGTCATTTTTAACTATCATCAGTGATTGTATCTCATTGTCTGGAAGTGTATAAGGTCTTAACTATGCGTGTCTTCTTAAGAGGGGAATATGAGTTTCGTCGAGAAGTCTGGATTTTGTGGTAGGTTTCACCATTTTGAATGAGCAATGTATTTCATTTTGAGCAATAAATGTGGCTCACTGCGTTTAGAACGTCAAGTAGTAGACATGAGTAGCCGCTCAAGTGGAGAAGTTAAGTTATTGTGAGTGTTAGGCTTGAATTAGATTAAGTGTTCTTGTCGTTGTACTGTTTTGTTCTCCTCGTTTGTTGTTTGCATAATTAGTGGGGGATACCCTGGCGGAAAAGTTGCAAATTTCTGCAGCCTGGACCAGATGTGGAGGGAAGTGCATGCGCCGATGATTTTTGTGTCTTAAAGAGTGCAACTGCCGACAGTAATTTTGATGTAGATACTTAAGAGGTGACACAGAAAGGTATCATTAAGGCTGATTGTATTGCAGATGTTTTGGGTACTGAAATGGTACAGACAATTTCCGAAGGCCGCAGATTCGGCATCAGCTTTGACGGCACTGCCTCCTAAGAACATGGGAGGAGAAGAAAGAGGAAATGTGTTTGTAAGGTTTATGATCGGGCCGACAAGGATTGTGCCAGTGGATCAGGAGATTAACAAAAGTGACAACACTTGCAGCGTATTGCGTGATGCAGGCGAAGGCTGCTGTGCAATACCAGTGCTAGAATTTCTCATCAAGCATCATGCCGAAACTGACTTCCAATGACGAGGGGTGGAACCCAGGGGGATAATGTTCAAGCTGGTGGAAACTGACACCAGTGAAATACTGCTGCAAGGCTTGTTTATCATGATAGGACAAATGTGGGAAAATCACTAAGCCTTAATTTACATGATATAGTGCCGCAAGGCACTGGCAAGTTGCTTTATGTGACCGAAGGTGTTGCTGACCTATACGATTCTTGACTTCACCTCTGGGTAGGGATTCGTCGTTGAGTACGCAGCGTTCAGTGATTGAGAGCACTTCTCCTGTCAATACTCACTTTGAGACGTTATCTGAATTCCGTCCTTGTGGCTGGGAGTTCGCATTTCTTGTCTGTAGAATACAGAGAGAAGAAGGTAGTATTAGATTATACTAGACAGAGGACCGCCTTCTGCCGTCCTAGCGTTTAATGAGTTTATTTATTTTGTGGCTGGAGATCTTCCATCGTCGCAGACGTGTACGAGAACCATCACTCCGACGCACCGGACGCATTACATTCGGAGATATTGGTAATTGCTTCGGCTTATTAGAGTTATAAAGCTAAACAGCTGTGATTATCTAAGTTTCATTTCCACTGAGGTTCCACACCACTGTAGATCACCTTTGATAGTAGTGTCTTCTAGTGTTTGGGACGTAGATGATGTCAGTCATCTCGCGTTATTTATTTTAAATCGCGTGGCCATAAAAAGGGGAAGAATTGGCCAGTTGATCAATAATATCAGTCAGGAAATTCATTTGTATATCTTTACGTCCATTGCACATCGACATCTAAACATTTGTAATATATAAAGGGGTTTTAATCTACAATAAATGTATAAGCAGAGAAAATATTAATATTTAGTAATTACCAGTTCCCTTAATCATTCATTATTTATATGGTGTAATTTATATGTTAAAGAGCAAGAAGGAGAAAATAATATCACCGTTAAGAGATCCTAAGATCTGTTTCATGTGGTATTCATACAGGTCCAAATCTTTACTTTCGCTATCAGTATTTTCCATAGTGCACATTCGTTATTACACCCACCTGGAGTAGCATCTCGGAAACCATACAAATACCTTCCAGTGATACTTCCTAACACTTAAATTGATATTCGATATTACGAAATCCCTCTTTCTCATCAGTACTTTCTTGCCATAGTCAGTCTTCATTTTATATCCTGTTGGGCGTAAAAGACAACGACAATGAACGAAATAAGTCTATCTTTGTGTTGGTCATATATTACGCCCTTTTTTGTAGTACACGTTATTTAAAATCGGTTGGTACTGCTAGGTAAAATTCGAATACGTTCCATTACCTTTGATTTAGTTCCATTGGAGGTTATCTTATAATTCCTTTCCAGGGCACAATCTATTCCATTCAACTGTTATTCCAGGATCTTTGCTGTCTCTGACTGAATTTCAGTGCCACCGGTAAACTTATGTTATTGCTTCTCCCTGATATTTAATTCTGTTTACAAATTTATCCTTGTATGCTTTACTGCTTGTTCGGTGTAGATGTTGAATAACATCGAGTGTAGGCTACCTGAATGTCTGACTCCCATCTTCCCATTGCACAACTAGAAATCCACTGGATGGAGTAACAGAATGTATGTGCTTCAACAAGATTAGTCCAATCTCATTACTCCTCTCTTTTTACCTGAGGACAGCAAAATTCATATTACAGGACATATACGGCAAAAATTCAAACTTTAATTTAGGAAAACGTGGATTCCCAAGGATCCACATGTTACCAGTCGTGGAGGAACATGTAGGAATGAGCGTGTCTCCTATTTCAGAATATTAAATGTTATTTTTGTAACTTCCAGAAGAGCAGAGTACATTGAGATAACTATTTCTAGATCGAAAGGTAAGCCACTTCCGTTCTAACATACTAGTGAGAACAAATAGAATAGACTGTTGCAGATGCAGTAAAGGGAATTGACGTTAGAGTTTATTCTGGGATTGGAGAAGTATAAGGAAGGAAAAGTATTGTATCCTGTCATGATTTTATCTTATCTTCAGATATCATTTTTAAATGACAAATGGTCGCCAGTGGAAAGCTGCTACCTCACAGCATCTCTGGACAAATAGCTTTACATATAAGAATACTTAGAGACGTTAATGTAAAGGTCCGATTTCAGAAACATTTCTGTCCTGGAAGGCCTGACTCAAATGGTTTAACATTGTCATTGTCCATGTCAACAGAAGGTGCAGTGTAGGTTATTTCTCCAGTTCTAATTCCTAGGACGCCGCTTAGAAGACCTACAAAAAACCTTATGTCTTAAAAAAGTTTCTCTGTCCTGCTGCGCCTGACTCAAAAGCTTTAACATTGTCGTCGTCCATCTCAAGAGAAGATGCAGTGTATGTGATTTCTCTGGCCGTAATTGCTTGGACGCCGGTTTGAAGTGCTACAAAAACCATTATGTTTTAAAAGCTATGAAATAAACGATTACGTATAAGAAATACAGTAATAGAATAGCATACATAGCGTAAAAAGTTCTCTCATCAGCATGATATCAGTTCCTTTAGTTCGGGCTATTTCTCCCTTCTCAGAGAGCTTTAACACCAATACATCTAACATTGTTAACTGCTTATTCCAGCGAGTAATGTAAGACTGGCTCAGTCATCTATCAAGAGCATTAAGAAGAACACTTTTCTTTACGTAAGTAATATGTTCTTTCGCCGCAGTCAAAAGACCATGAAAGTATGGACAATTAACGCATATATGCTCGGCATCAAAATTATTTCATAGCCCTGTATTTAGCATATGGCAGGAACAATTCAGTCGTGAATAATCGCGCAGTGCAACGACAATGTTGGTACCTTGATCAGTCGTGTGCTGTATGGTTCATATGGCTCTCAGTACTATGGGACTTAACTTCTGAGGTCATCAGTCCCCTAGAACTTAGAACCACATAAAACTTACTAACCTAAGGACATCACACACATCCATGTATGAGGCAGGATTTGAACCTGCGACCGCAGCGGTAGCGTGGTTCCAGACTGAAACGTGCAGAACCGCTCCGCCAACCCGGTCGGCATGTGCTGTATGAAAGTACAATCGTGGATACCAAGCGACATTAATCGCCTAAACAATTCTCTTAGAATATTACCGACCGTTTGTGGTTCATCTGTAAACTGAGTTGTAAACAACCCGAGATCTGAGAGGCCAGTCAATGAAACAGGAGACAGTTCATGTCAGCTAATGGTTTCTTCTCGTGCTGGACGTCCACATGTCCGTAGTTGCTGAGTATTCACCTTCTGTTACATGAGCAATTACTTCAGGCATATTTATATGTCGTAGGCATTTAACACTTTCTGCCATGTACGACCACACAGTTGTGTGGTGAGATATAATGGCCATTGCGGTGTCAACTAACGTCTAAACAAGATCCCTAAGACCTTTCTCATAGTTCCATACGACCTTACGTCTCGTGCACACATAGCAACGCAATTATCGACAGTTACCTCCTGAGCTGGTTTAGGAAGTCGTTTCTCGTCCACATAAGACCTTTGTTTATTAGACACGGATGGATGGCGAGAAATGTACGACGTGCCACTTGACCCTTCAGCATGAGAGTAAATTTCACAGTACGGCGAACAGCAAAGAAAATGAACGCTTATCATAATGCCATCAACAATAGACTTTAACAATGTCCAAAGTGTACTTTTAAAATTTGCTCCAGGCTGTGTTGTTCTCTACTCACCACTGATTAGTTTTTCTTTTACTTCCCTTTTTCTTCACATGTGCTCCTTGTTCTGCAAACCACGTTTAGTTTGCCTTAGGTGGCAGCACACCAGTGCTTTTGCAAGGCACTGGTGCAGTGACGTCACGGGCTCGCTCTGTGCGGAGCAGTGAGGTCGCGGCCCGTGGGCTGCGACTCCACGCGCAACTCTACTGGGCCCGTGGCATACAAGTGCTTTCGCAACAGCACTGATCTGCCCTTGGGATGACGTCAGGGACTCGCTCAGCCCGATACTGCTGTAATCCAGTGCAGCCGCAGATCGCGGGCCCAACCTCTACACAGGACTCTCCCGGTGGACCACGCTGCGGCTTCCCCGCCCGAACCGGCAGCACGAGGCAAGGCTCGCACTGCTGTCACGGCCACGGTGCTGGATGGGCCACGCTTCGATGATCACCTCTGCTGCAAACTGCACAACCAGAGCTCACACTCAGCCGGTTGTCACCGACCGATCGACATCATAAGAGCCAACTGCGAAGTCACTCCAGCAGTGGCTGTATCAATTACCATGAGCAGACACGTCCCTGAACTGAC
The DNA here is from genome assembly GCF_023864345.2 of Schistocerca serialis cubense. Lineage (NCBI taxonomy): Eukaryota > Metazoa > Arthropoda > Insecta > Orthoptera > Acrididae > Schistocerca > Schistocerca serialis. Next base: position 550,506,439 of record NC_064640.1, on the reverse strand, counting down.
TTAATCTCTTATCCTCAGGACATCGATACCTTTCAAATTTTAAGTCAGAGTATCATGTACAAATATCTCACGTGCTAATCTAAATGATTTATCAAACTGTTTATTTAAGGCCGGCCGAAGTGGCCGTGCGGTTAAAGGCGCTGCAGTCTGGAACCGCAAGACCGCTACGGTCGCAGGTTCGAATCCTGCCTCGTGCATGGATGTTTGTGATGTCCTTAGGTAACTTAGGTTTAACTAGTACCCAGTTCTATGGGACTAATGACCTCAGCAGTTGAGTCCCATAGTGCCCAGAGCCATTTGAACCATTTTTGTTTATTTAAAACATGTCAAATAATGTATTGCTCTTCTTGTATACACCAATCTCGTAATTTTGTTGTACACGACTTGAATGAGTACTCATGTAACAGCCAGTATCGTAGTGAAATGTATCGTAAATAAACGTAAGACACCAAGAAAATTTTGTTTCATTATGTTTATGAAATATGTGTCTACCAGAGAGTCCACAGGTGTTAAAAAGTACTTTTAATACTTTCTATGATGATAATGAACAGACAAGCCTTTACATTTTTTTCTGCGATCAGCTATGGGATTCCTTCCTGTTTCGTATCGTCCTTTGTTCTTCCGCTTTCGCTGTGCAAGTATCTACACTACAGGCCATTAAAATTATTGCACCACGAACGAGCTACAGACGCGAAATTTAAACGACAGGAAGAAGATGCTGTGATATGCAAATGATTACCTTTTCAGAGCATTCACGCAAGGTTGCCGCCGGTGGCGACACCTTCAACGTGCTGACATGGGGAAGTTTCCAACCGATTTCTCATACACAAACAACAGTTGACCGGCGTTGCCTGGTGAAACGTTGTTGTGATGCCTCGTGTAAGGAGGAGAAATGCGTACCATCACGTTTCCGACTTCGATAAAGGTAAGATTGTAGCCTATTGCGATTGCGGTTTATCGTATCGCGACATTGCTGCTCGCGTTGGTCGAGATCCAATGACTAAGCAGAATATGGAGTCAGTGGGTTCTGGAGGGTAATACGGAACGCCGTGCTGGATCCCAACGGCCTCGTATCCCTAGTAGTCGAGATGACAGGCATCTTATCCACTTCGCTGTAATCGATCGAGCAGCCACGTCTCGATCCCTCAGCCAACAGATGGGGACGTTTGCAAGACAACAACCATCTGCACGAACAGTTCGATGGCGTTTGCAGCAGCATCGACTATCAGCTCAGAGACCATGGCTGCAGTTACACTTGACGCTGCATCACAGACAGTAGAGCCTGCGATGGTGTACTCAACGACGAACCTGAGTGCACGAATGGCATAACGTCATTTTTTCGGACGAATCCAGGTTCTGTTTACAGCATCGTGATGGTCGCATCTGTGTTTGGCGACATCACAGTGAACGCACATTGGAGGCGTGTATTCGTCATCGCCATACTGACGTATCACCCAGCGTGATGGTATGGGGTGCCATTGGTTACACGTCTCGGTCACCACTTGTTCGCACTTCGAAAAGTGGACTTTACATTTCAGAAGTGTTACGACCAGTGGCTCTACCCTTCATTCGATCTCTGCGAAACCTTCCATTCCAGCAGGATAATGCACGACCGCATGTTGCAGGACCTGTACGGGCCATTCTTTATACAGAAAATGTTCGACTGCTGCCCTGGCCAGCATATACTCCAGATCTCTCACCAACTGAAAGCGCCTGGTCAGTGGTGGCCGAGCAGCAAGTGGCTCATCACAATACGCTAGTCACTACTCTTGATTAACCGTGTTATAGTGTTGAAGCAGCATAGGCAGCTGTACCTGTACACGCTATCCAAGCTCTGTTTGACTCAAACCCCAGGTGTATCAAGGCCGTAATTACGGCCAGAGGTGGTTGTTCTGTGTACTGATTTCTCAGGATCTATATACCCAAATTGCCTGAAAATGTAATCACATGTCACGTCTAGTATAATATGTTTGTCCAATGAAACACGTTTATCATCTGCATTTCTTCTTGGTGCAGCAATTTTAATGGCCAGTAGTGTATCTTGTTATCTCTTAAGAACCGTGAATATATTTAAGTGTAATTAACTTAATACCTTTCAGATGTATTAACTTAACAAACTAAACATATCTCTTTGTATAATGTCTTTACCAGCTTTGTGTTCAGAAATTCGTGAAAGAAATGCAAAACAGATGACGTGGAGCCCCTCCGCCATTGGTGTGATCCAAATACTGATTAACAACTTATCAGATGCTTTATGGTGCCTCAACGAAACTGCAGTCTTTCAGAAACGAATTCCGATACTCAATTAACTATACACCATAATGCGACTGACCGATCGCGTTATGAACTTGCCTTATGAAATATACAGGGTGATTCAAAAAGAATACCACAACTTTAAAAATGTGTATTTAATGAAAGAAACATAATATAACCTTCTATTATACATCATTACAAAGAGTATTTAAAAAGGTTTTTTTTCACTCAAAAACAAGTTCAGAGATGTTCAATATGGCCCCTCCAGACACTCGAGCAATATCAACCCGATACCCTAACTCGTTCCACACTCTCTGTAGCATATCAGGCGTAATAGTTTGGATAGCTGCTGTTATTTCTCGTTTCAAATCATCAATGGTGGCTGGGAGAGGTGGCCGAAACACCATATCCTTAACATACCCCCATAAGAAAAAATCGCAGGGGGTAAGATCAGGGCTTCTTGGAGGCCAGTGATGAAGTGCTCTGTCACGGGCTGCCTGGCGGCCGATCCATCGCCTCGGGTAGTTGACGTTCAGGTAGTTACAGACAGATAAGTGCCATGTGGTGGCGCTCCATCCTGCTGAAATATGAATTGTTGTGCTTCTTGTTCGAGCTGAGGGAACAGCCAAATCCTGGGCTGCGAACAAATGCTTGCTGGATGCGTGCTACATTTTCGTCACTCGTTCTCGGCCGTCCAGAACTTTTCCCTTTGCACAAACACCCATTCTCTGTAAACTGTTTTTACCAACGTTTAATACACCACCTATCAGGAGGTTTAACACCACGAAATGCACGCTGTCAACTGTCGTCGATTCACTTTTGCCGTACTCAATAACACAAAAAGCTTTCTGTTGAGCGGTCGCCATCTTAGCATCAACAGACGCTGACGCCTAGTCAACAGCGCCTCAAGCGAACAAATGTACAACTAAATGAAACTTTATAGCTCCCTTAATTCGCCGACAGATAGTGCTTAGCTCTGCCTTTTGTCGTTGCAGAATTTTAAATTCCTAAAGTTATGGTATTCTTTTTGAATCACCCTGTACATTGGAGGCACATATGTAAATTTGCGTTTCCCTCGAACACAAACCTGGAGTAATAGGAAATCACAACAGGAATCAACAAGCACTGCTCGGTTAATTTCAATTGACATTACTGAGCTGACTACCTGCTGGTAAGTGGTAGGTGATGACGACTATTTTCTTTACATTCTCTATCATCCTTACACCTTCACAAGCAGGCAAGGTAACAGTTACAGCTCAGAACATCCACTCGCTCATCCACCTATCAGAAAGGTTGTTGCTGTTGTTGGATGGGGACCACTTATAATGTGGTCACTCCATGTGTTGTTGCAGATTAACACCATACCAGAGACATTTCTGTTTACAACAACAAAATATACTACAACCCCTACTTCAGTTCGCTGCATCGGCGAATAGTGTGAGCTAGTTAGCTTTTCCCATACGCGAATTAGGAGCACCGTTAATTTAGAGTAATACAGAAACGTCTTTTGCCATGTCAACAGCCGAGGGTGCTGAATGACACGAGATCTACTTTACTCATGAGTTCTCCCAGAAAAGAACTTGCAAAGTTATGGAACAGAAACCTACCTTTCCCTCCCATCTCGTTCCCCAATGTTGTTGTTGTGGTCTTCAGTCTGAAGACTGGTTTGATGCAGCTGCCCAAGCTAGTCTATTCTGTGCAAGCCTCTTCAGCGCTGCACAGATAATGCCATGTGCATCAGTTTAATCCAGCTAACTGTATTCAAGACTTTTGTCTCCCTCTACAATTTTAACACCTCCCGCCTTTTCAGTAGTTGCAGGGGCAACAGTGTGGATGATTGACTGATCTGACCTTGTAGCCCTAACCAAAACCGCCTTGCTGTTCTGGTACTGCGAACGACTGAAAGCAATGGGAAACTACAGCCGTAATTTTTCCCGAGGGCATGCAGCTTTACTGTATGGTTAAATGATGATGGCGTCCTCTTGGGTAAAATATTCCGGGGGTAAAATAGTCCCCCATTCGGATCTCCGGGCGGGGACTACTCAAGAGGACGTCGTTATCAGGAGGAAGAAAACTGGCGTTCTGAGGATCGGAGCGTGGAATGTCAGATCCCTTAATCGGGCAGGTAGGTTAGAAAACTTAAAAAGGGAAATGGATAGGTTAAAGTTAGATATAGTGGGAATTAGTGAAGTTTGGTGGCAGGAGGAACAGGACTTTTGATCAGGTTAATACAGGGTTATAAATACAAAATCAAATAGGGGTAATGCAGGAGTAGGTTGAATAATGAATAAAAAATATAGGAGTGCGGGTAAGCTACTACACAGAGCATAGTGAACGCATTACTGTGGCCATGATAGACACGAAGCCCACACCTACTACAATAGTACAAGTTTATGTGCCAACCGGCTCTGCAGATGATGAAGAAATTGATGAAATGTGTGATGAGTTAAAAGAAATTATTCAGGTAGTGAAGGGAGACAAAAATTTAATAGTCATGGATGACTGGAATTCGAGAGTAGCAAAAGGGAGAGAAGGAAACATAGTAGGTGAATATGGATTGGGGGAAAGAAATGAAATAGGAATCCGTCTGGTAAAACTTTACACAGAGCATAACTTAATCATAGCTAACACATGGTTCAAGAATCATAAAAGAAGGGTATACACATGGAAGAATCCTGGAAATACTAGAAGGTATCAGATAGATTATATGTTGGTAAGACAGAGATTTAGGAACCAGGTATTAAATTGTAAAACTGGGCTAGATGAGGACTCTGACCACAATCTATTGGTTATGAGCTGTAGATTAAAACTGAAGAAACTGCAAAAAGGTGGGAATTTAAGGAGATGGGATCTGGACAAACTGATTAAACCAGAAGTTGTACAGAGTTTCAGACAGAGCATAAGGGAACAACTATCACAAATGGGGGAAAGAAATACAGTACAAGAAGAATGGATAGCTCTGAGGGATGAAGTAGTGACGGCAGCAGAGAATCAAGTAGGTAAAAAGACGAGGGCTAGTAGAAATCCTCGGGTAACACAAGAAATATTGAACTTCATTGATGAAAGGAGAAAATATAAAAATTCAGTAAATGAAGCAGGCAAAATGGAATACAAACGTCTCAAAAATGAGATCGACAGGAAGTGCAAAATGGCTAAGCAGCGATGGCTAGAGGACAAATGTAAGGATGTAGAGGCTTATCTCACTAGGGCTAAGATAGATACTGCCTACAGGAAAATTAAAGAGACCTTTGGACAACAGAGAACCACTCGTATGAATATCAAGAGCTCAGATGGAAACCAAGATCTAAGCAAAGAAGAGAAAGCAGAAAGGTGTAAGGAGTATATAGAGGGTTTATACAAGGGCGACGTACTTGAGGACAATATTCCGGAAATGGAAGAGAATGTAGATGAAGACGAAAAGGGGGATATGATACTGCGTGAAGAGTTTGACAGAGCACTGAAAGACCTGAGTCGAAACAAGGCCCTGGGAGAATACAACATTCCATTAGAACTACTGACGGCCTTGGGAGAGCCAGTCCTGACAAACCTCTACCATCTGGTGAGCAAGATAAATGAGATAGGTGAAATACCCTCACACTTCAAGAAGAATAAAATAATTCCAATCCCAAAGAAAGCAGGTGTTGACAGATGTGAAAATTACCGAACAATAATTTTAATAAGTAACAGCTACAAAATACTAACGCGAATTCTTTACAGACGAATGGAAAAACTAGTAGAAGCCGACCTCGGGGAAGATCAGTTTGGATTCCGTAGAAATACTGGACCACGTGAGGCAATACTGACCCTACGACTTATCTTAGAAATTAGATTAATGAAAGGCAAACCTACGTTTCTAGCAATTGTAGACTTAGAGAAAGCTTTTGACAATGTTGACTGTAATACTCTCTTTCAAATTCTAAAGGTGACAGGGGTATATTCAGGGAGCGAAAGGTTATTTAAAAATTTGTACAGAAACCAGATGGCAGTTATAAGAGTCGAGGTAAATGAAAGGGAAGCAGCGGTTGGGAAGGGAGAGAGACAGGGTTGTAGCATATCCCCGATGTTATTCAATCTGTATATTGAGCAAGCAGTAAAGGAAACAAAAGAAAAATTCAGAGTAGGTACTAAAATCCATGGAGCAGAAATAAAAACTTTGAGGTTCGCCGATGACATTGTAATTCTGTCAGAGACAGCAAACGACTTGGAAGAGCAGTTGAATGGAACGGACATTGTCTTAAAAGGAGGATTTAAGATGAACATCAACAAAAGCAAAACGAGGATAGTGGAATGTAGTCGAATTAAGTCGGGTGATGCTGAGGGAATGACATTAGGAAATGAGAAACTTAAAGTAGTAAAGGAGTTTTGCTATTTGGGGAGCAAAATAACTGATGATGGTCGAAGTAGAGAGGATATAAAATGTAGACTGGCAATGGCAAGAAAAGCGTTTCTGAAGAAGAGAAATTTGTTAACATCGAGTATAGATTTAAGTGTCAGGAAGTCGTTTCCGGAAGTATTTGTATGGAGTGTAGCCATGTATGGAAGTGAAACATGGACAATAAATAGTTTGGACAGGCAGAGAATAGAAGATTTCGAAATGTGGTGCTACAGAAGAATGCTGAAGATTAGATGGGTACATCACATAGCTAATGAGGAGGTATTGAATAGAATTGTGGAGAAGAGGAGTTTGTGGCACAACTTGACAAGGAGAGACAGGTTGGTAGGACATGTTCTGAGGCATCAAGAGATCACAAAGTTAGCATTGGAGGGCAGTGTGGAGGGTAAAACTCGTAGAGGGACACGAAGAGATGAATACACTAAGCAGATTCAGAAGGACGTAGGTTGAAGTAAGTACTGGGAGATGAAGAAGCTTGCACAGGATAGAGTAGCATGAAGAGCTGCATGAAACCAGTATCAGGACTGAAGACCACAACAACAACGACACCACCTCCCCAAAACCCACATATACACACATCTCTCCATTACCAAACTGACAAGTCCTTGATGCCTTAGGATATGCCAATGAAACGAAGTTGTGCCATAAAATTCTTGTTTTTCCCAGATCGAATCAGTATCTTCTAATCAGTTATTCGATCTGCAGTGATACCGCTATTTTTCGGCGCTACTGAGTAAAATTGTAACATTGCCATCGCTGTTGCAAAAGATCTTTAGAGTAGGCCAGCTCGGCGCCGACCAAACACCATTACGTCAGATGCAGGAATGCCACTGGCAGATTCCCACGTTGTGCTCCAGGAAAATTGCTGGCCCCGCCATAACGACGACACAGCAGAAAGGCGTTGGTAGGCCTGTAACTGCACATCCAATCAGCAGATGTCATATCGTCTACATGGTTGCAAGCTGTGATTTGCAAAGCTTGAACGCCCTGTCCCAACATAAATTACCATTCTTTTCAGTCAATGGTGTCTCAGTCTGGTAGCTACTATTTAAAAGGAGAGGTGTTGCAACTCCACGAGGCGTCATGAGGCTAGAAGCAGCAACCGTGGAATCCACTAACTATGGGCCCCATTTGCTGGTATTAAGATCTGAGCTGTGAGCTTAGCATCTTACTGCATGTGGGTCAACTACCAGGTGCAACCAGCCTTCGGCCATTGAAAACAGTCGTATGAGGCCATGAAAACCTGTTGCGTCAGATCATTAACACTCGTTGTCTTCAGCACACGCTATGGAGGACGTTGCACCACGAAAAGTTCTAGTTTATTCTTCAGTAAAAAGTATGACTAATAGTAAAATTTATATGAGCAGCCATGGATCATCATTCCGACAACAATCCACCACCTCATCTCAGACCTCTACATGTAGAGGTCATCCATACTGGACCTCCACATTTTGATGTCAGAAGTGTGTGTTATGTCTAAATTTCAGTGACAGGGGAACCTTACCATCAAATCTCCCTGGAGACGATGACTCTCGACTGCCTCAGGGTTGCAGTTTCGTCGACACACAACAGCGTCGAGTCAGTGCACCAATAAGCAGCTTTTCAGTTCTGTTTCCATGTGTGACATGTGTCAGGTAAACTAAAACTGTGTTCTGAGGATGTGTAAATATGAACCTTATTTTTATCATAAATGAGTGTGGCTCATTGACTGGAAGTGTATAAGGTGTTAACTATGCGTAGAGTCTTAGAAGAGGAAGTTTAGTTTTGTCAAGAAGTCGTCGTTTTTGGTAGTTTTCTCCGTTTTTAATGGGCTATCTACTTCATTTTGTGCAATAAATATGGCTCACTGCGTTTAACGGCGTAAAATAGTAGTCATGCGCAGCCCCTAAAATGGGAAGTTAAGTTACAGTAAGTGTTACGATAGAATTAGATTAAGTGTCCTTGTAGTCATACTGTTTTGTTCTCCTCGTTCTTTGTTTGCATAATTAGTGCGGGATACCCTGGCGGGGAGGTTGCGAATTTCTGCAGCCTGGACCAGATGTGCAGGGAAGTGCATGTGCCGATGATTTTTGTGTCTTCCAGAGTGCAACTGCCGACAGTAATTTTGTTGTAGATACTTAGGAGGTGACATAGAAAGTTATGAAAAAGACTGATTGTATTGCAGGTGTTTTGGGTACTGAAATGGTACAGTCGCATTTAGTACTTCAGGTGGACGCATATTCGGCACCATCTGTGACGGCACTGCCTCCTCAGTTCGTGGGAGGAGAAGAAAGAGGAAATGTGTTTGTAAGGTTTTTTTCGGCTCGACAAGGCTTGTGCCAGTGGATCAGGAGACTGACAAAAGTGACAACACTTGCAGTGTAATGGGTGATGGAGGCGAAGGCTGCTGTGCAATCCCAGGGCTAGACTCATCAAGCATCATGCCGAAGCTGACTTTCGATGACGTGCCGTGAAACTCATGGGGATAATGTTCAAGCTGGGGGAAACTGTTACCATTGAAATACCGTTGCAAGGTTCGTTTATCATGAGAGAACAAATGTAGGCAAAATCACTAATGCTTAATTTGCATGTTATGGGGGCACAAGGCACGGGGAAGTTGCTTTAGGTGACCGAAGGTGTTGCTAACTTATACGATTCTGGACTTCACCTCCTGGTAGAGAATCGTCGTTTAGTACGCAGCGTTCAGTGACTGAGAGCACTTCTCCTGTCTACCCCCACGTTGAGACGGTATCTGAATTCCATCCTTGTGGCTGGGAGTTCGCATTTCTTGTCTGTAGAATACCGAGAGGAGAAGCTAGTATTAGATTATACTAGTCAGAGGACCGCCTTCTGCCGTCCTAGTGTTTAATAAGTTTTTTATTTTGTGGCTGGAGTTCTTCCATCGTCGCAGACGTGTACGAGAACCATAAATCCGACGCATGGTACGCAGTACATTCGGTGATATTGGTAACTGCTTCAGCTTATTAGGGTTATAAAGCTGAACAGCTGTGATATGGTAAGTTTCATTTCCGCTGAGGTTGCACACTACTGTAGTTCATCTTTTAAAGTAGTGTCTTCTAGTGTTTGGGACGTAGATGATATCAGTCACCTCGTGTTATTTATATTAGTTCGCGTAGCCACAAAATCGTCCCATTTGTGCAGTGGATCAATAATATTAGTCAGGAAATTCATTTGTATCTCTTTATGTCCATGGAACATCGCCATATAAACATTTGTAATATTTAAAGGGGTTTTAATCTACAATAAATCTATAAGCAGAAACTACATTAATATTTGGTAGTTACTAGTATCCTTTATCATTCATTTATTTTTATGTTGTAATTAACATGTTAATGAGCAAGAAGGAGAAAATAATATCACCATTAAGAGATCCTAAGAGATCCTATGTCAGACAGGGCCAAATCTTTACATTTGGGTTCAGTATTTTCCATTGCGCACATTCATTTTTACACCCACCTGGAGCAGCACCTTGGAAACGATACAAATACCTTCCAGAAATACTTCCTAACACTTAAATTTATATTAGATGTTAGCAAATCCCTCTTATTCATTAATACTTTTCTTGCTATAGTCAGTCATCATTTTGTATCCACTCTACTTCGGCCATCATCAGTTATTTTGCTGCCCAATAGTGTGGCATTTCGTAATCAGATTCCCTTAACACTGCCTGATTTAACCCTCGCAATACCATGGGATAGGGAAGGGGTACGTTATCCCTTCCTTTCAGAACACTGCAATCTAGTCATGTACATTATATTTTAAAATTTTGAAAAAAGATAGTTGTCCTTTTTAATGAATTCTTCTACCAGATTCCGTAATTGTTTTCAATTTTTCAGTAAAACTTAACACAAAAATTTAGGTCTTGTCAGTGGATGTGAATTTTCAGAACATGTGTCACATTCATCTTTTAAGGTTTAGGTCCCTTCTTACGCATAAAAATGTCTTTAAAATGTATGCTGCTAGTAAAAGAATACGAAAATTAACGAAATACGTATATCTTTGTGTTTGTAATATATTACACCCCCCTTTTGTTGTGCACGTTATGGAAAATCCGTTGGTACTGCTAGGTTCAATTCGAATAGGCTACATTACCTTTCATTTAGTTCCATTGAGGGTTATCTTATAATCCCTTTCCAGGGAATTATCTATTCCATTCAACTGTTTTTCCAAGTTCTTTGCTGTCTCTGCCAGAATTGCAGTGTCACTGGTAAACTTCAAAATGTTTATTGCATCTCCCTCATATTTAATTCTGTTTACAAATTTATCCTTGTATGTTTTACTGCTTGTTCGATGTAAATGTTGAATGATATCGAGTGTAGGCTACCCGAATGTCTCACTCCCATCTTCAATTTGCACAACTCGAAATCCAGGAGACGACGTAGCAGAATTTATGTGCTTCAACATGATTTGTTCTTTGATGGGGTGGGGCTATGAAATACATGTCTAGCCTCATTACACCTCACTTCTTTTTACCTGGGGATTGCAAAATTCATATTTCAGTACATATATAAGGCAAAAATTCAAACTTTCATTTAGGATAACATAGATCCGAAGGATTCAGATGTTACCAGTTGTGTAGGAACATGTAGGATTGAGCGTTTCTCCTATTTCCGAACATTAATAGCTGTTTTTGTAACTTCGTGATGTGCAGAGTACGTCTGAACCCACTAGCGAGAACAAAGAGAAAAGACTGTTGGAGATGTAAGAGTAGGAAATGTCGTTAGAGTGTATCGTGGAATTGGAGAATTATGAAGAAAGAAAACTATTGTATCCTTTTCATGACTTGACGCCTCTTATCTTCATACATCATTTTTAAATGACAAATGGTGGGCAGAGGAAAGTTGATACCTCACAGCATCTCTGGACAATAGCTTTTTATCTAAGTATAATTTGAGGCGTTCATGTAAAAGTTCAAATTCAGAAGCTTCTCTGTCCTGGGGCGCCTGACTCAAATTCTTTAACATTGTCATTGTCCATGTCAAAAGAAGGTGCAGTGCACGTGATTTCTCCAGTTCTAATTCCTTGGACGCCGCTTTGAAGAGCGACAAAAATCTTTATGTTTTAAAAGCTATAAAATAAACGATTGCGTGGAAAAATTGCAGCAGTAGAATAGCAAACATACCGTGAATAGTTCTTTCATCAGCGTGATATCAGTTCCTTCATTTCGGGGTATTTCTCCCTTCTCAGAGAGCTTTTCGCACAAAGACATTCTAACATTGTAAGCTGCTTATTCCAGCGACTATCATAAGACTGGCTCATTTATCTAACAAGAGCATTGAGAAACCACATTTCTTTACGTAAGTGAAGCGTTATTCCGCCGCACCAAAACACCATTAACTTATGGACAATTGACGCATACATACTCCGCATTAAAATAATTTCCTGGATCTGTATTTAGCATAAGGCAGGAACAACTCAATTGCGAATATATCGCGCAGTGCAAGGAGAGTGTTGGTAATAGGATCAGTCGTGTGATGCATGTCTTCCAAAGTAGAGTGATGGATACCAAGAGACATAAATCGTCCAAACAATTCTCTTAGAATGTTAGCGCCCGTTTTTGGTTGATCTGGAAACAGTGTTGTACAAAATTGCGAAATCTGAGAGTCCAGTCAATCAAACAGGAGAGAGTAGATGTCAGGTGTTTGTTGCTTCTCGCACTGGATGTCCTCATGTCTGTAGTTGCTGAGTGTTCACCTTCTGTTATATGAGCAATTATCTCCGGCATAATTATATGTCGTAGTCTTTTAGCACTTTCTGCCATGTACGGCGACACATTTGTGGGGTGAGATATATTGGCCTTTGCAGTGTCAACTAACGTCTGAACAAGATCCATAACACCTTCATCTCATATAGTTCTGTACGACCTTATGTCTCGTGCACACATAGCTACACTTTTATCGACAGTTATCTTCTGAGCAAGTTTAGGAAGTCGTTTCTCGTCCACATAAAACCCTTGTTTGCCAGACACCCATGGATGGAGAGAAATGTGCCAAGTGTCGCTTGACGCTTCAGCATGAGAGTAAATTTTACCGCACAGCGAACAGCAAAGAAGACGAACGTTTTTCCTAACACCATACACAATACGCTTTAACATGGTCCAAACTGAACTTTTAAGATTCACTTCAGGATGTGTAGTTCTCTACTCATCTGTCATTAGTTTCTCTTTTACTTCCCTCTTTATTGACATGCGCCCCTTCTTGTGCAATCCACATTGGTTTCCTCACTCATTTTGTGAATTACGACAAAAGTGAGGAAATCCCACCACTCGACTAAACGCTGCTCTACTCAATGCTCGGAGCCCATAGCTCGCAACTGCGGTCAGTACTACCAAGAGCCCGTAGGCCACAGCATGCCAGTGCTTGCGCATGGCACTGTTGCAGTGACGTCACGGGCTCGCTCAGTGTGGACCAGTGGGGCCGCGGCCCACGGGCTACGTCTCCATGCACAGCTCTGCTTGAGGCCTTGGCATACAGGTTCTTTCGCAACAGCACTGCTCGGCCCCTGGGGTGACGTCAGGGACTCGCTCGGCTCGAGACTGCTGCAGTACAGTGCGGCCGCAGCAGGCGGGCCGGGCCTCTGTGCACGACTCTACACCGTGCGTCCCGTCGGACGTCGATGCGGCTGAACCAGCAGCGCTAGGCAAGGGTCACACGGATGTCATGGCTACGCTCCTGCATGGGATGCCCCTCGATGTCCACCTCTGCTGCAAGCTGCACAACCAGAGCTCGCTCTCAGCCGGTTGCCACTGACCGATTGACATCATACAAGCCAACTGTGACATCGCTCCAGCAGTGGCTGCATCAATTCCCACGGGCACACACGTCACTGAACTGCCTTACCCTCCTATCCTCAGAACAATGATACCTCTCAAATTTTTAGTTATTGTATCTTTTGTAAATATCCCTAGTGCGACCACTTTTGCAATGGCGAGTGTCGTAATCAGATGTATCATAGGCAAGTATAAGACAACAAGAAAATTTTTCTTTCTTTATGTTTATGAAATGTGTGTGTACCAGAGAGTCCACAAATGTTAATAAGTACATGTAATTCTTTCTATGATTATAAAGAACAGAGAAGCCTTCACATGTGTTCTGTGATCAGCTAGAAGATGTCTTCCTGTTGTTTTATCGTCCATTGTTCTTCAGCTTTCGCTATGTAAGCATCTATCTTGTTAACTCTTATGAACCATGAATATATTTAAATCTATTTAAATTAATACGTTTTAGATGTAGTAATATAATAAACTATACATAACTCTTTGTATTAATATCTTTATCAGCTTTGTGTACAGCTAACCATGAAAGAAATGCAAACTGCTAACGTGGAGCCTGTCTGCTGTTGGTGTGATCCAAATACTGATTAGCAATTATCAGTTATTTTATGGTGCACCAATGAACCTGCAGTCTTTCAGAAACGAAGTCCGATAGTCAATTAACTACACAGCATAATACGATTGACCGATAACGTTATGCACCTGCCTTATGAAAATTACGTTGGAGCAACATCTGTAACTTTAGGTTTCTCTCGAACACCAACCCGGAGTAATAAGAAATCACAAAAGGAATCAACAAGCACTGCTCGGTTAATTTCAAATGACATTACTGAGCTGACTACCTGCTGGTAAGTGGTAGGTGATCACGACTATTTTCTGCAGATTCTCTTTCTTCCTTCCACCTTCACAAGCAGGCAAGGTAACAGTTACAGCTCAGAACTTCCACTCGCTCATCCACCTTCCAGAGGGGTTGCTGCTGTTGTTGCTTATACAGTGGTCACTCCATCTGTGGTTACAGTTTAACGTCATACCAGAGACGTTTCTGTTTACAGCAACAAAATAATACAAGAACCGCTACCTCAGTTCGTTGAATCGGCCAATAGCGTTAGATAAATAGCTTTTCTCATACAAGAATGAGCAGCGCCGTTAGTTTAGAGCAATACAGTAACGTCTTTTGCCATGTCAACAGGCGAGGGCGCTGAATCACACGAGATCTACCTTACTCATGAGTTCTCCTAATAAAGAACTTGCAAAATTGATGACCACAAGCCTAACTCTCCCTCCCGCCCCCTTACACAATGTTGTAGTGGTGGTCTTCAGTCTGAAGACTAGTTTCAAGCTAGTCTATTCTGTGCAAGCCTCTTCAGCGTTTCACAGCTAATGCAATGTGCATCAGTTTGAACCTGCCACCTGTGTTCAAGACTTTGTCTCCCTCTACAATTTTAATATCCCCCCTCCCCAACATGCACATATGCACACTTCTCTCCATAACCAAATTGACAATTCTTTGGTGCTTCAGGATGTGCCCTATGAAACGAAGTCGTGTCTTAAGTTTCTTGTTTTACCCAGTTCAACTCAGTTTCTTCTTATCAGTACTTCGATCTGCAGCGAAACCACTAATTTTCGGCGTGACTGAGTAAAATTGTGATTGTGGTATCGATAGCTACGATGCCACGGCGTACGTGGAAGTCCTTCAGTTGGAACTACGAAAGACACCGACGCCAGCTCCCTCTAGCCAGTACTGTGGAGGTCTACGTGCTCCGCGACAGATTCTGCCCATTTTGAACAAGAGCAGACGGCCAGGACACCTCGCTTGCTATTGAGACTATATACGACATACGACGGGTCTAAGGCTTCCCACCTCAGTGCGAAGTTATGTATTCAGTTAAATTGTGATATAGTAAAAACATTTCTAAGAGCAGTGCCGAGAGATTTTCACCTTTTCCTGTTCCTACTCACTTCCTTCATTCGGCCAAACTTTCAGTTTACAGGAGCAAACCCACCCACCGCCTTACAGGCGGGATACAAAACTTGGCGACAAACTGCGATTAGAGTTTTTTTTCCCTCTCCTCTCGCTTCCTTTTTTCCTCGGTTCTGCTTTAGCTTTTTTGTGATGTCCCCGTGTGGCTGAGTGACTGTCTTTAAGTGTTTTCCACCATTCGCGGTAAGACTTTCATTTGCGTAAGCCATGGCTTCGCCACAGGAACAGGCTTCGCTGTCCAATCTTGTACTTTTTCAGGCTCAGCAAATGACGCAGCTGCTTGCTGCCATAAATGGTCTGGTCACACTACAAACTGCAGCTACTTCGGCGCCTCCGACGCCACCGCCTGTACCGACGCCGTGGCCAACGGCGCCGCTGTTTCGTGCCTTCAGTCCTGACGTTGAACGCTGGCCAGAATACATCCCACAGCTCGAGGCACACTGCGCAGCTTACAACATACCAGGTACACAGTGGCTTGCTTTTTTCATTGTCATCGCGGGTGTTGTGTTGTACCATGTGCTCTTGAAATTGTTTCCCGCCACTCGCCCAGAAACTAAAACTTACGACGAAGTAATTGATGCTTTGAATTTCCACTTTCGTGATTGTGCAAATGTGGTAGCTGCACCCTACGAATTCTTTCGCCTCCGGCGTGGCTCTACTCAGTCGAATAAAGCTTGGTTAGCGGGTCTTCAGGGACTAACTTCTGATTGTGACTTAAATTGCTCGTGTGGGCGCTCATATGTATATGTAATGATTAGAGGCGCTATTGTGCAGAATGTGGCGGATCATCGCATCCGCGAAAGAATCCTCAGATTTAAAAACCCGTCTTTGCAGGAAGTGGACTTGCTAGACAGACAAGATACATTAGACATGGCTACTTCCACGTTCCCCCGGGTGTGCGTACTGTTAGCGCGGCACAACACGTGCCCTCCCACCCGCCAGCACGGCGAGCCACGCCGCGCCGCTCGCTCGCAAGTAAACAAATTTCACCCTAGGCACCCTCTAAGAAACTGAAATCATGTCCGAACTGCTTTCGTGCACACCCACGGGACAGTTGCTAATCCCGCCAAGCACTGTATTATTTTTGTAATAAGAAAGGACATGTGCAAGCTGTGTGTAGTAAGAGAAACTCTAAATCAACAATTGTCTCGCGTTCGCTTGACTCGCCTGGGCGTCTCCGCAACGGCAACCGCCATGATCATGATTTACATCAGCCTATGGATGATAATGCCATTTATTCAAAGCCTTCTGCTTCACGTGCTTCGACGGCTCGCCGTATGAATCAAGTTTTGCCAGACACTTCTTCTAGCATTCAAAGCGATGCGAGGAAACTTTTTGTGACTTTGCTCATTTGTGTTCGTTCTGTTCGCATGCAGCCTGAGACTGGTGCGTCAGTTTCTTTACTAAACAAATCGACGTATGACTTGCTTGGTTCACACCCGCCCGCTTCATCGTTCACATTCCACACCGACTACACTTACTGGACAGGAAATCTCAGCGCTCGGCGTGTTTAGCTAGATAGCCACATATGCTGCCACGACCCGTACAGTGTCTTTCCATGTACTCTGCTCTAGTAATGCAACGAACATATTTGGCATGGACGCATTTGAACTTTGTGGTCTCGCTGTTCAGGACAACGTACTTTGCATCAACGCTATTGACCATGCTGACAGTGTTGCCGCACTATGCGATGATTTTTCTGAACTCCTTTCTGATGGCCTTGGTTTTGCCACAGACTTTGTTGCGCATGTTGTAGTTAAAGACAATGCCATGCCTATTTTCCGGCGTGCACGCCCGGTACTGCACGCACTGCGCGACGCCGTAGGTTCTGAACATTTGCAAGACATTGGTGTCATTGAACCTGTTTCCGCTTCGCCATGGGATTCGCCTATAGTGTGTCTGAAGAAACAAACGGTCGTCTCCGTATATGTGCTGACTAAGGCTACAGTGAATCGCCAGACAGTGGAAGCTACATTTCCCTTACTGCGTCCTGAAGACATTTTTGATAAGCTTGATGCGGGAAAATTCGTTTCCACGATTGACTTGCGGGACACATACTTTCAGATTCCGCTCGACAAACAGTCGCAGCACTATTTTGCGATCAACACCCACCTTGGATTGTTCAAGTTTCGCCGCCTTCCGTTCGGTTGTGCTTCGGCTCCTGCTATTTTTCAGTCTTATTTGCAGCAGTTGTGGGCCACTGTCCCTCGTTGCTAAAATTATCTGGACGATATAGTGGTATCAGTTCGCACCCCTGACGAACATTTGCAGAATTTGCGTGCCATAATTATTGTACTTTTGCAGGCAGGACTAAACGGTAACAGGGACAAGTGCATTTTTTTTCAAACTGAGATCCAGTATTTAGGACATATGATTAACGAACAGGGTATTCACCCGTCGCCGTCACATCTCAGTGCAATTAGAGACTTGCCAGCACACAGGAACTTGAAAGAACTTCAGTCTGTGTTGCGCAAAATTTCCTATTATATTTGGTTTATACCAAATGCAGCGGGGATTGCAGCGCCTTTGCATCGCCTTCGGCATAAGAATGTTCCTTTTGTTTGTCTTCGGAATGTGAAGCTGCATTCCACAAGCTCAAATCTGCTTTGTTGAGCGATCGCTGTTTGATTCCTTTCGATCCCTCCAAACCAGTTGTTTTGGCTGTCGATGCATCTTTTCACAGCATCGGAGCGGCTCTCTCACACCGCATTAAATCTGTCGATCGGCCGATAGCTTTTGCGCCTAAGTTGCTCAATTGTGCCCAGCAAAACTATTCTCAAATCGAGAAGGAAGCTTTAGTTATTGTATACGGTGTGACAAAGTTTCATGATTTTTTGTACAGTCGCAAGTTCTGTTTGGTCACCGACCATAACCCTTTGAGGTCGTCGTTCCACCTGTCAAAGCCAGTTCTGGCCCGTACTGCACAAAAGTTGCAATGTTGGTCTATATTTTTCTCTAACTACAACTATGAAATTTTGTTTCGGCCCACAGCCTGGCATGGCGATGCTGATGCTTTGTCTCTTCTGCCTATCGGTCGTGACGAAGTGTTTGATTCTTCCGAATTGTCATGCATGTTTATTGATTCACAAGATAAGGAGTTAGCTGATAGTTTTCCAGTGGATTCTCGTCGCATTGCTTCATCGACAGCCGCCGATGCTTCTTTGCAGACTCTTTTGCAGTATATTCGTACTCAATGGCCTCCATCTGCTACGCAGATTCGTGATCCACTTGTTCGACGTTACTTTGCACAACGTCACAATTTGTCTGTGCACCACAGTGTTATCTTGTTATGAACTGACGATGATCGGTCTTGTGTGGTTGTACCTCGTTCGTAGTAGTCGGAAATTCTCCGCTTGCTGCAAGCTGGTCATTGAGGTATAGTGCGGATGAAGCAATTAGTGCGTCGTCACTGGGATCGGCATTGATAAACTTATTGAGAATTAGCTTGCTAACTGTCGCTCTTGCGTGGAGCATCAATCTGCTCGCCGCCAGCGCTTCTTTGCGTGGCCGACTCCTACTGCGCCTAGGCAGCGCGTTCATATTGATTTTGCGGGTCATTTCTGGGACACCCGCTGGTTGGTAGTCATTGATGCACACAGCAACTTTGCTTTTGTTGTACCTATGTCTTCTACTACATCTGCCAGTGCTATTCGGGCTTTGACGTCTGTTTCCTGTATTGAGGGCTTTCCTGAAGTTATTGTCTCCGACAGTTGCCCCCAGTTCGTGTCCCCATAGTTTGAAGCGTTCTGTGCTGCTAATGGCATTCGCCATCTGACCTCAGCCCCATTCCACCCCCAGTCAAACGGCGAGGTTGAACGCTTTGTGCGTACGTTTAAGTCACAGATGAGCAAGTGGCACGCCACACACTCTCACGAGCACACGCTCTGGACTTTCCTTGCTTCATATTGCCCGCAGCCGCTTGGCACCTGTTCCCCAGTGGAATTGCTACATGCCCGCGCCCATCGGTCGCTCCTGCAGCTATGTACCTGCCGGCGCGCGCTCCCGCTGCTTCGCCTCGTTGTGGGTTGGCGCCGCATGATTTAGTGTTCTATCGCGTTTTCTTTGGCAGGCAGCGCTGAGAGCAGGGACGCATTCTTCGACAGCTTGGCGGCGCCTTATTTGTCATTTCTGGTCCCTCCAGCACTGACAAGCGACACCGCAATCAGATCCGTTTGTGCAGTGCTCGGTTTTCTGCTGTTAGTTATTTTCCGGCAGGATTGGAGGCTTCACGGATTCCGCCGCCTCAGCCCACGACTCCACCGACGGCGCCTCCGCTGCTCGCGCCCCCGCCGCTTTTACGCCTGCCATCGTCGCCGTCGCCGCTGCCGGCCCAGTCACCTGCACCGGACGGACGCCTCTCGCCGTCGCCACGTCAACACCCGCGGCCGTCTCCGTCGCCGCCGCCACCACCGCCGCCGCGTACCTCTGTGGTGCCGGAATCGATGGACGCTGAGGCTGCTGAAACGCCGCCGCCACGGTCGCCCATAGAGGTCGTTGCTCTGCCTCCTCATCCGAGCATACATAGTGGCGGTGCGCGGCCTTTTTCACGGGGCGTTTTCCTCGCCCCCTCGCGAGCAATTCGGGGCCACGGGTGGACAGCACGCCCCGGCAGTTCCACTGTCTGCTGCGCCCCCTTGGGTCCCTCCAACCGTCGTCGGAAGCCCTACTCAACGACGGTGTGTCGTTTCAGGGGGGAGGGATGTGGTATCTATAGCTACGATACCACGACGTAGGTGAAAGTTCTGAAGTTAGTATTACAACAGACACCGAAGACAGCGCCCTCTAGTTAGTGCTGTGGAGGTCTACGAGATCCGTGACAGATTCTGCCCATTTTGATTAGGAGCAGACGGCCGGAAGACTTTGCTTGCTATAGAGACTATGTACTACTTATGATGGGTCTAAGGTTTCACATCTCAGTGAAAAGTTACGTATTAAGTTGATATTGTGATATACAAAAACCATTTCTAAGAACAGTACCGTGAGATTTTCATCTTTTCCTGCTCCTACTCACTTCCTTCATTTGGCCAATGTTTCACTTTACAGGAGCATACCCACGTGCTGCCTTCCAGGTGGAACACAAAGTGATATTGCCATAGCTGTTGCAAAAGGCATTGTTAGTGGGCCAGTGCCACTGGCAGATTCCCATATTGTGCTCCAGGAAAGGGGCTGGCACTGCCATAACGAAGACAAAAATGGATCAAATGGCTCTGAGCACTATAGGACTAAACTTATGAGGTCATCAGTCCCCTAGAACTTAGAACTACTTAAACCTAACTAACCTAAGGACGTCACACACATCCACGGCCGGATTCGAACCTGTGACGTAGCGGTCGCGCGGTTCCAGACACAGTATCTTCTTATCAGATATTGTATCTGCAGTGCCACCACTATTTTTCGGCGCTACTGAGTAAAATTGTGATGTTGCCATGGATATTGCAAAATATCTTGAGAGTGGGCCAACTCAGAGCCGACCATACACCATTTCGTCCGATGCAGCAGTGCCACTGGCAAATATCCACATTGTGCTACAGGAAAGGGGCTGGTACCGCCATAACGACGACACAGCAGAAAGGCGTTGATAGGACAGTTACTACACATTCAATTAACAGACTTCTTATGGTCTACATGGTTACAAGCTTTGATTTGGAAAGAAAGAACGCTCTTTCCCAAAATAAATTGCCATTATTTTCAGTCAAAGGTGTCTCAGTCTGGTACCTAGTATTTAAGAGGAGAGGTGTTGCCGCTCCACGAGACGACATGAGGCTACAAGCAACCACCATGAGATTTACAACATCGCTGCGAGCTGTGATTTCCAATGCAAGATCACTCTGTCACAACATAAATTACAATTATATTCAGTCAAAGGTGTCTCAGTCTGGTAGCTACTATTTACGAGGAGAGGTGTATACCGCTCCTCGAGGCGACATGATGCTACAAGCAGCCACCACGAGATTTGGCCTCCACCAACTGTGGGCCCCTGCTTCTGGTTTTAAGATCAGTGCTGTGGCTTAGCGTCTTCCAGCCAGTGGACCATCTTTAGTCCAACTACCAGGTGCAAAGAGCCCTCTGCCATACAAGGCAGTCGCTTGAGACCATGGCCACCTGTTGCGTCAGTTCCTTAACACTCCTGTCTTCAGCACACGTTATGGGGGATGTTGCACCAGAGAATGTTCGAGTTTGTTCTTCAGTAAAATGTATGACTAATAGTGAATTTTTTATGACCAGCCATCTACCATCATCCTGACAACAGTCCACCACCTCAACTCAGACATCCACACGTACATCTACATCTACATGGATAATCTGCAAATCACATTTAAGTGCCTGGCAGAGGGTTCATCGAACCACCTTCACAATTCTCTATTATTCCAATCTCGTATAACGCATTGAAAGAATGAACACCTATATCTTTCCGTACGAGCTCTGATTTCCCTTATATTTTCGTGGTGTCTTTCTTCCCTATGTTGGTTGGTGTCAACAAAATGTTTTCGCATTCGGAGGAGCGAGTTGGTGATTGTAATTTCGTGAGAAAATTGCATCACAACGAAAAACGCCTTTCTTTTAATTATTTCCAGACCAAACCCTGTGTCATTTCTGTGACACTCTCACCCATATCTCGTGATAATACAAAACGTGCTGCCTTTCATTTAACTTTTTCGATGTACTCCGTCAGTCCTATCTGGTAAGGATCCCACACTGTGCAGCGGTATTCTAAAAGAGGACAGACAAGCGTAATATCCTCTTGTAGCGTAGTGTCCTCCGTAGGAGGTTTGTTACATTTTTTAAGTGTCCTGCCAATAAAACGCAGCCTTTCTTTAGCCTTCCCCACAACATTTTCTATGTGCACTTTCCAATTATAGTTGTTCGTAATTGTGATACCTAGGTATTTATATTAATATACGGCATTTAGATTAGACTGATTTATCGTGTAACCGAAGTTTAAAGAGTTCGTTTTAGCACTCATGTGGATGGCCTCACACTTTTCGTTGTTTAGGGTCAACTGCCACATTTCGCACCATTCAGATTTTTTTCTAAATCGTTTTGGATATTGTTTTGATATTCTGATGACTTTATTAATCGATAAACAATAGTGTCATCTTCAAACAACTGAAGACGGCTGCTCAGATTGTCTCTCAAATCGTATATATAGGTAAGGAACAGCAAAGGGCCTATAACACTACCTTGGAGAACACCTGAAATCACTTCTGTATTACTCGATGACTCTCCGTCAGTTACTACGAACTGAGACCTCTCTGACAGGAAATCGCAAATCCAGTCACATAACTGAGGTGATATTCCATAAGCACGCAATTTCCCTACGAGCAGCTTGTGTGGTACGGTGTCAAAAGCTTTCCGGATATCCAGCAATACGGAATCGATCTGAAATCCCTTAACAATATCACTCAGCACTTCGTGTGAATAAAGAGCTAGTTGTGTTTCACAGGAACGATGTTTTCAAAACCAGTGTTCACTGTGTGTCAATAGACCGTTTCCTTCGAGGTAATTCACAATTTTCGAACACAATATATTTTCTAAAATCTTGCTGCATATCGACGTTAACGATATGGGCCTGTAATTTAGTGGATTACTACTACTACCTTTCTTGAATATTGGTGTGACCTGTGCAACTTTCCGGTCTTTGGGTACGGATCTTTCTTCGAGCGAATGGTTGTATATGATTGTTAAGTATGGAGCTAAGGCATCAGCATACTCGGAAAAGAATCTAATTGGGATACAGTCTGGACCAAAAGACTTGCTTTCATTAAGTGATTTGAGTTCTTTCACTTCTTAGAGATTATTTACTTATGTTGGCAGTTGTTCTCGATTCGAATTTTGGGATATTTACTTCGTCTCCTGTTGTGAAGGCATTTCAGAAGGCTGTGTTTAGTAACTCTGATTTGGCAGCACTGTCTTCGATATTAACTCCATTGTTATCGCGCAGAGAAGGCATTGATTGTTTCTTGCCGCTAACGTACTTCAGATACGACCAGAATCTTTTTGAATTTTCTGCCAGGTTTCGAGACACAGTTTCGTTGTTTAAACTGTTATGGGCTTCTCGCATTGAACTCCGCGTTAAATTTCGAGCTCCTGTAAGGGATCGCCAATCTTGGGGATTTTGCGACTGTTTAAATTTGGAATGTTTGTTTCGTTGTTCGTGCAACAGTATTCTAACCCGTTTTCTGTACCAAGGAGGATCAGCTCCGTTGTTTGTTTGTTTATTTGGTATAAATCTCTCAACTGCTGCCGAAACTATTTCTTTGAATTTAAGCCACATCTGGTCTACACTTACATTATTAATTTGGAATGAGCGGATATTGTCTCTCAGGTAGGCGTCAAGTGAATTTTAATCTGCTTTTTTGAATATGTATATTTTTTGCTCATTTTTCCACGATTTGGGGATTACAATATTCAGTCTCACTACGACCGCCTTGTGTTCACTAATCCTTATATCGGTATTGATGCTTGTAATTAACTCAGGATTATTTGTTGCTAAGAGGTAAAGTGTGTTTTCCCAAACGTTTACTATTTGCGTGGGGTCATGAACTAACTGCTCCAAATAATTTTCAGAGAATGCGTTTAGCAAAATTTCGGATGATATTTTATGCGTACTTCCGGAATTAAACATGTATTTTCGCCAACATATCGAGGGTAAATTAAAGTCACCACAAACTATTATCGTATGAGTCGGGTACGTGTTTGATATCAAACTCAAGTTTTTTCTGAACCTTTCAGCAACTGTACCATCTGAAGTGGGAGGCCAGTAAAAGGATCCCATTATTATTTTATTCCGGTCGTCAACAATGACCTCTGCCCATACCAACTCACAGGAAGTATCTACTTCAATTTCGCGACAAGTTAAACTACTTCTGAGAATCTTTTCGGAACACCGCTAGGTTCAAAAAAGGTTCTGCGATCTATGGGACTTAACATCAGAGGATATCAGTCCCATAGAACTTAGAACTACTTAAAACTAACTAACCTAAGGACGTCACATGCCCGAGGCAGGATTTGAACCTGCGACCGTAGTGGTCCCTCAGTTCCAGACTGAAATGCCTTGAACGACTCGGCCACCGCGGGCAGCACACAGTTAGGTTCTTCGTAAATATTTCTGCTGAGCTTATATACGACTTTAGCCAGATTTTAGTGCCTATAACGATTTGAGAATCAGTGCTTCCTATGAGCGCTTGGTGCTGTGGTACTTTCCCAACACAGCTACGACAATTTACAACTGCTATACCAATGGTTCCTGTATCTACGTTCTTCCTGTGTTCAGCTCTGTACCAGAGGTCCGCAATCGGTCCTATCGACTATACTGCAAATGGTGAGCTCTGCTTTCATCTTGCAAGCTAGACTGGCAGCCTTTACCACTTCTGTTAGGCGTTAGAAACCAGAGAGAATCTCTTCTGATCGAAAGTGACACACATCATTGGTACCGACGTGTGGAACCACACTCTGTTGGCTCCACCCTGTGCTCTTCGTGGCATCCTGGACGACCTTTTCCACATCTGGAATGACTCCACCCGGTATGCACACGGAATGCACATTGGTTTTCTTACCCTCCTTGTCAGCAAGGCCTTAAGGGGCCCCTTACCGCGCCTAACGTTGGAGTTTCCAACTACCAATAATCCCACTTACTGCGATTTGCCGGATCTTGCAGGCTGAGTGGCATCCTCTGAAACAGGACAGCGGACAGCATCCGGCTCAGTGACAGCGTCAGCTACAGACAGCACCTGGAACCTGTTAGCCAGACAAACCGGGGAGGCCTCTTGGGAAGTCTCTTGCCACCTGCTTCGCCCTGGGACGACCTCTACATTTTGATGTCAGAAGTGTGTGGCACCTCTGAATATCAGTGACAGGGGAACCTTACCAGCCACTATCCCTGGAGACGATGACTCTCGACTACCTCAGGGTTGCAGTTTCGTCGACACACAGCATCAGTATGCAGTGGGCCGGCCGAGTGGCCAAGCGGTTCTAGGCGCTTTAGTCTGGGGCCGCGCGACCGCTATGGTCGCAGTTTCGAATCCTGCCTCGGGCATGGATGTGTGTGATGTCCGTAGGTTAGTTAGGTTTAAGTAGTTCTAAGTTCTAGTGGACTGATTACCTCAGAAGTTAAGTGCCATAGTGCTCAGAGCCTTTTGAAGCCAAATATGCAGTGGGTAAGTGCACTAACTGTTCTATTTTACCCCCTGCGAGTATCATGTCGAGTCAATGCACCTTTTAGCAGCTTTTCAGGTCTGTTTTCATGTGTGACATGTGTCAAGTAAACCCAGACTGTGTTCTGAGTTTGTGTAAATATGAACGATATTTTTCCCTATCATCAATGTGAGTGGCTCATTGTCTGGAAGGATATAAGGTGTTCACCAAGTGTAGCTTCTTCGGAGAGGAAGATGAGTTTTGCTTGGAAGTCGGAATTTTGTGGTAGCTTACGCTGTTTTGATTGGGGAATGTATTTCATTTCATTAATAAATGTGGCTCACTACGATGAAACACGTAACACAGTGGTCATGTGTTGATGCTCAAGCGGAAAATTAAGTTACAGTAAGTGTTAAAATGGAATTAGATTAAGTGTCCTTGTCATCGTACTGTTTTGTTCCCCTCGTTTGTTGTTTGCATAATTAGTGAGGTGTACCCTGGCGGAGAGGTTGCGAATATCAGCAGCCTGGACTAGATGTGGAGGGAAGTGCATGTGCCGATGATCTTTGTGTCTGGCAGAGTGTAACTGCCTAACTCGTATTTAAGTATTTAAGTATATTTACATTAATACCTTTCAGATGTATTAATTTAACAAACTAAACATATCTCTTTGTAGTAATGTCTTTATCAGCTTTTTAGACAGCTGTTCGTGAAAGAAATACTGATCAGGAATTACTCAGACCTTTTATGGTGCACCAACGAACCTGCAGTCTATCAGAAACGAAGTCCGAACCTCAATTAACTATACAGCATAATGCGACTGACAGATCATTTTATGCACTTGCCTTATGAAAATTAGATTGGAGCCATATTTGTAACTTTACGTTTCACTCGCACACCCACCCGGGGGTAATAGAAATTAACAACAGGGATCAACAAGCAACGCTTGGTTAATTCAATTGACGTTACTCAGCTGACTACCTGCTGGAATGTGGTTGTTGATCACGACTATTTTTTTCATTCTCTGTCTTCCATCCACCTTCGCAATCAGGCAAAGGTAACAGTTACAGGTCACAACTTCCATTCGCTCATCCACTTTCCCGAGACGTTGTTGCCATTGTTGGATGGGGACCACTTACACTCTGGTCACTCCACGTGTGGTTGCAGTTTAACGTCATACCAGAGACATTTCTGTTTACAACACCAAAATATACAAGAAACGCCACGTCAGTTCGTTGCATCGGCCGATAGTGTGAGATAAATAGCTTTTCTCATACGAGAATGCGCAGCACCGTTAATTTAGAGCAATACAGAAGCGAAGTTGACATGTCAACAGCAGAGGGTGGTGAGTCACACCAGATCGACCTTACTCATTTATTCTCCCAGTAAATAAATTCAAAACTTATGAACCAGAAGAGTACAACTCTCTCCCTCCCTTCCCTATTGTTGTTTTTGTGGTCTTCATGCAACTGCCCAAGCTAGTCTATTATGTGCAAGCCTCTTCAGCAGTGCAAAGCTAATGCAATGTACATCATGGACCTGCTAACTGGATTCACGAACTTGTCTCCCACTACAATTTTTACACCCCTCCCCTCTCCCCAACACCCACATATGCACACACCTCTCTCCATTACCAAACTGACAATTCCTTGATGCCTCAGGATACATCCTATGAAACGAAGATGTGCCATAAATTTCTTGTTTTCCCCAGTTCGACTCAGTATCTTCTTATCATTTATTCGATCTGCAGCGCCACCACTATTTTTCAGCGCTACTGAGTAAAACTGTGATGTTACCATGGCAGTGGCAAAAGATCTTGGCAGTGGGCCAGCTGAGAGCGCACCAAACACCGTTACGTCAGAGGCAGCAATGCCACTGGCAGATTTCCACATTGTGCTCCAGGATAGGGGCTGGCACCGCCATAACGACGACGCAACCGAAAGGCGTTGGTATGCCAGTTACAATTAAGCACGGAACGTAGTAGTCATGTGTAGATGCTCAAGCGGAGAAGTTAAGTTACAGTAAGTGTTAGAATGGAATTAGATTATGTGTCCGTGTCGTCGAACTGTTTTGTTCTCCTCGTCTGTTGTTTGCGTAATTATGGAGGTATACCCTGGGGGAGAGGTTACGAATATCAGCAGCCTGGACCAGATGTGCAGGGAACTGCATGTGCCGATGACCTTTGTGTCTTGCAGAGTGCAACTGCCAACAGTAATTTTGTTGTAGAACCTTGGAGGTTGCACAGAAAGCTATCAATAAGGCTGATTGTATCGCAGATGTTGCGGGTACTGAAATGCTACAGACGCATTTAGTATTTCCGAAGGCCGCAGATTCGGCAACATCAGTGACGGCCCTGCCTCCTCAGAACGTGGGAGGAGAAGAAAGAAGAAATGTGTTTGTACGGTTAATGAACGGGCCGACAAGGATTGTGCCGGTGGATCAGGAGATTGACGAAAGTGGCAACACTTGCAGTGTAATGCGTGATGCAGTCGAAGGCTGCTGAGCAATCCCAGGGCTTGATTTTCTCATCAAGCATCATGCCGAAACTGACTTTCGAAGACGTGCGATGTAGTGGTATAATGTTCAAGCTCGGGCAAGCTGTCACCAGTGAAATACTGCTGCAAGGTTCGTTTATCATGATAGGACAAATCAGGGCAAAACCACTAATGCTTATTTTGCATGATATAGTGCCGCAAAGCACTGGGAAGTTGCTTTAGGTGACCGAAGGTACTGCTAACTTATACGATTGTGGACTTCGGCTATGGGTAGGGAATCGTCGTTGGCTACGCAGCGCTCAGTGATAGAGAGAACTTCTCCTGTCAATACCAAAGAGCGGCGCGTTTCGTCACAGGGTTATTTGGTAACCGTGATAGATGTTTAATAAACTCAAGTGGCAGACTCTGCAAGAGTGGCGCTCTGCATCGCGGCGTAGCTTGCTCGCCAGGTTTCGAGAGGGTGCGTTTGTGGATGAGGTATCGTATATATTGCTTCCCCTACTTATACCTCCAGAGGAGATCACGAATGTAAAATTAGAGAGATTAGAGCGCCCACGGAGGCTTTCAGACAGTCTTTCTTCCCGCGAACCATACGCGACTGGAACAGGAAAGGGAGGTAATGACAGTGGCACGTAATGTGCCCTCCGCCACACACCGTTGGGTGGCTTGCGGAGTATAAATGTAGATGTAGATGTAGAATACTCACGTTGAAACGTTATGTGAATTCCGTCCTTGTGGCTGAGAGTTTGCGTTTCTCGTCTGTAAAATACAGAGAGGAGATGATACTACTCAGAGGTCCGCCTTCTGTCGTTCTAGTGTTTGAATAAGTTTTTTATTTTGTGGCTAGAGTTCTTTCATCGTCGCAGATGTATATGAGAACCATAACTCCGACGCAGGGGACGTAGTACATTCAGTGATATTGCTAATTGCTTCGGCTTATTACGACTATGAAGCTGAACAGCTGTTATCACGTAAGTTTCATTTCCACTGAGGCACACAACTGTCGATCATCTTTTAAAGTTGTGTCTTCTCGTGTTTGGGACGTTGATGATATCAATCATCTCGCGTTATTTATTGTAGATCGCGTAGCCATAAAAAGGGTCAGATTTGGGCAGTTGATCAATACTATTAGTCAGGAAATTCATTTGTATATCTTTATATCCATTGCACATCGGCATAAGAACATTTGTGATATATAAAGGGGATTTTAATCTACAATAAATGTATAAGCTAAAAAAACGTTAATATTTAGTAGTTACCAGTTCCCTTAATCATTCATTTGTTTTCATGTTGTAATTTATATATAAAAGAGCAAGAAGGACAAAATAATATCACCGTTAAGACATCCTAAGATCTCCTTCAGGTGGTAGTTAGACAGGGCCAAATCTTTAGAGTCGCGATCAGTATTTTCAATTGTGCACGTTCATTTGTACACCCGCTTGGAGCGGCATCTCGGAAACCACACAAATACCTTCCAGTAATTCTTCCTAATACTTAAATTTATATTCGATATTACGAAATCCCTCTTTCTCATTAACACTTTTCTTGCTATAGTCAGTCTTCATTTTATATCCTGTTGTTCGTAAAAGACAACTAAAATAAACGAAATAAGTATATTTTGGTGTTGGTCATATATTACGCCCCTTTTTATTCAAAAATAGTTCAAATGGCTCTGAGCACTATGGGACTCAACATCTTAGGTCATAAGTCCCCTAGAACACTTAGAACTACTTAAACCTAACTAACCTAAGGACATCACACACACCCATGCCCGAGGCAGGATTCGAAGCTGCGACCGTAGCTGTCCCGCGGTTCCCTTTTTGTAGTACACGTTATTTAAAA
The DNA here is from genome assembly GCF_023864345.2 of Schistocerca serialis cubense. NCBI lineage: Eukaryota > Metazoa > Arthropoda > Insecta > Orthoptera > Acrididae > Schistocerca > Schistocerca serialis. The sequence goes on along the minus strand of NC_064640.1, from coordinate 550,476,569 downwards.
TCCGTTGGTACTGCTAGGTTTAATTCGAATACGTTCCATTGCCTTTCATTTAGTTCCATTGGGAGTTGTCTTATAATTCCTTTCCAGGGCACTATCTATTCCATTAAACTGTTATTCCAAGTTCTTTGCTGTCTGTGACAGAATTGCAGTGTCACTGGTAAACTTCAAAATGTTTATTGCTTCTCCCTAATATTTAATTCTGTTTACAAATTTATCCTTGTATGCTTTACTGCTTGTTCGGTATAGATGTTGAATAAAATCGTGTGTAGGCTACCTGAATGTCTCGCTCCCATCTTCCCATTGATCAACTAGAAATCCACCGGACGGAGAGCAGAATTTATGTGCTTCAACAAGATTTGTTTTTTGTTGGGGTGTGTTGTGGGTTGGCAAGAGAGCCAACCCGGTACTACTAGAGGAAGCCGAAAGGCACGCGTTTTAGCTCACGCAGGCTGGCGTGAGGTCTGGAACAGGTCAAGGAAATTAGACTAGCATAAAAGGACGTAGCTGTGGAATACTTAACTTTAATCCATAAATGGTGAACATCGCTCTTGACGGTACATGTTTTACCGCATCAATAGTAACTGGTAATGGCGCCTTGCTAGGTCGTAGCAAATGACGTAGCAGAAGGCTATGCTAACTATCGTCTCGGCAAATGAGAGCGTATTTTGTCAGTGAACCATCGTTAGCAAAGTCGGTTGTACCACTGGGGCGAGTGCTAGGAAGTCTCTCTAGACCTGCCGTGTGGCGGTGCTCGGTCTGCAATCACTGATAGTGGTGAGACGCGGGTCCGACGTATACTAACGCACCGCGGCCGATTTAAAGGCTACCACCAAGCACGTGTAGTGTCTGGATGTGACACCCCAAGGGGGGGCTCTGAAATACGTGTCCAGTCTCATTACTCATCTCTTCATTTTACTGCAGGACAGCAAAATTGATATTTCAGTACATATACGGTATTATTTCAAACTTTAATTTAGGACAACATGGAGTCCCAAGGATTCACAAGTTACCAGTTGTGGAGGAACATGTAGGAATGAGCGTCTCTCCTACTTCAGAACATTAAATGTAATTTTTGTAACTTTCAGAAGAACAGAGTACATTGAGATAACTATTTCTAGATCGAAAGGTAAGCCACTTCCATTCGAACCCACTAGCGAGAACAAAGAGAAAAGACGGTTGGAGACGCAGTAAAGGGAAATGTCATTTGACTGTATTGTGGGATTGGAGAAGTATGAGGAAGGAAAACTATTGTATCCTGTCGTGACTTTACGCCTCTTATCTTCAGATATCATTTTTAAATGACGAATGGTCCACAGAGGGAAGTTGCTACCTCACAGCATCTCTGGACAAATTGCTTTACGTCTAAGTATAATTTGAGTCGTTTATGTAAACGTCCGATTTCAGAAACTTCTCTGTCCTGGGGGGCCTGACTCAAATGGTTTAACATTGTCATTGTCCATGTCAACAGATGGTGCAGTGAATGTGATTTTCCCAGTTCTAAATCCTTGGACGCCGCTTTGAAGAGCTACAAATACCCTTATGTTTTAAGAGCTATAAAAGAAACGATTGCGTATAAGAAATACAGTAATCTAATAGAATGCACTACGTGAAAAGTTCTTTCATCAGCGTATTATCAGTTCCTTCATTTTGGGCTATTTCTTCCTTCTCAGAGTGCTTCTTCCACAAAGATATTCTAACATTGTCAGCTGCTTATTCTAGGCAGTATCTTTAGAGTGGCTCAGTGATCTATCAAGAGCAGGAAGGTTGAAGGAAGATAGAGAGTGAATGGTTCAAATGGCTCTGAGCACTATGGAACTTAACATCTGTGGTCGTCAGTCCCCTAGAACTTAGAACTACTTAAACCTAACTAACCTAAGGACATCACACATATCCATGCCCGAGGCAGGATTCGAACCTGCGACCGTAGCAGTCGCACGGTTCCAGACTGCGCGCCTAGAACCACTAGACCACCGCGGCCGGCGATAGAGAGTGTAAAGAAAATAGTTGTGATCACCTACCACTTACCAGCAGTAGTCAGCACAGTATTGTCAACTGAAATTAACTGAGCAGTGCTTTTTGATTCCTGTTGTGACTTCCTGTTACTCCAGGTTTGTGTTCGAGAGAAACGCAAAGTTAGAGATGTGGCACCAATGTTATCTTCATAAGGAAAGTGCATAACGAGGTCGGTCTATCGAATTACGCTGCAGAGTTAATAGAGTCGGACTTCGTTTCATAAAGACTGTAGGTTCTTTGGTGCACCATAAAAGATCGAATAAATTGCTAATCTTTATTTGGACCACACCAATGGCCGTCGGGCTCCACGTCAGCAGTTTTAAATTGGTTCAAATGGCTCTGAGCACTATGGGAATTAACATCTGAGGTCATCAGTCCCCTAGAACTCAGAACTACTTAAAGCTAACTATCCTAAGGACATCACACACATCCATGCCCGAGGCAGGATTCCAACTTGCGACCGTAGCATTTGCGCGGCCCCGGACTGAAGCGCCTAGAACCGCTCGCCCACCCCGGCCAGCCTCAGCAGTTTTGCATTTCTTACACGAATAGTTGTATACAAAGCTGATAAAGACATTAATACAAAGAGATATGTTTAGTTTGTTAAATTAATACATCTGAAAGATATTAATTTAAATATACCAAAATAGTAGGGGCGTTTGAAAAGTCTGTGCAAAGTCCGAGAGATGCCACCACCGGCGCCTATCGAGGTCATGTTTAGTTAGTAGCATGTTTGGAATGATCGCACACCAAGTTTCAGTCATATTGGTCTATTTCTTTGTGTTTGGCATTCGTGTGAGTCAAGGAAGTTGAGTATCTGTCAAAAAACGGACGAAAAAGAATTTCGTGTGGTGATTAAACATTACTTTATGAAAGACAAAACGCCTCAGGAGACTAATGAGGAGCTTGATAAACATTATGTTGATTCTGCGCCTTCGATTAGAACAGTTTATAAGTGATTTCACAATTTTAGGAATGGTCATATGGGCACAAGTGATACTGAACGTTCTGGACGCCCTGTGGAGTTTACGACTCCAGAAATCATTGATAAAATCCATGATATGTTGATGGATGACAGAAGAGTTAATGTGCGTGAGATTGCTAGTGCCGTGAGCGTCTCGAATGAAAGGGTATAAAATATTTTGCATGATATTTAGGACACGAGAAAGCTATCCGCAAGATGCGTTCCGCGATTGCTAACGCTTGACCAAAAACGGAATCGTGTGTAGTGTTGCAAGGTTGGTTTGCAGCTGTTCAGAAGAATCCGCAGGAGTTTGAGCGTCGTTTCGCCACTGTGGATGAAACATGGATACATTACTATACTCCTGAGACCAAAAAACAATCTAAACAATGTGTTACCAAGGGAGAATGTGCACCAAAAAAGGCGAAGACCATTCCTTCGGCCAGAAAGGTTATGACGACTGTCTTTCGGGATTCGCAAGGGATAATCTTCATCGACTATCTGGAAAAGGGGAGAACTATTACAGGTGAATATTATTCATTGTTATAGGACCGTCCTGTCCTATCGTGATAATGCACCAGAACAAACTTAAGCATTTCTGGTGGCAAAATTAATGGGAATAGGATCCCAGCTCGTTTCCCATATCCCACTACTCTCCAGACGTGGATACCTCAGACTACTATTTGTTCCCCAATTAGAAGAAATGTCTGGGGAGACAAAGATTTTATTCAAACTAGGGGGTGATTGCAGTAACAATTAGCTATATTGCAGACTTAGAGAATTCCTATTATTCGGAAGGGATCAACAAATTAGAACAGCTTTGGACGAAGTGCATAAGTCTAAAAGGAGACTATGTTGAAAAAAAAAAGGTTTACCCCGAAGATGTAAGCAGTTTTTATTTTTGCACGGACTGTTCAAACGCCCCTCGTTATTCATGGTACTTACGAGCTGACGAGATGGATGCATACACAGCGGAAGTTGAAGAACATAGGACGATATGAAACAGAAAGGCATCTCTTAGCCGATCGCAGATACAATGAGAAGGGTTTTCTGTTCTTCATTGTCGTAGAAAGTATTACATGTACTTATTAACATTTGTGGACTTTCTGGGACACACATATTTCATAAATATAAAGAAAGAAAAATTTTCTTGGTGTCTTACATTTTCCTGCAATATATTTGACTACGATACTGGCTGTTACATGAGTAGTCATTCAAGTCGTGTACAACAAGGTTAAGTCAGTTCAGGGATGTGTCTGTCAGTGGGAATTCATGCAGCCACTGCTGGAGTGACGTCGTAGTTGGCTTGTATGATGTCAATGGGACGGTGACAATTGGCTGAGAATGAGCTCTGGTTTTGCACTTTGCAGCAGAGGTGGGCATCGAAGCGCGGCCCCTTCAGCAGTGTAGCCATCGCAGCCGTGCTAGCCTTGCCTAGAGCAGCCGGTTCAGCTGGGGCAGTCGCATGGAGGTCCGACGGGCCGCACTGTGCAGAGTCATGCGGCCGCACTGGGCTACAGCAGTCTCTTGCTGACCGAGTCCCTGACGTCACCCCAAGGGCCAAGGAGTGCTATTGCGAAACAACTTGTATGCCACGGGCTAAGCACAGTCTCGTATGGAGATGTAGCCCACGGGCCGCGGCCTCCGCTCCGCACTGAGGGAGGCTGTGACGTCACTGCATCAGTGACGTGCGCAAGCGCTAGCGTGCTGCGGCCTACGTGCTGTTGGTAGCTCTGACGGCAGCTGTGAACTACGGGCTGTGAGCGGTGAATAGGACAGAGTTTAGTTCAAATGTTCAAATGTGTGTGAAATCTTATGGGACTTCACTTCAAATGGTTCAAATGACTCTGAGCACTATGGGACTTAACTTCTGAGGCCATCAGTCCGCTACAACTTAGTACTACTTAAACCTAACTAACCTAAGGACATCACACACACCCATGCCCGAGGCAGGATTCGAACCTGCGACCATAGCGGGTGCGGTTCCAGACTGTAGCGCCTAGAACCGCTCGGCCACCACGAGCCGGCGGGACTTATCTACTAAAGTCATCAGACTAAACACCATTTCGTCCGATGCAGATTCCCACATTGTGCTCCAGGAAAGTGGGTGTCACCGCCGTAACCACGACACAGCAGAAAGGTGTTGTTAGGCCAGTTACTACACATCCAATCAACTGACTTCTTTTGGACTACATGGTTGCAAGCTGTGATTTGCGAAGCAGGAGCGCTCTGTCTCAACATGAATCACCATTACTTTCAGTCAAAGGTGTCTCAGTCTGGTAGATACCATTTACGAGAAGACGTGAATGCCACTCGTCGAGGCGACGTGATGCTTCAAGCAACCACCACGAGGTGTGGCCTCTACTACCTGTGGGCCCCTGCTGCTGTTTTAAGATTAGTTGTGTGGGCCTAGCATCTTCCAGCCAGTGGGCCAACTACCAGGTGCAACCAGCTTTCCGCTATACAGGGCAGTCGTTTGAGACCACGGCCACCTGTTGCGTCAGTTCCTTAACACCCGCTGTCTTCAGCACACACTATGGAGGACGTAGCACCACAGAATGTTCTAGTTCGTTCTTCAGTAAAATGTATGACCAACAGTGAAGTTTTTATGAACAGCCACAGATCATTACCACGACAACAATCCAGCACCTCAACTCAGACCTCCACATGTAGAGGTCACTCATCCTGAACCCCTACATTTTGATGTCAGAAGTGTCTGTCACCTGTAAATTACAGTGAAAGTGGTACCTTACCAGCCAACCTACGTGGAGACGATAACTCCCGATTTCGTCATGGTTGCAGTTTCATCGACACACAGCATCAGTATGCAGTGGGTGACTGGACTGACTGTTTTATTTTTTTTTTTTCCCTGCGATTATCACGTCACGTCAGTGCCCCTTTTAGCAGCTTTTCACTTCTGTTTTCATGTGTGACATGTCTCAAGCAAACTCAGACTGTGTTTTGAAGATGTGTAAATATGAACGATATTTTTGCCTATCATCCATGAATAGGAAAATAGGAATGCGGGTAAACTACTACAAATAGCATAGTGAACGCATTATTGTGGCCAAGATAGACACAAAGCCCATGCCTACTACAGTAGTACAAGTTTATATGCCAACTACCTCTGCAGATGATGAAGAAATTGATGAAATGTATGACGAGATAAAAGAAATTATTCAGGTAGTGAAGGGAGACGAAAATTTAATAGTCATGGGTGACTGGAATTCGTCAGTAGGAAAAGGGAGAGAAGAAAACATAGTAGGTGAATATGGATTGGGGGAAGAAATGAAAGAGGAAGCCGCCTTGTAGAATTTTGCACAGAGCATAACTTAATCATAGCTAACACTTAGTTCAAGAATCATGAAAGAAGGTTGTATACCTGGAAGAATCTTGGAGATACTAAAAGGTATCAGATAGATTACATAATGGTAAGACAGAGATTTAGGAACCAGGTTTTAAATTGTAAGACATTTCCAGGGGCAGATGTGGATTCTGACCACAATCTATTGGTTATGAACTGCAGATTGAAACGGAAGAAACTGCAAAAAGGCGGGATTTTAAGGAGATGGGACCTGGATAAACTGAAAGAACCAGAGGTTGTACAGAGTTTCAGGGAGAGCATAAGGAAACAATTTACAGGAATGGGGGAAAGAAATACAGTAGAAGAAGAATGGGTAGCTCTGAGGGATGAAGTAGTGAAGGAAGCAGAGGATCAAGTAGGTAAAAAGACGAGGGCTAATAGAAATCCTTGGGTAACAGAAGAAATATTGAATTTAATTGATGAAAGGAGAAAGTATAAAAATGCAGTAAATGAAGCAGGCAAAAAGGAATACAAACGTCTCAAAAATGAGATCGACAGGAAGTGCAAAATGGCTAAGCAGGGATGGCTAGAGGACAAATGTAAGGATGTAGAGGCTTGTCTCACTAGGGGTAAGCTAATACTGCCTACAGGAAAATTAAAGAGACCGTTGGAGAGAAGATAACCACTTGTATGAATATCAAGAGCTCAGATGGCAACCCAGTTCTAAGCAAAGAAGGGAAGGCAGAAAGGTGGAATGAGTATATGCAGGGTTTATACAAGGGCAATGTACTTGAGGACAATATTATGGAAATGGAAGAGGATGTAGATGAAGATGAAATGGGAGATAAGATACTGCGTGAAGAGTTTGACAGAGCACTGAAAGACCTGAGTCGAAACAAGGCCCCGGAAGTAGACAACATTCCATTAGAACTACTGATGGCCTTGGGAGAGCCAGTCATGACAAAACTCTACCATCTGGTGAGCAAAATGTATGAGACAGGCGAAATACCCACAGACTTCAAGAAGAATATAATAATTCCATTCCCAAAGAAAGCAGGTGTTGACAGGTGTGAAAATTACCGAACTATCAGTTTAATAAGTCACAGCTGCAAAATACTAAAGCGAATTCTTTACATACGAATGGAAAAACTGGTAGAGGCGGACCTCGGGGAAGATCAGTTTGGATTCCGTAGAAATGTTGGAACACGTGAGGCAATACTAACCTTACGACTTATCTTAGAAGAAAGATTAAGAAACGGCAATCCTACGTTTCTAGCATTTGTAGACTTAGAGAAAGCTTTTGACAACGTTAACGGGAATACTCTCTTTCAAATTCTGAAGGTGGCAGGGGTAAAATACAGGGAGCGAAAGGCTATTTACAATTTTTACAGAAACCACATGGCAGTTATAAGAGTCGAGGGGCATGAAAGGGAAGCAGTGGTTGGGAAAGGAGTGAGACAGGGTTGCAGCCTCTCCCCGATGTTTTTCAATCTGTATATTGAGCAAACAGTAAAGGAAAGAAAAGAAAAATTCGGAGTAGGTAATAAAATTCATGGAGAAGAAATAAAACTTTGAGGTTCGCCGATGACATTGTAATTCTGTCAGAGACAGCGAAGGACTTGGAAGAGCAGTTGAACGGAATGTACAGTGTCTTGAAAGGAGGATATAAGATGAACATCAACAAAAGCAAAACGGGGATAATGGAATGTAGTCAAATTAAATCGGTTGATGCTGAGGGGATTAGATTAGGAAATGAGACACTTAAAGTAGTAAAGGAGTTTTGCTATTTAGGGAGTAACATAACTGATGATGGTCGAAGTAGAGAGGATATAAAATGTAGACTGGCAATGGCAAGGAAATCGTTTCTGAAGAAGAGAAATTTGTTAACATCGAGTATAAATTTAAGTGTCAGGAAGTCGTTTCTGAAAGTATTTGTATGGAGTGTAGCCATGTATGGAAGTGAAACATGGCCGATAACCAGTTTGGACAAGAAGAGAATAGAAGCTTTCGAAATGTGGTGCTACAGAAGAATGCTGAAGATAAGGTGGGTAGATCACGTAACTAATGAGGAGGTATTGAATGGGATTGGGGAGAAGAGAAGTTTGTGGCACAACTTGACCAGAAGAAGGGATCGGTTGGTAGGACATGTTTTGAGGCATCAAGGGATCACAAATTTAGCATTGGAGGGCAGCGTGGAGGGTACAAATCGTAGAGGGAGACCAAGAGATGAATACACTAAGCAGATTCAGAAGGATGTAGGTTGCAGTAGGTACTCGGAGATGAAGACGCTTGCACAGGATACAGTAGCATGGAGAGCTGCATCAAACCAGTCTCAGGACTGAACATCACATGAACAACAACATCATCCATGAATGTGGCTCATTGTCTGGAAGTGTATAATGTGTTAACCATGCATAGCTTCTTAGGAGGGGAAGGTGATTTTTGTCGAGAAGTTGGAGTTTTGTTGTCGTTTTCGTGGTTTTTAATGAGCAATGTATTTCATTTTGAGCAATAAATGTGGCTCACTACGTTTAAGCAAATGATGTAGTGCTCATGAGTAGCCGCTCAAGTGGAGAAGTTATGTAACTGTACGTGTTAGGATAGAATTAGATTAAGTGTCCTTGTAGTCATACTGTTTTGTTCTCCACGTTTGTTGTTCGCGTGATTGGTGGCGGGATCCCCTGGCGAAGAAGTTGCGAATTTTTGCAGCCTGGACCAGTTGTGCAGGGAAGTGCATGTGCCGATGATTTTGGTGTCTTGTACAGTGCAACTACCGACAGTAGTTTTGTTGTAGATACTTAGGAGGTGACAAAGAAAGCTATCAATAAGGCTGATTGTATTGAAGATGTTTTGGGTACTGAAATGCGGGTGTAGAAATGAATGTGCGCAATGCAAAATACTGAAAGCAAAAATAAATATTTTGCCCTGTCTGGCTACTCCGTGAAGCAGATCTTAGGATCTCTTAACGGCGATATTATTTCCTCCTTCTCTCTCTTTAACATATAAATTACAACATAAAAGTAAATGAATGATAAAGGGAACTAGTAACTACTAAATAATAAATTTTGTTTCTGCTTATACATTTATTGTAGATTAAAACACCTTTATATATTACAAACGTTTATATGTCGATGTGCAGTGGACGTTAAGAGATACAAACTCAAGCCACAAAAAAAAAAAAAACCTCACTAAACACTGGGACGGCAGAAGGCGGGCCTCTGACTAGTATAGTCTAATATTATCTTCCTCTTTCTGTATTCTACAGACGAGAAATGCGAACTCCCACCCACAAGTACGGAATTCAGATAACGACTCAACATGAGTATAGACAGGAGAAGTGCTCTCAATCACTGACCGCTGCGTACTCAACGACGATTTCCTACCCGGAGACGAAGTCCAAAGTCGTATAAGTTAGCAACACCTTCGGTCACCTAAAGCAACTTGCTAGTGCCTTGTGGTACTACATCATGCAAATTAAGCATTAGTGATTTTTCCCGCATTTGTCCTATCATGATAAACGAACCCTGCGACAGTATATCACTGGTGACAGCTTCCCCCAAGCTTGAACATTATCCCCCTGAGTTCCACCGCTCGTCATCGAAAGTCAGTTTCGGCATGATGCTTGATGAAAAAGTCTAGCCCTGGGATTGCACTGCAGCCTTCGCCAGAATCACGCATTACACTGCAACGGTTGTCACTTTTGTCAATCTCCTGATCCACTGGCACAAGCCTTGTCGGCCCGATCATAAACCTTACAAACACATTTCCCCCTACAACCTGAGGAGGCAGTGCCGCCGAATCTGCGGACTTCGTAAATACTAAATGCATCTGTACCATTTCAGTACCCAAAACATCTACAGTACAATCAGCCTTACTGATAGCTTTCTGTGTCACCTCTTAAGTATCTACAACAATATTACTTGCGGCAGTTTCATCCTGCAAGACACAAAGATCATTGGCACATGCACCTCCCTCTACATCTGGTCCAGGCTTCAGAAATTCGCAACCTCTCCGCCAGGGTATACCTCACTAATTATGCAAACAACAAACGAGGAGAACAAAACAGTACGACTATAACACTACCGTCTGCTACTGCTATTCCATAAACTTAAAGTAGGAGGCAGGTCGTGAAATATAACTATCTAGTTAAAACAATTATGGTATAAAGCAACAGAGCTGTGTTACCCTCTGAGAGGAATTTTGTTGTGTTGACGGAGTTGTACCTGATGGGGGTGGCTTATGGGAAATGAATGTCAGAATTAAGTAAATATTTGAACAGTAACAAACAAAGTTTTTGTTTATCTGCACTGTTTAACGGATAAAGAAAACGGTCACCAGCCTAATTAGGCAAGAGAATGATCAACATTCTTGTTCAAGAAAATAGTTATTAGTAACTTTAACGGATAAACACAACCTATACTTTGTCACACGTGAGTGCAATGAACTCTGACACATACATATGTTTACGGTAGGATTCAAATGGTTCAAATGGCTCTGAGCACTATGGGACTCAACTGCTGAGGTCATTAGTCCCCTAGAACTTAGAACTAGTTAAACCTAACTAACCTAAGGACATCACAAACATCCATGCCCGAGGCAGGATTCGAACCTGCGACCGTAGCGGTCTTGTGGTTCCAGACTGCAGCGCCTTTAACCGCACGGCCACTTCGGCCGGCTACGGTAGGATTGAAGCTAACAGCTAGAGCAGCACAAACTGTTTGCAAAAATATAACAGATACCGAAATACACTATTACTTTCAGGGCTTGTTCAAACTGAATAGTCTTTATAACATTACTATTAACATTCACTGCAGGATCATAAATTGGACATAGCTTAAGTCTCTCTCAGTTAAATACTTTACTATTTAAAATGAAATTTAATTGGAATCCACCAACAGGTTGCTTCTCACTATCTTTTGAATAAAGATATTATGGTTTTGATAAATAGTGGTCTTCCCATTACTTGTTACCTAGCATTAGCACAATATAGAAACTGTGGATCCTGTTATACTATTAATATGTACTTCCAACACACAAGAGAGACAAACACTTAGCAATTATGAACAAATAATTTTCTACTATTGCAGTTTTCCACTTTTACTACAGTGAAACACAATGTTGACAAATTTGAAAGAAACTGACTCACCTTTTAAAATTTGCTACAGGTAGCACTATCATCATTAACTAAGCAAGACTTTATAAGCCTCAATTTTAAGAATTTTAATTTATAAAAGTAACAGCAAATTGTCTTTATTACCACAGTCTTCTACTTTCAAGTAAATGATTAAATAGGTGACTTTGAAACTTCACAAAACTACATTTACTGCCTACCACAATTTCACTAAATCCACAATAAATCTGAATATTCCCTTCTCATCAAAGATCAAACAACATTATGTAATTAACTGTCTAACTTTGAGGCTTTCATTTCTTCCACAAAATAGGACACTCGGTAATCATAGTTCAAATGGAGAGGAACCTGAGAGGTTTTGTGATAAAGAAAAAATCAAGGTAGGTACATAAATTCAGTTATAAGTTACCTTATCTTTGTGCACACTAAATCACCCAATAAGCTGATCCTTCACTGTACATTATTATAGCAATCCGTTACAGTGACTGCGCAATGTGGTGGCAACAGCATGTTGGTAGGTGGATTTGCAGGCAGAATTGCTGGACTCTGTCCCTTCTTGGTGGCGATGATGGATACCAATTCCAGAATCGTTCCAGCTATTTATCCATCCATCCGAGGCATTGCTAAGCGGCAGGAAAAGCCTCTCTCGGAAGCAGCACAATATACAACTCTTACACAGGCATGCACAGTTTGGTAGCCCCCGACTGACTCTTGGCTCCACCTTTTCTACCTGGGCCAGCCACATTTTGCGCGCGCTACACAGTTCCGTTCCCGAGGAGAACCACAAGACGTTTTACATACGGAATGACTAAGAACCCTAAGTGAGGATCAGCAGTTTACATAACAGTAACCAAACATATAAATTAAAAGAGGACATTAGCATATATAGGTAGTTCTAAACAAAATTATATAAACAAATTCCAATTATGTACAGCAAGTTTTATTCCCTCCAAATGGGACAAAGATTTTAAATGACAGATACACCACATTGCATAGAATCAAACCATGACATCAACATTTGTACAAAGAAAGGAGTATACAATTTTGTGTTATCTATTCAATGAAACACATTTACAGATACTCAATGTTATAACATTAAACCAAAGCAAAAGGCAACATAAATCCATACAGCATTAGAGCTATGGTGTTACACGACGACATGAACACGTAATCTAATTCTATCCTACCACTTACTGTAACTTAACTTCTCCACCTGAGCGGCTAGTCATGCTTAAACGTAGTGAGCCACACTTATTGCTCAAAATGAAATACATTGCCCTTAAAAAGTGACGAAAACTACCACAAAACTCCAACTTCTCGACAAAACTCATCTTCCCCTCTTAAGAAGTTACACTTCCAGACAATGAGCCACACTCATTGATAATAGGATAAAATAACGCTCATGTTTACACATCCTCAGAACACAGTCTGAGTTTGCTTGACATATGTCACAAATTAAAACAGAACTGAAAGGCTGCTAAAAGGTGTACTGACTCGGCGTGATACTCGCAGGGGAAAAAATAGAACAGACAGTACACTCACCTACTGCACACTGATGCTGTGTGTCGATGAAACTGCAACCCAGAGATAGTTGAGAGATATCGTCTCCAGGAAGGGTGGCTGCTAAGGTTCTCCTGTCACTGAAATTTAGACGTGACACACACTTACGACATCAAAATGTGGAGGTCCAGGATGGATGACCTCTACACGTGAAGGTCTGAGTTGAGGTGGTGGATTGTTGTTGGGATGCTCATCGATGGCTGCTCATAAAAACTTCACTGTTAGTCATACATTTTACTGAAGAACAAACCAGAACATTCTGTAGTGCAACGTCCTCCATAGTGTGTGCTGAAGACTGCGGGTGTTAAGGAACTGATGCAACAGATGGCCATGATCTCAAACGACTGCTATGGCTGATGACTGATTGCACTGGTAGTTGGCCCACAGGCTTGAAGATGCTAAACTCACAGCTCTGACATTAAAACTAGCAGCAGGGTCCCACAGTTAGTGGAGGCAAAATCCCATGGTGCATGCTTGTAGCCTCATGTCGCCTTCTGGAGCGGCATACTCCTCTCCTCTTAAATAGTAGCTACCAGACTGTGACACCTTTGACTGAAAATAATGGTAATTTATGTTGGGACAGAGCGTTCTTGCTTTGCAAATCATAGCTTGTAACCATGTAGACCATAAGAAGTCAGTTGATTGGATGTGTAGTTACTGGATTACCAACGCCTTTCTGCTGCGTCGTCGTTATGACCTTTCCTTTAGCACATTGTGGGAGTCTGCCAGTGGCAATGCTGCTTCTGACGTAATGGTGTTTGGTCGGCTCTGAGATGGCCCACTCCCAAGATCTTTTGCAACAGCGATGACATCACAATTTTACTCAGAGGCGCCGAAAAGTAGTCGTGGCCCTGCAGATCGAATAACTGATAAGAAGATACTGAGTCGAACTGGGGAAGACAAGATATTTGTGGGACAACTTTGTTTAATAGGGCATATACTGAGGCATCAAGGACTCGTCAGTTTGGCATATCATTTAATTGATGACAGGAGAAAATACAAAAACGCATTACATGAAGCAGGCGAAAAAGAATACATACGTCTAAAGAATGAGATCGACTGGAAGTGCAAAATGGCTAAGCAGGGATGGCTAGAGGTCAAATGTAATTATGTAAAGGCGCATATCACTAGGGGTAAGTTAGATACTGCCTACAGGAAAATTATAGAGATCTTTGGAGAAAAGAGAACGATTGCATGAATATCAAAAGCTCAGATGGAAATCCAGTAATAAGCAAAGAAGGGAAAGCAGAAAGGAGGAAGGAGAATATAGAGGATCTATATAAGGGCGATGTTCTTGAGGACAATATTACAGAAATGGAAGAGAATACACAAGAAGATGGAATAGGGGATATGATACTGCGTGAAGAGTTTAACAGAGCAGTGAAAGACCTACGTAGAAACAAGGTCCCAGGAGTAGACAACATCCCATTAGAACTAACTGCAGCCTTGGGAGAGCCAGGCCTAACAAAACTCTACCATCTAATGAGCAAGATGTATGAGACAGGCGAAATACCCTCAGACTTCAAGAAGAATATAATAATTCCATTCCCAAAGAAGACAGGTGTTGACAGATGTGAAAATTACCGAACTATCAGTTTAATAAACCACAGCTGCAAAATACTAACACGAATTCGTTACAGACGAATGGAAAAACTTTTAGAAGCCGACCCCGGGGAAGTTCAGTTTGGATTCCGTAGAAATGTGGCAACACGTGAGGCAATACTGACCTCACGACTTACCTTAGAATAAAGATTAAGCAAAGGCAAACTTACGATTCTAGCATTTGTAGACTTAGAGAAAGCTATTGACAATGTTGACTGGAATACTCCCTTTCAAATTCTGAAGGTGACAGGCGAAAAATACAGGCAGCGAAAGGCTATTTACTATTTATACAGAAACCAGATAGCAGTTATAAGAGTCGAAGGGCATGAAAGGGAAGCAGTGGTTGGGAAGGAGTGAGACAGGGTTGTAGCCTATCCCCGATGTTATTCAATCTGTATATGGAGAAGAAATAAAAACTTTGATGTTCGCCGATGACATTGTAATTCTGTCAGAGACAGCAAAGTACCTGGAAGAGCAGCTGAACGGAATGGACGGTACCTTGAAAGGAAGCTATAAGATGAACATCAACAGAAGCAAAACGAGGATAACAGAATGTGGTCGAATTAAATCGGGTGATGCTGCGGGAGTTAGATTAGGAACTGAGAGGCTTAAAGTAGTAAATGAGGTGTGCTATTTGGGGAGCAAAATAACTGATGATGGTCGAAGTAGAGAGGATATAAAATGTAGACTGGCTATGGCAAGGAAAGCGTTTCTGAAGAAGAGAAATCTGTTAACATCGAGTATAGATTTAAGTGTCAGGAAGTCGTTTCTGAAAGTATTTGTATGTAGCGTAGTCACATATGGAAATGAAACGTGGACGATAAATAGTTTAGACAAGAAGAGTAAAGAAGCTTTCAAAATGTTGTGCTGCAGAATAATGCCGAAGATTAGATGGGTAGATCTCATAACTAACGGGCAGGTACTGAATATAATTAAAGAGGAGAGAAAATTTGTGGCACAACTTCACTAGAAGAAAGGATCGGTTCGTAGGGCATATTCTGAGGCATCAAGGGATCGCCAATTTAGTATTGGAGGGCAGCGTGGAGGATTAAAATCGTAGAGGGAGACCAAGAGATGAATACACCAAACAGATTCAGAAGGATGTAGGTTGCAGTAGGTGCTGGGAGATGAGGAAGCTTGCACGGGATGGAGTAGCATGGAGAGCTGCAGCAAACCAGTCTCGGGACCGAAGAGCACAATAACGACAACAAGTGCTAACAAAATAGGTCCATAAATAGCGAAAGGTCAAGAACAAAGGACGATACGAAACAGGAAGGCGTCTCCTAGCTGATCGCAGAAAAAATGTGTAGGCTTCTCTGTTCTTCATTACTGTAGATAGTATTCCATGTACTTATTAAGATTTTTGAACTTTCTGGTACGCACATATTTCATAAACATAAAGAAAGAAAAATTTTCTTGGTGTCTTACATTTTCCTACGACACATTTGACCACGATACTGGCTGTTACATGAGTAGTCATTCAAATTGTCAGGACAACTAAATTACAAGATTGGTGTGTGGTGTCACCACCAGACACCACACTTGCTAGGTGATAGCCTTTAAATCGGCCGCGGTCCGTTATTATACGTCGCCACTATCAGTGATTGCAGACCGAGCGCCGCCACTGACAAAATACGCTCTCATTTATCGAGACGATAGTTAGCATAGCCTTCAGCTACGTCATTTGCTACAACCTAGCAAGGGGCGATTACCAGTTACTATTGATACTGAGTCATGTAAAGTCAAGAGCGACGCTCATCATTAATGGATTAAAGTTAAGTATTCCACCAGCAACGTCCGTTTTTCTGAAGTCTGATTTCCTTTTCCTGTTCCAGACCTCACGCCAACCTGCGTGAGCTAAAACGCGTGCCTTTCGGCTTCCTCTAGTACCCGGTGTTGGCTCTCCTGCCAACCCACAACATTGGCGACGAGGCAACACCGCGTTCGTAACTATACTGCCTGATTTACTTGTGTAATGGCTTCGCCACCATCTCCAGATGTACTGTCCGAATTTTATCGGTTACAGAATCAGCAGACATAGGCCTTACTGGATGCCCTTGGACAGCTCGTCCAGGGTCAACGTGCAATGCAAAACGATGCGGCAGCCGCCGCTCCACCGCTAACGCAGCCACAAAACGCAAAAAAATGGTTCAAATGGCTCTGAGCACTATGGGACTCAACTGCTGAGGTCATTAGTCCCCTAGAACTTAGAACTAGTTAAACCTAACTAACCTACGGACACCACAAACATCCATGCCCGAGGCAGGACTCGAACCTGCGACCGTAGCGGTCTTGCGGTTCCAGACTGCAGCGCCTTTAACCGCACGGCCACTTCGGCCGGCCACAAAACGCAGTTGCACCAACTTTTCGTCCTTTTGATGCTGCACTGGAAAGCTGGATGGAGTGGTCACGCCAATTTGGATTCCATCTCGCCACCTACAGAATTCAAGGTAACGAGCGGCAGCCTTTTTTATTGTCCTCCGTCGGGGTGCACACGTACCGTGTGATAGTCAAATTATTTCCTCGAAGCAACGTAGCACCTCTGTTCTACGACGAAATTTTGTCTGCATTAGATGCATATTTCAAAGAATCAGTCAATGTAGTTGCCAAACGGTATACCTTCTTTCGTACAAAACGTGTGGCAGGTCAGAGTAATCGGAAATGGGTTGCAACCCTGCAAGGCCTTACGTTCAAGCTGGGGGAAACTGACACCTGTGAAATACTGCTGTAAGGTTCGTTTATCATGATAGGACATATGTGGGAAAACCATTAAGCCTTAATTTACATGATATAGTGCCACAAGGCACTGGGAAGTTGCTTTATGTGACCGAAGGTGTTGCTAACTTATACGATTCTTGACTTCGCCTCTGGGTAGGGAATCGTCGTTGAGTACGCAGCGCTCAGTGATTGAGAGCACTTCTCCTGTCAATACTCACGTTGAGACGTGTCAGTATTGTAATTTATATGTTAAAGAGCAAGAAGGAGAAAATAATATCACCGTTAAGATATCTTAAGATCTGCTTCAGGTGGTATTCAGACAGGGCCAAATCTTTACTTTCGCGATCGATATTTTCCATAGTGCACATTCGTTTTTACACCCGCCTGGAGCAGCATATCGGAAACTATACAAATACCTTCCAAGAATACTTCCTAACACTTAAATTTATATTCGAAATCCCTCATTCTCATTAATACTTTCTTGCTATAGTCAGTCTTCATTTTACATCCTGCTGTGCGTAAAAGACAACGAAAATGAACGAAATAAGTCTATCTTTGTGTTGGTCGTATATTACGCCCCTCTTTGTAGTACACGTTATTTAAAATCCGTAGGTACTGCTAGGTAAAATTCGAATACGTTCCATTACCTTTGATTTAGTTCCATTGGAGGTTACCTTATAATTCCTTTCCAGGGCACTATCTATTCCATTCAACTGTTATTCCAAGTTCTTTGCTGCCTCTGATTGAATTGCAGTGCACCGGTAAACTTAAAAATGTTTATTGCTTCTCCATAATATTTAATTCTGTTTACAAATTTATCCTTGTATGCTTTACTGTTTGTTGGGTGTAGATGTCGAATAACATCGAGTGCAGGCTACCTGAATGTCTGACTCCCATCTTCCCATTGCACAAATAGAAATCCAGTCGATGGAGTAGCAGATTTTATGTGCTTCAACAAGATTAGTTTTTTGATGGAGTGGGGCTGTGAAATACAAGCCCAATCTCATTACTCCTCTCTTCTTACCTGTGGACGGCAAAATTCATATTACAGTACAGACACGGCAAAAATTCAAACTTTGATTTAGGACAACATGGATTCCCAAGGATCCACATGTTACCAGTCGAGGAGGAACATGTAGAAATGAGCGTGTCGCCTATTTCAGAACATTAAATGTTATTTTTGTAACTTACAGAAGAGCAGAGTACAACGAGATAGCTATTTCTAGATCAAAAGGAAGGCCACTTCCGTTCGAACATACTAGTGAGAACACATAGAAAGATGGTTGGAGATGCAGTAAAGGGAAATGATGATAGAATGTATTCTGCGATTGGATAAGTATGAGAAGGAAAGGTATTGTATCCTGTCATGACTTTTCGCCTCTTACCTTCAGATATCATCTTTAAATGACAAATGGTCGCCAGAGGAAGGCTGCTACATCACAGTATCTCTGGACAAATATCTTTACATCTAAGAATAATTTGAGGTGTTAATATAAAAGTCCGATTTCAGAAGCTTCTCTGTACTAGAAGGCCTGACTCAAATGCTTTAACATTGTCATTGTCCATGTCAACAGGAGGTGCAGTGTAGGTGACTCCCCCAGTTCTAATTCCTTGGACGCCGCTTTGAAGACCTAGCAGTTTTGCATTTCTTTCACGAATAGCTGTATACAAAGCTGATAAAGACATTAACACAAAGAGATATGTTTAGTTTGGTAGATTAATACATCTGAAAGGTATTAATTTAAATATACTTGAATACGAGGGGCGTTTGAAAAGTCTGTGCAAAGTCCGAAGATGCCACCACCGGCGCCTATTGAGGTCGTGTTTAGCTAGTAGCATCTTTGGAAAGAACGCACACCTAGTTTCAGTCATATTGGTCTATTTCTATGTGTATGGCATTCGTGTGAATGAAGGAAGTCGAGTGATTGTCAAAAAATGGGCGAATTTCGTTAGGTGATTAAACATTACTTTATGAATGGCACAACGCCTCAGGGGACTAAAGAGAAGCTTGATAAACATTATAGTGACTCTGCGCCTTCGCTTAGCACACTTTATAAGTGATTTCATAATTTTAGGAGTGGACACATGGGCACTAGAGATACTGAACTTTCTGGACGCCCTGTGGAGGTTACGACTCCAGATATCATTCATAAAATCCCTGATATGATTATGGAAGACAGAAGAGTTAAGGTGCGAGAGATTGCTAGATCTGTGGGCATCTCGAATGAACGGGTACATAATATTTTGCATAAACATTTGGACACGAGAAAGCTATCCGCAAGTTGAGTTAGGCGATTGCTCACGCTTGACCAAAAACGGAATTGTGCGAAGTGTTGCAAGGATGGTTTGCAGCTGTTCAGAAGAATCCGCAGGAGTTTGAGCGTCGTTTCGCCCCTGTGGATGAAACATGGATAAATTACTATACTCCTGAGACCAAACAACAATCTAATCAATGGGGTACCAAGAGAGAATCTGCACCAAAAAAGGCGAAGACCATTCCTTTGGCCAGAAAGGTTATGACGGCTATCTTTTGGGGGTTCGCAAGGGATAATCCTCATCGACTATCTAAAAAAGGGTAAAACTATTTTAGGTGAATATTATTCATTGTTATAGGACCGTCCTTTTCCATCATGACAATGCACCAACACAAACCTAAGCAGTTCTGGTAGCAAAATTAATGGAAATAGGATTCCAGCTCGTTTCCCATACCCCATTATTCTCCAGACTTGGCTCCCTCGAACTACTATTTGTTCCCCATTTTGAAGAAATGTCTGGCGAGACAAAGATTTTAATCAAACGGAGAAGTGATTGCAGCAACTATTAGCTATATCGCAGACTGAGACAGTTCCTATTATTCGGAAGGGATCAACAAATTAGAACAGCGTTGGACGAAGTGTATAAATCTAAAAAGTGACTACCTTGAAAAATAAATAAGTTTACCCAAAATATGTATGCAGTTTTTATTTTTGCACGGACTTTTCAAACGCCCCTCGTATATTCTGGTACTTAAGAGCTAACAGGAAGGCATCTCCTAGCCGATCGCAGAAGAAATGTGGAGGCTTGTCAGTTCTTCTTTGTTGTAGAATGTATTATATGTACTTATTAACATTTGTGGACTTTCTAGTACACAGATATTTCATAAACCTAAGTAAAGAAAAATTTTCTTGGTGTCTTACATTTTCCTGCGATATATTTGACTACAATACTGGCTGTAACATGAGAAGTCATTCAAGTCATGTACAACTAGGTTAAGTCAGTTCAGGGATGTGTCTGCCTGTGGGAATTGATGCAGCCACTGCTGGAGTGTCGTCGTAGTTGGCTTGTATGAAGTCAATCGGACGGTGACAACCGGCTGAGAGTGATCTCTGGTTGTGCAGTTTGCAACAGAGGTGGGCACCGAATCGCAGCCCGTCCACGATTGTAGCCATCACAGCCGTGCTAGCCTTGCCTAGCGCAGCCGGTTAATCTGGGGCAGTCGCATGGAGGTCCGACGCGCCGCACGGTGCAGAGTCATGTGGCCGCACTGGGCTACAGCAGTCTCCGGCCGAGCGAGTCCCTGACGTCACCCCAAGGGCCGAGCAGTGCTGTTGCGAAACAACTTGTATGCCACGGGCTAAGCAGTGTCGCATATAGAGATGCAGCCCACGGGCCATGGCCTCACTGCTCCGCACTGAACGAGGCTGTGGCGTCACTGCATCACTGACGTGCGCAAGCAATAGCGTGGTGTGGCCTACGTGCTGTTGGTAGCACTGACCGCAGCTGTGAGCTACGGGCTGTGAGCGGTGATTAGAGCAGAGTTTAGTTCAGATGTTCAAATGTGTATGAAATCTTATGGGAAATAACCCCTAAGGTCATCAGACCAAAAACCATTTCGTCCGATGCCGATTCCCACATTGTGCTCCACTAAAGGGTGTGGCACCGCCGTAACGACGACACAGCAGAAAGGCGTTTGTAGGCCAGTTACTACACATATAATCAACAGACCTCTTATGGTCTACATGGCTGCAAGCTGTGATTTGCGAAGCAAGAACGCTCTGTCCCAACATAAATTACCATTACCTTCAGTTAATGGTGTCTCAGTCTGGTAGCTGCTATTTACGAGAAGAGGTGTACGCCACTCCTCGAGGCGACATGATCCTTCAAGCAACCAGGGCGAGATATGGCCTCCAAAACCTTTGGGCCCCTGCTGCCGGTTTTTAGATCAGTTGTGTGATACTCGCAGGGGATAAAAATACAACAGACAGTGCGCTCACCTAATGCACGCTGATGCTGTGTGTCAACGAAACTGGTACCCAGAGGTAGTGGAGAGTTATCGTCCCTAGGAAGGTGGCTGGCAAGGTTCTCCTGTCAATGAAATTTAGACGTGACACACACCTCTGACATCAAAATGTGGGGGTCCAGGATGGGTGACATCTACACGTGGGGGTCTGAGTTGAGGTGGTGGATTGTTGTCGGGATGATGATCCATGGCTGCTCATAAAAACTTCACTGTCAGTCATATATTTTACTGAAGAACAAACTAAAACTTTCTGTGGTGCAACGTCCTCCATAGTGTGTGCTGAAGACAGCGAGTGTTAAGGAACTGATGCAACAGGTGGCCATGATCTCACACGACTGCCTTCTTTGGCTGAAGGCTGATTTCACCTGGTAGTTGGTCCACAGGCTGGAAGATGCTAAACTCACAGCACTGACCTTAAAACCAGCAGCAGGGGCCCACACTTAGTGCAGGCCAAATCCCAAGGTGGCTGCTTGTAGCCTCATGTAGCATTGTGGAGCGATATACACCTCTCCTCTTAAATAGTAGCTACCAGACTGAGACACCTTTTACTGAAAATAATGGTAATTTATGTTGTGACAGAGCGTTCTTGCTTTGAAAATCATAGCTTGTAACCATGTAGACCATAAGAAGTCTGTTGATTGGATGTGTAGTTACTGGCTTACCAAGCCTCTCTGCTGCGTCGTCATTATGGCCTTTCCTTTAGCACAATGTGGGAATCTGCCAGTAGAATTGCTGCATCTGACATAATGGTGTTTGGTCGGCTCTGAGTTGGCCCATAACCAAGATCTTTTGCAACAGCGATGGCATCATCACAATTTTACTCAGTAGCGCCGAAAAGTAGTGGTGGCACGGCAGATCGAATAACTGATAAGAAGATACTGATGGGAACTGGGGAAGACAAGAAATTTGTGGCACAACTTCATTTAATAGGGTATATACTGAGGCATCAAGGACTCGTCAATTTGGTTTATCATTTAATTGATGACAGGAGAAAATGCAAAAACGCATTACATGAAGCAGGCAGAAAAGAATACATACGTCTAAAGAATGAGATCGACTGGAAGCGCAGAATGGCTAAGCAGGAATGGCTAGAGGACAAATGTAAGGATGGAGAGGCACATACCACTAGGGGAAAGTTAGATACTCCCTACAGGAAAATTAAAGAAATCTTTGGAGAAAAGAGAACGACTTGAATATCAAAAGCTCAGATGGAAATCCAGTAATAAGCAAAGAAGGGAAAGCAGAAAGATGGAAGGAGTATACAGAGGGTCTATACAAGGGCGATGTTCTTGAGGACAATATTATAGAAATGGGAGAGAATGTACATGGAAATGAAATAGGAGACGTGATACTGCGTGAAGAGTTTAACAGAGCACTGAAAGACCTAAGTCGAAACAAGGTCCCAGGAGTAGACAACATCCCATTAGAACTAATGACAGCCTTGGGAGAGCCAGGCCTGTCAAAACTCTACCATCTAGTGAGCAAGTTGTATGAGACGGGCGAAATATACTTAGACTTCAAGAATAACATAATAATTCCAATCCCAAAGAAAGCAGGTGTTGGCAGATGTCAAAATTACCGAACTATCAGTTTAATAAACCACGGTTGCAAAATACTTACACGAATTTTTTAGAGACAAATGGAAAAACTGTTAGAAGCGGACCTCGGGGAAGGTCAGTTTGGATTCCGTAGAAATGTTGCGTTCCTCCGCGGTGCCGGAACCGATGGACGCTTTGGCTGCCGTCACGCCGTCACCGCCGTCGCCCATAGTAGTTATGGCTCTGCCTCCTCATCCGAGCATACGCTGTAGCGGTGCGCGGCCTGGGCAGGTTTTCCACGGTGTAATTTCCTCACCCCCTCGCGAGCAATTCGGGGTCGCGGGTGGACAGCACACCCCGGCAGTTTCGCTGTCCGCTGCACCCCCCTGGGTCCCTCCACCCATCATCGGAAGCCATACACAGCGACGGTGTGTAGTTTCAGGGGGGAGGGATATGGTATCGATAGCTACGATGCCACGGCGTAGGTGAAAGTTCTTAAGTTGGTACTACAGCAGACACAGACGACAGCGCCCTCTCGCTGGTGTTGTGGAGGTCTATGAGCTCCATGAGAGATTCTGCTAATTTTGATCAAGAGCACACAGCCGGAAGACTTTGATTGTTATTCAGACTATGTACTACTTATAATGGGTCTAAGTCTTCGCATCTCAGTGGAATGTTATGTATTAAGTTAATACTGTGATATAGTAAAACCATTTCTAAGAGCAGTACCGAGAGATTTTTCACCTTTTCCTGCTCCTACTCAATTCCTTCATTCGGCCAACCTTTCACTTTACAGGAGCAGACCCACATGCTGCCTTTCAGGCGACACAAAAGTCATATTGCCACGGCTGTTGCAAAATACTTTGTTAGTGGGCCAGCTCAGAGCCGACCGAACACCATTACGTCAGATGCAGCAATGCCACTGGCAGATTCCCACATTGTGCACCAAGAAATGTGCTGCCACTGCCATAACGAAGACACAGCAGAAAGGAGTTTGTAGGCCACTTACTTCTTATGGTCTACAGGACTGCGAGCTGTGATATGCAAAGTAAGAACGCCCTCTCCCAACATAAATTACAGTTATTTTCAGTCAAAGGTGTTTCAGTCTGGTAGCTACACGAGGAGAGATGTATGCCGATCCTCGAGGCGACATGATGCTACAAGCAGCCACCATGGGGTTTGGTCTCCGCTAACTGTGGGCCCCTGCTTCTGGTTTTAAGATCAATGCTGTGGCTTAGCATCTTCCAGCCAGTGGACCACCTTCGGGCCAACTACCAGATGCAAACAGCCTTGCGCCATAGAAGGCTGTCGCTTGTGATCATGGCCATGTGTTGCATCAGTTCCTTAACACTCGCTGTCTTCAGCACACGTTATGGAGGATGTTGCACCACAGAATGTTGTAGTTTGTTCTTCAGCAAAAAGTATGACTAGTGGTGAAGTTTTTACGAGCAGCCACCTATCATCATCCCGACAACAGTCCCATCCTCAACTCAGATCTCCACATGTACATCTACATCTACATGGATACTCTGCAAATCACATTTAAGTGCCTGG
This sequence comes from Schistocerca serialis cubense, assembly GCF_023864345.2. Lineage (NCBI taxonomy): Eukaryota > Metazoa > Arthropoda > Insecta > Orthoptera > Acrididae > Schistocerca > Schistocerca serialis. The sequence goes on along the minus strand of NC_064640.1, from coordinate 550,451,909 downwards.
CGGAGGGTTGATCGAACCACCTTTACAATTCCCTATTTTTCCAATTTCGTATAGCGCACGGAAAAAATGAACACCTATATCTTTCCGTACGAGCTATGATTTCCCTTATTTTATGGAGGTGATCTTTCCTCCCTATGTAGGTCGATGTGAACAATATATTTTCGCATTCGGAGGAGAAATTTGGTGATTGGAACTTTGTGAGAAGATTCCATCGCAACGAAAAACGCCGTTCTTTTAATAATTTCCAGCCCAAATCCTGAAGCATTTCTGTGACACTCTCTCCCATATTTCGTGATAAGACAAAACTTGCGGCCTATATTTGAACTCTTTGGTTGTACTCCGTCACTCCTATCTGGTAAAGATCCAACACTGCTCAGCAGTATTCAGAAAGAGGACGGACAAGCATAGTATCCTCTTGTAGCGTTGTCCTCCTTAGTACGTTTGTCACATTTTCTAAGTATCGTGCCAATAAAACGCAGCCTTTCTTTAGCCTTCTCCACAACCTTCTCTTTGTGCTCTTTCCAATTTAAGTTATTCGTAATTGTTAATACCTAGGTATTTATTTGAATATACGCCTTGTAGATTAGACTGATTTATCGTGCAATCGAAGTTTAAAGAGTTCCTTTTAGCACTCATATGGATGACCTAACACTTTTCGTTATTTAGAGTCAACTGCCACTTTTCGCACAGTTCAGATATATTTTCTAAATCGTTTTGGATTTTGTTTTGATCTTCTGATTACTTTATTAGTCGATAAACGACAGCGTCATCTGCAAACAACCGAAGACGGCTGCTCAGATTGTCTCCCAAATCGTTTATATAGATAAGGAACAGCGAAGGACTTATAACAGCAAAGGGCCTATAACACCACCTTGGGGAACGACTGAAATCACTTCTGAATTACTCGATGACTTTCCGTTAATTACTATGAACTATGACCTCTCTGACAGGAAATCGCAAATCTAGTCACATAACTCAGACGATATTCCATAAGCACGCAATTTCACTACGAGCAGCTTGTGTGGTACAGTGTCAAAAGCCTTCCGGAAATCCAGGAATACGGAATCGATCTGAAATCCCGTGTCTATAGCACTCAGCACTTCGTGTGAATAAAGAGCTGGTTGTGTTACACAGGAACGATGTTTTCTAACCCATGTTGACTGTGTGTCAATAGACCCTTTTCTTCGAGGTAATTCATAATGTTCGAACACAATATATGTTCTGAAATCCTGCTGCATATCGACGTTAACGATATGGGCCTGTAATTTAGTGGGTTACTCCTACTAACTTTCTTGAATATTGGTGTGACCTGTGCAACTTTCGAGTCTTTGGGTACGGATCTTTCGTTAAGCGAACTGTTGTATATGATTGTTAAGTATGGAGCTAATGCATCAGCATACTCGGAAAGGAATCTAATTGGTATACAGTCTGGACCAGAAGACTTGCTTTTATTAAGTGATTTGAGTTGCTTCACTACTTCGAGGATATTTACTCCTATGTTACTCATGTTGGCAGCTGTTCTCGATTCGAATTCTGGGATATTTACTTAGTCTCCTTTTGTGAAGGCATTTCGGAAGGCTGTGTTTAGTAACTCTGCTTCGGCAGCACTGTCTTCGATAGTATCTGCAATGTTATCGCGCAGATAAGGCATTGATTGTTTCTTGCCGCTGACGTACTTCACATACGACCAGAATCTTTTTGGATTTTCTGGCAGGTTTAGAGACAAAGTTTCGTTGTGGAAACAGTTGTAGGCATCTCGCATTGAACTCCGCGCTAAATTACGAGCTCCTGTAAAGGATCGCCAGTCTTGGGGATTTCGCGTCTATTTAAACTTGGCATGTTTGTTTCGTTGTTCCTGCAACAGTGTTCTAACCTGTTTTGTGTACCAAGGAGGATCAGCTCTGTTGTTTGTTTGTTTGTTTATTTGGTATAAATCTCTCAATTGCTGCCGATCCTATTTCTTTGAAGTCAAGCCACATTTGGTGTACACCTATATTATTAATTTGGAATGAGTGTAGACTGTCTCTCAGGAAGGCGTCGAGTGAATTTTTATCTGCTTTTTTAAATAGATATATTTTTCACTCAATTTTCGAGGATTTGGAGATTACAATATTCAATCTCACTACGACAACCCAGTGTTCACTAATCTCTATACCGGTTTCGGTGCTCGTTATTAACTCATGATTATTTGTTGCTAAGAGGTAAACTGTGTTTTCACAACCGTTTACTATTCGCCTGGGCTCATGAACTGCTCGAAATAAAATTCAGAGAATGCGTTTGGCAAAATTTCGGATGATATTTTATGCGTACTTCCGGAATTAAACATGTACTTTCGCCAACATATCGAGGGTAAATTAAAGTCACCACCGACTATTATCGTATGAGTCGGGTACGTGCTTGAAATCAAACTCACGTTTTCTTTGAACATTTCAGCAACTGTATCACCTTAACTGGGAGGGCTGTAAAAGGATCCCATTATTATTTTATTCCGGTTGCCAACAATGACCTCTGCCCATACTAACTCACAGGAAGTATCTACTTCAATTACGCGACAAAATGAACTACTTCTGACAGTAACAAACACGCCACCGCCAACTTTTCGGAACACCGTTAGTTTAAAAAATGGCTCTGAGCACTATGGGACTTAACATCAGAAGTCATCAGTCCCCTGGAACTTAAAGCTACTTAAACCTAACAAACCTAAGACATCACACACATCAATGCCCGAGGCAGGATTCGAACCTGCGACCATAGCAGTCTCGCAGTTCCGGACTGAATTGCCTGAAACCGCTCGACCACTGGGTCCGGCACACCGTTGGGTTCTTCGCAAAAATTTCGGCTTAGCTTATATCCGATTTTAGCCAGCTTTCATTGCCTATAACGGTTTGAGCATCAGTGCTTTCTATTACTGGTTGGAGCTCTGGTTCGTTCCCAACACAGCTACGACAATTTACAACTGTTATACCAATGATTCCAGCATCTACGTTCTTCCTGTGTTCAGCTTGCCCCCTTTGTCACTGAAGCGCTTCTTGTGTTTTCACGAGACCATCTAACCTAAACAACCGTCTAATCCACGCCACACACGCCTTCCACCCGTGTAGCCGCCTCCTTCGTATAGTGGACACCTGGCCTATTCAGTGGAGCCCAAAACCCGACCACCCGTTGGCGCAAGTCGAGGAATCTACAGCCTACACGCTTGCAGAACCGTTTGAGCCTCTGATTCAGGCCCACCACTCGGCTCTGTACCAGAGGTCCGCAATCGGTCCTGTCGACTATGCTGCAAATGGTCAGCTCTGCTATCATCTTGCTAGCAAGACTCCACCCGGTATGCACACGGAGTGCACATTGGATTTCTTACGCTTCTTGTCAGCCAAGTATCTAAGGGGCCCCATAACACGCCTAACGTTGGAGCTCCCAACTACCAATAATCCCACCCTCTGCGATTGCCCGGATCTTGCAGGCTGGGTGGTTTCCTCTGAAACAGGACAGCCGACATCATCCGGCTCAGCGACAGTGTCAGCCACAGACAGCTCCTGTAACCCGTTTGTCAGACAAACCGGGGAGGCCTTACGTGCGGCCGCCTGGGAAGCCTTCTGCCGCCCGCTTCGCCCTGGGGCGACCTCTACATTTTGATATCAGAAGTGTGTGTCACCACCAAATTTCAGTGACAGAGGAACGTTACCAGCCACCCTCCCTGGAGGCGATGACTCTCGGCTACCTGAGAGTTGCAGTTTCGTCGACAGACAGTATCAGTATGTAGTGGGTGATTGCACTGACTGTTCTTTTTTTTCCCCTGCGAGTCACGTCGAGTCAGTCCACATTTTACCAGCTTTTCAGTTCTGTTTTCATGTGTGACATGTGGCTTGTAAACTCAGACTGGGTTCTGAGGATGTGTAGATATGAACGCTATTTTTCTCTGTCATCAATGGATGTGGCTCATTGTCTGGAATGGTATGAGGCGTTAACCATGTGAAGCTTCTTAGGAGTGGAAGATGAGTTTTGTTTAGAAGTCGGAGTTTTGTGGTAGTTTACGCCGTTTTGAATGGGGAATGTATTTGATTTCGAGCAATAGATGTGGCTCGCTACGTTTAAGAACGTGAAGTAGTAGTCACGAGTAGCCGCTCAAGCGGAGAAGTCAAGTTACGGTAAGTGTTAGGATAGAATTAGATTAAGTGTTGTAAGGTGGCATGATTTTGAGCCACATTACAGCTACCACTCCGGGAAGAAGACCCTTTAATAGTATAAACATCGAGACAGGAAACCATTAACGATACTGAAATCGGCTAGGGATCTTAATTTGTAGCAAAATATCTACACGTTGGGCGATAGTGAAGCGGACAGAGAACGGGAACGTCACAAGCGAGGCAGGCAATCCTGAGAGCTGTAGACAACATCGAAAGTAAGCTCCTGGAAACCCCAGGCGGGTGGATCGCGGCTTAGAGGGAGCCACGTGGGCGAGGACAAGGGGAAGACACAGGGGCTCGCTCACAAAACGCGTGGCGGCGTGTAGGTGGTTTTCCGAACGGCCGTAGCAGAAGCATTTGCAACAGTCTGGAAACTTCTAGAAGCTTCGGTCGATTGCAGATCTGAGATTGGTCGGCGCTCGGATACGAATGCCTTCCAGCAACATGATTGGCCACACACATTAAAGAGGGGAAGAAAAGAGAACAGGAGCTACGAAAAAGCGTTGCGACTGTGAAACACATGTTCCTGGGGCGTCGAGGAGAGAGGTTGGTCATGGCGAGGTGTGCGACCGCGTTACATGGACAGAGTACTTGTAGCGAGAGCCTGAGGATCGTTTGGTTTTCCACGGCAGCCGTGGAGGTGCTTACGGAAGCTTTTGGTGAGGTAGAATTTATGTTATCTCGCTGAGGCGAGAACCTTTGCAGCGATAAGCGTTGGATCACTGTAGTGGTAATGCATTCGCAACGGCGGTTAGGGAAGTAAAGAAAATTGCAGATCACGTGTCTTTTTCGTTCTATGCTGAGGCTTCACGTTGCTAGTCGTGAGTGTAGTTCTAAATGTAAATGCTAGTGCCATAGCTGATGTCAGTATTCCGCGTTGAATTAACAACAGCGAATATATCACAGGACAGACGATTACCAAATGTGAATAGGCAGAACTAAAATGTTGCTCGTACTGTGTAATCTTGTATAGGGTAAATTGCAGAAGAGTAAAGAACTTAACACTACTGAGTGCATCATTTCATAGCTAGTACTTTCCTTTGTCATTTTATTATCTCCTTATTTTGTATTTCATGTTTGCAACCACCTGGTGGAGGCAGTGTTAGTAGGTCAGCACATCTGAACATTCTAGGATATATTGAGAATATGGTTAGAAACCAACCACATTTGTATACGACTACTTGATGTCACATGTAGAGCAAAGGAGAAGCTTACTCTTCTGGACAGCGTATAAGTGTCAGGGCGACTGATTAGTGTTATAAAATTCGCTGTGCAAAATGATTCACTTATACGTTCGGCTCGCAGGCTAACCCATCAGCAGAAAAGAGCAAAACAGAAGCGGTAGCAAAATGGTTCAAATGGCTCTGAGCACTATGGGACTTAACATTGGAGGTCATCAGCACCCTAGAACGTAGAACTAATTAAACCTAACTAACCTAAGGACAGCACACACACCCATGCCCGCGGCAGGATTCGAACCTGCGACCGTAGCGGTCACGCGGATGCAGACTGAAGCGCCTAGAACCGCTCGGCCACTCCGGCCGGCAGAAGCGTTAGCATACAGTGTCCTTGTCGTCGTACTGTTTTGTTCTCCTCGTTTGTTGTTTGCGTAATTAGTAAGGTATTCCCTGGCGGAGAGGTTGCGAATAACTGCATCCTGGAACAGATGTGGAGGGAAGTGCATGTGCCGATGATTTTTGTGTCTTGCAGAGTGCAACTGCCGACAGTAATTTTGTTGTAGATATTTAGGAGGTTGTACAGAAAGCTATCAACAAGGTTGATTGTATTGCAGATGTTTTGCGTACTGAGATGGTACAGACACATTTAGTATTTCCGAAGGACGCAGATTCTGCACCATCTGTGACGGCACTGCCTCCTCAGACCGTGGGAGGGGAAGAAAGAGGAAATGTGTTTGTAAGGTTTATGATCAGGCCGACAAGGCTTGTGCCAGTGGGTCAGGAGATTGACAACAGAGACAACACTTGCAGTGTATTGCGTGATGCAGGCGTAGGCTGCTGTGCAATCCCCGGGCTAGACTACCTTATCAAGTAGCATGCCGAAACTGACTTTCGATGACGAGCCGTGGAACTCAGGGGGATAATGTTCAATTTTGGGGGAACTGTCACCAGTGAAGTACACTCGCAAACTTCGTTTGTCATGAACGACAAATGCGGGCAAAATCAATAAGGCTTAATTTGCATGATATAGTGCCACAAGGCACTGGGAAGTTGCTTTAGGTGACAGAAGGTGTTTCTAACTTATACTATTCTGGAATACGCCACCGGGTAGGGAGTACGCAGCGTTCTGTGATTGAGAGCACTTCTTGTGTTCATACTCACGTTGAGACGTCATCTTATTTCCGTCCTTGTGGAATTCGTGTTTCTTGTCTATAAAATACAGAGAGGAGAAGATAGTATTAGATTACACTAGTCAAAGTACCGCCTTCTGCCGTCCTAGTGTTTGAACGAGTTTTGTATTTTGTGGTTGGAGTTCTTACATCGTCGCAGACGTGTACGTGAATCATCACTCCGACGCACGGGACGCAGTACATTCGGTGATATTGGTAATTGCTTCGGCCTATTATGGCTATGAAGCTGAACAGCTGTGATCACGTGAGTTTCATTTCCACTGAGATTGCACACCACTGTAGACCATCTTTGAAAGTAGTGTCTTCTAGTGTTTCGGACGTAGATGATATCAATCATCTCGCGTTATTTATATTAGATCGCGTAGTCATAAATAGGGGCAGATTTGGGGCAGTTGATCAATGATATTAGTCAGCAAATTCAATTGTATCATTTTATGTCCATTGCACATCTACATATAAACATTTGTAATAAATAAAGGGGTTTTAATCTAAAATAAATGTATAAGAGAAACATTAATGTTTAGTAGTTACTAGTTCCCTTAAACATTCATTTATTTTTATGTTGTAATTTATATGTTAAAGAGTAAGAAGGAAGAAATAGTAGCACCGTTAAGAGATCCGAAGATCTTCTTCAGAGGGTTGTCACAGAGGGCCGAATCCTTATATTTGCGTTCAGTATTTTCCATTGCGGACATTCATATATACACCCGCCTGGAGCAGCATCTTGGAAACCATACAAATACCTTCAAGAAATACTTACTAACACTTAAATTTATATTCGATGTTAGCAAAACTCTCTTTTTCATTAATACTTTTCTTGCTGTAGTCAGTCTTCATTTTATATCCTCTCTACTTCAGCCATCATTAGTAATTTTGCTGAACAATAGTCCTGTTAGTGTCTTATTTCGTAATCAGATTTCTTAACACTTGCTGATTTAACCCTCGCAATACAAAGATAGAGTACTACCGTTTCAGAATACTGTAATCTAGTCTTGTGCATATTATTTTAAAATTTTGAAAAAAATATATTTGTAATTTTCAGTGATTTCTTCTACCGGATTCCGTAGCTGTTTAAAATTTTTGAGTAAAACTTAACGCAAAAATTAAACTCTTGTCAGTGGATGTGAGTTTTCAGAGCAGGTGTCATATTCATATTTCCTAGTTTAGGGCCTTTGTTACTTATAACTATATCTATAAGAAGTATGTTGCGCGTAAAAGACAACGAAAATTAACGAAATCCGTATATCTTTGTATTGGTCATATATTACGCCACCCTATTGTAGTACACGTTATAGAAAATCCCTTGGTACTGCTAGGTTTAATTCGAATACGTTCCATTACCAATCATTTAGTTCCATTGAGGGATATCTTATAATCTGTTTTCAGGACACTATCAATTCCGTTCAACTGTTATTCCAAGTTCTTCGCTGTCTCTGACAGAATTGCAGTGTCACTGGTAAACTTCAAAATATTTATTGCTTCTCCCTGATATTTAATTCTGTTTACAAATTTATCCTTGTGTGCTTTACTGCTTGTTCAGAGTAGATGTTGAATGAGATCGACTGGCGGCTACTCGAATGTGTCACTCCCATCTTCAAATTGCCCAACTAGAAATCCAGCAGATGGAGTGCAGAATTTATGTGCTTCAACAAGATTTGGTCTTTGATGGGGTGTGGTTGTGAAATACATGTAGAGCCTCGTTACTCCTCTCTTATTTTTACCTGAGGACAGCAACATTCATATTTCAGTGCATATATGGCAAAAATTCAGGCTTTGATATAGGACAATATGGATTCCCAAGGATTCACATGATACCAGTTGTGGAGGAACATGTAGGAATCGGCGTCTCTCCTATTTCCGAACATAAAATGTTATTTTTCTAGCTTCCACAAGGGAAAATTACATTGAGATAAGTAATTCTAGATCGAAATGTAAGCCAGTTCCGTTCGAACCCACTAGCGAGAACAAAGAGAAAGGACGGTTGGAGATGCAGTAAATAGAAATGACGTTAGGATGTATTGTGGGAATGGAGAAGTATGAACAAGGAAAACTCTTGTATCATTTTTATGACTTTACGCCTCTTATCTTCAGATATTATTTTTAAATGACGAATGGTGGCCAAAAGAAAGTTGCCACTTCACAGTATCTCTGGACAAATAGCTTTTAATCTACGTACAATTTGAGACGTTAATGTAAAAGTCCGATTTCAGAAGTGTCTCTGTCCTGGGGCGCCTGATTCAAATGCCTTAACATTGTCACCGTCCAAGTCAATAGAAGGTGCAGTGCAGGTCATTTCCCAAGTTCTAATTCCTTGAACGCCACTTGGAAGAGCTACAAAATCCCTTACGTTTTAAAATCTATAAAATAAACTATTGTGTATAAGAATTACAGTAATAGAATAGCATACATACCGTGAAATGTTCTTACATGAGCGTGATATCAGTTCCTTCATTTCGGGCTATTTCTCCCTTCTCAAAGAGCTTTTCGCACAAAGACATTCTAACATTGTCACCTGCTTATTCCAGCGAGTATCGTTAGACTGGCTCAGTTATCTATCAAGAGCATTAAGAAGACCGGGTTTCTTTACGTAAGTGACGCGTTGTTTCGCCACAATCAAAAGACCATGAGCTTATGGGCCATTGACGCATATATACTCCGCATTAAATTTATTTCGTATCCCTGTATTTAGCATATGGCAGGAACAATTCAATCCTGAATTATCATGCAGTGCAACGACAATGACAAACTTGATCAGTCGTGGGCTGCATGTCTTTCTTAGTAGAGTGTTGGATACCAGGAGACATAGGTCGTCTAAACAATTTATTTTATTTATTTATTTTTATTTATTTATTTCTTGTTCCGTGGGACCAAATTAAGTAGAAGTCTCCATGGTCATGGAACGAGTCAATACATGAAATTATAACACGATATTAGAAACAGCTAAAATGAAATATAAAAAAAAAACAATTTGAGGTGACAAGTCGTTAGTTTAAATAAAGAAAATCAACAATGTAGAATTGGAATTTGCTTAATTTTTTAGCTCTTCCAGGAGCTCCTCGACAGAATAGGAGTGAGCCATGAGGAAACTCTTCAGTTTACACTTAAAAGAGTTTGGGCTGCTGGTAAGATTTTTGAGTGCTTGTGGTAGCTTATTGAAAATGGATGCAGCAGAATATTGCACTCCTTTCTGCACAAGAGTCAAGGATGTGCATTGCACATGCAGATTGGATTTCAGCTTAGTATTAACTGAGTGAAAGTTGCTAACTCTTGGGAATAGGCTAATATTGCTAACAACAAACGACATTAAAGAAAATATATACTGTGAGGGCAATGTCAGAATTCCCAGACTATTGAATGGGGGTCAACAAGAGGTTCTCGAACTTACACCACATCTAGCTCGAGAAGCCCGTTTTCGAGCCAAAAATACCCTTTTTGAATCTGAAGAATTACCCCAAAAAATAATACCATACGACATAAGTGTATGAAAATATGCGAAGTAGACTACTTTTCGTGTTGAACTGTCACTTATTTCAGATACTGTTCTAATGGTAAATAAAGCAGCATTTAGTTTCTGAACATTATCCTGGACATGGGCTTTCCACAACAGCTTACTATCTATCCGAACGCCTAGGAACTTGAACTGTTCCGTCTCGCTTATAATATGCCCATTATGTCTGATCCAAATATCGGTTCTTGTTGAATTGTGAGTTAGAAACTGTAAAGACCGAGTCTTACTATGATTTAGCATCAAATTATTTTCCACAAGCCACGAACTTATTTCACGAACTACATTATTTGATACTGTTTCAATATTATGCACAAGATCCTTCACTATCAAGCTGGTGTCATCAGCAAACAGAAATATTTTTGAATCACCTGTAATACTAGAAGGCATATCATTTATATAAATAAGAAACAGCAGTGGCCCCAGCACTGATCCTTGGGGAACGCCCCACTTAACAGTGCCCCATAGGGACTAAACATCACTGCCACTCTCAATATTGCGGAGAATTACCTTCTGCTTTCTGTTCTTAAAGTAAGAGGCGAAACAATTGTAAGCTACTCCCCTTACTCCATAATGGTCCAACTTCTTCAGTAATATTTTGTGGTCAACACAGTCCAAAGCCTTCGTTAAATCAAAGAAAACACCTAGCGTTCGCAACCTTTTATTTAATCCGTCCAAAACCTCACAGAGAAAGGAGAATATAACATTTTCAGTTGTTAAACCATTTCTAAAACCAAACTGTACATTTGACAGCAAATTATGTGAATTTAAATGCTCCAGTAACCTTGTATATACAACCTTCTCGATAACTTTAGCAAACACCGATGGCATAGAAATAGGTCTAAAATTGTCAACGTTATCAATGTCTCCCTTTTTATAAAGTGGCTTCACTACCGAGTACTTTAATCGGTCAGGAAACCGACCACTCCTAAAGGAAAAGTTACAGATATGGCTAAGTATTGGGCTAACATACATAGAACAATACTGCAGTATTCTGCTAGATACCCCGTCATATCCATGAGAGTTCTTGGTCTTTAGTGATTTATTTATTAACTCAATCTCCCTCTTGTCAGTATCATGGAGGAGCATTTCAGGTAACAGTCACGGAACACATTTTTCTAAGATCTCTATATGATTCCCTGTTGGGACTAGGTTTCTATTTAGTTCACCTGCTATATTCAGAAAGTGATTATTAAATACTGTACATATATGCGACTTATCAGTAACACGGACATTCCCACTACGCACTGATTCTATATCCTCGACCTGTCTCTGCAGACCAGCCACTTCCTTTATGACTGACCATATGGTTTTAATTTTATACTGAGACTTAGCTATTCTATCTGCATACCACATACCTTTTGCCTTCCTAATAACATTTTTAAGCACCTTACAATACTGTTTGAAATGGGCTACTGCATTTAGATTTTGACTGTTTCTAACTTTTTGATATAATTGCCACTTTGTTCTACAAGAAATTCTTATCCCTCTAGTCAGCCACCCAGGCTGCCTGTTTGTGCTAGTACCCTGTTTTGAACGTTCTAACGGAAAGCAACTTTCAAAGACCACGAGAAAAGTCTTGAGAAAAGCATTATATTCATCGTCTACTGTATCAGCGCTATAAACATCTTGCCACTCTTGTTCCTTGATAAGGTTTACAAAGGTCTCTACAGCAACTGGATCTGCTTTCCTAAACAGCTGATGACTATATTTAACACGTACTGGAGCACAAAAATCTTTTAGAGTTAAAATTTGTGCATCATGATCTGAAAGGCCATTCACCTTTTTGCTAACAGAATGCCCTTCTAGTAATGAGGAATGAACAAAAATGTTGTCTATGGTTGTTCTACTGTTCCCTTGCGCTCTCGTTGGAAAAGAATACGGTTTGCATAAGATTATATGAATTAAGGAGGTCTACCAGCATCCTTTTAATTGCACAATCACTTATACAATTAATACTGAAGTCAAATTCTCTTAGAATGTTGCCGCCCATTTTTGCTTCATCTAGAAACTGAGTTATAAATAAAATGCGAGATCTGAGAGTCAAGTCAAAGGTGTCTCAGTCTGGTAGGTACTATTTAAGAGGAGAGGTATTGCCGCTCCACGAGGTGACATGAGGCTAGAAGCAGCCACCATGTTACTTGGCATCCACAAACCGTGAGCCCCTGCTGCTGGTTTTAAGATCAGTGCTGTGAGCTTAGCATCTTCCAGCCTGTGGGCCAACTACCATCTGCAACCAGCTTCGGCCATAGAAGGCAGTCGTTTGAGGCCATGCCCACCGGTTGAGTCCGTCCTTAAAACTCACTGTCTTCAGCACACACTACGGAGGACGTTGCACCACAAAATGTTCTAGTTTGTTCTTCGGTAAAATGTATGACCAATAGTGAAGTTTTAATGAGCAGCCACCGAACATCATCCCGACAACAATCCATCACCTCAACTCAGAAATGCACGTGTAGAGGTCGTCCTCCACATTTCGAGGTCAGATGTGTGTGTCACGTCTAAACTTCAATGACAGAGGAACCTTACCAGCCACTCTCCCTGGTGACGATTACTCTTAACTACCTCAGGGTTGCAGTTTCGTCGACACACAGCATCAGTGTGCAGTGAGTGAGTGGACTGACTGTTCTATTTTTTCCCCTGCGACTATCACGTCGAGTCATTGCACCTTTTAGCAGCTTTTCAGTTCTGTTTTCATGTGTGACATGTGGCGAGTAAATTGAGACTGTGTTCTGACGATGTGTAAATATGAACGTTGTTTCTGACTATCATCCATGATTGTGGCTCATTGTCTGGAAGTGTATAAGGTGTTAACCATGCGTAACTTCTTAGGAGGGGAAGATGAGTTTTGTCGAGAAGTCGGAGTTTAGTGGTAGATTTCGCCGTTTTTAATATGCAATGTAATTCATTTTAAGCAATAAATGTGGCTCACTACGTGTAATCACGCAAAGTAGTAGTCATGAGTAGCTGCTCAATGGAATAAGTTATGTTACAGTAAGTGTTAGGGTAAAATTAGATTAAGTGTCCTTGTCGTCATACTGTTTTGTTGTCCTTGTTCTTCGTTCGCATAATTAGTAAGGTATACCCATGCGCAGAGGTTGCGAATTTCGGCAGCCTGAACCAGATGAGGAGATAAGTGCATGTGCCGATGATCCTTGTGTCTTGCAGAGTGCGACTGCAGACAGTAATTTTGTTGCAGATACTTAAGAGGTGACACAGAAAGCTATGAATATCGCTGATTGTATAGCAGATGTTTTGCGTACTGAAATGGTACTGACGCCTTTAGTATTTAAGAAGGCCGCAGATTTGGCACCATCAGTGACGGCACTGCGTCCTCAGAACGTGAGAGGAGAAGAAAGAGGAAATGTGTTTGTAAGGTTTATGATCTGGCCGACAAGGCTTCTGCCAGTGGATCAGGAGATTGACGAAAGTGACAACACTTGCAGTGTAATGCGTGATGCAGGCTAAGGCTGCTGTGCAATCCCAAGGCCAGGTTATCCCATCAAGCATCATGCCGAAACTGACTTTTGATGACGCGCGGTGGAACTCACGGGGATAATGTTCAAGCTGGGGGAAGCTGTCACCAGTGAAATACTGTCGCAAGGTTCGTTTATCATGATAGGACAAATACGGGCAAAATCATTAAGCCTTAATTTGCATGATATAGTGCCACAAGACACTAGGAAGATGCTTTAGGTAACCGAAGGTGTTGCTAACTTATACTATTCTGGACTTCGCCTCCGGGTGGGGAATTGTCGTTAAGTACGCAGCGTTCAGTGATTGAGAGCACTTCTCCTGTCTGTACTCACGCTGAGTTTTTTTATTTTGTGGCTAGAGTTCTTCCATCGTCGCAGCCGTGTACGAGGAACATCACTCCGTTGCATGGGACGCAGTACATTCTCTGATATTGCTAATTACTTCGGCTTATTGGGGCTATAAAACTGAACAGCTGTGATAGTGTAAGTTTCATTTCCACTGAGGTGTCACACCACTGTAGATCATCTTTGAAAGTAGTGTCTTCTAGTGTTTGGGACGTAGATGATATCAGCTATCTCGCGTTATTTATATTAGATCACGTGGCCATAAAAAGCGGCACATTTGGGCAGTTTATTAATAATGTTAGTCAGGAAATTCATTTGTATCTCTTTATGTCCATTGCACATCGACATATAAACGTTTTTAATATATAAAGGGCTTTTAATCAACAATAAATGTATAAGCAAAAACAAAATCAATGTTTAGTAGTTACTAATTCCCTAAATTTATTTCTATGTAGCAATTTATATGTTAAAGAGGATGACGGACGAAATAATATCAGCATTAAGAAATCCTAAGGTCTGATTCAGGGGGTAGTCAGACAGAGCCGCATCTTTATATTTGCGTTCAGTATTTTCCATTGCTCACATTCGTTTTAACACCAGCCAGGATCAGCATCTTGGAAACCATACAAATACCTTCCAGTAACAGTTCCTAACACTGAAATTTATATTCGATGTTAGTAAATCCCTCTTTTTCTTTAATCATTTTTTTGCTATGGTCAGTCTTCATTATATATCCTCTCTACTTCGGTCATCATCAGTTATTTTGCTGCCCAATAATCATTTTACTGTCTTATTTCGTAATCTGATTCCCTAAACAGTACCTGATTTAACCCTCGCCGTACCAAGGGACAGGGAAGGGTTTCTTTATGCCTACCTTCTCAGAATACTCTAATCTACCCATTTACATTATATTTAAAAATTTTAAAAAGAATATATCTGTGATTTTTAATGATTTATTCTACCAGATTACGTAGTTGTTTTTAATTATTCACTAAGACTTGACGAAAAATTTAGGTCTTGTCAGTGGATATGAATTTTCAGAACAGGTGTCATATTCATATTTCCGGGTTTAGCACTCTTCTTAAATACAAATATATCTTTAAAAATTATGTTGTGCGTAAAAGACAACGAAATTTAACGAAATCCGTATTTCTCTGTGTTGGTCATATATTACGCCCGCTTCGATAGTACACGTTATGGAAAATCCGTTGGTACTGTTAGGTTTAATTCAAATAGGTTACATTACCTTTCATTTAGTTCCAGTTAGGGTTACGTTATAATGCCTTTAAAGGGCACAATCTGTTCCATTCAACTGTTATTCCAAGTGCTTTGCTGTCTCTGAAAGAATTTCAGTGTCACCAGTAAACTTCATAATGTTTATTGCTTCTCCCTGATATTTAATTCTGTTTACAAATTTATCCTTGTGTGCTTTACTGCTTGTTCGGTGTAGATGTTGAATGACATCGAGTGTAGGCTACCTGTATGTCTCACTCCCATCTTCAAGTTACACAGCTAGAAATCCAGCAGGTGGAGTGCAGAATTTATTTACTTCAACAAGTTTTGTTCTTTGATGGGGTGAGGCTGTAAAATACATGTAGAGCCTCATTACTTCTCTCTTCTTTTTAACTGACGACAGCAAAATTCATATTTCAGTGCATATACGGCAAAAATTCAAACTTTCACTTAGGACAACAAGGATTCCCAACTCCCCAACTCCCCACTTGTGGAGCAACATGTAGGAATGAGCGTCCCTCCTATTTCCAAACATGAAATGTGTTTTGTAAGTTCCAGAAGGCTAAGGTACATTGAGATAACTATTTCTACATCGAAAGGTAAGCCAGTTCCGTTCTAACCCACTAACGAGAACAAATACAAAAGACGGTTGGAGGTGCAGTAATGGGGAAATGTCGTTAGATTGTATTGTGGGATTGGAGAAGTATGACCAAGGGAAACTCTTGTATCATTTTTATGACTTTACGCCTCTTATCTTCAGATATTATTTTTAAATGACGAATGGTGGCCAAGGGAAAATTGCTACCTCACTGTGTCTCTGGACAAATAGCTTTTCATCTAAGTATAATCTGAGGCGTAAATGTAAAAGTCCGATATCAGAAACTTCTCTGTCCGGGGTCGCCGGACTCAAATTCTTTAACATTGTCATTGCCCAAGTCAACAGAAGGTGGAGTGCTGGTGATTTCTCTAGCTCTAATTGGTTGGACGCCGCTTTCTAGAGCTAAAAATCCCTTTATTTTTTAAAAGCTATAAAACAAACGGTTGCGTATAAGAATTACAGTAATGGAATAGCAAACGTACCGTGAAAAGGTTTTTCAACATCGTGATATCAGTTCCTACATTTCGAGCTATTTCTCCCTTCTCAGAGAGCTTCTCGTACAAAGACATTCTAACACTGTCAGCTGCTTATTCCAGCGACTATCGTTAGACTGGCTCATTTATCTAACAAGAGCATTAAGAAGACCCCTTTTCTTTACGTAGGGGAAGCATTATTTCGCCGCAATCAAAAGACCATGAACTTAAGAACAATTGACGCATATATACTCCGCTTTAAAATTATTTCGTAACCCTGTATTTGAAATA
The DNA here is from genome assembly GCF_023864345.2 of Schistocerca serialis cubense. Classification (NCBI taxonomy): domain Eukaryota; kingdom Metazoa; phylum Arthropoda; class Insecta; order Orthoptera; family Acrididae; genus Schistocerca; species Schistocerca serialis. Next base: position 550,435,436 of record NC_064640.1, on the reverse strand, counting down.
TGGCACGAACAATTCAATCGTGAATATATCGCGCGTTGCTACGACAACGTTGGTACCTTGATCAGTCGTGTGCTGCATACCTTTGAAAGTAATGTGGAGCATACTACTTGACATAAATCGTCTAAATAATTCTCTTAGAATGTTACCGCCCGTTTTTGGTTCATCTGGAAATTGAGTTGCAAACAAAATGCGAGATCTGAGAGACTAGTCAATGAAACAGGAGACAGTACATGTCAGATAATTGTTGCTTACTGCAGTGGATGTCCATATGTCTGTAGTTGCTGAGTATACACCTTCTGTTATATGATCAATTACCTCAGTCATAATTATATGTCATAGGCTTTAAGCACTTTCTGCCATGTACCGCGTCCCAGTTGTGGGGTGAGACATAATGGCCTTTGCGGTGTCGATTAACGTCTGAACAAGATCCATAAGACCTTACGTCTCGTGCACACTTAGGCACGCATTTATCGACTTATCTCGTCAGCTGGTTGAGAAAGTCGTTTCTCGTCCACATAAGACCCTTATTTACTAGACATGCATGGATGGCGAGAAATGTACGAAGTGCCACTTGACATTTCAGCATGAGAGTTAATTTGACAGTACAGCGAACAGCAAAGAAAATGAACACTCTTCCTAATGCTATCCACAACAGACTATAACAAGGTCCAAAGTGTACTTTTAAAATTTGCTCCATGCTGTGTGGTTCTCTGCTCACCACTTATTAGTCTTTCTTTTCCATCCCTTTTTCTTGACATGTGCTTCTTCTTCTGCAAACCACCCTCATTTTTGCATTACGAAAAAAATGAAGAAATCACACCACTCCACTAGACACTGCATTACCCTCCACTCGTAGCCCGTAGCTGACAACTGCGGTCAGTGCTACCAACAGCCCGTAGGCGGCAGCACAGCAGTGCATTGGCAATGCACTTGTGCAGTGACGTCACGGTCTCGCTCAGTGCGGGACAGTGAGGCCACGGCCCGTGGGCTGCATCACCACGCGGAACTCTTCTGAGCGCGTTATGTACAAGTGCTTTCACAACAGTACTGCTCGGCCCTTGGGGTGACGTCAGGAACTCGCTCAGCCCGAGATTGCTGTAGTCGAGTGTGGTCGCACGACTCTGCACTGTGCGGACCGTCGGTCCTCGATGCGGCTGCCCCGGCTGAACCGGCAGCGCGAGGCAAGGCTCGCACGGCTGTCATCGCTACGGTCCTGGACGGGCTGTGCCTCGATGCCCACTTCTGATACAAAGTGCACAAACAGAGCTCACACTCGGCCTGTTGTCACCAACCGACTGACATCATACAAACCAACTGCGACGTCACTCCAGCAGTGGCATCATTAATTCCCACTGGCAGACACGTCACTGAACTGGCTTAAACACTTATCCCCAGAACATTGAAACCTTTCAAATTTTTAGTTAGTGTATCTTGTACAAATATCTCCCATGCCAATAAAAATGATTTGTCAAACTGTTTATTTAAAACATGTCAAATAGCGTATTGTTTTTTCTTGTAAACATCATTCTTGTAAATTTGTTGTACACAACTTGAATGACTACTCATGTAGCCGCCAGTATCATTGTCAAATGATCGGTAGGCACATGTAAGACACTAGGAAAATTTTTCTTTCTTTATGTTTATGAAATATGTGAGTACCAGTGAGACCAAAAATGGTAATAAGTACATGTAATACTTTCCATGAAGATAAAGAACAGAGAAGCCTTCACATTTTTGCTGTGATTAGCTAGGAGATGCCTTCCTGTTTCGTATCCTCCCTTCTTCTTCAGATTTCGCTTTGTAAGCATCTAACTTGTTAGCTCATAAGAACCATGAATATATTTAAATATATTTAAATTAATACCTCTCACATGTATTGATTTAATAAACTAAACATATCTCTTTGTATTAGTGTCTTTATCAGCTATGTGTCGGCTATTCGCGAAACAAGTGCCCAACTGCTGACATGGAGCCTGTCAGCCATTGGTGTGATCCAAATATTGATTAGCAATTAGGCAGATCTTTTATGGTGCTCAAACGAAACTGCAGTCTTTCAGAAACGAAGTCCGTTACTCAATTAACGATACAGCATAATTCGAATGACCGATCGCGCTATGCACTTGCCTTAGGAAAATTACATTGGAGCAACATCAGGAACTTTGTGTTTCTCTCGAACACCAACATGGAGTAATAGGAAATCACAACAGGAATCAACAAGTACTGCTCGGTTAATTTCAATTGACATTACTGAGCTGACTACCTGATGGTAAGTGGTAGGTGAAGACGACTATTTTCTTTACATTGTCTATCTTCCTTCCACCTTCGCAAGCAGGCAAGGTAACAGTTACAACTAACAACTTCCACTCTCTCATCGACCCACCAGAGAGATTATTGCTATTGTTGGATAGGGACGACTTATACTGTGGTCACTCTATGTGTGGTTGCAGTTTAACGTAATACCAGACACACTTCTGTTTACAACAACAAAATAATAACAGAACCGCTACATCAGTTTGTTGCATCAGCCAGCAGTGTGAGATAAATAGCTTTTCTCATACGAGAATGGGCAGCGCCGTTAATTTAGGACAATTTAGAAACTTGAGCACGCTGGATCGCACGAGATCTGCCTTTCTCATGAGTTCTCCCAGTAAAGAACTTGCAAAACTGTGAACCAGAAGCCTACCTCTCCCTCCCGCCCTTTCCCTAATTATGTTGTTGTGGTCTTCAGTCATAAGATTGGTTTGATGCAGCTGCCCAAGATAGTCTATTCACTGCAAATCTCTTCAGGCTGCACAGTTAATGCAATGTACATCAGCTTGAACCTGCTAACTGTATTCAAGACTTTGTCCCCCTCTACAACTTTAAGACCCTCCCCCATACTCACATATACACACTTCTCTCCATTACTCCATTACCAAACTGAAAACTCCTTGATGCCTCAGGACATGACCTTTGAAATTAAGTTGTACCATAAATTTATTGTTTTTCCCAGTTCGACTCAGTATCTTCTTATCAGTTATTCGATGTGCAGTGCCACCACTATTTTTCGGCGCTACTGACTAAAATTGTGATGTTGCCATGGCTGTTGCAAAAGACCTTGGGAATGAGCTAGCTCAGAGCCGACCAAACACCATTATGTTAGCTGCAGAAATGCCACAGACAGATTCCCACATTGTGCTCCAGGAAACGGGCTGGCAACGCCATAACGACGACTCAGCAGAAAGGCGTTGGTAGGCCAGTTGCTACACATCCAATCAACAGACGTCTTATGGTCTACATGGTTACAAGCTGTGATTTGCGAAGCAAGAATGCTCTGTCCGATCATAAATTGCCACTATTTTCAGTGAAAGGTGTCTCAGTCTGGTACCTACTATCGTCGAGGAGAGGTGTATGTCACTCCTCGAAGCGACATGATGCCTCAAGTAACCACCACGATATTTGGCCTCCACTACCTGTGGGCCCCTGCTTCTGGTTTTAAGATCAGTGCAGTGGACTACGCATCTTCCAGCCAGTGCACCAACTACCATTTGCATTGTAAGGTTTATGATCGGGCCGACAAGGCTTGTGCCAGTGGATCATTAGACTGACAAATGTGACAACACTTGCAGTGTAATGCGTGATGCAGGCGATGGCTGCTGCGCAGTCCAAGTACTAGACTTTCTGATCAAGCATCATGACGAAACTGAGTTTCGATAACGAGCGCTGAAACTCAGGGGGATAACTTTCAAGCTGGGGGAAGGTGTCACCATTGAAATACTGTTGTAAGGTTCGTTTATCATGATATAGTGCTACAATGCATTGGGAAATTGGTTTGGGTGACCGAAGGTGTTGCTAACCTATACGATTCTGGAATCGTCGTTGAGTACGCAATGTTCCCTGATTGTGAGCACTTCTCCTGTCAATACTCACGTTGAGACGTTATCTGAATTCCGTCCTTGTTGCTGGGAGTTCACATTTCTTGTCTGTAGCATACAGAGAGGAGAAGATAGTGTTAGATTATAGTAGTCAGAGGACCGCCTTCTGCCGTCCATGTGTTCAATGAGTTTTTTTTATTTTGTGGCTGGAGTTCATCAATCGTCGCAGACGTGTACGAGAACCATCACAACGACGCACCGAATGCAGTACATTCGGTGATATTACCAATAGCTTCGGCTATTAGGGCTATAAAGCTAAACAGCTGTGATCACGTACGTTTCAATTCCACTGAGGTTGCACACCTCTGTAGATCATCTTTGTAACTAGTGCCTTCTAAAGTTTGGGATGTATACGATATCAGTCACCTCGTGTTATTTATATTAGATCGTGTAGCCAGAAAAAGGGGCACATTTGGCCAGTTGATCAATAATATTACTCAGGAAATTCATTTGTATCTCTTTATGTCCATGGCACATCGACATATAAATATTTGTAATGTATAAAATAGTTTGTATCTACAATAAATGTATATGGAGAAACAACATTTATTATTTAGTAGTTACTAGTTCCCTTAGTCATTCATTTATTTTTATGTTGTAATTTATATGTCGAAGAGCAAGAAGGAGGAAATAATATTACCGATAAGAGATGCTAAGATCTGCTTCAAGTGTTAGACAGACAGGGCCAAATCTTCACTTTCGCGTTCAGTATTTTCCATTGCGTACATTCATTTGCGCACCCGCCTGGAGTAGAATCTTGGAAACCATACAAATACCTTCAAGAAATACTTCCTAACACTTAAATTTATATTCTATGTTAGCAAAACTATCTTTTTAATTAATACTTTTCTTGCTGTAGTCAGTCTTCACTTTATATCCTCTCTACTTCGGCCATCATCAGTTATTTTGCTGCCCAATAGTCCTTTTAGTGTCTCATTTCGAAATCAGATCTCCTTAACACCACCTGATTTAACCCTCGCAATACCAAGGAAGAGAGAAGGGATACTTATTGCTACCTTTTCAGAATACTGAAATCTAGTCATATACATTATATCTTAAATTTGAAAAAAAAATATATTTCTGATTTTTAATGGTTTCTTCTTCCAGATTCCGTACTTGTTTTTAATATTTCAGTAAAACTTAACGCTAAATTTAGGTCTTGTCAGTGGTATAGCACTTTCAAAACAGGTATTATATTCATGTTTTCATGTTAGGACCCTTCTTACACATAAATATATCTTTAAAAGGTATGTTGTGCGTGAAAGACAACGAAAATTAACGAAATCCGTATATCTTTGTCTTGGTCTTATATTACGCTTCCCTTTTGCAGTACACGTTATGGAAAATCCGCTGGTACTGCTAGGTTCATTTGGAATACGTTCCAAGATTTCAAACTTTCATTTAGAGCAACATGGATTCCCAAAAATTCCCGTGTTACTAGTTCTGGAGGAAAATGTAGGACAGATCGTCTCTCCTATTTCAGAACATTAACTGTTATTATTGTAACTTCCAGAAGAGCAGAGTACATTGAGATAACTATTTCTAGATCGAAAGGTAAGCCAGTTCCTTTCGAGCCCACTAGCGAGAACAAAGAGAAAAGACGGTTGGGGATACAGTAATTGGTAATGTCTTTAGAGTGTATTGTGAGATTGGAGAAGTATGAGGAAGCAAAACTATTGTCTCCTTTTCATGACTTTACGCCTCTTATCTTCAGATATCATTTTTAAATGACGAATGGTGGCCAGAGGAAAGTTGCTACCTCAAAGTATCTCAGGACAAATAGCTTTTCATCTGAGTATAATTTGAGTCCAATTTCAGAAGCTTCTCTGTCGTGGGACGCCTGACTCAAATGCTTTAAGATTGTCCTTGTCCATGACAACAGAAGGTGCAATGCGGGTGTGTTCTCCAGTTCTAATTCCTTGGACGCCGTTTTGAAGAGCTACAAAAACCCTTGTGTTTTTAAAGCTATCAAATAAACGATTGCGTATAAGATTACAGTAATCGAATAGTATACATAACGTAAAAAGTTCTTTCATCAGCGTATTATGTGTTCCTTCATTTTGGGCTATTTCTCTCCTCTCAGAGAGGTTCTCGCACGAAGACATTCTAACATTGTCAGCTGCTTATTCCAGCGACTATCCGGTATCTATCAAGAGCATTAAGAAGATTGCTTTTCTTTACGTAAGTGACGCCTTCTTTCGCCACAGTCAAAAGACCGTAAGGTTATGGACAATTGACGCATATATACTCCGCATTAAATTAACTTCATAGCCCTGTATTTAGCAGGAACAATTCAATCGTGAATACACCGCGCAGTGCCACGACAATGTTGGTACCTTGATCAGTTGTGTGCTGTATGGTTCAAATGACTCTGAGCACAATGGGACTTAACTTCTGAGGTCATCAGCCCTTAGAACTTAGAACTACTTAAACCTAACTAACCTAAGGACATCACACACACCCATGCCCGAGGCAGGATTCGAACCTTCCAGACTGAAGCTCATAGAACCGCTCGGCCACTCTGGCCGGCGTTTGCTGTATGACTTTCCAAGTAGAGTCGTCGATACATTAATCGTCTAAATAATTCTCTTAGGATATTACAGACCGTTAATGGTTCATCTGGAAACTGGGCTGTAAACAAAATGCAAGATCTAAGAGTGAAGTCAATAAAACAAGTGACATGACGCGTCAGCTAATGATTTCTTGTCGTGCTAGACGTCCACAAGTCCATAGTTGCTGTGTATTCACCTTCTGTTATATGAGCAATTGCATTAGGCATAATTATAAGTTGTAGGCTTTTAACACGTCTTGCCATGTACCGCGACAAAGCTGTGGGGTGAGATATAATGGCCTTTGCAGTGTTGATTAACGTCTCAATAAGATGCATAAGACCTTCACATCTTATAGCCCTGTATGATCTTACGTCTCGTGCACATATAGCCACACATATATCGACAGTTATGTCCTGAGTAGGTTTAGGAAGTCGTTTCTGGTCAACACAAGACCCTTTTTTATTAGACATGCATAGATGGCGAGAAATGTGCGAAGTGTCACTAGACCCTTCTGCATAACAGCAAATTTCACTGCACAGGGAACAGCAAACAAAACGCCATCAACAATAGGGTTTTCCGCGTTGGATTAGCCGAGCGATCTAGGGCGCTGCAGTCCTGGACTGTGCGGCTGGTCCTGGTGGAGGTTCGAGTCCCCCCTCGGGCATGGGTGTGTGTGCGTTTGTCCTTAGGATAATGTAGGTTAAGTAGTGTGTAAGCTTAGGGACTGATGACCTTAGCAGTTAAGTCCCATAAAACTTCACACACATTTGAACATTTTTTTTGAACAATAGGGTTAAACATGCTCCAAACTGAACATTTAAGATTCGCTTCAGGATGTGTGGTTCTTCACTCAACACTGATTAGTATTTCTTTCACTTCCCATTTTAACTGACATGCGCTCCTTCTTCTGCTGACCACATTAGTTTCCTCGCTCATTTTGTGTGTTACGACAAAAATGAAGAAATCCCACCACCCCACTAAACACTGCTCTACTCACCGCTCGTAGTCCGTAGCTTGCAACTGTGGTCAGTACTATCAACAGCCCGTAGGCCGCAGCACGCCAGTGTTTGCGCACGCACTGGTGCAGTGACGTCACGGGCTCGCTCAGTGTGGAGCATTGAGGCCGCGGCCCGTGGGCTGCGTCTTCATGCGCAGTTCTGCTGAGCCCGTGGCATACAGGTTCTTTCGCAACTGCACTGCTCGGCCCTTGAGGTGACGTCAGGGACTCGCTCGGCCCGAGAATGCTGGAGTCCAGTGCGGCCGCAGCTCGCGGGCCGGGCCTCTGCGCACGACCCAGCACCGTGCAGCCCGTCGGATCACGATGCAGCTGCCCCAGCTGAACCTGCACTGCGAGGCAAGGCTCGCACCTCTGTCTTGGCTACGTTCCTGGACGGGCCGCGCCTCGATGCCCATTTCTGCTACAAAGTGCACAACCAGAGCTAACACTCATCCGGTCATCACCAACCGTTTGACATCATATTAGCTAACTGCGACGTCAGTCCAGGAGTGGCTACATCAATTCGCACAGGCAGTCACGTACCTGAACTGACTTAACCTCTCAAATTTTAATTTAATCTATCTTGTACACTTATCTCCCGTGCCAATGAAAATGATTTCTCAAACTGTTTATTTAAAACACGTCAAACTGTGCTTTGTTTTTTCTTGTATACACCAATCTTGTAATTTCATTGTAGTTACTCATGTAACAACCAGTATCGTTGTCAAATGTATCGTAGGAAAATGTAAGACACCAAAAAAATTTATCTTTCTTTATGTTTATGAAATATGTGTGTACCACAAAGTACACAAATGTTAATAAGTACATGTAATACTTTCTACGATAATGAGGAACAGAGAAGCCTTCACATTTTTTCTGTTATCAGCTAGGAGCTGGCTTCCTGTTTCGTATCGTCTTTTGTTCTTCAGCTTTCGGTATGTATGCATCCATCTTGTTAGTTCTTGTTGTTGTTGTTGTGGTCTTCAGTCCAGAGACTGGTTTGATGCAGCTCTCCATGCTACTCTATCCTGTGCAAGCTTCTTCATCTCTCAGTACCTACTGCAACCTACATCCTTCTGAATCATTTTCGTGTATTCATCTCTTGCTCTCCGGCTACGATTTTTACCCTCCACACTGCCCTCGAATACTTATTTGGTGATCCCTTGATGCCTCAGAATATGCCCTACTAGATGATCCCTTCTTGTTGTCAAGTTGTGCCACAAATTTCTCTTCTCTCTAATTCTGTTCAATACCTCTTCATTAGTTATGTGATGTACCCATCTAATCTTCAGCATTCTTCTGTAGCACCACATTTTGAAAGCTTCTATTCTCATCTTGTCCAAATTATTTATCGTGCACTTTCACTTCCTTACATGCCTACACTCCATACAAATACTTTCAGAAACGACTTTCTGACACTTAAATCGATACTCGATGTTAACAAATTTCTCTTCTTCAGAAACGCTTTCCATGCCATTGCCAGTCTACATTTTATTTCCTCTCTACTTCGACCATCATCACTTATTTTCCTCCCCAAATAGCAAAACTCATTTACTACTTTAAGCCTCTCATTTCCTAATCTAACTCTCGCAGCACCCCCCGTGCCCTGTTTAATTCGATTACATTCCATTATCCTCGTTTTGCTTCTGTTGATGTTCATCTTACGTCCTCCTTTCAAGACACTTTCCATTCCGTTCAGCTGCTCTTCCAGGTCCTTTGCTGTCTCTGACAGAATTACAATGGCATTGGCGAAACTTATATTTTTTATTTCTTCTCCATGGACTTTAATTCCTACTCTGTATTTTTCGTTTGTTTCCTTTACTGCTTGCTCAATATACAGATTGAATAACATCTGGAATAGGCTACAACCCTGTCTCACTCCCTTCCCACCCACTGCTTCCCTTTCATGCCCATCGACTCTTGTAACTGCCATCTGGTTTCTGTACAAACTGTAAATAGCCTTTCGCTCCCTGTGTTTTATCCCTGCCACATTCAGAATTTAAAAGAGAGTATTCCAGTCAACATTATCGAAAGCTTTCTCTAAGTCTACAAATCCTAGAAACGTAGGTTTGCCTTTCCTAAATCTATTTTATAAGATAAGTCGTAGGGTCAGAGTTGTCTCACGTGTTACAACATTTCTACGGAATCCAAAATGCCCTTCCCGAGGTCGGCTCTCCCAGTTTTTCCATTCGTCTGTAATGAATTCGTGTTAGTATTTTGCAGCTGTGTCTTATTAAACTTATAGTTCGGTAATTTTCACATTTGTCAACACCTGCTTTCTTTGGGATTGGAATTATTATATTCTTCTTGAAGTCTGAGGGTATTCCGCCTGTCTCATACATCTTGCTCACTAGATGGTAGAGTTTTTTTAGCCCTGGCCCTCCCAAGGCTGTCATTAGTTCTAATGTGATGGTGTCTACTCCTGGGGCCTTGTTTCGACATAGGTCTTTCAGTGCTCTGTCTAATTCTTCACGCAGTATCATATCTCGTATTTCATCCTCATCTACATTCTCTTCCATTTCTATAATATTGTCCTCAAGATCGTCGCCCTTGTGTAGACCCTCTATATCAGGCTCATCCAAGAATTGCGCCCGGCGGGAGCAGCGGGTGCAAGACAGTGTAGTTCAGCGCCCCGTACACGACCGTGTGTCGCTAGTGTCAGCATAGGGAGAGAGAGAGAGAGAGAGAGAGAGAGAGAGAGAGAGATAGCTGCGGAACGAGTGAGACCGCTTAGCACTGCTCTGCGTTGGACTTTCATGCGGTCTGATCCAACGTAAGCAAAACATTCTATTTTAGAAATAGTTTTTACAAGTAAATATTTTTTTTTATACTTCGTGCTACAGCTTTTTGTATCACTTTTCAGAGTTTAGAAATCGGATCCTTAGTTTGGTGTTTTGTACATAACAATTTTAACTGACCATGTTTGAAAACTAATTAAAAATTGATTTAAGGTTATAAAGCTCTTTAATTCTTACAGTCAACATTGTTAAAGACGACAATTAACATTTTACACGTTTTTCTTTTTCGAGAAAACGATTTTGTCTAGGTTTGGTACAATATTCCGTGAGACTGCTTACCTCAAAGACTTTGTCAAATTTTTATCGCCAAGTAATGAACGGTTCTTAGTATTAGCAAGCTTTAAAAGAGAGAAAAAGCATTCACAAATATACGTAGAACCAAACATTGAGAGAAATTTGGCCGCGTGCTTGTGCAAAAGAGGATATTTCTCTCGTGGAAGACATCTGTAGAAGTCATCCAAAGTTTTACACTTAACAAAGTGGCTGTTCAGGCCGATATCGCACTGCAGGTCAATCAGCTCTAGTTGAAGCACTTGTGAGACGTCCTCTGCCCGAAGGGAAAACGGGCGAACAAATATATATAAGGCCGGTTGAAGCTCACTTATCTCCAAAAATTTGTTTTCAAACTGTTCTTGTAATTCGCAAATGATTTGAAAATAATCTGAAAAATCCACATCTTCTTTAACACTGTCTAGTACAGAAAAGTGTCCACAATTCTTCTCGCGCAACTGTTTTCCCCACAAAATAACTTTTTTTTTAAATGCTTGAATCGTCTGCACTAAATCAGCAACAGAGTGATTTTCGCTTTGGAGTGAAATGTTCAAAGTATTTAAATGACCATTAAGGTCACTCAAAAAAGCCAAATTCGCCACCCACTTAGAATCACAAAGTAATTCTTCTGGCGTCCTTTCATTTGAAAAAGATATTTATTTCACCCCTCAAGGAGAAAAACCGATGAAGCACCTTTCCTCTGCTCAGCCATCTTACTTCGGTGTGGTAGGGGATGTCCGGGTATTCCGCTTCGATATCAGCCAGAATATCTATTAAATTGGAGATGTGTGAGTCCATGCAATCGAAGATAACTCCCCGTTCGAAGAACTGTGTCCATAACATTTTTTATGTTGACAACCTCCGCACAAAGGATTATTCCTTGCGAATCCCAAAAGACAGTCTCCATAACCGTTCCGGCCAAAGGAATGGTCTTCGCCTTTTTTGGTGCAGATTCTGCCTTGGTAACCCATTGTTTAGAATGTTCTTTGCTCTCAGGAGTATAGTAATGTATCCATGTTTCATCCACAGTGACGAGACGACGTTTAATGTACTCTTAAAGTCCTGCGGATTCTGCCTCAACAGCAGCAAACCATCCTTGCAACACTTCACACGATTCCGTTTTTGCTCAAGCGTGAGCAAACGCGGAACGAATCTTGCGGATAGCTTTCTCATGTCCAAATGTTCATGCAAAATATTATGTACCCGTTAATTCGAGATGCCCACAGTACTAACAATCTCACACACTTCAACTCTTCTGTCATCCATCACCATATTATGGATTTTATCAATGATTTCTGGAGTGGTAATCTCAACAGGGCGTCCAGAAAGTTCAGCAACACTTGTGCCCAAATGGTCACTCCTAAAATTTAAAATCGCTTATAAACTGTTCTAATCGAAGGCGCAGAACAACATGACTGAAACTTCGTGTGCGTTCTTTCCAAAGATGCTATTAACTAAACATTACCTCGATCGGCGCCGGCGGTGGCATCTCTCGGACTCTGCACGGTCTTTTCATACACCTCTCGTATTTGAGTATATTTAAATTAATACCTTTCAGATATATTAATTTAGCAAAATAAACATATCTCTTTGTGTTAATGTCTCTATCAGGTTTGTGTACAGCTATTCGTGAAAGAAATGCAAAACTGCCTACGTGGAGCCCGTCCGCCATTGGTGTGATCCAAATACTGATTAGCAATTTATCAGATCTTTTATGGTGCACCAAAGAACCTACAGTCTTTCAGAAACGAAGTCCGGAACTCAATTAATTATATAGCATAATTCTATGACCGATCACGTTAAGCACTTGACTTATGAAAATTACCTTAAGCCACATCTGTAACTTTGCGTTTCTCTCTTACACCAACTTGGAGTAATAGGAAATCGCAAACAGGAATCAACAAGAACTGGTCGGTTAATTTTAGTTGACATTACTGAGCTGACCATCTGCTGGTAAGTGGTAGGTGATCACGACTATTTTCTTTACCTTCTCTATCTTCCTTCCATCTTCCCAAGCAGGCGAGGTAACACTTACAGCTCACAGCTTCCACTCGCCCATCCACCTTCGAGAGAGGATGTTGCTATTGCTGGCTGGAGAGCAATTATACTGTGGTCACTCCATGTATGGTTGCAGTTTAATATCATACCAGAGACACTTGTGTTTACAACAACAAAATAATAACAGAACCGCTGCATCAGTTGGTTGCATCGGCCAACAGTGTGAGATAAATAGCTTTTCTCATTTTTCTCATACGAGAAGGAGCAACGCCGTTCATTTAGACCAATATAGAAACGTCCTTTGCCATGTCTACAGCCGAGAACGCTGAATCACACGAGATCTACCATAGTCATGAGTTCTCCCGGTAAATAACTTGGAAATTTGTGGACCAAGAGCCTACCTCTCCCTCCGGCTACCCCCCCCCCCCCCCCCCAATGTTGCTGTTGTGGTCTTCAATCTGAAGACTGGTTTGATGCAGCTGCCCGAGCTAGTCTATTCTGTACAAGCCTCTTCAGCGCCGCATAGCTAATGCAATGTGCATCGGTTTGAACCTGCTCACCGTATTCAAGACTTTGTCTCCCTCTACATTTTTAACAACCCCCCCCCCCCCCGTCCCCCGGCGAACAACACCCACATATACACACTTTTCTCCATTACCTAACTGAGAAATCCTTGACGTCATAGGATATGCCCTATGAAAAGAACTTGTGCCATATATTTGTTTTCCCCAGTTCGACTCAGTATCTTCTTATCAGTTATACGATCTGCAGCGCCACCACTATTTTTCGGCGCTACTGAGTAAAATTGTGATGTTGCCATAGCTGTTGCAAAAGATCTTGGGATTGAGGCAGCTCAGAGCCGACCAAACATCATTACGTCAGATGTAGCAATGCCACTGGCAGATTCCCACATTATGCTCCAGGAAAGGGGCTGGCACCACCATTACGACGACACAACACGAAGCCGTTGTCAGGCCGATTACTACACATCCAATCAACAGACTTCATATAGTCCACATGGTTGCAAGCTGTGATTTGCGAAGCAAGAACGCTCTGTCCCAACACAAATTGCCATTATTTTCAGTCAAAGGTGTCTCGGTCTGGTAGCTACTATTTACGAAAAGAAGTGTATGCCACTCCTCGAGGCGACATAATACTTCAAGCAATTACCACGAGACAATTTGACCTCCGTTACCTGTGGGCCCCTGCTGCTGGTTTTAAGTTCACTGCTGAGGGCTTAGCATCTTCCAGTCTGTGGGCCAACTACCAGGTGCAACCAGCCTTCCGCCATAGAGTGCAGTCGTTTGAGACCATGGCCACCTGTTGCCTCAGTTACTATACACTCGCTGTCTTCAGCACACGCTATGGAGGATGTTGCACCACAGAATGTTCGAGTTTGTTCTTCAGTAAAATGTATGACTAATAGTGAAGTATTTATGAGCAGCCATCTATCATCATTCTGACAACAGTCCACCACCTCAACTCAGACCTCCACACGTACATCTACATCTACATGGATACTCTTCAAATCACATTTAAGTGTCTGGCAGAGGGTTCATCGAATCACCTTCACAATTCTCTATTACTCCAATCTCGTGTAGCGCGTGGAAAGAATGAACACCTATATCTTTCCGTACGAGCTCTGATTTCCCTTATATTATCGTGGTGTCTTTTTTTCCTATGTTGGTTGGTGTCAAGAAAATGTTTTCCCATTCGGAGGAGTGAGTTGGTAATTGAAATTTCGTGAGAAGATTGAATCACAACGAAAAACGCCTTTCTTTTAATGATTACCAGCCCAAACCCTGTATCATTTCTGTGACACTCTCTCCCATATTTCGTGATAATTCAAAACGTGCATCTTTCTTTGAACTTTTTCAATGTACTCCATCAGTCCTATCTGGTAAGGATACCACACTGTGCAGCGGTATTCTAAAAGAGGACAGACAAGCGTAGTATCCTCTTGCAGCGTAGTGTCCTCCTTAGTAGGTTTGTTACATTTTCTAAGTGTCCTGCCAATAAAACGCAGCCTTTCCTTAGCCTTCCCCACAAGATTTTCTATGTGCTCTTTCCGATTAAAGTTGTTCGTAATTGTAATACCTAGGTATTTATTTCAATATGCGGCTTTTAGATTAGACTGATTTATCGTGTAACCGAAGTTTAAAGAGATCCTTTTGGCACTCATGTGAATGACCTCACACTTTTCGTTGTTTAGGGTCAACTGCCACAATTCGCACCATTCAGATATTTTTTCTAAATCGTTTTGGATTTTGTTTTGATGTTCTGATGGCTTTATTAGTAGATAAACTACAGTGTCATCTGCAAACAACCGAAGACGGCTGCTCAGATTGTCTCCCAAATCGTTTATATAGATAAGGAACAGAAAAGGGCCTATAACACTACCTTGGGGAACGCCTCAAATCAGTTCTGTATTACTCGATGACTCTCCGTCTGTTACCACGAACTGCGACCTCTCTGACAGGAAATCGCAAATCCAGTCACATAACTGAGGCGATATTCCACAAGCACGAAACTTCCTTACGAGCAGTTTGTGTGGTACGGTGTCAAAAGCTTTCCGGATATCCAGGAATACGGAATCGATCTAAAATCCCTTGTCAATAGCACTCAGAGTTCGTGTGAATAAAGAGCTAGTTGCGATTCACAGGAACGATGTTTTCAAAACCCGTGTTGACTGTGTGGCAATAGACCGTTTCTTCGAGGTAACTCACAACTTTCGAACACTATATATTTTCTAAAATCCTGCCGCATATCGACGTTAGCGATATGGGTCTGTAATTTATTGGATTACTCCTTCTTCTTTTCTTTAATATTGGTTTGACCTGTGCAACTTTCCAGTCTTTGGGTACGGATATTTCGTGGAGCGAACTGTTGTATATGATTGTTAAGTATGGAGCTAAGGCATCAGCAAACTGGGAAAGAAATCTAATTGGGATACAGTCTGGACCAAAAGACTTGTTTTTATTAAGTGATTTGAATTGCTGCACTACTTCCAGGATATTTACTTCTACGTACCTCATGTTGGCAGCTGTTCTCCATTCGAATTCTGGGATATTTACTTCTTGTTATTTTGTGAAGGCATTTCGGAAGGCTGTGTGTAGTAACTCTGCTTTGGCAGCACTGTCTTCGATAGTAACTCCATTGTTATCGCGCAGAGAAGGCATTGATTGTTTCTTGCCGCTAACGTACTTCACATACGACCAGAATCAATTTGAATTTTCTGCCAGGTTTCGAGACAAAGTTTCGTTATGGAAACTGTTATAGGCGTCTCGTACTGAACTCCGCGCTAAATTTCGAGCTCCTGTGAAGGATCGCCAATCGTGGGGATTTTGCGTCGTTTAAATTTGGTACGTATCTTTCGTTGTTTCTGCAACAGCGTTCTAGTCCGTTCTGTGTACCAAGGAGGATCCACTGCGTTGTTTGTTTGTTTATTTGATGTAAATCTCTGAATTGCTGCCGATTCTATTTCTTTGAATTTAAGCCACGTCTGGTCTACACTTTATATTATTAATTTGGAATGAGTGGAGGTAGTCTCTCAGGTACGCGTCATGTGAATTTTTATTTGCTTTTTTGAATAGGTATATTTTTCCCTCGTTTTTCGAGAATTTGGCGATTACAATATTAACTCTCACTACGACAGCCCTGTGTTCACTAATCCCTATATCGGTTTTGCTGCTCGTAATTAACTCAGGATTATTTGTTGCTAAGAGGTAAACTGTGTTTTCACAACCGTTTACTATTCGTGTGGGGTCATGATCTAACTGCTCGAAATAATTTTCAGAGAATGCGTTTGACAAAATTTCGGCTGATATTTTATGCGTACTTCCGGAATTAAACATGTATTTTCGCCAACTTATCGAGGGTAAATTAAAGTCACCACCAACTATTATCGTATGAGTCAGGTACGTGTTTGAAATCAAACTCAAGTTTTCTTTGAACATTTCAGCAACTGTATCACCTGAACTGGGAAGGCAGTTAAAGGGTCCCATTATTATTTTATTCCGTTTGCCAACAAGACCTCTCCCCATACTAACTAACAGGAAGTATCTACTTCAATTTCGCGACAAGTTAAACTACTTCTGACAGCAACAAACACGCCACCGGCAACGGTGTTCAGCCTACCTTCTCGGAACACCGTTACTTTAAAAAATGGTCCTGAGCACTATGGGACTTAACATCAGAGGTCATCAGTCCCCTAGAACCTAGAACTACTTAAACCTAACCAACGTAAGGATATCACACACATCCATGCCCGAGGCAGGGTTCGACCCTGCGCCCGTAGCAGTCTCGTAGCTCGGGGCTGAAATACCTAAAACCGTCGGCCACCGGGGCCGGCACACCGTTAGGTTCTTCACAAAAATTTCAGCTCAGCTTATATCCTATTTTAGCCAGCTTTCAGTGCCTATAGAGATTTGAGCATGAGTGCTTTCTATTAGCGCTTGGAGCTCTGGTAGATTCCCAACGCAGCTACAACAATTTACGACTGTTATACCAATGGTTCCTGTATCTAAGTTCTTCCTGTGTTCAGCTTACACCCTTTGTGACTGCAGCCCTTCTTGTGTTTTCCCGAGACCCTCTAACCTAAACAACCGTCCAATCCACGCCACACATCCCTTCCTCCCGTGTAGCCGCCTCCTGCGTATAGTGGACACCTGACCTATTCAGTGGAACCCGAATCCCAACCCCCCGTTGGGGCAAGTTGAGGAATCTGCATCCTACACGCTCGCAGAACCGTCTGAGCCTCTGATTCAGACCCACCACTCGGCTCTGTACCAGGGGTCCGCAATCGGTCCTGTCGACTATGCTGCAAATGGTCTGCTCTGCTTTCATCTTGCAACAAGACTGGCAGCCTTTACCACTTCTGTTACCCGCTCGAAACCAGAGAGAATCTCTTCTGATCGAAAGTGACACACATCACTGGTACCGACATGGGCAACCACCTGCTGTTAGCTGCACCCTGTGCTCTTCATGGCATTGGGGAGTATCCTTTCCACATCTGGAATGACTCCACCCGGTATGCACACAGAACGCACATTGGTTTTCTTACCCTTCTTGTCAGCAAAGCTCTAAGGGGCTCCATAACGCGCCCAACGTTGGAGCTCCCAACTACCAATAATCCCACCCTCTGCGATTCCCCAGATCTTGCAGGCTGTGTGGTTTCCTCTGAAACAGGACAGGCGCCAGCATCTGGCTCAGCGACAGCGTCAGCGACAGCCAGTGCCTCGAACCTGTTTGTCAGACAAACCGGCTAGGCCTTGTGTGCTCACGCTTGGGAAGTCATTTGCCGCCAGCTTCGCCCTGGGGCGACCTCTACATTTTGATGTCAGAACTGTGAGTCACCACTAAATTTCAGTGACAGGGGAACCTTACCAGCCATCCTCCCTGGAGACGATGTCTCTCGGCTACATGAGAGTTGCAGTTTCGTCGACAAAAATGGTTAAAATGGCACTGAGCACTATGGGACTCAACTTCTGAGGTCATTAGGCCACTAGAACTTAGAACTACCTAAACCTAACTAACCTAAGGACATCATACACATTCATGCCCGAGGCAGGATTCGAACCTGCGACCGTAGCGGTCTCGCGGTTCCAGACTGCAGCGCCTAGCACACCACGACCACTTCGGCCTGCTTTCGTCGACAGACAGCATCAGTATGCAGTGGGTGATTGCGCTAACTGTTCTTTCTTTTCCCCTGCGAGTGTCACGTCGAGTCAGTCCACCTTTTACCAGCGATTCAGTTCTATTTTCATGTGTGACATGTGGCAAGTAAACGCAGACTGGGTTCTGAGGATGTGTAAATATGAACGTAATTTTTCTCTGTCATCAATGGGAGTGGCTCATTGTCTGGAATGGTATAAGGTGTTAAACATGTGAAGCTTCTTAGGTGGAGAAGATGAGTTTTGTTTAGAAGTCGGAGTTATGTGGTAGTTTACGCAGTTTTCGCCGTTCTGAATGGGGAATGTATTTCATTTCGAGTAATAAATGTGGCTCACTAGTTTAAGAACGTAAAGCATTAGTCATGAGTAGCCGCTCAAGCGCAGAAGATAAGTTACAGTAAGTGTTAGGATAGGATTAGATTAAGTGTTGTAAGGTGGCATGATTTTGAGCCATTTTACAACTACCACTCCGGAAAGAAGGCCCTTTAATAGTACAAACATCGAGACAGGAAACCATTAACGATACTGACATCGGCTAGGGATCTTAATTTGTAGCAGAATATCTGCACGTTGGGCGATAGTGAAGCGGACGGAGACGGGAGACTGGCAGGAGAACGGAAAAGACACAAGCGAGGCAGGCAGGCCTGAGAGCTGTAGACAGCATCGAACCTAAGCTCCAGGAAACCCCCGGCGGGTGGACCGCGTCTTAGCGGGAGCCACGTGTCCGAGGACAAGGAGAAGACACAGGGGCTCGCTCACAAAACGCGTGGCGGCGTGTAGGTGGTTTTCCGAACGGCCGGAGCGGAAGCTTCTGCAACAGTCTGGAAACTTCTAGAAGCTTCGGTCGATTGCAAAACTGAGACTGGACGGCGCTCGGAAACGAAAGCCTTCCAGTAACATGATTGGCCACACACTTTAAAGCGGGGAAGGAAAAAGAACAGGAGCTACGAAAAAGCGTTGCGCCTGTGAAACACTTGTTCCTGGGGCGTCGAGGAGAGAGGTTGGTTCTGGCAATGTGTGCGACCTCGTTACTGGGACAGAGCACTTGTAGCGAGAACCTGAGGATCGTTTGGTGTTCCACGGCAGCCGTGGAGGTGCCTACGGAAGCTTTTGGGAGGCAGAATTTATGTTATCTCGCTGAGGCGTGAACGTCTGCAGCGATAAGCATTGATCACTGTAGTGGTCGTGCATTCGCAACGGCGGTTAGGGAAGTAAATTAAATTGCTGAGCTGGCCGGTGTGGCCAAGCGGTTCTTGGCGCTTTAGGCTAGATCCGAGCGACCGCTACGGTCGCAGGTTTGAATCCTGCCTCGGGCATGGATGAGTGTGCTGTCCTTAGGTTAGTTAGGTTTAAGTAGTTCTAAGTTCTAGGGGACTGATGGCTTCAGATGTTAAGTCACATAGTGCTCTGAGCCATTTGAACCATAAATTGCTGATCACGTGTCATTTTCGTTCTATCCTGAGGCTTCACGTTGCTAGTCGCGAGTGTAGTTCTAAATGTATTTGCAGTTGCCATAGCTGATGTCAGTATTCCACGTTGAATTAACAACCGCGAATATATCACAGGACAGACGATTACCAAATGTGAATAGGCAGAACTAAAATGTTACTCGTACTGTGTAATCTTGTATAGGGTAAATTGCAGAAGAGTAAAGAATTGAAGACTACTAAGTGTATCATTTCACACTTTCGTTTGTCATGTTATTGTCTCCTTATTTGTGTATCTCATGTTTGCAACCAGTTGGTGGAGGCAGTGTTAGTAGGTCAGCACATCTGAACATTCTAGGATATATTGAGGATATGGTTAGAAACCAACCAGATTTTCATACGACTAGTTGATGTCACATGTGTAGCAAAGGATAGACTTACCCTTCTGGAGAGCGTATAAGTGTCAAGGCGACTAATTAACGTTATAAAATTTTTCACTTATACGTTCGCAGGCTTACTCATCAGCAGAAAAGAGCAAACAGAAGCGCAGCCAAATAGTTCAAATGGCTATGAGCACTATGGGACTTAATATCAGAGGTCATCAGTCCCCTAGAACTGAGAACTACTTAAACCTAACAAACCTAAAGACAGCACACACATCCATGCCCGAGGCAGGATTCGAACCTGCGACCGTAGTGGTCGCTCGGTTCCAGACTGAAGTGCCTAGATCCGCTTGGCCACTCCGGCCGGCAGAAGCGGTAGCATACAGTTTCCCTGTTGTCGTAGCGTTTTGATCTCCTCGTTTGTTGTTTGCGTAATTGGTGAGGCATACCCTGGCGGAGAGGTTGCGAATTCCTGCAGCATGGACCAGATGTGAAGGGAAGTGCATGTGCCGATGATTTTTGTGTCTTGCAGAGTGCAACTGCCGACAGTAATTTTCTTGCAGATACTTAAGAGGTTGCACAGAAAACTATCAAAAAGGCTGATTGAATTGCGGATGTTTTGGGTACTGAAATGGTACAGACGAATTTAGTATTTCTGAAGGACGGAGATTCTGCACCATCTGTGATGGCACTGCCTCCTCAGAACGTTCGGAAGGTTAATGATCGGGCCGACAAGGCATGTGCCAGTGGATCAGGAGATTGACCAAACTGACAACACTTGCGGTGTAATGCGTGATGCAGGGGAAGGCTGCTGTGCAATCACAGGGCTAGACTTCCTCTTCAAGCATCATGCCGAAACTGACTTTCGATGACGAGCGGTGGAACTCAGGGGGATAATGTTCAAGCTGGGTCGAACTGTCACCAGTGAAATACACTCGCAAGCTTCGTTTGTCATGAAGGACAAATGCGGGCAAAATCTCTAAGGCCTAATTTGTATGACATAGTGCCACAAGGCACTGGGAACCTGCTTTAGGTGACAGGAGGTGTTGCTAACTTATACGATTCTGGATTTCGCCTCCGGGTAGGGAGTCTTCGTTGAGTACGCAGCGTTCAGTGATTGAGAGCACTTCTTCTGTTCATACCCACGTTGAGCCTACTAAATTCTGTCCTTGTGACTAGGAGTTCGCAGTTCTTGTCTGTAGAATACAGAGAGGAGAAGCTAGTATTAGATTTTACTAGTTAGAGAACCGCCATCAGCCGTCCTAGTGTTTGAATGAGTTTTTTATTTTGTGGCTGGAGTTCTTCCATCGTCGCAGACGTGTACGAGAACCATCACTCCGACGCACCAGATGCAGTGCATTCGTTGATATTACCAAAGCTTCGGCTTTTAGGGCTATGAAGCTAAACAGCTGTGATCAAGTATGTTTCACTTCCACTGAGGTTGCCCACCACTGTAGATGATCTTTGAAAATACTGTCTTCTAGTGTTTGGGACGTAGATGATATCAGACATCTGGCGTTATTTATATTAGATCGCGTAGCCTTAAAAAGGTGCCGATTTGGGAAGTTGATCAATAATTTTAGTAAGGAAATTCATTTGTATCTCTTTATGTCCGTTTCAAATCGACATATAAACATTTGTAATGTATAAAGAAGTTTTAATCTACATTAAATGTATAAGCAGGAAAAACATTAATATTAAATAGTTACTAGTTCCCTTAATCATTCATTTATTTTTATGTTGTAATTTATATGTTAAGGAGCAAGAAGGAGGAAATAATATCACCGTTGAGAGATCCTAAGATCTGCTTCAGCGGGTAGGCAGACAGGGTCAAATCTTTAATTTCACGTTCTGTATTTTCCATTGCGGACATTCGTTTTTGCACCCACCTGGAGCAGCATCTTGGAAACCATACAAATAACTTCAAGAAATACCTCCTAACACTGAAATTTATATTCGATGTTAGCAAATACCTCTTTTTCATTAACACTCTTGTTGCTATAGTCAGTCTACATTTCATATCCTCCCTACTTCTGCCATCGTCAGTTATTTTGCTGCCCAGTAGTTCTTTTAGTGTCTCATTTCGTAATCAGATTCCCTTAACACTACCTGATTTAACCCTCGCAATACCAAGGAAGAGGGAAGGGGTATTTTATGCCTACCTTTTCACAATACTGCAATATAGTAGGCAGACAGGGTCAAATCTTTAATTTCACGTTCTGTATTTTCCATTGCGGACATTCGTTTTTGCACCCACCTGGAGCAGCATCTTGGAAACCATACAAATAACTTCAAGAAATACCTCCTAACACTGAAATTTATATTCGATGTTAGCAAATACCTCTTTTTCATTAACACTCTTGTTGCTATAGTCAGTCTACATTTCATATCCTCCCTACTTCTGCCATCGTCAGTTATTTTGCTGCCCAGTAGTTCTTTTAGTGTCTCATTTCGTAATCAGATTCCCATAACACTACCTGATTTAACCCTCGCAATACCAAGGAAGAGGGAAGGGGTATTTTATGCCTACCTTTTCACAATACTGCAATATAGTAATGTGCATATTATTTTAAAATTTTGAAAAATATATAGTTGTGATTTTTAATGATTTCTTCTACCAGATTCAGTAGTTGTTTTAAATTTTTAAGTAAAACTTAACGCAAAAATTTAGGTCTTGTCAGTGGATGTGAATTTTCATAACAGGTGTCATATTCATATTTTCAGTTTTAGGGCCATTATTACACATAAATACATCTTAAAAAAGTATGTTGTGCGTAAAAGACAACGAAAATTAACAAAATCCGTATATCATTGTGTTGGTCATATATTACACCTCCCTTTTGTAGTACATGTTATAGAAAATCGGTTGGTACTGCTAGGTTTAATTCGAATACGTTCCATTACCTTTCATTTCGTTCCATTGAGGGTTATCTCATAATCCCTTTCCAGGTCACTGTCTATTCCGTTCAAGTGTTATTCCAAGTTCTTTACTGTCTCTGACAGAATTGTAGTGTCACCGGTAAACTTCAAAATCTTTATTACTTCTCCCTAATATTTAATTCTGTTTAAAAACTTATCCTTGTATGCTTTACTGCTTGTTCGGTGTAGATGTTGAATGACATCGAGTGTAGGGTACCCAAATGTCTCACTCCCATCTTCCCATTGCACAACTAGAAATCCAGCAGATGGAGTAGCAGAAGTTATGTGCTTCATCAAGATTTGTTCTTTCATGTGGTGGGGCTGTGAAGTACATGTCCAGCTCCTATGCTCCTCTCTTCTTTTTATCGGAGGACTGCAGAATTCATATTTCAGTGCATATACGGCAAAAATTAAAGGTTCATTTAGGACAACATGGATTCCCAAGGATCCACATGTTACCAGTCGTGGAGGAACATGTAGGGATGAGCGTGTCGCCTATTTCAGAACATTAAATGTTATTTTTGTAACTTCGAGAAGAGCAGAGTACAACGAGATAGCTATTTCTAGATCGAAAGGTAAGCCAGTTCCGTTCGAACCCACTAGCGAGTACAAATATACAGACGGTTGGAGATGCAGTAGTGGGAAATGTCGTTAGAGTGTATTGTAGAATTCGAGAAGTATGAAGAAGGAAAACTATTTGTATACATTTCATGACTTTACGCCTCTTACCTTCAGAAATCATTATTAAATGACCAATGGTGGCCAGAGGAAAGTTGCTACCTCACATTATCTCTGGACAAATAGCTTTTCATCTAATTAAAATTTGAGGCGTTTATGTAAAAGTTCGATTACAGAAACTAATCTGTTCTGGGGCGCCTGACTCAAATGCTTTAACATTGTCATCGTCCACGTCAACAGAAGGTGCAGTGTAGGTGATGTCTCCAGTTATAATTCCTTGGACGCCACTTTGAAGAGCTGCAAAACCCCTTATGTTTTAAAAACTACAAAATAAACGATTGCGTATAAGAATTACAGTAATAGAATAGCAAACATACCGTGCAAAGATCTTTCATCAGCATGATATCAGTTCCTTCATTTCGGGCTATTTCTCCCTTCTCAGAGAGCTTCTCGCACATAGACATTCTAACATTATCAGTTGCTTATTCCAGCGACTATCGTTAAACTGGTTCATTTATCTAACAAGATCATTAAGAAGACCGCTTTTCTTTACGTAAGTGACGCGTGCTTTCGCCGCAATCAAAAGACCATGAACTTATGGACAATTGACGCATATATACTCTGCATTAAAATTATTTCGTACCCCTGTATTTGACAAATGGCAGGAACAATTCAATCGTAAATATATCGCGCAGTGCAACGACAATCTTGTTACCTTTATCAGTCATGTGCTGCATGTCTTTCGAAGTACTGTGGTGGATACCTGGAGACATAAATCGTCCAAACAATTCTCTTGGAATGTTACCGCCCGTTTTTGGTTCATCTGAAAACTGAGTTGTAAACAAAATGCGAGATCTGAGAGTGCAGTTAACAAAACAGGTGACAGTACATGTCAGATAATTGTTTCTTCTCCCGCTGGATGTCCACATTTCTGTAGTTGCTGAGTATTCACCTTCAGTTATATCAACAATGAACTCAGGCATAATTATATGTCCTAGGCTTTTAGCACTTTTTGCCATGTACCTCAACACAGTTGTAGGGTGAGATATAATGGCCTTTGCAGTGTCAACTAACGTCCGAACGAGATCCATAAGACCTTCATCTCTCATAGTTCCATACGACCTCACACATATCCATGCATTATCGACAGTTATCTCCTGGGCAGGTTTAGGAAGTCGTTTCTCCTCCGACATAAGACCCTTGTTTATTATACACAAATGGATTGGGAGAAATGTACGAAGTGCCATTTAGCCCTTCAGCATGAGAGTAAATTCCATCGAGCTGCGAATAGCAAACACAATGAACGCTTTTCCTAACACCATCCACAATAGGCTTTAACTCGGTCCAAAATGAACTTTCAAGATTGGCTTCAGGCTGTGTGGTTCTCTGCTTACCACTTGTTAGTTTTCCTTTTACATCCCTTTTGCTTGATGTACTCCTTCTCCTGGAAACCATATTAGTTTCCTCGCTCATTTTGTGCGTTACGACAAAAATGAAGAAATCCCACCACTCCTCTAAACACTGCTGTACTCAGCGCTCGTTGTCCGTAGATTGCAAATGTGGTCAGTACTACCAACAGCCCGTAGGCCGCAGCACGCCAGTGCTTGCTCACGTCACTGGTGCAGTGACCTCACGGGCTCGTTCATTGTGGAGCAGTGAGGCCACGGCGCGTGGGCTGTGTCTCCATGCACAAGTCTGCTGAGCCCATGGCATACAGGTGCTTTCGCAACAGCACTGCTCGCCCTTGGGGTGACGTCAGAGACTCGCTCTGCCGAGACTGCTGCAGTCCAGTGCAGCTCGCGAACCAGGCCTCTGTGCACGACTCTACATCGTGTGGCCCGTCGGACATCGATACGGCTCCCCCGGTTGAACCGCCAGCGCGGGGCAATGCACGCACGGCTGACATGGCTGCGCTCCTGGACTGGCCGCGCCTCAATGCCCACCTCTGGTGCAACTTACACAACCAGAGCTTGCTCTCAGTCTGTTGTCAACGACCGACTGACACCATACAAGCCAACTGCGATGTCTCTCCAGCAATGGCTGCATCGCTTCCCACTGGCAGACCCGTCCCTTTACTGACTTACCCTCTTATCCACAGAACAATTATACCTCTCAATTTTAAAGTTACTGTATTTTGTACAAATATCTCCGGTGCCAATGAAAATGATTTGTCAAACTGTTTATTTAAAACATGTCAAATTGTGTATTGTTTTTTCTTGTGAGCACTAATCTTTTTAGTTTTGTTGTACTTACGATTTGAATGATTACTTTTGTAACGTCCAGTGTCGTAATCTATTGAATCGTAGGCAAGTGTAAGACAACAAGAAAATTTATCTTCCTTCATGTTTATGAAATGTATGTGTAGTAAAGAGTCCGCAAATGTTAATCAGTACATGTAATACTTTCTATGACAATAAAGAACAGAGTAGCCTTCACATTTTTTCTGCAATCATCTCAGAGATGCCTTCCTGTTTCGTATCGTCCTTTCTTCTTCAACTTTCGCTATGTAGGCATCTATCTTGTTAGCTCGTAAGATCCATGGATATATTTAAGTCTATTTAAATTAAGACCTTTCAGATGTATTAATTTAAAAACTAACCATATCTCTTTGTATTAATGTCTTTATCAGCTTTGTGTACAGCTATTCGTGAAAGAAATGCAAAACTGCTGACGTGTAGTCAGTCTGCCATTGGTGTGATCCAAATACTGATTAACGATTTATCAGATCTTTTATGGTGCACCTACGAACCTGCAGTTTTTCAGAAACGATGTCCGATACTCAATTAACTATACAGCATAATGCGAGGGACCAATCGCGTTATGCAATTGCCTTATGAAAGTTACATTGGAGCCAAACTTTGCGTTTCTCTCGAACACCAACCTGGAGTAATAAGAAATCACAACAGGAATCAAAAAGCACTGCTCGGTTAATTTCAATTGACATTACTGAGCTGACTACCTGCTGGTAAGTGGTAGGTGATCACGACTATTTTCTTTACATTCTCTATCTTCCTTTCACTTTCGCAAGCAGGCAAGTTAAGTTACAGCTCACAACTTCCACTCGCTCATCCACCTTCCAGAGTGGTTGCTGCTATTGTTGCTTATACAGTGGTCACTCCACGTGTGGTTACAGTTTAACGTCATACCAGAGACATTTCTGTTTACAACAACAAAAGAATACGAGAACTGCTACCTCAGTTCGTTACATTGGCCAATAGTGTGAGATAAATGGCTTTTCACATTGGAGAATGAGCAGCGCCGTTAATTTAGAGCAATATAGAAACGTCTTTTGTCATGTCAACAGCCGAGGGTGCTGAATCACACGAGACCAACCTTTCTCATGAGTTTTCACAGTAAAGAACTTGAAAATTGTGGACCAGAAGTCTACTTCTCCCTCCCGTCCCCTTCCCCAGTGTTGTTATTGTGGTGTTCAGTCTGAAGACTGATGCCGCTGCACGAGCTAGTCTATCCTGTAAAAGCCTCTTGAGCGCTGCACAGCTAATGCAATGAGCACCAGTTTGAACCTGCTACCTGTATTCGAGACTTCGTATCCCTCTACAATTTTAACACTCCCCTCCCTCTCCAACATCCACATATTCACATCTCTCTCACATTTTCCCCAGTTCGACTCAATATCTTCTTATCAGTTATTCAATCTGCATCGCCACCACTAATTTTCGGCGCTACTAATTAAAATTATGATTGTGGTATCAGTAGCTACGATGCCACGGAGTAGGTGGAAGTTCCTAAGTGGGCACTACGACAGACACCGACGACAGCACCCTCTAGCCGGTGCTGTGGAGGTCTATTAGCTCCATGACAGATTCTGCCTATTTTGATCAAGAACAGATGGCCAGGAAGCTTCGCTTGCTATTGAGATATGTACTTCTTATGATGGGTCTAAGGCTTCCCACCTCTGTACAAAGTTATGTATTGTAGTGTCGCGTAATAGTAAGGAGTTGGAAACGTGGAATATGGTCAAAGTTTCGTTGCCTATGCCAAGAGGCAGAGGCAGTAAGTTAACCAAGAGGTAAGAGGATTGCACATATATCGGAATGTGTTGTCACTCAGGGGCAGTGGCCAGTTACTCACAACAGGCGAGAGAGAATGGCTTAGCATGCGGGTTTGTGTTAGACGGAGATTTTTGTAGAGTGCAAGACAGAGGTACAGTGTCAGGTGTACTGTATTTCACAACTTTGCGTAAGTCTGCCGTAACAACACATAACGCCAGCCAGAGTGGCAGAGCGGTTCTAGGCGCTACAGTCTGGAACCGCGCGACCGCTATGGTCGCAGGTTCGAATCCTGCCTCTGGCATGGATGTGTGTGGTGCCCTTAGGTTAGTTAGGTTTAAGTAGTTCTAAGTTCTAGGGGACTGATGACCACAGCAGTTAAGTCCTATAGTGCTCAGAGCCATTTGAGCCACAACACGTAACTCCGTCGCAAGAACACCTAAGGAGCGAGTACGACAGATGAATCAGCAGTATAAGTGGAACGAATGCATTCACTACAAACGAGCATGACGTCAGGACGTCGCTCGTGCTTCCTTTAAATTCGCCAGCTTTGATAGCAACAAGGCACTCGCAGTTAGACTTGCAGTTAGATGTTACTGGGTCATTGCTTAGTGCTCAGCTCAGTGATCGACATGTTAATATTTATTAAGGAGATGTTGCAGTAAGGGCGGCCAATCCAGCAGCAGACGTGAGGGGACAGTACCAGCTCTGGTCCTCTCTGCTGCCACTGTCGATCATTTACCCAGGATTAGCAGACATCGCGGTAGACTTGCTCGCCGCCAATGCTGACCACATCAGTGAGCCATCGTCAAAATCGTGCGGTGTCTAGGCCCTGTGCATCTTCTGTCACAACTACGTGAGCCGACGATGCTGGGGGACTGCACCCGGTTCAGCCCGTCCACAGCAGCCGAGCCACCAGGTGGAGCAGGGAAGAAGACGGGGTGGGAGAGAGTACACTCTGCACTACGAGGACGCCTCTCGTGCCGACAGCGCCCGGACTCCAACCCGGAGCCCCCTACGTGCAGCATGTTGCTGTCCACAGCCGAGTCGGTCAGCCAGCTGGGCGCCACCAGCCATGCGCGGCCGAAGTACGAAGTAGGGACATTCCTTCGCAACGTCGCAGCATGCGGCGCTGTGCTAGCAAGACTGTGCGGCCCGGAGCTGGTGACATTGCTACGAGTCAGCGAGGACTCGGGAAGGTCGTTGATATCACCAAGCCACATTGTACTCGGCAGGAATAAAGGTGTTATAAATTAATAATGTTTCTTTGGCGTTTCTGACGCGTCCACAGTCATTTCCTAGTATCCTGACAACTGGAGGGGTCACCGCTCGGCCATCCACTCCAACGTAGGCGACCGGGACCACTGGGGCACCTACAGATTTGGTGTCAGGAGTGGTGTCGGAAGTCCTCGCGTCCACTGCCTACAGATTTGGTGTCAAAAGTCCTTGCACCCACCGCTTACAGATTTGGTGTAGTGGTAAGTGCACAAGGCGATTTTTGTTAATAACTATGGATGCACGTTCTTTGTTGGGAGTACACTTTGTGAGACCTGCGGAAACAGCAGATTTATCTGAGTTTAAGGGCAACAGTTGGGAAACGTATTTGGTACCAGTCAGATGTACTGTGTGTAATTTAACGGGGCATGTGGAGCTATGCACGAAGTTTGTACCAGTAGAATGTTCAATTTGTAAACGGTTTGGTCACACAGCGCACAATTGTAGACAGTGTTGCTGGGCAATAACAAGGCGGAAGGATTAATTTTGTTTAATTGTGCACTGTGAGTCTTGTTTGTCTTCTTGTGTGTAGTGCGCAACTGTGACAAAGGAGGTGAGTACCTGGTGTTGTTATTGTTCTGAGGAGTAAATTCAGTATCGAGTAAGTTGTTGGTAATTTGCACAAATCATGCCGGAAACAAGATCCGTTAGTACTGATGGGAGTATAGCTGCTGTGACGGAGCAAGTCTCAAAATTCTTAGAAGAGAATGCGCAGCATACGTTACGTCATGTAGAATTAATGACGCAAATGGAGACCTTGCGTTCGGCGCAAGAGTCGCAAACGGTTTCAAGTGAGTGCAAGTCAGTAGCTATGTCCAAACTTGCAATACATCCTTCAGTAGCCAACCTGATCACGCCTTTCTCGGGTAAAACAACAGAGGATGTCACAGCGTTCATTAATGATGTTTTGGCAGCAGCTGCAATGAACAATTGGTCGGACGTAACTACGTTACGTATATCAAATTTGCGACTTGCATGGGAAGCCAAGACGTTCGTGATGTACCATGAGACGCAGACGCTTAGTAAGGCGAGCGCGTTTGAAGAATTGGCAGATGGGTTACGACAAAGATATCGTAAGCAGAATAGTGCAAGATTTTTTAGGGAGACGTTAGGTAATTTGACACAGAAGGTCAATGAGACAGTGGAGTCTTTTTCAGATAGGATACGGAAAATTAATTCGCAGACCTATGAATTATCGGGTAATCCTGATGCGGATCATGTATTACTATGAGAGGCAGAAAACAAAGCCCTCGATGTATTCCTCAGGGGAATTCCTGCAGGATTTTCTTGTAGGGTTAGGATGGAGAATCCTGGGGATTTAACTGCAGCACTGCGTATTGCAACGCATCTGCAGGAGAGAGACATTGCAACAAGGGTTCGCAATGATAAACGCATCTTTGCGTCGGAAAGGAATTGTTACCGTTGTGGGAGGAAAGGTCACATGAGGGCTCAATGCAGACAGCCGCAGTGCTATGTTTGTAAACGCTACTGTCACAAGGCGAATGAGTGTCGTAGTAAGCAAAATGGTAACGGAATAAACAGGAAAAAGTGTTAAACGGGAACGGGAATGTTTCGTCCGTCGGAAGACATTCCCGGTAAGCAGAAGTACGGTGAAAACTAGTACAATAAATGGCTCTGAGCACTATGGGACTCAACTGCTGAGGTCATTAGTCCCCTAGGACTTAGAACTAGTTAAACCTAACTAACCTAAGGACATCACAAACATCCATGCCCGAGGCAGGATTAGAACCTGCGACCGTAGCGGTCTTGCGGCTCCAGACTGCAGCGCCTTTAACCGCACGGCCATTTCGGCCGGCCCGAAAACTGGTGCAGAGACGGATTGTTGCTTGGTGGTTGTTGTAAGGAATAACAGATGTAAGTTTTTGATTGATACAGGGGCACATGTATCTGTTGCTAGTCTAGACCTCGTGGGTAGTAGAAGACTAGATAGTCCTAGGTATAGATTACGTGGAGTAGGGAATAATGAGTTGCAATCATTGGGTACAACACAGCTCGTTTTTAAGATTGGAACTGTAGAGTTCGGAGAGAAAATGGAAGTGTTGCCAACTGTGGGACAAGGGTATTCTGTGATTCTCTGACTGGACTTCCTCGATAAACACTATGCCAAAATTAATCTTTCACAGCGTACAGTTGAACGTAGTGGAAACTTGTTTTCAATGGGTACAACAGCTGTAAATATTTCTACGTCGCGAGGTGCATCCGTTGCTAAGATATCACCAATTGAACCTCGTACAAGGGCATTAAAGATGATTACGCATGTCAAAGTGCCTTCGGGAACAGGGAAGTTAGTTTGGTTGTCAGTAGGTACCGATGTACCACAGCAGAGACTATGTGTGGTGGAGCCACTGCAGAGCTATGAAGCATTGGATAAAATGCATTGTTTTATTAGGAGGAGCGTTGCGCACGTAACGGATATAAATGAGGAACTGATGATTCCGGTCAGTGTAGATAATTTTGGGGCAGATGAAGTGGATCTCCCAAAGGGTTTAGTGGTAGCAAGTTTGGAAATACTCGACGATGTGGATATAGATGAATCCCAAGGTGATTATAACGTCAAGCAAACCGTCAAGGCATCTGTACTACGTGATAAGATTCGTCATTTGGAGAATGGTGATCGGAAAGCTATGGAAGCTTTGTTATTAGAGTATTTAGATTTGTTTAATTCAGAAGGTCCATTACCAGCAACTCCTATTACACAGCACCATACACCGACTGGCGATAGTCCGCCGGTCTATAGGAAACCATACAGGATAGCGAAACACCTACAACCACTAGTGGAAGAATTTATTAATCAACAGCTAAGGGACGGTATTATAGAGAACTGTGAAAGCCCGTGGTCTGCCAACATAGTGGTAGTTCCTAAGAAGTCATTGGACGGTACTAAGAAGTATAGGTTTTGTTGTGACTATCGTTTTTTGAACGCACGAACTGTAACAGATGCGTAACCAATACCGAACATCACGGAAACATTGGACAACCTAGGTCGGTGTAAATATTTTTCGACGCTAGATCTAAAGAGTGGGTACCCTCAGATAGAAGTAAGTCCCGAGGATTGACCGAAGACGACCTTTACAACAAGCCTTGGTTACTTTCAGTGTCACATAATGCCATTTGGGTTGAAAAACGCTCCTGCTACTTTCCAGCGTCTGTTAGATGGTGTGCTTCGGGGACTGAAACCGAAGATTGCTATGGTATACCTCGATGATATTGTTACTTTTTCACGTACTATAGAAGAGCATGTGGAACGACTGAACGAAGTATTTAGTAGGCTAAGAGAGGCAAATCTTACGCTTCATATCAAGAAATGTCAGTTTTTTCCAGACGCAAGTGACTTATCTTGGGCATATTATCAGTCAGGATGGGGTAAGAATGGATCCTCGTCTAACGTCGGCTGTGCGTGGTTTTCCAGTGCCACAGGCCATTAAACAAGTTCGGCAATATGTCGGTTTATGTAATTACTACAGACGATATGTAAAGGGGTTCGCAGAAATAGCACATCCATTAACGAGATTGTTAAAGAAAGGTGTTAAGTTTAAATGGAGAGCACAGTGTCAGGAGGCATTCGAGAAACTCAGATACTAATGGCAGACCCTGTGCTGATACTTCCTGATTTCGAACAAGAGTTCATACTATCTTGTGATGCCAGTAATATTGATGTAGGTTTTATTCTTTCTCATAGGGTTAAGTGGATGCGTTACCGCAGATTCCTCAAGCAGTAACCAAGGGTGTGAGGGTACCGAAGCTAAAAGAACAGCAGAGGAACGTTCCTTGCGCACTTAGGTCTAGTGAAAAGTAGATTAAGTGTCCTCCAGGAGGAACATGTCGTATATATTGTTATTAGGTAATAGTGTATGTGTAGTTTTTACTTGTCATTTGTGTGATTTAGACGTGGTAAGGAAGGGAGCGATTGACATGGCCTCCATTTCCTTCAGGTGCCGTGCCAGGATGTGGCCCGGGAAACTTTTCGTCAGTCTGGTATTGCGACACTGTTGCAGAGGAGAGGTGGTGCAGGTTCTACCACTGGACGAGGGAATTTTGTTTGCAAGACAATTAGATGTGGTATTGTCAAGCCGCAGGTGGACAATTGTGTTCACGTATAATATATGGGGAGTGAGGAATGATGTATGGACACTACAGGATAGGTTTACGGCACTACAGGTGGCCACGGAGAAGGAGGGGTTGTTTCAAGACATACGGAACCTGTATCAGGAATTGAAGCTCTTATACGAAAAGCTGAGAAGGCAGCTGCAACAAGTAACAGAAGTGGTCCCGCAAACGCTCGTTCGCAGGAAACGAGCGTGGTTGGATGCAGGGGGAAAATTGCTGAAAACGGTGTTTGGAACCACGGACGAGGAAGATATAAGGAGCTTAAATAGTATGGTGGGGAGGTGCAGGATTTGGCGGAGGAGACAAAATCGAAAGTGGATGGGCACACGACAGGTATAGGTAACATGCAGCAGGGGATATTGAATGTCACTAGAACAGTACGGGAGTTGACGTCAGACCTGGAACGGTATGCAGCAAATACCAGGAAAGTGTTGAATGGGAATATAGAGGCTGTACAGGCGAGATTGATCCGAATAGACGGGAAAATACAAGTAGCACCTTTATTGAGGGCATTGGCAGACAGGGTGGATGATGCACGTGTCGAATTGGAAGCGTTATATGAAGCTATGTATCACGCAGTGCATGGGCAATTGGGTGCCACTTTGTTAGGTCCAGATCACATGCTGAAGGCGTTGCTGAAAGTGCAGAAAGAATTCTCGGAAGGAATGCGTCATGTCGTGCATCCGGCGAAGCGGAATTTACCGTTACTCTATCGCATGTCTAAACTGAGAGTAATTACAGATCAGACGAGTATACACGTAGAAGTGCAAATACCAGTGATGGGTATCAATTCACAGTACCAGTGTTATACAGTACACCCGTATCCAATTAGATGGGGTGCATTTGGGAAGTGAGTGCAAGTGCAAACTCGGGAAGTATTGTTAGTGTCAAGACGGAGGAGTGCTCATGTGGTAATGTCTACGGAAGATTTGACAGACTGTTTCAGGGGAAGTGTTTTTATTTGTCCAGCAAAGTAAGTGGCAACCCACAATCATTCGTGTGAGATGCAGTTGTTCTTGGGGAATATGGGAACCTTAGAATGCGAAAAGAAGGTGATACTTCCGAGACCGAAATTTCAGAAAGTTGGGGAACATTTGATTTACTCTGTGTTCGAACTAGAGACCGTAGTTGCCACTTGTTACAGACATGGTAGATTTATAGATATATCAAAGCTTGAATTACAGGGTAGTGGGTTTTTGATTAATGGCACTGGATGTAAAATAGTGGGGAAGCATTTTCACCTACCATCTACTTTCATGGGTACAACAATGATTAACGTGACACAGCCTATCTTGAAATATCCAGAGGAACCGCCACACATATTGCCTCGCCAGAATCTAACGTTTATTAAGAGTCCTTGGATCCTACATTACTACAATCTTTAGATAGCCTGATTATCTCAGAAAAAGAGCAGATCTCAGTTAATCAACTACTGCAGCACGTGCAGCAATATCGGGAGAAACGTAAGCAAAACACAATCATATTTGGTGTCTCAATGACTAGCATAATATTAGTTCTAGCGCTTATTTGTGCAACTTACTTTTGTATACGGAAAAAGATGTCTCGTTCTGAAATAACAACCGTACATCAAATAACGATGGGATGGATTGAGAATAGTGGAACGTAATATAAACAGATAAGCAATGATAAGATTGGAATCAGTATTAAGTGTAAATAGATTATTAGCGGGTAAGAAAAGTTTGACAGTGTTGAAGGAGTAGTTGTAAGATACCTGTAGTGTATAAGGAAGTATGGCGTGCACAAACAGTATGTCCACAATTATAAAATTTGGGACAAATTTTCTTAAAAGAGGGGGATGTGTAGTGTCACGGAATAGTAAAGAGACGGAAACGTGGAATATTGTCAAAGTTTCGTTGCCTATGCCGAGAGCCAGAGGCAGTAAGTTAGCCAAGAGGTAAGAGGAATTCACATATATCGGAATGTGTCGTCACTCAGGGGCAGTGTCCGGTTACACACAAGAGGCGAGAGAGACTGCGGGTTTGTGTAAGACGGAGACTTTTGTAGAGTGCCAGACAGAGGTATAGAGTCAGCTGTACTGTATTTCACAACTTCTTGTAAGTCTGCCGTAACAACATGTAACTCTGTCGCAAGAAAACCTAAGGGGCGAGTACGACAGATGAATCAGCAGTATAAGTGGAAAGAATGTGTTCGTTACAAACGAGCATGACGTCAGGACGTCGCTTGTGCTTCCTTTAAATACGCCAGCTTATATAACAACAAGGCACTCGCAGTTGCTTCCGACGCTCGGGTTCCCGGGTTCGAATCCCGGCGGGTTCAGGGATTTTCTATGCCTCGTGATGGCTGGGTGTTGTGTGCTGTCCTTAGGTTAGTTAGGTTTAAGTAGTTCTAAGTTATAGGGGACTGATGACCATAGATGTTAAGTCCCATAGTGCTCAGAGCCATTTGAATAATTTTTGAGCCACTCGCAGTTAGACTTGCAGTTAGATGTGTACTGGGTCGCTGCGTAGCGCTCAGCTCGGTGATCGACATGTATTAAGGAGATGTTGCAGTAAGGGTGGCCCAACCAGCAGCAGACGTGAGGGGACAGTACCGGCTCTGGTCCTCTCTGCTGCCGCTGTCAATCATCAACCCAGGATTAGCAGACATCACGGCAAAGTACGACATAAGGACATTCTTTCGCAACATCACAGCACGCTGCGCTGCGCTAGCAAGACTGTGCGGCCCAAGCTGGTGTCATTGCTATGAATCGGTGAGGACTCGGGAAGGTCGTTGATATCACCAAGCCACATTATACTTGGCAGGAATATAGGTGTTATGAACTAATAATGTTTCTTTGGCGTTTCTGACGCGTCCACAGTCATTTCCCAGCATCCTGACTGTGGTGTCACCGCCAGACACCACACTTGCTAGGTGGTAGCCTTTAAATCGGCCGCGGTCCGTTAGTATACGTCGGACCCGCGTGTCGCCACTCTCAATGATTGCAGACTGAGCGCCGCCACACGGCAGGTCTAGAGAGACTTCCTAGCACTCGCCTCAGTTGTACAACCGACTTTGCTAGCGATGGTTCACTGACAAAACACACACTCATTTGCCGAGACGATAGTTTAGCATAGCCTTCAACTACGTCATTTGCTACGACCTAGCTGGGCGCCATTGTCATTTACTATTGGTATTGTGAATCATGTACTGTCCAGACCGACGTTCCCCATTAATGGATTACACTTATGTATCCCACCAGCTACGTCCTTTTTTCTAAATTCTAATTTCTTTGTCCTGTTCCAGACCTCACGCCAGCCTGCGTGAGCTAAAACGCGTGCCTTTCGGCCTCCTCTAGTAACCCGGTGATGGCTCTCGTGCCAACCAAAACACTGACAACTGGAGGGGTCACCGCTCGGCCATCCAGTGCACCATAGGGGTCTTGGACCACCGGGGCGCCTACAGTATTCAGTTAATATTGTGATATAGTAGAACCATTTCAAAGAGGAGTACCGAGAGATTTTCACCTTTTCCTGCTCCTACTCACTTCCTTCATTCGGCCAGCCTTTCACTTCACTGGAGCAGACCCACCTGCCGCCTTCAGGGCGGGATACAAAACTTGGCGAGGAACTGCGATTAAAATTTCTTTTTCCTCTCCTCTCATTTCGTTTTTTCCTCGGTACTGCTTTAGCCTTTTTGTGATATCCCCGTCTGGCAGAGTGACTGTATGTAGGTGTTCCCACCATTCGCTGTAAGAGTTTCATTTGTGTAAACCACGGCTTCGCCACAGGAACAGGCTTCACCATCCCATCTTGTACGTTTTCAGGCTCAGCAAATGATGCAGCTGCTAGCTGCCATAAATGGACTGGTCACACCACAAACTGCAGCTACTTCGGTATCTCTGACGCCACCGCCTGTACCGACGCCATCACCGACGGCGCCGCTTTTTCGTGCCTTCAACCCTGACGTTGAAAGTGGGCCAGAATACATCACACAACTCGAGGCACACTTCGCAGCTTACAACATACCAGATACAGAGAGGCTTACTTTTTTCAAAGTCAACGCGGGTTTTGTGTTGTACTGTGTGCTCGTGAAATTGTTTCCCACCACCTCCCACTTTAGTGATAGTGTAAATGTGGTAGCTGCACGCTACAAATTCTTCCGCCTCCAGCGTGGCTCTACTCGGTCGAATAAAGCTTGGATAGCGGGCCTTCAGAGACTAACTTCTGATTGTGTCTTCCATGCCTCATGTGGACGCTCATATGCGGATGAAATTATTAGAGGCGCTATTGCGCAGAATGTAGCGGATCACATTGCAGGAAGTAGACTTCTAGACAGACAAGATGCATTAGACATGGCTACTTCCACGTTCCCCGGGTGTGTGTACTCTTAGCGCGGCACAACACGTGCCCTCCCACCCGCCAGCACGGCCAGCCACGCCGCGCCACTCGCGCGTAAGTATACAAATTTCAAACCAGGCACACACTAAGAAACTGAAATCATGGCCGAACTGCTTTCGTGCCCACCCACGGGACAGTTGCCAATCCCGCCAAGCACTGTGTTACTTTTGTAATAAGAAAGGACATGTGCAAGCTGTGTGTAGTAAGAGAAACTCTAATTCACCAATTGTCTCGCGTTCGCGTGACTCACGTGGGCGTCACCGCAACGGCAACCGCCATAATCATGATTCACATCAGCCTATGGATGTTAATGCCATTTATTCAAAGCCTTCTGCTTCACATGCTTCGACAGATCGTCGTGTGAATCTAGTTTTGCCAGACACTTCCTCTCGCATTGAGCGCGATGCGAGGAAACTTTTTGTTGCTGCTCATTAGTGTTCGTTCAGTTCGCATGCAGCTGGACACTGGTGCGTCAGTTTCTCTACTGAACAAATCGACGTATGAGATACATTACTCACTCCCGCTTCATCGTTCACATTCCACGGTGGCTGCACTTACTGGACAGGAAATCTCAGTGCTTGGCGTGTGTAGTTTGCTAGTCACATATGGTGCCACGACTCGTACTGTGTCTTTCCGTGTGCTCTGCTCTAGTGATGCTACGAACATTTTCGGCATGCACGCATTTGAACTTTTAGGCCTCGCTGTTCAGGAAAATGTACTTTGCATCAACGCTATTGACCATGCAGACAATGTTGCCGCACTATTCGATGATTTTGCTGAACTCTTTTCTGATGGTCTAGGTTTTGCCACAGATTTTTCAGCCCATGTTGCAGTTAAAGGCAATGAAATGCCTATTTTCCGCGATGGACGCCCGGTACTGCACGCCGTGCGCGACGCCGTAGCTTCTGAACTTAAGCATTTGCAAGACATTGGTGTCATTGAACCTGTTTCTGCTTCGCCATGGGCTACGCCTATAGTGTGTCTGAAGAAACCAAACGGTTCTCTCCGTATTAGTGCTGACTTTAAGTCTACAGTGAATCCCCAGACAGTGGTAGCTACATTTCCCTTACTGCGTGCTGAAGACATTTTTGATAAGCTTGATGCGGGAAAATTCTTTTCCACGATTGACTTGCGGGACACATACTTTCAGATTCCGCTCGACGAACAGTCGCAGCGCTATTTTGTGATCAACACCCACAGTGGATTGTTCAAATTTCGCCGCCTTCCGTTCGGTTGTGCTTCAGCTCCAGCTGTTTTTCGGTCTTATTTGCAGCAGTTGTGGACCACTGTCCCTGGTTGCTCAAATTATCTGGACGATATAGTGGTATGAGGTCGCATCCCTGACGAACATTTGCAGAATTTGCGTGCCTTATTTATTGTACTTTTGCAGGCAGGACTAAAGTGTATTAGGGGTAAGTGCAGTTGTTTTCAAACTCAGATTCAGTATTTAGAACATTTGATTAACGAACAGGGTATCCACCCCTCGCCCTCACATCTCAGTGCAATTAGAGACTTGCCAGCACCCAGGAACTTGAAAGAACTTCAGTCTGTGCTGGGCAAAATTTCATATTATATTCGGTTTATACCAAATGCAGCGGAGATTGCAGCGCCTTTGCATCGCCTTCGGCGTAAGAACGTTCCTTTTGTTTGGTCTGCGGAATGTGACGCTGTTTTCCACAAGCTCAAATCTGCTTTGTTGAGCGACCGCTATTTGATTCCTTTCGATCCCTCCAAACCAGTTGTTTTGGCTGTCGATGCATCTTGTCACAGCATCAGAGCAGTTCTCACACACCGCATTAAATTTGTCGAACGCCCGATAGCTTTTGCGTCTAAGTTGCTCAGTTGTGCCAAGCAAAACTATTCTCAAATCGAGAAAGAAGCTTTAGCTATTGTCTATGGTGTGAGAAAGTTTCATGATTTTTTGTACGGTCCCAAGGTCTATTTGGTCACCGACCATAAGCCTTTGACGTTGTTGCTCCACCCGTCAAAGCCAGTTCTGGCCCGTAGTGCACAAAAGTTGCTACGTAGGTCTTTGTTTTTCTCTAACTACAATTACGAAATTTTGTTTCGGCCCACAGCCCAGCATTGCAATGCTGATGCTTTGTCTCGTCTGCCTATCGGTCCTGACGAAGTGTTTGATTCTTCCGAATTGACATGCATGTTTATTGATTCACAAGATAAGGAATTAGCTGATGGTTTTGCAGTGGATTTTCGTCGCATTGCTTCTGCGCCAGCCACCTATGCTTCTTTGCAGATTCTTTTGCAGTATATTCATACTCAATGGCCCCCATCTGCTATGCAGGTTCGTGATCCACTTTGTAAGTAGGCTGTTCAGGTTTTCTTATTGGTAACGCCACGTAGCGCTCTGTATGAAAAATCACTGGCTGTGCTGTGTGCAGTCTGTGGCTAGTTTGCATTGTTGTCTGCCATTGTAGTGTTGGGCAGATGGATGTGAACAGCGTGCAGCGTTGAGCAGTTGGAGGTGAACTGCCAGCACTGGTGGATGTGGGGAGAGAGATGGCGTAGTTTTGAAATTTGCAAGACTGGATGTAATGAACTATAGTTTGCAGTTCCTTTATGGCTGCTTCGTGATTCTGTAATGCATTTTCATGACGCGAAAAAATAGGTTGGAAATGCTCACAAATTAGTGTTTTTACGTCATTTCGATTCAATGTTATGTAACTCAATAGTTAAATCTTCACGTGTTTGTTCAAGTGTGGTGTCTAACTTCCGAAGATTTTGTTCCATTGTGTCTAACTGTTGCTGTGTTTGTCTCTGGTGTTGTTCAATTGTGTCCTACTTTTGAAGATTTTGTCCCATTTGTTTCTTATTTTGTTCAAGCGTTGTGTCTAACTTTTGTAGCCTTTGTCCCATTTGTTGCATTAACTGTAATAACAGTGCACTGGTGTCTGAAACATGTTCCTCAGTGCTATTCGGCAGTACATTTGAACCGGCAATATTCGCGTTTATAAAAGCAGAAAATGTGTCTCGATTTATTTGAGAAAACGGTGAGGACGCGAAACCTGAATCTACAGTATTTGTAAGATTGGGTCCTGTCATTTCGGAATCCTGAAGCGAGCTGTTGCCGACCGATCGATCGATAATGCTTTCCTGTTCACTAATTGTTTCACTGCCTACACCATTATTTGCAGCCCGCTCCATTTCCCTATGCACAATTACCAAATTACTACTTTGAACATTAGTTAATTCATTACATTGTGGCGCTAACACACTGCTTTCGTCTTCACTGTCATTTCACAGTTCACTTTGGAGCCTAGTATTACGTTTTTCACACGCCGTTATTGTCACAATATTTCACACGACAACACAGAAAAACACAATTTGAAGAGCAAAAATAAGAAAACACATTAACATAGCACTGAAAATAATATCTAATTAACTGCAAGCGCAGCTGCGAGATACTTGGTGCAAATTTACATGCGTGCCACATCTGTTTTACTGTACAACAATGAAAGACTGCTACTACAAAGGAGATTCTCTCTACAATTATGCGCTAGCAATAAACAAAATCTACACTAATTACACAAACTACAAGAAAAAATCAGAAGATTCCAGTGAGGTATCCTCGGCTAAAGGTCGACATATGAAACGTTCCCTTCGAAAAATTATACATGACTGTGTTTAAACTGACACAATATTTTTAGCGCAACGCAATCTGACTTCCAAAAATCCCTACTAAAGAATGGCCCTGACTAACATTAACCTATACCTTTTACAAATCAGTTACCTCGCCAAAAATCTTCGTTACTCGAACTACTGCAATACAGCGAGCGCCACTACTGCCAGCTAAATAAAAGATTCGAACTACTGAAGGCACTAACTACTAATAGGCATAGTTACCAAATGAAAGATTTTGATGGAGAACAAACAATGTATTTACCTTACTAGTGTTCAAAAGTCATAATATACTCTCCTGGAAATGGAAAAAAGAACACATTGACACCGGTGTGTCAGACCCACCATACTTGCTCCGGACACTGCGAGAGGGCTGTACAAGCAATGATCACACGCACGGCACAGGGGACACACCAGGAACCGCGGTGTTGGCCGTCGAATGGCGCTAGCTGCGCAGCATTTGTGCACCGCCGCCGTCAGTGTCAGCCAGTTTGCCGTGGCATACGGAGCTCCATCGCAGTCTTTAACACTGGTAGCATGCCGCGACAGCGTGGACGTGAACTGTATGTGCAGTTGACGGACTTTGAGCGAGGGCGTATAGTGGGCATGCGGGAGGCCGGGTGGACGTACCGCCGAATTGCTCAACACGTGGGGCGTGAGGTCTCCACAGTACATCGATGTTGTCGCCAGTGGTCGGCGGAAGGTGCACGTGCCCGTCGATCTGGGACCGGACCGCAGCGACGCACGGATGCACGCTAAGACCGTAGGATCCTACGCAGTGCCATAGGGGACCGCACCGCCACTTCCCAGCAAATTAGGGACACTGTTGCTCCTGGGGTATCGGCGAGGACCATTCGCAACCGTCTCCATGAAGCTGGGCTACGGTCCCGCACATCGTTAGGCCGTCTTCCGCTCACGCCCCAACATCGTGCAGCCCGCCTCCAGTGGTGTCGCGACAGGCATGAATGGAGGGATGAATGGAGACGTGTCGTCTTCAGCGATGAGAGTCGCTTCTGCCTTGGTGCCAGTGATGGTCGTATGCGTGTTTGGCGCCGTGCAGGTGGGCGCCACAATCAGGACTGCATACGACCGAGGCACACAGGGCCAACACCCGGCATCATGGTGTGGG
The DNA here is from genome assembly GCF_023864345.2 of Schistocerca serialis cubense. Lineage (NCBI taxonomy): Eukaryota > Metazoa > Arthropoda > Insecta > Orthoptera > Acrididae > Schistocerca > Schistocerca serialis. The sequence goes on along the minus strand of NC_064640.1, from coordinate 550,393,292 downwards.
GAGCGATCTCCTACACTGGCCGTACACCACTGGTGATCGTCGAGGGGACACTGAATAGTGCACGGTACATCCAAACCGTCATCGAACCCATCGTTCTACCATTCCTAGACCGGCAAGGGAACTTGCTGTTCCAACAGGACAATGCACGTCCGCATGTATCCCGTGCCACCCAACGTGCTCTAGAAGGTGTAAGTCAACTACCCTGGCCAGCAAGATCTCTGGATCTGTCCCCCATTGAGCATGTTTGGGACTGGATGAAGCGTCATCTCACGCGGTCTGCACGTCCAGCACGAACGCTGGTCCAACTGAGGCGCCAGGTGGAAATGGCATGGCAAGCCGTTCCACAGGACTACATCCAGCATCTCTACGATCGTCTCCATGGGAGAATAGCAGCCTGCATTGCTGCGAAAGGTGGATATACACTGTACTAGTGCCGACATTGTGCATGGTCTGTGGCCTGTGTCTATGTGCCTGTGGTTCTGTCAGTGTGATCATGTGATGTATCTGACCCCAGGAATGTGTCAATAAAGTTTCCCCTTCCTGGGGCAATGAATTCACGGTGTTCTTATTTCAATTTCCAGGAATGTATATAGCAGTTCATGACATCCAGTCTTACAAATTTCAAAACTCCGCCATCTCTCTCCCCACATCCACCACTGCTGGCGGCTCACCTCCAACTGCTCAACGCTACGCGCTGTTCACATCCATCTGCCCAACACTATAATGGCAGACAACAATGCAAACTAGCCAGAGACCGCACACAGCACAGCCAGTGATTTTTCATACAGAGCGCTACGAGGCGTTTCCAATAAGAAAACCTAAACAGCCCACTTACAACTTGTTAGACGTTACTTTGCGCAAAGTCACAAATTGTCTATACACCACGGCGTTATCTTGTTACGAACTGACAATGATCAGTCTTGTGTGGTTGTACCTCATTCGTTGCAGTTGGAAATTCTCCACTTGCTGCACGCTGGTCATTGAGGGATAGTGTGGATGAAGCAATTAGCGCGTCGTCACTGCACTTGGGTTAGGATTAATAAACATATTGAGAATTTGCTTGCTAACTGTCGCTCTTGCGTGGAGCATCAATCTGCTCACCGCCAGTGCTTCTTTGAGTGGCCGACTTCTACTGCGCCTAGGCAGCGCGTTCATATTGGTTTTGCGGGTCATTTCTGGGACACCCGGTGGTTGATAGTCATTGATGCGTACAGCAACTTTCCTTTTGTTGTGCCTGTATCGTCTACTACATCTGCCAGTAGTATTCGGGCTTTGACGTCTATTTTCTGCACTGAGGGCTTTCCTGAAGTTATTGTCTCCGTCAATGGCCCCCAATTCGTATCATCAGAGTTTGAAGCGTCCTGGGCTGCTAATGGCATTCGCCATCTGACCTTAGCCCTGTTCCACCCCCAGTCAAATGGCAAGGCTGATCGCTTAGTGCGTATGTTTAAGTCGCAGATAAGCAAGTTGCGCGCCACACACTGTCACAAGCACACGCTCTGGACTTTCCTGGCTTCATATTGCTCGCAGCCGCTCGGCACCCGTTCCGCAGCGGAATTGCTACACGGCCACGCCCATCGGTCGCTCCTGCAGCTATTGCACCCGCTGCCGCGCGCTCCCGCTGCTTCGCCTCGTTGTGTCTTGGCGTCGCATGGTTTAGTGTTCTATCGCATTTTCTCTGGAAGGCAGCGCTGGGAGCAGGGACGCATCCTTCGAAAGTTTGGCGGCGCCTTATTGGTCATTTCTGGTCCCTACAGCACTGACAAGCGACACCGCAATCAGAACCGTTTGTGCCGTCCTCGGTTTTCTGCTGTTGGTTGTTTTCTGGCAGAATTGGAGGCTTCACGGATTCCGCCGCCTCAGCCCACTACTCCACCGACGGCGCCTCCGCTGCTCGCGCCCCCGCCGCGTTCACACCTGCCGTCGTTGCCGTCGCCGCTGTCGGTCCAGTCACCTGCACCGGACGGACGCCTCTCGCTGTCGCCACATCAACACCCTCGGCCGTCTCTGTCGCCGCCGCCGCCACCGCCGCCGCCGCCGCCGCGTACCTCCACGCTGTCGGAACCGATGGACGTTGATGCTGCTGTCACGCCGCCGCCGCCGTGGTCCATTGAGGTCGTTGCTCCACCTCCTCATCCGAGCATACCCTGTGGTGGTGCGCGGTCTAGGCAGGTTTTCCACGGGGCGTTTTCCTCGCCCCCTCGCGAGCAATTCGAGGTCACGGGTGGACAGCACGCCCCGGCAGTTCCGCTGTCTGCTGCGCCCCCCTGTTTCCCTCCACCCGTCGTCGGAAGCCCTTCTCAACGACGCTGTGTCGTTTCACGGGGGAGGGATGTAGTGTCGATAGCTACGATACCATGGCGTAGGTGAAACTTCTTAAGATGGTATTACAACAGACACCGACGACAGCGCCCTCTAGCTAGTGCTGTAGAGGTCTACGAGCTCCGTGACAGATTCTGCCCATTTTGATCAAGAGCAGACGGCCAGAAGACTTTGATTGCTATTGAAACTATGTACAACTTATGATGGGTCTAAGGCATCACATCTCAGTGAAAAGTTATGTATTAAGTTAATATTGTGGTATACAAAAACCATTTTAAGAACAGTACCGAGTGATTTTCATCTTTCCCTGCTCCTACTCACTTCCTTCATCTGGCCAACATATCACTTTACAGGAGCATACCCACGTGCTGCCTTCCAGGTGGGACACAAAAGTGATATTGGCATAGCTGTTGCAAAAGACTTTGTTAGTGAGCCAGCTCGGAACCGATCAAACACCATTACGTCAGATGCAGCAATGCCACTGGCAGATTCCTATATTGTGCTCCAGGAATGGGGCTGGCACTGCCATAACGAAGACAAAAATGGTTAAAATGGCACTGAGCACTATAGGACTAAACTTCTGAGGTCATCAGTCCCCTAGAACTTAGAACTACTTAAACCTAACTAACCTAAGGACATCACACACATCCATGCCCGAGACATGATTCGAACCTGTGACCGTAGCGGTCGCGCGGTTCCAGACTGAAGCGCCTAGAACCGCTCGGCCATTCAGGCCGGCCATAACGAAGACACAGCAGAAAGGCATGTGTAGGCCAGTTACTACACATCCAATCAAAAGAGTTCTTATGGTCTACATGGCTTCGAGCTGTGATTTGCAGAGCAAGAACGCTCTGTCCCAACATAAATTACAATTATCTTCAGTGAAAGGTGTATCAGTCTGGTAGCTACTATTTACGAGGAGAGGTGTAAACCGCTCCTCGAGGCGACATGATGCTACAAGCAGCCACCACGAGATTTGGCCTCCACCAACTGTGGGCCCCTGCTTCTGGTTTTAAGATCAGTGCTGTGGCTTAGCGTCTTCCAGCCAGTGGACCACCTTCAGGCCAACTACCAGGTGCAAAGAGCCCTCTGCCATAGAAGGCAGTCGCTTGAGACCATGGCCACCTGTTGCGTCAGTTCCTTAACACTCCTGTCTTCAGCACACGTTATGGAGGATGTTGCACCACAGAATGTTCGAGTTTGTTCTTCAGTAAAATGTATGACTAATAGTGAAGTATTTATGAGCAGCCATCTATCATCATTCTGACAACAGTCCACCACCTCAACTCAGACCTCCACACGTACATCTACATCTACATGGATACTCTTCAAATCACAATTAAGTGCCTGGCAGAGGGTTCATCGAATCACCTTCACAATTCTCTATTATTCCAATCTCGTATAGCGCGTGGAAAGAATGAACACCTATATCTTTCCGTACGAGCTCTGATTTCCCTTATATTATCGTGGTGTCTTTTTTCCGTATGTTGGTTGGTGTCAAGAAAATGTTTTCGCATTCGGAGGAGAGAGTTGGTAATTGAAATTTCGTGAGAAGATTGCATCACAACGAAAAACGCCTTTCTTTTAATGATTTCCAGCCCAAACCCTGTATCATATCTGTGACACTCTCTCCCATATTTCTTGATCATTCAAAACGTGCTGCTTTCTTTGAACTTTTTCAATGTACTCCGTCAGTCCTATCTGGTAAGGATCCAACACTGTGCAGCGGTATTCTAAAAGAGGACAGACAAGCGTAGTATCCTCTTGCAGCGTAGTGTCCTCCTTAGTAGGTTTGTTACATTTTCTAAGTGTCCTGCCAATAAAACGCAGCCTTTCCTTAGCCTTCCCCACAACATTTTCTATGTGCTCTTTCCGATTAAAGTTGTTCGTAATTGTAAAACCTAGGTATTTATTTCAATATACGGCATTTAGATTAGACTGATTTATCGTGTAACCGAAGTTTAAAGAGTTCCTTTTAGCACTCATGTGAATGACCTCACACTTTTCGTTGTTTAGGGTCAACTGCCACAATTCGCACCATTCAGATATTTTTTCTAAATCGTTTTGGATTTTGTTTCGATGTTCTGATGGCTTTATTAGTCGATAAACTACAGTGTCATCTGCAAACAACCGAAGACGGCTGCTCCGATTGTCTCCCAAATCGTTTATATACACTCCTGGAAATTGAAATAAGAACACCGTGAATGCATTGTCCCAGGAAGGGGAAACTTTATTGACACATTCCTGGGGTCAGATACATCACATGATCACACTGACAGAACCACAGGCACATAGACACAGGCAACAGAGCATGCACAATGTCGGCACTAGTGCAGTGTATATCCACCTTTCGCAGCAATGCAGGCTGCTATTCTCCCATGGAGACGATCGTAGAGATGCTGGATGTAGTCCTGTGGAACGGCTTGCCATGCCATTTCCACCTGGCGCCTCTGTTGGACCAGCGTTCGTGCTGGACGTGTAGACCGCGTGAGACGACGCTTCATCCAGTCCCAAACACGCTCAATGGGGGACAGATCCGGAGATCTTGCTGGCCAGGGTAGTTGACTTACACCTTCTAGAGCACCTTGGGTGGCACGGGATACATGCAGACGGGCATTGTCCTGTTGGAACAGCAAGTTCCCTTGCCGGTCTAGGAATGGTAGAACGATGGGTTCGATGACGGTTTGGATGTACCGTGCACTATTCAGTGTCCCCTCGACGATCACCAGTGGTGTACGGCCAGTGTAGGAGATCGCTCCCCACACCATGATGCCGCGTGTTGGCCCTGTGTGCCTCGGTCGTATGCAGTCCTGATTGTGGCGCTCACCTGCACGGCGCCAAACACGCATACGACCATCATTGGCACCAAGGCAGAAGCGACTCTCATCGCTGAAGACGACACGTCTCCATTCGTCCCTCCATTCACGCCTGTCGCGACACCACTGGAGGCGGGCTGCACGATGTTGGGGCGTGAGCGGAAGACGGCCTAGCGGTGTGCGGGACCGTAGCCCAGCTTCATGGAGACGGTTGCGAATGGTCCTCGCCGATACCCCAGGAGCAACAGTGTCCCTAATTTGCTGGGAAGTGGCGGTGCGGTCCCCTACGGCACTGCGTAGGATCCTACGGTCTTGGCGTGCATCCGTGTGTCGCTGCGGTCCGGTCCCAGGTCGACGGGCACGTGCACCTTCCGCCGACCACTGGCGACAACACCGATGTACTGTGGAGACCTCACGCCCCACGTGTTGAGCAATTCGGCGGTACGTCCACCCGGCCTCCCGCATGCCCACTATACGCCCTCGCTCAAAGTCCGTCAACTGCACATACGGTCCACGTCCACGCTGTCGCTGCATGCTACCAGTGTTAAAGACTGCGATGGAGCTCCGTATGCCACGGCAAACTGGCTGACACTGACGGCGGCGGTGCACAAATGCTGCGCAGCTAGCGCCATTCGACGGCCAACACCGCGGTTCCTGGTGTGTCCGCTGTGCCGTGCGTGTGATCATTGCTTGTACAGCCCTCTCGCAGAGTCCGGAGCAAGTATGGTGGGTCTGACACACCGGTGTCAATGTGTTCTTTTTTCCATTTCCAGGAGTGTAGATAAGGAACAGCAAAGGGCCTATAACACTACATTGGGGAACGCCTCAAATCACTTCTGTATTACTCGATTACTCTCCGTCAGTTACTACGAACTGCGACCTCTCTGACAGGAAATCGCTAATCCAGTCACATAACTGAGGCGATATTCCAGAAGCACGCAATTTCCTTACGAGCAGCTTATGTGGTACGGTGTCAAAAGCTTTCCGGATATCCAGGAATACGGAATCGATCTGAAATCCCTTGTCAATATCACTCAGCACTTCGAGTGAATTAAGAGCTAGTTGTGTTTCACAGGAACGATGTTTCCAAAACCAGTGTTGACTGTGTGTCAATAGACCGTTTCCTTCGAGGTTATTCACAATTTTCTAACACAATATATATTCTAAAATCATGCTGCATATCGACGTTAACGATATGGGCCTGTAATTTAGTGCATTACTCCTACTACCTTTCTTGAATATTAGTTGCTTTTATTAAGTGATTTGAGTTGCTTCACTACTTAGAGGATATTTACTTCTACGTTACTCATGATGGCTGCTGTTCTCGATTCGAATTTTGGGATATTTACTTCGTCTTCTTTTGTGAAGGCATTTCGGAAGGCTGTGTTTAGTAACTCTGCTTTGGCAGCACTGTCACCGATAGTAACTCCATTCTTATCACCCAGAGAAGGCATTGATTGTTTCTTGCCGCTAACTTACTGCACACAGGACCAGAATCTTTTTGGATTTTCTGCCAGGTTTCGAGACAAAGTTTCGTTGTCGAAACTGTTATAGGCTTCTCGCACTGAACTCCGCGCTAAATTTCGAGCTCCTGTGAAGGATCGCCAATCGTGGGGATTTGGCGTCTGTTTATATTTGGCATGTTTGTTTGGTTGTTCGTGCAACAGTGTTCTAACCCGTTTTGTATACCAAGGAGAATCAGCTCCGTTGTTTGTTTGTTTATTTGGTATAAATCTCTCAATTGCTGCCGATACTATTTTTTTGACTTTAAGCCACATCTGGCCTACACTTATATTATTAATTTAGAATGCGTGGAGATTGTCTCTCAGGTAGCCGTCAAGTGAATTTCAATCTGCTTTTTTGAATATGTATATATTTCGGTCTTTTTCCACGATTTGGGGATTACAATATTCGGTCTCAGTAATCCTTATATCGGTATTGATACTCGTTATTAACTCAATATTATTTGTTGCTAAGAGGTAAAGTGTGTATTCACAACGGTTTACTATTCGCGTGGGGTCATGAACTAACTGTTCCAAATTATTTTCGAGAATGCGTTTAGCAAAATTTCGGATGATATTTTATGCGTACTTCCGGTATTAAACATGTATTTTCGCCAACATATCGAGGGTAAATTAGTCACCACCAACTATTATCGTATGAATCGGGTACGTGTTTGAAATCAAACTGAAGTTTTCTTTGAACCTTTCAGCAACTGTGTCATCTGACCTGGGAGGCCAGTAAAAGGATCCCATTACTATTTTATTCCGGTTGCCAACTATGACCTCTGCCCAGACAAACTCACAGGAAGTATCTACTTCAATTTCGCGACAAGTTAAACTACTTCTGAGAATCTTTTCGGAACACCGTTAGGTTCAAAAACGGCTCTGAGATCTATGGGACTTAACATCAGAGGTTATCAGTCCCCTAGAATTTAGAACTACATAAACCTAACTAACCTTAGATCATCACACACACACATGCCCGAGGCAGAATTTGAACCTGCGACAGTAGTGGTCTCACAGTTCCAGACTGAAATGCCTAGAACGACTCGGCCACTGCGGGCAGCACACCGTTAGGTCCTTCGCAAAAATTTCGGCTAAGTTTATATACGACTTTAGCCAGATTTTAGTGCCTATAACGATTTGAGAATCAGTGCTTTCTATTTGCGTTTGAAGCTGTGGTACTTTCCCAACACAGCTACGACAATTTATACCAATGGTTCCTGTATCTATGTTCTTCCTATGTCCAGCTCTGTACCAGAGGTCCGCAATCGGTCCTGTCGACTATACTGCAAATGATGAGCTCTGCTTTCATCTTGCAAGCAAGACTGGCAGCCTTTACCACTTCTGTTAGGCGCTAGAAACCAGAGAGAATCTCTTCTGATCGAAAGTGACACACATAATTGGTACCGACGTGTGCAACCACACGCAGTTGGCTCCACCCTGTGTTCTTCGTGGCATCCGGGACGACCTTTTCCACATCTGGAATGACTCCACCCGGTATGCACACGGAATGCACATTGGTTTTCTTACCCTCCGTGTCAGCAAGGCCTTAAGGGGCCCCTTACCGCGCCTAACGTTGGAGTTTCCAACTACCAATAATCCCACTTACTGCGATTTCCCGGATCTTGCAGGCTGAGTGGCATCCTCTGAAACAGGATAGGCGACAGCATCCGGCTCAGCAACAGCGTCTGCCACAGACAGCACCTGGAACCTGTTAGCCAGACAAACCGGGGAGGCCTTACGTGCGGCCTCTTTGGATGTCTTCTGCTGCATGCTTCGCCCTGGGGCGACCTCTACATTTTGATGTTAGAAGTGTGTGTCCCCACTAAATTTCAGTGACAGAGGAACATTACCAGCCACCCTAACTGGAGACGATGACTCTCGACTACCTCAGGGTTGCAGTTTCGTCGACACACAGCATCAGTGTGCAGTGGGCCGGCCGAGTGGCCGAGCGGCTCCAGGCGCTTCAGTCTGGAGCCGCGCGACCGCTATGTTCGCAGTTTCGAATCCTGCCTCGGGCGTGGTTGTGTGTGATGTCCGTAGGTTAGTTAGGTTTAAGTAGTTCTAAGTTCTAGGGGACTGATGACCTGAGAAGTTAAGTGCCATAGTACTCAGAGCCTTTTGAAGCCAAGTATGCAGTGGGTAAGTGCACTAACTGTTCTATTTGACCGCCTGCGAGTATCGTGTCGAGTCAGTGCACCTTTTAGCAGCTTTTCATGTCTGTTTTCATGTGTGACATGTGTCAAGTTAACCCAGACTGTGTTCTGAGGTTGTGTAAATATGAACTTAATTTTTCCCTATCATCAATGTGTGTGGCTCATTGTCTGGAAGGATATAAGATGTTAACCGTGTGTTGCCTCTTAGGAGGGGAAGATAAGTTTTGAATGGGGAATGTATTTCATTTCGTTAATAGATGTGGCTCACTACGTTTAAGCAAGTAACGTAGTGGTCATGTGTAGATGCTCAAGCGGAGAAGTTGCAGTAAGTGTTAGAATGGAATTAGAATAAGTATCCTTGTGGTCGTACTGTTTTGTTCTCCTCGTTTGTTGTTTGCGTAACTAGTGGGTTATACCCTGGCGTAGAGGTTGCGAATTTCTGCAGCCTGGACCAGTTGTGCAGGGAAGTGCATGTGCCGATGACCTTTGTATCTTGCAGAGTGCGTGCGGTTCTATGTGCTTCAGTTTGGAACCGCGTGTCCACTACGGTCGCAGGTTCGAATCCTGCCTGGGGCATGGATGTGTGTGATGTCCTTAGGTTAGTTAGGTTTAAGTAGTTCTAAGTTCTAGGGGACTGATGACCTCAGAAGTTAAGTCCCATAGTGCTCAGAGCCATTTGAACCATTTTTTTCTTGCAGAGTCCAACTGCCAACAGTAATTGTAGATACTTTGGAGGATGCACAGAAAGCTATCAGTAAGGCTGATTGTAACGCAGATGTTGCGTGTATTGAAATGGTACAGACGCATTTAGTAATTCCGAAGGCAACAGATTCGGCGACATCTGTGACGGCCCTGCCTCCTCAGAACGTGGGAGGAGAAGAAAGAGGAAATGTGTTTGTAAGCTTAATGATCGGGCCGACAAGGCTTGTGCCAGTGGGACATTAGATTGACGAAAGTGACAACACTTGCAGTGTAATGCGTGATGCAGTCGAAGGCTGCTGAGAAATCCAAGGGCTAGACTTTCTCATAAGGCATCATGCCGAAATTGACTTTCGATTACACGCGGTAGAACTCAGGGGTATAATGTTCAAGCTGGGGGAACCTGTCACCAGTGAAATACTGCTGCAAGGTTCGTTTATCATGATTGGAACAAATTAGGGCAAAATCACTAATGCTTAATTTGCATGATATAGTGCGGCAAAGCACTGGGAAGCTGCTTTAGGTGACCGAAGGTGCTGCTAACTTATACGATTCTGGACTTCGCCTATGGGAAGGGAATCGTTGTTGGCTACGCAGTGTTCAGTGATTGAGAGCACTTCTCCTGTCAATACTCACGTTGAGACGTTATCTGAATTCCGTCCTTGTGGCTGGGAGTTTGCGTTTCTTGTCTGTAGAATACAGAGAGGAGAAGATAGTATTAGATTATACTAGTCAGAGGTCCGCCTTCTGTCGTTCTAGTGTTTCAATAAGTTTTTTATTTTGTGGCTAGAGTTCTTCCATCGTCGCAGACGTATACGAGAACCATCACTCCGACGTACGGGACGCATTTTATTCGGTGATATTGCTAATTGCTTCGGCTTATTGGGGCTATGAAGCTGAACTGCTGTTATCACATAAGTTTCATTTCTACTGAGGCATACAACTGTCGATCATCTTTGAAAGTTGTGTCTTCTCGTGTTTGGGACGTAGATGATATCAGTCATCTCGCGTTATTTATTTTAGATCGCGTAGCCATAAAAAGGGGCAGATTTGGGCAGTTGATCAATAATATTAGTCGGAAATACTTCATTTGTATATCTTTATATCCATTGCACGTCGGCATAAAAACATTTGTAATATATAAAGGGGTTTTAATCTGCAATAATTTTGTAAGCAGAAAAAACATTAATAATTAGTAGTTACCAGTTCCCTTAATCATTCATTTATTTTTATGTTGTAATTTATATGTTAAAGAGAAAGAAGCAGAGAATAATATCACCGTTAACGCATCCTAAGATCTGCTTCAGGTGGTAGTCAGACAGGGCCAAATATTTACTTTCGCGATCATTAATTTCCATTGTGCACATTCGGTTTTACACCCGCCTGGAGCAGCATCTCGGAAACCATACAAATACCTTCCAGTAATACTTCCTAACACTTAAATTTATATTCGATATTACGAAATTCCTCTTTCTCATTAACAATTTTCTTGCTATAGTCATTCTTCATTTTATATCCTGTTGGGCGTAAAAGACAACGAAAATAAACGAAACAAGTATATTTTTGTGTTGCTCATATATTACGCCCCTCTTTGTAGTACACGTTATTTAAAACCCGTTGGTACTGCTAGGTTTAATTCGAATACGTTCCATTGCCTTTCATTTAGTTCCATTGGGGGTTATCTTATAATTCCTTTCCAGGGCACTATCTATACAATTCAACTGTTATTCCAAGTTCTTTGCTGTCTCTGACAGAATTGCAGTGGCACCGGTAAACTTCAAAATGTCAATTGCTTCTCCCAAATAATTAATTCTGTTTACAAACTTATCCTTGTATACTTTACTGCTTGTTCGGTGTAGATGTTGAATTACATTGAGTGTAGGCTACCTGAATGTCTCACTCCCATCTTCCCATTGCACAACTAGAAATCCACCGGATTTAGTGGCAGAATTTATGTCTCCAAAAAGATTTTTTTTTCTTTTGATGGGGTGGGGCTCTGAAATACATGTCCAGTCTGTTCTTTTTATCGCAGGACTGAAAAATTGATAGTTCAGCACATATACGGCAAAAATTCAAACTTTAATTTAGGACAACTTGGATTTCCAAGAATTTACAAGTTACCAGTTGTGGAGGAACATGTAGGAATAAGCATCTCTCCTACTTCAGAAAATTAAATGTAATTTTTGTAACTTCCAGAACAGCAGATTACATTGAGATAACTATTTCTAGATCGAAAGGTTAGCCACCTACATTCGAACCCACTAGCGAGAACAAGGAGAAAAGACAGTTGGAGACGCAGTAAAGAGAAATGTCGTTAGAGTGTATTCTGGGATTGGAGAAGTATGTGGAAGCAAAACTGTTGTATCCTATTCATGACTTTACGCCTCTTATCTTCAGATATCATTTTTAAATGACGAATGGTCGCCTGAGGAAAGTTGCTACCTCACAGCATCTCTGAGCAAATAGTATTACATCTAAGAACAATTTGAGGCGTTAATGTAAAAGTCCGATTTCTGAAACTTCTCTCTCCTGGGGGCCTGACTCAAATGCTTTAACATTGTCATTGTCCATGTCAACAGAAGGTGCAATGTATGTGATATCCCTAGTTTTAATTCCTTGGACGCCGCTTTGAAGAGCTACAAAAACCCTTATGTTTTAAGAGCTATAAAAGAAACGATTGCGTATAAGAACTACAGTAATCGAATAGCATACATATCGTGAAAAGTTCATTCATCAGCGTGATATCAGTACCTTCATTTCGAGCTATTTCTCCCTTCTCAGACAGCTTCTTCCACAAAGACATTCTAACATTGTCAGCTGTTTATTCCAGGGAGTATCGTTAGAGTGGCTCAGTGATCTATCAAGAGCAGGAAGGTTGATGAAGATAGAGAGTGTAAAGAAAATAGTGATCACCTACCACTTACCAGCAGGTAGTCAGCTCAGTATTGTCAACTGAAATTAGCTGAGCAGTGCTTGTTGATTGCTGTTGTAATTTCCAGTTACTCCAGGTTTGTGTTCGAGAGAAACGCAAAGTTAAAGATGTGGCACCAATGTTATTTTCATAAGGCAAGTGCATATCGCGGTCGGTCTATCGAATTATGCTGCATAGTCTGACTTCGTTTCATAAAGACTGTAGGTTCTTTGGTGCACCATAAAAGATCTGATAAATTACTAATCGGTATTTGGATCACACCAATGGCGGACGGGCTCCACGTCAGCAGTTTTAAATTGGTTCAAATGGCTCTGAGCACTATGGGAATTAACATCTGAGGTCATCAGTCCCCTAGAACTCAGAACTACTTAAACCTAACTAACCTACGGACATCACACACATCCATGCCCGAGGCAGGATTTGAACTTGCGACCGTAGCAATCGCGCGGTCCGGGACTGAAGCGCCTAGAACCGCTCGGCCACCACGGCCGGCCTTAGCAGTTTTGCATTTCTTTTACGAATAGGTATATAGAAAGCTGATAAAGACATTAATACAAAGAGATATGTTTAGTTTGTTAAATTAATACATCTGAAACGTATTAATTTAAATATACTTAAATAGGAGGGGCGTTTGAAAAGTCTGTGCAAAGTCCGAGAGGTGCCACCACTGGCGCCTATCGAGGTCACGTTTAGTTAGTAGCATCTTTGGAAAGATCGCACACCACGTTTCGGTCGTGTTGGTCTATTTCTTTGTGTTTGGCATTCGTGTGAGTCAAGGAAGTCGAATGACTGTCAAAAAATGGACGAAAAAGAATTTCGTGTGGTGATTAAACATTAATTTATGATAGGCAAAACGCCTCAGGAGACTAATGAGAAGCTTGATAAACATAATATTGTTTCTGTGCCTTCGCTTAGAACAGTTTATAAGTGATTTCACAATTTTAGGAGTGGCCATATGGACACAAGTGATACTGAACGTTCTGGATGCCCTGTGGAGTCTACGACTCCAGAAGTTAATGATAAAATCCATGATATATTGATGTGTGACGGAAGACTTAAGGTGCGTGGGATTGCTAGTGCCATGGGCGTCTCGAATGTACGGGTATAAAATATTTTGCATGGACATTTGCACAGGACAAAGCTATCTGCAGGATGCGTTCCGCGATTGCTAACGCTTGACCAAAAACGGAATCGTGTGTAGTGTTGCAAGGATGGTTTGCAGCTGTTCAGAAGGATCCGAAGGACTTTGAGCGTCGTTTCGTTACTGTGGATGAAACATGGATACGTTACTATACTCCTGAGACCAAACAACAATGTAAACAATGGGTTACCAAGGGCAAATCTGCACGAAAGAAGGCGAAGACCATTCCTTCGGCCAGAAAGGTTATGACGACTGTTTTTCGGGATTCGCAAAGGATAATCCTCTTCGACTATTTGGAAAGGGGGAAACTATTACAGGTGCATATTATTCATTTTTATAGGACCGTCCTTTCCCATCATGACAATGCACCACGACAAACCTAAGCAGTTCTGGTGGAAAAATTAATGGGAATATGATTCCAGCTCGTTTCCCATACCACACTATTCTGCAGACATGGCTCCCTTGGACTATTATTTGTTCCCCAATTTGAAGAAATGTCTGGCGAGACAAAGATTTTATTCAAACGAGGAGGTGATTGCAGCAACGATTAGCTATATTGCAGACTTAGACAATTCCTATTATTCGGAAGGGATCAACAAATTAGAACAGCTCTGGACGAAGTGCATAAGTCTAAAAGGAGACTATGTTGAAAAATAAAAGGTTTGCCCCAAAGATGTAAGCAGTTTTTATGTTTTCACGGACTTTTCAAACGCCCCTCGTATATGCATGGTACTTTAGAGCTAACAAGGTGGATGCATACACAGCGAAAGCTGAAGATCATAGGACGATACGAAAAAGAAAGGCAACTCCTAGCCGATCGCAGATACAATATGAAGGCTTCTCTGTTCTTCATTGTCGTAGAAAGTATTACATGTACTTATTAACATTTGTGGACTTTCTGGGACACAAATATTTCATAAATATAAAGAAAGAAAAATTGTCTTGGTGTCTTACATTTTCCTGCGATATATTTGACTACGATACTGGCTGTTACATGAGTAGTTATTCATGTCGTGTACAACAAGGTTAAGTCAGTTCAGGGATGTGTCTGTCTGTGGGAATTGATAAGGCCACTGCTGGAGTGAAGTCGTAGTTGGCTTGTATGATGTCAATCGGACGGTGAAAACCGGCTGAGAATGAGCTCTGGTTGTGCACTTTGCAGCAGATACGGGCATCGAAGCGCGCCCCTTCCAGGAGCGTAGCCATCACAGCCGTGCGAGCCTTGCCTAGCGCAGCCGGTTCAGCTGGGGCAGTCGCATGGAGGTCCAACGGGCCGCACGGTGCAGAGTCGAGCGGCCGCACTGGGCTACAGCAGTCTCACGCCGAGCGAGTCCCTGACGTCACCAAAAGGGCCGAGCAGTGCTGTTCCGAAACAATTTGTATGCCACGGGCTAAGCAGAGTCGTGTATGGAGACGCAGCCCACGGGCCGCGACCTCACAGCTCCGCACTGAACGAGGCTGTGACGTCACTGCATCAGTGACGTGCGCAAGCGCTGGCGTGCTGCGGCCTGCGTGCTGTTGGTAGCGCTGACGACAGCTGTGAGCTAGGGCTGTGAGCTGTGGGTAGAGCAGAGTTTAGTTCAAATGTGTGTGAAACCTTATGGGGCTTAACTACTAAGGTCATCAGTCCAAACACCATTTCGTGCGATGCAGATTCCCACATTGTGCTCCAGGAAAGTGGGTGACACCGCCGTAACGACGACACAGCAGAAAGGCGTTATTAAGCTAGTTACTACACATCCAATCAACAGACTTCTTTTGGTCTACATGGTTGCAAGCTGTGATTTGCGAAGCAAGAGCGCTCTGTCTAAACATGAATTACCATTACTTTGAGTCACAGGTGTCTCAGTCTGGTAGCTACTATTTACGAGAAGACGTGTATTCCACTCCTCGAGGCGACGTGATGCTCAAGCAACCACCACGAGATTGGGCCTCTACAACCTGTGGGCCGCTGCTGCTGGTTTTAAGATTAGTTGTGTGGGCCTAGCATCTTCCAGCCAGTGGGGCAACTACCTGGTGCAACCAGCTTTCCGCTATAGAGGGCAGTCGTTTGAGACCACGGCCACCTGTTGCGTCAGTTCCTTAACACTCACTGTCTGCATCACCCACTATGGAGGACGTTGCACCACAAAATGTTCTAGTTTGTTCATCAGTAAAATGTATGACCAACAGTGAAGTTTTTATGAACAGCCACAGATCATCACCCCGACAACAATCCACCACCTCAACTCAGACCTCCACATGTAGAGGTCACCCATCCTGACCTCTACATTTTGATGTCAGAAGTATGTGTCACCTGTAAAAATCAGTGAAAGAGGAACCTTACCAGCTAACCTACGTGGAGACGATGACTCCCTATTTTCCTCATAGATGCAGTTTCACCGACACACAGCATCAGTGTGCAGCAGGTGACTGCACTGACTGTTTTATTTATTTTTTTCCCTGCGAGTATCACGTCACGTCATTGCACCTTCTAGCAACTTTTCAGGTCTGTTTTCCTGTGTGACATGTGTCAAGTAAACTCAGACTGTGTTTTGAGGATGTGTATATATGAGCGTTATTGTTGCCTATCATCAATGAATGGGACTCATAGTATTCAAGTGTATAATGTGTTAATCATGCATAGCTTCTTAGGAGGGGAAGGTGATTTTTGTCGAGAAGTTGGAATTTTTTTGTAGTTTTCGTCGTTTTTAATGGGCAATGTATTTCATTTTGAGCAATAAATGTGGCTCACTACGTTTAAGCACATGATGCAGTAGTCATGAGTAGCCGCTCAAGTGGAGAAGTTATGTAACTGTAAGTGTTAGGATAGAATTAGGTTAAGTGTCCTTGTAGTCATACTGTTTTGTTCTCCTCGTTTGTTGTTTGCATGATTGGTGACGGGATCCCCTGGCGGAGAAGTTGCGAATTTCTGCAGCCTGGACCAGATGTGCGGGGAAGTGCATATGCCGATGATTTTGGTGTCTTGCAGAGTGCAACTGCCGACAGTAATTTTGTTGTAGATAATTAGGAGGTGACAAAGAAAGCTATCAATAAGACTGATAGTATTGAAGATGTTTTTGGTACTGAAATGTGAGTGTAGAAATGAATGTGCGCAATGGAAAATACTGAATGCTAATATAAAGATTTTGCCCTGTCTGGCTACCCTGTGAAGCTGATCTTAGGATCTCTTAACGGTGATATTATTTCCTCCTTCTTGCTCTACAAATTATAAAATACAACATAAAAATAAAAGAATGATTAAGGGAACTAGTAACTACTAAATTATAAATGTTGTTTCTGCTTATACATTTATTGTAGATTAAAACACCTTTATTTATTACAAATATTTATATGTCGATGTGCAATTGACATTAAGAGATACAAACTCCAGCCACAATATAAAAACTCATTAAACACTAGGACGGCAGAAGGCGGTCCTTTGACTAGTATAATCTAATACTACCTTCTTCTTTCTGTATTCTACAGACAAGAAATGCGAACTCCCACCCACAAGGACGGAATTCAGATAACGACTCAGCATTATTACAGACAGGAGAAGTGCTCTCAATACTGAACGCTGCGTACTCTACGACGATTTCCTATCCGGAGACGAAGTCCAGAGTCGTATAAGTTAGCAACACCTTCGGTCACCTAAAGCAACTTTCCAGTGCATTGTGCACTATATCATGCAAATTAAGCATTAGTGATTTTGCCCGCATTTGTCCTATCATGATAAGCGAACCCTGCGACAGTATATCACTGGTGACAGCTTCCCCCAGCTTCAAGATTATCCTCCCAGGTTCCACCGCTCGTCATCGAAAGTCAGTTTTGGCATGGTGCTTGATGAAAAAGTCTAGCCCTGGGATTGCGCAGCAGCCTTCACCTGCATCACGCATTACACTGCAAGTGTTGTAACTTTTGTAAATCTCCTGATCCACTGGCACAAGCCTTGTCAGCCCGATCATAAACCTTACAAACTCATTTCCTCCTACATTCTGAGGAGGCAGTGCCGTCAAATATGGTGCCGAATTGCGGACTTCGTAAATACTAATAACGTCTGTACTATTTCAGTACCCAAAACATCTGCGATACAATCACCCTTATTGATAGCTTTCTGTGTCACCTCCTAAGTATCTACAACAATATTACTGTCGGCAGTTGCACTCTGCAAGACACAAAGATCATCGGCACATGCACCTTTCTCTACATCTGGTCCAGGCTTCAGAAATTCGCAACCTCTCCGCCAGGGTATACCTCACTAATTATGCAAACAGCAGAGTTCCGCATAGGGACTGATTTTATCTACGTCCCAAACACTAGAAGACACTACTTTCAAAGATGATATACAGTGGTGTGCAACCTCAGTGGAATTGAAACTTACGTGATCACAGCTGCTCAGCTTTATAGCCTTAATATGCCGAAACAATCACTATCACCGAATGTGATAGTCGGCGTCGTCGTCGTAATGGCTCATGTACATGTCTGCGATGATGGTAGAACACTGGGAGTTCGCGTTTCTTGTATGTACAGCACAGAGAGGAGAACATATTGTTAGATTATGCCAGTCAGAGGACAGCCCTCTGCCGTCGTAGCGTTTCAATGAGTTTTTTATTTTGTGGCTGGAGTTCCTCCATCGTTGCAGACGTGAACGCGAACCATCAATCCGACTCACCGGACGCAGTACATTCGGTGATATTGATTGCTTCGGCATATTAGGGCTATAAAGCTGAACCCCTGTGATCACGTAAGTTTCACTTCCACTGAGGTTGCACACCACTCTAGATCATCTTTGTAAATAGTGTCTTCTAGTGTCATCTTAGATGATGTCAGTCGTCTCGCGTAATTTGTATTAGATCGAGTATCCATAAAAAGGGGCGGATTTGGTCAGTTGATCAATAATATTAGTCAGGAAATCCATTTGCATCTCTTTATGTCCATTGATAATCGACATATAAACATTTGTAATAAGTGAAGATGTTTTAATCTACAATAAATGTATAAGCAGAAACATTAATATTTAGTAGTTACTAGTTCCCTTACGCATTCATTTATTTTTATGTTGTAATGTATATGTTAAAGAGCAAGAAGGAGGAAATAATATCACCGTTAAGAGATCCTATGATCTGCTTCAGGGGGTAGTCAGACAGGGCCAAATCTTCATTTGCGCGTTCAGTATATTCCAGTCCGCACGTTCTTTTTTACACCCGCCTGGAGCAGCATCTTGGAAACCATACAAATACCTTCCAGAAATACTTCCTAACACTTAAATTCCTA
This sequence comes from Schistocerca serialis cubense, assembly GCF_023864345.2. Lineage (NCBI taxonomy): Eukaryota > Metazoa > Arthropoda > Insecta > Orthoptera > Acrididae > Schistocerca > Schistocerca serialis. The sequence continues at coordinate 550,374,465 of NC_064640.1, read as the reverse complement.
TTAGATGTTAGAAAATCCCTCTTTTTCATTAATACTTTTCTTGCTATAATCAGTCTTCATTTTGTATCCTCTCTACTTTGGCCATCATCAGTTATTTTGTAGCCCAATAGTCCTTTTAGGGTCTCATTTTGTAATCAGATTCCCTTAACACTACCTGGTTTAACCCTCGCAATACCAAGGGAGAGGGAAGGGGTACTTTATGCCTACCTTTCCAGAATACAGTAATCTAGTCAGGTACATTATATTTAAAAATTCTGAAAAAAATATATTTGTGCTTTTTAATGATTTCTTCTACCAGATTCCGTAATTGTTTAAAATTTTTCAGTAAAACTTAACGAAAAATTTAGGACTTGTCAGTGAATTTTCAGAACATGTGTCTTATTCATATTTTCAGGTTTAGGACACTTCTTACGCATAAATATATCTTTAAAATAGTGGGTTATCTTATAATCCCTTTTCAGGACTCTATCTATTCCATTCAATTGTTATTCCAAGTTCTTTGCTGCCACTGACAGAACTGCAGTGTCACCGGTTAACTTTAAAATGTTTGTTGCTTCTCCCTGATATTTAGTTATGTTAACAAATTTATCCTTGCATGCTTTACTGCTTGTGAAGTGGAGATGTTGAATAACTTCCCTCGGGCATGGATGTGTGTGCTGTCCTCTTAGGTTAGTTAGGTTTAAGTAGTTCTAAGGTCTAGGGGACTGATGACCTCAGAAGTTAAGTCCCATAGTGCTCAGAGCCATTTGAACCATTTTTGAATAACGTCTAGTGTAGGCTACCTGAATGTCTCACACCCATCATTCCATTGCACAACTAGAAATCCAGGAGATTGGGTAGCAGAATATATGTGTTTCAGCAAGATTTGTTCTTTGATGCGGTGGGGCTATGAATTCCATGTCCAGTCTCATTACTCCTCTCTTCTTTTTACCGGTCGACAGCAAAATTCGTATTTCAGTGTATATACGGCCAAAATTCAAACTCTGATTTAGGACAACATGAATTCCCAAGGATTGACATGTTACCAGTAATGGAGAAACATTTAGGAATGAGCGTCTTTTTAATCTCAGAACATTAAATGTTATGTATGTAACTCCAAGAAGAGCAGAGTACATTGAGACAACTATTTCTAGATCGAAAGGTAAGCCACTTCCGTTCGAACCCACTAGCGTGAAAAAACAGAATAGACGGTTGGAGTTGCAGTAAAGGGAAATGTCGTTAGAGTGTATTGTGGGATAGCAGAAGTATGAGGAAAAGAAACTACTGTATCCTTTTCATGACTTTACGCCTCTTATCTTCAGATACCATTTTTAAATGACGAATGGTGGCCAGACGGAAAGTTGCTACCTCACAGTATCTCTGGATTAATAGCTTTTCATATAAGGCGTTTATTTAAAAGTCCAATTTCAGAAGTTTCTCTGTACTGGGGCGCCTGACTCAAATGCTTTAACATTGTCATCGTCCATGTCAAGAGAAGGTGCAGTGTAGGTGATTTCTCCAGTTGTAATTGCTTGGACGCCGTTTTGAAGTGCTACAAAACCTATTATGTTTTAAAAGCTATAAAATAAACGATTGCGTATAAGAATTACAGCAGTAGAATAGCACACATACCGTAAAAAGTACTTTCGTCAGTATGATATCAGTTCCTTTAGTTCGGGTATATCTCCCTTCTCAGAGAGCTTTTCGCTACAACACATTGTAACATTGCCAGCTGCTTATTCCAACGACTACCTTCAGACTGGCTCAGTGATCTATCAGGAGCATCAGGAAGACCAACTTTCTTTAAGTAAATGATGTGTTTTTTCGCAGCAATCAAAAGACCATGAACGTATAGACAATTAACGCATATATACTCCGTATAGAAATTATTTCATAGCCCTATATTTAGCATATGGCAGGAACAATTCAGTCGTGAATAATCGCGCAGCGCAACGACAATGTTGCTACCTTGATCAGTCGTGTGCTGTATGGTTCAAATGGCTCTGAGGACTATGAGACGTAATTTGTGAGGTCATCAGTCCCCTAGAACTTAATACTACTTAAACCTAACTAACCTAAGGACATCACACACATCCATGTCTGAGGCAGGATTCGAACCTGCGACCATAGCGGTAGCGCGGTTCCAGACTGAAGCATCCAGAACCGCTTGGCCACTACGTCCGGCATGTGCTGTATGTCTTTCAAAGTAGAATCGTTTATACCAAGAGGCATTAATCGTCTAAACAATTCTCTTAGTATATTGCTGACCGTTTGTGGTTCACTTGGAAACTGGGTTGTAAACAAAATGCGAGATCTGAGAGTCCAGTCAATGAAACAAGAGACAGTACATGGCAGCTAACGGTTTCTTCTTGCGCTGGACGTGCCCATATCTGTAATTGCTGAGTATTCACCTTCTGTTACATGAGCAATTACCTCAGACATAATTATATGTCGTAGGCTTTTAACGCTTCCTGCCATGTACTGCAACACAGTTGTGGTGTGAGATGTAAGGGCCTTTGCGGTGTCAACTAAAGTCTGAAACAGATCCATAAGACCTTCACCTCTTATACTTCCGTAAGACCTTACGTCTCGTGCACACATAGCACCGCAGTTATCGACAGTTATCTCCTGGGCTGGTTTAGGAAGTCGTTTCTCGTCCACATGAGACCTTTGTTTATTAAATACGCATGGATATCGAGAAATGTACGAAGTGCCACGTGACCCTTCAGCATGAGAGTAAATTTCACAGCACAGCGAACAGCAAAGAAAAAGAACGCTTTTCCTAACGCCACCCTCAATAGACTTTAACAAGGCCCAAACTGAACTCCAGGCTGTGTGGTTCTCTACTCACCACTGACTAGTTTTTCTTTTACTTCCCTTTTTCTTGATATGTGCTCCTTTTTCTGCAAACCACGTTTAGTTTCCCGCTCTCATTTTGTGTGTTACGAAAAAAGTGAAGGAATCTCATCACTCCACTAACCACTTCTCCACTCACCGCTCGTAGCCCGTAGCTCGCAACTGCTGTCAGTGCTACCAACAGTTCTTATGTGCAGCACACCAGTGCTTGCGCACGGCACTGGTGCAGTGACGTCACGGACTCGCTCAGTGCGGAGCAGTGAGGTCTCAACGCCAGCTCTGCTGAGGCCGTGGCATACAGGTCCTTTCGCAACAGCACTGCTCGGCTTGTGGGATGACGTCAGGGTCTCGCTCAGCCAGTTACTGCTGTAGTCCAGTGCGGCCGCAGGTCGCGGGCCGATCCTCCTCGCACGACTCTGCCGGCGGACCTCAATGCGGCTGCCCTGCCCGAACCGGCAGCGCGAGGCAAGGCTCGCACGGCTGTCATGGCCACGGTCTTGGACGCGCCGCGCTTCGATGATCACCTCTGCTGCAAACTGCACAACCAGAGCTCACTCTCGGCTGGTTGTCACCGACCGATTGACATCATAAAAGCCAACTGCGAAGTCACTCCAGCAGTGGCTGCATCAGTTACCATGGGCAGACACGTCCCTGAACTGAATTAACGTCATATCCTCAGAACATTGATACCTTTCAAATTTTAAGTTGGTGTACCTTGTACAAATATCTCACGTGCCACTGTAATTGATTTGTCAAACTGTTTATTTAAAACATGTGAAATTGTCTATAGTTTTTCCTTGTATGTAACAAACTTGTGGTTTTGTTGTACTTACGACTTGTATGACTACTTTTGTAACAGCCAGTGTCGTAGTCAAATATATCGTAGACAAACGTAAGACACCAAGAAAATTTTTCTTTCTTTATGTTTATGAGATATGTGTTTACCAAAGAGTGCACAAGTGTTAAATAGTACATGTAATACTTTCTATGATGATAAAGAAAAGAGAAGCGTCCACATTTTTTCTGCGATCAGCTAGGGGAAGCCTTCATGTTTCGTATCGTCCTTTGTTCTTCCGCTTTCGCTGTGTAAGCATCTACATTACAGGCCATAGAAATTATTACACTACAAAGATGACGTGCTACAGATTTAAACGACAGGAAGAAGGTGCTGTGAAATGCAAATGATTACCTTTTCAGGGCATTCACGCAAGGTGCGCCGCTGGCGACACCATAACGTTCTGACATGAGGAAAGTTTCCAACCGATTTCTCATACACAAACAGCAGTTGACCGGCGTTGCCTGGTGGAACGTTGTTGTGATGCCTCGTGTAAGGAGGAGAAATGCGTACCATTACGTATCCGACTTTGATAAAGGTAGGATTGTAGCCTATTGCAATTGCGGTTTATCGTATCGCGACATTGGTGCTCGCGTTGGTCGAGATCCAATGACTGTAGACAGAATATGGGATCGGTGCTTTCGGGAGGGTAATACGGAAAGCCGTGCTGGGTCCCAACGGCCTCGTATCACTAGCAGTCGAGATGACAGGCATCTCATCCACTTGGCTGTAACGGATAGTGCAGCCATGTCTCGATCCCTGAGTCAGCAGATGGGGACGTTCTCAAGACAACAACCATCTGCACGAACAGTTCGATGACGTTTGCAGCAGCATGGACCATCAGCTCGGAGACCATGGCTGCAGTTACACTTGCCGCTGAATCACAGACAGTAGCTCCTGCAATGGTGTACTCAACGACGAACCTGGGTACACGAATGACAAAACATCACTTTTTTCGGATGAATCCAGGTTCTATTTACATCATCAAGATGGTCGCATCTGTGTTTGGCGACATAGCGGTGAACGCACATTGGAGGCGTGTATTCGTCATCGCCATACTGGCGTATCACTGGGCGTGACGGTATGGGGTACCATTGGTTACACGTCTCGGTCAACTCTTGTTCGCACAGTGGACGTTCCATTTCAGATGCCTTACAACCCGTGGCTCTACCCACCATTCGATCCTCGTGAAACCGTACATTTCAGCAGGATAATGCACGACAGCATGTTGCAGGACCTGTATGGGCCGTTCTGGATACAGAAAATGTTCGACTGCTGCCCTGGCCAGCATATTCCACAGATCTCTCTCCAATTGAAAAGGTCTGGTCAATGGTGGCCGAGCAACTGGTCCGTCACAATACGCTAGTCACTACTCTTGATTAACTGTGGTATTGTGTTGAAGCTGCAAGGCCAGTTGTACCTGTATACGTCAACCAAGCTCAGTTTGACAGAATGCCAAGGCGTATCAAGGCCGTCATTACGGCTAGAGGTGGTTGTTCTGGGTACTGATTTCTCAAGATCCATATACACAAATTGCCTGAAAATGTAATCACATGTCAGTTCTAGTATAATATATTTGTCCAACAAAACACGTTTATTTTCTGCATTTCTTCTTGGTGCAGCAATTTTAATGGCCAGTAGTGTATCTTGTTAGCTCTTAAGAACCATTAATATATTTAAGTGCATTTAAATTAATAACTTTCAGATGTATTAACTTAACAAACTAAACTCTTTGTATAATGTCTTTATCAGCTCTGTGTTCAGCTTTCGTGAAAGATATGCAAAACTGCTTACTTGGAGTCCGTCCGCCATTGGTGTGATCCAAATACTGATTAGCAAATTTATCAGATGTTTTATGGTGCCCCAACGAAACTGCAGTCTTTCAGAAACGAAGTCCGATACTCAATTAACAATACAGCATGATGCGATTGACCGATCGCGTTATGCACTTGCCTAATGAAATTAACATTGGAGGCACATCTGTAACATTGTGTTTCTCTCGAACACCAACCTGGAGTAATAGGAAATCACAACAAGAATCAAGAAGCACTGCTAGGTTAATTTGTATAGACATTACTGAGCTGTTTACCTGCTTGTAAGTGGTAGGTGATCATGACTATTTTCTTTACATTCTCTATCATCCTTCCACCTTCGCAAGCAGGCAAGGTAACAGTTACAGCTCAGAACTTCCACTCGCTCATACACCTACCAGAGAGGTGGTTGCTGTTGTTGGATGGGGACCACTTAAACTGTAGTCACACCATGGTAGTTACTAGTTTCCTTAATCATTCATTTATTTTTATGTTGTTATTGATATGTTAAAGAGCAAGAAGGAGGAAATAATATCTCCGTTAAGACATCCTAAGATATGCATCTGGGGCTAGTCAGACAGGACCAAATATTCATTTTTGCGTTCAGTATTTTCCATTGCGTACATTCATCTTTACACTCGCCTGGAGCAGCATCTTGGAAAGCATATAAATACCTTCCAGAAATGCTTCCTAACACTTAAATTTATATTCGATGTTGCAAATCCCTCTTTTTCATTAATACTTTTCTTGCTATAGTCAGCCTATATTTTGTATCCTCTTTACTTCGGCCATCATCAGTTATTTCGCTGTCCAATGGCGCTTCTAGTGTCTCATTTCGTAATCAGATTCACTCAACACTACCTGATTTTACCGTCGCAATACCATGGGATAGGGAAGGGGTACTTTATCCCTACCTTTTCAGAATACTGCAATCTAGTTATGTACATTACATTTTAAAATTTTGAAAAAAATGTATTTCTGATTTTTTGATTACTTCTACCAGATTCCTTAATTGTTTAAAATTTTTCAGTAAAACTTAACGCCAAAATTTAGGTCTTGTCAGTTGATGTGAATTTTTAGAACATGTGTCATATTCATATTTTCAGGTTTACGACGCTTCTTACACATAAATATGTCATTAAAATGTATGCTGTGCTTAAAAGGCAACGAAAATTTACGAAATCCGTATATATTTGTGTTGATCATATATTACAACCCCCTTTTGTAGTGCACATGATGGAAAATCCGTTGGTACTGCTAGGTTCAATTAGAATAGGTTACATTACCTTTCATTTAGTTGCATTGATTGTTATCTTATAATCCCTTTCCAGGGCACTATCTATGCCATTCAACTGTTATTCTAAGGTCTTTGCTGTCTCTGATAGAATTGCAGTGTCACCAGAAAACTTCAAAATATTTATTGCATCTCCTTGATATTTAATTCTGTTTACAATTTCATCCTTCCATGATTTACTGCTTGTACGATGCAGACGTTGAATGACATCGAGTGTAGGCTACCAGAATGTGTCACTCCCATCTTCAAATTGCACAACTAGAAATCCAGCAGATGGAGTAGCAGTATTTATGTGCTTCTACAAGATTTGTTCTTTGATGGGGTGGGGCTGTGAAATACATGTCCAGCCTCATTACTTCTCTCTTCTTTGTACCTGAGGGCAGCAAAATTCTTATTTCAGTGCATATACGGCAAAAATTTAAACTTTCATTTAGGACAACATGGATTCCCAAGGATTCACATTTTACCAGTTGTGGAGGAACATATAGGACTGAGCGCCTCTCCTATTTCCGAACATTAATTGTTGTTTTTTTAACCTCCAGAAGAGCTGAGTACATTGAGTTAACTATTTTTAGATCGAAAGGTAAGCCAGTTCCGTTCGAACCCACTAGCGAGAACAAATGGGAACATGGTTGGAGTTGCAGTAATGGGAAATGTCGTTAGAGTGTAATGTGGGAATGGAGAAATATGAAGAAGGAAAGCTATTGTATCCATTTCATGACTTTACGCCTCTTATCTTCAGATATGGTTTGTAAATGACGAATGGTGGCCAAAGGAAAGTTGCTACCTCACAGTATCTCTGGACAAATAGCTTTTCATCTAAGTATAATTTGAGGCGTAAATGTAAAAGTCCGATTTCAGAAACGTCTCTGTCCTGGGGGGGCCTGATTCAAATGCTTTAACATTGTCATCGTCCATGTCAACAGAAGGTGTAGTGCAGGTGATTTCTGCAAGTCTAATTTCTTGGACGCCGCTTTGAAGAGCTACGAAAACCCGAATATTTTAAAAGCTATAAAATAATCGATTGCGTATAAGAATTACAGTAATGGAATAGTAAACATACCGTGAAATGTTCTTTCATCAGCGTGATATCAGTTCCTACATTTCGGGCTATATCTCACTTCTCAGAGAGCTTCTCGCACAAAGACATTCTAACATTGTCAGCTGCTTATTCCAGCGAGTATCGTTAGACTGGCTCAGTGATATATCAAGATCATCAAGAAGACCACTTTTCTTTACGGAAATAACGCGTTCTTTCGCCGCAATCAAATGACCATGAACTTATGGACAATTGACGCATATATACTCAGCATTAAAATAAATTTGTAGCCCTGTATTTAGCATTCGACAGGTACAAGTCAATCGTGAATATACCCCGTAGTGCAACTACAATGTTGGTATCTGCATCAGTGGTGGATACCAAGAGAAACAAATCATTTAAACAATTCTCTTAGAATGTTACCGCCCGTTTTTGGTTCATATGGAAACTGAGTTGTAAACAAAATGCGAAATCTGAGAGTCGAGTCAATGAAACAGGGACAGTACATGTCAGATAATTGTTTCTTCTCGCACTGGATGTCTACATATCTGTAGTTGCTGAGCATTCACCTTCTGTTATATGAGCAATTACCTCAGGCCTAATTATATGTTGTAGGGTTTTAGCTCTATGTGCCATGTTCCACGACACAGTTGTGGGTTGAGAGATAATGGCCTTTGCAGTGTCAATTAACATCTGAACAGGATCCATAAGACCTTCACCTTTTATAGTTCCGTTCGTCCTCACGTCTCGTGCACACATAGCCACGCATTTATCGACAGTTATCTCCTGGAGATGTTTAGGAAGTTGTTTCTCGTCCCCATAAGACTCTTGTTTATTAGACGCACATGGATGGCGAGAAATGTGTAAAGTGCCACATGACCCATCAGCATGAGAGTAAATTTCACAGCACAGGAACAGCAAACAAAATGAACGTTTTTCCTAACGCCATCCAACATAGGCTTTAACACGGTCCAAACTGAACTTTTTAGATTCGCTTCAAGCTGTGCAGTTCTCTACTCATCACTGATTAATTTTTATTTTACTACCCTTTTTCTTGAAATGTGCTCCTTCCTCTGCAGACCACGTTTATTTTCCGAGCTCATTTTGTGCGTTACGACAAAAATGAAGAATTCCCACCACTCCACTGTACACTGCTCTACTCACCGCTCGTAGCCCGTAGCTCTCAACAGTGGTCAGTACTACCAACAGCACGTAGTGCGCAGCACGCCATTGCTTGCGCGTGGCACTGGCGCAGTAACGTCAGGGTCTCGCTCAGTGCGGAGCAGAGAGAGCGCAGCCCGTGGGCTGCGTGTAAATGCGCAAGTCTGCTGAGGATGTGGCATACGGGTTCTTTCGCAACAGCACTTTTCGGCCCTTGGGGTGACGTCAGGGACACGGTCGGCAAGAGACTGCTGCAGTCCAGTGCGGCCACAGCACGTGGGCCGGGCCTCCATGCACGACTCTGCACTGTGCTACCTGTCGGACCTCGATGCGGCTGTCCCAGCTGAACCGGCAGCGTGAGGCAAGGCTCACACGGCTGACATGGGTGCGCTCCTGGACGGACCGCGTCTTGATGACCACCTCTGCTGCAAAGTGCACAACCAGAGCTCGCGCTCAACCGGTCGTCACCGACCGATTGACATCATACAAGCCAACTGCGACGTCACTTCAGCAGTGGCTGCATCAATTCCCTCGGGCAGACACACCCCTGAACTGACTTAACCTCTTATCCTCAGAACAATAATTCCTCTGAAATTTTCCGTTACTCTAATTTGTACAAATATCTTCTGTGCCAATGAAAATGATTTGTCAAACTGTTTACTTAAAACATGTCAAATTGTGTATTGTTTTTTCTTGTATACACCAATCTTGTAGTTTTGTTGTACAGACGACTTAAATGACTAAGTACGTAACAGCCAGTATCGTAGTCAAATATATCGTAGGAAATTGTAAGACACGAAGAAAATTTTTCTTTACTTATGTTTATGAAATATATGTGTACCAGAAAGTCCACAAATGTTAATAAGTACATGTATTACTTTCTACTACAATGAAGAACAGAGATGCCGTTACGTTTTTTCGGCGATCAGCTAGGAGATGACCCCCTATTACGTATCATCCTTTGTTCTTCAGCTTTCGCTATGTATGTATCTATCTTGTTAGCACTTAAGAACTATGAATATACGACGGGCGTTTGAAAAGTCTGTTCAAAAATAGAAACTGCTTACATGTTTGGGGTAAATATTTTTGTTTTTGAGCATAGTCTCCTTTTAGAATTATACACTTCGTCCAATGCTGTTCTAATTTGTTGATCTCTTCAGAATAATAGGAATTGTCTAAGCCTGCAAAATAGCTAATAATTGCTGAAATCACATCATCGTTTGAATAAAATCTTTGTCCCGCCAGCCATTTCTTCAAATTGGGAAACAAATAGTACTTCTAGCGAGCCAAGTCTGCAGAATAAATGAGGGTGGGGGGATGTGAAATGAGTTGGAATCAAATTTCCATTAACTTTGCGACCACAATTGCTGAGGTGAATGCTCCTGCATTGTCGTGATGGAAACGGACGGTCCAATAACGATGAATAATATTGACCTGTAATAGTTTTACCCTTTCCCAGATAGTCGATGAGGATTGTCCCTTGCGAATCCCAAAAGACAGTCGCCATAACCTTTCCGGCCAAAGGAATTGTCTTCGCCTGTTTTCGTGCCGATTCTCCCTTGGTAGCCCATTGTTTAGAATGTTGTTTGGACTGAGGAGTTTAGTAATGTATCCATGTTTCATCTATAGTGACGAAACGACGCTTAAAGTGCTGCGGATACTTCTGAACAGCTGCAGACCATCCTTGTAACACTTCACACGATTCCATTTTTTATCAAGCGTGAGCAATCGCGGAACACATCTTGTGGATAGCTTTATCATGTCCAAATCTTCACGCAAAATATTATGTACCCGTTCATTCGAGATGCCCACAGAACTAGCAGTCTCACGTACCTCAATTCTTCTGTCATCCATTACCATATTATGGATTATATCAATGATTTCTAGAGTGGTAACCTCCTCAGGGCGTCCAGAACGTTCAGCATCACTTGTGCCCATATGGCCACTCCTGAAATTTTTAAATCACTTATAAACTATTTTAATCGAAGGCGCAGAGTCACCGTAAACTTTATTAAGCTTCTCTTTAGTATCCTGACGTGTTTTGCCTATCATAAAGTAATGTTTAATCACCACACGAAATTCTTTTTCGTCCATTTTTTGACAATCACTCTACTTCCTTGATTTACACGAATGCCAAACACAAACAAATAGACCAAATTGACTGAAACTTGGTGTGCGTCCTTTCCAAAGATGCTACTAATTAACACCACCTCTAAAGGCGCCGGTGGTGGCATCTGTCAGACTTTGCATGGAATTTTCAAATGCCTCTCGTATTTGAGTATATTTAGCTTAATATCTTTCATTTGTGTTAATTTAACAAACTAAACATATTCCTTGGTATTAATGTCTTTATCAGCTTTGTATACAGCTATTCGTGAAAGAAATGCAAAACTGCTGACGTGCTGCCCGTGCGCCATTGGTGTGACCCAAATACTGATTAGCAATTTATCAGATCTTTTATGGTCCACCAAAGAACGTACAGTCTTTCAGAAACGAAATCTGATACTCAATTAACTCCAAAGCGTAATTCGATTGACCGATCGCGTTATGAATTTGACTTACGAAAATTACATTGAAGCCAAATCTGTATCTATGCCTTTCTCTCGAACACCACGCTGGAGAAATAGGAAATCATAACAGGAATCAGCAAGCACTGATCGGTTATTTTCAATTGACATTACTGAGCTGACTACCTGCTGGTAAGTTATAGGTGATCACGACAATTTTCTCTACGTTCTCTATCTTCCGTCCACCTTCACAAGCAGGCGAGGTAAGAGTTACAGCTCACAACTTCCACCCACTCATCTACCTTCGAGAGCGGTTGTTGCTATTGTTGGATAGGGATCATCAGTGTGAGATAAATAGCTTTCCTCTTATAAGAATGAGCGGCGCCGTTAATTTAAAGCGATATAGAAACGTCTTTTGCTGGGTCAACAGCCGAGGGCGCTGAATAACAAGAGATCTACCTTACTCATGAGTTCCCCCAGTAAAGAATTTGCAAAATTGTGGACCAGAAGTCTACCTCTCCCTCCCGCCCCCTTCCTCAATGTTGTTGTTGTGGTCTTCAGTCTGAAAACTGGTTTGATGCAGCTGCCCAAGCTAGTCTATTCTGTGCAAGCCTCTTCAGCGCTACACAGCTAATGCAATGCGCATCAGTTTGAACCTGCTCACTGTATTCAAGACTCTGTCTCCCTCTACAATTTTAACACCCCCCAATCCCTCTCCAACACCCACATATACACACTTATCTCCATTACCAAACTGACAAGTCCTTGGTGCCTTAGGATATGCCCTAGGAAACGAAGTTGTGCCATAAATTTCTTGTTTTCCCCAGTTCGACTCAACAATATCTTCTTATCAGTTATTTTATCTGCAGTGCCACCACTACTTTTCGGTGCTACTGAGTAAAATTGTGAAGTTGACATCGCTGTTGCAAAAGATCTTGGGAGTGGGCCAGCTCAGAGGCGACCAAACACCATTACGTCAGATGCAGCAATGCCACAGGCAGATTCCCACACTGTGCTCCAGGAAAGGGGCTGGCACCGCCATAACGACGACGCAGCACGAAGGCGTAGGTAGGCCAGTTACTACACATCAAATTAACAGACTTCTTATGGTTTAGATGGTTACAAGCTGTGATTTGCAAAGCAAGAACGCTCTGTCGCAACATAAATTACCATTATTTTCAGTCAAAGCTGTCACAGTCTGATAGCTACTGGAGGAGAGGTGTATGCTGCTTGACGAGGCGACATCAGACTACAAGCAACCATCATGGGATTTGGCCTTCACTAAATGTGAGCCACTGCTGCTGGTTTAAAGATCAGCGATGTGAGCTTAGCATGTTGCTGCCTGTGGGCCAACTATCAGGTGCAAACAGCCTTCAGCCATAGAAGGCAGTCGTTTGAGACCATGTCCACCTGTTGCATCAGTTCCTTAACACTCGCAGTCTTCAGCACACACTGTGGAGGTCGTTGCACCACAGAACGTTCTAGTTTGTTCTTCAGTAAAATGTATGACTTACAGTGAAGGTTTTATGGGCAGCCATGGATCATCATACCGACAACAATCCACCACCTCAACTCAGACCTCCACTTGTAGAGGTCATCCATCCTGGACCTCTACATTTTGATGTCAGAAATGTATGTCACCTCTAAGTGTCAGTGACAGGGGAACCATACAAGCCACCCTGCCTGGAGACGATGGCTCTCGACTACCTCAGGGTTGCATTTTCGTCGACACACAGCATCAGTGTGCAGTGGGTGAGTTCACTGCCTGTTTTTTTTTTTTTTTTCACCTGCGAGTATCACGTCGAGTCATTGCACCTTTTAGCAGCTTTTCGGTTCTGTTTTCATGTGTGACATGTGTCAAGTAAACTCAGACTGTGATCTGAGGATGTGTAAATATGAGTAGTAGTGCTAAGTTCATTGCACCCCACTTTCTTCTTTCGCCAAATTTATTAAAGATGGCGGGGATGACGTCATCCAAGATGGCGGCATGTAGACTTGGCAACAATGCATGCCATAGTTCAGGATGGCCGATTTTGGCGGGAAAATAGGCCAATTGTGCTATGTCCAGTAACCTAACCTCCAGAAGAAATGGCTGGAATTTTGAATTTTGACGGAAAAATGGCCTATAGGGCAACGTCCACTAACCTAACTGTCCAGAAGAAATTGGCGTCATATCCAAATTCCAACATGACAATGCATGCAAAACCTTACTTTTCTTTATTATTATTCCTTATCATTTATTAACATTGATTATCATTTATTATAATTCATTATCAATCATTGTCATTTATTATCATTTATTATAATTTATTATTACCTGCCTACATCCACGAAAAAATTCACGCCAAATGCAAATTCCAAAACGATATTGGCTGCAAAACAATATTTATCTGTATTATTATTCATAATCGTTCATCATTTATTACAATTTATTATTTATTATTTTTTATTATCATTTATTATTATTTGATGTTGTAGGCCTACCTCCACTACCATAGAAAATTGCGCCATGTTCAAATTCACACTCCATAATCTCTTGACATCCGTACTTCTATTTATTATTATTATCATTTACTAATATTTATTAGCATTTAAAATGATTTATTATAATTTATTCAAGATGGTTTATTTTTGCAGCAAGAAAGTGTATTCCCTTACTTCAAAAAAAAAAAAAAAAGAATCTCTCACAAATTCAATTTCAAACACGATAATCTGTCACACCTACGTAGAAAAAGAGACCAATCGGAGTATGTGCACTAACCTAAGTTCACCTCATCCTACGAAGTTTGAATTTTTCGCCCTCACTTATTGTTTCACTCCTAAGCTATGAAAATCGTGATAAATAGTAATAAAGTGCACTTTTACTAACGTAAGTCACCTCCTTTGAATTGGTGGGAAAAGGACTGAAGTCTTTATTTCAAACAGTACCGTCGTCACTTGTTCTCCAACAGAGTTAGCACACATCTTATAGATCGCAGTCCAGTCGCCACAAGGCCTCCAGTCCAACTGAATTAGTTCATGTGGTAGCCGCCGACCCGATCCAGACCGCGCGCCACCGGCAAGCGAGCGATCGCTTCACGTGACGGCCGTCGGATACGTCCGCGTCTGCTAATCGTCCAGCGGCCGTTCGCGTCACAGCCCATTGGCGCCGACTCGCGTCGCAGGCCTGCGCTGGTCCAGCGATGTAAACATGTTTTCGTGGACAGTGGAGTTCGCCCCCACCGACCAGTTGGCGCCAAATCTATTCGCTGGACCGGTTGGAACCTGCAGACTTCATAACGATAGGTCGGTTGATCGAGCATCTGGTTGACAAAGAACGGCCTGCCACACGTTTGGCGTCAAAGTTCGCTCGAGAGTGGATCCCGCAATGACGTCACAAAAGGTTGTCCAGCACATGTGCTCGCCACGACGTCCCTCGCTAAGTTAATTGATCACCCAACTCTCATATTCAATCCACATTCTGCGTTTACCTAATTCAAGATCGTCGCGAAAACACACGTCCTTACACATGAGCCATCGCTCGCGCCTAAATTAGTACCTCCGCAAGTGAATGTAACAAAGTTCGCATGACTACTAAATTAAATTGATCAATTACTTAACCTCTCCGATACAGAAAAGTGCCACGTTCACCTAGAAATGGAATCAATTTTCGCCATTGCCACGCCCACCTGGTCTTGAAGTGAAAACACAAGAAAATTGTGGCAAACGAAGCCCCTAACCTAAGTCATCTGTTATGACTCAAAATCGTCTGCTTTGCCTCTCTCACACACCACGAGCGCGAGTCCGCCCACGTCGCAACCTGGCCAACCGGGACCTTTATACTCGCGTCGGACATACTCTTCTGTAAATATTCAAGCTGAACTATGTCCCGAATACTATTGTTCAATCCACACGGTCTAGGACACGGCCACAGCACACCACCAGTACCTAAGCGGAGAACACCGCTCACCCCACCTGTAGTTAACCGCTGAGAGACGGAGATATGCTGCAATCACATCCCTGGCGCTGTCGTAGCTACTTGCCTCAGCAATTCCAACTAACAAAATCTCCAAGTAGAAGAAATAAGAACCAACTCGAACTCTCTCATATTCTATATCGTCCCACAAATAATTTTCTTTAGACATCGACTATATCTATCACTCTCATACAAAAAACACTCGCCCTGATGTACCTGGTGTCATGTTGCACAGCCGGCAGACACGCAAACAGCTCCTAACTTCAGTGCACAATATCAGACTGCTCCTAAAAAATGCAGTACACTTAACTGTAAATACCATCAGTACTCGTAATCTGTCCAAATAACACATAGCAAAATAACTCAACAGATGCGTTCAATCAACCTGTCCCACACTAAGTCACACGTCCGACAGCTCTCAATTTGCTCAAAGGTCTCTGTTCGACCCCTCAAACATGACTTGATGATAGCCGCATTCACACCTAACACCTGAGAAATTCATATCACCTACACGGCGAACATGAGTATCCAAGTCAGAAAAAAAAAAGAGCCCAGTCAAAATCTCCGAAATTGTATAGTGCCCCCAGAAATAGTTAACGCTCACTTTCGTGTTTTCTCAGCTTATTTGTAAATTCAAATTCTTACCCTGACAGAACTTGCTCACGAAAATAATACTGAATGCGCTCCTAACCTCCTACCTTTCCAGCTCTCAACATACACAAATGTTCTGAATCCTCCTATATCCCAGCACAACCGATTAATCATTCTTATTTCTTATCGAATTTACTGGCCTAATTTCCTAAGCAACCGTTATCGAAGTACCATCCCGATTTTCTTTCTGAGGCTCTCTGTGCTTACTTTTACAGAGATCGCTAAACCTCCACAGCCCCCTCAATCTACACACACACACACACACACACACACACACACACACACACACACACACGGTCATCCTCTCGTCATCCCATAACATAAGCAATAGTAACTTTACACTCCTTTATATACAAACCCTACACAATGTAAGCCACAGTAACTTTACAATAACGACTGCATGCCCCAATTGTCTCCAATCCTAAGGAAGCACTGTGAACCTGCTCTTTCTTTCTACTCACATGACACTCAGCGGTAATCAGCCCTTCTACATCAATGGACGGAAGTCCCTCTCAGAACTTTTCCGCAAATTCGGCAATCGCTTCCCCTCAACACAAATGCGTTACTTTCTCTTCATATTCCTATCCTCCTAGCTTTTTTGCTACAAACATCTCCAGACTCATAGACTACAAGAATACACCAAAATTTTTCTAAGTACAGCTTCCTGTAAACCACTGAGTAACTAGAAACAAAGTGACCAAAAATTGATATTTGCACTCTCGAATACCGAAGTCGTTGATGTCATTATACCTACAGTTAATTCTTACGATCGCGGTCTCAATTGATTGGCATTCCACAATGAGCTAAGTATCGGAAATACACTCTCTTGACCGCTGTTACTCTGGAAATATCTCTACCATCTTTACGACTTCCTCTCTACTCATCATATAACATCAACAATATTAACATTACAATGCAATATATACAAACGCTACACAATGTAAACCACAGTAACTTTATAATACAGTATATACACATTTGACACAAAACAGTGCACTTATCCAGTATATCTCTACAGCATGCGAAAAAAATACCCTATTCCTACAGCCTCTATATACCGAAATGCTCCCCAATCCTAGCAAAGTACCGTCAACCTGCTCTTACTCTCTACAGACCTGACCTCTGAGCTAATCTTCCCTCTTACATGAGTGGACCTAAGTCACCCTCAGAACTCTTTTTACAAATTCGGTATCGTCCCCCCTCACCACAAACGCCTTACTGTCTCTCCCTCCCCATCTGTTTGCCTCAGACTCATAGACTGCAAGAACACATGTACTTTCTCCGTAATATTACATCATTTTAGCTGTACTTCTCAATATCATGCACTAGGCTACACCCTACCGATCAATAGTTCATCATAATTCCCAAGATGAATACTTCAGATTAATTCTCTATAAACGCCAAACATTATCTACGTGCAAAGTGCTGTAAACCAAGTCTTGGAGCTTAGCACACCATATCGATCTATAGTAACGGATCTGAAAGTGCCTTAATTTATTAGCATACAGTTAAAAAGAACAAGAACGGAGTGATATTTATACGCTACGTAGTTCAACCCTTTTTTGCATAAATCAACCAACTTATCATGTGTAAAGTACTGTCGCTGCATACGACTAAAATGCTGGCTATATCACGTGACTGAAGCATCCAGATAGCACACTGGAAAAAAATTTACCTTCAGCAACTTGTCCTTCTCTAGAATAAATGAAACAACGTTTAAATCGTGCCTTGTTACAGCTCTATCTCAATCGATCATCCCGTACATTCTCTGTTATCATTTAACACAGATGTGATTAAGTTTAGACGTGAATGATTCTCTGTCCTCTTGAAAAGCATCAAATACAGTATTCAACTCGTGAATATCACTGCTACCGCAGTAGACATACACTATAATACGAACTCAACGAGAAAAAAATTGACTACCTTCCTGATTCCACTCTCTTCAATGTCATCGTTTACCTACATTCCTCTTGCTGCCGCATACTTGACTCCATGTACAAATTGCCCCCTGCGAACCAGAAGCAAGCACGTCATCATTTTAACTGCATTTTGGTGTATATAAGGTTAGTTTATACGTATGTGCTAATCAGTTTTCGCATTTCTGTCGATTTTCTGTCAGATCCAATCATGCGACCGCCACACAACATATCGTTCTGTGTTCTAAAATTGCCTGTAAATATAACCCAGCCGCATCTAGTCACCTCCACATTCGGAGAGCGCTTGCTCTGTTTTCTGTATGTCTGTGTACATGCACGCCTCGCGGAAGGCTCCCAGGACCGGTGATAGACTCGAGTTAACGTTCGAATGTGGATCTGTAGCGAGTTATATCCGGAGCGGTGTTCAGATGTGGATCCACAATATGCAGCGCACGGGGTAGTGTTTGAAGGTGGATCCTCCTCGCGCAAGGTAGGAAGCTGTATTCGAATGCAGAACCACAGTATACATTACCCGAGTAAGCGTTTGAGTGTGAACCTGCTGCGTACTGAATATCCGGAGCTGTGTCTGGGGGCAGATCCACCACGCACAGTATCCGCGATAGGGTTCGCAGGTGGACCAAGCACGCATTTCGTCCTGACAAGTAATCGATGCTCGAAGTTTGGTCCACCAGCCGATGCGACTGGGTCCTCGGAGCCGTCCGCGAGGCGTGCGTGTTCACAGACATACAGAAAACACTGCAAGCACTCTCCGAATCTGCAGGTGACTGGATATGCCTAGGTTACATTTACAGTCAATTTTAGAAAACAGAACGATATGTTTACTGTATGATTACATGATGATGGCGTTCTCTTGGGTAAAATATTCCGGAGGTAAAATAGTCCCCCATTCGGATCTCCGGGCGGGGACTACTGAAGAGGATGTCGTTATCAGGAGAAAGGAAACTGGCGTTCTACGGATCGGAGCGTGGAATGTCAGATCCCTTAATCGGGCAGGTAGGTTAGAAAATTTAAAAAGGGAAATGGATAGGTTGAAGTTAGATATAGTGGGAATTAGTGAAGTTCGGTGGCAGGAGGAACAAGACTTCTGGTCAGATGACTACAGAGTTATAAACACAAAATCAAGTAGGGGTAATGCAGGAGTAGGTTTAATAATGAATAGGAAAATAGGAATGCGGGTAAGCTACTACAAACAGCATAGTGAACGCATTATTGTGGCCAAGATAGATACGAAGCCCACACGAACTACAGTAGTACAAGTTTATATGCCAACTAGCTCTGCAGATGACGAAGAAATTGAAGAAATGTATGATGAAATAAAAGAAATTATTCAGATTGTGAAGGGAGACGAAAATTTAATAGTCATGTGTGACTGGAATTCGAGTGTAGGAAAAGGGAGAGAAGGAAACATAGTAGGTGAATATGGATTGGGGGACAGAAATGAAAGAGGAAGCCGCCTGGTAGAATTTTGCACAGAGCACAACATAATCATAACTAACACTTGGTTTAAGAATCATGAAAGAAGGTTGTATACATGGAAGAACCCTGGAGATACTAAAAGGTATCAGATAGATTATATAATGGTAAGACAGAGATTTAGGAACCAGGTTTTAAATTGTAAGACATTTCCAGGGGCAGATGTGGACTCTGACCACAATCTATTGGTTATGACCTGTAGATTAAAACTGTAGAAACTGCAAAAAGGTGGGAATTTAAGGAGATGGGACCTGGATAAACTGAAAGAACCAGAGGTTGTACAGAGATTCAGGGAGAGCATAAGGGAGCAATTGACAGGAATAGGGGAAATAAATACAGTAGAAGAAGAATGGGTAGCTTTGAGGGATGAAGTAGTGAAGGCAGCAGAGGATCAAGTAGGTAAAAAGACGAGGGCTAGTAGAAATCCTTGGGTAACAGAAGAAATATTGAATTTAATTGATGAAAGGAGAAAATATAAAAATGCGGTAAGTGAAACAGGCAAAAAGGAATACAAACGTCTCAAAAACGAGATCGACAGGAAGTGCAAAATGGCTAAACAGGGATGGCTAGAGGACAAATGTAAGGATGTAGAGGCCTATCTCACTAGGGGTAAGATAGATACCGCCTACAGGAAAATTAAAGAGACCTTTGGAGATAAGAGAACGACTTGTATGAATATCAAGAGCTCAGATGGAAACCCAGTTCTAAGCAAAGAAGGGAAAGCAGAAAGGTGGAAGGAGTATATAGAGGGTCTATACAAGGGCGATGTACTTGAGGACAATATTATGGAAATGGAGGAGGATGTAGATGAAGATGAAATGGGAGATACGATACTGCGTGAAGGGTTTGACAGAGCACTGAAAGACCTGAGTCGAAACAAGGCCCCCGGAGTAGACAATATTCCATTGGAACTACTGACGGCCGTGGGAGAGCCAGTCCTGACAAAACTCTACCATCTGGTGAGCAAGATGTATGAAACAGGCGAAATACCCTCAGACTTCAAGAAGAATATAATAATTCCAATCCCAAAGAAAGCAGGTGTTGACAGATGTGAAAATTACCGAACAATCAGTTTAATAAGCCACAGCTGCAAAATACTAACACGAATTCTTTACAGACGAATGGAAAAACTAGTAGAAGCCAACCTCGGGGAAGATCAGTTTGGATTCCGTAGAAACACTGGAACACGTGAGGCAATACTGACCTTACGACTTATCTTAGAAGAAAGATTAAGGAAAGGCAAACCTACGTTTCTAGCATTTATAGACTTAGAGAAAGCTTTTGACAATGTTGACTGGAATACTCTCTTTCAAATTCTGAAGGTGGCAGGGGTAAAATACAGGGAGCGAAATGCTATTTACAGTATGTACAGAAACCAGATGGCAGTTATAAGAGTTGAGGGACATGAAAGGGAAGCAGTGGTTGGGAAGGGAGTAAGACAGGGTTGTAGCCTCTCCCCGATGTTGTTCAATCTGTATATTGAGCAAGCAGTAAAGGAAACAAAAGAAAAATTCGGGGTAGGTATTAAAATTCATGGAGAAGAAATAAAAACTTTGAGGTTCGCCGATGACATTGTAATTCTGTCAGAGACAGCAAAGGACTTGGAAGAGCAGTTGAATGGAATGGACAGTGTCTTGAAAGGAGGATATAAGATGAACATCAACAAAAGCAAAACAAGGATAATGGAATGTAGTCTAATTAAGTCGGGTGATGTTGAGGGAATTAGATTAGGAAATGAGGCACTTAAAGTAGTATAGGAGTTTTGCTATTTGGGGAGCAAAATAACTGATGATGGTCGAAGTAGAGAGGATATAAAATGTAGGCTGGCAATGGCAAGGAAAGCATTTCTGAAGAAGAGAAATTTGTTAACATCCAGTATTGATTTAAGTGTCAGGAAGTCATTTCTGAAAGTATTTGTATGGAGTGTAGCCATGTATGGAAGTGAAACATGGACGATAAATAGTTTGGACAAGAAGAGAATAGAAGCTTTCGAAATGTGGTGCTACAGAAGAATGCTGAAGATTAGATGGGTAGATCACATAACTAATGAGGAAGTATTGAATAGGATTGGGGAGAAGAGAAGTTTGTGGCACAACTTGACCAGGAGAAGGGATCGGTTGGTAGGACATGTTCTGAGGCATCAAGGGATTACCAATTTAGTATTGGAGGGCAGCGTGGAGGGTAAAAATCGTAGAGGGAGACCAAGAGATGAATACACTAAGCAGATTCAGAAGGATGTAGGTTGCAATAGGTACTGGGAGATGAAAAAGCTTGCACAGGATAGAGTAGCATGGAGAGCTGCATCAAACCAGTCTCAGGACTGAAGACCACAACAACAACAACAACAACATGTTATGTCACGGTCGCATGGATGGATCTGACATAAAATCGAAAGAAATGCGAAAACTGATTAGCACATACGTATAAACAAACCTAATATACACCGAAATGTGGTGAAAATGAGAACGTGCTTGCGTATCTTCTGGTTCGCAGGGGGCAAATTGTACATGGAGTCAAGTATGCGGCAACAAGAGGAATGTAGGAAAACGATGACATCAAAGCGAGCAGAATCACGAAGATAGTCAATTTTTTTCTCGTTGAGTTCGTATTATAGTGTATGTCTACTGAGGTAGCAGTGATATTCGCGAGTTGAATTCTGTATTTGATGCTTTTCAGGAGGACAGAGAATCATTCACGTCTAAACTTACCCACATCTGTGTTAAATGATAACAGAGAAAGTACGGGATAATCGATTGAGATAGATAACAAGGCACGATTTAAACGTTGTCTCATTTATTCTAGAGAAGGACAAGTTGCTGAGGGTCAATTTTTTCCAGTGTTCTATCTGGATGCTTTAGTCACGTGATATAGCCTGCATTTTAATCGTATGCAGCTACAGTACTTTATACATGATAGGTTGGATGATTTATGTAAAAATGTGTTGAACTACGTAGCGTATAAATATTACTCCGTTCTTGATCTTCTTAACTGTATGCTATTAAATTAAGGCATTTTGAGATCTGTTACTACACTCCTGGAAACTGAAATTAGAACACCGTGAATTCATTGTCCCAGGAAGGGGAAACTTTATTGACACATTCCTGGGGTCAGATACATCACATGATCACACTGACAGAACCACAGGCACATAGACACAGGCAACAGAGCATGCACAATGTCGGCACTAGTACAGTGTATATCCACATTTCGCAGCAATGCAGGCTGCTATTCTCCCATGGAGACGATCGTAGAGATGCTGGATGTAGTCCTGTGGAACGGCTTGCCGTGCCATTTCCACCTGGCGCCTCAGTTGGACCAGCGTTCGTGCTGGACGTGCAGACCGCGTGAGACGACGCTTCATCCAGTCCCAAACATGCTCAATGGGGGACAGATCCGGAGATCTTGCTGGCCAGGGTAGTTGACTTACACCTTCTAGAGCACGTTGGGTGACACAGGATACATGCGGACGTGCATTGTCCTGTTGGAACAGCAAGTTCCCTTGCCGGTCTAGGAATGGTAGAACGATGGGTTCGATGACGGTTTGGATGTACCGTGCACTATTCAGTGTCCCCTCGACGATCACCAGTGGTGTACGGCCAGTGTAGGAGATCGCTCCCCACACCATGATGCCGGGTGTTGGCCCTGTGTGCCTCGGTCGTATGCAGTCCTGATTGTGGCGCTCACCTGCACGGCGCCAAACACGCATACGACCATCATTGGCACCAAGGCAGAAGCGACTCTCATCGCTGAAGACGACACGTCTCCATTCGTCCCTCCATTCGCGCCTGTCGCGACACCACTGGAGGCGGGCTGCACGATGTTGGGGCGTGAGCGGAAGACGGCCTAACGGTGTGCGGGACCGTAGCCCAGCTTCATGGAGACGGTTGCGAATGGTCCTCGCCGATACCCCAGGAGCAACAGTGTCCCTAATTTGCTGGGAAGTGGCGGTGCGGTCCCCTACGGCACTGCGTAGGATCCTACGGTCTTGGCGTGCATCCGTGCGTCGCTGCGGTCCGGTCCCAGGTCGACGGCCACGTGCACCTTCCGCCGACCACTGGCGACAACATCGATGTACTGTGGAGACCTCACGCCCCACGTGTTGAGCAATTCGGCGGTACGTCCACCCGGCCTCCCGCATGCCCACTATACGCCCTCGCTCAAAGTCCGTCAGCTGCAGATTCGGTTCACGTCCACGCTTTCGCGGCATGCTACCAGTGTTAAAGACTGCGATGGAGCTCCGTATGCCACGGCAAACTGGCTGACACTGACGGCGGCGGTGCACAAATGCTGCGCAGCTAGCGCCATTCGACGGCCAACATCGCGGTTCCTGGTGTGTCCGCTGTGCCGTGCGTGTGATCATTGCTTGTACAGCCCTCTCGCAGTGCCCGGAGCAAGTTTGGTGGGTCTGACACACCAGTGTCAATGTGTTCTTTTTTCTATTTCCAGGAGTGTATAAATCGATAAGGTGTGCTAAGCTCCAAGACTTGGTTACATCTCGAGAAATGTGGTGCACTTGGAGGGGTTAGGACTAGGAAAGTTCTATTCAGTCCAGAGAGGTGAAGTGTAGCTATATTTGTCTGCACGGTTGAGGATTAATTGGGTAGCGATGTTGCGGGGTAGGCTGGTGAATGGCGAGTAAGGTTGCTCTTTCAACGTAAGAGGGTGAGATTGCTCTGTGACTGCATATGCAGAGAGATAGATCGAGTACTATGCGCGAGGTCTTAGAAATATGTATATCGTTGTCTGGTATGCTTTGATCGTTTTTATGTGTTCGAGAATTAAGTGTGAATGGACGTACTGAGCAGTCACCTATCAATGATCGCAATGATACTTGCCAAGTAGCGGGGGTATGGTGTAGCTATGATACTGAAATTAGGAAAACATGCTGTCACATGATTGGCCAGTGTTGGACTTACTGTAAAATTTTTCGCGATATCAGCTGTGGTGGATAATCTTACAGTAGATCGGTGGTGTCTTATCCCTCGCATCCGAGCATTGGGTACCACGTAATGATTGAGTGACAAGGCTTGTTTCAGTTGGGGGAGACATTTTGGTTGATGGACTGCTAGTTGGGTTGCTTGCACCGAAAATGGTGATCTCGTACTTGTGTGCAAAATGAACAATCATTAGAAATGGAACGCAGAGTTATCGACTATTGCGTCATTGTGACATATGAGTTTAAATGTAGAGGCCGTCAATCACTTTTGGGGGGTAGTTTGGAAAGTCGTCACAACACCACCAGGCACTTCTAGTTTCCTTATGTTGTGGCTGTCCTTCATTTAAATCATTCAGTGTTTTGCTATCGGCTGTAAGAATGTGATTTTCAAGGTGCCAGTTATAGTTTCCTGTGAGAGGCCGTGCATCAGTCTGTATTAATGTCTGTGCAAGGCAGGAATTCTAGTTAGTCAGAGGTCTATGACACGCTAAAGTACTAGGACTGTGCTTAATATAGACGAGTATGAGGTGAATTTTATAATATTATATTTAAAATATTTTTGGTCCTCTAATATGTGAGTCTGGAGATGTCTGTAGAAACAGGAACAGGCTCTGATCAGAAAGACTGACGGGTGTCTGCGAAGGGGAAACAGCTCTCGAATTAGCTGAAATGTTCTGAGAGCGACTTTGGTCGACTGAGGGTGCTCTGATGTATGATGGTGATTTTATAAGCTTTAGGTAAATGAAGTCTATCTTTATTAAAACGACAAGGTGCGCTTCGGAATATTGTTATCATTCGTCTTTGCTAAAGTATATAATTTTAACTACCCTATCCTCATTGAGAGGAGTGTGTATGTCGGTAAAAGTATTAGATTATTTGAGTACATGTATGCGTAACGTAGTACGTTTAACTGTTCATCGAATATGACTATCTGTGGAAAAAGGAATTATTATGTTCTATTGAGCTGGGTTGTATGTGGGGGCGTAAATGCCTGTACAAAATTATTATTATAACGGGGTCGGTGGCATATATGTAGAACAAGTTCTGTGAAAGCGTGTGTTGAAGTAGCGAGCGAGTGGATGACATAACTCATCTACGACAGTATCAATAGGACATGTAAATAAATGTCGGATAATCCAAATTGAGGTCTTCTTTTTCTTTTTAATCATATGTATGACTTCTGCTTGGAATTATGTCTGTCTATTTGTTCTAAATGCATACTCATCTATGTTTGGAAAGGGAGAATGCTTTTTTATTTATAAGTAAGTTTTGATAGGGGTGAATAGGCTTTTATATATGAGTGTAATTAAGATTTGTGAGTGGAAATTGTCAGCGCAGCATGAATGACGTCGGGTTCGCTGGCTGGGGGAGACAATGCTTACATGTCGAGTAGGAGATGGAGTGGAGGATAGAGATTTGCGCTATTCAGGAATCCATTTGTGCAGTGTATGTCTTTAGACAATAGCTGGATAGCAGGTATAGAGAGAGCCCACTTCGGCGTGCTCGTCCTGGGGCTGAGAAGACGGCTGTTTAGATGGACAGATATGTGGCTTTGACATGCCACTGGCGGTGCTCGCAATTCCGTCGAATGGTCAAGACAAGGTCCGGTTGCACTAACTAAGGTCGTTCTGTTTCTAGACAGGCTGCAGAAGGTAATGGATATGTCTTTCTCCGACTTCAATTGCAGATTTCAGATGCGCAAAGAGCTGTAAATGGGCTAAGCTCTACTACTTATTGAAAGAAGTTTTGACAAAGAGATTTCAGCTTTATTTAAACATATTCTGACATCCACATATTTCTTATTTAACAACGAACTTTTTTAACAGACGGACGGAGTCCGCATGTGTAGTCCCTTATTCCCTCTGGTGGCCAATTTATTTATGGAGGACTTCGAAGAGAAGGCGCTTGAATCTGCTGACTTGAAACCCACCGTATTCTAGAGGTATGTTGATGACACCTTTGTAGTTTGGCCCCATGGTGAAGACAACTTGCAAGACTTCTTAAGACATCGGAACTCCCTCCACGATCAAATAAAGTTCACAATGGAAATTGAAAAGGAGGGATGCCTTCCATTCTTGGATGTTTTAGTTCGGCGCAGGGAGGATGGCACTTTGGAACACGAAGTGTACAGGAAGCCGACGCACACCGATCTATATTTACGTGCAAATAGCTGCCACCATCCTGCCCAAACAATGAGTGTTCTCCGAACTTTGACTCACAGAGCGCATATTATTTCTGACGGAAGCAGTCTGCAAGATGAAGTTTTTCACTTACAAAGAGTGTTTGAAGACAATGGGTACTCTCCACAACAAATACAGAGGGCACAGAAAATGAAACCGAAAGAGGCCACAAAGAAAGCAGAAGAAGATGAAGAAACCTTTAAATCTATGCCCTTCCTGCCATATGTGGGTAGCCTCTCATCAAAAATAGGACACGTTCACAGCAGACACAAAGTAAAAGTGATTTTTCGTCCTCCACCCAAGACAGCTGCGCTCGTGGTCTCCGTCAAAGATGATTTGCTGCTCCGAAAATCTGGAGTTTACAAAATTCCATGTGAATGTGGACTTTCATACATCGGACAAACAACTCATACTGTCCAAGAAAGATGTACAGAACACCGGAGGTACACACGACTTTTACAACCTAACAAGTCGGCAGTGGCAGAGCACTGTATTGATAATGTTCACAGTATGTTGTATGACAACGTCGAAATTTTGGCAACTACATCATCCTTCTGTGACCCGATAGTGAAGGAGGCAATTGAAATTGGCTTGACTACGAATTTAATTAATAGAGATAGTGGTTTAAATCTTGATAAATCATGGAATCCAGCACTTGCTGTAATAAACTCGCAAAGACGTCGTCAAAGTGCAGGTCACAATGCTATATCGATTTGCCAACACAGATCAACTGCGGAGTCATAGATACAACTCGTGCATTATGCACGTCTCTGCCGCCGACCAACGTCTCTGGCGCATTTGCATCTGTGGCCGCATGCGCAGTCGCGAGGTACGACAGTATAAAGGGACGAAGCGAGCACTGGAGCGGCAGTCTTGCGGCTCACTCTGAAGATGACTGAACGTTATACAGCCGAAACATTAAAAGAAGAAGGAGATTTCTTGCGGCTGCACACCCGAAACTTAATGGAACAGTCTTTGCGCCGCCAAAACCTGAAGATTCACATTAAACGTTATTTTTGTAACTTCCAGAAGAGCAGAGTACATTGAGATAACTATTTCTAGATCGAAAGGTAAGTCAGTTCCGTTCGAACCCACTAGCGAGAACAAAGAGAAAAGACCATTGGAGATGCAGTAACAGGAAATGTCATTAGAGTGTATTCTGGGATTGAAGAAGGGAAACTATTGTATCCTTTTCATGACTTTAGGCCTCTTATCTTCAGATATCATTTTTAAATGACGAATGGTGGCAAGAGAAAAGTTGCTACCTCACACCATCTCTGGACAATAGCTTTTCCTCTCAGTATAATTTGATGCGTTCATGTAAAAGTCCAATTTCAGAAGCTTCTCTGTCCTAGGGCGCCTGACGCAAATCCTTTAACATTGTCATTGTCCATGTCAAAAGAAGGTGCAGAGCACGTGATTTCTCCAGTTCTAATTTTTTGGACGCCGCTTTGGAGAGCTACAAAAATCCTTATGTTTTAAAAGCTATAAAATAAACGATTGCGTATAAGAATTACAGAAATAGAATAGCAAACATACCGTGAAAAGTACTTTCATCAGCGTGATACCACTTCCTTCATTTCGGGATAATTCTCCCTTCTCAGAGAGCTTTTCACACAAAGACATTGTAACATTGTCAGCTGCTTATTTCATCGACTATCGTTAGACTGGCTCATTTATCTAACAAGAGCATTAAGAAGACCACTTTTCTTTACGTAAGTGAAATGTTCCTTCGCCGCATCAAAAGACCACGTACGTATGGACAATTGACGCATATATACTCCGCATTAAAATTATTTCCTAGCCCTGTATTTAGCATACGGCAGGAACAAATCAATCGCGAATATATCGCGCAGTGCCACGGCAATGTTGGTACCTGGATCAGTCGTGTGCTGCATGTCTTTCAGAGTACAGTGGTGGATACAGAGACATAAATCGTCTAAATAATGCTCTTAGAATGTTGCCGCCCGTTTTTGGTTCATCTGAAAACTGAGTTGTAGACAAAATGCGAGATCTGAGAGTGCAGTTAATAAAACAGGTGACAGTACATGTCAGATAATTGTTTCTTCTCACGCTGGATGTTTACATTTCTGTAGTTGATGAGTATTCACCTTCTGTTATATCAGCAATTACCTCAGGCATAATTATATGTCCTCGGCTTTTAGCACTTTTTGCCATGTACCTCAATACAGTTGTGGGGTGAGATATAATGGCCTTTGCAGTGTCAACTAACATCTGCACAAGATCCGTAACACCTTCATCTCTTATAGTTCTGTACGACCTTATGTCTTGTGCCCACAAAGCCACACTTTTATCGACAGTTATCTCCTGAGCAGATTTAGGAAGTCGTTTCACATCCACACAAGATCCTTGTTTATTAGACATGCATGTATTGCGAGAAATGTGTGAAGTGATACTTGACCCTTCAGCATGAGAGTAAATATCACCGCACAGCGAACAGCAAACAAAATGAACGTTTTTCCTAACGCCATACACAATAGGCTTTAATACGGTCCAATTTGAACTTTTAAGATTCGCTTCAGGATGCGTGGTTCTCTACTCACCACTCATTAGTTTTTCTTGTAGTTCCCTTTTTATTCTCATGTGCTCCTTCTTCTGCAATCCATATTAGTTTCCTCACTCATTTTGTGCGTTACGACAAAAATGAGGAAATGACACCACTCCACTACACACTGCTCCACTCACCGCTCTTAGGCCGTAGCTCGCAACTGTGGTCAGTACTACCAACAGCCCGTGGACTGCGTCTCCATGCGCAGCTCTGCTGAGCCCGTCGCATACAGGTTCTTTCGCAACAACACTGCTCGGCCCTTGGAGTGACGTCAGGGACTCGCTCGGCCCGAGACTGCTGCAGTCCATTGCGGCCGCAGCACGCGAGCCGGGCCTCTGTGCACGACTCTACACAGTGCGCCCTGTCGGACGTCGATGTGGCTGAACCGGCCGCACTAGGCAAGGCTCACATGGATGTCATGGCTACGCTCCTGCATGGGCTGTGCCGCGATCTCCATCTCTACTGCAAACTGCACAACCAAAGCTCACTCTCAGCCTGTTGTCACCGACCGATTGATATCATACAAGCCAACTGCGACGTCTCTCCAGCAGTGGCAGCATCAATACCCATGGGCAGACACGTCAATGAACTGACTTACCCTCCTATCCTCAGAATAATGATACCTCTCAAATTTAAGTTAGTGTATCTTGTACAAATATCTCCCGAGTGAATGAAAATGATTTGTCAAACTGTTCATGTAAAACATGTGAATTTGTGTATTGTTTTTCCTTGTATGCACCAATCTAGTAGTTTTGTTGTACTTGCTACTTGAATGACCTTTTTTGTAATGGCGAGTGTCATAATCAAATGTATCATAGGCCAATATAAGACACCAAGAAAATTTTTCTTTCTTTATGTTTATGAAATGTGTGTGTAGCAGAGAGTCCACAAATGTTAATAAGTACTTGTAATACTTACTATGATGATAAAGAACAGAGAAGCCTTCACATTTTTACTGCGATCAGCCAGGAAATATCTTCCTGTATCTTATCGTCCATTGTTCTTCAGCTTTCGCTATGTAAGCATCTATCTTATTAGCTCGTAAGAACCATGAATATATTTAAGTCTATTTAAATTAATACCTTTCAGATGTATTAATTTAACAAACGAAACATATCGCTTTGTATTAACGTCTTTATCAGCTTTGGGTGCATCTATTCATGACAGAAATGCAAAATTGCTGACGTGGAGCCAGTCTGCCATTGTTGTGATGCAAAAATTGTTTAACAATTATCAGTTATTTTATGGTGCACCGCTTAACCTGCAGTCTTTCACAAACAAAGTCCGATAGTCAATTAACTACACAGCATAAAGCGATTGGCCGATCACGTTATGCACTTGCGGTATGAAAATCACATTAGATCCACATCTGTAACTTTACGTTTCTCTCTAACACCAACCTGGAGTAATAAGAAATTACAACAAGAATCAACAAGTACTGCTCGGTTATTTTCAGTTGACAGTACTGATCTGACTACCTACTGGTAAGTGGTAGGTGATCGCAACTATTTTCTTTACATTCTCTATCTTCCTTCCACCTTAGCAAGCAGGCAAGGTAACAGTTACAGCTCACAACTTCCACTGGCTCATGCACCTTCCAGAGAGGTTGCTGCTATTGTTCCTTTCACAGTGGTCACTCCACATGTGTATACGATTTAACGTCATCCCAGAGACATTTCCGTTTACAAGAACAAAAGAATACAAGAACCGCTACCTCAGTTCGTTGCATCGGCCAATGGTATGAGATAAGTAGCTTTTCTCATAAGAGAATCAGCAGCGCCGTTAGTTTAGAGCAATACAGAAACGTCTTTTGCCATGTCAACATCTGAGGGTGCTGATTCACACGAGACCTACCTTTCTCATGAGTTTTCCCAGTTAAGAACTTGCAAAATTGTGGACCAGAAGCCTACTTCTCCCTCCCGCCCCCTTTTCCAGTGTTGTTGTTGTGGTGTTCAGTCTGAAGACAGGTTTGATGCAGCTGCCCAAGCTAGTCTATTCTGTGCAAGCTTCTTCAGCGCTGCACAGCTAATACAATATGTATCAGTTTGAACCTGCTACCTGTTTTCAAGGCTTTGTCTCCCTCTACAATTTTAATACCTCACCCCCTCCCCAACACCCACATATACACACCTCTCTCCATTACCAAATTGGCAAGTCCTTTGTGCCTCAGGATATGCCCTATGAAACGAAGTCGTGCTATACGTTTCTTGTTTTCCCTAGTTCGACTCAGTATCTTCATATCAGTTATTCGATCTGCAGTGCCACCACTAATTTTCTGGGCTACTGATTAAAATTGTGATTGTGGTATCGATAGCTACGATGACACGGCGTAGGTGGAAGTTCTTAAGTTGGCACTACGACAGACACCGACGACAGCTCCCTCTAGCCGGTGCTGTGGAGGTCTATGAGCTCCGCGTCAGCTTCTTCCCATTTTGATCAAGAGCAGACGGCCAGGACATTTCGCTTGCTATTAAGACTATGTACTACTTACGACTGGTTTAAGGTTTCCCACTTCAGTGCGAAGATATGTATTCAGTTAATACTGTGATAAAGTAATACCATTTCTAAAAGCAGTACCGAGAGATTTTCACCTTATCCTGCTCCTACCCACTTCCTTCATTCGGCCAACCTTTCAGTTTGCAGGAGCCGACCTACTCGCCGCCTTCCAGGCGGGGTACAATACTTAGAGACGAACAAGGATTAAAATTTTTTTGCTCTCCTCTCATTTCCATTTTTACTCGGTACTCGTTTAGCTTTTTGTGATATGCCCGGCTTCGCTGTCCAATGTTGCACGTATTTAGGCTTAGCAACTGACGCAGCTGCTTGCTGCTATAAATGGAATGGTCACACTACAAACTGTAGCTACTTCGGCACCTCCGACGCCACCGCCTGCACCGACGCCGTCGGCGACGGCACCGCCATTTCGTGCCTTCAATCCTGACGTTCAATGCTGGCCAGAATACATCGTACAGCTCGAGGCACACTGCGCAGCTTACAACATGCCAGGTACAGAGCGGCTTGCGTTTTTCATTGTCAACGCGGGTGTTGTATTGTAGCGTGTGCTCGTGACATCGTTTCCCACCGCCCGCCCAGAAACTAAAACTTACGATGAAGTAATTGATGCTTTGAACTCCCACTTTCGTGATAGTGTAATTGTGGTAGCTGCACGCTACAAATTCTTTCGCCTCCGGCGTGGCTCTACTCGGTCGAATAAAGCTTGGTTAGCGGGCCTTCGGGGACTAACTTCTGATTGTGACTTTAATTACTCATGTGGACGCTCATATGCTGATGTAATTATTAGAGGCACTGTTGAGCAGAACGTGGCGTATCACTGCATCCGCGAACAAATCCTCAGATTTAAAAACCCGTCTTTGCTGGAAGTGGACGTGCTAGACAGACAAGATACATTATACATGGCTTCTTCTACGTTCCCCCGGGTGTGTGTACTATTAGCGCGGCACAACACGTGCCCTCCCACCCGCCAGCACGGCCAGCCACGCCGCGTCGCTCGCGCGCAAGTAAACAAATTTCACACCAGGCACCCACTAAGAAACTGAAATCATGTCCGAACTGCTTTCGTGCCCACCCACGGGACGGTTGCCCATCCCGCCAAGCACTGTGCTATTTTTGTAATAAAAAAGGATATGTGAAAGCTGTGTGTAGTAAGAGAAACTCTAATTCACGAATTGTTTCGCGTGGCCGTCTCCGCAACGGCAACCGCCATGATCATGATTCACATCAGCCTATGGATGTTATGCCATTTATTCAAAGCCTTCTGCTTCACTTGCTTCGACAGCTCGTCGTGTTAATCAAGTTTGCCCATTCACTTTCTCTCGCATTCAGCGCGTTGCGAGGAAACTTTTTGTCACTTTGCTCATTTGTGTTCGCTCTGTTCGCATGCAGCTGGACATTGGTGCGTCAGTTTCTTTACTGAAGAAATCGATGTAAGACTTGCTTTACTCACTCCCACTTCATCCTTCACATTCCACCCTGACTACACTTCCTGGACAGGAAATCTCAGTGCTTGGCGTGTGTAGTTTGCTAGCAACGTATGGTGCCACGACACGTACAGTGTCTTTCCATGTGCTCTGCTCTAGTGATGGTACGAATATTTTTGGCATGGACGCATTTGAACTTTTTGGCCTCGCAATTCAGGACAATGTACTTTGCATCAACGCTATTGACCATGCAGGCAGTGTTGCCGCACTATGCGACGATTTTGCTGAATTCTTTTCTGATGGCCTTGGTTGTGCCACAGACTTTGCAGCTCATGTTGTAATTAAAGACAATGCCATGTCTATATTCCATCGTGAGCACCCAGTAGTGCACGCACTGCCCGACGCCGTAGCTTTTAAACTTAAGCATTTGCAAGACATTGATGTCATTGAACCTGTTTCTGCTTCGCCATAGGCTTCGCCTATGTGTGTGAAGAACCAAACGGTCGTCTCCGTATATGTGATGACTTTAAGTCTACAGTAAATCCCCAGACAGTGGTAGCTACATTTCCCTTACTCCGTCCTGAAGTTATCTTTGATAAGCTTGATGCGGGAATATTCTTTTCCACGATTGACTTGCGGGACGCATACTTTCAGATTCCTCTCGACGAACAGTCGCAGCGCTATTTTGTGATCAACACCCACCTTCGATTGTTCAAGTTTCACCGCCTTCCGTTCGGTTGTGCTTCGGCTCCTGCTATTTTTCAGTCTTATTTGCAGCAGTTGTGGGCCACTGTCCCTGGTTGCTCAAATTGTCTGGACGATATAGTGGTATCAGGTCGCACCCCTGACCAACATTTGCAGAATTTGCGTGAATTATTTATTGTATTTTAGCAGGCAGGACTAAAGTGTAACAGGGGTAAGTGCAACTTTTTTGAAACTCAGATTCAGTATTTAGCACATATGATTAACGAACAGGGTATCCACCACTCGCCCTCACATCTTCTGACGGAATCGGAGCGGTTCTCTCACTCCGCGTTAAGTCTGTCGATAGCCCGATACCTTTTTCCTCTAAGTTTTCAATTCTGCACAGTAAAATTATTCGAAAATCGAGAAAGAGGCTTTAGCTCTTGTATATGGTGTGACAAAGTTTCATGATTTTTTGTACGGTCGCAAGTTCTATTTTGTCACTGACCATAAGCCTTTGACGTCGTTGTTCCACCCGTCAAAGCCAGTTCCGGACCATACTGCACAAAAGTTGCAACGTTGGTCTTTGTTTTTCTCTAACTGCACTTACGAAATTTTGTTTCGATCCACAGTCTAGCATGGCAATGCTGATGCTTTGTCTCGTCTGCCTATCGGTCCTGACGAAGTGTTTGATTCTTCCGAATTGTCATGCATGTTTATTGATTCACAAGATAAGGAATTAGCTGATGGTTTTGCAGTGGATTTTCCTCGCATTGCTCCCGTGACAGCCGCCGTTGCTTCTTTGCAGATTCTTTTATAGTATATTCGTGCTCAATGGCCTCCATATGCTACGCAGATCCGTGATCCACATGTTCGACATTACTTTGCGTAATGTCACAACTTGTCTGTACACCATGGTGTTATTTGTTAGGAACTGACAATGATCAGCCTTGTGTGGTTTTACCTCGTTCGTTGCAGTCGGAGATTCTCCGTCAGCTGCACGCTGGTCAATGGTTTATAGTGCGGATGAAGCAATTAGCGCATCGTCACTGCACTTGGGTCGGTATTGATAAACGTTTTGAGAATTTGCTTGCTAACTGTCGCTCTTGCGTGGAGCATCAATCTGCTCGCCGGCAGCGCTTCTTTGCGTGGCCGACTCCTACTGCGCCTTGGTAGCGAGTTCATATTGATTTTGCGGGTCGTTTCTGCGACAGCCGTTTGATAGACATTGACGCGTACAGCAACTTTCCGTTTGTCCTACCTATCTCATCTACTACATCTGCCAGTACTATTTGGGGTTTGACGACTATTTTCTGCATTGAGGACATTCCTGAAGTTATTGTCTCCGACAATGGCCCCCAATTTGTGTCCTCAGAGTTTGAAGCGTTCTGTACTGCTAATGGCATTCGCCATTTGACCTCAGCCCCGTTCCACCCCTAGTCAAATGGCGAGGCTGAATGCTTTGTGCGTATGTTTAAGTCGCAGATGAGCAAGTTGCGCGCCACACACTCTCCCAAACACGCGCTCTGGTCTTTCCTTGCTTCATATCGCTCGCAGCCGCTCAGCATCCGCTCCCCAGTGGAACTGCTACATGTCCGCATCCATCTGTCGCTCCTGCAGCTATTGCGCCCGCCGCCTTGCGCTCCCGCTTCTTCGCTGCGTTTTGGCTTGGCGCGAATGATTTAGTGTTCTATCGCGTGACACAAATCATTGGTACCGACGTGAGCAGCCACCTGCAGTTTGCTGCACCCTGTGCTCTTCGTGGCATCCGGGAGGACCCTTTCCACATCTGGAATGACTCCACCAGGTATGCACACGGCATGCACATTGATTTTCTTACCCTCCTTGTCAGCAAGGCCCTAAGGGGCCCCATAACGCGCATAACGTTGGAGCTCCCAACTGCCAATAATCCCACCCACTGCGATTGTCCGGATCTTGCAGTCCGAGTGGTTTCCTCTGAAACAGGACAGGCGAGACCATCCGGCTCAGCGACATTGTCAGCCACAGACAGCACCTCGAACCTGATTGTCAGACAAACCGGGGAGGCCTTACGTGCTGCCGCTTGCGAAGTCTTTTGCTGCCTGCTTCGCCATGAGGTGACCTGTGCATTTTGATGTCAGAAGTGTGTGTCACCACGAAATTGCAGTGAAAGGAGGAACCTTACCACCCACCCTCCCTGGAGACGATGACTTTCGACTACCTCAGGGCTGCAGTTATGTCGACAGACAGCATCACAATGGAGTGGGTGATTGCATTGACTGTTCTTTTTTTTTCCCCTGCGAGTATCACGTATAGTCATTCCACTTACTACCAGCTTTTCAGTTCTGTTTTCATGTATGACATGTGGCAAGTAAACTCAGACTCTATTCTGAGGATGTGTAAATATGAACATTATTTTTACCTATCATCAATGGGTGTGGCTCATTGTCTGGGAGGATATAAGGTGTTAACCATGTGCAGCTTCTTAGGAGGGGAAGATGAGTTTTGTTCAGAAGTCGGAGTTTTGTGGTACTTTACGTAGATTTGAATGGGGGATGTATTTCATTTCGAGTCATAAATGTGAATCATTACGTTTAAGCACGTAAAGTAGTAGTCGTGAGTACATTCCCAAGCGGAAAAGTTACAGTAAGTGTTACAATGGAATTAGATTAAGTGTCTTTGTCGTTGTACTGTATTGTTCTCCTCGTTTGTTGTTTGCATAATTAGTAGGGATACCCTAGTGCAGAGGTTGCGAATTTCAGCAGTCTGGACCAGATGTGCAGGGAAGCGCATGTGCCGATGGTTTTTGTGTCTTGCATAGTGCAACTGCCGACAGTAATTTTACTGTAGATACTTAAGAGGTGACACAGAAAGCTATCAATAAGGCTGATTGTATTGCAGATGTTTTGGGTACTGAAATGGTACAGACACATTTAGTATTTCCGAAGAACGCAGATTCGGCACCATCTGTGACGGCACTGCCTCCTCAGAAGGTGGGAGGAGAAGAAAGAGGAAATGTGTTTGTAAGGTTTATGACTGGGCCGACAAGGCTTGTGCCAGTGGGTTAGGAGATTGACAAAAGTGACAACACTTGCAGTGTAATGGGTGATGCAGGTGAAGGCTCTGTGCAATCCCAGGGCTAGACTTTCTCATCAAGCATTATACCAAAACTGACTTGTGATGACGCGCGGTTTAACTCAGGGGGATAATTTCTAAGCTGGGGGGAGCTGTCACCAGTGAAATACTGTCGCAAGGTTTGTTTATCATGATAGGACAAATGTGGGCAAAATCACAAAGGCTTAATTTGCATGATATAGTGCCACAAGGCATTGGGAAGTTGCTTTAGGTGACCGAAGGTGTTGCTAACTTATACGTCTCTGAAATTCGCCTTCGGGTAGGGAATCGTCGTTAAGCACGCAGCGTTCAGTGATTGAGAGCACTTCTCCTGTCTACACTCACGTTGAGACGTTATCTGAATTCCGTCCTTGTGGCTGGGAGTTCACGTTTCTCGTCTGTAGAATACAGAGAGGAGAAGATAATATTAGATTATACCAGTCAAAGGACCGCCTTCTGCCATCCTAGTGTTTAATGAGATTTTTATTTTGTGGCTGGAGTTCTTCCATCGTCGCAGCCGTGTACGAGAACCATGACTCCGACGCAAGGGACGCAGTACATTCGGTGATATTGCTAATTGATTCGGCTTATTAGGGCTATAAAGGTGAACAACTATGATAATGTAAGTTTCATTTCCACTGAGATTACACACCACTGTAGATCATCTTTGATAGTAGTGTCTTCTAGTGTTTGGGACGTAGATGATGCCAGTCATCTCACGTTACTTATATTAGATAGCGTAGCCATAAATGGGACAGATTTGAGCAATTCGCCGATAATGTTAGTCAGGAAATTCATTTGTATCTCTTTTTGTCCATTGCACATCGACATATAAACATTTGTAATATATAAAGGGATTTCAATCTACAATAAATGTATAAGCAGAGAAAACATTAATATTTAGTCGTTACTAGTTCCCTTAAACATTTATTTATTTTTATGTTGCAATTTATATGTTAAAGAGCAAGAAGGAGGAAAAATATCACCGTTAAGAGATCCTAAGATCTGCTTCTGGGGGTAGTCAGACAAGACCAAATCCTTATATTTGCGTTCAGTATTTTATACTGCGCATATTCATTTTTACATCCGCCTCGAGCAGCATCTTGGAAACCATACAAATACCTTCAAGAAATACTTCCAAACACTTAAATTTATGGTCGATGTTAGCAAACCCCTCTTTTCGTTAATACTTTTCTTGCTATAGTCAGTCTTCAATTTATATCCTCTCTACTTCGGTCATTGTCAGTTATTCTTCTGCCCAATAGTGCTTTTAGTGTCTCATTTCGTAATCAGATTCCTTAACACTACCTGATTTAACCCTCGCAATACCAACGGAGATGGAAGGGGTACTTTATGCCTACCATTTTAGAATACTGTAATCTAGTCATATACATTATATTTTAAAATTTTGAAATAATATATTTGTGATTTTTAGAGATTTCTTCTACCAGATTCTGTAATTGTTTTAAAATGTTCAGTAAAACGTTAGGTCATGTCAGTGGATGTGAATTTTCAGAACGGGTGTTATATTCGTATTTTCAGGTTTAGGACCCTTCTTACAGATAAGTATATCTTTTAAAAGTATGTTGCGCTTAAAAGAGAACGAAAATTAACGAAAGCAGTATGAAACGTCCCCTTTGAACAATTATACAAGACTGTGCTTAACCTGACACACAATATTTTGTTAGCGCAACGCAATCTGACTTTCAAACATCTCTACAAAAGAATGGCCCTGACTAACATTAAACTATACCTTTCACAAATCACTTACCTCACAAAAATCTTCGCTGCTCAAGCTACTGCAATACAGCGAGCGCCACTACTGCCAGCTAAATAAAAGATTCAAACTACTGAAGGCACTAACTACTGATAGGGATAGTTAGCAAATGAAAGATATTAATAGAGAACATACAATGTATTTACCTTGATATCATCATATATAAATATATCAGTTCATGAAAAATTACAAAACTCCGCCATCTCTCTCCCCACATCCACCACTGCTGGCGGCTCACCTCCAACTGCGCAACGCTACGCGCTGTTCACAGCCAGCTGCCTAACACTACAATGGCGAGTATTACAACAATGCAAAGCAGACACAGACTGCCCACAGCACAGCCAGTGATTGTCATACAGAGGTGGCGTTACCAATAAAAAACCTAAACAGCCTACTTACATAGAGAAAACATAAACAGCCTACTTACATAGCCCCCATGCTCCCCACAAAAATTTTTTTACAAATGGTGTTGGGCACTGGCCAATACAGATTTGACAAAAATTTTTCACAATTACAGTAACAAAGATATAAAATGCACACACTTATTGATACAATGTTGGTCAAAAGCTAAAATTTTCTCACAGTCCATAAAGACAGTCCTAATCGTACATAACAGTAGAATAGCAGTGTTTTTTCTCAAAGTCTGAGCAGTAAAAGAAAATGCACCCGGAAGTAGTGGATTTCCATGCAGTCTTGAAGAAGTAGTGTTGTCCTTCCAATGGAAAGACAGTGCTGACCCACAGCAGAGTCATTCGACGTTTTGAAGAATATTGGTAGGTAAGTCATCACAGAGCAGACCCACTGTAGTCCTGGTAGAGATTACGGTATTGGTGGGCCACCAGAGATGCAGACCCACTGTAGTCCTTGTAGAGATAATGGTATTGGTGGGCCACCAGAGGTGCAGACCCACTGTAGTCCTTGTGGAGATGGCCAGCAGCCATCTGTTGTGACTGTGCAGGTGCACAATCACCATTGAAGAGTCTTGCGGATAATATAGCAAGTCCATAAACCACCACTTGTGCACTCACAAAGTTTTTGAAATTGTCCTTAGAACCAGCAATGCTGTTATCCAGTCCCTTGCAGAATTATTAACACACGTGCAAACACTAACAGTCCCTACTTCTCACATATTGTCCATATACTATGACCAACAGAAACGTGTGCAGTGAAATGTAACTAACAAGTTAATAATGTCATGAACTGGTGACAATTACAATTTTATAACATGAGAATACAATTACAAAGGTACAAAATACATCATTAAAAACATAATAATACAGATAACATTTGTAGTACAGGCTTTACAAAAGAATAGAAATAAACATATACATCAGTGTTACAAAAATAGTGACATAAGTACATACATAAAATAATGAGAATAGTTTTCGAAACATTAATTTCACACATGAACATTGAAACAGAACAGAATTGTAAACAACTTTACAAAGAAAATAACATATTATTAATGCAACTTATATTTGAGGATAACAGTATTCCTCCTCATAGTGAATATAGCTTAGTATTAGAAGAGAAAAAAATTCTATGAAACAGTACACAGAGACAGGAAGAAAACAAATACTCAAGGGTACACAAACACATAGTGGGATAACACCAATAGGAAAGGACAGGGTTCGTTTTCAGTGTAACATTTGGTACTGCAGTCCAACCCAAAACTTCATATATCTTTCCTCTTATTTCATCCTTTGTTTCCACCAAAAAAAATTCTATCTAAGCATGCTTTCTGTATTTATATGTTCACACATTTCGTACCTCAACATTTATTTCCAAGAAAATCCTACCTAAACCTGTTTTCTCAATGCATTTCTTCCAATTCATCGCAACTCATTCTCTTAGAGGCTACCCCCTCTTAAGCTAACTTAAATCTACTGAGCTCAGATGCTAAACTAAGGGACGAGGCAATGCAGCAGCACATAAAACAATTAATATAAGCAGCAATGACAAGAAATAAAGATTGGCAAAGCTAGCAGCAGCAAATGTAATAACTTATATCAAAACATGACATAGCTCAAGCAAAAAAGATATTACAGTAAAAACAACAATGCAGATAAGGGAAATGTATAATCACATCTTAATGTCTAAGTAATTAAAGTGGTGCACCACAAGAAGTTATTCTACCAAAAAGTTACCAATTACTTGAAAAGAAAATTATGAATGCAGTTACTAGTTCCTTCTTATTGTTCTTTCCTTTCCAAGTGCTCCTTTTTTTAAAGAATGTGGATCATAAAATAATTATTTAATAGATCTGTTGACAGAAAGTGTTCTCATTAGCAAATGCATTTTATTATATAAAAGCAATGCTGCAACACAGCTGGAAAACAGATGTCAAATGAAATAAGCAACTATGAAAAGCAAAGCATAAAAATATCATTCAGTAGTCATGTGACATTTCATAAGTTAGTAGATATTCTCTCAACTCTCATAGAAAGACGCTTGTCATAATCAGGTGTGCAGATGTAAAAATATTTCTTGTCATTTTATTAGGCATTTCAGTAAATATCGTAAATTAAGAGCTAGTGTAATCATATGTTTTCAAGTTCGACCGTGTCGTTTTTGTGATGCTTTCTCTAAAGGAATGACAATGGCCAGGATAATGGCCTTCCCTTTCTTTTTTTTTTCTTCCTGTGCTCTGAAAGGCACGCGCTAATGACTTGTTCTCCCGGCGTCTGACACAGCTGCGTGCCCACGACGCATTACGTGCAGGTGGTCACTTAACTTTCTTACGGAAATATTTACGACGACAGCAGTTTTCGCTACAGTGACAGTCTCATATAAAAATATTTCACAGGTCAAGAATTAGCATTGCAAATCTGTAGAAACAAAATCCTATAAATATAAGTGTCCAAAAAAAATATTGGTCAGCATTGTGATACAGTCACACATTTCATAACTCTTAAAGTACGTTTCTTGGTTTCCAACATCCTTTTTCACAAGTCAAGAGTCCCTACCCACTATTCATTACTCCTTACCTTATTACACATATACGTATCCATCGACACTCGTCAATATTTCGTCATTATAAATATGAAGCATAATCAAATAACTCATATAGCCTCAGCCTATTAATCGTAAACATACCTCAGCAGCATAATACACATCGTCGTCGTAAAAATAACATCATAACACCTCAGTCAAATCTCAAAATCGTCGTAGCTTCCTCCAATAATTAAAAAAATTCTCTGCTCATGTCAAAAGTGTCATCTGCCTCAACGTACTTTAAAAATCATGAATCCATACCAAATACATCATTCAAAGCTCTCATAGTATCACAATGGTTCCAAAAACATATGAACAGTTTACAAAGTACAGACAAAATACAGTTTCATAAGTGTGAAGTTACCCAACTGTGTATTGCGTAAACATATGTCACTGATGTAATAAAAAAAGTTTATATCTCAGTTACATGATCAGATAGCTGTGTAATTTGTGTGTTAGAGAAATATGGTACCGATGTGTAAAGTTGTATAAGCAAATACCATATTAGCTAGGGTTCCTTGTGGTTGCCACACACATGGTACACAAAGTAGGCGTGTACCCCCCTGAGGATTAATGTAATTATACCCTCAGGTGTTACAGATTACAGCAATGAAATGAAATGTATCACTGAAAACCTTTGTATCATTGTACTCCAAATATCTTTAAAAATAAATATTTTAAGTACATAATCAATCACTCAAATACGTGTCCTGTAGCGCTAAACTGTGCATCTTGTCGCAAGATAATCTCTGTGGAAGTGTCGTAGTTATCGTCCTCTGTAAGCTAAGTTCTGCAGAAGTCAATGTACTTACCTCATGATAAACAAAGTGAAATGCTTTGCGTATAGATATCTTAGTTATTACGCTTATTGCCATGATGATGAAAGTACTGTGCTGTAACGTATTGTTGTGCTATGGAAAAGGCTGTCTCCTTGTAGCTATACCACAAAAGTTACTACTAAAACATGTTTTACTTTCTAGAATAAAACAGAAAAACTGTGCAGATATGAAACAGAAACACCGCAAAATCAACATTGTACATTGTCACTCATTAGTAGCGTCGTGATAAAAATCGTGTAGCTGTCACATAAACTAACCTCTGTGTCATCTGGTATCTCTCAGAAAGCACTTTAAACCCAGAATGTATTTTCAAGTAAACCAAAATGTTGCATTAAAATCTCATTAGCAGTACTGGTAAATGTTCTAAGTATGTGAGCCTTATAGTCGTTACGTAATCAAGCAACTAACAAGCAAGAATGTACAAATATAGCACTGTGTCGTCTGTTCACTATAACAATGCATTCGTAATTTCTGTTTAAAAATGTTCCCTAGGTTCTAGACTGGATATTTAACTTCAAACATTGTTGCATGTTAACAGTTTCTTAAGTCTGACAAAGCATACTAGAAATGTGAAGTGAAAAGTTTTATGGCAAAGACGAAGTTAAGAAGCAGATTATCTCTCAATAAATGGTTTTACATGTGAAGTGTGGTGCAATCCTTTACTCTTCCTAGTACGCAGACTTTCAACTTCAAAGCAATTATCATGTTGTTTACATCGGTAAAGAATGCTAAATCTTATCTCAAGGCTAGCGTCTTTGTTATTTTTCCCTGAGCCAGCGGCCGCACGCAACTGCCTGCTGTGCGAGTCATTGTCTGTCTCTTTGTTGGCGCGCGTCGTTATTGGGATTAGGAGACCTAACTTCTACAAATTCACTCTGACGAGAAGGCCCTGCTCTGTTAGAATCCCGCCAGTTCTGATGGAATTCAGGTCTGTCGTTTTGTCGGTAGTTTACACAGTTTCTTTCGTGTCGGTCACGTGGTGGAGAATTTCTCCCTGAATCGTAACTGCGCGCTGAACTGTTGCGTCTGAAATTATTCTGTCTCCCTTGATAATAATAGTTCTGATTACCATATTGTCTGTTTCTATGGTTATCTCTGTCATATTCATTACCGCGGAGAGGTGATCTTTCCCTGTAATTATTACTACTCTGCCAACGGTTGTCGTACGGGTGGTGTCTGTTTTGGTCACGATATGTGTTGTGAGAATAGCCTTGTCGTGTCCAGTTATTATTTCTTTCATCGTGGAATTGTGACAGATGTGACCTGTAATTGTTGTGCTCCTGTTTCCGCGTTCCCCGATTGTCAGTGTCAATTTCCAATTCTTGTAACAGACCCTGAAATGCTTCAATGTCATCTTTGCAACGTCCTGCTAAAATAATATGTCTTAAATGTTCACGCAATTTGAGTAAGCAAATGCGGATGAGTTCTGAGGGGCTGTATGGGTTTGAAAGATATTGATTCTTATGCAACATGTCTTCAAAATATTTGACAAGACTGGAAAATTCAGATTATTCAAAGTGTTTCATCATCATGATGCTATGTTTTACACGGTCTTGTGTAGCTTGAGACCAATATGCTGAGAGGAAGGCATGGTAAAACTCTCCTTCACTGTGGCAATCGTGAATTACCGATCGCATTCTTACAGCTGGTTCATTCTCTAAGTAGCCACACATAAATTCTAATCTGTGTTCCAACGACCAGTTGGGAGGAAAACAATGAGAGAATTGATGGAGCCATGCTTGTGGATAAATGTCGTTGCCAGAATTCTTAAATGTTTTGAATTTACGTGTAGTAATGAACAGCTTATAGTCAAAGTCATCATGTCGGCGAGTCGCATATCGGTCATTGTTACG
The DNA here is from genome assembly GCF_023864345.2 of Schistocerca serialis cubense. Classification (NCBI taxonomy): domain Eukaryota; kingdom Metazoa; phylum Arthropoda; class Insecta; order Orthoptera; family Acrididae; genus Schistocerca; species Schistocerca serialis. Next base: position 550,330,104 of record NC_064640.1, on the reverse strand, counting down.
TCGTTTCGGCGGTTCCATTTCAAAATTCGGTGCACATTGCCAATTTCTTTCATAACTTCCGAAATGCCCTGTGTTATTATTTTGTGGTTGTTCCGTATTTCTAAGTCCCTCTTCCCGTATTGGGGCGCGAGTATCCTCTGAAATACGTAATTCTTGTATTACCTGTGTCAGCTGATCTTGTACTTCCCGGATTTCTCTTTGGTGTTGCGTATCAATTTGATTCAGATTTTGTTTCAGTTTCCTAATTTGTTCGCTCTCTTCTGTGTTATTAAAGACTACCGGTTTTGTGTCATTCAGATTATCATCTACCTTCGTAGATAAAGTATTTAGCTGATCCGAAAGTTCAACTACTTTCTCTGATAATGAACTAATTTCCTCCATGTGTCTTTCTACTGTGTCCTTTAAGTTTTCCTGAGTTTTTGCAAGTTGCGTAACCGAATCGGTAGATGCAACTGAGTCAATTTTAGCTTGCAAGGTCTCATGATTTTCATGAACAATAATTTGCAGTTCTTTTATGGCTGCTTCGTGATTCTGTAATGCATTTTCATGACGCGAAAAAATAGGTTGAAAATGCTCACAAATTTGAGTTTTTACGTCATTACACACTTTTTGACATTTCGATTCAATGTTATGTAACTCAGCAGTTAAATCCTCACGTGTTTGTTCGAGAGTTTGTTCCAATGAGTCTAACTTTTTGAGATTTTGTTGCACTGTGTCTAACTTTTTGAGATTTTGTTCCACTGTGTCTAACTGTTGCTGTGTTTGTCTCTGATGTTGTTCCATTGTGTCTAACTTTTCAAGCTTTTGCTGTGTCTGTCCTATTTGTTGTATTAATTGTAATAATAATGTATTAGTGTCTGGAATCTGTTTCTCTACGCTTTTCGGCAGTGCATTTGCACCAACAACATTCACATTTTGACAAGCAGAAAATGTGTCTTGACTTATTTGAGAAAACGGTGATGACCCAAAACCTGAATCTACAGTATTTGCGAAATTGTGTCCTGTCATTTTGGATTCCTGAGGCGAGCTGTTGCTGACCGATCGATCGATAATGCTTCCCTCTTCACTAATTGTTTTACTGTCCACGCCATTGTTTGCCGCCCGCTCCATTTCCCTATGCACAATTATCAAATTACTACTTTGAACATCAGTTAATTCATTACTCGGTGGCGCTAACACACTGCTCTCATTTTCACTGTCATTTCTCAGTTTACTTTGGAGCCTAGTATTACGTTTTTCACACGCCATTATTGTCACAGTATTTCACACGACAACACAGAAAAACACAATTTGAAGATCAAAAATAAAAGAACACATTAACATAGCACTGAAAATAATTTCTAGTTAATTGCAATCGTAGCTGCGAAATACTTGGTGCAAATCTACATGCATGCCACAACTGTTTTACTATACAACAATGAAAGACTGCAACTACAAAGGAAATTCTCTCTACAATTACGCGCTAGCAATAAACAAAAGCTACACTAAATACACAAACTACAAGAAAAAATCAGAAGATTCCAGTGAGGTATCCTAGGCTAAGGGTCGACATATGAAACGTCCCCTTTGAACAATTATACAAGACTGTGCTTAACCTGACACACAATATTTTGTTAGCGCAACGCAATCTGACTTTCAAACATCTCTACAAAAGAATGGCCCTGACTAACATTAAACTATACCTTTCACAAATCACTTACCTCACAAAAATCTTCGCTGCTCAAGCTACTGCAATACAGCGAGCGCCACTACTGCCAGCTAAATAAAAGATTCAAACTACTGAAGGCACTAACTACTGATAGGGATAGTTAGCAAATGAAAGATATTAATAGAGAACAAACAATGTATTTACCTTGATATCATCATATATAAATATATCAGTTCATGAAAAATTACAAAACTCCGCCATCTCTCTCCCCACATCCACCACTGCTGGCGGCTCACCTCCAACTGCGCAACGCTACGCGCTGTTCACAGCCAGCTGCCTAACACTACAATGGCGAGTATTACAACAATGCAAAGCAGACACAGACTGCCCACAGCACAGCCAGTGATTGTCATACAGAGGTGGCGTTGCCAATAAAAAACCTAAACAGCCTACTTACATAGAGAAAACATAAACAGCCTACTTACAAGTATATCTTAGGGTTGGTCGTATATTACGACCCCCATTTGTTGTACACGTTATGGAAAATCCGTTGGTACTGCTATGTTTAATTCGAATACGTTCCATTACCTTTCATTTAGTTCCATTGAGCGGTATCTTACAACCCCTTTCCAGGGCACTATCTATTCTGTTCAGCTGTAATTCCAAGTTCTTTGCTGACTCTGACAGAACTGCAGTGTCACCGGTAAACTTCAGAATGTTTATTGCATCTCCCAAGTATTTAATTCTGTTTACAAATTTATCCTTGTATGCTTTACTGCTTATTCGGTGTAGATGTCGAATGACATCGAGTGTAGACTACCCAAATGTCTCACTTCCATCTTCAAACTGTACAACTAGAAATCCAGCGGATGGAGTAGAATTTATGTGCTTCAACATGATTTTTTTTTTCTTTTGGGGCAGAGAGGGGTGGGGAGAATCTGAAATACATGTCCAGCCTCTTCATACATCTCTTCTTTTTACCTGAGGACAGCAAAATTCATATATCAGTGCAAATATGGCCAAAATTCAAACTTTCATTTAGGACAGTATGGATTCCCAAGAATTCACGTGTTACCAGTTGAGGAGGAATATGTATGAATGAACGTCTCTCCTATTTCAGTGCATTGAATGATATTTTTGTAACTTCCAGAGGAGCAGAGTACATTGAGATAACTATTTCTAGATCGAAAGGTAAGCCAGATCCTTTCGAACCCACAAGCGAGAACAAAGAGAAAGACGATTGGAGATGCAGTAAAGGGAAATGTCGTTAGTGTGTATTGTGGGATTGGAGAAGTACGAGGAAGGAAAAAGATTGTATCCTTTTCATGACTTTATGCCTCTTATTTTCAGATATCATTTTTAAATGACGAATGGTGGCCATTGGAAAGTTGCTACCACACAGTATATCTGAACAAATAGCTTTTTATCTACGTATAATTTGAGGCGTTTATGTAAAAGTCCGATTTCAGAAGCTACTCTGTCCTGGGGCGTTTGACTCAAATGCTTTAACATTGTCATTGTCCACGTCAACAGAAGGTTCAGTGTAGGTGATTCCTCCAGTTGTAATTCCTTGGACACCGCTTTGAAGAGCTACAAAAACCCTCATGTTTCAAAAGCTTTAAAATAAACGATTGCGTTTACAAAAAACAGCAATAGAATAGCATAAATACCGTGAAAAGTTCTTTCATCTGCGTGATATCAGTTCCTTCATTTCGGGCTATTCTTCCCTTCTCAGAGACTTTTTAGCACAAAGACATTCTAACATTGTCAGCTGCTTATTCCAGCGAGTATCGTTAGACTGGCTCAGTGATCTATCAAGAGCATTAAGAAGACCACTTTTGTTTACGTCCACATAAGACCCTTGTTTATTAGACGCGCATGGATGGCGAGTAGTGTGCGAAGTGCCACTTGATCCTTTAGCATGAGAGTAAATTTCACAGCACAGCGAACTGCAAACAAAATGAACGCATTTCCTAACGCCATCCAAAATAGGCTTTAACACGGTCCAAACTGAACTTTTGAGATACGCTTCAGGCTGTGTGGTTCTCCACTCATCAATGATTAATTTTTCTTTTACTACCCTTTTTCCTGACATGCGCTCCTTCCTCTCCAGACCACGGTTAGTTTCCAATCTCATTTTGTGCGTTACAACAAAAATGAAGAAATCCCACCATCCCACTAAACACTGCTCTACAGAAGGACCGCAGCCCGTCGCTCACAGCTGCGGTCAGTGCTACCAACAGCACGTAGGCAGCAGCACGCCAGTGCTTGCGCAAGCCACTGATGCAGTGACGTCACAGCCTCGCTCAGTGCGGAGCAGTGAGGCCGCGGCCCGCAGGCTGTACGTGACTCTGCTTAGCCCGTGGCATACAAGCTGTTTCGCAACAGCACTGCTCGGCCCTTGGGGTGACGTCAGGGACTCGCTCGGCCCGTGACTGCTGTAGCCCAGTGTCGCCGCATGACTCGGCACCGTGCGGCCCGTCGGACCTCGATGCAGCTGTCCCGCCTGTACAGTCAGCGCGAGGCAAGGCTCGAACGGCTGTCATAGCTACGGTCCTGGATGGGGCCGCGCCTCGATGCCCACCTCTGCTACAAAGAGCTCAACCAAACTCACACTCATCCTGTTGTCACCGACCGATTGACATCACACAAGCCAACTGCGATGCCACTCCAGCAGTGGCTGCATCAATTCCCATGGGCAGAAACGTCCCTGAACTGACTTACCTCTTATCCTGAGAACAATGATTCCTCTGAAATTTTAAGTTACTTAATCTTGTAAAAATATCTCTTGTGCCAATGAAAATTATTTGTTTTTTTACAACATGTCAAATTGTGTATTGTTTTTTCTTGTATACACCAATCATGCAATTTTGTTGTACTGACGACTTAAGTGACAACTCATGTAACAGCCATTATCGTGGTAAAGTATATCGAAGGAAAATGTAAGACACCAAAAACATTTTCTTTCTTTATGTTTATGAAATATTTGTGTACCAGAAGGTTCAAATGGTTCAAATGGGTCTGAGCACTATGGGACTCAACTGCTGTGGTCATAAGCCCCCTAGAACTTAGAACTACTTAAACCTAACTAAGCTAAGGACATCACATACATCCATGCCCGAGGCAGGATTCGAACCTGCGACCGTAGCGGTCGTGCGGTTCCAGACTGTAGCGCCTTTAACCGCTCGGCCACTCCGGCCGGCTGTACCAGAAGGACCACAAATGTTACTAAGTACATGTGATACTTTCTGCAATAATGAAAAACAGAGAAGCTTTCACATTTTTTTTTCTGCCATCAGCTTCCAGTTTCGTATCGTCCTTTGGTCTTCAGCATTCGCTATGAATGCATCTATCTTGTTAGCTCTTAAGAACAATGAATATACGAGGGACGTTCGAAAAGTTCCTTCAAGGGTCCAACGCTGTTCTAATTTGTTGATCCCTTCTAAATAATAGGACTTGTCCAACGCTGCAAAATAGCTAATAGTTGCTGCAATCACCTCCTCGTTTGAATAAAATATTTGTTCCGCAAGCCATTTCTTCAAATTGGGGAACAAATATTAGTCTGAGGGGACCAAGTCTGGAGAATAGGGGGTATGCTAAACGAGCTGGAATCATATTCCCATTAATTTTGCCACCAGAATTGCTTAGGTTTGTCCTGGTGCATTGTCACGATGGGAAAGGACGGTCCTATAACAATGAATGATGTTCACCTGTAATACTTTTACCCTTTTCCAAATAGTCGATGAGGATTATCCCTTGCGAATCCCAACACACAGTCGCCATAACCTTTCCGGCCTAAGGAATGGTCTTCGCCTATTTTGGTGCAGATTCTCCCTTGGTAACCAATTGTTTAGATTTTTGTTTGGTCTCAGGAGCATAGTAAGGTATTCATGTTTCATCCACAGTGACGAAACGACGCTCAAAGTCCTGCGGATTCTTCTGAACAGCTGCAACCATATTTGCAACACTTCGCAAAATTCTGTTTTTGGTCAAGCGGGAGCAATCGCGGAACGCATCTTGTGGATAGCTTTCTCATGACATATGTTCACGCAAAATATTATGTAACCGTTCCTTCGAGATGCTCGTAGCACTAGCAATCTAACGCACCTTAACTCTTCTGTCATCCATCACCTTATCATGGACTTTATCAATGATTTCTGAAGTCGTAACTTCCACAAGGTATCCAGAAATTTCAGAATCAAATGGCTCTGAGCACTATGCGACTTAACATCTGAGGTCATTTGTCCCCTAGAACTTAGAACTACTTAAACATAACTAACCTAAGGACATCACACACATCCATGCCCGAAGCAGGATTCGAACCTGCGGCTGCAGTGGTCGCGCGGTTCCTGACTGTAGCGCCTAGAAACACTCGGCCACTCCGGCCGGCTCGTTCTGCATCACTTGTGTCCATATGGCCATTCCTAAAATATTGAAATCACATACAAACTGTTCTAATCGAAGGCGCAGAGTCACCGTAATGTTTATCAAGCTTCTGTTTAGTCTCCTGAGGCGTTTTGCCTTTCGTAAAGTAAAGTTTGATCACCACATGAGATTCTTTTTCGTCCATTGTTTGACAATCACTCTACTTCCTTGACTCACACGAATGCATAACACAAAGAAATAGACCAATATTACTGAAACTTGGTATGCGTTCTTTCCAAACATCCTACTAACTAAACATGACCTCGTTAGGCGCCGGTGGTGGCATCTCTCGGACTTTGCACAGACTTTTCAAATGACCCTCGTATTTACGTATATTTAAATTAATACCTTTCAGATGTATTAATTTAACAAACTAAACATATCTCTTTGTATTAATGTCTTTATCAGCTTTGTATACAGGTATTCGTGATAGAAATGCAAAACTGCTGACTTGGAGCCCGTCCGCCGTTGGTGTGATCCAAGTACTGATTAGCAAATTATCAGATCTTTTATGGTGCACCAAAGAACCTACAGTCATTCGGAAACGAAGTTCGATACTCAATTTACTATACCGCATAATGCGATTGGCCGATCACGTTGTGCACTTCCCTTATGAAAATTAAATTGGAGCCACATCTGTAACTTTGCGTTGCTCTCGAACACCAACCCGGAGTGATAGGAAATCACAAGAGGAATTAACAACCACAGCTCGGTTAATCTCAATTGACATTACTGAGCTGACTACCTGCTGGTAAGTGGTAGGTGATCACGATTGTTTCCTTCACATTCTCTATCTTCCTTCCACCTTCGCAAGCAGGCAAGGTAACAGTTACAGCTCACAACTTCCACTCCCCCATCCACCTTGATGCTATTGTTGGATAGGGACCACTTATACTGTGGTCACTCCATGTGTGGTTGCAGTTTAACGTCATACCAGAGATACTTCTGTTTACAGCACCCAAATTATACAAGAACCGCTACATCAGATGGTTGCATCGGCCAACAGTGTGAGATAAATATCTATTCTCATTCGAGGATGGGCAGCGCCGTTAATTTAGAACATTAAATATACATATTTTGCCATTTCAACAGCCGAGAATGCTGAATCACATTAGTTCTAACTTACTCGCAACTTGTCCCAGTAAAGAACTCGCAAAATTGTGGACGAGAAGCCTACCTCTCCCTGCTGCCCCCTTCCACAATGTTGTTATTGTGGTCTTCAGTCTGAAGACTGGTTTGATGCAGCTGCCCAAGCTAGTCTATTCTGTGCAAGCCTCTTCAGCGCTGCACAGCTAATGCGACGTGAATTAGTTTGAACCTGCTAACTGCATTAAAGACTTTGTCTCCATCTACAATTTTAACACCCCCACCCTCTCCCCAACGCCCACATATACACATTTCTCTCCATTACCTACCAACCTGAAAAGTCCTTGATGCCTCAGGATATGCCCCATGAAAGGAAGTTGTGCCATAAATTTCTTGTTTTCCCCGGTTCGACTCAGTATCGTCTTATCAGTTATTCGATCTGCAGTGCCCCCACTATTTTTCGGCGCTACTGAGTAAAATCATTACCTACCAACCTGAAAAGTCCTTGATGCCTCAGGATATGCCCCATGAAAGGAAGTTGTGCCATAAATTTCTTGTTTCCCCCGGTTCGACTCAATATCTTCTTATCAGTTATTCGATCTGCAGTGCCCCCACTATTTTTCGGCGCTACTGAGTAAAATTGTGATGTTGCCATGGCTGTTGCAAAAGATATTGGGAATGGGCCAGCTGAGCGCCGACGTGTCACAATTATGTCAGATGCAGCAATGCCACTGGCAGATTCCCACATTGTGCTCCAGGAAACTAGCTGGCACCGCCATAACGACGACACTGGAGAAATTCGTTTGTAAGCCAGTAACCACACATCCAATCAGCAAACTTCTTATCGTCTACATATTTGCAATCTGTGATTTGCAAAGCATGTGCGCTCCATCCCAAAATAAATTACCATTATTTTCAGTAAAAGGTAACTACTATTTAAGAGGAGAGGTGTTGCCGCTCCACGAGGCGAGATGAGGCTACCAGCAGGCATCACGAGATTTGGCCTCCACTAACTGTGGGCTAATGCTGCTGGTTTCAAGATCAGTGCTGTGAACTTGGCATATTCCAGCCTGTCGGCCAACTACCAGGTGCAATTAGCCTTCGGCCATGGAAGGTAGTCGTTTGAGACCATGGCCACCTGTGGCGTCAGTTCCTTAACACTCGCTGTCTCCAGCACACGCTGTGGAGGACGTTGCACCACGGAATGTTCTAGTTTGTTCTTCAGTAAAATGTATGACTAATAGTGAAGTTTTTATGAGCAGCCATCGATCATAATCCCAACAACAATTCATCTCCTCAACTCAGACCTCCACGTGTAGAAGCAATCCATCGTGGACCTCCTCATTATGATGTCATAAGTGTGTGTCACGTCTAAATTTCAATGACAGGGGAACCTTACCTGCCACCCTCCCTGGAGACAATGACTCTCGACTACCTCAGGGTTGCAGTTTCGTCGACACACAGCATCAGTATGCAGTGGGTGAGTACACTGCATGTTCTGTTTTTCCCCCTTTGCAAGTATCACGTCGAGTCAGTGCAACTTTTAGCAGCTTTTTATTTCTGTTTTCAAGTGTGACATGTGGCAACTAAACTCTGACTGTGTTCTGAGTTTGTGTTAATATGAACATTATTTTTGCCTACCATCAATGAGTGTAGCTCATTGTCTGGAAGTCTATAAGGTGTTAACCATGCGTAGCTATGGAACCCAGGGGGATAATGTTCAAGCTCGGGGAAGCTGTCACCAGTGAAATCCTGTCGCCGATTTCGTTTATCATGCTAGGACAAATGTGGGCAAAATCACTAAAGCTTGATTTTCATGGTATATGGGCACAAGGCACTGGGAAGTTGCTCTAGGTGACCGAAGGTGTTGCTAACTTAAACGATTCTGGACTTCACCTCCGGGTAGGGAATCGTCGTTGAGTACGCAGCGTTCAGTGATTGAGAGCACTTCCCCTGTCTATAGTCACGTTGAAACGTTATCTGAATTCCGTCCCTGCGGCTGGGTGTTCACGTTTCTAGTCTGTAGAATACAGAGAGGAGAAGATAGTAATAGATTATACTAGTCAGAGGACCGCCTTCTCCCATCCTAGTGTTAATGAGTTTTTTATTTTGTGGCGGGAGTTCTTTCATCGTCGCACACGTGCACGAGATCCATCACTGCACTACATTCGGTGATATTGCTAATTGCTTCGGCTTATTAGGACTATAAAGCTGATCAGCTGTAATAGTGTAAGTTTCATTTCCACTGAGGTAGCACACCACTGTAGATCATCTTTGAAAGTAGTGTCTTCTAATGTTTGGGACGTAAATGATATCAGTCATCTCGCGTTTTTTATATTAGATCACGTAGCCATAAAAAGCGGCAGATTTGGGCAGTTTATCAATAATATTAGTCAGGAAATTCATTTGTATCTCTATATGTCCATTGCACATCCGCACATAAACATTTGTAATATATAAAGGTGTTTCAATCAACAATAAATGTATATGCAGAAACAACATTTATAATCTAGTAGCTGCTAGTTCCCTTAATCATTCATTTATTTTTATGTTGTAATTTATATGTTAAGGGCAAGGAGGAGGAAATAATATCACCGTTAAGAGATCCTAAGACCTGCTTCAGGGGGTAGTCAGACAGGGCCATATCTTTATTTTCGTGTTCAGTAGTTTCCATTGCGCACATTCATTTTTACATCCGCCAGGAGTAGCATCCAGGAAACCACACAAATACCTTCAGTAAATACTTCCTAACATTAAAATTTATATTCGATGTTAGCAGATCCCTTTTTTTCAATAATACTTTTCTTGCTATAGTCAGTCTTCATTTTATATCCTCTCTACTTCGGTCATCATCAGTTATTTTGCTGCCCAATAGTCCGTTTAGTGTCTCATTTCGTAATCAGATTCGATAACACTTCCTGATTTAACCCACGTGATACCAAGGGAGAGGGGAGGGGTTACTATTTGCCTACCTTCTCAGAATACTGTAATCTAGTCATGTACATTATATTTTAAAATTAAAGTAATATATATTTGTTATATTTAATGATTTCTTCTGCCAGATATGTAATTGTTTTCAATATTTCAGTAAACATTAAAGGAAACATTTAGGTATTGTCAGTGGATGTGAATTTTCAGAACAGGTGTCATATTCACATTTTCAGGTTTAGGACGGTTCTTACGCATAAATACACTCCTGGAAATGGAAAAAAGAACACATTGACACCGGTGTGTCAGACCCACCATACTTGCTCCGGACACTGCGAGAGGGCTGTACAAGCAATGATCACACGCACGGCACAGTGGACACACCAGGAACCGCGGTGTTGGCCGTCGAATGGCGCTAGCTGCGCAGCATTTGTGCACCGCCGCCGTCAGTGTCAGCCAGTTTGCCGTGGCATACGGATCTCCATCGCAGTCTTTAACACTGCTAGCATGCCGCGACAGTGTGGACGTGAACCGTATGTGCAGTTGACGGACTTTGAGCGAGGGCGTATAGTGGGCATGAGGGAGACCGGGTGGACGTACCGCCGAATTGCTCAACACGTGGGGCGTGAGGTCTCCACAGTACATCGATGTTGTCACCAGTGGTCGGCGGAAGGTGCACGTGCCCGTCGACCTGGGACCGGACCGCAGCGACGCACGGACGCACGCCAAGACCGTAGGATCCCCCATTGAGCATGTTTGGGACTGGATGAAGCGTCGTCTCACGCGGTCTGCACGTCCAGCACGAACGCTGGTCCAACTGAGGCGCCAGGTGGAAATGGCATGGCAAGCCGTTCCACAGGACTACATCCAGCATCTCTACGATCGTCTCCATGGGAGAATAGCAGCCTGCTTTGCTGCGAAAGGTGGATATACACTGTACTAGTGCCGACATTGTGCGTGCTCTGTTGCCTGTGTCTATGTGCTGTGGTTCTGTCAGTGTGATCATGTGATGTATCTGACCCCAGGAATGTGTCAATAAAGTTTCCCCTTCCTGGGACAATGAATTCACGGTGTTCTTATTTCAATTTCCAGGAGTGTACATCTTTAAAATATACGTTGTGCGTAGAAGACAACGAAAATTAACGAAACCTGTATATCTTTGTCTTCGTCATACATTACGCCCCCCGTTTGGTGAACAGGTTACGGAAAATCCGATGGTACCGCTAGGTTTAATTCGATTACGTTCCATTACCTTTCATTTAGTTCCATTGAGGGTTATCTCATAATCCCTTTCCAGGGCACTGTCTATTCCATTCAAGTGTTATTCCAAGTATTTTGATGTCTATAATAGAATTGCAGTGTCACTCGCACACTGCAAAATGTTTATTGCTTTGAGAGGCACCCATATGCCTTGCTCATACTGTGGCATCAAGCAGTCAGGCCTGCAAGATCAGTGGTCTGCCAAGCGAGTGGATTTATTCTTATTTATCGCAATACATCAGTAACTGATTGTGAGCTCTAGTAACCACAATTAAGCTACAAATAAATCTCCTGTTTGAATATTACGCAACGGATACGGATAACGCACATCTGACTATTAAAAATGTAAACAACTCTGATTGTTCACTACGCACTGGCAATACCACATTTTCTTTCTCACCCAACGGCTTTGATCAACACGTAGCCATCGCACTGAATATGAATGGCGCACACGTTATAAATTCTGGATATCATGACTACACACTATTCGAAGAACAAGGCCACCAATCTTTTTCTGTTAACTATCTTTATTATTCAGATAAATTCTATTATGGTTCACAGATAACCTAAACACACCATTACATTTTATACTACAATTACACAAGAGAAACTCTGCCCAGAGGGCATGGCTTTACATTGGTGATTCTCTATCTTATGGTTTTGTAATTATCTAACGCTACAGTGCACTTTCCTTACAGTACCCATCACGTCGAAGTGCCCGTCTCTAATTTCAAGTCCCGCACACGCCATTTCTTAAATATTTCCAACTTAATAGTAATTCAGCTTAACTTTAGCACTCGGAAGTATTTCTACATAGTACAAGCACTCGCAAGTATTTCAACTTAATGCTACACGTGTTTTCATTGTGAGCGTTCGTCACTTCCGAAAAGTACTACAATCCCCTTAATATTATCTGACTGACATTTAATTCTCCCAACAAAACTTCCTGAAATAGAGAAATAATTATTCCACACTAATCTTAAGCATTTCACATGCATACCATCTCTCCGCTCTTTTGTCTTTTACAGAGCACACCTAATACAGGTCTTACCAACACAAGATCCAGCGCCAGAGCGCTGAAACATGGCCGTTCTTCAGGTCAGCTCGCACCTCCGGCAAGGTGGGGGAGCACCATGTTACGGTATTAGTCAGCCACATTTCTGGCGCTCAAATCTCTGGTAAATTTCACCACTTTGGTTCCACCAAAGGTGACCAAAGGACCATCTCAAAGATGATCATATATTGCACATTCACTATCTGCGGTTAGCAGACGACCATACACTCATTCATTTCACAGATCTCACCAAATGGGATGTAATGATTTATTTTGTGGGAGTGCACATGTGATCAATTAAATAAATAATTTGTCATTCTTTCCTACAGTGATATCCGGCTTCGGTGTATTAAGTGAAATTGAGTTATTACCCACAATAAAATATGTTGTTCTGACAAGAATAACGAAGAATGTTGTACCTATTTTCAATGTTGGGCGGTACTGTACCCTTTCACCACCGGCTACCCATGCAAAAAGGAAAAAAAAATGATAATAATTCACGGTACTATCCTTGCAATGTGAGGGTAGTTCCGAACATTTTTTTAAGAAAGCTGTTTTCGAAGAAATGCAGTAAGTCACGATTATAATCAGAAGAAGACCTTAGCCCCTCGTGACCTTAAGTAGACGACAAAATGCTGTTACTTTACCAACATATTGACACAGTTGTCACATTATTGTACTCTGTACAATCCGGAGTAACGTACACATACAAATTTACAACAATCCAAATGACAAATAAAACATTACATCATACAAATAAAAAAATGGCGAGATAAAAATTTGCTTAGTTACCTGTATCTCCGTTGTTCTTAGGAGTAATTCAATCTTTACTAATTCTATAACAAATAAAATAAATACTAATTGTACTCATGAAATTTTAAATAGCTCACCATCCACAAAAAGCAAGTAATCTGACATACATAAATTGCGGGGTAATAAACTTTACACAGCAATGGTTCAAATTGTTCAAATGGCTCTGAGCACTATGGGATTTAACATCTATGGTCATCAGTCCCCTAGAACATAGAACTACTTAAACCTAAGTAACCTAAGGACATCACACAACACCCAGTCATCTCGAGGCAGAGAAAATCCCTGACCCCGCCGGTAATCGAACCCGACACAGCAATGTCTAAATACAAAACTAAATGAACAAAAGAAAAAAAATTGCGTACACTAGTAACATGTAGAATGTCAGGCTCTGTACCATTACTTTAAAATGTACATCAAAAATGGCTCTGAGCACTATGGGACTCAACATCTTAGGTCGTAAGTCCCCTAGAACTTAGATCTACTTAAACCTAACTAACCTAAGAACATCACATACACCCATGCCCGAGGCAGGATTCGAACCTGTGACTGTAGAAGTCCCGCGGTTCCGGACTGCAGCGCCAGAACCGCACGGCCACCGCGGCCGGCAAAATGCACATCACCTACAGAGAAATTAAACTGAGAAAAAAACAATGAAATATAACACAAGTTACATACTGGTTATGTAATAAGTCAATGTGAGACACAATGTCATACCTCATTAACTATCATCACTTAAGCAATTTCCACCACTACTCGACTGTGAGTTTAAAACTTATTCTTATCCAGCAGTATAAATACCTCCTGCTGAGCTAGTCAGTCCATCAACTTTGATCAATAACCGCAGTAAATAGTTAACAATAAGTGCCTGAACCCACCAGTAGCTCTCGTATGTTACTCTACTGCTCATATCTCTGTTGTTACATAATTAGACCACAAGAACTTGCATTTCGACTAGCCTCCATTACACTTCAATGTGAAATATCACCACTGTGATAATACAAATAAGTGGCTTCAGTCAACACACCAACTAGATTATTACTGTCCACGACATCAAAATGCATCAGTTAATTCCCATATTTGTTGTGCAATGCAAACTCTTGTCCCCTGTGACAACCTTACTGACCAATGCAACAAGAGCCGCTATGTTAGTATTACGACACTGGCTAATAATTAAAGCATCCTTGTACCAAATATTCCAATAAACATGCTACATGAACTTGATAACCCAGAACAAACAAAAAAAAAACACACTAACTATTCTAAACACATATGTTACTGAAATATGATTACACTTGCTGTCCCTTCAGGAATAAAACATATAAAAAAAGTTACACAATTACAAATACAAATACATTATTCCCTATCTTGTGAGTCACACAGACCATTTCATTCTGAGATTTTCTTGGGGTCAAAAAGTAGCTGACAGTTTTCCCAGAAACACTGCCTCGATGTCAAAGCTCTCCCATGGTCACACGGACGAAAGTCTTTAGGTCACTCAAAGCGGCATTTTGAACACACACTGAACAGTAAACTGTATCTCACATTAAACTCAAATATCATAGTCACTCTCAGATTACCTTCCACACGAATCTGGTCGTCCAGAAATGGCCCTACAACTACTATTACCCACGGTCCTTTCCTTTCAGTTCATGGTGTAATTAAAAGTCATTATGTTCCAACAAACAAAACTTATTCTCGCACCAATTATAGAAATGTCTCCTACTACAAATGCAAATGTCAATGTCCCACTTTAGTTTCTTGTGTTCAGACGATAATTACTCAACAAACGACAACTCTCCGCTTTAAGTATAACTATCGTCCCACATGCATTTTACAAAGCACACTTAACATGTCACTCCCAAATGTATATGGATCCCACTGTCCTGTTGTCAAGACAAAACAAACCAATCGTCCTATCTGCTAAAGACAAAATCTTTTCCACCGCTCACAATGTGGAAATACCAGTCCTTCACTTTCCAACTTATTGAGACATAAGAGCAGTCATCTTGTTTCACGGCTCCACAGTCCAGTACTAGTTAATAGCTGCTGTTAAAGAATCCCCGCCGGACTCTGCCACGCGTCGTTCATTCTACCGTCGCGCCGACGCCAGGCGAGCCGTTGAGCAGAAAAACCACCCGCTGTGGCCTCTGTGGGATACTGTCTTCATTCGATAGGGTGGCGCAACTTATGAATGGCAGTGGTAGGTCCGCGTCGCCCCAGGCTGTTGACCTGCTGTAGCGGGCACGAGGTGTGTACCCCCACTGACAGTGGAGTGGGGAGCGCAGTGGCTCTGTCGCCTCTCCCATGCTGACGTCAGCTTGGCCTCCCGCATTTTTATGT